>NC_091261.1:57445000-58695000 GCF_042477335.2 Ovis canadensis | reverse complement strand
GTGAAAAGGAGCCTCTGAAATGGATTAAATGGCGGGCATGAAAAAGAATATTTTTGGTCACCCAAGGTCACTGTTTTATTCAGGGTGGCAATATACCCAGCTAACAGACTGCATTTCCTAGCTGTCTGGGATGGACGATGTGGTCATGCACACAGTAAGATAAAGTCATAAAGGCTGTGTGAAATTCCAGGAGGAGCCCTTAAAATGAAATACAGCATTATATCCTTCCTTCCTGCTGACCTGGAATGTGCATGCGATGGCTGGAGCTCCAGCAAGCATATTACACCTAGAAACTATCTTAAGAATAAAGGCCAGACATTATGATGCTGGAGTAGAAAGAAAAAAGCCTCTGTCCTTGGTGACTATGGAGCCAAGATATAAACTTCAACTTCTAACAACAGGAATACAGATTGAGCTCACAAAGAAATTGAAATGCACCTACAACCACTGTGGTAAACTGGGAAGCTCAGGTCCCATCTGTTAAACAAGGAGGCCCCTTGACTGAGGGCTTAAATGCCCCAGTGCTTCCTTAACCACACCAAAAGAGAAAAAGTGAAAGTGTTAGTGGCTTAGTTGTGTCCCACTCTTTGCAACTCCATGACTGTAGCCCACCAGGTTCTTCCGTCCATGGAATCCTCCAGGTAAGAATACTGGTAGCCAGCCATTCCCTTCTCCAGGAGATCTTCCCCACCCAGGGATGGAACCTGGGTATTCAGCACTGCAGGCAGATTCTTTCCATCTGAGCCAATCAAACCAAAACCTAAGCTGTAAATGCCTCAAGGTTACAGAACTGAAACCTAAGGATAACCAATCACAGAGAGCCAACTAAGCGTTCAGCAACAAGATAAAACTCTACCCGGATGGTCAATACTGAAATCATATTGATTATATTCTTTGCAGCCAAAGGTGGAGAAGCTCTATACAGTCAGCAGAAACAAGACTGGGAGACTTAAATTGAAGAAAGTAGGGAAAACCACTAGACCATTCAGGTATGACCTATATCAAATCCCTTACATTTATACAGTGGAAGTGACAAATAGACTCAAGTGATTAGATCTGATAGAGTGTCTGAAGAACTACGGACAGAGGTTTGTGACATTGTACAGGAGGCAGTGATCAAGACCGTCCCCACGAAAAAGAAATGCAAAAAGGCAAAATAGTTGTCTGAGGAGGTCTTACAAATAGCTGAGAAAGAAGACACAAAAGGCAAAGAGGAAAAGGAAAGATATACCCATTTGATTTCAGAGTTCCAAAGAATAACAGAGAGAGATAAGAAAGCCTTCCTCAGTGATCAGTGCAAATAGAGGAAAACAACAGAATGGGAAAGACTAGAGATCTCTTCAAGAAAATTAGACATACCAAAGGAACTTTTCATGCAAAGATGGGCACAATAAAGGACAGAAATGGTATGGACCTAACAGAAGCAGAAGATATTAAGAAGAGGTGGCAAGAATACACAGAACTAAACAAAAAAGATCTTTATGACCCAGATAATCATGATGGTGTGATCACTCACCTAGAGCCAGACATCCTGGAATGCGAAGTCAAGTGGGCCTTAGGAAGCATCACTATGAACAAAGCTAGTGGAGGTGAAGTAATTCCAGCTGAGCTATTTCAAATCCTAAAAGATGATGCTATGAAAGTGCTGCACTCAATATGCCAGCAAGTTTGGAAAATTCAGCAGTGGCCACAGGACTGGAAAAGGTCAGTTTTCATTCCAATCCCAAAGAAGGGCAATGCCAAAGAATGCTCAAACTACCACATAATTGCACTCATCTCACATGCTAGTAAAGTAATGCTCAAAATTCTCCAAGCCAGGCTTCAACAGTATGTGCACTGTGAACTTCCAGATGTTCAAGCTAGTTTTAGAAAAGGCAGAGGAACCAGAGATCAAATTGCCAACATCCTCTGGATCATCTGAAAAAGCGAGAGTTCCAGAAAAACATCTCTTTCTGCTTTATTGACTATGCCAAAGCCTTTGACTGTGTGGATCACAATAAACTGTGGAAAATTCTGAAAGAGATGGGAATACCAGACCACCTGACCTGCCTCTTGAGAAATCTGTATGCAGGTCAGGAAGCAACAGTCAGAACTGGACATGAAACAACAGACTGGCTCCAAATCGGGAAAGGAGTACGTCAAGGTTTCATATTGTCATCCTGCTTATTTAACTTCTATGCAGAGTACATCATGAGAAACGCTGGACTGGAAGAAGCACAAGCTGGAATCAAGATTGCCAGGAGAAATATCAATAACTTTGGATATGCAGATGACACTACCCTTTGGCAGAAAGCAAAGAAGAACTAAAGATCCTCTTGATGAAAGTGAAAGAGGAGAGTGAAAAAGTTGGCTTCAAACTCAACATTCAGAAAATCAAGATCATGGCATCTGATCCCATCACTTCATAACAAATAGATGGGGAAACAATGGAAACAGTGAGAGACTTTTTTTGAGGGGGCTCCAAAATCACTGCAGATGGTGACTACAGCCATGAAATTAAAAGATGCTTGCTCCTTGGAAAAAAAGTCATGACCAACCTAGACAGCATATTAAAAAGCAGAGACATTATTTTGCCAACAAAGGTCCATCTAGTCAAAGCTGTGGTTTTTCCAGTAGTTATGTATGGATGTGAGTGTTGGACTATAAAGAAAGCTGAGTGTCGAAGAATTGATGTTTTTGAACTGTTGTGTTGGAGAAGACTCAGCAGTCTCTTGGACAGTAAGGAGATCCAACCAGTCCATCCTAAAGGCAATCAGTCCTGAATATTCTTTGGAAGAACTCATGCTGAAGCTGAAACTCCAGTACTTTGGCCACCTGATTCAAAGAACTGACTCATTTGAAAAGACCCTGATGCTGGGAAAGATTGAAGGCAGGAGGAGAAAGGGATGACAGAGAATGAGATGGTTATGGCATCACTGACTCAATGGACATGATTTTGAGTAAACTCCAGGAGTTGGTGATGGACAAGGAGGCCTGGTGTGCTGCAGTCCATGGGGTTGCAAATAGTCGGACACAACTGAGCAACTAAAGTGAACTGAACTGAACTGAAGTTCCTTACTTTGCTTCTGCCTTTTAGTTATAATAGCCTCTCCCCTGCTCCTGTCTGTGGAGAGCTGCTGGCCACTTCTGGTTCGGTACTGCCTAATGGGAATGAATTTTTGCTTAAACTTAAAATTATGCCTTCAATCAGTTCAGTTCAGTCACTCAGTCGTCTGACTCTGAGACCCCATGAATGACAGCACGCCAGGCCTCCCTGTCCATCACCAACTCCTGGAGTTCACTCAGACTCACATCCATCGAGTCAGTGATGCCATCCAGCCATCTCATCCTCTGTCGTCCCCTTCTCCTCCTGCCCCCAATCCCTCCCACCATCAGAGTCTTTTCCAATGAGTCAAATCTTCACATGAGGTGACTAAAGTACTGGAGTTTCAGCTTTAGCATCATTCCTTCCAAAGAACACCCAGGGCTGATCTCCTTCAGAATGGACTGGTTGGATCTCCTTGCAGTCCAAGGGACTCTCAAGAGTCTTCTCCAGCACCACAGTTCAAAATCAATTCTTCGGTGCTCAGCTTTCTTCACAGTCCAACTCTCACATCCTTACATGACCACCGGAAAAACCATGGCCTTGACTAGACAGACCTTTGTTGGCAAAGTAATGTTTCTGCTCTTCAACATGTTATCTAGGTTGGTCATAACTTTTCTTCCAAGGAATAAGCATCTTTTAATTTCATGGCTGCAGTCACCATCTGCAGTGATTTTGGAGCCCCCCAAAATAAAGTCTGACACTGTTTCCACTGTTTCCCCATCTATTTCCCATGAAGTGATGGGACCAGATGCCATGATCTTCATTTTCTGAATGTTGAGCCTTAAGCCAACTTTTTCACTCTCCACTTTCACTTTCATCAAGAGGCTTTTTAGTTCCTCTTCACTTTCTTCCATAAGGGTGGTGTCATCTGCATATCTGAGGTTATTGATATTTCTCCCGGCAATCTTGATTCCAGCTTGTGTTTCTTCCAGTCCAGTGTTTCTCATGATGTACTCTGCATAGAAGTTAAATAATCAGGGTGACGATATACAGCCTTGATGTACTCCTTTTCCTATTTGGAACCAGTCTGTTGTTCCATGTCCAGTTCTGACTGTTGCTTCCTGACCTGCATACAGATTTCTCAAGAGGCAGGTCAGGTGGTCTGGTATTCCCATCTCTTTCAGAATTTTCCACAGTTTATTGTGATCCACACAGTCAAAGGCTTTGGCATAGTCAAGAAAGCAGAAATAGATGTTTTTCTGGAACTCTCTTGCTTTTTCCATGATCCAGCAGATGTTGGCAATTTGATCTCTGGTTCCTCTGCCTTTTCTAAAACCAGCTTGAACATCTGGAAGTTCACAGTGCACATATTGCTGAAGCCTGGCTTGGAGAATTTTGAGCATTACTTTACTAGCGTGTGAGATGAGTGCAATTGTGCTGTAGTTTGAGCATTCTTTGGCATTGCCTTTCTTTGGGATTGGAATGAAAACTGACCTTTTCCAGTCCTGTGGCCACTGCTGAGTTTTCCAAATTTCCTGGCATATTGAGTGCAGCACTTTCACAGCATCATCTGCCCCAACCAGCAACGCTAAAGAAACTGAAGTTAAACAGTTCTATGAAGACCTACAAGACGTTTTAGAACTAAGACTCCCAAAAGATGTCTTTTTCATTATAGGGGACTGGAATGCAAAAGTAGGAAGTCAAGAAACACCTAGAGTAACAGGCAAATTTGGCCTTGGAATGCGGAATGAAGCAGAGCAAAGACTAATAGAGTTTTGCCAAGGTAATGCACTGGTCATAGCAAATACCCTCTTCCAGCAACAAAAGAGAAGACTCCACACATGGCCATCACCAGATGGTCAACACCAAAATCAGATTGATTATATTCTTTGCAGCCAAAAATGGAGAAGCTCTATACGGTCAACAAAAACAAGACCAGGAGCTGTCTGTGGCTCAGATCATGAACTCCTTATTGCCAAATTCAGACTTAAATTATGCCTTAATCTATCTCAATACCTCCAAAGGGGCAACGCTTCTTAGCTCAGGCAACTGTGGGAATGGTGGCTGAATATTGCAAGATGTCCCATTTTCAAAAGATATCAGAAATCCCTTGTGGTGGTACCCATGGGAGTGGACATCAGGTCAACCTGATCCCCTTGGGAGTCCACTTGTGGCCTCCTCTGGTTCCTGTAGGAGGGACTTGGTCATCACTCCTTGTGACAGCCGCTGTGGAAAGGGACTCGCAACCCTTGGTCCCCAGGGGAGCAATGGGCAGCCACCTGGTTCGTGTGTGTGTGTGTGTGTGTGTGTGTGTGTGTGTGTGTGTGTGGTGGGGAACCTGCGGCTAACCCTGGTCCCTGTGGGAGGGGACTGTGGCCACCCAGCCCTCCTTGTCTAAGCGGGAAGGGACCTGTTATCATCTCAGGTTACAGGCCACAGGGATGCAGACCTATGGTCACTCTGGGACCACCAGAGGAGCCTCTTTTGGTTCCCATGGAGGGGACCCGCGGATGCCCCGGTGCTGGTCCCATGGGAGGGACCTCCGGACCACCCCCACCCCTCACCTTCCCGGGCACGAGCCCCACTCGCTGCCCGGCTCGCCCCAGACCCCCGGCGCCGGAACCGGCGAGCGCGGGCGCGGCCTGGGGAGCGGCGGTCGGACTGACTCCGCCCGGCCGCCCGCCGCCCGGGTCCGCGTCCCCGCCCCCGCCCCGGGCCGGGCCTCAGCGGGCGGTGGATGGCCGGGGGGCGGCGGCGGCGGCAATGCGGCTCCTATTCCTGGCGGTGCTCCGGCGGCACACGGGCAACGCAGTCACCGCCCAGCGCGTCCGGTAGGTGCGGCGGCGCCCGGGGCCTCGGCGAGGGCACCGGGAGGGGACGGGGAGGGGGTCGGCCTGGCTTCCCCGACCGAACCGCTCGCCCAAACGGACCAGCCGGCGGGCGCGGGGCCCGGGGAGAGCGGGAATGCGAGGCGCGCGCTGGCTCTGCTCAGGCGCGGGGGCTCGGGCCCTAGCCTGGCGCTCCGATTCTAATGAGCCCCCGGGGCTGCTCGGCGGGGGATCCCAGTGATACCCGGCATCAGGGTGGCCCCGCGAGGCAGCCCTGCGGAGGCTTCTCGGCGCTCTCCGCGCGCATCTCGCTGGGGCCGCCTTCAGGGATGCCCTCTATTGATTGTGAGTGCCTTAGATTTGGGGAGACAGCAACGAAACCCCAAGTCGGGGCTTCCGGACGCCACATTTCAGTGGGGACGCTGGAGAAAGAATAAAAGCATATGGGTCCATGTATACAGTGATACCTATAGACCCGTATAGGCACAGGCCGGGGGCCGCGTGTGCGCGTGTGCTGTTTCAGGCAGGATGCTCAAGGAGGCCTCCCTGTTGGAGTGACATCTGCGCAGAATCCTGGGTGCCTGGAGCGTTCCTTGAAGCCGGGCGGCCTGGCAGGGTATGGGGGGAGGGCGTGTGGCTAACCAGGATTTCCAGGCAGAAGGCGCAGCAAAAGTACAAACCAGTGTTCCTGCATCCTGCCATCCTGAGTACCTTCCCTTGGACTTCCCTGGTGGTCTAGTGGTTAAGAATCCACCCTGCAATGTTGAGGATGCTTCTGATGTTGTGGAGCAGGGGCTTTAGGGTATGTGGGCTTCAGTAGTTGCAGCTCATGGGCTCTAGAGCATAGGCTAGTAGTTGTTCAAGGGTTAGATGCCCCACGGCATGTGGAATCTTCTCAGACCAGGGCTTGAACCCATGTCCCCTGCATTGGCAGGCGGATTCTTATACACTGGACCACCAGGGAAGTCCTGTTTGCAGAATTTTAAATACCCTAATCAAGGCCTACTCTCTAGGATTGTCTCCTAAGCCCTATGAATGTAAGAAACCTGCATCAGAGGTTTGTTCACCAGCATGCAGCGTGTCATAAAGAAGAGAACTGTTTAGGGTACGTGGTTTGCTGCATGGTTATGGGGGCCTTTGTGTGGAGGAGAATCAGGGAGCCCTGCCCACCCAGCAGCCCTGCTGTCTGCATCTCCCTTTGGTCAGTGTCCCCACTGTGTCACCTGGCTCAGATAGAAGCCAGGTCCAGCAAGGGGATCCATGTTTCCCTCCTCTCACTTCTAATCCCCTGAGGCTGTCAACAATTTCCAAAAGAACCCCAAAATCCTGAGGATCCTCTGAGCCAGGCGAATGGGTTCAGGTCAGTTCCTCACAGTAAAGGTGGAAATTTAAATTGCACAAATGAAAAAAAAAAGTCATACCATTCTCTTTGGGACAAAGTAGCGGGAGATCAGTGTCAAAGGACACCTCCTGTTAGGATAAAATCAATAGCAGGGTCAAGTAGTAGGTCAGAGATCCTCCACCTCTAAACTCAAAGCTATTTACTCTCTGGCCATTTCCAGGGAAGGGTGCTGACCCCTGGTCTAAATCACACCATCAGAGACTTGATAGATTACTACGTCCCATACCTAGAGTTTTGTCTGCAGTGTTGTAGCCACGCGTTCTGGGGAACAAACTCACTCAGAAGGACAACGCAGATAGTGAAGTGCAGTTTATTACACCGGCGGGCCCAAGGCAGTTTACTACTCCTCTTAGCCAAGGACCCCGACCAGTTTTTGTGAAAATTTTATATACCCTAAGTGTACTTGCTCAAACCCACCTCCCCAAATTCCTTGAAACTAGTCTGGACAAGGTAAAAGAGAGATATGATCAAAGTTAACCCATGATTCATGTGTCACAAGACTAGGTAAACAGTGGACATTTATCAATAGACCTGTGGTCACATCCCGATAAACATAATGGAATTGATCACTTTGTTCTGTTACAGAGATAATTAGCATATTCTTTTAGGCAACGGAGAGTCCAAGTATAAGTCCTGAGGCTCTTTTATCCGTGGTGGGGTCTGGTTTTCCATCGGTATGCCATTTCTACAGACATCGGGCACAAAGTTCAGAGTCCATTGGGAGGGTGACGATGCATGTAGCGTAATGTTGGCAGCCTGGCCTAAGATGGAGTCCAGCTCTGTCTGTTTCCTCCATCAGTGTGGCTAAAGGTTTAAGGATGTCAACGACAAATTGGCATTTGCCAAGGGCACTGCCAGCGACTGAACAAGGGCATTTGCCATCTGCCTCTGTGGAGACTGAACCCTGTGCTGCTTTAGCTGTTGACCTTCAACAGCCCCTGAGGGAGTTCAGGGGGGAGTGAGGACTCTGTGCTCCAGGGAATCTGGTGGAACAGGTCTTTAGACAGTTGGATATTTTCAGGAACAGATTTTATGATCCCAGTCCTTTTTGTTTGTTTTGTTTAGTTTCCCAGTTGTATCTGACTCTTTGCAACCCCATGGACTGCAGCACGCCAGGTCTCTCTGTCCCTCACCATCTCCCTAAGTTTGCCCAAGTTCGTGCCCATTGCATTGGTAATACCAGCCAGCCATCTCATCCTCTGATGCCCTCTTCTCTTTTGCCCTCAATATTTTCAAGCATCAGGGACTTATAATGAGTCATCTGTTCCCATCAGCTGACCAAACACTGGAGTTTCAGCTTCAGCATCAGTCCCTCCAATGAGTATTTGGGGTTGATTTTCTTTAGGATTGACTGGTTTGATCTCCTTGCTGTCCAAGGGACTCTCAGGAGTCTTCTCCAGCACCACAGTTTGAAGGCATCAATTCTTTGGCACTCTGCCTTTTTTACGGTTCCGCTGTCACAACCGTAAGTGACCACTGGGAAGAGTATAGCCTTGACTATACGGACGTTTGTCAGCAAAGTAATGTCTCTGCTTTTCAGCACACTGCCTAGGTTTGTCATAGCTTTCCTGCCAGGAAGCAAATGTCTTCTGACTTCATGGCTGCAGTCACCATCTGCAGTGATTTTAGAGCCCAAGAAGAGGAAATATGTCACTACTTCCACCTTTTCCACCTTTTCCCCTTCTATTTGTCATGAAGTAATGGGGCTGGATGCCGTGATCTTAGTTTTCTGAATATTTAGTTTTAAGCCGGCCCTTTACTCTCGTCCTTCACTCTCATCAAGAGGCTCTTTAGTTCCTCTTCTCTTTCTGCCATTAAAGTGGTATCATCTGCATATCTGAGGTTGTTGATGTTTCTCCCGCTTCTCTCGATTTCAGCTTGTAACTCACCCAGCCCGGCATTTCTCATGATGTACTCAGCACATAGGTTAAACAAGCAGGGTGACAGCCCTATCATACTTCTTTCTCAATCATGCACCAATCAGTAGTCACATACTGAGTTCTGACTGTTGCTTCTTGATCCTCATGTAGGTTTCTCAGGAGACAGGTAAGATGGTTTGGTATTCCCATCTCTTTAAGAGCTTTCTACAGTTTATTATGATTCACACAGTCAAAGGCTTTGGTGTATTCAATGAAACAGAGGTAGATATCTTTCTGGAATTCCTTTGCTTTCTCTGATGATCCAGCAAATGTTGGCAATTTGATCTCTGGTTCCTCTTCAGATCCTCATATGACTAGCAGAAAACCTCCTGTAAAATGAATGCTTAATGGTATTGAGCTCCGCCTTCACCAAAACCTTATATGTTAATCTTCCCCTCTGCCTCTTTGGAGTAGTCTCTCAGAGCTATCTGAGGTGTTGCCTCTCGGGCTGCAGTCCTCATTTTGCCCCAAATAAAACTTAGCTCGCAACTCTCAAACTGTGCATCTTTTTAGTAGAAAAAAAAAATGCAAGAAAAGAGATGGAAAAGAAGGAACTTCCCTGGCGATCCAGTGGTCAGGGCTCAGCACTTTCACTGGGCCCTGGTTCAGTTCCTGGTTGGGGAATTAAGATCCCACAAGCTACTTATTTTGGCAAAAAAAAAAAAAAAAAAAGAAGAAGAAGAGACGGAAAACAAGAAAAGGTGGTAAAAGATTGAGGCTTGCTGGGTCCACAGTTCTGGGACTTCCCTGGGGGTTCAGTTAGTTTAGACTCTACACTTCTAATGCAGAGGGCATAGGTTCAATTTAATTTTTAATTTTTTGATGGGGCCAAAAAATTGAAAACAAAAAACCAGAATCACACGGCAGAGTAGGGAGTTCTAAAAGTTAGTGCTTGGACTAACTTTTGGAGTTAGGGCTCTGACACCAGAGTGAATGCAGTGTCCCTGTGTTGAGAGAGCCAGACTTTGTGCAGGAGTGTGTGGCTGTGTGTTCTCTTTTTCCTCCATCTGAAACACAGTGTGAAGTGATTTTATTTGATGGGAAGTAGTTTAGATAACAGAAGCAAATAGAAGACTTTGTGGAAATGCACTGGAGGGGAAAAAAAAAGGAGGAAAGCAAATATCATCACATCTAGTACAGCCCTGACCCTACTGCCCAGGGACCCTCTGCTGGTATAGGTCTGAATTCTGCTGTAACCACCTGCTGGGGGTTTGGCTCTGCAGAAGAGCTCAGAGATATTGTTCTATGTACCCCTTGACATGGAACCAGGACCCTGTCCCAAGGCTGCAGTATTGTTTCTTGACTGCTCTTCCCTTTTCTCCGCAACCCCTCCCTTCCCTGATGAACAACTGTTTGAACCTGCTCTTTGGAACTCAGGGAAGGTCACCGAGGCTGTATGAAGCCTATTTCTTGTAAAGGTTTCCACACCCAGCAGCCCCACAGGGTCCTGCCCAGTTTCAGAAACTGCAGGTGTACATTAAGTCAGTGGGAAGAGGCTCTTTCATCTTTTCCCCTGATAAAATCATTGTTGCTTATTGTTTTCATTCAGCAAATATTTATTATTGAGCATCTCCAGGGCCACAGTGCTGGGAAGGCTCTGGAACAGAGGAAAACAGGTGAGCCCTGCAGAAGCCAGCAGCTGCTCAGCCAAAGAATTTTTAGCACATCAGCTCAATGCTATGCCCTGTCATTTGAAAGAAGGTTTCAGCATTCTAGCACAAAAGTACAATCACACAGATTCTTTAATTACAATATGATCAATGCTAGGAAGACCTGCCAGGTGGTAAAACTGTGTTCCACCTGCCAATGCAGGAGACACAAGAGACGTGGGTTTGATCCCTGGAATAGGAAGTGGCAACCTGATCCATTATTCTTGCCTGGAAAATTCCACGGGCAGAGGAGCCTGGCAGGCTACAGTCCGTGGGGTTACAAAGAGTTGGACATGACTGAGTGCGCTCGCACACACACACACACACACACACACACACCCAAGAGTGTGTTCAAAGGACAGACCTATTTCTAGAGGGTCTGGGAGGCTCCCCAGAGAAATAGCTTTTCCTTTCTCATGCAGTTTTTTTAATTGAGATATAATTCACATGCCATAAAATTCACCCTTTTAAAGCATCCAATTCAGTGGTTTTTAGTATATTCATAAAGTCACACAACCATCACCACTATCTCATTTCAGAACATTTTTAGCCATTTCAAAAGGCACCCCAGACCCATCAGCTGTCATTCCCCCCTCCACCCCCAAGTGCACCTCCCCAAGCTCCAGGCAGCCAATAATCTTTCTGTCCCCGTGGATTTGCCTCTTCTGGACATCTCATATAAATGAAATCATACTCTATATGGTCCTTTCTGAAGACTCTGCAGAATGCATCAGTACTTAATTCTTTTATAGCAGAATAATATATTCCATTTATGGACGTATCACATTTTGCTTGTCCATCCATCAGCTGAAGGACATTTGAGTTGTTTGTACTTACTGGCTACTGTGAATAGGGCTGCTGTGAATGTTTGCATATGAGAAAAAACTTTTATTTATTTATTTTTTATTATTTATTTACTTTGGCCACACTGCACAGCACGTGGAATCTTAGTTCCTCAACCAGGGATGGAACCCACGCCCCATGCATTGGAAGTATGGAACCTTAACCATTGGGTCACCAGAAAAATCCCAAGAGAAATAACTTTTTAAGCTAGAGCTTAAAACCTGTGGGTTAACTGGGTGAAGAGGGAAAAAGGTTGGGAACAGCATTTCTGGCCAAGGGACCCTCCTGTGGGGATGCCCTGAGACAGGAAGCAGCTTGTGGAGTTGAGAAGTGGAGGCATCTGAAGAGTTAGCAAGAGAGGGCAGCTGCCAGGTGAAGGTTCTGGATTGAATGCTAGTAAGACTTCAGAGTGAGGGGCTGCGGTGGTTGACATAGGAACAAAGGGAGAGTAGTTTTGAAAACGACTTGGAAGGACCTGGGATGATGTAGCAGAGGAGAGAGATGATGTAAGGGATGTGAAAATTTGAATATTTCCTGCCATATCAGTAGACAAGGACGTCACAGTCATTGGCGATTGCAGCCGCCACTGATGGTGAGCTGGTGAGCCCTGAGGGAACTCAGGAAGGAAAGAATACCTGCCATCTATTAATAGCAGACATCAGACTGCAGCCTGAGGAATCTCAGGATGTGAAAACCCAGGATACTGGCTCCAGATAGCTGAGGTGCATACCAAAGGAATGCTTTCAGCAAGCCCAGACTCTTGCATCTTCCCAATACATAGAAAAGTCCTCAATTCCTTAACTTGAGATATCTGGTTTTCTTTTTGTTGTTGTTGCTGTAATTTTCATTTTTTAAAACTTTTTATCTTGTATTGGGGTATAGCTGATTAACAAGCAACGTTGTGATAGTTTCAGGTGAATAGTGAAGGGACTCAGCCATACGTATCCATGTATCCATTCTCCCCTAAACTCCCTTCTCATCCAGGCTGCCACATAACATTGAGCAGGTTCCCTGTGCTATACAATAGGTCCTTGTTGACTATTCATTTACAATATAACAGTGTGTATAAGTCAATCTCAAACTTTGAAACTATCCTTTCCCTTCATCCATCCTCTTGGCAACCTGTAAGTCTGTTCTCCGTGTCTGTGAGCAGGACTCTTGCTTTATCACTAAATTATCCTTTCTTATTTTATTTTCTATTTTTGGGAGTTTGTTTTTCTTTTTAATATTTTTCTTTATTACTTTTTTGTTTTGAGCAATTGATGGTTGCTTCTATTGTTTCCATGCTCCCTCCCTTCCCTAATTAGTAACTGCTTGAGTCTGTTCTTTGGAACTCAGGGAAGGTCTAGGAAACTAAAGCCTTTTTCTACAAACAAGAAATAGGGGACAGGGAGGGGCTTTGTGACCCTCTGAGGTCAGAGAGTACTGTTGCTGTGGAAAGGATGAAGGACCTTGGGGAAAGATCACCTCTGTGATTAGAGACCCTGATGGTTTATGAGAAGCTAGACAGGATTTTAGATCAAGAATAAGAAAGGCTCTAATCCGATGGTCTATAATAGTAGCAGAGATTTGCAGCCTCATGTCACTGAAAACCCAACCCTAATCGCCTGGACAAGGAAAGGGATTTAGTTGCTTATCCTATAAAAAGTCTGAAGGTAGGGCAGACTGCAGGCATGATATTGCTTTTAAGATGGTGTGGATGGGAGTCAGTTGCTCTCTGCGTCTAGGATCCACTTCTCATTCTTGTCAGGATTTCTTTGCTGACACCTCCCAACTCTATATCTATTCAGTTCAAGCCCAGCAAGAAACAGAACTCTCCCTGGTGGCTCAGACGGTAAGGCGTCTGTCTGCAGTGCAGGAGACCAGGGTTTGATCCCTGGGTTGGGAAGATCCCCTGGAGAAGGAAATGGCAGCACACTCCAGTATTCTTGCCTGGAAAATCCCATGGACGGTGGAGCCTGGTAGGCTACCATCCATGGGATCTGCAAAGAGTTGGACACAACTGAGCGACTTCACTTTCAGTTTCAGCAAGAAACACAAGTCTGAGTCCCTGAAAGTGCAATCCCAAGTCTCAAAGTGCCTGCCCCAGGCTGGTTGTATGCATAGGTGGTGTGCTCTGATTGGATCCTGGAGTTGAGTGCTGCACACTGAAATGAGGGATGCGGATGTTCAAGGAAGAGGGGAAGTGGAAATGGATGTTATCAAAGTGTCAACAAAAGAGATGTGCAACGTGAGAGTTGTGAGCTAAGTTTTATTTGGGGTAAAATGAGGGCTGCAGCCTGGGAGATAGTACCTCTGATAGCTCTGAGAGACTGCTCCAAAGACGCAAGGGGAAGAAGGAAGGTCAATAGGGGAGTTCAATGCAACTGAGCGCTTACTTTACACAAGGTTTTCTGCTAGTCACGAGAAGCTGATGTCACCATGAAGGGATTTAGTGCTTTCCTAGATATGAAGAGATACAAAGTTTGGGATCATGAAATCAGTTCCTGGAAATATCTAACTATCTAAAGACCTGCCCCCCCAGATTCCCTGGAACACAGAGTGTCTCATTCCACCCTGGATTCCCTCAGCCGGTATTGAAGATCAGTAGCTGCAGCAGCACAGGGTTCAATCTTGCAGAAGCAGATGGCAAACGCCCTTGTTCTTGTTTGGTGGTGGTGGTGGTGGTTTAGTCGCTAAGTCGTGTCCGACTCTTCTGATCCCATAGACTGTAGCCTGTCAGGCTCCTCTGTCCATGGGATTCTCCAGGCAAGAATACTGGAGTGGGTTGCCATTTCCTTCTCCAGGGGAACTTAACTGACCCAGGAATCGAACCTGGGTCTCCTGCATTGCAGGCAGATGATTTACCAACTGAGCTATGTAGAAACTGGCAAATGCTCTTGGCAAGTGCCAATTTGTAGTTGACAGAGGTGACACATTTCAGAGTGAAAGCTTTACTGATACTTATCAGTAAAGGAAAGAGGAAAAGCAGACCTCTGAACTTTTGAAGTTTTAGTTCAGTTCAGTTGAGTCACTCAGTTGTGTCTGACTCTTTCTGACCCCATGGACTGCAGCAAGCTAGGCTTCTCTGCCCATCACCACCCCCCAGAGCTTGCTCCAACTCATGTCCATCGAGTCAGTGATGCCATCCAACCATCTCATCTTCTGTCTTCTCTTATCTTCCTGCCTTCAATCTTTTCCAGCATCAGGGTCTTTTCCAGTGAGTCAGTTCTTCACATCAGATAGCCAAAGTATTAGAGTTTCAGCTTCCAATGAATATTCAGGACTGATTTCCTTTAGGATTGACTGGTTTGATCTCCTTGTAGTCCAAGGGACTCTCAAGAGTCTTCTCCAACACCACAGTTCAAAAGCATCAATTTTTGAAGGTTTAAGGGAAAAATAAATGTTTTAGGTATCTCTTGACTTCCTACTTTTGCATTCTAATCCCCTATGATGCAAAGGACATCTTTTTTTTGGTGTTAATTCTAGAAGGTCTTGTAGGTCTTCATGGAACTGATCAACTTCAGCTTTTTCAGCATTCGTGGTTGGGGCATTGACTTGGATTACTGTATTGTTGAATGGTTTGTTTGTTTAGAAACGAACAGAGATTGTTCTGTTATTTTTGAGAGTGCACCCAAGTACTGCATTTTGGACTCTTGTTGACTGAGGGCTGCTCCATTTCTTCTAAGGGATTCTTGCCCACAATAGTAGACATAATGGTCATCTGAATTAAATTTGCCCATTTCTATCCATTTTAGTTCACTGATCCTTAAAACGTCGATGTTCACTCTTGCATCTCCTGCTTGATCATGCCCACTTTACCTTGATTTGTGGACCTGACATTCCAGGTTCCTATGTAGTATTGCTCTTTATAGCATCAGACTTTACTTTCATCACCAGACACATCCACAACTGAGTGTCATTCCCACTTTGGCCCAACCACTTCACTCTTTTTAGAGCTGTTCATGATTGCCCTCCACTCTTCCCCAGTAGCATATTGGACACCTTCCAAACTGGGGGGCTCATCTTCTGATGTCATATCCTTTTGCCTTTTCATACTGTCCATGGGGTTCTCTTGGTAAGAATACTGGAGCGAAAAAAAAAAAAAAAAAGAATACTGGAGCGATTTGCCATTCCCTCATCCAGTGGACCACATTTTGTCAGAACTCTTCACTGTGACCCATCCACCTTGGGTGGCCCTGCATGGCATGGCTCACAGCTTCATTGTTATGCAACCCCTTTCTCCATGCCAAAGCAGTGATCCATGAAGGGGGTCTAGAGCTGAAGAGGATGTAATCCCATGTGTTTAGACATAAAGTGAGCCACGTGTGTAATTTAAAATATTCTAGTAGTCACTTTAAACAAAGCAGAAACAGATCAAATTAATTTTAATAATACAGGCTTATGAACTCAGTATATCCAAATATCATTTCAACATGTCGTCAATACAAAAAGTATGATTGAGCTGTATTTATTTATCTGGTTGCACCAGGTCTTCATTGTGGCATGCAAGATCCTTAGCTGTGGCATGAGAACTCTTAGTTGTTGCATGCGGGATCTAGTTCTGTGGCCAGGGATCGAACCCAGGCTCCCTGCAGTGGGAGTGCAGTCTTAGCCACTGGACCACCAGGGAAGTCCCTGTATGTATATTTTATACTCAGCACATCTTTTTTCAACTTGCCACATTTCCAGTGCTCAGTTGGCTTAATTATTAGACAAGGTAGGACTCACCCTGCAGATGGGACCTGTCTCTTCCATTTGGTGTAGGACTCCTCACTTCTTGTTGTCTCCCCTTCCCCTCAAGTTCATTTACTTCATCAGTCTGAGCTCAGCAGTCTTTTGGGTTCAGGAGACCTGATCTAGATGCTTTACCTGTTTTGTGACTGTATGTTTGCATTCTTTTTTTAAAAAAGTGACTTCCTAACAGGAATCTCTTGAGTACAAGAATCACATTAAAAAGTAGATTCACTTTACAGTTTGCAGAACTCACCAAAGGAGATAATATGCAAGGTAACACCATGTCCCACAAATGTGCTGTTATTATCTCACTGCATTTATGGAGAGGCAAGAGGGGCAGTGTTCTCTCCAGTTTATCTTCCTGAGCTAGGGCTCACGGGTTCATGTGGGCATTGCCTTGACAGGTCTTCATCTTGCTGAGCTTCATCATGGTTTCAAGATGAGCATGGTTTCCCTTAACTTATCTGAACTTCCTTTCTTAAAAAAGTTTTTATTTACTTAATTACTTTTGGCTGCATTGGGTCTTTGTTGCTGCACGTGGGCTTTCTCTAGTTGCAGTGAGCAGGGGCTACTCTTCATGGCGGTGCACGGGCTTCTCATTGTGGTGGCCTCTCTTGTTGCAGAGCTAGAGGTCTAGGGTGCAGGCTCAGTATTTGTGGCTTGTGGTCTCAGTAGTTGTGGCACACAGGTTTAGCTGTGCCGAGGCATGTGGGATCTTCCTGGACCAGGGATTGAACCCATGTCCCCTGCATTGGCAGGTAGACTGTCAACCACTGGATCACCTGGGAAGTCCCACGTCTCAAAACTTCTTGAAATATTATCAGAGTGTGACATCTTACACGTCAACACAGATGACTTTACTCCACCAGTGACGTGACATTCTTTCCCCCCAGGTGAACCATAGTTGAGCCAGGTTGACATCACGAGACATTAATGTCAACACCAGGTTGACATTAGGTGCAATGTTCTATGAGAATCAATGGGCCCAGCCAGCTGCTCACACTTAAAGGCCCACAAGGTGAGATGGCCTTAAGGAATATTAGATTCCTGTTTCCTGTCTTAGGATCATGCAGGGGCTCGTGGCTATGGAATGGGATGCAGTTTGTGTTGTCTGCCCTGTATCAGTTTTTCTTGCCTTTTTTTTTTTTTTAATGGAGACATCATAGTTTATCAAAATCCACATAGGATAAACACACAAATGATTAAGCTCTGTTTGTGCATTCAGTTAAATAGGATGGCTTTCAGCCAGGTAGAAGCAGGTAGAGTCCTACTGAATCTTTGAATCTTGAGTCAGGGATGTGCAAGGAGGTTCAGTCAATTTCTAGAACATGCTAAAGGCTCTTAATTTGTTGGAGATGCTTTTGGTCTCAAAAAAAGCCTTCGTTAAGCCAAAAAAGCCAGAGTTCCTCGGACATAACAGGTGCTCGGGGAATTTATTAGTTGAATCAAGTTATCACTCATGACAAGTGAAAAGTGAAAGTCGCTCAGTCATGTCTGACTCTTTGCGACCCCATGGACTATACAGTCTATGGAATTCTCCAGGCCAGAATACTGGAGTGGGTAGCTGTTTCCTTCTCCAGGGGATCTTCCCAACCCAGGGATCGAACCCAGGTCTTCCACATTACAGGCGGATTCTTTACCAGCTGAGCCACCAGGGAAGCATAAGAATAATGGAGTGGGTAGCCTATCCTTCTCCAGTGGATCTTCCTGACCCAGGAATTGAACCAGGGTCTCCTGCATTGCAGGCAGATTCTTTACCTGCTGGGCTACTGGGGAAGCCCAGTGATGCTGAAAGGTCAGCCTCTGTGCACGGGTGCCAAATCTGTTGCAGGAAGGGGGATCCCTTCCAGGGCCTGAGAGTGGGCTCTTGTCTAACACGTGACAATGAATTGTTGGAGGAAATACACGTGCTGACAAAGCAAGAGACTTTATTGGGAAGGGGACTTGGATGGAGAGCAGTAGGGTAAGAGAACCCAGGAGAACTGCTCTGCCATGTGATTCACAGTCTGAGTTTTATGGTAATGAGGCTAGTTTCCAGGTTGTCTCTGGCCAATAATTCTGACTCAGCGTCCTTCCTGGTGGCAGTTGCATGGCTCAGCCAAGATAGATTCCAGTGAGAAGGATTCTGGGAGGTTGGTAGGACCTAAGTACTGGTGTCTCCTCTTTCCTTTTGACTTTTCCTGAATTCTTCTGGTTGATGCTAACTTGTTAGTTCTACATTCCTTTCGAGGACCTCCTGTGTAACACAACTCATGCACGTGGTTACTATGGTGCCTGGCCAGGGCAGATGGTTTCAGTCAGCGGTTCCCCTAACAAATCAAATCTCGGAGATAGAGTTTTGAGTGAAGTAGAAAAGAATAGCTTTATTGCTTTCCCAGGTAAAGGGGAGCCCTTGAAACTGTGTGTCCCAACCCTGAACAATTTGGTGAGGATTTTTATAGCAGTGGTCCAAGGGTAGTGTTGCCGATAGGATTAGGGTGTGTGCATGGCCTGTACTCAGCTAATCTCAAACTTTGACCAGAAGCAAACAGTTGCTTCTTGGCTGTTCCTCTCTTGCCTCTTAACCCCTTCCTTCTCTGATTAGCAACTGTTTGTATCTGCCTTTTGGAACTCAGTGGAGATCATGGAGATTGAACAGAAAGGCCCCTGTACCCTGGAGCCCCACAGGGTCCTGCTTGGTTTCAGAAGGAACCAGGGCAAAGCAATTTGAAAGTGTTATTTCCTTAAGATCTTATGGAAAAGCCAGAAAGAACTTTTTGGCCAGCCTGATACAAATCAGCAGGAAACAAGGCTCAAGTCTTGGTCCATAGAGAATTAAGATTAAAAAAAAAAAGACTATTTTTAAATATTTATGAGATCATAAAGCTAGTGTTGAAATGCCATTTGAAAATGTGTTTAATAGACAAAGAACAAGGCATTGTCTATACCCCATCACCCAATCTAATGTGCCCTGCCCTATAGATTCTGCATCAGCCAGAAATTTCTCAGGTATAAATTTCTTAAGTAGAATTCAAACTGTTTCCCATCCATTTCCCAACACCTTTGTTTTTGGCTTCTCATTTTAGAGTTTTAAAGATGGAATAACAGTCATTTCGCAGTTATGCTCTGAAGCTCGTTGTGTCCTTGTTTTTGCATGATGTGTATTAGGCTGAAGTGAGCAGATAACTAGACAGCCTGCAGACTTCTTTCCTGGTTTTGCTTAATAGTTGCCATCATCATTTCCAAAGGAGTTGAGGGGGTTAGGTGGTGGTGGTTGGGGGTGGGGTTGAGGGGCAGTGACCATGGTCAATTAGCATTAACAACAGAAATGGTAAGGTAAAGATACTCAATACGTTGTAAGAGCAGAAGCCAACTCAAGTCTCCAGGCCTTAGTTTTTCTTTCTTGGCAAGGTGATAGCTGCAGCCTTATGCATTTAATTTACAACATAAACGAGAAAACAGAGAGAGAAAAAATTTATCCTTCACGTAGTAGTATCGGTGATGATTCTCACCATATTTCCCAGAGCGGAGGTGGGCTTGAAGATTTGAATCTAACGTATCTTCTGAAGACCCGAGTTCTCCTGAGGCTCCCACTGTGTAAGGAAGTTGGTCATTTTATGATCATTTGGATTGAATGTTCTAGATCCTTGTTCTTCTATGTTTACTCTTATTATTTCATACAATATTGCCCCAAGTGCCACCCAGCTAACTCCTCTGATGTTCAGCTGAAGAATAACCATCTTTATTATCTCTGGAAATAGGGGGGAAATAGCTGTGTTAGGTTTGGGCTTTGTACTCCAGTACCTTCTGGATGATTTAAGAACTTTTCAAGAGTAATTTTAAGTGTCCTTGATTGCCACCAATGTGCTGATTTTGTGTTTTTCTGTTTGTTCTTTTTTGATTTTGTTTTTGGAGTATAGTTGATTTACAGTGTTGTGTTCATTTCAGGTGTACAGCAAAGTGATTCAGCCATAGCTATATATTCTTTTTTCAGATTCTTTTCCCTTACAGATTATTACAAGGTATTGAGTATAGAGTCCCCTGTGCTATAGTAGGTCCATGTTGGTTTTCATTTCTGTAATAGGAGTTCTAAGTATGATGTGACTCGCTCATATGACTGCAGCCCAGAGGGATGGTGGTAGCGATAGGCTTGGAGCACAATGGAAATAGTGAGGGGACAGCTGCTTTAGGAGCAGAGGCTGTCAAATTTTACTGACGGGAGCTGGTGTTGGGGAATGTTGGGGCCATGTCAGGGGGCTCAGAAGGCATGATGCATTGGACATCCTCCAGATGGAAGGGCAGGACTGGAGCTAAGGGTGGCAAGAGTGGGATGCGCTTGGCCTTGCAGGGGAAGTGGGATATGAAGGGTGCTCTGTGCTAGGCTAGGGCGCTTGGACTTGATCCCAGAGACACATCCAGCCATCACTGCTTGCTTTATCCAGTAAGCAAGAGAGGTGTATGCCCCATTCTCGCAGAGGTGACAATTGAGCTGGCTACTCTTAGCCATTTGAGGGTTTTAATCAAGGGAGAGGCCAAGTTGGATTGGCTGTATATTCACATGCTCACACACACACACCTCAAGCAATTACAATAAGTTCCACTTATGAACACTGCAGATTTTTAAAAATGCAGAATGTGCGTTCACATGTCTAACCATATAAGTCAGTCCTGTGTCCTTGCCACATGTCATACGTTGTCACACGTGTGCATTGTCTACAAGTTGGTTATGCTTCTGTGTACTTTACTGTGCACTACTGTATAGAGGCTGGGGAAGGAAATGGCAACCCACTCCAGTATTCCTGCCTGGAGAATCCCATGGATGGTGGGCTACAGTCTGCGGGGTCGCAAAGAGTCGGACATGACTGAGCGACTTCACTTCACTTCACTTCTTCACGGTATAGAGGACAGTGTGCAGTATCTTTATATCAAGCCCAGGATATCTGGAAGTGCAAAAGCAGCAGGCATATAACTGTTACTGCTGTACTTTTCAAGGTTCTGTACTGTAGGGTTAAAAATGTTTTCTTTATTTTTTTGCGTTTGTTTCCTTTTTATGTATTATTTGTGTGAAAATTATAAACCTATTACAGTACAGTAATATATAGCTGATAGTATTAGCTGGGTACTCAGGCTAACTTTGTTGGACTTCCCAATAAACTGGACTTAGGAACATGCTCTCAGAATGGAACTCATATGTGTGTTAGGGACTTACTATATTAAAAATCATATATGCACCTGGTCAAAGTATCTAGCCATGCAAAAGGGTCTAGCCATGCAAAAAAGCTCTGGTCCCTGGTTCTCTTTAGACAGAATCATTGTTACCTATTTCTTCTAAAGCTTTCTTCAGATATTCTATGCACACATGCTATATATACACAGGGTTCTTCACTTTGCTGTCTTTTCATTAACTGTGTGTATTGAGTTCATTCTAAATAATGTCACAGTGATCTGCATTTTCGTCATAGAATCAGGGCTTGATGGCCTCATATGCACTGTAGTATAACTGCCCCTCCTGTTGCACACTGAGGACAGCTTACGTTTTTTTGCTACCTCAGTGCTTACTCTTGGGTGTTGCACTTGGGTGTTGCACTCATACCCTAGTGTGCTTTTAGAATCAATTCTGAGAAGGAAAGTTATTTGATCACAGAGTTTGTGCATTTTAAATCTACTAGTGGTTGCTACTTTGCCCACAGAAGAGCTTCTTCCTGTTTCCCCAGTATGAGTTCAGTTCAGTTCAGTCTGTCAGTCATGTCTGACTCTTTGGGACCCCATGAAACGCAGCACGCCAGGCCTCCCTGTCCATCACCAGCTCCTGGACTTCACTCAGACTCACATCCATCGAGTCAGTGATGCCATCCAGCCATCTCATCCTCTGTCGTCCCCTTCTCCTCCTGCCCCCAATCCCTCCCAGCATCAGAATCTTTTCCAATGAGTCAACTCTTCACATGAGGTAGCCAAAGTACTGGAGTTTAAGCTTTAGCATCATTTCCTCCCAAGAAATCCCAGGGCTGATCTCCTTCAGAATGGACTGGTTGGATCTCCTTGCAGTCCAAGGGACTCCCAAGAGTCTTCTCCAACACCACAGTTCAAAAACATCAATTCTTCAGCGCTCAGCTTTCTTTACAGTCCAACTCTCACATCCATACATGACCACTGGAAAAACCATAGCCTTGACTAGACGGACCTTAGTCGGCAAAGTAATGTCTCTGCTTTTGAATATGCTATCTAGGTTGGTCATAACTTTTCTTCCAAGGAGTAAGCGTCTTTTAATTTCATGGCTGCAATCACCATCTGCAGTGATTTTGGAGCCCAGAAAAATAAAGTCTGACACTGTTTCCACTGTTTCCCCATCTATTTCCCATGGAGTGATGGGACCAGATGCCATGATCTTCGTTTTCTGAATGTTGAGCTTTAAGCCAACTTTTTCGCTCTCCTCTTTCACTTTCATCAAGAGGCCTTTTAGTTACTCTTCACTTTCTGCCATAAGGGTGCTGTCATCTGCATATCTGAGGTTATTGATATTTCTCCCAGCAATCTTGATTCCAGCTTGTGCTTCATCCAGCCCAGCATTTCTCATGGTGTACTCTGCATATAAGTGAAATAAGCAGGGTGACAATATACAGCCTTGATGTACTCCTTTTCCTATTTGGAACCAGTCTGTTGTTCCATCTCCAGTTCTAACTGTTGCTTCCTGACCTGCATATAGGTTTCTCAAGAGGCAGGTCAGGTGCTCTGGTATTTCCATCTCTTTCAGAGTTTTCCACAGTTTCTTGTGATCCACACAGTCAAAGGCTTTGGCATAGTCAATAAAGCAGAAATAGATGTTTTCCCCCAGTATAGTAGTGTTTATTTCTTGAAGCCTATGGCAGACTTTCCAAATAGTGTACATTGGAAAGATGATCACATTAAAAAGTTGATCACCATTTCGTGTATGGAAAAGCCCAATTGTATTATGAGGGGTATGGACTGTAATTTTATACTGATCTCTATTTGGGTTTACTGAACTTCCCTGGTGGCACAGATGATAAAGAATCTGCCTGCAATGCAGGGGACCCAGGTTTGATCCCTGGGTCGGGAAGATCCCCTGGAGAATGGAATGGCAACCCACTCTAGTATTCTTGCCTGGAGAATCCATGGACAGAGGAGCCTGGTGGGCTACAGTCCATGGGGTCACAAAGAGTCAGACACGACTGAAGCGACTAACATTTACTCTTTCCTTCCTGCTACCCTTGGTCCCAGCCCTGGTCCCAGTCCCAGTTCTGGTATTTGAGGCTGATGGATGCATGTCTTTTAGGTGGATTGCTTCTAGAGGACAATTCAGAAGATATGTATTATTAACTTTTGGTTTAGTGAATCTTTTGATTGATTTAAAGTTTTGACCACAGCAGCAACCTGTTCCATTTTAATTTTTTGTTTTCCTATCTTTTCTCTCTGTTATTTTTTTGATAAAGGGACCATCTAGAAGCTGCAGGTCATGTGTGTATTCTGAAAGATGCCTTTGACTTTGAAAGTCCATCTGAAATCTCAAGCTTCATCAAGGCAGAGAACTTGGAGGCAGCTGTGGCTCTGCATTTGTATAGAGGAGGCAGACTTTTGCAAGGTAAGCCCTTCTCTTCAGGGTGAAACGCTAGGGGCCACAAAAACCACCAGGGCCTATAACGTCAACTTGAAACATAGATGAAACAGTTTATCCCATTTATCCGGCTCCGAAATGGAAGGAACACAATCATCTTTTCGGTTTGTTCTTAACAGAGTGATTTTCTAAAATGATGTAACTACGCCAGTTGAGATTGGATGTATATTGAAGCTGTTTTTACTACATTAAGAGTCTTATCATGAATGTTTTTGACGTGTTTTTCTTCACTCAAAATCTAATGTTCAAAAGTTAAAAATGGGACTCTTTCACAAAATGTAGAAGTGAGCACATAGAGAGTTTATTCAGTTGATTTATTAATGAGGGAACTACTAAGGTGCTAAAGCCAGTTTAAAGAGCATTTGGGGAACTGAGACTTGAGGTAATTTAGTAAAGAATATTAGGATAAGCACTTCCCTGGTGGTCCAGTTGTTAACGCAGGGGACATAGGTTCAATCCCTGGTATGGGAAGATCCCACGAACCTCGGGGCAACTAAGCCTGTATTTCACAACTACTGTGCTCGCATGCTGCAATTACTGAAGCCCGTGCACCCTGGAGCCCATGCCTCACGGCAGGAGAGCGACTGCTGTGAGAAGTCTGTGCACCCCAACAAAGAGTAGGCCCCCACTTGCGGCAGCTAGAGAAAAGGCTGCACTTAGCAAGGAAGACCCAGTGAAGCCAAAAATAAATAAATAATAAAATTCTTAAAAAAGGATATTAGGATGGGGTTGGCTGTAGAACTGGTTAATGTCTAGCAGGGCAATCAACTGTAAGCTCGCTGTCTGTACAGCAGCTTCCCACTAGCTGTGTGTTCTATAAGTGTGTGTATATCATTGCTACTCTCCCAGTTAGTCCAACACCCGCCCCCTACCCCGACGTTACCCACCCCATGTCTGCATGTCTGGTCTCTATGTCTGCATCTCTATTCCTGCCGTGAAAATAGGTTCATCTGTACCATTTTTCCAGATTCCACATATGTAAATTGATACAGCCACTGTGGAGAATACTATGGAGGCTCCTAAAAAACTAAAAATAGGGCTATTATATGACACAGCAATCCCATTACTGGGCATATACTCTGAGGAAACCATAATTGAAAAGGCCACATTCACCAGTGTTCACAGAAGCTCTGTTTACAATAGCCCCAACAAGGGAACGACCTAACGTCCGGCGATAGATAAAGGATGAAGACGTGGCACGATGTACAGTGGGGTGTTACTCAGTCGTAAAAAGGGATGAAACTGAGTCATTTGTAGTGATGAGGACGGACCTAGAGTCTGTCATACAAAGTGAAGTAAGTCAGAAAGAGAAAAACAAATATTGCGTATTAACACATACATGTGGAATCTAGAAAAAAAAATCCTGATATTTTTCTTGAGTGCTTGTTAACTTACAGTGGTCTCCCAAAGTTCCGCTGGTGTCCCTCTCTATCTATAATTCCCTACTGGGGAACTCTACAACTACCTATATAACTATCTTAGTCTATTCCTAATTACAACTTCACAGAGTAAGAACTTTTAATTAATAGTAAATACTGAAGTCACACAACAGTCTTAGAAAACTAATCCACAGGGCACCTTTAAACACTGCTTTCTTGCACCTTGAAAGGATGTGCATGCAATCATTCTCTTGGCTTTATCTACAATTTTTGGATAGTTCTTCTTTTCCCTTCCAAGGTTGGCTTGACTTCACCGAGAGCCCGGTGGCTACCAAGGGGAGGCAAGACAGATAATTTTGTTGTTGAGCCACAAGTGGCTTTTTCCAAACATGAATTAAATGACATGGCAGCGGCAGCTTTTCAGGAGATAGTATGTCACTTGAGGCCCCACATTATCTGTAGTAATCATCATACGGGGGTAACACTTCACTCAGCAAAATGTATCAACCTCTGAAATTTTCAGACATTTCATTGCTAAAGGTGAATTCCTGTTTCCCTGCACTAACAGTTCAGTTCAGTTCAGTCGCTCAGTTGTGTCTGACTCTTTGTGACCCCATGAACTGTAGCACTCCAGGCCTCCCTGTCCATCACCAACTCCCAGAGTTCACTCAAACTCATGTCCATCGTGTTGGTGATGCCATCCAGCCATCTCATTCTCTGTCATCCCCTTCTCCTCCTGCCCCAATCCCTCCCAGCATCAGCCTTATTAATCTTCTAGCTCTGTCTCCTGCTCCTGCACCATAGGAAGTAGGACCGTCTTTTCCCATATAGGTATCACTCAATGGTGCAGCGGTAAAGAATTTGCTTGCCAAAGCGGGAGATGCAGGAGACAAAGGTTCAGTCCCTGATCTGGGAAGATCCCCTGGAGAAGGAAATGGCAACCCACTCCAATATTCTTGCCCGGGAAATCCCATGAACAGCGGAGCCTGGCAGGCTACAGTCTGTGGGGTTGCAAAGAGTCAAAACATGACCGAGCGTGCACACATACATGTGGTATATTTAAACACATAACTTAGTGATCTTTCCAAATCAGTGCTTATGCTGACCATTTGTCACTCCCAATCGTCTGCTGAGAAAAAAAAAATCTCATGGTTTCCTGAACCTGGCTTCTTAAAGCCACCTGATGTCTGTTCCTTGCTAGATTCAAGCCTAAAGCCTATTCTCAACAAGAAACAAAGGGAAAGATTTGTCAAAACCATGATTTCTCCTTCCTGTGTAATGTATTCACAGATTCTGGGAATTATGGACATCTTTCACACCCATTATTTTAACTGCCACAGACCTTTCTCTGGTCCCCCAACTGTTCATGTCCATCCCATGTGCTAAAATCTGAACATCCCCCAAAGTCTAAGCCCCTGGCAGAGGGTAAACCATCTCTACATGGGGTGCTTTTCCACGTCTGGCTGTATGTATTTTTGGAAAAGGTCACAGCTGTCAATAGTAAGAAAGGCAAGCAATATAAAATGTTATAGAGAGAAAAAGTAAGTTTCTCTACCATCCCAGATTTGTGATCTTCTGGGTTCCTTTTTTTTTTGCCTGCCACACCAAGCAGTTTGTGGGATATTAGTTCCCTGACCAGGGATCGAACCTGTGCCCCTGGCAGTGAAAGCATGAGTCCTAATCACTGGACCATCAGGGAAGTACCCTGGGTTCTTTCCATAGAGGCAATGGCAGCTAGGTTTTTAGGCTTATATTTTCACAGATATTCTTTATACAGAGAAATGTATGTTGATCATTTTACTATACACATTGTGTTCATCAAAATGCTCTTGATTTTTTTTTTTACTTAAATTCCTTTTTAAAGTTTTCATTTGAATTTTTTACTTACCGCCTTTCTGTACCTCCTGTGTGTTGTCAGAGTGCTTAGTATCTAAAGGCTGTGAAGTGAGAGGCACTTCACCAGAAAGAAAAAAGATAAAATCTGCTCCTTTTCATGACAAAAGACTTCTAAGGTAAATACTAGGAAAGATCACTACCTTTTCGCTGCAATGTTGAATCTCTGTAGCGATGGTTTGTTTGAGAAACCCCAGTATGAACTCAAATTAGATCTGGTCTGTTTAGTGGTTTGCTTTTGCTCTTTTGAAATTTTTATTGACCTTTGGAAGTCCTTCTGGGAAGCCCTATTTGATGAACACATTGTTTAACTTGATCTGTGCATGCTCCATCAGAGAAGGCGATGGCACCCCACTCCAGTACTCTTGCCTGGAAAGACCCATGAACAGAGGAGCCTGGTGGGCTGCAGTCCTTGGGGTTGCGAAGAGTTGGACATGACTGAGCGACTTCACTTTCACTTTTCACTTTCATTCATTGGAGAAGGAAATGGCAACCCACTCCAGTGTTCTTGCCTGGAGAATCCCAGGGACGGGGGAGCCTGGTGGGCTGCCGTCTCTGGGGTCGCACAGAGTCGGACACGACTGAAGCGACTTAACAGCAGCAGTGCCTTTTGAGATTACCAAGGTAGGAAATGTGCCATCAGGTTAGGGATCATCTTTCAGAATAAATATGCTCCTGGTGGGGAGGGAGTGGAATCTTTTTGCACTTGACATTCGCAGCATCTCAGATATTTTTGGTTCCCATACATTTGTGCCCTCCGTGATTTATCATACTGCATGTTCCTGGAAGATACAGTCTATGTCTCTTTCCTTTCCTTCCTGGTTCCTCGCCATCATGGTGACTGATATCATGAACAGCAGGCCTACATTTGAAGCCATCTTTTTCCATCATAAACACCAGCAGTTCCAGATGAACCCATTTTCCAGGGACGATACACTTGGCTTTGTTTATTTTAATTTAAATTTTTAATTGGAGGATAATTGGTTTACAGTGTTGTGTTAGTTTTTGCGGTACAACAATGTGAGTCAGCTGTTTAATATGTGTATAGAGATTCCCTTTCCGCGTTGAGCCTCACTCCCACCTCCCCCATCCCACCCCTCTAGGTCATCACAGAGCAGTAAGCTGAGCTCCCTGCGATCTGCAGCAGGCTCCCACTAGCTGTCTGTTTCACACCTGGTAGTGTACATATGTCAGTGCTACTCTCTCAGTTCACCCCACCCTCCCCTTCCTGGCTATGTCCACATGTTCATTCTCTACGTCTGTGTCTCAGTTCTTACCTTGCAAATAGAGTCAACAGTCATCACCATATTTCTAGCTTCCAAATATTTGAGTTAATATTGCTGTTGTTTAGTCACTAAGTCATGTCTGACTCTTTCGTGACCCTCATGGATTGTAGCCCATCAAACTGCTCTGTCCATGGGATTTCCCAGGCAATAATACTGGAATAGATTATTATTTCCTCCTCCAGGGATTCTTTCCAAAACAGGGATCAAACCTGCATCTCCTGCATTAGCAGGCAGATACTTTACTACTGAGGCACCAGGGAAACCTCATGCATTGACAGACAATATTTGTTTTTCTTTTGCTGACTGACTTTACTCTGTATGACAGACTCTGAGTTCATCCGCATCACTACAACTGACTCAATTTCATTACTTTTTGTGCCTGAAAATATTCCATTATATATATGTGTGTATCAGTTCAGTTCAGTTCAGTTGCTCAGTCATGTCCGACTCTTTGTGACCCATGAATCGCAGCATGCCAGGCCTCCCTGTCCATCACCAGCTCCTGGAGTTCACTCAGACTCACATCCATCGAGTCAGTGATGCCATCCAGCCATCTCGTCCTCGGTTGTCCCCTTCTCCTCCTGCCCCCAATCCCTCCCAGCATCAGAGACTTTTCCAATGAGTCAACTCTTTGCATGAGGTAGCCAAAGTACTGGAGTTTCAGCTTTAGTATCATTGCTTCCAAAGAAATCCCAGGGTTGGTCTCCTTCAGAATGGACTGGTTGGATCTCCTTGCAGTCCAAGGGACTCTCAAGAGTCTTCTCCAACACCACAGTTCAAAAGCATCAATTCTTCGGCACTCAGCCTTCTTCACAGTCCAACTCTCACATCCATACATGACTACTGGAAAAACCATAGCCTTGACTAGATGGACCTTAGTTGGCAAAGTAATGTCTCTGCTTTTGAATATGCTATCTAGGTTGGTCATAACTTTTCTTCCAAGGAGTAAGTGTCTTTTAATTTCATGGCTTCAGTCACCATCTACAGTGATTTTGGAGCCCCCAAAAATAAAGTCTGACACTGTTTCCACTGTTTCTCCATCTATTTCCCATGGAGTGATGGGACCGGATGCCATGATCTTTGTTTTCTGAATGTTGAGCTTTAAGTCAACTTTTTCACTCTCCTCTTTCACTTTCATCAAGAGGCCTTTTAATTCCTCTTCACTTTCTGCCATAAGGGTGGTGTCATCTGCATATCTGAGGTTATTGATATTTCTCCCAGCAATCTTGATTCCAGCTTGTGCTTCATCCAGCCCAGCGTTTCTCATGATGTACTCTGCATATAAGTGAAATAAGCAGGGTGACAATATACAGCCTTGATGTACTCCTTTTCCTATTTGGAACCAGTTTGTTGTTCCATGCCCAGTTCTAACTGTTGCTTCCTGACCTGCATACAGATTTCTCAAGAGGCAGGTTAGGTGGTCTGGTATTCCCATCTCAGAATTTTCCACAGTTTCTTGTGATCCACACAGTCAAAGGCTTTGGCATAGTCAAGAAAGCAGGAATAGATGTTTTTCTGGAACTCTTGCTTTTTCCATGATCCAGCGGATGTTGGCAATTTGATCTCTGGTTCCTCTGCCTTTTCTAAAACCAGCTTGAACATCAGGAAGTTCACAGTTCACATATTGCTGAAGCCTGGCTTGGAGAATTTTGAGCATTACTTTACTAGCATGTGAGATGAGTGCAATTGTGCTGTAGTTTGAGCATTCTTTGGCATTGCCTTTCTTTGGGATTGGAATGAAAACTGACCTTTTCCAGTCCTGTGGCCACTGCTGAGTTTTCCAAATTTGCTGGCATATTGAGTGCAGCACTTTCACAGCATCATCTTTCAGGATTTGAAATAGCTCTACTGGAATTCCATCACCTCCACTAGCTTTGTTCATAGTGATGCTTTCTAAGGCCCACTTGTCTTCACATTCCAGGATGTCTGGCTCTAGATGAGTGATCACACCATCGTGATTATCCGGGTCATGAAGATCCTTTTTGTATAGTTCTGTGTATTCTTGCCATCTCTTCTTAATATCTTCTGCTTCTGTTAGGTCCATACCATTTCTGTCCTTTATCAAGCCCATCTTTGCATGAAATGTTCCCTTGGTATCTCTAATTTTCTTGAAGAGATCTCTAGTCTTTCCCATTCTGTTGTTTTCCTCTATTTCTTTGCATTGATCGCTGAAGAAGGCTTTCTTATCTCTTCTTGCTATTCTCTGGAACTCTGCATTCAGATGCTTATATCTTTCCTTTTCTCCTTTGCTTTTCACTTCTCTTCTTTTCACAGCTATTTGTAAGGCTTCCGCAGACAACCATTTTGCTTTTATACATATATATATCACAACTCGGGGCTTCCCTGGTGGCTCAGAGGTTAAAGCATCTGCCTCCAATGCAGGAGACCCGGGTTCGATCCCTGGGTTGGGAAGATCCCCTGGAGAAGGAAATGGCAATCCACTTCAGTATTCTTGCTTGGTGAATCCCATGGACGGAGAAGCCTAGTAGGTTACAGTCCACGGGGTCACAAAGAGTCGGACATGACTGAGCGACTTCACCTGTATCACAACTTTAAAAAATCAATCAATTTATTTTAATTGGAGGCTAATTACTTTACATTGTTGTGGTGGTTTTTGCCATACACTGACATGAATCAGCCACGGGTGTACATGTGTCCCCCCATCCTGAACCCCCCTCTCACCTCCCTCCCCATCCCATCCCTCTGGGTTGTCCCAGTGTACCAGCTTTGAGTGCCCTGTGTCAAACACTGAACTTGGACTGGCCATCTGTTTCACATACGGTAATATACATGTTTCAGTGCTATTATCTGTAATCATCACACTGTCGCCTTCTCCTACAGAGTCCAAAAGTCTGTTCTGTACATCTGTCTCTTTTGTTGTCTTGCACATAAGGTCATCATTACCATCTTTCTAAATTCCATATATATGTGTTAATGTACTATATTGGTGTTTTTCTTTCTCACTTACTTCACTTTGTATAATAGGCTCCAGTTTCATCTACCTCAATAGAACTGACTCAACTGCATTCTTTTTAACAGCTGAGTAATATTCCACTGTGTCTATGTGCCACAGCTTTCTATCTGCCGATGCACGTCTAGGTTGCTTCCATGTCCTAGCTATTGTAATCAGTGCAGGGATGAACATTGGGGTACATGGGTCTCTTTCAATTCTGGTTTCCTCAGTGATATCACAACTTCTTTATACGTAGGTTCCTTTCATGTCCTAAGTATTGTAAATAGTGCTGCAGTGAACATTGGGGTACATGTGTCTTTTTGAATTATGATTATACTTGACTTTGATAGATGGAGGCTAACAATATTTTTCACATGTTAAAATTTAAAGTGTATTGACTTAAAATGGCCTTGCCTCACATGAGTAACCCCATGTCATGTTCACAATGGTGATACGTCTTCTATTCAGGGGAGTTAGATGTAATTGAACAAACAGCATGACATAGTCCATATGTTTTGGGAACTTTGGTTTTTTATGTCAATGCTTGGGGGTAATTAGTGAGAGGGTGTTTTAAAGGTAAACTGTGCTTTGTTAAGTATCCTAATTTTGCAGGTAATGGAATTCCTTTTGGAATCATCTTTGGTGGAACTGATTTAAATGAAGATGTTAACCAGGGAGATAAAAACAAAGTGATGGGAAAAGTCCTTGAAGAAGCCAGGTAATAGAATTTCACAGGAGTTAAGCGTTTAACCCTTTTGGATAAAATTCATTAACACAAAATGATGGAGTAAACCAGTAGTTTGGGAGTTTTTATGTCTTACCCTAAAAAACAATTTCTTTCTTTCTTTCATTTTTTCATGCAGCCGGCACATGTTTATTTTACCAGGAATAGTCATTGTAAACAAGTTACTGGTCTTGAGCAATTCTTTGACTACAGTTAATATTGGATGAATGTTCTTAAAATGTTTGTTGTGGTGGAAGAGATAGAATTATTGCTAAGAGTAAGTAAGGGTAAACTCAAGCTTTATTAGCACACAGTTTAGGGTCAACTTTGCATCGGGTTTGCCCAAGTAGAATGTTTTCATTTTTCCAGTTTTATTGAGATATTATTGACATGCAGAACTGTATCGGTTTAAGGTGGTGGTTTCTTGCTGAGTCCTGTCTGACTCTTGTGACCCCATGGACCTTAACCTGCCAGGCTCTTCTGTCCATGGGATTTCCCAAGCAAGAATACTAGAGTGGGTTGTCATTTTCTTCTCCCAAGGATCTTCCCTACCCAGGAACTGAACCCAGCTTTCCTGCATTGCAGGCAACTTCTTTACTGACTGAGCCATCAGGGGTGAATGGCATAATGATTTGATTTGAAATGATTATCACAGCAAATTTAGTGAACACCCATCATCTCCTATAGCTACAAATTTAATTAAGTAGAAAAGAGATTTTTTTTTCCCCCTTGTGGTGAGATTTACTTAAATGCTTAAGATTTACTCTCTTAGTTCCCCAACCAGGGATAGAACCGTTGCCCCTTGCAGTGGGGAGCATGGCGTCCTAACCACTGGACAACCAAGGAAGTTCCTGAAACTTTGTGCCCTTTGACTAATACCTTTCTGGTTCTCCCTCCCCTACCTTCTTTCATCTTACTCATGCTTCCATGAGTTTGCCTGCTTTAGATTCCACATATTGGTGGAGTCACCCACCCCCCTGCCCCGCCCTGCCCCCTGCCGCCATTTGTCCTTCAATGTCTGGCTTGTTTCTCTGAGCATAAGTATGCCCCAGGTTCATCCATGTTGTTGCAGACGACCGGTTGTCCTCCTTTTTAGAGGCTGAATAGTATTCTAGTGTATGTGCATGCCACATTTTATTTTTTAAAAAAATTTATTTATTTAATTTTGGCTGCTCTGGGTCTTCAGAGCACACAGCCTCTCTTGCACACAGCCTTTCTCTAGCTGGGGCAAGTGGAAGCTACTTTCTGTTGCAGTGTGTGGACTCAGTGGTTGCAGCGCACGGGCTTCATTGCTTTGTGGCATGTGGGGTCCTGCCCCACCAGGGATCCAACCCCTGTCCCCTGCATTGGCAGGTGGATTCTTAACCGCAAGACCACCAGGGAAGTCCCATGCCACATTTTATGTAGCCATTTGTCTGTTGATGTGTATTGCTTGCATGTCCCCAGTATGTGGGCAGCCTTGGTTTTTTTGTGGCTCATCTGTCACCCTTCCATGACTGAGGAACTATGGTCAGGGAATCCTGGCCTCTTCATGTCTATATAATTGTCCCATTTCTGATCCATACCAAGGACAGAACTCCAGGTTCTGTTGTACAGCCTAGTTCAGTTCAATTCACTCGCTCAGTTGTGTCAGACTCTTTGTAACCCCATGGACTGCAACATATCAGGCTTCCCTGTCCATCACCAACTCCAACTCAAACTCATGTCCATTGAGTCGGTGATGCCATCCAACCAACTCATCCTCTGTTGTCCCCTTCTCCTTCCCACCTTCAATCTTTCCCAGCATCAGTGTCTTTTCCAGTGTGTCAGTTCTTCGCATCAGGTGGCCAAAGCCTTGGAGTTTCAGTTTGAGCATCAGTCCTTCCAATGAATATTCAGGACTGATCCCCTTTAGGATGGACTGGTTGGATCTCCTTGCTGTCCAAGGGACTCTCAAGGGTCTTTTCCAACATCACAGTTCAAAAGCAACAATTCCTTGGTGCTCAGCTTTCTTTATAGTCCATCTCTCATATCCATACACGACTACTGGAAAAACCATAGCCTTGACTAGACGGACCTTTGTTGGCAAAGTAATGTCTCTGCTTTTTAACATGCTGTCTAGATTGGTCGTAACTTTTCTTCCAAGGAGTAAGCGTCTTTTAATTTCATGGCTGCAATCACCATCTGCAGTGATTTTGGAGCCCCAAAAAATAAAGTCTGACACTTTCCACTGTTTCCCCATCTATTTGCCATGAAGTAATGGGACCAGATGCCATGATCTTCATTTTCTGAATGTTGAGTTTTAAGCCATCTTTTTCACTTTCCTCTTTCACTTTCATCAAGAGGCTTTTGAATTCCTCTTCACTTTCTGCCATAAGGATAGTGTCGTCTGCATATCTGAGGTTATTGATATTTCTCCCGGCAATCTTGATTCCAGCTTGTGCTTCATCCAGCCCAGGATTTCTCTTGATGTACTTTGCATAGAAGTTAAATATAGCAGGGTAACAATATACAGCCTTGACGCACTCCTTTCCTGATTTGGAACCATTCTGTTGTTCCATGTCCAGTTCTAACTGTTGCTTCTTGACCTGCACACAGATTTCTCAGGAGGCAGGTCAGGCTGTCTGATATTCCCCTCTCTTTAAGAGTTTTCCACAGTTTCATGTAATCCACACAGTCAAAGCCTTTGGCATAGTCAACAAAGCAGAAATAGATGTTTTACTGGAACTCTCTTGCTTTTTTCGATGATCCAACGGATGTTGGCAGTTTGATCTCTGGTTCCTCTGCCTTTTCTAAAATGAGCTTTGAACATCTGGAAGTTCACGGTTCATGTACTGTTGAAACCTGGCACCAGTGTTTTTTGGTTAAGATAGGTGTCAGTCTTGCTTCTTAAAACTAGGTCACAGTTGGATGTAGTTGCATTGCAGGACCTTGCTTCTTCCTGAAGACTTCCTGGAAACAAATGTGGCAATACAACCTTTTTAACATAAGGAGTACCTTCTGTGTATGTGTTTGTGTTTTACAATAAATATAGGCATGAAAACAGTGCCAGCTCACCTTGAAAGGCGATGTATCATTGTAGGTTTTCTTCTTGTTGTTGTTCTTACACCCTAAAAATTTAATGTCTTTAGATTCCTTCAGTCTGTAATGCATTGCCTTTTAGAAGGAAAATCATTCTTCTTGGGATAAACAGTATGGAATGAATCATCTTATGATATTATCATTAGCATTATTCATTGTGTTATTATTAAAACACATATTGATTTTTGTTTGGGGGCTATTGATTGAAGTTAGTGGGCAGGGAAGTTGCATGAATCATAGGTTTTTTTGGTCTGACACGGTACAGCACAGTTTTCTGTAAACAAAGTATTGAACTTGTCTAGCTTTATGACAGGTGTTTCATTTGAATACTTATATTTTTCCTGTAAGGTATACTTTTCAACTTTAAAATTTTATTTATTGATTGGCCCCACCATGCAACAAGCAAGATCTTAATTGCTAGACCAGTGATCAAACCTGTACCCTCTGCAGTGGAAGCTCAGAGTCCTAAGCACAGGACCACCAGGAAATTCCCTCAACTTTTTTTAATATTTAAAACTTCTTTTTCCGTGTATGGTATAGTATGTGAACTTATTTTAGCACTCACTTTTTTGGCTTCTGAACACTGTGATAAGTATTTGGTAGTTATAAATACCAAAATTAAATAAGGAGTAATTGAAATTTGTGAAAATTGCTTAGTGAAGGCTCATCCAGTTGCCTATTAGAAAAACTTAACCTTGCCAAGCAAGTGACCAGTAGTTTGTATGGAATAAATTGCCTCATAAATATTTCCACGATTATGAAATCTATAGCATATTAGTAGGTTAAACCACATGAAATTACTGTTTTGTAGCTCAAAAATGGTTGAATGGCAGTAATTTCATATGGCTTTTGAGCTACTTAGTGTTACTGAAGATGTTTTTGACAAACAGAATTCTTTGTCAATTTTGAAATGGCAGTATTCAAGCTAAAGTACAAAAGTGGTAGTTTTTATATTTTTCCTTTGTGTTTCTGTTTATGGTTTCCTCAGATAGTATTTCTTTTATTTTTATTTTTTATAGTTGATTTCCAATGTTGTGCTAATTTCTGCTGTAAAGCAAAGTGATTCAGTTATACACATATATATTCTTTTCAAATATTCTTTTCTGTTATAGATTATCACAGCATACTGAATATAGTTCCCTGTACCATACAGCAGGACCTTAGTGTTTATCCATTTTATATATGATGGTTTGTATCTGCTGACCCCAACCTCCAATCCATCCCTCCCCCTGGCAACCATAAGTCTGTTCTCAATGTCCCTGAGTCTGTTTCGGTTTCATAGATAGGTTCATTTCTGTCAAATTTTAGATTCCACATAAAAGTGATAATACATATTTGTCTTTCTCTGTCTGACTGACTTCACTTAGTATGATAATCTCCAGGCCTATCCATGTTGTTGCAAATGACATTATTTCATTCTTTTTTGTGGCCAAGTAATATTCCAATGTATATATGTACCACGTTTTCATTATCCATTCATCTGTTGATGGACATTTAGGTTGTTTCCATGTCTTGCCTATTATAAATAGTTGAAATGAGGAAATGGCAACCCACTCCAGTATTCTTGCCTGGAGAATCCTACGACTAGGGGAGCCTTGCAGGCTACAGTTCATAGAGTTGCACAGAGTCAGACACGACTGAAGTGACTTAGCACATGTTATTTTAAATGTCTTTTTCTTCTGGGGATCTTTGGGCTAAGAACTCTTTTAAAAGGTTATTTGTTAGGTGAGTGTAAAGCCAGGGCTACTGTTTCTATATAAAGGGCCACAATAAAGACTGTGTTATCTGCAGCTCTGAAATAAATGACATGTCTGACAAGTTAATTCCAGTTGACCCTCCTGACTCCTGGACCATTATCCTGTGCACCTTTGATGAAAACCCTCCCAAGAATCTCATCCTTCCCTGTTGTCTTAAATATGCTGTAGCTCCTACTGATGCCTCATCCTGGGTGTCAAATGAGCAGGATGTGATGGTGGGGACCACTACGTAGGTAGGAACAGTCACTGTCGGCCTCCAGGCTATGATACACACACAGTCTGCTCTGCACACCTGGGACATTTTTCATTTATTTTCTCCCTCTCTCCATTCTTTTTTCACCCTCACCTGTTTGGATTTTAGGGCAAATTCCTGTTGGAATTTAGGGCAAAACTGTTCCTTCTCTTGCTTAGTCACTCATTCAGCCAGCAGGTATTTTTGCCTCCTGGGTGCCAGACGCTCCAAGGGGCTGGGGCGGTGGATGTGAGCAGAGCAGTGTTCCAGCACACGTGGAGCTGACATTCTCACAGGAAGCGAGAGCGTCAGGCTTGCCGAGTGAGTGGATTTCCCTTCCCACAAAAGCCTGAGGACTGCACTTGTGCATGTATTCATCAATGCTGCTATGAGGTACAATGCACAGTCCTAGTGTCACTGAGCTCGTTCTCTGTTCAATGGCTCTTCTTGGTTCTTGGGATCTTTCTTTTTTGACAGTGTGAGGCTGTCACTGGCCATGGTGGGTGCCCTAACGTCTTGCAGATGTTCTGGTAGTTGTGTGAGTACTAGTGGAAAATAATAATAGCAGATGTGAAATGAACGAGGGACCAGGAACTGTGGCAGGCAATTTACAGGCAAGATGCTCTTTGTTTGGTTCTTAAGTTTCTCAGCTTCCCTGGCTTGGGAAGATCCCCTGGAGAAGGAAATGGCAACCCACTCCAGTACTCTTGCCTGGAAAATCCCATGGACTGAGGAGCCTGGTAGGCTACAGTCCATGGGGTTGCAAAGAGTCGGACATGACGGAGCGACTTCATTTCACTTCTAAGTTTCTCATTTTTGCAGTTTTCCGCCAATGAAAGTTTCTACACTCCTTGTAACTGCTGTTTAGCTCCTTGTCTCTCCTTTTTATCCCCATTTTTTGGAAAAAAGCCGATGGCCTTAGAATACAGTTGATGTTATCATTTCGCTAGTGTTTGCGGAGGGGGGCATAGAGAACATCTCACTGGATTCTCCAATCCCTACTGGACTCAGATGCAAGGTTTAATGTGGTCTGGTCCTCGTTGCTCATGTTTAACATACACAAAGGGAAGGATTCTGTATTTCTCCCTTAAGTAAGGGGCATACGATTGGCTGTGTCTGGGATTGGTTGCTGGTTGTAAAAGTGGGAGGGGAGAAGGGAAGGCTTGGAGAAGACACAGACAGGGGAATACAAGCTCCCCTTTCTGGGTCATGCCACAGGGGAAAAATCACATAATAATGCCTTTCTTTTGTTGACTCTGCTGTGTGTGCAGCTTGTAGGACTTTAGTTTTGCAACCAGGGATCATATCCAGGTCCTGACCACAGAAGCACCAAGTCCTAACCACTCAACTGCCAGGGAATTCCCTATGAATGGTTCTTTGCTCCAACATTCTTTACTGCGCTATTTGTCTAATGATGATTTTCTATTTCTACCACTCCTACATTGGTTAATTGGAATTCTACTACAATAAGAGTTGTCTGTTTGACCCTAGTTACTTCTTCAATTATTTATATGGTTACATCAACATGGACTCATGGCTATTTATTTTATTTTATTGGGTTGGCCAAAAAGTTCGTTTGGGTTTCTTCATGCTATCTTACAGAATAAATTTTTTAAAAATAAATTTATTTATTTTAATTGGAGGCTAATTACTTTAAAATATTGTAGTGGTTTTGCCATACATTGACATGAATCCGCCATGGGTGTACATATGTTCCCCATCCTGAAACGCCCTCCCACCTCCCTCCTCATCCCATCCCTCAGGGTCATCCAAGTGCACCAGCCCCGAGCACCCTGTCTCATGCATCGAACCTGGACTGGTGATCTGTTACATGTTTCAATGCCATTCTCCCAAATCATCCCACCCTCACCCTCTCCCACAGAGTCTAAAAGACTGTTCTATACATCTGTGTCTCTTGCTGTCTCTCATATAGCGTTATCATTACCATCTTTCTAAATTCCATATATATGCATTAGTATACTGTATTGGTGTTTTCCTTTCTGGCTTACTTCACTCTTACAGAATGAATTTTCGGCCAACTCAATATTTGACTCTGTAGCTCATATTACCTTTTTTGCTGCCCAAATCACCCCAGCCACAGCTATCGGAGATATTTTGAGTTGACTTCTGCATCCTTTCAACAAGCTCTCTCTGTATTTTGAACTCTCTTACTTTCTGGCACCATACCTACTTCATTCTGTGGGTACCCAGTCCTACTTCTGCAAACACGCAATTCTTAATGAGTAGGGGCATTCACATTCTTTGTCCACGAACATTCAATAAATCTTGAGCACATCAGCCTAGTCTTCCTTTAGCGAAGCTAGTGAACCACATATCCTGCCCCTGAATATCAAGAAGTTCCTTGCTTCTCTCATCCATCTTGCTTTCTGTCGTTATCTCTGCTCCTCTGTCCTTCCATAAAGGAACAAGAAAAATAGGAAGCTTTGAGCTTCATTTGTTTATTTCCTGCCTACACAACTTCTTTTTTTGGATGTGAGTGGAGATGAGACCTCATAGCCAACGACCGCGGCTAATAAAGATTGATTGCGCTGTAAATTCTGCTTCTCACCTGTCTGTCACCATTTGTTCCAGAGCGCTGTTTTTCAGTTATGTTCATTAGATTCTGCCCTAATTGTTACCATTCTTTCTGTTCGCTTTCCTAGATTTGCTGTCGCTTTCACGGAGTCAATGAAGGAAACGGCCCAAAGACAGTGGGTAGGTGTTCCTTTCATGTTTTGATTGGGCAGGACTGGTGAAGTTGCAGGATTGGAGAACAGGAAGGCAGTTTTATTAAAGAGCTAACAAACTTCCTATTGGCACTGCCCGTCCTTGGTGGCCATCATGGTGTATTATATTTCTCATATATTGACTTTTTCTTTTTTTTTTTTTTTTTAATTTGTGTAGGTACTCTTAAACCTTCACTGATTTTTTTTTTCTGATGTTCTTCTTGAATAGCAAAAATAGCCCAATACCCAGATCTTTTCATGCTTTGTCAGTTCTCCTTTTGTGGGCTGCTGCTAAGTCGCTTCAGTCGTGTCCGACTCTGTGCGACCCCATAGACGGCAGCCCACCAAGTTCCTCCGTCCCCGGGATTCTCCAGGCAAGAACACTGGAGTGGGTTGCCATTTCCTTCTCCAGTGCATGAAAGTAAAAAGTGAAAGTGAAGTCGCTCAGTCATGTCCGACTCTTAGAGACCCCATGGACTGCAGCCTACCAACCTCCTCCGTCCATGGGATTTTCCAGGCAAGAGTACTGGAGTGGGGTGCCATTGCCTTATGGTTTACAAATCACACTGTAAATGTGGCAGCATCCTCGTACACATTGAGAAAATCTGATTGCACGAGTAGTCCCTTAGGTGGCACCTGGAGTTTCCTAGGCTGGACTCTTATTAGAAGAGCAGTAACAAGCAGAGGGCTTTGTCGCTCTGTGAGTTAATGCCCTTATTGACTTTCTAAATTCATTACAACTTAGGGGATGGGTGAGAGGAGCTGGCCGGAGTCTAAATCCTCTGTAGAGCCCTGGTGGAGCCAGTGTATGCAAAACTAGAGAAAAAAGCCAGCTGAAATGCCACTTGCCTTGGGTGGTCCATAGGCGCGTGGCTATTTTCTCAGGTGGTGGCCCCCTGCAGTGTGCCTGGGCCACCAGGATTGCTGGCCCCTGGGCTTTGCCAGCCAGTCATTGTGCTGGCACACTTATACCACAGCACTTACACCCTTGTCATCTGGAAGCATTATTCCTGTTGGTGGCATTTTGCTGGCTATGTGCATTCTTTATCTATAGGATTTCAACTCATAAAACCTTATGCTTGGAAACGGCTACAGTGCAACAAGGGCAGACACAGTCTTTTGTGGGAATGGTGGTCCTTTACCAAAGCCCAGAGCACCGTGTGTACTTGAAGATACCCTGCAGCCAGAGTGGGGAGTCTTTTTTTTTTTTTTTTCTTTTCACCTCGAACTCCCCAGGTGGAGAATCCGAGGGGGCATTTTTCAGGGCAATGTAATGAGTGAAAAACAGCAAGCTTCCTGGCTGCCAGTTTCATGTCTGTGTCAGTCTGACTGTTCATCAGCCTTATGGCGGTGATGTACCAGTGGTTCTCAAAGGGGTTTCCCCGGGACTCTCTCAGGATCTCTACAGAGTCAAACCAATTTCCTTCATAGTGCTCAGACTTTATCAGAGGCATGATGAAAGGCAAAAACCTTTTTCACCATGTGGAGAGCACTGCTGAGGAAAACACTGATGCCTTTATCATCATGAAGGCAGGGGTACCCATGGATTATTCACCACCACCCACCTGTAGTTAAAAAACAAGAGCCAGTTTCACTTACGGAGAAGGCACCACCCTTGCCTGGAAAATCCTATGGACAGAGGAGCCTGGTAGGCTGCAGTCCATCGCGTCGTGAAGAGTCGGACATGACTGAGTGACTTCCCTTTCACTTTTCACTTTCATGCATTGAAGAAGGAAATGGCAACCCACTCCAGTATTCTTGCCTGGAGAATCCCAGGGACGGGGGAGCCTGGTGGGCTGCCATCTATGGGGTTGCACAGAGTTGGACACGACTGAAGCAACTTAGCAGTTTTGCTTAAGAATGTCCTTGATGAAGCACAAAAAGTATTGATTTTCTTAAACATTAACCTTTGAATACATTTAAAAAAATGTTTTGTGTGATGACATGGGAAGTATACATCAGCTGTTTCTGCTGGGTATCAGTGAAGGATGGGGTTATCTTGAGCAAAAACCCTGGTGGGATGTTGAGGTTATAGACTGAACCAGTTACTTCTTCATAGGATTTTTTTTTTTTTTTAATCTGAAAGACTGGTAGACAAATTATGTTTCCTCAGACTTGGGCATCTGGCAGTCATTTAGTCATTTCCTTAAAAATGAGATAATTGAGTGAATTGCTTCCAGAAAAACACGAGTAGTATTTACTGCCAATGATACCATTTGAATTTTCAAGCAAAAATTAGAATTTGGTAGAAAATCCCAAGGACAGAAGAGCCTGGCGGGCTATAGACCATGGGATGGCAAAGAGTTGAAGGTGACTGAGAGATGGAGCACACACACAGGCTGCCAAGAGGCAGACTGCTTTCCTGTACAGCTTTTCCTGATGACATCAGCGGTCATGTTAACAAATGTGATTTTTTTTTTTTTCAAATGCTGTTTAATGAAATGGTTCCATGTTAGGAAGACCTGTGTCACCCAGTGAACCAATATTTTTCAAAAGACTAATCAGTGGCACTGCAGAACGATACATAGATAACGGAACCATCAAAGTGCATGGTAGACCTATGGATTTTAATATATCAGAATGTGATGTCATTTCAGGTTCCGTCTTGCAACTCACATATAAGAAATAACCATTTGTTGAGTTTCGGGGTCATCAGTTCAGTCGCTCAGTCATGTGTGACTCTTTGTGACCCCATGGACTGCAGCACACCAGGCTTCCCTGTCCTTCACCAACTCCCAGAGCTTGCTCAAACTCATGTCCATCGAGTCAGTGATGCCATCCAACCATCTCATCCTCTGTTGTCCCCTTCTCTTCCCGCCTTCAATCTTTCCCAGCATCAGGGTCTTTTCTAATGAGCCAGTTCTTTGTATCAGGTGGCTAGAGTATTGAAGTTTAAGCTTCAGCATCAGTCCTTCCAATGAACATTCAGGACTGATTTCCTTTAGGATTGACTGGTAGGATCTCCTTGTAGTCCAATGGACTCTCAAGAGTCTTCTCCAGTACCACAGTTTAAAAACATCAATTCAGCTTTCTTTATAGTCCAACTCTCACATCCATACATGGCTACTGGAAAAACCACAGCTTTGACTATACAGACCTTTGTCTGCAAAATAATGTCTCTGCTTTTTAATATGCTGTCTAGGTTGATCATAGCTTTTCTTCCAACAAGCAAGTGTTTGGTGTCATATCCAAGAATAAAACCCATAATGATCTGAAAAGGCTCAGGAAAGGCTCAGATTAAAATACTCCTCTCCATTTCAACTACCTATCAGCAAGAAGCAGAATTTTCTTTCTATACTTCAGCCTAAACAACATATGGAAACAGATTGAATAGAGTAGTAAATATGAGACTCCAGCTGTCTTCTGTTAAGCCAGACATAAAAGAGAGGTTTTCCTTGTTGAAGCATTTTTCTCCCCCATGAGTTCCCCACCCCCTTCTCTAATTTCTCAATTAAAATTTATTTTTTAATCAGAGAATAATTGCTTTACAATGTTGTATTGGTTCCTGCCATACAACATTGGTTCCTGCTAGTCATAACTGTATGTGTATATACATATATCCCTTCCCTCTTGAGTCTCCCTTCCACCCTACCCTCCCACCCCTGTAGGTCATCACAGAGTGCCAGGCTGGGCTCCCTTAACTTCTCAATTTAAACGTCACCTTTGTCCGTAAAATCTATGTGTCTCCCAAATTGGTAGAGATCTGTTCACTGCTATATCAGTTATTTTTTGCTACATAACAAAGCTCATCAAACATAGTGCTTTAAGACAAACATTTATCGTGTTCTTTGTGTTGTCTGGGCATTTCTGGCTGAGGTCAGCTCAGCAAGGCTGGGTGCTCCAGTGTGGCTTAGCTCACATTCTGGAGCCCCTCAACTGGGCTGACTGGGACACTTGCTGTCTCTCTCTACGTGGTCTATTGCCCTGTATTAAGCTCAGTGGCAGGAGAGTGCAGGCACCAGTGCCTGAGCTGGCTGCACGCTTCTGCCTGTGTGATGTTTGCTCCTGTCCTGTTGGCCAGAGCAAGTCAAGAATGGAGACGTTATCTCCTCCTCATTATAGGATGATCTTCAAGATAGCCTTGAAAAAGCTTGGATTCAAGGAGGTGGTAATCTGTGGTCCATTTTAATAATCCGCCACACTTAGCATTTGTCCCTCACGATTATAACACTTCTTTCCTTTACTTTTCTCTCCGTGTGGCTGTGAGCTCTTTGAGGTCAGGAACCAGATATGATTCACCCTGTTATCCCCAGAGATAGCATAACACCTCCCATTCAATACGTTTTTGTCCAGTTGACTTTGTCAGGAATGGATCTTTCTTTAAAACTTTTTAATACAGAAATGTCCAAGCATGCACAAAAGTAGCATGAATAGTCAGGTAAAAATCTATACACGTACTGTCTACTTACCATTCTCCAATCCTTATTTAATCGACTCTTATTCTCTACTCACAACTCCTACACACACACACACACACACACACACACACACACACACACACACACTTCTTTTTTCTGGAATATTTTAAAAAATCACAACCACCATGCCATTTTATTGTTTTAACGTTCTAACCCAGCTTTTTTCCTGAACAACTAATTGCCGTAGTTAGCTTCCAGTTTTTGAGTCTATAAACCCCTTTGGCTGGCCCCGATAAAAGTCCCCTAAGCAGCATTACAATTTGATGAATGTTTTATGTTTCATTATGTTTTTTAAAAAACTTTTTATTTTATATTGGAGTATTGATGATGAACAATGCTGTGATGATTTCAGGTGCACAGCAGAGTGACCATTCCATTTTATCTGTGCATATATGCCATTTACCTGCAAATATTCCTTGGGTAAAAGCTTTTTTTTTTTTTTTTTTTTTAACATAAGCTCCATGTTATGGATCCATTTGTGGGCAGGAAGATCATAGTGTGTAAGGAAGAATAAAAAAGGGCTCAGGGATGTTAACATTTTATGAATAAGTTGGAAGAACTTGAGTCAAGGAGTTTAGATGAGGAAAGGGAGGAGTATGGAGCCTTTGAGTTGCAGACACATTGAATTAGAGACAAAGATGGAACCTGAGGGGTAACTATCCAGCTGTGGTCAGAAAGGAGTGCAACTGGAGATAACAGATGTAGGAGTCAGCAGTGTCAAGGTGATACTTGAAGCATGGAAATGATTATTCTTAGATGGGATTAACTTTTAGACGTGATGATGAGAAAGCAGTGTTAAACGCATAGTTCAGTTACATTTGGGGCCGACTTTGCAGTCCTGGTGATAATAGCCAGCAGTATCCTATATGAAGAGTCATTTCTTGTTTTTTTGGCTGGGCCGAGGGGCTTGCTGGATCTTAGTTCCCCTTCCACTGCAGTGAGCCCTGAGCCACCGCAGTGCAATGAGAGCAGAGTCGTAACCACTGGACAACCAGGGAATTCCTGGAAGGATCATCTTACATTTCAAGATTAAGTTGGCCATTTGCCTGTCACCCAGGAGGTCAGTCACACTCTAAGCCTGGGTTAGCAGTCTTTGTTTTCAGAAAGATACTTTCTCGAATATAATAACAAGGCATTTGAAGAAAAATGGGAGAAGTCAGCAAAACTTGTTTGGTTTTGGGTGATGATATCAGAGGCAGTATCATAAAAGCTCATAGCAGAAAGGATGAATTTATTTTTATAGTTTAAAGTGGTGGGGTTAGTTATTAAATTCGAATGTGAACCTGTTTGTTTGTTTTTTTTTTAATACAGCTTTATGGAATTTTTTTTTTTGGTGGATGATTTTTCAATAAAGTTAGCTCAATATCTTTATTTGATTAGTTTTTAAAAATAAAAACTATATAGAAATAATATAAAGGTTAACTGTTCAGCCATATCTTCGGAATTCTTTGAGATGGATTTTTGTGGAAAGACTGTTTATAGTTATGTGTTCTGAACAGTGATGTAGTTTTTGAATAATTAAGGTTTGTTCTTCATTATTGAACTGCCAGCTCTTGTTTTTAATTCTTTCTTCTTTATTTTGGTGAGCAGGCTTGACTCAGGTATAAATATAGTTAATCCTTTCTAATTATTATCAGACCAGAATCAAGTTCCAATAATCCCAGATTAGAAAGAAAGACTTACAGCCCTTGCTTCTTACTGCTTTTGTGATTTCATTAAAGTCTGTGTAGATAAATACAGTTTTGAGCATAAAAGCTGGCCTAAAACTGATATTTTCTTAAGCTTCATTTGTATAAAAACACATGCACGCTCTTATAAAATTTTAATTTTATTTAAAAAAATCTAATTTTATTAAAAAAATTTTTTTTGCCTCTGCCATGTGGCATGTGGGATCTTAGTTCCCTGGTCAGGAATTGAACCCGTGCGCCCTGCATTGGAAGTGTCCTCGCACCACTTAACCACTGCATCACCAGGGAAGTCCCCATAGGCACTCTCTTGATACCAGCACTATACTAGAAGTTCAATGCAACCGACAAAGGTGAGCCATGGATCTAATTTAAAATTTTCTGGGAGGGAGGGAAAGATGGCGGAGGAATAGGACGGGAAGATCACTTTCTCCTTCACAAATTCCTCAAAAGAACATTTCAACGCTGAGCAAACTTCACAAAACAACTTCTGTAGGCTGGCAGAGGACATCAGGCAACCAGAAAAGCAGACCTTTGTCTTCAAAAACAGGTAGGATAAAATATAAAAGACGAAAAAGGAGACAAAGGAGGTGGGGAGGGAGCTCCGTCCTGGGAAGGGAAGCCCGTCCCGGGAAGGGAATTTTAAGAAGAGAGGTTTCCAAACACCAGGAAACACTCTCCCTGCCGAGTCTGTGGCGAGCCTTGGAAACACAGAGGGTAACATAACAGGAAGGAAAAATAGATAAATAATTAAAACCAACAGATTACAAGCCCAACAGTAACTCCCCCAGCCGAAAAGCAGCACAGACGCCTGCATCCGCCATTGGGAAGTGGGGGCAGGGCAGGGACGCGCGGGAGGCGCGGGCTGCAGAGCTTTGTAAGAATCGGGCAGGAACGCCCCACGCGCAACCAGAACGACCTAACTTGGGCTAGCAAACCAGACTGTGGGATAGCTACCACGCGAAAAGCTCGAACATAAGACCCCGCCAGGACCGAGCACAGAACAAAGGACGGAACGGAAAAAGCCGGCTGCAGACCATCCCCCGCCGGGGACAGGCAGCCAGAGCCGTAAGGTCTGGAAAGGGGCAATTGCAGACCCGGAGAGACTTTACTTACCTAACTGCAAGCAGGCTCCTTTGCTAAGACTTCTGGGGGTGTTGGACAGTCACAAACTGCCTCACGGGGTGCGCCAGCGGTCCACCCAGAAAGCTGAGCAGCAGCGGCAGAAAAGGTGACAAGCCTCGGCGACCGCGCTCGCCAAACTCCTGAGCTACTCGGACCTGGGAAGGGCACAAAGCGCAGTTCCAGCCGAATCTGTGCCTCTGAGGGCTGCCTGAGCGCCGAACCTGGGCGGCTTGGACCGGGGAAGTGCACGCAGCCTAGGGCCGGCCCCAGATGGTTCCCGGCTGAGCATCGTAGAGCCGGAGCGGTTTGTGCCCCGCGAGAAAGGACAGGTCAAGAGGAGCAGAGATACTGTGTACACACGACAGTGCTATTTGTTTGCAGCATCCCCCCTCCCCACAGCGCGACTGAACTAGTGATCCTAAAAAACCAGCAAACAGAAGAAGTTAATCAGAGGGAACCACCTTGGAAGTGATCCCACACGGCCCATAACACCAGAAAGGGCCAGATAAATATTCTTTTTTAATATTTTTAAAAGCATTCCCTTTTTTTTTTTTTGCTTTTTTTTCTAACTTTTTTTTAAATTAAGTCTTCTATTTCTCCGCTAATTTTTATTTCTATAACCTATTATTACTATTTTTTTTTAAAGACCTTTTTTTTTAAATTTTTTTTTTTTAAGGCAAACACCATATATAGTCTTTGGATGGTTGTTGATGGTTTTTTTTTTTTTTGATTGTTTGTCTGTTTATTTGTTTTTTAATAATTCTTTTTCTTTCCTTTTTTTTCTTTCTTCCTTTTTCCTTCTGCTTCTCTTTAATATTGTATCTTTGAAAATCCAACCTCTACTCTAGATTTTTAATCTTTGCTCTTAGGTGTTTATTGCCAATTTTGTACATTTAAAAACCCAAACTTCACTACCCCAGTTTACCTGAGAGCGAGATTACTGGCTTGACCACTCTCTCCTCCTCTGGACTCTCCTTTTTCTCCACCAGGTGGCCTCTGTCTCTCCCCCCCCCCCCCATCTCTCCTCTATCCAACTCTGTGAATCTCTGTGTGTTCCAGACGGTGGGGAACACCTAAGGAACAGGTTACTGGCAGGATTTGTCTCTCTCCTACACATTCCTCTCTCTGATCCTCCTGGTCACCTCTGTCCACTTCCTCCCTCGCCTCTTCCCCGTATAACTCTGTAAATACCCCTGAGCGGTCCAGACTATAGAGCGCACATAAGGAAGTGACTACTGGCTAGTTTGCTCTCTTCTCTTTTGATCTCACCGCATCTCATTCCAGTTACCTCTAACTACCTCCTCCATCTTCTCTTCTCCTTATAACCCAGTGAACCTCTCTGAGTGTCCCTCAATGTGGAGAAACTTTTCATCTTTAACCTAGATGTTTTATCATCGGTGCTGTATAGATGGAGAAGTCTAGAGGCTACTGTAAAAATAAAACTGAAAACCAGAAGCAGGAGGCTTAAATCCAAAGCCTGAAAACATTAGAGAACTCTTGAATTCAGGGAACATTAAGCAATAGGAGCCCATCTAATGCCTTCATACCTACAACGAAACCAAGCTCCACCCAAGGGCCAACAAGTTCCAAAACAAGACATACCACGCAAATTCTCCAGCAACACAGGAACACTCCCCTGAGCTTCAATATACAGGCAGCTCAAAATTATCCCAAAACCTTTGATGTCTTGTAACCCATTACGGGTTACTCCACTGCACTCCAGAGAGAAGAAACCCAGCTCCACCCACCAAAACTCCAACACAAGCCTCCCTAACCAGGAAACCTTGACAAGCCACTGATAGAACCCCACCCAAAGTGAGGAAGCTCCATAATAAAGAGAACTCCACAAATTACCAGAATATAAAAAGGCCACCCCAAACGCAGCAATATAACCAAGATGAAGAGACAGAGGAATACACAGCAGGTAAAGGAACAGGAGAGCTGCCCACCAAACCAAACAAAAGAGGAAAAAGTAGGGAATCTACCGGAGAAGGAATTCCGAATATTGATAGTGAAAATGATCCAAAATCTTGAAATCAAAATGGAATCACAGATAAATAGGCTAGAGACAAAGATTGAGAAGATGCAAGAAAGGTTTAACAAGGAACTAGAAGAAATAAAAAAGAGTCAAAATATAATGAATAACGCAATAAATGAGATCAGAAACACTCTGGAGGCAACAAATAGTAGAATAACGGAGGCAGAAGATAGGATTAGTGAAATAGAAGATAGAATGGTAGAAATAAATGAATCAGAGAGGAAACAAGAAAAACGAATTAAAAGAAATGAGGACAATCTCAGAGACCTCCAGGACAATATGAAACGCTCCAACATTCGAATTATAGGAGTCCCAGAAGAAGAAGACAGAAAGAAAGATCATGAGAAAATCCTTGAGGAGATAATAGTTGAAAACTTCCCTAAAATGGGGAAGGAAATAATCACCCAAGTCCAAGAAACACAGAGAGTTCCAAATAGGATTAACCCAAGGCAAAACACCCCAAGACACATATTAATCAAATTAACAAAGATCAAACACAAAGAACAAATATTAAAAGCAGCAAGGGAAAAACAACAAATAACACACAAGGGGATTCCCATAAGGATAACAGCTGATCTTTCAATAGAAACTCTTCAGGCCAGGAGAGAATGGCAAGACATACTTAAAGTGATGAAAGACAATAACCTACAGCCCAGATTACTGTACCCAGCAAGGATCTCATTCAAATACGAAGGAGAAATCAAAAGCTTTACAGACAAGCAAAAGCTGAGAGAATTCAGCACCACCAAACCAGCTCTGCAACAAATTCTAAAGGATATTCTCTAGAAAGGAAACACGAAAAGGGTGTATAAACCCAAACCCAAAACAACAAAGTAAATGGTAACGGGATCATACTTATCAATAATCACCTTAAATGTAAATGGGTTTGTCCCAACCAAAAGACAAAGACTGACTGAATGGATACAAAAACAAGACCCCTCTATATGCTGCTTACAAGAGACCCACCTCAAAACAAGGGACACATACAGACTGAAAGTGAAGGGCTGGAAAAAGATATACCACGCAAATAGAGACCAAAAGAAAGCAGGAGTGGCAATACTCATATCCGATAAAATAGACTTTAAAACAAAGGCTGTGAAAAGAGACAAAGAAGGCCACTACATAATGATCAAAGGAACAATCCAAGAAGAAGATATAACAATTATAAATATATATGCACCCAATATAGGAGCACCGCAATATGTAAGACAAATGTAACAAGTATGAAAGGGGAAATCAACAATAACACAATAATAGTGGGAGACTTTAATACCCCACTCACACCTATGGACAGATCAACTAAACAGAAAATTAACAAAGAAATGCAAACTTTAAACAATACATTAGATCAGTTAGATCTAATTGATATCTACAGGACATTTCACCCCAAAACAATGAATTTCACCTTTTTTTCAAGTGCTCATGGAACCTTCTCCAGGATAGATCACATCCTGGGCCATAAATCTAAACTTGATAAATTCAAAAAAATCGAAATCATTCCAAGCATCTTTTCTGACCATAATGTATTAAGATTAGATCTCAATTACAGGAGAAAAACTATTAAAAATTCCAACATATGGAGGTTGAACAACACACTTCTGAATAACCAACAAATCACAGAAGAAATCAAAAAAGAAATCAAATTATGCATAGAAACTAATGAAAATGAAAACACAACAACCCAAAACCTGTGGGACACTATAAAAGCAGTGCTAAGAGGAAAGTTCATAGCAATACAGGCATACCTCAAGAAACAAGAAAAAAGTCAAATAAATAACCTAACTCTACACCTAAAGCAACTAGAAAAGGAAGAGTTGGAGAACCCCAGAGTGAGTAGAAGGAAAGAAATCTTAAAAATTAGGGCAGAAATAAATGCAAAAGAAACAAAAGAGACCATAGCAAAAATCAACAAAGCCAAAAGCTGGTTCTTCGAAAGGATAAATAAAATTGACAAACCATTAGCCAGACTCATCAAGAAGCAAAAAGAGAAAAATCAAATCAATAAAATTAGAAATGAAAATGGAGAGATCACAACAGACAACACAGAAATACAAAGGATCATAAGAGACTACTATCAGCAGTTGTATGCCAATAAAATGGACAACGTGGAAGAAATGGACAAATTCTTAGAAAAGTACAATTTTCCAAAACTGAACCAGGAAGAAATAGAAAATCTTAACAGACCCATCACAAGCACAGAAATTGAAATGGTAATCAGAAATCTTCCAGCAAACAAAAGCCCAGGTCCAGACGGCTTCACAGCTGAATTCTACCAAAAATTTCGAGAAGAGCTAACACCTATCCTCCTCAAACTCTTCCAGAAAATTGCAGAGAAAGGTAAACTTCCAAACTCATTCTATGAGGCCACCATCACCCTAATACCAAAACCTGACAAAGATGTCACAAAAAAAGAAAACTACAGGCCAATATCACTGATGAACATAGATGCAAAAATCCTCAACAAAATTCTAGCAATCAGAATCCAACAACACATTAAAAAGATCATACACCATGACCAAGTGGGCTTTATCCCAGGGATGCAAGGATTCTTCAATATCCGCAAATCAATCAATGTAATTCACCACATTAACAAATTGAAAAATAAAAACCATATGATTATCTCAATAGATGCAGAGAAGGCCTTTGACAAAATTCAACATCCATTTATGATAAAAACTCTACAGAAAGCAGGAATAGAAGGAACATACCTCAACATAATAAAAGCTATCTATGACAAACCCACAGCAAACATTATCCTCAATGGTGAAAAATTGAAAGCATTTCCCCTAAAGTCAGGAACAAGACAAGGGTGTCCACTTTCACTGCTACTATTCAACATAGTTCTGGAAGTTTTGGCCACAGCAATCAGAGCAGAAAAAGAAATAAAAGGAATCCAAATTGGAAAAGAAGAAGTAAAACTATCACTGTTTGCAGATGACATGATCCTCTACATGGAAAACCCTAAAGACTCCACCAGAAAATTACTAGAGATCATCAATGAATATAGTAAAGTTGCAGGATATAAAATCAACACACAGAAATCCCTTGCATTCCTATACACTAATACTGAGAAAGTAGAAAAAGAAATTAAGGAAACAATTCCATTCACCATTGCAACGAAAAGAATAAAATACTTAGGAATATATCTACCTAAAGAAACTAAAGACCTATATATAGAAAACTATAAAACACTGATGAAAGAAATCAAAGAGGACACTAATAGATGGAGAAATATACCATGTTCATGGATTGGAAGAATCAATATAGTGAAAATGAGTATACTACCCAAAGCAATTTACAAATTCAATGCAATCCCTGTCAAGCTACCAGCCACATTTTTCACAGAACTAGAACAAATAATTTCAAGATTTGTATGGAAATACAAAAAACCTCGAATAGCCAAAGCAATCTTGAGAAAGAAGAATGGAACGGGAGGAATCAACTTGCCTGACTTCAGGCTCTACTACAAAGCCACAGTCATCAAGACAGTATGGTACTGGCACAAAGACAGACATATAGATCAATGGAACAAAATAGAAAGCCCAGAAATAAATCCACACACATATGGACACCTTATCTTTGACAAAGGAGGCAAGAATATACAATGGAGTAAAGACAATCTCTTTAACAAGTGGTGCTGGGAAAACTGGTTAACCACTTGTAAAAGAATGAAACTAGATCACTTTCTAACACCGTACACAAAAATAAACTCAAAATGGATTAAAGATCTAAATGTAAGATCAGAAACTATAAAACTCCTAGAGGAGAATATAGGCAAAACACTCTCAGAAATAAATCACAGCAGGATCCTCTATGATCCACCTCCCAGAATTCTGGAAATAAAAGCAAAAATAAACAAATGGGATCTAATTAAAATTAAAAGCTTCTGCACAACAAAGGAAACTATAAGCAAGGTGAAAAGACAGCCTTCTGAATGGGAGAAAATAATAGCAAATGAAGCAACTGACAAACAACTAATCTAAAAAATATACAAGCAACTTATGCAGCTCAACTCCAGAAAAATAAACGACCCAATCAAAAAATGGGCCAAAGAACTAAATAGACGTTTCTCCAAAGAAGACATACGGATGGCTAACAAACACATGAAAAGATGCTCAACATCACTCATTATTAGAGAAATGCAAATCAAAACCACAATGAGGTACCACTTCACACCAGTCAGAATGGCTGCGATCCAAAAATCTGCAAGCAATAAATGCTGGAGAGGGTGTGGAGAAAAGGGAACCCTCCTACACTGTTGGTGGGAATGCAAACTAGTACAGCCACTATGGAGAACAGTGTGGAGAGTCCTTAAAAAATTACAAATAGAACTACCTTATGACCCAGCAATCCCACTGCTGGGCATACACACCGAGGAAACCAGAATAGAAAGAGACACATGTACCCCAATGTTCATCGCAGCACTGTTTATAATAGCCAGGACATGGAAACAACCTAGATGTCCATCAGCAGATGAATGGATAAGAAAGCTGTGGTACATATACACAATGGAGTATTACTCAGCCGTAAAAAAGAACTCATTTGAATCAGTTCTGATGAGATGGATGAAACTGGAGCCAATTATACAGAGTGAAGTAAGCCAGAAAGAAAAACACCAATACAGTATACTAACACATATATATGGAATTTAGGAAGATGGCAATGATGACCCTGTATGCAAGACAGGAAAAAAGACACAGATGTGTATAACGGACTTTTGGACTCAGAGGGAGAGGGAGAGGGTGGGATGATTTGGGAGAATGGGAATTCTAACATGTATACTATCATGTAAGAATTGAATCGCCAGTCCATGTCTGACGCAGGATGCAGCATGCTTGGGGCTGGTGCATGGGGATGACCCAGAGAGATGTTGTGGGGAGGGAGGTGGGAGGGGGGGTCATGTTTGGGAACGCATGTAAGAATTAAAGATTTTTAAAATTAAAAAAATAAATAAATTTAAAAAAATATAAAAATAAAAAAAAATAAATAAAATTTTCTGGTAGCCACATTTTAAAAAGTAAGTGGAAACAAGAAAAATCAGTTTTAATGGTCTGTTTGACTTAATCCACCTCCTGGAGTTAGCCAACCTGTGAAAGATCAGCCAGCCTGCAAAGACTGCCCTCACTTTTGACATCAAGTTCAGGGGGTCCCCAGAACCAGCCTCAAGTTTGAGAATTTCCTTGCAAGATTCAGAACTCACTGAGTGTTATTATACTCACAGTTGTGGTTTACTGCTGGGAAAGGATACAGACTAAAATCAGCCAAAGGAAGAGACACAGGGGCTGATCCTCCATGGCCTTGCCCTGGTGGAGCCAAGACTGTGTGCCCTCTGGTTATCCACCAGTGGTCATTTTAACCTCCAGTTATTTTAAAACAGATTTTATTGGTGTATAGTTGCTTTACGATTTTATGTCAGTTTCTGCTGTACAACAAAGTGAATCAGCTGTATGTATACGTATATCCCCTTTTTTTGGATTTCCTTCCCGTTTAGGTCACTACAGAGGACAGAGTAGAATTCCCTGAACTATACAGTAGGTTCTGATTAGTTACCTATTTTATACATAGTAGTATATATACAGGACTTCCCTGGTGGCTCAGATGGTAAAGCATCTGTCTACAATGCAGTAGACCCGGGTTCGATCCCTGGGTTGGGAAGATCCCCTAGAGAAGGAAATGGCAATCCACTCCAGTACTGTTGCCTGGAAAATCCCATGGACAGAGGAGCCTGGTAGGCTACAGTCCATGGGGTCGCAAAGAGTCTGACACGACTGAGCGACTTCATGGTTCATGGTTGGTAACTGAAACCTTTTCTCTCTGCAGAACCAGTGAGTGTGGTTTAATTTGTCTCCATTGAGTTCAAAACCCCAAAGGCCTGTGTAAAGTTTAACTGCACTGTTTATGTGCTTTTTTTCTAGTAAGTACTCAGCTAAGAGGACTTTTTCTAAATTCAAATATTTATTTGTTAACTATTTTTACAAAATTGTGAGCTTGAGTCAATATTGCTTGATGCAATTATCAGATTCAGAACAACATGTCACATGGGTACTCTTTGCTGAGTTTAGTGCTGAGCTAAGTTTCCTGGCATTGTTACTTTTCAGTGGTTTTTTTTTTTTTTTTAATTTGGAAACTGAGTCACTGCCTCCAGAGCCCTCGTGTATCTACCCTGCCTTGGCACTCCTTAAAGAAAAATAACTTTGTGGAAGCAGTTAGGCGATGCTTAAAGAGTAATTTTCCTTTCATTGTGTACCTATACTCATCAAAGTTCTTTTGGAAGTTAAAATACAGAAAGCCAGACAGATCTCATTGGCTGTCATATGCCCGGTTCATGGCACAGGTGAGCTCAAAAGGCCAATGTCCGTGTTAGTTCTGTTCTAATCTGAATGGGCTGCCTCTTGCCTAATTGCTGAAGTTTGTTGTCCTGAGGATTGCTTATTTCTTCTTCTTCCTGCATGGCCTACTGCTTTATATCTGATCATCTTTGAAAAAATCACATTGACAGAATCTATACAGACCACATCTTTTATTATGGCTTATACTATAGTGGAAACTTAGGAAACATTTGCTTCCTTTGTTTCATCTTTGGAAACCCTAGTTTGTAATGCTGGCCCTCCCTGCAAATAGGCTGCAAAGGAAGCTCCAGGGACTGGTCATATCCTAGGGAGCTAATCATTTCTAATAACTTCTATTATGATTGGCTTCCCTCAGAGATTTCTTGATAGAACTGCAAGTATTCTTTGCATTTTTCCCCCCATGTGAGATCCTTGAGAATTGAAAAATTTTAAAGTTTTTCCAAAGAATAGAAAAACTCATCATTTTCAGAGTATAGATTCTGAGTTAACCTTTCCCATAACCTGGGGCACAAACTTTTGAAATGATCTGAAGCATTGCTTCTAATTCAAAAGATTACTAAGGCACAGAACAGTAGGGGAAACTTGTGAATAAAATCAGCAATGCGTGCATGAATAAATCATCTATGCATACGTGCTAAGTCACTTCAGTCGTGTCTGACTCTTTGTGACCCTGTGGACTGTAATCCACCAGGCTCCTCTGTCCATGGGATTCTCCAGGCAAGAATACTGGAGTGGGTTGCCATGCCCTCCTCCAGGGGATCTTCCCGACCCAGGGATGGAACCCCACGTCTCTAATGTCCCCTGCATTGGCACGCAGATTCTTTACCACTAGCGCCACCTGGGAAGTCCCAGATCACCAATGATTCCACTTTATTTGCTCCATAGATTTAACTGTATTTTTTTAAATCTTCCTGGGGATTTTCCTGTTGGCATTCCTATTTCTTGAATCGCTGGACTAGATTACCTACTACGCATTCATGCCTTGATTTTTGCCCAGGGATGTTTTAGTTTCATTTTTATTGCCTGTTCCAGATTGGATCCCTGAAATGGGACCCCAATTTAGTTTTAAGATTTCTCCCCCATCTCATTCGTGGATTTTTTTCCTTTTCTTGAAAAGTCTTGGCTTGGTTTAGTTGTAAGAATTCTGTGAAAAGTCATGCCCCCTCCTTTTTTATTTTTAGCTCTTTTTTATTTTTTAGCCTTGCCTCTCAGCTTATAGGATCTTAGTTCCCCAACCAGGGATTGAATCCAGGGCCCCATCAGTGAAAAAGCTGAATCCTAACCACTGGACCATCAAGGAATTCCCTGGACATTATTTGCTTTTCTTGCTTAAAAACAATTTTTAAGGGCAAAAAGAAAAAGGAGAAAAGAAGAGACCTGTGTCACCTGAAAAGTGCCCAATTTCTGTGTTTTGTGATATATTTCGAGTTTTACACTTATTAGTCATGATTTCTTTGAACTCACTTATAACTACTTTAAGAGGACTTTTAACAAATCCATCATCAGAAATTGAAAATAATTAATGATTTTTGCCACCTGTAGAGGATGAAACTATGCACAGATTTTTAAAAATAATATTTATTGTGCTTTCCACTTAGCATAAACTTTAATTTCAGGTCATATTAATCAAAGAGTGGGAAATCTTTCTGTTGTTTCCATCTGTCTGGTATTCCATTATAAAAAGGCATAGATGAGTATTTAAGTTTGTTACAAAGTCCCATATACTTATAAGTATTTATCCAAAAGGGCCTTGGCTTTTTATATCTAGTAGTGGGTCAAATTAAGTAATGGTTTCACATAGACATTAAAAATGGAGAAAAAAAATGGAGAATCTTCCTTCTCCATCCTTCCCACACACACACATATACACAGTCTTCTTTTTCATTTTATGCATCGGTGAGCTCATCTTGCAAAGGAAATGATATATATGTAAGGACTTCAACTCATGTTATTTCAAGGCAAGTGAAACAACAATAAATATTGAGCAAAGAACCCTGATTTGTATTTAGAATATTTTAATATAGAGAATGATTTTCAAAATCAATATAAGCCAATTGGCTTTTGCCAGATAGCTTTTTAGTGATTGAAAATAACTCAGATGCAGATTTCTTTTATATTGTGCCTCTATTTTCTTGATTTGCCTGGGTAAGATCTTCAGATATCATTTATGACATGTTTTAAAAGCTTATGTCAGACTTGAGGGGGTTCAGTAGATTCTGGGGAAATAATCCTCATAGACATAGGTAAAGATTAGCAGATAGACCCAGATGTTTCTACATAGAGTCAATTTATTCTGTTTATTGAGTTGAAATACCCATTTAATTAATTAATCTTTGTTTGTGCCCAAAAGAGCTTTCTTGAGAGGAGCTTTTGGGGTTTACTTATTTATTTTTAAAAATCCTGCATATCTTTTAAAAAATAAATATTTATTTATTTATTTGGCTGTGTTGGGTCTTACCCGTGGTGTGCAGGCTGAGTTGCCCCACGGCACGTGGTATCTTAGTTCCGTGATCCCTCAGCAGGAATCGAACCCACGTCCCCTGCGTAGGAAGGTGGTCTCTACCCACTGGAACACCAAGGAAGTCCCCAAAGGGGTTTTATGTGTTTCTAATTGCACAGCACAGTTCTAACAAAAACAGTAGCAAAGCTATAAACTCCATGTTGCCGGACTTTCATGAATCGAATTTATATAGAATTATATTGAAGCTGTTTTTGTCAAAAACATTGTATTACCTTTAAAGTTAAAATGCCATCTGGGTGTATTTTTTTTTTACCATGCTTCAATATCTTTTCTATAGGCATTTTCTAACCCAATGTTGTAGCCTTTAGGGCTGGTTAAAGAAGAGATGCTCTTAAGCCTGTACTGCATTCCAATACAATTTTCTTCAGTTTTCTAATGAAATTATAATTAAACAAAAAGGAATGTTTTAGGGCTCTGAGCTAAATTCTGACATCAAATGGTTACTATTATCCATTTTTTTTCCCATTTAGGGTAACATCTTTTTTAACTAGTAGAGGTTTTTGAAGTTTGTGTGTGTGTGTGTGTATTGGAGGCTTGCTATTTTAAGGTTTTTTTTTGTTTTAAGGATGCCTCTCTGCTCTATGGTGAATTGAGGAGGATACGCAAGACTTTTAGAGGTCTCAGATGCCTCTGATGGTTAAATGTAACATGTCATGCTAAGGTGAAAAGCGAAACGAGACTGGTCTCCCTGTACCAAGTTCCGATCAGCCGTCATCCTAGCATGGCTGGAAGGTGCCTCTCCCAGAAACTTCCCGTCCAGCAGGGAGAGGGCAGGGTAACTTCTACTTCTCCTCATCAGTTATCTCTCCCTTCTTGGGACTGCCTCACCTTGAATTTGTTTCCTAAAACATAAAACTGATTTGAGGATGAAGGTCAAAGTGGACCAGCAGATCACATGCAGTACATGGGCTCCAGGTCACCTTAAGGAACACTCGGAACACTGCCCCCACCACACACACACATTCAGAGCTCAGCGTGGGGGATGACCTCTGGGATGGCCACTCTTTACCTAGTTTAGTCATTTCATGCATGGAGCTAAGACTTAGGCCTCTTGGCCCAAAAGTGCACCTTTTAAGACTTTTTCACCCAGGTGACCGTATCTTTGGCTACTTACGAGAAACACCCATCGGAACCTACTTGACCCTGCCGCCCTTTACAAGCGGATGTCTCACTTGGCTCTTGCAACCTCCGTCTTGGAGGTCTAACCCTGATTTTAAAAATATTTATGTCACTGTTTCAATATGAACTCGAGAAATGGATTCTTTTTCTTTCTAGCAGTTTTGTGAAGTTCCACCAGAAAACATCACCAGGAGTAGTGAGTTTATCTCTGGGGACCCATATCTAGGTTATCATGCAAGTATCGCCTTGTCCCTTGATGTCGAAGAGGCTCTTGGGGAGATGCTTTACAGGGTCCTTGAGACTAGTCCATTCACCTCCTGGAAGAATCTGCCCCCTGATGCCTGTCCTCCCATTTCTCAACATATTTGGTTCCCTTCCTCCATCTCCATCTTCTCCTCCATCTTTGTCTTCATCTCCTTCTCACTTCCCCCTCCTCCTTCTCACTTCCTCCTCCTCCTTCTCCTCTGCCCCTTCCTCCTTTCTTCTCTAGAGGTAGGGAATGTACTCTCTCTTATTCAAGGACTTGTATCCTCAAACCACATTTCCCCCAAAAAACTTCGACCTTCAGCCTCAGCTCCTGATGGGCACTTGATGGGCTTTGTCCCTGCCATGTTTTCTGTCTGAGCTTCATAACTTTTCGACTAACATGGCAACTATATTACAGATATCTGTTATGTTGCATAATGCTTGATTTAAGGGAGATCTTTGTGCTTCTTAGCTTAGAAATGCTGCATTTTTAAATGGGCTAACATCCATTAAAAATAGAGGTAACTCTTTGCTCTTAAAAAGTAACTAGTCTATGAGCAGCTGTATAGATGATTCTTTCCGATGTTTCCAAGAAGATATTTTTATGACCTTCATTTTATTTCTAAGAAAGAATGGAAATGGATTATCAAATTTACTTTTTTTTTCTTTCTCCCCTTTTCAAAAGCCGCATGCTAAGGATAAGATCTATGTCCAGAGTCAAGGTAAGAAATTTAAAATATATATATTTGAAAAAAAAAATTCTTTTATCTTTTAGAGACATGTACTGAAATGGAATAATATGATGTCTGGGATTTACTTGAAAATAGTAAAATGGGTACATTTTTATTATTTTTATCATTAAGATAAAAAAGGAGAACCTTATAAAAGAATAATTTAAACTGCAGATCGCAGATCACTTAACAGAGTACAAATACTCTATCAGTGATATGTTTACCAAAGGAAAAGGATGAGATTCTCCATTTATGTTGAGTTGAGATGGGGGCCCTGGAACCCTCTGCCTCCATTCCAACTCTTCCTGCCCTCCTCAGGGTCCTGCCCTGGTTGTGATTCATGACATCCTTTCCTGAGACCCTCAGTTCAGTTCAGTTCAGTCGCTCAGTCGTGTCCGACTCTTTGTGACCCATGAATCACAGCACGCCAGGCCTCCCTGTCCATGACCAGCTCCCGGAGTTCACTCAAACACATGTCCATCGAGTCGGAGATGCCATCCAGCCATCTCATCCTCTGCCATCCCCTTCTCATCCTTTCCCCAATCCCTCCCAGCATCAGTCTTTTCCAATGAGTCAATTCTTCACATGAGGTGGCCAAAGTACTGGAGTTTCAGCTTTAGCATCATTCCTTCCAAAGAACGCCCAGGACTGATCTCTTTTAGAATGGACTGGTTGGATCTCCTTGCAGTCCAAGGGACTCTCAAGAGTCTTCTCCAACACCACAGTTCAAAAGCATCAATTCTTTGGCGCTCAGCCTTCTTCACAGTCCAACTCTCACATCCATACATGACTACTGGAAAAACCATAGCCTTGACTAGATGGACCTTTGTTGGCAAAGTAACATCTCTGCTTTTCAATATGCTATCTATGTTGGTCATAACTTTCCTTCCAAGGAGTAAGCATCTTTTAATTTCATGGCTGCAATCACCATCTGCAATGATCTTGGAGCCCAAAAAAATAAAGTCTGACACTGTTTCCACTGTTTCCCCATCTATTTCCCATGAAGTGATGGGATCAGATGATCTTCATTTTCTGAATGTTGAGCTTTAAGCCAACTTTTTCACTCTCCACTTTCACTTTCATCAAGAGGCTTTTTTAGTTCTTCTTCACTTTCTGCCATAAGGGTGGTGTCATCTGCATATCTGAGGTTATTGATATTTCTCTTGGCAATCTTGATTCTAGCTTGTGCTTCATCCAGCCCAGCGTTTCTCATGATGTACTCTGCATATAAGTTAAATAAGCAGGGTGACAATATACAGCCTTGATGTACTCCTTTTCCTATTTGGAACCAGTCTGTTGTTCCATGTCCAGTTCTAACTGTTGCTTCCTGACCTGCATATAAGTTTCTCAACAGGCAGGTCAGGTGGTCTGATATTCCCATCTCTTTCAGAATTTTCCACAGACCTCTCCTAAACACACCTAGTAAAACACTGACCCACACAATAGAAATCAGGGAATCAATAGTTCCAGGAAGAACACAGCTTAATCCAAGCTGAGACTATAACCAATGCTGAGCCCAGGGTCACAAGTTCAGTTCCACATTATACACATCACATTATTGTTATTGTTGTCGTAGTTCGTTCGCTAAGTCCTGGCCGACTCTTTGTGACCCCATGGGCTGCAGCATGCCACGATTCCCTGTCCTTCATCATCTTCCAGAGTTACACATTTCATTGTCATGGTATAAATGCAGTAGTGGTGTCAGGGATGATTTCAGCAGCAGAATCACTCATCAGATACACTTTTTGTCAGAGCTCCTGTTTAAAAATGATGCGCTGACTCAGTGTGTATAAAAGGAGTGTGTCTGTGTCAGGGCAGGCCTGGAGTTGAAGCTCCCGTTCCTCCTCCATGGCCCCTGGTTTATAGCCACAGAAGATGGTGGTGCAGCAGGAAACACACGGGCTTTGATGTACCACGTGGGTTTGGACCCAGCCTCTAACACCTACACACTGAGTCATTTTGGATCCGATTAACCTCAGTGAACCTCGGTTTCCAGCCGGATAAACTGGAGGAATCAACCTGCTTAATGAAGCTTAAGGGTTTCCAGGAGGGCATGGAATATACCCACCCAGACTCTGTGCCAGGGCCAGCATGGGGTGGGCACCCCTTAACTAGCTACTCTTTGTTTAGGCAGTGTGAATGGCCAACTTAGAGGTGTCTTGGAGAGGTGGTTCAACAATGTCATTTATACTCCATAAATTTTTAAATCTTTTCTACTCTCAAGATAAATTGTTAAATGTTGCCTCTGGACTTTCAGACATTTTAGTGTTCATTTTTACAGAGCATTTTAAATGAAAATCTGTCTGAAGAAGTGACACAGCTAGCAGGCAGTCATGTATGGTTTAGACGGATGAGATGAGGAATTTTAAGTACAGATATAATTTCTGTGTAATTTTTAAAAATATAATTTTATTCATTTATTTTTGGCTGTGCTGGGTCTTCTTTGCCGCGAGGTCTTTTCTCTAGTTGTAGCAAGTTGGGGCTACTCTCTAGTTGCATTGCACAGGGTTCCCATTGTGGTAGCTGCTCTTGTTGCGGAGCACAGGCTCTAGGGCGAGAGGGCTCCAGTAGTTGCAGCCCCCGGGCTCTAGAGCACAGGCTGAGGCTCAACAGTTGTGGCACACGGGCTTAGTTGCTCCACGGTGCGTGGGATCTTATTGGACCAGGGATCAAACTCATGTCTCCTGCACTGGCAGACGGATTGTTCACCACTGAACCACCAGGGAAGCCCTGATAATTTCTTTTAGAGTTTAGTTGGTAGTGGTTTGGATACTTGTTACCTAAGTGAATTTTTTTTAGGAACTCAAGCTTTCTGTGATCTGGAGACAGTTTGACCCAGGAATGGGTGGTGGGGTTGAAAGAACGTATCTTTTCTCCTTGGGAGCTGTGGGCTCATTTTATTTTATTTTTAATTTATTTTTAATTGTTTTTTTGCCACACCATGCAGCATGCAGGATCTTAGTTCCCCTACCAGGGATCAAACCTGTGCCCCCTGCAGTGGAAGCATGGTGTTCTAACCACTGGAGCACCAGGGAAATCCCTCATAGGCTCATTTTAAACCTAAGGGGCTTGGAGAGATTAGTGGGAATTCAGTGAAGCCCTCAGAACTTTAATTCTGTGTGAGAGCCGAGTGTGACAGTTTTTAAAATGTCAACACAAGATAACCGTCTATGTTTCAACAACATGAACTTTCCTCTGTCCTCTTTCTTTTGACCCAGGAATTGCAACAGTGCCGAACACCGCCTTTAACTGGAATACTTTTCTTCAGTGTTCAGGTAAGAGATGAGATCTTCCAGTACGACTTTTACACGTGCATCTTGTCAATGCATCAGTTTCTTGCTAGGTTCACGTGGTTTTGAAGAAGGAGCTGTCAGAGTCAAAGAAACTGCGTGAAACAGCAGGAAGGGGCAAGGCACAGTTAGAACAAGCTTTGTTTCTCTCCATCAGTGGTCTCATCCCCATGAACCTGGGGATGCAGGTGGAATGCAAGAGGAAGAATAACACCAGCCTTTCTGATGCTGCTCTTGGGACAACCCCTCAGATGTTTAGCATCGTGTGACAGCTGTTCTTATTAAGGATGCTGACCTCCTGTGTTCATTTGATGTATCTTTATTAGGTACACACATAGTAAGTCACCACGATAAAAAATTTTTGAAAAGGATATCATATTGAGAAACAAAATTTTAAACCACTTGAAATCTCAGCACCCAAAAGGAACTGCTATTAGTGTTTTGATTTATCTTTTTAAAAAATTTTATTTAGTTTTCAATTGAAGGATAATTGCTTTACAGAATTTTATTTTCTGCCAAATATTGATGTATCTTTCTCAACAGTTTTATATACATATTAATGCTTTTCATAAATTTATGTATAATGCCAATATTGTGTGCTGTGTACTAAATTGCTTCAATCATGTCTGTCTCTTTGCAACCCTATGAACTGTAGCCCTCCAGGCTTCTTAATCCATGGGATTCTCCAGGCAAGAATACTGGAGTGGGTTGCCATGCCCTCCTCAATATCAATGTTATAGCTGTATTAATGTATTATATATTTAATACATTAATATATATTAATGTATTAATATCATTATTATATATTATGATATCATCATATATTAGATATATAAAGATGTGATATTTATTATACATGCATAATTATGTGTGATATCTATATTATTTATATTGATAATATATGAATTATATACAATGTAGATATGGTTTTATATTTTAATGTTTAAATAATACATGTGTACAAATAACCCTATATATAATGATTTTTAAAGACAAAAGTGCAGTCAAGCTATGTTTACTGCTCTAACATGCTGTATTCATTGTGTTAATAACAATACGCTCTAACTTACTCTTTCTTAAAAGCTTCTGAACTAAAGTAATATTTACATGGAATGAGATATAGACTTCTCATGTAGAATTAGATGATGTCTGACAAATGTATACATACCCTAATCCAGACAGATCACCATTCCATGACTCAAGAAAGTTCCCTCTTGTGCTTTTCCGTATTTAATTCCCATCCTTCTATAAAGGACTCTATTCCAGTTTCAATCACTCTCAGTTAGTTTTGCCTAGTCTTAAACTTCTTCTCAGTGGAATCATACAGTAAATACTGTTCATGTCTGGCATCTTTTTTGCTCAACATAATGTTTTCGAGATTCATCCATCTTGTAGGATGATGTATCTGTAGTTCTTCCTTTTTTATTGTTGAGTCGTATTCCACTGTCCATTGTATGGATCTGTCGCAATTTGTTTCTCCATTCTCCTATTGATGGACTTTTGGGTGGGCTTCCCTGATAGCTCAGTTGGTAAAGAGTCTGCCTGCAATGCAGGGGACCCTGGTTTGACTCCTAGGTCAGGAAGATCCCCTGGAGAAGGGACAGGCTACCCACTCCAGTATTCTTGGGCTCCCCTTGTGGCTCAGCTGGTAAAGAATCCACCTGCAATGTGGGAAACCTGGGTTTGATCGCTGGGTTGGGAAGATCCCTTGGAGAAGGGAAAGCCTACCCACTCCAGTATTCTGGCCTGGAGAATTAAATTAAATTAAATACTAAATTAAATTCTAGTCCATGGGGTTGCAAAGAGTCGGACATAACTGAGTGACTTTCACTTTCTTTCACTTTGGCTTGTTTTCCATTTTTAGCTGTTATAAATAAAACCACTCCCTGCATGTTTGTACAAGAAATCTGGTGACCTTTGTTGGGATTTCTCTTGGATAAAGCCTGCAAATTCAATAGCTTGAGTATAGGGTGGATACATGCTTAACTTTATAAAAGAACAGTCAAACACTTTTTGAAAGTGTTTTATACTTTACACTCTCAAAACTATTTTACACTTCCACAGACACTGGTGAGAGATCTAGTTATGGCACATCCTTGCCAACAATTGGGGTTTTCAGACTATTCAATTGTAGTTATCCTAGGTGATCATGAATTGGTATCTGACTACGGTGTTGGCCATTCATGTGTCTTCTTTGGTGAGATGTCTAGCCAAGACTTTTGCCCAAATTTTTTAGCGTGTTGTTTTTTAATTCTCAATCTGCAGATAGTTTCTTAATTTATTTATTGTTGTTGTTTTGGATGAAAGCTCTCTCTCTATATATATACATATATTTTTAATGTTGACAGATTTGTCTTTTTTTTTTCGGTTGTGCTGGGTCTTGGTTGCTGTAAGGGGGCTTTCTCTAGTTACTGCAAGCGGAGGCTACTCTAGTTGCAGTGAGCAGGCTTCTCATTGTGGTGGCTTCTCTTGTTGTGGAGCACAGGCTCTAGGTGTGCAGGCTTAGTAGTTGTGGCACACGGCCTTAGTTGCTCCGCAGCTTGTATAATCTTCCTGGACTAGGGGTTGAACCCACGCCCCCTGCATTGACAGGTGATTTCTTAACCATTGGACCACGAGGGAAGCACATGGGTACAAGCTTTCTGTCAGAAAAGATTGTGATACATAGATTGTGAATATTTTCTTTCATTCTCTGGTTTACCTTTTTGTGTTCTTAACCATGTCTTTTGAAGAGCAGAGGTTTTAAATTTTGTTGAAGTCTAGCTCAACAATTTTTTCTTTAATGGTTAGTCTTTTGGAGTCCTATCCAAGAAATCTGCTTACTCTAAGGTCAAAAAAAATTTTTCCTTATTTTCTTCTCCAGAAGTCTTAGCTTTTCCATTAGGATTGTAATCCTTCTGAAATTAATTTTTGTGTTATGGTAGGAGGCAGGGATTGAAATTCATTTTTTTCCTATAAATTCCAATATCACTGAAAATGCTTTTCAGTGAATTGCTCTAGTCCCTTCGCTGAGAATCAGTTTACTGTATGTGTTCCTTTTATGTACCTGTATGTTGTTGTTAGTGGCTCAGTTGTGTCCAACTCTTTGTGAGCCCATGGACTACAGCCCACCAGGCTCCTCTGTCATTGGAATTCTCCATGCAAAATACTGGAGTGGGTTGCCTTTCTCTTCTCCAGTGTATCTGTATATACCCACTCTGACGTCAGCATCGTGCTGTCTTGTTGCTATAGATTTATGGCACGTCTAGAAATCAGGCAGTGTTAGGCTATGACTTGTTTCAGAATTGTTTTAGCTCTTCTAGGTTTTTTGCATACCCATATAAAAATTTTAAAATCATCTTGTCAGTTTCTATAAAATCTTGTTGCACTGAATCTACAGATCATTTTAGAAAGATTTGATATCTTAGCAATTCAGTTCAGTCCCTCAGTCGTGTCTGACTCTTTGCGAACCCATGAACCACAGCACGCCAGGCCTCCCTGTCCATCACCAACTCCCGGAGTCCACCCAAACCCATGTCCATTGAGTTGGTGATACCATCCAGCCATCTCATCCTCTGTTGTCCCCTTCTCCTCCGGCCCTCAATTTTTCCCAGCACCAGGGTCTTTTCCAATGAGTCAGCTCTTCGCATCAGGTGGCCAAAGTGTTGGAGTTTCAGCCGCAACATCAGTCCTTCCAATGAACACCCAGGACTGATCTCCTTTAGGATGGACTGGTTGGATCTCCTTGCAGTCCAAGGGACTCTCAAGAGTCTTCTCCAACACCACAGTTCAAAACCATCAATTCTTCGGCACTCAGCTTTCTTTATAGTCCAACTCTCACATCCATACATGACCACTGGAAAAACCATAGCCTTAACTAGATGGACCTTTGTTGGCAAAGTAATGTCTCTGCTTTTTAATATGCTGTCTAGGTTGGTCATAACTTTCCTTCCAAGGAGTAAGTGTCTTTTAATTTCATGGCTGCATTCGCCATCTATGGTGATTTTGGAGCTCAGAAAAACAAAATCAGCCACTGTTTCCACTGTTTCCCCATCTATCTGCTATGAAGTGGTGGGACTGGATGCCATGATCTTTGTTTTCTGAATGTTGAGCTTTTTTTTTTTTTTTTTTTAATTTTAGTTTTTTATTTTTTAAATTTTACAATCTTTAATTCTTACATGCATTCCCAAACATGAACCCCCCTCCCACCTCCCTCCCCATAACATCTTTCTGGGTCATCCCCATGCACCAGCCCCAAGCATGCTGCATCCTGCGTCAGACATAGACTGGCGATTCAATTCACATGATAGTATACATGTTAGAATGTCATTCTCCCAAATCATCCCACCCTCTCCCTCTCCCTCTGAGTCCAAAAGTCCGTTATACACATCTGTGTCTCTTTCCCTGTCTTGCATACAGGGTCATCATTGCCACCTTCCTAAATTCCATATATATGTGTTAGTATACTGTATTGGTGTTTTTCTTTCTGGCTTACTTCACTCTGTATAATCGGCTCCAGTTTCATCCATCTCATCAGAACTGATTCAAATGAATTCTTTTTAACGGCTGAGTAATACTCCATTGTGTATATGTACCAAAGCTTTCTTATCCATTCATCTGCTGATGGACATCTAGGTTGTTTCCATGTCCTGGCTATTATAAACAGTGCTGCGATGAACATTGGGGTACATGTGTCTCTTTCAATTATGGTTTCCTCGGTGTGTATGCCCAGAAGTGGGATTGCTGGGTCATAAGGTAGTTCTAAAAGAAGAAGTAAAACTGTCACTGTTTGCAGATGACATGATCCTCTACATGGAAAACCCTAAAGACTCCACCAGAAAATTACTAGAGCTAATCAATGAATATAGTAAAGTTGCAGGATATAAAATCAACACACAGAAATCCCTTGCATTCCTATACACGAATAATGAGAAAGTAGAAAAATAAATTAAGGAAACAATTCCATTCACCATTGCAACGAAAAGAATAAAATACTTAGGAATATATCTACCTAAAGAAACTAAAGACCTATATATAGAAAACTATAAAACACTGATGAAAGAAATCAAAGAGGACACTAATAGATGGAGAAATATACCATGTTCATGGATTGGAAGAATCAATATAGTGAAAATGAGTATACTACCCAAAGCAATTTACAAATTCAATGCAATCCCTGTCAAGCTACCAGCCACATTTTTCACAGAACTAGAACAAATAATTTCAAGATTTGTATGGAAATACAAAAAACCTCGAATAGCCAAAGCAATCTTGAGAAAGAAGAATGGAACGGGAGGAATCAACTTGCCTGACTTCAGGCTCTACTACAAAGCCACAGTCATCAAGACAGTATGGTACTGGCACAAAGACAGACATATAGATCAATGGAACAAAATAGAAAGCCCAGAGATAAATCCACACACATATGGACACCTTATCTTTGACAAAGGAGGCAAGAATATACAATGGAGTAAAGACAATCTCTTTAACAAGTGGTGCTGGGAAAACTGGTCAACCACTTGTAAAAGAATGAAACTAGATCACTTTCTAACACCGCACACAAAAATAAACTCAAAATGGATTAAAGATCTAAATGTAAGATCAGAAACTATAAAACTCCTAGAGGAGAACATAGGCAAAACACTCTCAGACATAAATCACAGCAGGATCCTCTATGATCCACCTCCCAGAATTCTGGAAATAAAAGCAAAAATAAACAAATGGGATCTAATTAAAATTAAAAGCTTCTGCACAACAAAGGAAACTATAAGCAAGGTGAAAAGACAGCCTTCTGAATGGGAGAAAATAATAGCAAATGAAGCAACTGACAAACAACTAATCTCAAAAATATACAAGCAACTTATGCAGCTCAATTCCAGAAAAATAAACGACCCAATCAAAAAATGGGCCAAAGAACTAAATAGACATTTCTCCAAAGAAGACATACGGATGGCTAACAAACACATGAAAAGATGCTCAACATCACTCATTATTAGAGAAATGCAAATCAAAACCACAATGAATGTTGAGCTTTAAGCCAACTTTTTCACTCTCCTCTTTCACTTTCATCAGGAGACTCTTTAGTTCTTCAGTTTCTGCCGTAAGGATGGTGTCATCTGCATACCTGAGGTTATTGATATTTCTCCCGGCAATCTTGATTCCAGCTTGTGGTTCATCCAGCCCAGTGTTTCTCATGATGTACTCTGCATAGAAGTTAAATAAGCAGGGTGACAATATACAGCCTTGACGTACTCCTTTCCCTATTTGGAGTCTGTTGTTCCATGTTCAGTTCTAACTTGCTTCCTGACCTGCTTACAGGTTTCTCAAAAGGCAGGTCAGGTGGTCTGGTATGCCCATCTCTTACTGAATTTCCCACAGTTTGTTGTGATCCACACAGTCAAAGGCTTTGGCATAGTCAACAAAGCAGAAATAGATGTTTTTCTGGAACTCTCTTGCTTTTTCCATGATCCAGTGGATGTTGGCAATTTGATCTCTGGTTCCTCTGCCTTTCCTAAAACCAGCTTGAACATCTGGAAGTTCACGGTTCACGTATTGCTGAAGCCTGGCTTGGAGAATTTGTCTTAAAACCTCTGAACATGAATATCTTTCCATTTGCTTGGGTCTTATTTATCTTCATAATGGTTTGTAAAGAAACATTATGGTTTCTTTCATGTCTTTTAAAAATATTTGTAAGGATTTTATTATTTTTGATGTATTATGAAGATTTTTTTATTTCAGTTTTGAATTTTAGTTGTTGCTAGTATATAGAGGTACATTTGATTTTTGTACATTGACATTATATCTTGAAATCTTATTATTTATTGATTCTAATTACATCATGTTCTTAATTCCTTTTTTGTATTTAAAATACTATAAATGTATCCTAACAATCCTTTTTGTTGGACATTTAGATTTTTATTACTTATTTATTTATTAAGTCATTTTATTTATTATTTTTATTTTTGGTTGCCCTGGGTCTTTGTTGCTGCACGAGGGCTTTCTCTAGTTGCAGTGAATGGAGGCTACTCTTCATTGTGGTGCACGAGCCTCCCATTGCGGCGGTTTCTCTTGCTGCGGAACACAGGCTCTAGGCACACAGCCTTCAGTAGTGTCAGCACTTAGGCCCTAGAGTGTGGGCTCAACAGTTGTGGAGCACGAGCTTTAGCTGTTCCATAGCATATGGAGTCTTCTCAGACCAGAGATAGAACCCATGACCCCTGCGTTGGCAGGCAGATTCTTAACTACTGTACCACCAGGGAAGTCCAGGGCATTTAGATTTTTTAAAACCTTTTTGATATGCAGTGATTGCCCAGGTCCAGCCCGGGTGGATCCAGGGAATTCGTGTCTTTGGAAATAACTTAATTACAGATAGAGAGGGATTAGAAGATTAGCAGAGAAAAAGAGGCTGAATAACTTGGTTCACCTGGAATAGCATCCATGCTCCAGATGGGAATTCAGCCAGAAAAACAGGGAGCAAGAAAGAAACGACATGGGGGAATCAGTCTTTCTGGAAACCGATCCGATTTCTTTATTTTTGGGTTTGCTTATATACCTTTTGTTACATATAGGGATGAATACAGAGTCACGCGGGGGTCAGCAGTCCTGACCTTTATCAAAATCAGGTGCTTCACATAAAAAGGTCTTAGGGATTTTATGATTCTTTCTTTCTGATAACCAAAAACTTATTTTTTCCAAGGGTGTTTTTTCTTAAACCAGGCACCACCCTCCAAATAAAGTTACATTCCTATAGGGTGAGGGTGTAGTGAATTACAATCAAGAAAGGAATTTATTTAACCCAAGGTTAACATGATTAATCTTAAAGGTTAATACTTATTTTTCCTATATGCTTAAAGGTTAATACTTATTTCTCCTATATGATAGTTATATTCATTATAAGGGCAGGGAACATGGAGATTTAGCAGCAAACATCAGCCCAACAAATGAAAATCCTTTCACCAATGTTCCCCTTAAGATCTATTTAGTCTTAAGATAGTGATAAAGTTACATTTTTACATAGCAAGGACACAGTGATTTATAACAAAGTACAGTGATCTATTACAAAAGAGAAAATTCATTAACTCAAAAAGTCTAGTATTGCTAACCTTAAAAACTACTATATTTCCTTTTCTATATTCCAAATACATTGATTAATATATTCCCAGGTGCCTAAGGATATGGAGGCCTGGCGGCAATCATTGACTCAACAAGAAGAAAAATCCCTATACTAATTAAGATTCTCAAAATACTCCAAAACTCTCTGTGCTGTTTATGGTTAAGAGGTAGTAAACAATCATGTGCATGTATGGATAATCTTGTCACACAAGGTAGTCTGTCAGCAGAGAGGTTTGACCTGAGACGTCTTTGTCCCACCCAGGGGAGGGAATTAGCAGCAATTATTGACACAACAAATGAAAAACCCTTCACCAATATAATTCCTAACCAACCCACTATACTAACAATTTCCAACTCCCCAAAAGAATTTGCCTTTAGTAAGTCTAAAACATCTCATGCCTCTCAGGTTGGGAGGCTGTAAACAATCACGTGTGGCCGGACACACCTATACAGCCGGGCTAGATAACCTTCAGAGGAGTCTGTAAGCTGAAACACTCTTGTCACGCCCAGGAATTTTTATTGCCTTGGAGCTGCACGTTTACTCCTTCTCCGAGAGAAACGGTTATGGGGGAGAGCCCCCCGTAAAGTCAGAGGTGTAGGTGAGAGCATAAAACAGACTCTGGTTTTGGGGTTAGATGCTCGGGAACAGGGGGTTTCCTGAGGCTTGATCACGCCTTTGCGTATGCCAAGCCTCGCTCCTCATGACCTTTGCCATGGAAGTGCTAGGATTTTAATCTTCATGTGTCTGCCCAAATGTTTTCTTAGGAGCAATTCCTAGAGAAAGAATTGCTGGATTAGATTATGCATTTAACCAGAGCTTTCATACATTTTGTGTGATGGTCCCTTGGAGAGATGCCATCAGGATGCGTGTCCATGAGTGAAGCTCTGAGAGTTCCATTTTCCCTACGTATGGTGCCATTGTGTTTTTTGTGCTTGGTATGATCAAAGGATAATCATGGTATTTAAGCAAAATCTTATTGTACAGGATCTTTAAGTGTAGAAGTTAAGTTGTCCACAGATGAAGCCCATAAGCGTAAGCTGCTTGAGATTATAACTGCCTTACAGGCTTATCAGCCCAGTAATTCTGATCAAGGTGCTAGAATAGCTATCTAACAGTCTATCTAGAATCTCAGCAAGGACTTCCCTGGTGGTCTAAATGTCAAGAATCCACCCTCCAATGCAGGGGACATGGGTTCAATCCCTGGTCAGGGAACTAAGATCCCACATGACGCAGGGAAACCAAGCCCACTACGCCCACGTGCCACAACTAGAGAAGCTGGTGCATTGCAACCAAGACCCAAGGCAGCCACGAAATTAAAAAAGAAAATATAGAATTATTTCAGGAAATGCAATTTGAAGCCTAGGGATTCATCTCTTTTAACTTGAAATGCTTCTCCTTAAAGACAACAATGCAAGGGTATCTTTAGAGGGAGCTGAAGTTGCAGGTCCTGCTATAAATGTCAGAGAAGAGCATGAAAATGCAAAATCAGTGCCCTAATCACCGCAAACAGGAAGACACCCCAGGCCTGCTTTTGCTCCAGAAACTTCAAACAGAACCTCCATCACGTACTCCAATCCCTTCCCTTGCATTCCATTCCCTTGAAAAGAAGAAATTTTCAAGCATTTGATGAGAAATAATTTTCCAAGTGTTTTACATCAATCTCGGCTACAATGGCAGAGCTGCTGTCAGCATTACAAATGAACCCATGCAGTCCAATTGCTTTATCATGTCAGGAAGTGTAAGCCGTTATTCAGAACCTGGGGGCCTGTTTTAAATCGCCTGCTGTAAGGTTATTCCATCATCTGTATATCACAGGTCACCGTTGCAGGGTAACTAAGATTCATAATTTCCAAAAGAGGGTGATTTGTCATCCAGTTCTGTAGCCTGATGTTTGCTTGTTTCATCAGTCTTACTGTTGAGTGATTAACGAAACAGCCAGGAGATTTTAAATACTCCTTAGACAACATTCCCTCTGGAGACCTGCTCGGCTGCAGTCCATTCTTAATGTGTGCAATTAGAAGGTGTAAATGTATTCAGAATAGATGGGCTTAGGGGAGCTGTGGTTGTGGCTGCGGGAGCTGACTGTTGGATAATGGCTTCAGGATAAGATGGAGAACTCAGCAGCAACTCTGGGTTTTATGATCAGATGTCTGTTCTCATTTGTATGGTCGTTCATCTTTGTCAGTTCTGCAGTTCAGACTCCAGAGACGGACCATCTTTCTCACCCATCTTCTGTCTTAACGCTGTCCTCTGGAGAATTCGAAATCTGTGATGGTGTTTTGTCACTTCCACCCTGAGACAGTGAAAACAGAAGTTACAGTGAGCGACTTCTCTGGTGGTCCAATGATAAGGGCACTACACTTCCACTGCAGGGGCCATGGGTTCGATTCCTGGTCGGGGATCTAAGATCCCGTGTGTGCTGCAGTGCTGCCATTAAAAAAAGGTTGTAATGAAGTGATGAAGACTGTTAGTGATCAGTTACTCACCTTCTGGATTCCTATGAATTGTTAACCTTAAAATCAAAGTTGTGTTTTTTTTTTTAAACTCTTTATTCTATATGGGAGTGTAGCCGATAACAATGTTGTGATAGTTTCAGATGGACACCTAAAGGACTCAGCCATACATATACATGTATCCATTCTCCCCCAAACTCCCCTCTCATCCAGGCTGACATATAACATTGAGCAGAGTTTCCTGTGCTATACAATAGGTCCTTGTTAGTTATCCATTTTAAATATAGCAGTGTGTACATATCCATCCTAAACTTTCCATCTCTTCCTCCCATTCTTCCCTACTGGCCACCACAGGTTTCTTCACTAAGTCCGTGAATCTGTTTCTGTTTTGTAAATAAGTTCATTTGTGCCATTTCTTTTCAGATTCCTCACATATAGGATACCGAATTTCTCCTTCTCTGACTTACTTCACTCAGTATGGATGGGTTGGGAAGGGTCTTAATGAATACTTGGTTTAAATAGGTAGATAGCTAATTAATCCCCAGGGTTTATAGTCACCTTCTTAAACATCTGATGTCAATTTTAGGATACATTCTCCTTTAAGGTACACCTTAGGTTTGCTGAGAATGTTCAGTTATATTTCTAAATCTCCTTTGTTTAAAACATTAAATCAGTTTTATGCCAACCAGATTTCATGTTCAAACAGGTCAACTAGGAACAAATAAAGAATAAAATAGATTAAAGGCACTAAAGAAAGTAAAATGTTAGTTGCTTAGTTGTGTCCAACTCTGCTACCCCCATGGACTGTAGCCTGCCAGGCTCCTCTGTCCATGGGATTCTCCAGGCAAGAATACTGGTGTGGGTTGCCATTCCCTTCTCCAGTGATCTTTCCAACCCAGGGCTTGAAACCAGGTCTCCTGAATTACAGTCAGATTATTTACTGTCTGAGCCACTAGGAAAGCCCAAAAAGGCACCAAGTGGCATTGTTACAATTTTTTCACGTGATAGTCACCATAGCACTTCTGATCCAGAGGTATGTGTTTAGACATCAAGTTAGTGACCTGGTCTTTGAGTTTTCAGGTATGTCTTAAATGTTGTTATGGTTCTATCATCCATGATTTTTGCTTTTATTTTTGTTTATTTGTTTGGCTGCACCTGGTCTTAGATGCAGCATGTGGGATCTTTGATCTTAGTTGCACCATGCAGCTTAGTTGCAGCATGTGGGATCTAGTTCTTTGACTAGGGATTGAACCCAGGCCCCTCTGCACTGGGTGTGCAGTCTTAACCACTGGACCACTGGGGAAGTTCTAATTTTTGTTTTTAAATACCAGTAACTAATGCATGTAGAGTAATGGTGCCTTGAAGGTCATCAATCCTGAAACTGTAAAACTTAAACTTGACCTGGCCACACCTTCTTGGGTTTTATTCTCACTTTATTTTTATTTTCGTTGTTTATTTGATTTTCTCTCTCCTTTAAAACTCAGTATTCCTATATGGATACTCTAACATGCCAACTCAGATGGTCATATTTTCCTTCCTCAGGCTCCTCTGAGGAAAACTCACTTGTTTTTCAGATGGAAAATTCCTGTTATTAGATCTCTTTTTGCATTCACAGCCCCCCAAAACAGATTTTTCAACTTAACATTCACTAAGTCTGATCACTCAGCAGAAGTTCTTGAATTTTTTTCTCCCTATAATAACAAGAAAAAAAAAAACACCCCAACAAAACAAGAGCTGCTGGAATAGAAAGCAGCAAAGAAAGTGACTTTAAGAAGGATTGGGTTTCTGTTCTGGAACAAACTTAGAAGACTTGAGTGCGGTGTTTAGTCTGTCGCGACCGATATGGTGTCAGACCGTGAAAATGACACATTTTGTTTACAAGATAAAAATACCATTCTCTAGGAAATGGTAATGTCGGAAAGACACGTAAATGGGTGTTTAAAGGATGAGTTCAAACCTTGGTTCATGTGAATCCTGGATCTTAGAGGAAAAGTCAAGAGAAGAAAAATAAGTTTCATGTTAAAATGAGGAGATGAAATCCACTGAAAAGTTTAGGTGGGTCTGTGCCTGACCTCCAAACCTCTACAGGCCAGTCTGTTTTGTTCTTTTTTAAAATCTGAGAATGAACATAGTACATTTCCCCAGGAGAGGCTGAAATGGAATTACTCCAGATTGATGCGCTCCCGAGGTGGGCCTGAGACCTTGGTTGTTTGATCAGGATTTTTGAACTTCATTTCCTGAAAATGGTATTGGTATATCTGAAAAATGCACATAAGCTCTCAAACCCAGGTGCTGTCTCTGCATTTAATTTAAAATTTGTTTCTAAAAAATTCCTAAAATAAGACAAAGCATTTGGTTCTTTGTTTGATCCTGTTCTAATGTCCTTTTCTAAATTCCTGTGACATTTAATCTCCAGCCCATGAAGAAGTGGGGGGAGAGAAGCAAGGGGATATGGGATTAACTCTGTCTCCTTCTGGAGTCTAGTAGGTCGGGGAGGCAAAGGGCAAGGAGGATCTCAAACTCAGTTTAGTGAGTTGGGTACCAGCACTTTTAAAAAATGAAGTGAAATGGAATAGAAAATATCAGAGTGCCTGGTATGTAATATGTCTAAATTATTCTTTGAGACCATACTGTGTATGTGTATATCTGTGTGTCTGTGTGTGTAAACAGTTATATCTCATGTGTGCAGGGTGGCAATATAAGTCACAAAACATTCTAAAGATCAATGTTACTGATTATGGATTATTTTCTTACAAGGTTGACTTCCCTAGGGACCCTGGGGTACAGATACGTCGAAGATCACTTTTTTTCAGGGGTCTTCCGAACCTGCTTTTCTTAAGAGGTTTAAGGGTTTTCTAAGAGAACATCTGAATCTCAACATTTCAGTTAAGATTTTCTCCAGAGCTAGTTATGCATTATTATTATTAGCTTTTATGATTGTGTCAGAGTGCTCTCAATGTATCTTATTATATTTATTCTAATTATGTTACTAAAAAAAGCACAGAAGAGGGATTTCCCTGGCAGTCCAGTGGTTAAGACTCTATACTTCCAATGAAGGGAAAGCGAGTTCAATCTCTAGTTGGCTAACTAAGACCCCACATGCTTTAAGGCATGACCAAAAGATTAAAAAAAAGAGAAAAAAGTCACAGAGGAAATGAACTTGTTTCCACTGAGAATTCGATGAATGAGGGGACTTCTCTGGCAATCTAGTGGTTAGGACTCGGTGCTTCCATGGCAGGGGACACAAATTTAGTCCTGGTTGGAGAGACCCCAGCCATATCCACATACCCATACCATACCCGACCATACCCACATACCCACATACCATGCAGTGTGGTCAACAAAACAAAACAAAACCAGAAGAGTGCAACAAAAAGAGAACTGATGAATGAAATGAAATGTATGAATGAACACGTTCTCCATGCGTGGTTTTATGTCCAGTTACATGCATTTGCAAATGATGAAGTTTTAGGTTCACTTGGGTTAATGATATTAATACAGTCTGTTGACCCTGTGATATGGCTGTGTAACAAACCACCTCAGATATGATGACTTAAAATAACCACAATGTATTTTGTTATGATTTTGTGGGTCGGTGGTTTAGACTTGGGGCTTTCCTGGTGGCTAAGATGGTAAAGAATCTGCCTGCAGTGCAAGAGACCTGGGTTTGATCCCTGGGTTGGGAAGATCCCCTGGAGGAGGGCATGGCAACCCACTCCAGTATACTTGTCTGGAAAATCCCATGAATGGAGGAGCCTGGTGGGCTACAATCCAAGGAGTCGCAAAGAGTTGGACACACGACTGAGCGACTTCACTTTCACTTTCTTTTCACTTTCCAATATTCTTGCCTGGAGAATTCTATGGACAGAGGAACCTGGAGGGCCACAGTCCATAGGGTCTCAAAGAGTCAGACATGACTGAAACGACTTAGCACACACGCACAGTTTGGACTTGGCTCATCTCTGCTTCCTCTGTGTGTATTGGGCTCGCTTGTGAGTTAGACTGAGGCCTGAAAGGTCCTGCATGAGTGTCTGAGTCTCTCTCCTCCAAGTATACTCGTAAGGAGGCAGCCCAGCCTGACTACGAGGCAGTGGTGTCCCAATGGGTGGGGGCTTCCCAGGTGGCTCGGTGGGTAAAACATCTGCCTGCAATATAGGAAATGCAGGTTCAGTTCTTGGGTCGGGAAGATCCCCTGGAGGAGGGCCTGGCAACCTGCTCTAGGATTCTAGCCTGGAGAATACCATGGACAAGAGGAGCCTAGAGGGCTACAGTCTCTAAGGTCACAAATTTGACACAACTGAAGCGACTTAACATGCAGGCTCACGTGTCCCAACGGGTGAGGGCACTGGACACCAGCCTTCAAGACCAAGACTTGGGAATCACTTCCACTTGCTCTGTTATTTTTAAAATGTTATTTCATTTGGCTGCACTGAGTCTTAGTTGCAAAATGTGGAATCTAGTTCCCTGACCAGGGATCAAATCCCGACCTCCTGTACTGGGAGCTCAGTCTTAGCCACTGGACCACTAGGGAAGTCCCCTCTTGCTGTGTAATTAATGCAAGTCACCAGGTGAGCCCAGTATCTAGGGGTGGGAAAATGGGTTCCACCTTTTGTTGAAAGGGACCACAAAGAATGTGTTTTACTTGTGTGTGTGTGTGTGTGTGTGTGTGTGCTCAGTTGTATTCGACTCTGTGGCCCCATGGACTGTTGCCCTAGGAGCCTGGCGGGCTACAGTTCATGGCATTTTCCAGGCAAGAATACTGGAGTGGGTAGCCATTCCCTTCTCCAGAGAATCTTCCTAACCCAGGGATCAAACCCAGGTCTCTTAAGTCTTCTGCACTGGCAGGCTGGTTCTTTACCACTAGCACCACCTGGGAAGCCCCAGTCTTACATGATAGCTTTCAAATGGCAAACCAAAACATTTCTCTATCCAGGGGTGTGTATATGTACTAATATATGAACTTAAGAGGACATTCCTATATAAACCATTTTTCTAGTTTCATAAAGAAGACATTCTTCTTCACTGGGATTTCACTGAAATATTTTCTATGACTGATGGCTGACATTTCAGTAATAACTGAGTAAGTTCTCTTTTGCCCCCTCCCCCTGCATTGCAGTGGGAAGTACTTGTATGTTTATTAGGCCAGGCTCAGCTCAGGTTGAGCCATCAGAACTGTTAGTTCATGCAGTGAAATGAAAATTAAGGTTTGGTATGGGCACAGCTGGCTGAAAGTTCAGAACCGAACAGTCTTTGACCTTTCATCGTCATCAGGTCATGGAGCTGCGTTCTCTCCTTTGAATATACCCTGAACTCTTCTGTTGCAGAGATTAACCAAAGTGCTGACAATCTACACGTGTTTCTCCTGATCTGTGGACTCAGACAAGTGAAAGGCCCTCTCTATTTGGTGGATGCATTCTCCGGTATGTGTTCTTGGGTGACCCTTTGCCTGCGGGATTCCACTGGGGTAATATTGTTAACATTTGTCACTAAGCTGTGTCTGACTCTTTGTGACCCCAGGGACTGCAGCCCGCCAGGCTCCTCTGTCCATGGGATTCTCCAGATGAGAATTCTGGAGTGAGTTTGTCATTTCCTCCTCCAGGGGATCTTCCTGACCCAGGGATCAAACCCACATCTCCTGCATCACCATGCAATAGTTACCATCTAAACCATGACATGATTCTGTTCAAAATCACTTAGAGTAAAATCCAGAATCTCTGATTAGACCTGTGAGTCCAGCATGATTTCTTCCTCCCTGCAACTGATCTCAAACAACTTGAGATTTCTCTTTTTTTTTTTTTTGCCCACCAGCAGAACTGTTTCTAGACTGTTGCTTTGGAAACAACCAGAAAAATAATCACACCGTGTAGTCATTTCAGTTGTTTTTTGCTTTCCTGTAACCTCAGCTTCTGTTTTGCTGTTGTTGTTTAGTCGCCCAGTCATGTCTGACTTTTTTGCAATCACATGGGTTCCTATAGCCCACCAGGCTCCTCTGTCCATGGGATTTCCCAGTCAAGAATACTGGAGTGGGTTCCCATTTCTTTTCTCCAAAGGATCTTCTCAGCTTCTGAGAAAATCATAAAAAATAGCCAATAATGATAAGCCTAAAATAATTTTACCTGGAAATAATTTACACAGGCCGATTTGTATCATACATTTGGCGTTTTGTTGCCCTGCTTGAGTTTGTCTATAGACTCCAGTGGATACTAAAGTCCATATTGAGTTATGATGGCATATGCATCCTCACTACCTAATAAATTAGATATCTGAATAATATGTGATGGTCTAGAAAAAAAATTTATCCTTTAAACCATAAAATGTCCAGTACTTACATTTCAAATAATTGTAAGTTGACTAATATGGAAGCAAAAATGATATAAAAGAATTTATATTGTAGCACAGTTAATACTGAACTGACTTATGTTTTCAGCCGTAACTTAAAACCATTCTAAAAGTCTTTTTTTTTTTTTCTTTTTTCTCCCCAAGAATGGCATCAAGAAGAGGCCAACGTTTACATGGTTATTGTTGGTCCTGAAGTAAGTTGATTTGCTGTGAGCCTTGATCTCATTTCTATTTTCCTCCATTCTTTTTAGACATTTTGTAAAATTAGTTGCTTTTCTTACCCATATTTGATTTCTTTCTTAAGCAAATAAAGCCTGTTTGCCTTCTAAAAAATGAACACCAGATCAAGGTTAGAGATGATGGTGCTTTATAAGTCTTTACAATTAAGTTAATGCTACAAAGGGTAAGTAATGGATTCTCTCAGGACTAGAGGCATATAAAGAAAGTTTGTCTAAGTCGGCATATAAGATAGATGTTACATGTGGTCCAGATCATCTTTGAAACTCATTGAAAGTGCTCAACAGACTTGGAGCTATTTACCCTAGCACTGGATTAGGTAATTGACATGCAGTTAGAAGCCAAGTAGGGTGGAGAATAAGAATCTATAAGCACGAGAAATAAAGTCTTCACTGGGGGATGTACTTGGCTGACCGTGGCCATCGTCTGGGGAACAGAGGTCAGTGGAAGGGCTTGGGGGTGCTGCCTCTCATCTCCTGGGACTCTGGACACCCCCGCTCCCCTTTGGCAGATCTGGAGGAAGCAGGTGATCTGTTATGGAGTCGATTCTTTTTTTTTCAGTTGTTACCAAGGCTGTGCTTTTTTTGTTGTTTTATTTTACCTTTGGTTAAGCTGATCTTTGTTGAGCTGTTCTTTTCTGCAGGGACCTTCTCTAGTTACTGTGAACAGGGGCTACTCTCTAGTTGTGGTGCGAGGGCTTCTCACTGCGGTGGCTTCCTTTGTGGCAGAGCACAGGCTTAGTTGCCTCGTGAAATGTGGGATCTTAGTTCTCGGACCAGGGATTGAACTCACATCCCCTGTGTTGGCAGGCGCACTCCCAACCACTGGACCACCAGAGAGGTCCCTGCCTCCGCAGAGTCAATTCTAAGCGCTCAGGACTCAGAGAGTCTGGGTGGCAACATTGGTCATCTCGTGAAAACAAAGGTTGATTGGCTGTGTCCAAGCAGTTTAGGAAACAGAACTCTCATCCCGCCAGTTGGGATGTAACCCTGTAGTAAGGATGTCTCGTTTTCTCTTCATGGGGTGTCTGTATCAGGGCTGCGTCTTCTGTTCCCATGAATGGCATCTCCCACTGCCTTTCCCTTCTGCCTAGCAGGCTGAGTCTGGGCATGTTAAGTGCATTCGTGACATCCTTTTTCTATCCTGTCATTTCTCATCTTGTCAGTTTACTAGTTCCCTAGGGACCCATGAGGTATGCAGTGGAAATGGCAGGCTTTTCTCAGTATTCTAAAGACCTCTGGAATACTACATTTACCTGGAGAAAGGCCCCCTAGCCTAAAACATACACCAAGAGCTAGAATTTGTGGGGCCACACTGGTTGCCACATGGAAGATGAATCACCCCACCTTCCATGTTGTTTCTTTGTATAAGAGGCACTCACATATAAACACCTGCACACACATACACACATCACACACAGGCTCAGGGCCAGCCTTTAGATGGTTAGCAAGATAATTTCCAATGCACTAATGAATGTTAAGTCACATAGTGGCAAAGCTATTACTATTATTATTATTTTATTTCTCTTATGTCCTTCTGTTTGAGCAGCATGAATGAAAAGGTTTTAATTTGATACTGAGATTCTTGCTAACCAAGAGAGAAGGCTGCAAGCTTAGAGCCGTGGCAGCAGCAGCTATCTTGAAAGAATTTAGTAATGTGGCTTTCCTTTTCACTGCTTTTGTTTTTCTGGTTTGATTCCATTTATGATGCATGATACTGGTTTTCCAACTCTGAAAATTTCCTTTAAAAATCAGTTGATTAAAAAAATGAATTGATTTCACAAAAGTATTAAATAAACAATAGTAGAGAGGGGGCACAGATGTGATGAATTGCAAAAGTACACAAATAGCCAGTTTGGGAAACAGTTTTTATGAAGACTCAGTGTGCCTGGGAGATGCAGGTTTGAACCCTGGATCAGGAAGATCCTCTGGAGGAGGAAACGGCAGCCCATTCTGGTATTCTTGCCTGAAAAAAAATCTCCTGGATAGAGGAGCCTGGTGGGCTACAGTCCTTGGGGTTGCAAAGAGTTGGACATGATTGAGCACATGTGCACACGCACGCACACACACAGTGTATCTGGAGGCAGAAATACCAGAAGGACAATACTTGGTGGAGAAAAATGTTCACAAACAACTCTGGCCTAATGACGACCTGACTTCTCTGTTTGGCTTTTTCTGTCACGCTTCCTTTTAAGGAAGCCTGGAGAGAGGTGGCAAACTTCAAAGTATAGCACTAAACATGTGCCAGAAACGCTTTTCCAGGAACATAGAGACCGAGGCAGCATTGTAGCTGGTACTGGAGTCAGAGAAGAGGGAGCGGCTAGGGCACATGTTGTTCCCTGCATCTGTTAGCACCTTCCTGTTCAACTCACCTGCCTATGAGACAGGGACGCCATTGGTTTCATAGAGACTTTCTAAGTCATGGTCTCTTAGAAGAGGCACTTCTTTTGTTTTTGCTTTCTTGTGGCCGTGTCAGGTTTGACACGGGGCTTTGTTATGGCGCTGGGACTCTCAAGTTGTAGTACAGGGCCAAGTAGTTGTAATGAGAGGGCTTAGTTGCTCCGAGGCACGTGGGATCTCAACCGGTATCAAACCCACGTCCTCTGTATTGGAAGGCAGATTCTTAACCGCTGGACCACCAGGGAAGCCCCAGTTGTTTTTATTTTCTAAACAATTAGGAAGGCTTTTCTATCCCCAGGGGAAAGAACCATATTTTCCCATTTGTTTTTGAAGCATTCAAGCTTCCCTCTAACTTTAGTTGGCCTACTTTTGAAAGAACAGTGATTGTAAAAAATGTGTTTCCTTCCTCCTAATTTCACTGCAAAGAAATTACACTCTCGGGCTCTGGGTTGGGAGGCAGTAGGGGAGGGTGGAGACTGTGGCAAACTGTGGCATGACTGACTGGGAGCATGATTCAGCCACAGCAGGATTTGCATCTAGAGATGCAGGCTCCCTTGTCAACCTTCCAAGAGAAGTCACAGCCCAGAGGCCTTTTTATTCCTTTTGAAAAAAATGTATGTATGCGTGTGTGAAATTTTTAAGTGCTCGCAACTAGCTAGACAAACATTCATACGCGTCCACACTCTTTCTCTCTCTCTTTGCCTTGTCGGTCCTACAAAATGCATCTCTGTATTTTCATTCTTTTTTTAGAAGTTGTATTTATTTATTTATTTTGATCACATGAGTCTTCTTTGCTTCATATGGGCTTTCTCTAGTTGCAGCAAGCAGAGGCTACTCTCTTGTTGCAGAGCATGGACCCTAGGCCTGAGGGCTCAGTAGTTGTGACTTGGGGGCTCAGTTGCCTTGCGGCATGTGGAATCCTTCTGAACCAGGGATGGACTCCGTGTCCCCTGCATTGGCCTGTGGATGCTTAACCACTGGACCACCAGGGAAGTCCCTGTATTTCCTTTTTTTGTAACTTCCAGAGGGAGGCAGTGACTTTGACTATGACTTTGCCTGATGAGAATCAGGAAACAGATGGTGACTTGAGCTGGCCGAGACAAAGAAGGTTTACGGGGACCCTGGGAAAGTCGTGTCTTGGGAAGCTTTAGTGCTGCCACAATTTCTAGTGGAATTTCTCCTTTCCCCTTTTCTCCTCCCCTTTTCCAAGCTCGTCTAATACATCTCTGACATACCTGAGGATGTATTTCTTCCTGAGCCAATGCAGGTCCAGAACAAGTCTCGTAGAATGCCCCAGCCCTGAGGCCCCTGGAGCTCCCTTCTGAAGCTGCATCTTCAGCCACTGACTTAGTTTGTGTGGGTGGAGCCAGGAAAGCAAAGCAGCAAGGGAATAAAAGAGAAAGAGGAGCCTGGAAAGGGAGCTCTTGAGTGAAGGGCTGTGAAGGGTTATGAGCTGAGAGTTACTGGTCCTTAAGTTCATTGCCATGAATTAGTAATAATTCTCAAGCACTTATTCCACAAGGCGCTCCACTATCTGTGATTAAAAACCCTCTAGGAAACGGAGGAAGGCATCTTGGGTTGCAAATTTGCCACTTGGAAAAACCAGTTGTAAGCATCTGGCACTGTGCCAGGGCGCTACTCAGTCTAGAGATTTCCTGGGATCTGCTCACTTCTCCTCCACCGACCAGAGAAACTGGATCTTCCAAATCTAACTCTGCCTCCGGGGATGTGGCTGCCTTCTCAGGCTTGCACAGACCTGAATGCAGAAGTGAGCATTTGGGACCTGATTCCTGTTTCTTTGTCTTGGTCCATATGGGTGGCTATAACCATGTACCGCAGACGAGGTGGCTAAGAAACAACAAATTTATTTCTGACGTTCTGGAGGCTTTGAGTCCAAGGTGAAAGTGCCAGCTGGGTCATTTTCTTCTGAGGGTACTCTTCATCTATTTTTTTCCTTCAGTTTTTGGCTAGACTGGATCTTCATTGCTGCATGCAGACTTTCTCTAGTTTCAGCAGGCAGAGGCTACTCTCTAGTTGCAGTGCCCAGGTTTCTCACTGTGGTGGCTTTGCTTGTTGCAGAGCGTTCTCAAGGGAGGGCTCAGTAGTTGTGGTGCATAGGCTTAGCTGTTGAGGCATGTGGAATCTTCCCAGACCAGGGATCGAACCCACGTCCCCTGCCATTGGCAGGCGAATTCTTTACCACTGGACCATCTAGGAAGTCCAGAATGCTCTTCCTTGCTTGCTGAGTCCTCGGAGCTCTCCAGGATCTTTTATCAGAACGCCAGTCCCATTCATGAGGGTTCCTGCATCACTTCCCAAAGATCTACGCTCCCAAATATCATCACCTTGGGGATTAAGATTTCAGTGTGTGAATTTTAAGGGGGACACAAACATTCAGCCCCTAGCAATATCCCCACCTTCTAATGGGTCTTTATCAAATCTAAAGAGAATCAGTAGCCACCATCACAAACACCTTAGTGTTGTCTTAGTAGACAGAATAATTTGAGTTTCTGAAATACTAAGGCAGCACTGAATATGATTAGTCACAAATTCAAACCACTTGTTTCCTTCTTGGCTCCCTCTTCCCTACAAAAGTTTTCTTTTCTTTTTTTTGGTTACACTGCCCGATTTGTGAGATCTCAGTTCCTCAACCAGGGATTGAACCTGAACCCCTAACAATGAAAATGCAGACCACCAGTGAGTTCCTCAGAAGATATAAAACCAATATATTGATATGTAGACATACATTTCATATCCTCCAATAATTCAGATAAACTAGTATCTGTTAAGTGTTATATGTTTCTTTGCTTTCTCTCCATAACCAGTGGTATGCTGATCAGTGTTGAACAACTGGTTCTGTTGGGATGGGCAAGGTGGTAAACCCTATTTTTTAAAAAAATCTTTTTGATGTGGACCATTTTTAAAGTCTTTATTAAACCTCTTGCAGTATTACTTCTGTTTTATGTTCTTTGGGGTTTTTTTTTAAGCTCCCTGACCAGGATTGAACCTGCACCCTCTGTATTGGAAAGCGAAGTCTTAACCATTGGACCAACAGGGAAATCCCAAGCCCTATTTTATAAAAGCCCTATTTGCCTATGTCCGTAGAAAGGTTTTCCCATGGCCAGTTTCAAATTACCAGTCAGCAAGGAAAGCCAACTCCAGCACATTTTACATGGTGACCCACCACACACACCAGAAACAAGCTTAATTAAATAATCCTCTTACTTCATGTATTTCGCACACTCTGATATTTCTTTAAAAACCTGTTCCATGCCTCTGCTTTGATATTTCATGTCATTAAAACAGTGCCTATTTTTATTCCAAGATTGATTTCATGATGTGCTCCATGATTCAAAGTTTGGAAAACACTGACTTGGGCCACTCTGGATGGTTGTGTGTTTGTGTATGTGTGTGTGTGGCCCCTAGACATACTCCCTCTTGAAAGCCAATGCGTTGGCTGCTTCCTTAACGAGATTCCCTCCCCGGATTGTGGCCTGGCTTCGACATGCTTCTCTTGACCACTCAACTTAAACAAGCTCTTCCCTATTATCCTTACAAGATTTCTAGGCATCTATCAGTTTTCAGTGTCAAGAATTCAATTTAACACCACTTTTGAATACAGAAGTAGGAGGAGACTAAAAGCGTTTTACACTTGACATTGAATCTTTGCTACAATGTTATGGGTTAATACACTGATCTTTTGGAAATGAATTTGAGAAGTGGGTCAGAGGTCAAATCTTGGGACACATTGCAATTCATCTTTTAACCATTATCTCTTAGAGCGGATTAAACACCCAAGTACTACAATTATTTTTGACATCTGATGTGAATACACTCTTCTTCAATTCATTTTTTTTTTCTTTGTTAACTGCTAAGCTCAATGACTGAATAAACACTTTAAGTCTAAATTGCACCCTTTAGGAGGACTGTAGCCTTTCTGGGTCATGTGCAGGGCTTCTTAGAACAAAATTGCATTGACTCGGTTAGTGAATATGTCTTGAGAAAGAGCTCAGTCTGTTTTTAGGGTGTGCTCACAGTGCATACAGCAGTGATTCCTGCTCTCTTTGTCCGTGTCTCTGCATGCAGCGTGGTCAGATAGGAGATCCCAGTGAAGAAGCTACACAGCTCAGCCTGTGCCCCTGAGCTGCAGCCTCAGACCAACTTCAGTGCAAGGACATGTATTAGGAGATGATAAGAGCTTCTAAGAGAATTGTTGGGGAGGCTGAAGACCAGGTTTGACTGCATCCATTTCTTAGTCTCTGGGTCTTTCCCTTCAAGGTCCATGGTCTGCCGTGGGTTACCTCTGCCATTTTGTAAGGAGAGGACCAGGCACCTAATTCCACTTCCATCAGACCACACCCAGGGGGCAGAAGTGAGAAGATGCACAGGGGAAGCAGAAGAGGTAAAATGGAAGCCAAATATTCAAAGCAGAAAAGTGATGATCATGGCATATGCAAATTACCAATTTGTTTGTATGAACGATCAGACAAGAACCAAATACTTTTGTAGGTCACTTAATGGATATCAATGTGGCCCTTATGTTTAGTCCCAGAGAATAGAATAGACTTGGCCCCTGCCTGAGTGGACATGAAGTCTGGTTAGGAAGAGAGACGAGGGCAGGTAACTCTAGACTGGATGTATATCTGCCAGGACAGGGGAGCCCATGGGCTGGGCTGCATATAACATTCACGTTTGTTCCTACCATGTTCCATGGTCCAGCTCAGAAGGCAGTTATCACCCTCCTCTTTGGAATATTATTGCTCTCCTTTTTAATCGACACTCATCTCTGTACCAATCATTTATAAAATACTAGAGTGTATGTTCAGAGAAGGCAATGGCACCCCACTCCAGTACTCTTGCCTGGAGAATCCTATGGATGGAGGAGCCTGGTGTGCTGCCATCTATGGGGTTGCACAGAGTTGGACACGACTGAAGTGACGCAGCAGCAGCAGCAGCAGCAGCAGCAGCAGAATGTTGTTCTTCCCAGGTGGCACTAGTGGTAAAGAACCCACCTGCCAATGTAGAAGATGTAAGAGACGCAGTTTCGATCCCTGGGTTGGGAAGATACCCCAGAGGAGGACATGGTAACCCACTCCAGTATTCTCGTCCGGAGAATCCCATGAACAGAGAAGCCTGGAAGTCTACAGCCCACAGGGCCGCAAAGAGTCGGACATGACTGAAATGATTTAGCACGCACGCAGAGAGAGTGTTCTTAGATTGCTTTTTAAAAAATGGTGGTGCTGTGTATGTTACACATCTAAAAAATAAAGTGATCATTCTTAACAAGAACATTTCAAAAAGTAAGATCCCAGTCCCCTGTTAAATCTACTTAATCCTTCATTACTTCTTACTGCTGGCAAGTTTGTTAACATCTTTAGAACAAGATCAAATCATCCCTGTCAGGCAAAGGGTAGTTCTGCATGGCTGGGTAATAGAGTGATTGCATGCTAGCTGGGTACCCTTCACTGCTCTGGGCCTCAGTTTCTCCATCTGTAAAGTGGGCATGACTCAGAAAACACTACCTGCCTCATAGTTTTCTATGAGGCCAAAATAAGCGAATACTTGGCATAGCACCTGGTTCACTGGCAGCATCATAGGGGCGTTTAATTAAAGAATGAAAGAACTTTCTGTGCTGATGTTTCCTTTGTGTGTTGACAGGCTAAGATTCTGTTTTAGCTGCAGGATGGTTTGAGTTAGACGCTGATTTTCTATTAAAGCTTCTTTGATCTCTCTATCCAACCATTTTGGCAAAGGATTTGGTTTCTGCTTGCAGGGGCGTATGGAGTGGGTGCATTTTATGGTTCTCTTTGATAAGCAATGTGGTAGGAACATTCAGCTTGTGTGTGACAGCTTAATGACTTCCCACGATAATTTCTTATATCTAAGATGATTTTCCTTCAGCCTGGGAGTTGAGACAATGTATTTTGCTAGAAAGTAAATAAGCTTAGAAGGAGGAAATGAGAATTTTCTTTGCTGCTTGCCACGCTCTCACTTTTTAAAATTTCATAACATGCACTTTCATTAAATAAAAATATCTAGCCTTCTTTTTTTTTTCTTCTTTATCTTGTGTTTTGTTCCCCTTGGCTTCACTAAGAGATTTGGAAATGAACTGATGTGGAAGGCAAGCCAAGAAAAGTTTAATGCAGTTTGTACTTTCAACTTGAAAGTTGCTGTTACACCTTTGGCTAAATTTTAGTTAAAGGGTTGTGTTAGTTGCTCAGTCACGTCCAACTCTTTGTGACCCCATGGACCATAGTCTGCCAGGCTCCTCTGTCCATGGAATTCTCTAGGCAAGAATACTGGAATGGGTAGCCATTCTTTTCCCCAGTTAGGTATTTCAGCTGTCTTATTCAATTTTTTTTCCTTGATGAAATCGTTTACCCTAATCATGAAAGAAGACACATGTTTAAAAATTAAAAACAAAAGGAATTTATGTTTTTTTCCAATAAATAAGAAAAAAAATTTTTGGCCACACCATGGAGCATGTGGGATCTTAGTTTCCTGACTAAGGATTGAACTGGTTGCCCTTGTATTTGAAGTACAGAGTGTTAACCACTGGACCACCAGGGAAGTTCTGAGGAATTTGTAACTAAAAATTATCATAAGTAAAACATATATGTCAGAATTCATGGTGGTAGTTGTTTAGTTGCTAAGTCATGTCTGATTCTTATGATCCCATGGACTGTAGCCTGCCAGGCTCCTCTGTCCATGAGATTCCTCAGACAAGAATACTGGAGTGGATTGCCATTTCCTTCTCCAAGGAATTGAACCTGGGTCTCCTGCATTGCAGTGGGATTCTTTCCGCTGAGCCACCAGGGAAGCCTCATCAAAATTCATAAGCAAGTGTTAGTTTGTTAGTTGCTCAATCGTGCCTGACTCTTTGCGACCCCATGGACTGCAGCCCACCAGGCTCCCCTGTCCATGAGATTTTCCAGGCAAGGATACTGGAGTGTGTTGCCATTTCTTTCTCCAGGGGATCTTCCCAACCCAGGGATTGAACCTGGTCTCCTGCACTGCAGGCAGATTCTTTACTGACTGAGCTAGTCAAAATTCATATGTAATGCCAAAAGAAGGCTTTCATGAAATTGTTTACCTTTTCATGATGAGATATTAGGGTTATAATGTAATTGAATGGCTTAGGATAATTTAAGTAAAAAAAATCAAAAGTGGGAAACAGAAAGATAGAACCAGTTGGAAATCATTCATTTAGCAAATATTATCCAGCATAGAACTAGCATGACCTTGGGAGGAAAATGAAGAATAAGGAGAAGAATTGGACAAATACCCAACAAGTACCAAAAAAAGTAGGTCCATGTTTTATAGGAGGTGGTAGAAAAGTTTGAGAGGAGACTTTACTTCCTGTTTGGATGATCAGGCAAAGTTTCTCAGAGAGGGAGCATTTGCCTGTGCAGTGGGGAATGAATGGATTTTAAGGATTGAGGTTGGCCTTCCTGGTGGAGAAAAAGACATGTAATTAGGAGAGAGGTGAGAAGTGGAGAGTAAATGTTACTGAGTCCGAGTTCATACTGCCTGCTGCACGATAGGCCAATAAATCAAGAAACTAGCTGTTGGGGCAAGAAATAGCAACTTTATTTTGGAAGGCCAGCAGACTGAAAAGATGGTGAACTAGTGTCCCAAAGACCCATCTTCCATACAGATCTGCATCTACAGAGTGCAGCTCTCCATGCTTAGCAAGAGACAAGTGAGGCATCTGGTTGTCTTTTTAGAAGACATCAGTCTGTGGGCGATTCATGCCAAATGTGTCACAGTTATGCTGAAGGACATTGACGCAGCATGTTGCATACACCGAGAATATCCCTAAGACCCTACTAGGACAGAAAGCATTCTTAAAATAAAAAAATCTTTTTGTTTGATAGTTCTAAATGTTATATTTTCCCCCCATGGGGCCAAAAGCTACCTGTGTGATTTTTGAGTGGAAAAATAGGGGGCAGAAATCAGGGGTCGCAATTTTTCCATTTCCATTTGTTTGAGAATAGTATTAAAAGCAGACACATTAACACAGGTCAGAATGTTTCAGGAAGCAAGTTTCAGAAGTTGAATTTTATAACAATAAACCTGTTAAAATATTGCCAGCATTTGGATTTTCTTAAAACAAATGTCTTAAAAAAATTTTTTTATTGATATGGGTGTACCCATGGCTCGTAAAAAGCCTCTTGATGAAAGTGAAAGAGGAGAGTGAAAAAGTTGGCTTAAAGCTCAACATTCAGAAAACGAAGATCATGGCATCTGATCCCATCACTTTATGGGAAATAGATGGCGAAACAGTGGAAACAGTGGCTGATTTTGTTTTTCTGAGCTCCAAAATCACTGCAGATGGTGATTGCGCCATGAAATTAAAAGACGCTTACTCCTTGAAAGGAAAGTTATGACCAACCTAGACAGCATATTCAAAAGCAGAGACATTACTTTAGCAACAAAGGTCCATCTAGTCAAGGCTATGGTTTTTCCAGTGGTCATGTATGGATGTGAGAGTTGGACTGCGAAGAAAGCTGAGTGCCGAAGAATTGATGCTTTTGAACTGTGGTGTTGGAGAAGACTCTTGAGAGTCCCTTGGACACAAAGGAGATCTAACCATCCATTCTAAAGGAGATCAGTCCTGGGTGTTCTTTGGAAGGAATGATGCTAAAGCTGAAACTCCAGTACTTTGGCCACCTCATGAGAAGAGTTGACTCCTTGGAAAAGACTGTGATGCTGGGAGGGATTGGGGGCAGGAGGAGAAGGGGACGACAGAGGATGAGATGGCTGGATGGCATCACTGGGCTACAATCCATGGGGTTGCAAAGAATTGGACACAATTGAGCAACTAACACACTCACACAAACACACATTAAATATATTCTTTTAAAGGTTCTTTTCCATTATAGATTAAGTATTGTTCCATGTGCTATACAGTAAGACCTATTGTTTATCAGTTTTATATACAGTAGTGTTTGTATCTTGGGCTTCCCTGATAGCTCAGTTGGTAAAGAATCCGCCTGCAATGCAGGAGACCGCAGTTTGATCCCTGAGTTGGGAAGATCTGCTGGATAAGGGAAAGGCTACCCATTTCAGTATTCTGGCCTAGAGAATTCCAGGGACTATATAGTCCATGGGGTCGCAAAGACTCAGACATGACTGCTCTTAATATATCCCTCTCTCCACGCCTTTCCCCTTTGGTAACCATAAGTTTGTTTTTTGTCAGTGAGTCTATTTCTGTTTTGTGAATAATTTCATTTACATCATTTAAAAAATTCCAAATATAAACAGTATCGTATGATATTTAAAACAAGTACGTTTCTTGTTGATGGCAACTAAATGGTCTTTGCAGTATTTTAATCATATGGTAGGTTCCATCTGTTCAGTACACTTTTGAGTTGCTTTACATACATGTGTCTAGTGGTGTGTGTCTTCTGTACTGTTCCTGCAAGTTTGCTGTTAAAGTATATTAAGCTTTTAAAAAATCTAGGAATAATTTCCATTTGTTATACCCCCAGATTTGCTGTGTCCACCATCAAAGTGATATCATGACCTCAGGGAAATGAGTGAACTTTGCGTTACTGGTTCTTTGGGATACATCTTCGGCATATGAATAGTTTAAAGGATCTGGGCTCTACCACACATACACACACACAGCATTTCCTTGCCAGAGGAAACCAAAATGAAGTTTTTGGAAAACACAAAATTATTTCAGTATGACAAATTCTAGGGATATCATCATATTCATTAAGTCGACTTGGTTTGTAATTCCTGATACCTACTGGTGAGGTGTGAATGAGAATAGAAATTGAATCTGCCTTCACTTCTAAACTCATCTGCAGTAACAGAAGAGCTGGCAGACACTGTATTTGTAAAATGTGCTTACACCCTCCTCTACCTCTATCTCTGAAGACATGTTTAGAACTTTGTCTTACACTTGCCTAAGTTTAAGAATATTTTCTCAGTTATTTTAAAATTGTATTCATTGTTAATAAAACCTGGGGAGAGATGCAGGGGAAAAGCTATCTACTGATTGTTTCATTTTAATAGTTTGCAGTCGGATGAAACAGATGCGATAAACATGCACTGCAGCTTCATCCTAATAGGCTTGTAGGGACCCTATGACAGGTGGAAAGTTATCTGTAAAGATCCTCTTGGTACTTCAGGAAGTAAATTTACCTGAGAAGAGGTCATTGTGCATAAAGAGTACATTAGTTTGGCTTCTGATGGTCAGGGAAAAGGTGTGTTTTCTGTGGATTCTGTGATGACCGTCAAGTGTGCAGGTGTCTTGCTGAGGAGTATGGCAGCGTCACTGGGAAAGTGATGACCTTCAAGTGTGCAGGTGTCTTGCTGAGGAGTATGGCAGTGTCACTGGGAAAGTGATGACCGTCAAGTGTGCAGGTGTCTTGCTGAGGAGTATGGCAGTGTCACTGGGAAAGTGATGACCGTCAAGTGTGCAGGTGTCTTGCTGAGGAGTATGGCAGCGTCACTGGGAAAGTGATGACCTTCAAGTGTGCAGGTGTCTTGCTGAGGAGTATGGCAGCGTCACTGGGAAAGTGATGACCGTCAAGTGTGCAGGTGTCTTGCTGAGGAGTATGGCAGCGTCACTGGGAAAGTGATGACCGTCAAGTGTGCAGGTGTCTTGCTGAGGAGTATGGCAGCGTCACTGGGAAAGTGATGACCGTCAAGTGTGCAGGTGTCTTGCTGAGGAGTATGGCAGCGTCACTGGGAAAGTGATGACCGTCAAGTGTGCAGGTGTCTTGCTGAGGAGTATGGCAGCGTCACTGGGAAAGTGATGACCGTCAAGTGTGCAGGTGTCTTGCTGAGGAGTACGGCAGCGTCACTGGGAAAGTGATGACCTTCAAGTGTGCAGGTGTCTTGCTGAGGAGTATGGCAGCGTCACTGGGAAAGTGATGACCGTCAAGTGTGCAGGTGTCTTGCTGAGGAGTACGGCAGCGTCACTGGGAAAGTGATGACCTTCAAGTGTGCAGGTGTCTTGCTGAGGAGTATGGCAGCGTCACTGGGAAAGTGATGACCGTCAAGTGTGCAGGTGTCTTGCTGAGGAGTATGGCAGCGTCACTGGGAAAGTGATGACCGTCAAGTGTGCAGGTGTCTTGCTGAGGAGTACGGCAGTGTCACTGGGAAAGTGATGACCGTCAAGTGTGCAGGTGTCTTGCTGAGGAGTACGGCAGCGTCACTGGGAAAGTGATGACCGTCAAGTGTGCAGGTGTCTTGCTGAGGAGTACGGCAGCGTCACTGGGAAAGTGATGACCGTCAAGTGTGCAGGTGTCTTGCTGAGGAGTATGGCAGTGTCACTGGGAAAGTGATGACCGTCAAGTGTGCAGGTGTCTTGCTGAGGAGTATGGCAGTGTCACTGGGAAAGTGATGACCGTCAAGTGTGCAGGTGTCTTGCTGAGGAGTATGGCAGTGTCACTGGGAAAGTGCGCATCGAGATGAAGTGTATAGATATTCTTGTGTTAGTGCTGCCATCTGCAACAGTTACTGTGTTTAAGAAAAAGTTGTAACTACTGAATGTGTTTTAACTGTTTGATCCTCCCAACAGTCCCATGCTGCTGTTATCATTCTCTTCTCAGGGATGAGGAGCCTGAAGCCCAGAGAGATCCATTAATGTGCACATGGCCATGTGGCTAGAAATTAGTTTGGGAAGGATTTGACCCAGGTGGTCTGTCTCCAGAGCCCTACTCAGTCTGGACGTCTACATATGAGTTTTCTTAAAAGCATGTGGAATCAAAAAATGTTGGTATAAGAGACCAGTTTAAGAAACATTGCTATTAATGTTTGCATTAATTTAGCAAACATATTGACTACCAGGGATACAATGGGATGAAACAGGGTGCCTGGGAGCTCCACTAGGAGTCCAGTGGTTGAGAATCTGACTTGCAATGCAAGAGATACTGGTTCAATCCCTGGTCTGGGAACATCTCACATGTCACAGAGCAACTAGTCCCGTGAGCCACAACTACTTAAGCTTGTATGCCTGGAGCCTGTACTCCTCAACAAGAGAAGCCACTTCAACGAGAAGCCCATGCCCCACAACTAGAGAGTAGCCCCCAATCTCCACAACTAGAGAAAGCCCACATACAGCAAAGGAGACCCACCATAGCCAATAAATAAATCTTAAAAAAAAAACATGGCACCCGTCTCATAGGATGTATTTCCTCTAGATATGAAAGGGGAGTGAAGTGCAGACTCAAGAGTATCACATTGTAACTAATTAAAAGGTTGGACTTGGCTTTTTAAAAATGGAAATACAATTTGTATGTCATACAATGCACCGTTTTAAAGTATTTAATACAGAGTTTTGCAGTCATCACCCCTATCTAGTTTGGGGGCATTTTTATCATCTCCCCAAAATCCCAGACCCGTTAACAGTCACTCCCATTCTCCTCACCTCCCAGTGCCTAGCAACTAACCTACTCTCTTTCTTTACAGATTTGTCTGTTCTGGGCGTTTCGTATAAAAAGAGTCACAATTTAGGGCCTTTTGCGTCTGACTTCTTTCACTTAGCATCATGTTTTCAAGGTTCCCCCCTGCTGTAGCATAAATCAGTACTTCATTCCTTTTTGTTGGCTGAATAATATTTCATTGCATGGACAAGACCCCATTTGTTTTTCCATGTATCAGCCCATGGGCGTGCCTTTGCTTTAACATTGTGTGTCTGGAAAGGCTCCCTGTTAAAAATAAAATGTTAATTCAGTTAGATCTTTTATTTTAGATCTACCAATGGTTCCAACTCCTTCTACCTCAAAGGTTTTATGACAAAATCCACCACTGTAATCAACTAGGCAAGACTTTCATTGAAGTATTATGTTTTTGTCAGATTTTCCCTTGACTGTAAATGACTTCTGTTTTAGGACCTTGAGTTGGGTGGATAATTCTTGACATCCCATACCTGGAGCTTCACCAGGCTCTTAGCTTATAGGCCAAACAGGAAATAGGAATGCAGTTGGCCCTGTGTGTCATCAGGTTCTGTATTCTCAGATTGAGCCAACCATGGACTGAAAGTATTCAGGAAAAAAGATTCCAGAAAGTTCCAAAAAGCAAAACTTCAATTTGCTGTGCATTGGCACCTATTTACATTGCATTTATATTAGTACTGTAAGTAATCCAGAAATGATTTAAAGTATACAGGAGGATGTGTTTCAGTTAGATGTAAATACTATACCATTTTATATGAAGAACTTGAGCATCCACAGCATTTGATATCTGAGGGGCTCCTGGAGCGGTGGATACTGAAGGACAACTGTATGTGTTTGTGTCTTTATATTTTCTCTCAAGTGCTTCTTTTCCTTATTACTTTGCAGTAGCTGGACTCTGGGGTATTCTTTTGTATTGGATTTACTTTTTCCTTTTCTGAGTTGTTACGTCTGGCTCTGTTGCCATGATCTGCAATTCTCTTGAGACTTAGATTCATTTCTGGCTTTTCCTAAAATTCATCTGTGTCAATTTTCAGGTCGATCCAGTCTTCACAAGGGAAGTGAAAGCCAAAGTAAAGAGGTAAGTATTGGAGTTCCCTGGTGGCCCAGCGGTTAAAACTCCAAGCTTCCAATGCAGAGGATTCGGGCTTGATCCCTGGTCAGGGAATGGTAAAGAACGTGCCTGCCAATGCAGGTTCGATTCCTGGGTCGGGAAGATGCCCTGGAGGAGGGCATGGCAACCCACTCCAGTGTCCTTGCCTGGAGAATCCCATAGACAGAGGAGCCTGGTGGGCTACAGTCCATGGGGTCACAAAGAGTCGGACATGACTGAAGCAACAGGGAACTGAGGTCCCACATGCTGAGTGACATGATGAAATACATTTTTTAAAAAGAGAGAGAGAGAAGCATAGGGAGTGAACAGGTGTTTTGCAGGAGAGGAAGCCTAGTGACTGATAAATAATCCCTGTTCCCAGCATTCACCGTGTCCCAGGCCCTGTTCCCAGCACTTCATTAATAATTCCTCCTTTAATCTCATGATCCTGAGAGAATCTGGGTGCTATTCCTTTCCCCATTGACAACCCTGGAAGCTGACATGCTGGGAGCATCAGCAATTCCCTAGGGAGCAGTCGCATGGATGCACGTGTGAAGACATACAACCTCGCCAGGTCAGGAAATGCCCAGGAAACCCACTTTGAGGTTATAATTGTCCCTTACCTCTTGGGTCAAAACCGAAAAAAACCCAAAAAACCAACAACTAAAAATCTGCTGGTGAGGGTGAAAATCACAGCCATTCCTCTGGAAAGCAATTTGCCAGGGTCTTTGCTATCAATTGCGTTTGTCTGCCCGTAACAGAGACCAGGGCTTCCCTGGTGGCTCAGTGGTAAAGAATCCTCCTGCCAGTGCAGGAGATGCAGGTTTGATCCCTGGGCCAGGAAGATCCCCTGGAGGAGGAAATGGCAACCCATTCCAGCATTCTTACCTGGAAAATCCCATGGACAGAGGAGCCTGGTTGGCTACAGTCCACGAGGTCCCAGAACAGTCAGACACGACTTAGCAACTAAACAGCAACCACAGAGACCCAACAATGCTGGCTTACACACCCAGGGGTTTTAACTGCTCACATCAAAAAAATCGGATGTCATTGGTCCAGGACCAAGTAAGACTTCAGAGATGTTGTCTCCTGTCTCTCTTTCCTGTGCTCCCTACCTGTGACTTCCATTTCTAGGATGACTGTAGCTGTAGAACTCACACATCACTTTCCATGTTCTAAGTGGGGAGATGGGGCAGGACAAGAGCCAGAAGGATCCTCTCCCGTGCGGGTCAGCCCCCCTTTATGTGTATATCCTCACCCTCCCAGGATCCCAGCTCCTCCTCCTGGCCACTCCACCACCCTGGAGGACTGGGAAACACTGATTTCACCCCCATATGCAATCAGGTGTCTTTATATTGCTCACAGATACATAATGCATGTATGTAAAAGTATAACCAGTTATGTGAAATGATAACCTCAACACCGTGAGACTGGAGAGGGTTGGGGGAATGGGGAAGAATGTCCGTACTATCAAGTTAGAAAAATAAAACAAGGCAAAACCTCTGTGACAAAGGTGGTATTACACTCTTGGTTTTACTATTTCTATTTCTCTCTGTTTATGATACATCTATGATTATCTCTTTGAGTATCTTTTCTAATATTTATCTTTATTTATTTATTTGACTGAACTGGGTCTTAGTTGTGGCATGTGGGCTTTAGTTCCCTGACCAGGGATTGAACCCAGACTCCCTGCATTGGGAGCATGGAATCTTAGCCACTGGACCACCAGGGGTACTCACCCTCTTTGAGTATCTTTTAAAAAGCACTGGGACTGTTTATAATAGCCAGGACATGGAAGCAACCTAGATGTCCAACAGCAGATGAATGGATAAGAAAGCTGTGGTACATATACACAATGGAGTATTACTCAGCCATTAAAAAGAATACATTTGAATCAGTTCTAATGAGGTGGATGCAACTGGAGCTGATTATACAGAGTGACGTAAGCCAGAAAGAAAAACACCAATACAGTATACTAACACATATATATGGAATTTAGAAAGATGGTAACAATAACCCTGTATGTGAGACAGCAAAAGAGACACAGATGTATAGAGCAGACTTTTGGACTCTGTGGGAGAGGGAGAGGGTGGGATGATTTGGGAGAATGGCATTGAAACATGTATAATAATCATGTAAGAAACGAATCGCCAGTCTAGGTTTGATGTAGCATACAGGATGCTTGGGGCTGGTGCACTGGGATGGCCCAGAGAGATAGTATAGGGAGGGAGGTGGGAGGGGGGTTCAGGATTGGGAATTCATGTATACCCGTGGTGGATTCATGTTGATGTATGGCAAAACCAATACAGTATTGTAAAGTAAAATACAAAATTAAAAAAAAATAAAAATTATAAGTCATATTAAAAAAAAAAGCATTGGGAAAAAGGCTGCATTATTAGGAAAGGTTTGTTTTCTAAATCATTCAGAGAAAAATGTCAAGAGCCACATCTCTGACGTCCAGTATCTGAGAATCATGTGTCTTGTTGGTCAGGAGGATTCAGGATGGAAGCAGCTGTGTTCACAGGCTTCCTCCCTCCCTTATCAGGGATGGAAATAGAACGGATTCTCACTCCAGTATGGTTTTCTGTACTGAACCCTTTATCAATCATGCTTCCCTGGTGATCTAAGCTATTTCTCCAAAATTGTCATCTTTCCTCCCAGCCTCTCCCTGTAAGATTCCCGGCCGTAGATGCTCTCTGCTCCCTGTTGTTTCAGGAGCCCTGGGGTACGACTGATCAGGGAGATGGCTCAGGAAGACCTCCATGCTGTCATGAAGAATTGCTTCGCGCTGGTGAATAGCTCTGTCTCTGAAGGCATGTCAGCCGCAATTCTGGAGGTAATGATCTAACAAGCCCCGAGAGTGGAAATATGAAATTGTCGATCACCCCTTTTCTTAGTTATGGAGGTGATGCATTTGTCAATAAAGCTGTGTGCTTCTTAAAGCTAACAAGCACAGAGGCGTCTCTTTGGGAGTTCTAAAGCAGTTTTGAAGTTCTAGCTGGGATTTAAAAATACTGTTTTCTTTCTCCTTGCCATTTTTCCTTGCCAGTGACAAAATGAAATAAAACTAGGATAGCGTCGCCTCTCTGACTCACCAAGTAGCTTCAGTGGGAAGGTGACGGAGACTATGAAGGGCTGGGACAGGATGTGGATAAAGGTGTGTTTTGTAGGAAGCCTTCTTTTGTCTTGATTTCTTCTCCCTCTTTTCAGTGTGTGCAATGATCCCAGAAGTTAGGGGATAAGAAAGGGATGGGCTTGTGCACAGGGGGTGGGTGTGGTAACAGAGAGGAGTGGTTACAGATGCACAGGAGGGTGGGAATGAGGGTGGACCGAATCTCTTCATCTGGTGCTCAGCTCTGAAAAAATCGCTTCCTGGACTTTCCTGGTTGCCCAGTGGTTAAGACTATACCTTCCACTTCAGGGGACGAGGGTTCGACCCCTGGTTGGGGAACTAAGATTGCACACACCACCATGCTGCGCAGCCAAAAAGAAAAGAAAAGGAAAATTGCATACTACTCTACTTGGGCTAAATATGCACATCCCAGCACAACCTTGCAGTCCATTGCTGGAGTTTTCTGCATTGAAATAAGCCCCTGCTCTTGAAAACCTGGCAGACTCTAGTTTGACTGTATCAACTCTTGGGTAGAGGACTTAATCCAACCTTGAAGCCCTTTGCAGTCTCTTCTTACTGAGCGTTTTCCACAATTGGAAAAAGGATATCTTTTTTTTTCCTTTTTTTTTGGTATCTTAAAAAATATTTGTTTGGCTGTGCAGCATGGCATGTGAGATCTTAGTTCTCTGACCAGGGATTGAAACTGTGTTCCCTGCATTGATAAAATGGAGTCTTAACCACTGGACTGCCAGGAAAGTCCCAACCTGGATATCTTTTAAAACTTTTTCTGCTTTTTTTGGCCGTGCCCTGGAACTTCAGGGATCTTAGTTCCCTGACCAGGGATTAAACCCTGGGCCCACAGTAGTGAAAGTGCAGAGTGCCAACCACTGGGCCATCAGGGAATTCCCTTACCCAGGTATCTTAACGGCCTTGTGCTAGTGACTTGAGGTCATCACCAGTGTGCACTTAATACAGAAGGGTTTTTGCTTTCTTTTATTTTGCTGTTGGTTCATGGCATGCTGGGTTCCTTTAAGAGTGATATTAGTAAAGAGGAGATGCCATCTGTCCTGTCATAATCAGCTTTCAGTGCTGAGTTGTCTTCATATCCCTAAATCACAAGCCATTGAAAGTATGGAATTTCCTATAGTTCTTTACACATGCCTTACAGACAATGGATGCCACAGAAGTCCTATGGATTAGCACTTGATAAAACCCCCTGTTCAGTTCAGTTCAGTCATTCAGTAGTGTCCAACTCTTTGAGACCCCTTGCAGTACAGCAAGCCAGGCCTCCCTGTCCATCACCAACTCCCGGAGTTTACTCAAACTCATGTCCATGAGTCAGTGATGCCATACAACCACCTCACCTTCTGTCACTCCCTTCTCCTCCTGCCTTCAATCATTCCCAGCATCAGGGCCTTTTCCCTGATATGAGTGAGTCAGTTCGTCCCATCTGGCGGCCAAAGTATTGGAGTTTCAGCTTCAGCATCAGTCCTTCCAATGAATATTCAGGACTGATTTCCTTTAGGATTGACTGGTTGGATCTCCTTGCAGTCCAAGGGACTCTCAAGAGTCTGTCTCCTCCAACACCACAGTTCAAAAGCATCAATTCTTCAGTACACAGCTTTCTTTATAGTCCAACTCTCACATCCATACATGACCACTGGAAAAATCAGTTTTGACCAGATGGACCTTTGTTGGCAAAGTAATGCCTCTGCTTTTTCATATGTTGTCTAGGTTGGGCATGACTTTTCTTCCAAGCAGCAAATGTCTTTTAATTTCATGGCTACACTCACCATCTGCAGTAATTTTGGAGCCCAAAAAAATAGTCTCTCACTGTTTCCTTATCTGTTTGCCATGAAGTGATGGGACCAGATGCCATGATCTTCGTTTTCTGAATGTTGAGTTTGAAGCCAACTTTTTCACTCCCCTCTTTCACTTTCATCAAGAGGCTCTTTAGTTCTTCACTTTCTGCCATAAGAGTTGTATTATTTGCATATCTGAGGTTATTGATATTTCTCCTGGCAATCTTGATTCCAGCTTGTGCTTCATCGAGTCCAGCATTTTGAATGATGTACTCTGCATATAAGTTAAATAAACAGGGTGACAATATATAACCTTGATGTACTCCTTTCCTGGTTTGGAACCAGTCTGTTGTTCCATGTGCAGTTCTAACTATTGCTTCTTGACCTGCATACAGATTTCTCAGGAGGCAGGTCAGGTGGTCTGGTATTCCCATCTCTTGAAGAGTTTTCCAGTTTATTGTGATCCACACAGTCAAAGGCTTTGGCATAGTCAATAAAGCAGAAGTAGATGTTTTTCTGGCACTCTTTCCCTTTTTTGGATGATCCAATGGATGTTGGTAATTTGGTCTCTGGTTCCTCTGCCTTTTCTAAATCCAGCTTGAACAGCTGGAAGTTCACGGTTCATGTACTGTTGAAGCCTGGCTTGGAGAATTTTGAACGTCACTTTGCTGGCATGTGAGATGAATACACTTGTGTGGTAGTTTAAGCATTCTTGCCTTTCTTTGAGATTGGAATGAAAACTCATGTTTTCCAGTCCTGTGGCCGCTGCTGAGCTTTCCAAATTTGCTGGCATATTGAGTGCAGCACTTTCACAGCATCATCTTTTAAGATTTGAAATAGCTCAACTGGAATTCCATCACTTCCATTAGCTTTGTTGGTAGTGATGCTTCCTAAGGCCCACTTGACTTCACATTCCAGGATGTCTGGCTCTAGCTGACTGATCATACCATCGTGATTATCTGGGTCACAAAGATCTTTTTTGTATAGTTCTTTTGTGTATTCTTGCCACCTCTTCTTAATATCTTCTGCTTCTGTTAGGTCCATACCATTTCTGTCCTTTATTGAGCCCATCTTTGCATGAAATTTTCCCTTGGTATCTCTAATTTTCTTGAAGAGATCTCTAGTCTTTCCCGTTCTGTTGTTTTCCTCTGTTTCTTTGCACTGATCACTGAGGAAGGCTTTCTTATCTCTCCTTGCTATTCTTTGGAACTCTGCATTCAGAGAGGTATATCTTTCCTTTTCTCCTTTGCCTTTTGCTTCTCTTCTTTTCACAGCTATTTGTAAGACCTCCTCAGACAGCCATTTTGCCTTTTTGCATTTCTTTTTCTTGGGGATGGCCTTGATCACTGCCTCCTGTACAATGTCACGAACCTCCGTCATAGTTCTTTAGGCACTCTGTCAGATCTAATGCCTTGAATCTATTCCCTTTGAATCTAATCCCTTAAATCCCTTAAATCTATTTCTACCCCCCGCAGAAAAGGAAATGTTTGGCCATTGGTCCTCCGAGTCTTTGAATCACGTTTCACGTCTGCATTCTCATAACCCTAGTTTTTTACTTCAGGGTCTACTTAATTAGAGTGATGCTATTATTGTATCATAAGTGTTTGTAACATCCATTTATTCATTTGAACACTAGTTGAATTTACTGACCAAAGGTACAATTTGTCAATTTTGATGTTTCAGAGGTCATGGTAAATAATTAAAGCAGGAAAAAAAAATCATGCTCCATAAACTTAAGAAATGACTGATGTTGTATGCCTAATATTCTCTGCAAATGTGGCATCATTTAAAAAAGCAAACATAAAAAAATAAAATACTGTGGGCTGGGGTAGAAGCTATATACTGACGCCTATAATTCTTGTGTTCGGAAGCTTTTAGAGCACAGAGCCTGGATTTGTGACATGTTCTTCTTTAGCCAGATGTTGAATGCCTCAATATCTCAATCTGAGCTTAATGATTAGCATTAATCTCCATTGTGGTTTAAAATCAGCTTTCAAGTAGTGTTACTGGAGCAGTACATTGTACTCTTCATATTAGCTTTTAAAATGTACGTTCTTAGAGTACCAGTCCTCAAGCCTTGTTGAATCGCTCCTTTGTATGTAAATACGCATTTCCTCTCCCCCACCTTCTTAAGAAAGGGTAAAGTGGATTTGGGGAATGATTTTGTAGCCAGCACATACAGCATTTCATTGCAGATGAATTGCTGTCAGATCTCATTTACTTCAAAGGAAAGGCAGCTCTGAGTAATTCCGTCTGCTTTCAGATGCCGACCCTGTGTTCCTTTTGAAAACTCCAAAATAACCTTTGGGATGAGGGTTTTGAATGAAACTGATTTTAGAGAAGCCGTGGAGGGTGGATTTTATTTGAATCAATTCAAAGACCCAAAGTGGTTAATCACAGAATAAGTGCATCTCACTTTGGAGGGAGGGGATCTTTTGACCTTTCAGAATTAGCATTGTTTTGTCATGCATGGGTTCTTGCTAAATCGCTTCAGTTGTGTTCCACTCTTTTCGACCTTGTGGACTGTAACCCACCAGCCTCCCCTGTCAATGGGATTCTTCAGGCAAGAATTCTGGAGTAGGTTGCCATAACCTCCTCCAGAAATTCTTCCCAATCCGAGGATCAGCCCAGTTCTCTTCCGTATTCTCCGTTGGCTGGTGGGTTCTTAACCACTAGTGCCACCTGGGAAGCCCTTGTTTTGTTTCAGAGGCATGTAAAAATCCCATTTGTTAAGACATTTCTTTTAAACGTGAACTGTCACCCACCAGGCTCTTCTGTCCATGGGATTTCCCAGGCAAGAATACTGGTGAGGGTTGTATTTCCTCCTCCAGAGGATCTTCTCGACCCAGGAATAGAACCCATATCTCCTGCATTGGCAGGCTGATTCTTTACCACTGAGCAACTTGGGAAGCCCAATATAGACACCTATATAAGGCACCTTCAAAAGCTCACGTACTATGTTGATACAGAGCCCAGGTGGCTGTGTTTCCAAAGACTGTGCTGCAGTGCTGAGGATGGTGCTGAGGATCAGCCCTGCTGAGGATGGTGCACCAGAGACAAAGCTTTTAAATTTATTTTTATTTGTTCATTTTTTTGGCCACAACACCCGGCATGTAGAATCTTAGTTCCCCAACTGGGGATCAAACCCACACCCCCTGCAGTGGGAGGTGGAGTCTTAACCACTGGACCACCAGGGGAAGCCCCAACAAAACTTTTAAAAGTTCAAATGTGAAGCTTCTACCCACTTGCTGGGTGCTCGAAGAGCTCATGGTGGGCAGGAGAAATCCAGTGACTGCAAACTTGACCAAGTGTTTGGTACCTCTTGAGCTCTGATGTTTCCTCTTCTTAGTCCCCAGATGGGGCCCCAGGTACCAGATTTGAGATGATTTCTGCTCCAAGTGCCCCTCCTCAACACTGCCCCTTTCCCAGTATGACCTGCAGGGATTCAGAGGGTAAGCTCGCTCATCTCCAAACACCATCTCCCCAAGACATTCCCAGGCACTGTGTTCATCAGGACCAGCGTCACAGCACAGTCATATTCTGAGACTTTGCCTTTTTGAAGAGGTAACTTTACACCTAAAGAAAGTGACTTGAGAATCAACCATCCTTAATGTCACATCTTGGCTGAATGAAAATAGCATTTCCATATGCTTTTTAAATGACATGTTTTTTTTTTCTTTCTCTTTTATTGAAGTATAGTTGATTTACAATATAATATTAGTTTCAAGTGTACAGCAAAGTGATCCTGTTATAGGTATGCATCTATATTCTTTTTTTCCAATTCTTTTCTATTACAGGTTACTATAAGATATTGAATATACAGTTGCTTGTGCTATACAGTAAATCCTTGCTGTTTAAGATGAACTTTGTCTCCCCAAAATGATGGTGATGAGCAATGGATTTGAGACCCCTTGTCAGTCGAGAGCAAAGCTTCCACCAGGGCAAGACCACAGTTTTGTGATTCCTGGCCTGTGATCTTTTCCAGAATGCCAGATGGTGCTCACTGGAGGTCAGAACCCAAGGCCCAAACAGTGGGCTCATAAGGTGGCTGTGACCCTAATGTTGAGATGCGGAGTTACTTTCTGCCCGTGCCGCTGAGTGTTCTTGTTCCCAAGTGTAATGACAGTTGTTGTTGTTGTTCAGTCACTAAGTCGTGCCCAACTCTTTGTGACCCCATGTCCTGCAGCATGCCAGGTTTCCCTGTCCTTCACTATCCCCTGGAGTTTGCTCAAACTCATGTGTTGAGTCAGTGATGCCATCCAACCATCTCATCCTCTGCTGCTCTCTTTTCCTCCTGCCCTCAATCTTTCCCAGCATCAGGATCTTTTCCAATGAGTTGGCTCTTCGCATCAGGTAGCCAGAGTATTGGAGCTTCAGCATCAGTCCTTCCAAGGAATATTCTGGGTTGCTTTCCTTTAGGATTGACTGGTTTGATCCCCTTGCAGTCCAAGGGACTTTCAAAAGTCTTCTCCAACACCACAGGTTCAAAAGCATCAATTCTTTGGCGCTCAGCCTTCTTTATGGTCCAGCTCACATCCATACATGACTACTGGAAAAACCATAGCTTTGATTCTAATGACAGTGGAGGGTCCCAATCTTTACCCTACAAGATGAGAAGGGAAATTTATGATGTGGAAACTTTTATCATCATGAGGAACCCCATGCTGGCTGATCCCAGGCCTTTGAGACTGGAAAGGTTGTTTAGTGGGTAATCAGGTGATAAATCTTGTTCCCCCTTACGTCTATATCCATGCCAAAGGGATATGTACAGACCTGGTGGCATTTGTATGGCTGGTGCTGAAAGAAAATTACCCATCAAGGAAAGTGAGAATGATGGTAATTAAAAAATGTACACTCCAAGGACTTCCCTGCTGGTCCAGTGGCAAAGTCTCCATGCTCCCAATACAGGGTGCTGAGGTTTGATCCATGTCAGGGAACTAGATTCCACATGCCACAGCTAAGTTCACATGCCACCATGGAGATACTGTGTGCAGCAACTAAAACCCAGTGCAGCCAAATAGATAGGTAAATATTCTCAAAAAGTGTACTCCAGGCTGCCACTGAAGAAGTGTGAACTGAACATTGGAGAGAGAGAAGGTTTCTTTGTGACATTGCAATAAGACAGGCCATTGCAGTATATAATTTCCCAACATTTGCAAATACAGTCAGTCATTAAGATTCAGTGTGTAGTTGGAAACTCTGGGGTTTGTGTTGGAAAACCACTTTGGGCAAAGTTTTGGGGTGATTTTTGTGTGATGCCAGAGCTCCAGTGAAACCAAGGAGTCCTTCTGTCACAAATTGGCTGATCTCACCACACAGACTCTGACAGTGATCACCCACCTGTCTCCTTTGCTGTTTACATCCTTTCAGGCAATGGATTTGGAAGTCCCGGTGTTGGCGAGGAACATCCCTGGAAACGCCGCAGTGGTGAAGCATGAAGTTACAGGATTGCTGTTTTCAGACCCTCAGGTAAAGGAGAGCGATTTCCCTGCGTTCACCTGTGTGGTCTGAGTCGTTTTCATCTGCCTGTAGTTCAGAGAGTCTGTAATTTGCATCTATGTGATTATCTCTCAGTGTTCCCTTCATACAGTAAGTCCCCTACATACAAACAAGCCCAATTCTGAGAGCACATTCATGAGTCCAGTTTGTTCGTAAATCCAGCAAAATTAGCTTAGGTACCCAACTAACACAATTGGCTATATAGTACTGTACTATGATAGGGTTATAATACTTTTCATACAAATACTACATAAAAAGAAAACAATTAAGAAAACATTTTTAATCTTACAGTACAGGACCTTGAAAAATACAGTAAGACAATTGACATACAGGGGCTGGCAGTGAGTGAACAGGCGAGAAGAGTCACTGACTAGAGGAGAGAGAGGAGGTGGGAGAAGGCAGAGCTGGATTGTCAGCAACAGGAGATGGAGGGCAAGCTGCAACTTCACTCACGCCTGACGCTGATGGCTCAGGTTCCGGTTCCTTGCTGGATTTAATTCTATCGACCCTCTTAAAAAAACAATCCAGTGATGTCTGGGTGGTAGCTCCTTTTTTCTCGTCATAGATGACACAGTAGCACTGGATTGCTTTCTGAACGGCTGCTGCAACCTTCATGTACCATTCTACACTAGGATCCTGTGCCTCAAAACCTACCAGTGCCTCCTCAAGTAAAGAAAATCCGCGGGCCATTTCCTGCATCATGAATCTCTTCAGTTCTTCAGTTTCTCCTTCCTCTTGTCTCTCTTCATCCTTTCTCTGCCGCTGCTTTCAGGCTTGTTTCTGGGCACCCTGGACTTGAAATAAAGATGCTGGACTCATGTACGCTATACACTGCTTTACTGCTGTGCAGTAAAGTTCACAAAAGTACCGCCGCTTGTAGAGGACGCACTCACGTGACAGTGTGTGCCAGTGGTGGTGGTTTAGTCGCCAAGTCTTGTCTCGCTCTTGCGACCCCTGTAGCCCACCAGGCTCCCCTGTCCTTGTGGTTTTCCAGGCAAGAATACTGGAGCGGGTTGCCACTCCCTACATGATTGGACTCGCGAATGAGAATTAGCATCTTTGAAAGCTAGCAACTTGAAGGTTTACATGTAGGGGACTTACTGTGAGTATATGAAACACAGGGTCACTTTGTCACTTGGGCAGCCTCCTGGACATGTGACTAAAAGAAACCTAGGGACTTTCCAGAAACATGAGACCTGGGTTCTCTTTCTGATGCTGCTGGTGTTGATTACCATGACCTTGAGCAGGTCACTTCCCCTCTTAGATGCTTGAATTTCTAGTTTCTTCTTTTAAAGTTGATTTTATTGAAGTATAGCTGATTTACAATGTGTTAGTTTCTGCTGTATAGCACAGTGATTCAGGGATATATGTATATACATGTATGCATTCTCTTTCATATTCTTTTCCATCTTGGTTTATCACAGGATATTTAATATAGTTCCCTGTGTTCTACAGTAGGATCTTGTTGTTTATCCATGCTATATATAGTAGTTTGTATCTACTAACCCCAAATTCCCAAATAGATTTCTGGTTTCTGAAGCAGGTGTTCTTCAGGTATAATCCTATGCTTCTGGAATATCCCCTGGTGTTCAGAAGATGCCATATATCTGATCCCTTGCAGTTCTTCAGAACAATGTACCGAAGAGGCAGCATGGTTGTCTTCATACATGTATGGGTCTGATACATGTGTGCATCTGAAATTAAAATAAAGGCCAGTGCAGTTGACAGTGGGCACAGATGATGGGCACAGTGTCATCCGGGGCACACGTGTATGCCAGGACCTCCCAGGACATGTGTGATGGGGTTCCAGTCCCAAGGTCTGAAGTTCCAAGGATGTGTCTCCCTTTAAACCCCTGGGACCCTGTGCAGGGCGTGTAGCCTTAACCTGAGTCTCCAAGCTCCGTCCTCTCCTCGGTACAAGTGGAACTAATTATAACAGCACATAGAGGTGTGTCATGGGCTAAAGCTCCTGACATACAGGGCTGAGCCGTGGGTACGGCACGCAGCCCAAGGCTCTGGGTACCATTATCAGCAGAAGGAGAGCCCTTGATGCCCTGTAGCTCGTGTCGTTGTTGTTTAGTCAGTAAGTTGTGTCTGACGCTTTGTGACCCCTTGGACTGTAGTCCTCCAGAATCTTCTGTCCATGGAATTCTCTAGGCCACAATACTGGAGTGGGTTGCCATTTCCTCCTCCAGCAGACTTCCAGATCCAAGGATCAAACCCACATTTCCTGCATTGCAGGCGGGTTCTTTATCACTGAGCCACCAGGGAAGCCCTTTCCTTTGATTGTAGTTGTTGTTTGAGGAGGGCATGGCAACCCACTTTAGTATTCTTGCCTGGAAAATCCCATGGACAGAGGACGAGGGAGGGGGGTTCAGTATGGGGAACATGTGTATACTTGTGGCAGATTCATGTTGATGTATGGCAAAACCAATACAATAGTGTAAAGTAATTAACCTCCAATTAAAATAAATAAATTCATATTAAAAAATAAAGAGTCGGACACGACTGAAGCAACTTACCACGCACGCAGTGCACGTTATTTTTTAGTTGCTAAGTCATGTCTGACTCTTTTGCGACCCCATGGACTGTAGCCTGCCAGGCTCCTCTGTCCATGGGATTCTCCAGGCAAGAATACGGGTGCAGGTTGCCATTTCCTTCTCCAGCGGATCTTCCCGACCCAGATACCGAACCTGTGTCTCCTGCATTGCAGTCAGATTCTTTACCACTGAACCACCAGGGAAGCTGAGCCATCGGGGAAGCCCTTTCCTTTGAACAGTAACCCCTAAAAGCCAAAACAATACCAGGAAATGAAGAGTGTTAGTGGTTTCCTGCTGATTCTCTAGACAAAAGCATTTTGCTTTTTACCACGTTCTGCATCTCTCCACATCAGCACCAGCCATGCCGGAGGTCATAGGATATTGTCTCCCCGTGGGCAAAGAGATTTTATTTTTATCTTCCCAAACACACTGTCTATTTATTTTATAGCTCAATTTCAAAAAACTGAAGTTTTATCAGCAAGTGTCTGAATAGCCATCACTTATAAATGGGTGTATCAAGTCCAATGTTAGAACAAGTGCAGTTTGGCTCTTCTGACTTCATTTCATGTTCCTTGTAAGACATTCCTTTTAATATTTGCAAATAACGATCCTGTCGCTGACACATCCAAGTTGTTTCTGCTGGTTACCGGCTTCCTGTGAGTTATCAGACATAGCCCCAAAGCACTGACAAAGTTAAGGCTTGGGCTTGAGTCCAACCCTTTAATGTTACTTTTACAAAGGATGTTAAAAAAAAAAAAAAAACTGCTCTATGTTTCATACAGGGGGAGGCTGTGTTTTTTTTTTCCCCCTTTTTAATATCACATTTTGAAACATGTGCGAGACACAGATATCACACGTAGCTTTGTTTCATAGTCGTGATCAGACTTGACCTAGCATGGAGTGGGAGGTGTTGCTTTAAAAACAAATGTGCATTTTCCACAAGTCAGTGGCTGTGGTTGCTGTCATCTCGGTTCAGGAGCTCAGATGAAAGTAACCACTGATTGGTTGTCAGTGTTTGTGAGATTTATTTCGAATGTGTATTCAAATATGTCCTCAAATCTCCATTTCATTTATTAAGAAGGGACTTCCATACAAGGATGTCAGCCTCATAAAGTTAGTATAGATAGATACATACATAGAAACGTAGATCGATACATAGTTACGTAGATACATAGATACACACACACATACATACACACATGTACATTTGCTCTGTCCTGTCCAACTCTTTGCAACCCCATGAACTGTAGCCTGCCAGGCTCCTCTGTCCATGAGATTTTCCAGGCAAAAATACTAAAGTGGGCTGCTATTTCCTGCTCTAGGAGATCTTCCCGACCCAGGGATCAAACTCTTGTCTCTTGTGTCTCCTGCATTGGCAGGTGAGCGGATTCTTTACCACTGAGCCACCTGGAAAACCCGCATACATACATATAAAATGCAAAAAGTCATATTTTGAATTTTCAACAAAATGATGATTAAAAATATTCAGCTGTGGTAGGAACAAAATAACCTCTGTTTTTATACACCTCAGCCATGGAAAACCTTAATTTATGTGAAGCTTTCCAAACCTACTAAACATTGATTTTTGTTGTTGTTACCAGGACAATCTCATTCTTTTTCTTTTTAGGAAGAAAAGAGCTGAGCTATTTTATGGAACCATTTTATAGCTTCAGAATTAAAATCCATTTGACATTTAGTGGAAACTGTGAATCCATATTCTTTCTCAAGGACAGACTTTTGAAGTGTGGTCCAAACTAATTTTGCTGGGAGGTTCTGTTTGGTTTTTAGGCAACTGTAAAGAAAATCATAACTTTTGGAATAATGATGATGACAGCAAACATTTATCGTGTGTGTATTTTGTTCCGGCCTCTCTTCTTTTGTGTTCACCATATACTTTTACTAAGAATGTTTAATTTTCAAACTTTGATAGTCAATCAAAAGTTTCAGGTTTGGAAGAAGTGAGGCGTGTTGGAGACATAGCAGCCTCCTTCAGGCTGTGTTTGGACCTTGAGTTTTCTGCTCAAAATATGAGTGATCCTGGACACATTTCTTCTTCCTGGGCTCAGTCCTTGATCTGTAAGATGGAGATAATGATGCTGGCCTTTGGGGAACAGCAGAAAGCACCTGGGGTTGAGTTCTATCCTTGGTCTCAGAAGAGAGCTGTGTGGATACAGAGTTAATCGTATTCATGGTGCTGACTGCTGGGTGACATCATTGGTTGCCCCCTGGGAGCTATATAGTCTGCAGAGCTCTTAGACTTAAGCATTGGAATTAGGCTCAATACAGCGAGACGTTCTCCTTGTGAGATCTGGCCAGCGTCATGCAAAATATCATTTCTTTTTTAATTCAAAACAAGTTTTTAACTTTTTAATTCGATTTATTTTGATTGATGATTGCTTTACAATATTGATTTGATATCTGTCATACATCAGCATGAATTAGCTATAGGTGTACATATGTCCCGTCCCTCTTGAACCTCCCTCCCACCTCCCACTATTTCCCACCCCTCTCGGTTGTTACAGAGCCCCGGTTTGAGTTCCCTGAGTCATAAAGCAAATTCCACTGGCTAGCTATTTCTCATGTGTCCATGTATATGCTTCTGTGCTATTCTCTCCATTCATCTCACCCTCTCCTTCCTCTCCCCCACCTTGTCCACAAGCCTGTTCTCTGTGTCTGCATCTCCATTGCTGCCCTGTGAACAGGTTCAACAGGTTCATCAGTACCATCTTTCTAGATTCCATATATATGCATCAATATATGATATTTGTAAAGCAAATTTTTAACTTTTTAGTCAAACATTTAGGATTCTTGGATATTAAATAAGTGGCGCTGGTGGTAAAGAACCCGCCTGCCAATGGAGGGGACATGAGATGTGGGTTCAGTCCCTGGGTCGGGAAGATCCCCTGGAGGAGGGCATGGCAACCCACTCCAGTGTTCTCGCCTGGAAAAATCCCATGGACAGAGGAGCCTGGAGGGCTAGAGCCCACGGGGTCGAAAAGAGTCAGACACAACTGAGTGAACTTAGCATGAACACATGATGTATAAGCCCCCAACCAGTCCCTTCAGATGTAAAAGCACAGATGAATGTTCAGTGTTGATCGGATTTCCACTGAAGCCCAAAGGAAACTCAGGGCAAACTCAGTTCAGTTCAGTTCAGTCGCTCAGTTGTGTCTGACTCTTTGAGACTCCACGGACTGCATCAAGCCAGGCCACTGTGTCCACCACCAGCTCCAGGAGTTTACTCAAACTCATGTCCACTGAGTCTGTGATGCTATCCAACCATCTCATCCTTTGTTGTCCACTTCTCCTCCTGCCTTCAGTCTTTCATCAAGGTCTTTTCAAATGAGTCAGTTCTTCACATCAGGTGGCCAAAGTATTGGAGTTTCAGCTTCAACATCAGTCCTTCCAATGAATATTCAGGACTGATTTCCTTTAGGATGGACTGGTTTGATCTCCTTGCAGTCCAAGGGACTCTCAAGAGTCTTCTCCAGTACCACAGTTCAAAAGCATCAATTCTTCAGTGTTCAGGTTTCTTTATAGTCCAACTCTCACATCCATACATGACTACTGAAAAAACCATAGCTTTGATAAGATGAACATTTGTTGGCAGAATAATGTCTCTGCTTTTCAGTATCCTGTCTAGGTTGGTCATAGCTTTTCTTCCAAGGAGCAAGCATCTTTTAATTTCATGGCTGCAATCACCATCTGCAGTGACTTTGGAGCCCCCCAAAATAAAGTCTGACACTGTTTCCACTGTTTCCCCATCTATTTCCCATGAAGTGATGGGACCAGATGCCATGATCTTTGTTTTCTGAATGTTGAGCTTAAAGCCAACTTTTTCCACTCTCCTCTTTCACTTTCATCAAGAGGCTCTTTAGTTCCTCTTCACTTTCTGCCATAACGGTGGTGTCATCTGCATATCTGAGGTTATTGATATTTCTCCTGGCAATCTTGATTCCAGCTTGTGCTTCATCCAGCCCAGAGTTTCTCATGATGTACTCTGCATATAAGTTAAATAAGCAGGGTGACAATATACAGCCTTGATGTACTCTTTTCCCTATTTCAAATTAGTCTGTTCCATGTCCAGTTCTGTTGCTTCCTGACCTGCATACAGATTTCTCAAGAGGCAGGTCAGGTGGTATGGTATTCCCATCTCTTTAAAAATTTTCCAGAGTTTGTTGTGGTCCATATAGTCAAAGGCCAGGGCAAACTATGGGTGAACTAAATTGCAAGTCAATACAACATTTATTTACTTGGATTTGCCCTTTTGGGTGACCATATTGTTCATTGTGCAAAACCAGGATAACTTTGAGAGTGAAGGTGGTGTTATTGTGGTGTTATTATTATTGTGTTTAATCTTTTGGCCGCACTTTGTGGCATGTGGGATCTTATTTCCCTGACCAGGGATTAAACCCATGTCCTCTGCACTGGAAGTACAGAGCCTTAATCACTGGACTGCCAGTGAAGTCTCAAAGGGGGTGCTATTGATAATTATGTTGAGATGACAGCTTTGAACCTGAACCAAATGACTGTCTGCTTGAAAATCTGGGATCAGGTGCATGGCTGGTATTTGTCCCAGGACCAGGGTGAGTCCAACCACATGTGGGAGTTACAATTTCCTAATAGCCACGTTCAAAGAAAATAAAAAGAAACAGATGAAATTCATATCAATAATACAGTATGTTTTATTTAGCTCCATCTAGCCAAACTTGCATCCTCTCAACGTGTCATCGATAGAAATATTTTTTTAAAGATTTATTTGTGGTCGGTCTGCTTCTTCGTTGTTGCATCTGGCCTTTCTCTAGTTTCAGTGAACAGGGGCTTCTCTTGTTGCAGAGTGCCGGCTCCAGGCATGCGGGCTTCAGCAGTTGTGGTGCACAGGCTTAGTTGCCCTGCACCATGTGGGATCTTCCTGGACCAGGGATCAAACCCATGTCCCTGCACTGACCAGTGGACTCCCAACCACTCGACCACTAGGGAAGCCCGATATGAATACTGTTTAATGAGTTCTTCACATTTTTTTTTAAGTCTCTGAAATCTTGTGTGTATTTTACACACCAGCTCATCTCCATTTGGAGATTAAATTTGTATTGAACTACTTGGTTTGCATTGAGACTCCATGCCGTTTGCAGTTGGGAAAGTAGATGCACGTATGCGGGCTGTTCCAAATATACTTGAAAAGCTTTGCAATACCTGACTCGAGCACCAGTTTTCAAATTTAAATTTAAGTCCACTCAAGTGAATAATTAAAAATGCAGTTCCTCGGCCGCACTGGCCACACTTCCAGAGCGCAGAGTGGGTGGTGGGGCTGCGTGCCTGGTGGAACTGCTCTCAGGAGAGGGCGTGAGTGATGGGGCAGGTGGTCCCCGCCTGACCTCCTCTGGGTGCTGGGTGCCCTTGGATGGACTTTGCACATTTCTCTTATTATTTCTCACAAGAACCCCACACAGGCGTTACCATGATGCGCCCAGAGCGGGTAAGTGATTTGCCTTAGAAGTTCAGCTGGAGGTGGTGGGGCAGGGACTCAAGCCCGCAGCCTGACGGCAGAGTCTGCTCAGCAGTTCCTGAGAGCCTTTGCGCAGGGCTCCTCCTGTGGCCGCCTCTCCCTCTGCCTGTCTCCTTCTCTGTGTCCATGTCTCTCTGTCTTTCACTCGCTCTGTCTCTCCTTTCTCTGTCTGTCTCTCCTTCTGTCTCTGTATGTCCTTGTCTCTCCCTCTGCCTCTGGCTCTCACTCCCCGACTCTCCCGCTTCCGTCTGTGTGTCTCTCTCTCTTTCACTGTCTGTGGGTCTGTGTCTCTGGAGCCCCCTTCACTCTGGGTCTGTGTGGGTCTCTCCTCCTCTCTGGGTCCTTGTCTCTCCTTTATCACTGTCTGTTTTTGACTTTGCCTCTGTTTCCGTCTCCCTCTATCTGTGTCTCAGTCTCCCTGCCACACATCTGTATCTCTCTTTCGATCTCTGTCTCCCTCTCCATCTCTCTCTCCCTCCCTCCCTCCCCTTCTCTCGTTTGGGGAGAGAAGGGACACTTTCTCACAGGACCATGCTCTAAAAGGATTCTGCTCATGATTTTGTCCAAGTCCCTGGGGAGAGTGGATGTCTTTCTAAGTTCCAGTCCTCCTTGGCTTCTCCACCTGTGGCTGGTCTGTGGGATCAGAAAGACACAGATGGCAAGGGATGGCCCAGGTGGGCACAGCGCTGAGTGATGCTGCACGGAGCCAGACTTGGCCAGGTGAAGACGAGCGGAGAGCCACCAGGTGGGGCTCAATGCTCAGGAATGGCCAGGCCAGGCAGCGTATCAGGGATGGAGCGCAGGGCTCTTCCTGGTTCTGGTCTAGGCTCTTGCTTCAGGCCATCGGCAAAGTCTGACATTCCCCTAAAACAGGAGGAAGACAGGACAGGTGTTGTTGTTGTTTTTTTTTTTCCCTCAACTGTAGAGTCTTCATTTGCCTTTCCAGGGCAGGAGAAAGTATCTCGGACTTGACCTTCTGGCCTGACCTCTGCCAATGGCCTGCTTCTGGGCTTCTGGGACCCACCCGCTGTGCAAGTCCACTCTGCTTGTGAACAAGCACATTATAGTTTGGGGGCATTTTTGTTTTTTGAAAGTGAGAGGTTTTCGTTACTTCATTAAATACGAATATATTCAGTTTCAAAGCTTTGACCATCCCTAGTCACCATGATGTGGAATATGTGTCCCTGTGTAAAAAATACCCATTCAACATGCTTAAGAGGAATAACTGTTCTGCAGTCTATGCAACGTGCAATAGAATTTGATTTAAAAGAGAAAAAACAAGGAACTGGGGACTTCTCTGGTGGTCCAGTGGCTAAGACTCCATGCTCTCAGTGTAGGGGTTTGATCCCCTGTCAGGGAACTAGATCCCACATGCTGCAACTAAGAGTTTGCATGTCAGAACTAAAGATCCAGTGTGCCGCAACTAAGACCTAGCACAGCCAAAGAAATAAGTATTTTTAAAAAATTGCATTGTAGTTAGGGGGCTTGCAATTAGGAGAGTGGCCTTTGTGACCTGGCCTGACCACACCGAAGGGACCCTCTGTCCCCAGTGAGTGAAGTAAGTCGCTCAGTCTTGTCCAACTCTTTGTGACCCCATGGACTATACAGTCCATGCAATTCTCCAGGCCATAATACTGGAGTGTGTAGCCTTTCCCTTCTCCAGGAGATCTTCCCAACCCAGGGATCGAACCCAAGTCTTCCGCTTTGCAGGCAGCTGAGCCACCAGGGAAGCCCAAGGATACTGGAGTGGGTAGACTATCCTTTCTTCAGTGGATCTTCCCCACCCAGGAATCAAACTGGGGTATCCTACATTGCAGGTGGATTCTTTACCAACTGAGCTGTTAGGGAAGCCCATCTGTCCCCAGAGCTGCCAGCCAATGCCCTGTCCGTCACTCTGTGAGTTCCTCTTCCCAGGGGCCTAGTGGACTCTTCTAGTGACTAGATGTCAGGACAGCAAATGCGGTACACAGCTCGCTCTAGCAATCAGCCCTGTAGGTGCCTTTGAAGTTGATCCTGGAGTTCAGAACAAAGAGATGCCGGTGACTTCTTAGCACTTGCAAAATTCAGCCAGGTGGCCTGTTTAGGATCTTTGGGGACTGCAGCCACGAGTGGTGATGCTATAGGAGAAGGAAGGGGGACCCTGGCAGCCGACTCAAGCCCCCTTCCTAGGGGCTTCCGCCTTTGTCTGCAGCAAGTGAGGCAGTGAGTGCGCACTAGGAGCCCCGCACCTCTGTTTTGGGCTCTGTATCTGCTTCTGTCTGTCCCTCCGGGGCTCTGTCCCCAGAATACTGCTCAACCGGGACTCTTCGGAGGCATGACTGGGTCTTGTCTGGATGGTTATAACAGCCTCCACCATTCCACCTATGCACTCTCCTCCTGGCCGCCAAAGGGACCTTTATACAGTGCAGATCTTGGGACTTTCAAGGTGGTCCAGTGGTTAAGAATCTGCCTTCCAATGCAGGGGACACAGGTTCCATCCCTGGTCTGGGAATATTCTACATGCCACAGAGCAACTAAGCCCGTGGGCCACAACTACTGAAGCCAGCATGCCTGGAGTCTGTCCTCCGCAACAAGAGAAGCCACCGCAATGAGAAGCCTGCATACCACAACTAAAGAGTAGCCCCCACTCCCTGCAACTAGAGAAAGACAGTGTGCAGCAATGAAAACCCACAATAGCCAAAACATACAAATAAATCTTAAAAAAAAAAAAACACCTCAGATCCTGTCCGTCCATTCCAGTAGAAAAACCCTGGGTGACTTCCCGTGGTTGCAGAGAACATGCAGCTCCTGTCTCAGTTCCCCAGGCCTCCGTCAGCCCCCTCACTCCCCTGCTCTGATCTCCCTGCCCCTTCCTCCTGCCCGGTTCCACTCACATCCAGGCTCCCAGGAGCATCCTTCCCCCTCAACTTCACTGTCTCTTTCTTGAGAGGCTTTCGGTGGCCCCCGATCTATCACCCCATTCCCCACCCCATATACTCTATCCTCGCATCCTGTATTTTTCCTCCATAACCCTCTGCACAGTTCAGACGTGCGCACTTGTCCACAGCCTCACTCCCCCACCCCTACCCCAGACTGGATGCCCCCCAGGGTGTCAGTCATGCTTATTTTTTCATGCAGCCCCCTCGTGATGGTCCTGGCACAGATGGGTGCCCAGTAACTAGTGGGAGACGTACTTAGCACAGGGCATTAAAGGGATCATCTTTCTGGTAAACATCTTCGGTTATTTGAGTATGATGGGACTCTACACCGCGTGCTGTCCAGGTGTGATTGAGCTACTGTCTTTCCCTATTTTCTATGCAAAGTAGCCGATGACAGCCTTGGCCCTTGAGCTCTGCCTGGACTTAGAGGTGTCCCTGCTTAGGTGGTCCTTTCCACGTCCTCGCTGAAGTCAGCGATCCTTGAGTGACGTTGTCAATGTCGTGGTCACGGCATCCCCCCAAAGCATGACCAGGATGACTTAATTGCAGATGAACTCGCACATTTCTTCTGGGTTTTGCTCTTTCCCTCTGACATTTGACTGCTGGTAACGTATCCACCAGAACCATCTCCCGAGTCCACCTCTTCTCTCCAGAATCACTGCAGATGGTGACTGCAGCCATGAAATTAAAAGACGCTTACTCCTTGGAAGAAAAGTTATGACCAACCTAGATAGCATATTCAAAAGCAGAGACATTACTTTGCCAACAAAGGTCCATCTAGTCAAGGCTATGGTTTTTCCTGTGGTCATGTATGGATGTGAAAGTTGGACTGTGACGAAAGCTGAGCACCAAAGAATTGATGCTTTTGAAATGTGGTGTTGGAGAAGACTCTTGAGAGTCCCTTGGACTGCAAGGAGATCCAACCAGTCCATTCTAAAGGAGATCAGCCCTGGGTGTTCTTTGGAACGAATGATGCTAAAGCTGAAACTCCAGTACTTTGGCCACCTCATGCGAAGAGTTGACTCATTGGAAAAGACTCTGATGCTGGGAGGGATTGGGGGCAGGAGGAAAAGGGGACGACAGAGGATGAGATGGCTGGATGGCATCACCAGCTCGATGGATGTGAGTTTGAGTGAACTCCGGGAGATGGTGATGGACAGGGAGGGCCTGGCGTGCCATGATTCATGGGGTCGCAAAGAGTTGGACACGACTGAGCGACTGAACTGAATGTGTCTACCAGAACCATCTCCCAAGTCCACCTCTCCTCTCCAAAGCCGTTCCTCATTTTCTTCCCTTTCCTTCCTGCCACCCTCCTCTTCCCTGCCTCCAGAGCTGCCAGCATAGCAAGGGCAATGTTCTGCCAGCTCGTATATTTGAGCTGATGCTCTGAGAAGAATCTGGGAAGCAAGAGAGAGAGAGAATGTCCACCATCCTTGCCTTTAGCTTCATCAGTAGGTCCCGAGTCCCGTGGATGCATGTGATAGCTTTGTGGACTTACTCCATCCTGCTGTGAAGCAACCTTGCCTCTGAGGCTGCACAGTCCGAGTTTACTTCCCATTTCTGATACTTCCTGCTGTGTTACCTCGGGCAGGTTCCTGGACCTCTCTGTGCCCCCGTGTTTCTGTGAAAGGAGTCGTAGTCATAGCACAGAGTTCGTGCCCTTTTCCTGCAATTCCAAAATCCCAAAAGACACTTGAAAAAACAATTTTATTTTTAGTAAATTGGGTGCCAAAACTCCCTTGGAAGCAAACTCCTATCTGAGCTGATGTGAAGTTATTCATGGCTTTGTTTGTCCTGCTGGGTGGGACTATTCATAGTTTGAGTCAGAAGTTTCATTGTGTTGTTTACGGGGCTCTGTCTTAGACCTGCTGGAGGGTATATGTTAATAAAAGGGTACTTAAGCATCTTATTGGGCTTCACCGATGGCTCAGTAGGTAAAGAAAGTGCCTTCAATGCATTAGGCGCAGAAGACAAGGGTTCAGTCCCTGGGCCAGGAAGATCCCTGGGAGGAGGGCACGGCAACCCACTCCAGTATTCTTGCCTGGAGAATCCCTGTGGGCAGAGGAGCCTGATAGGCTATGATCCATAGGGTCTCAAAGAGTTGGATACGACTGAAGCAACTGGGCACACACACACGTAACCCCAAATCCTGTACGCTGATACATGATCAATGTCAGCTGTTGTCACTGTCAAATTCTGCCTGATTCTGGCCACCACGGAAGCCTTTTGGCCACAGACATCAGGAGTCATCGTTGAGAAGTTAGGGAACAGGCTGGCACCTCACTGAGGTCTTCTGCCTGACTCAACCGGGCACAGACGAGAATTGAAAGGCGGTTCACTTTCTCACCAAGTGGCCCAGGGCACTCATGCATTTGAAAAGATAACGTGCACCCCTATTCATAGGGGTGTTCATAGCAGCACTATTCACAATGGCCAGGACATAAAAGCAACATGTGTCCATCAACAGATGAATGGATGAAGAAGATATAGGGACATTTATACAATGGAATACTACTCAGCCATAAAAAAGAATGAAACAATGCCATTTGTAGCAACATGGATGGACCTAGAGATCATCAGAATAAGTGAAAAGTAAGTCAGACAAAGACAAATATCATGTGATATTGCTTATATATGGAATCTAAAATATGGCACAAATGAACTTATTTATGAAACAGAAATAGACTCACAGACATAGGAAACAAATTTATGATTACCATAAATTAGTGGTAAAGAACCTGCCTGCCAATGCAGGAGAAATAAGAGACGCGAGTTTGATCCCTGGGTTGGGAAGATCCGCTGGAGGAGGGCATGGCAACCCACTCCTCTGTTCTTGCCTGGAGAATCCCATGGACAGAGGAGCTTGGTGGGCTACAGTCTATGGAGTCGAAAAGAGTCGGACACGACTGAAGCTACTTAGAACGCACACAGGCTGGAGGTTTATGCTGAGCAATTCCAATACTATTTGTACGTTCTTATGAGTGGCCCCCACTTTACTTAATGGCAGGAGTTGAGAGAATAGCTAATATATGCAGACAGTTGGGAGTATTACGTAGTTATGTTTACACACCCATCGTTGCAAAATGTGGCATTTAATTAGAGCTTAACACTAGACCAATGAATGGTGTTGCACATAAGAAAAATAGACTTTTATAGATGGATCTTGAAGTGGGATTCTCACAACTGGCAGTTTCCAATAAGATCAATCTATTCTGTGGCCTAATAACTTATGTAAAATAAGGTAGGCACAGTGGTCCATCTTAGGCCAGAATCACCTGGGGAGGGGCGGAGAACTATTAGAAAACACACATGTATCATGGACCAAATGTTTGTGCCTCCACACACTCACCCTGAAATCCACATGTTGAAATTCTAACCTCTCCTGTGATGGTGTTAGGAGGCAGGGCCTCCAATAGTCCATTAGGACGTGAAGGTAGGGTCCTCATGAATGGAGTTAGAGCCCTAATAAAAAGGACCGTACATGGACTTCCCTGGTGGTCCAGTGGTTAAGAATCTGCCTGCCAATGCAGGGGACACAGGTTCAGTCCCTGCTCTGGAAAGATTCCACATGCCGAGCGGCAGCTGAGCCCATGCAATGCAACCACTGAGCCCTTGCTCTCTAGAGCCCGCGAGCTGCCACTCCTGAAGCCCTTGTGCCTAGAGCCTGTGCTCAGCAACAAGGGAAGCCACCACAAGGAGAAGCTCTCACACTGCAACAAAGGATAGCCCTGCTCAGTGCAACTAGAGAAAGCCTGTGTGCAGCAACAAAGACCCGTCGCAGTGGAAAATTAACCGATTTTTTTAAAAGGACCCCACAGAGATCTCTGATTCCTTCTGCCACATGAGATTATAATGAGAAAATGGCCATCTGTGAATTAAGAAACAGATCCTTTCAGCCTCCAGAACTGTGCGAAGTAAATGTTTGCTGTTTGTGAGCTGCGCCTGCCCCCCGCCCACCGCCCTGCTCAGCCTCTGGTATTCTATTGTTGTTGTTGAGTCGTGTCCCACTCTTTGAGACCCCATGACTGCAGCATGCCAGGCTTCCCTGTCCTTCACTGTCTCCCAGAGTTTGCTCAAACTCATGTTCATTGAGTCAATGACGCCATCCAATCATCTCATCCTCTGTTGCCCTCTTCTCCTGCCCTCAGTCTTTCCCAGCATCAGCTTCTCTTCCAGTGAGTCAACTCTTTGCATCAGGTGGCCAAAGTATTGGAGCTTCAACTTCAGCATCAGTCCCTCCAATGAATATTCAGGGTTCATTTCTTCTAGTATGGACTGGTTTGATCTCTTTGCTGTCCAAGGGACTCTCAAGAGTCTTCCCAAACACCACAGTTCAAAAGCATCAATTCTTTGGCGCTCAGCCTTCTTTATGGTCTAACTCTCATATCCATACATGACTACTAGAAAAACCATAGCTTTGACTAGATGGACCTAAGTGATGTCTCTGTTCAAACAGACTAAGACAACACTCCTGGACCCCATCCCCAGCCTGTCCAATCAGAATCTTATGGCAAAGTTTGAGAACCAGACGTACAGACAGAACCTTAATTAACTGCAGGATTCCATGCAAGAAAGCCCCGGGGAAAACCACAATCTTAATGACAGCACATCCGTCAGTCTTCAGAAAGCTCCTTGTCAATTTCTCCCATCAGTGAGTTGTATTCAGAGCAGCTGCAGAAGCAGCTTTGCTGCTGCTGCCAAGTCGCTTCAGTCGTGTCTGACTCTGTGCAGCCCCATAGACGGCAGCCCACCAGGCTCCACCGCCCCTGGGATTCTCCAGGCAAGAACACTTGAGTGAGTTGCCATTTCCTTCTCCAATGCATGAAAGTGAAAAGTGAAAGTGAAGTCGCTCAGTCGTGTCCGACTCACAGAAGCAGCTTTGGGGTTGTTTAGTTGAACATACACCCCGAGCCTGAAATGTAGAGTTTTTATGTGATTGACGTTTGCTCTTCCAGTAAGAATAAGTATGTATCACTCACAGAAGGTTTTCGGAATACAGTATTCTTTAAAACCAGCCCATGTTCTGTCTGCTAGCTCTCATGTTCTCTCTGTGTGGTCATTTGTTTCCTGTTGAGGGGTTTCCCTCTGCCCCAGGCTTTCAGCTGACATGGTTACGTGAAGGCTCCCAACAGAGGTCTAACTATCCATCCTGTGAAATGGACAGCTTCTCATGCCCTGGATCTGGTTGTTGCCTCAGGGCAACAAGGCAGGTTGGAAAGAGTCAGTGATAAAAAAAAAATTAATTGAAATATAGTTGATATACAATATTAAATTAGTCTCAAGTATACAATGTGGTGATTCATTATTTTTACATATTATATTCTATTTAAAGTTGCTATAAAATATTGGCTGTATTTCCCGTGCTGTACAATATACCCTTATAGCTTGTTTATTTTGTAACAGCTTGTACCTGTTAATCCCATACCCCTGTCTCACCTCTCCCCACTTACCTCTCCTCTCTGGTAACCACTGGTTTGGTCTCTGTATTTGTGAGGCTGTTTTGTTATATCCATTCCCTCATTTTATTTTTTTAGATTCTACTCGTAACTTACATATAGTATTTATTGTCCTCTCTCTGACTTATTTCTCAGTGAGAAGTTTTTCCGACAGTTTTTCCACCACTCAGAAAGGAAGAAAACTCTGAAAATGGTCAACAACTAATTGAATAATTATGAAAGCAAAACTCTACTTATTTGCATGATTAAAAAAAATTTTTTTTTGAAACCTATAACCTATGCCAGGGTTTGCACACCACTGGTCCTGGGCTAGATCTAGTCTGCAAACATGTTTTGTTTAGTTTTGCTGTATACTTAAGATTTTAAATTAGCTGTTGATATTTAACCTGGAGTGCCTTTACATAAATATTCAGAATTTCAACTTCTCTTGAAGATAATAGGAAATGTGGAGACAAGCAGAGGCCTCTATTCACCAAGGCAGCTGGGGTTTGACTTCCCTGCCAGGGCCTAGGAGGCAGGCACCTGAGTTTCCAACTCTGATTTTAAGAGGTGGGATCCTAATATTTGGTTTCTATTTTCTTTTACTTGCTTTAGTGTCACAGTTACAGTTCAGTGGCTCAATCGTGTCCAACTCTTTGCGACCCCAAGGACTGCAGCACGCCAGGCTTCCCTGTCCATCACCAACTCCTGGAGCTTGCCCAAACTCATGTCTACTGAGTCGGTGATGCCATCCAACCATCTCATCCTCTGTCGTCCCCTTCTCCTCCTGCTCTCAATCTTTCCCAGTATCAGGAAACTGATATTGACTCTTTTCCAATGAGTCAGCTCTTTGCATAAGGTGGCCAAAGTATTGGAGTTTCAGCTTCAACATCAGTCCTTCCAATGAATATTTAGGACTGATTTCCTTTAGGATGGACTGGTTTGGTCTCCTTGCAGTCCAAGGGACTCTCAAGAGTCTTCTCTAACACCACAGTTCAAAAGCATCAGTTCTTCAGCACATAGCTTTCTTTATAGTTCAACTCTCACATCCATACGTGACTACTGGAAAAAACCACAGCTTTGACAAGATAAACCTTTGTTGGCAAAGTAATTTCTCTGCTTTTTAATATACTGTTTAGGTCAGTCATAGCTTTTCTTCCAAGGAGCAAGTGTCTTTTAATTTCATGGCTGCAGTCACCATCTGCAGTGATTTTGGAGCCCAGGAAAATAAAGTCTGACACTTTCCACTGTTTCCCCATCTATTTCCCATGAAGTGATGGGACCAGATGCCATGATCTTAGTTTTTTAAATGTTGAGTTTTAAGCCAATGTTTTCACTCTTCTCTTTCACTTTCATCAAAAGGCTGATTAGTTCTTCTTCACTATGCACCCTTTAATGCCTCATAACTTATTATCATAGGAATTTTCGAGAATAGATCATTACATGAGTGATGAACACTCCCCTTCCCAACCAGGATTTGGCAGTCAGATGGTGAGTGTTCTGGCGAGTTCTGCAGGTATGTAGACACCGTGGGGCTTTGGTTGGGATGATGATGAATTGGCATTTGTACTTGTTTCCTAGAATTTTTTGAAAATTTTTTATTTATTTACTTTTGGCTGCACTGAGTCTTGTTGCTACACTTGGGCTTTCTCTAGCTGTGGCCAACAAGGACTACTCTCTAGCTGTGGTGCACGGGCTTCTCATTTGTCATGGCTTCTCTTGTTGCGGAGCACAGGCTCTAGCCATGAGGGCTCAGTAGTTGTGGCACACGGACTTAGTTGCTCCACTGCATGTGGGATCCTCCCGCACTGGGGATTGAACCTGTGTCCCCTGCATTGGCAGGCAGACTCCTAACCCCTGGACCACCAGGAAAGACCCTGGAAGTTTTGCTACAGCTCTTATAGCATGGTTCTTTGGTCCACTGGATGAGTGTCTGGTTGTGATGCAGGTGGTATCCAGGATTCTCTGTCAAAGTGGCCTTCTGTCTTCAGGAGGCTATCTCAGGCTTTTTTGTGGGGTGACCTCGGGGCCCCATGATGGCAAGGGTGGGAGCTGTAAGGCCTTTTGAAGCTTTGTTTGGAAGTCAGACAACATTACTTCTGACCTAGTCTGTTAGTAAAAGCAAATTCCAGGACCAGCCTAGATTCAGGAGATGGGGAAATAGATCTCCTCCCCACTTAATGGGAGGAGTGGGCAGGTCCTGTTGCAAAGAGACGTTCATGAAAGGGGTGGAAGGGCTGTGGCCACCATCTTGCACAGAGTGAATGGCAGAGTGTGTCAACATACTTTTCTCATTGTCCGCATGAGCGTGTTCAGAATATTGCCTTACTTGAAATGGGGAGCTGTTTCAGCTCAGAAGAAAAAATTTCAGAGCCTCAGAGAGTGACTCTCAACATTCCAGAGTGCGATTTTCTTCTTTCTTTTCTTTCAGTCCGTGTCCAGGGTTCTATGCCAGCGGCAAAACATTTCTCTCTCCTCACCCGACTCTCTCGTGCTGTATTTCAGTCTGTGCTTTTGTTGCTGTTGTTCAGTCTCACATGCAGAGAGGAATAAACAGTGTGCTTTATCACATCCTGTTCCTAGAAACTCTATCAGTCAGGACTCTGTTGTAAAACGGTCATAGATTCTACAGAAATCATAAGCTGGGCGGGGGGTGAGTTTTAGCCAAAGTCTCTGTATCGGTAAATCAAAGATATGACCAGCATCTTAAAATAATGTACCAAAGCTATAAGCCTCTAGAATAACTTTAATAAGGATGTTGTTATCCTATGAGATGAGAATAAATATGTTATATTTTTATTATAAAAAGAATACCAGTTTACCATAAAGTATATGCATACTGCTTAAAAATAAAATTCTACTCTATTATAAATATTGCTATTTATATTGCTAGCTATAAAAATCATCCAACATTTTATTAACAATAATTTTGAGGCTATGTGGATGTTCCTTGCAAACAGCAAAGCATTATGTATTAATCTCTGTTGTTTTATTGGAATTTACACAAGTTGGTGAATCATAATAATAATGATAGCTAAGTCTGTGCTAGGCTCTGCCCGGAATTCTTTGTATTAGCTCATTAAATCCTCTCAGCATGCTACAAAGCAGGTACTTTTCTTTTTAGTTGTTTAGTTGCTAAGTCGTGTCCAACTTTTTACCATCCCATGGATTGTAGCCCCACCAGGCTCCTCTGTCCATGGAATTCTCCAGGCAAGAATACTGGAGTGAGTAGTCATTCCATTCTCCAGGGGATCTTCCGAACCCAGGGATCGAACCTCCATCTCCTGCACTGGCAGGCGGATTCTTTACCACTGAACCCCCTGGGAAGCCCTAGGTACTGTTATTCCCATTTTAAAGATGAAAAAACTGAGGCTCAGGTTACAAAATGCATCCAGCATCACTTCTGTGATTGTTTTTCATTAATTTTTATTGGAGTACAGTTGCTTTGCAATGTGTGTTAGTTTCTACTATATAGCAAAGGGAATCAGCTATATGTATACATATATCCCCTCTTTTTTGGATTTCCTTCCCGTTTCGGTCACCACAGGGCATTAAGCAGAGTTCCCTATGCTATACAGTAGGTTCGCGTTAGTTACCTGTTTTAACCACAGTATGGTATATATGTCAATCCCGATCTCCCAGTTCATCCCACCCTCTCCCCCCACTTGGTATCCACACATTTGTCCTCAACATCTGTGACTCTACTCCTGCTTTGCAGATACGTTCATCTGTATAATTTTTCTAGATTCCACATATTCATTATATTATATGATATTTGTTTTTCTCTTTCTGACTTACTTCACTCTGTATGATAGCCTCTGGGTCCATCCACATCTCTGCAAATGGCACAGTTTTGTTCCTTTTTAGGGCTGAGTAATATTCCATTGTATATATGTACCATATCTTCTTTATCCATCTCCTCTTGGACATAAATCACAGCAAGAAATTTTTTTGACCTACCTCCTAGAGTAACAACAACAAAAAATTAAACAAATGGGACCAAATTAAACTTAAAGACTTTTGCACAGCAAAGGAAACTATGAGATGAAAAGACAACTCTCTGAATGGGAGAAAATATTTGCAAACAAGTTAACTGATGGCTCAGATGATAAAGTGTCTGCCTGCAATGCGGGAGACCCGGGTTCAATCCCTGGGTCAGGAAGATCTCCTGGAGAAGGAAATGGCAACCCACTCCAGTGTTCTTGCCTGGAAAATCTCATGAATGGAGGAACCTGGTAGGTTACAGTCCATGAGGTCTCAAAGAGTCGGACATGACTGAGCGACTTCACTTTCACTTTCTTTAACTGACAAGGGATTATTCTCCAAAATACACAAATAGCTCATGCATCTCAGTATCAAAAAAAACAACCAACCCAAGCAGGAAATGGTAGGGTGTGAATTTAAATGCAGGCCTCCTGGCTTATGAGCACTGCTTTGACTTATGTGCAAGCATAATAAATAATGCATGTTCCCTTCCTCTCTCTGAATACTCTTTTGCAATCAAAATAATTCTAATTCTTTCCAATTATGAAGGGTTTTGATTAAACCCTTAACCCTTAAACTCTTTAAACTCTTATTAAAAAGTGGCCACTTTGGGATTTCTCTGGCAGTCTTACTTTATTTTGGGCTTCCTTGGTCGCTCAGGTGGTAAAGAATCTGCCTGCAGTGTGGTCCAGTCACGCAAGGCTAAAAGATAAGCCTCTTTTTATTTTGTTGCTGCTGCTGCTGCTACTGCTGCTAAGTCACTTCAGTTGTGTCTGACTCTGTGCTACCCCATAGACGGCAGCCCACCAGGCTCCACCGTCGCTGGGATTCTCCAGGCAAGAATGCTGGAGTGGGTTGCCATTTCCTTCTCCAATGCATGAAAGTGAAAAGTGAAAGTGAAGTCGCTCAGTCCTGTCTGAGTCGTAGTGACCCCATGGACTGCAGCCCACTGGGCTCCTCCGTCCATGGGATTTTCCAGGCAAGAGTACTGGAGTGGGGTGCCGTTGTCGTCTCTGTATTTTGTCATTATACCGCTCTAAGTATGTGGTAACCTTATTGTCATGTAATTTTAAGTGACCCTCAGGCTTCACTTCTCCTATCCCGTGCTGGGTCCATATCACCAGAAATGGAATTGATGTATAAAGGAAAAAGTATTGCAATATCACGAATCAACCACTTATTAGCTGAATACATTGGGTTTCCCAGGTGGTTAAGTGGTGAAGAATCCACCTGCTAATACAGGAGGTACAAGAGTCATGGGTTCAATTCCTGGGTCAGGAAGGTCCCCTGGAGTAGAAAATGGCAACCTACTCTAATATTCCTGCTGGGAGAATTCCGTGGACAGAGGAACCTGGTGGGCTATAGTCTATGAGATCTCAAAGAGTCAGACATGGCTGAGCAGCTGAGCACACACAGACACAGAATGCCATACCTCAGTTTTTTTCCTTTTCTTTTAAAATATGCTTAGTGACATTTAATATATACCACAAGATAGAAAATACAGTAAAAAGAAAATTATGTACTTATTCCCCAGTGTGTGCATGCTAAGTCACTTCAAATAAAACATTACTAATGTAAAAAAAAAAAAAAAAGAATCTGCCTGCAACACAGAAGACCTGGGTTCAATCCCTGGGTTGGGAAGATCCCCTGGAGAAGGGAATGGCAACCCACTTCAGTATTCTTGCCTAGAGAATCCCATGGGCAGAGGAGCCTGATGGGCTACAGTCCATGGGGTTGCAAAGAGTCAGACACAACTGAGCAACTAAGTGTGCACTTGGAGACTTCTCTGGCAGTCCACTGGTTAAGACTGTGTGCTTCAAATCCAGGGAGTGCAGATTTGATCCCTAGTCAAGGAGCTAAGATCCCACCTGCTCACATTGAATCCAAAACAAAAAAAAAACATTTTTAATTATTAAAAGAGGTGGCCACTTTTTATTGCATCAGTGTCTACAAAAAAGTATGGATAAACATAGAGCAATGTAGACTTCCTCACTCTGAAGCTGAGCACCAGAAGCAAAGTCTAGAAACTTGAGGCTGGTTAAATCCCCTCTCCCCTATGGAGTCAGGGGCAGGGCAGGGCTTATCTGTCAAGTGCTCACTGCCCCTTGAGAGATGATCAGTGTGGGATTCAGAGAGGTTAACTAGTTTGCCCAAAGCTGCACAGCTAAGTTAATGTGTTTCAAAGAGGATTTGCACCCAGATCTGGGCCAGTAGAAGCCTGACCTTTTCCACTCCATCAGATGATGTCCATGATTTGAAGACATGCTCTGTGCCCAGAAAAGATGAAGGAATATAATGAAAAGCAAAACAAAAATAGAAACAAAATTGGGCAGGGGTTCTAGTGTCTATAATATAGGAGCTCAGATCCTGGAGTAAGACCTGACTCCATCTCCCAGCTGAGTACAAAGGAGGGAAGAAATAAATTATGGATCTAAGAGTCACTGTAAGAACTCGGTTACTGTAAGAAACAGCAAATTTGGGCAATCTAGAAAAGAAAGATGGAGGAAGCATAATTGATGGCTCCAGTATTTTTCCACGATGTTCACTCTTGCGCGTGCGCGCGCGCGTGTGTGTGTGTGTGGTTTGTGTATGTAATTTCTTATTCAGTCCCAATGTTTGCACTAACTTGCATGCCTCTGAAGGGCTATTTTTTTTTTTTTTCCCAGAATAAGGGAGGTGGACAAAAGAGGGACCAGGAGCAAAGGCCAACCCGGGCTTTCAGATGTGTTTGCATCCCCCATTTCACCAATTACTTACCTCTCTTTCTCCTCCACCTCCTTCTTTGCAGGAGTTTGTTCAGCTGGCAAAGAGACTGGTGAGCGATCCGGCATTAGAAAAAAAAATCGTGGCCAACGGAAAGGAGTATGTGAGAAAGTATCATTCGTGGCAGGAGGAGAGACAGACCTACAGGCAGCTGGTCAGGACGCTGGAGAGAAGCACTGAGGACTAAGTACTTGCCTGGTGCTGTGAGATGCTCAGCCGTGGGCGGATACCCTTGGACAGAGCTCTGGGCAAGGGGCCTGGCCAGTACAAACCAAGCCCAGTTCACTGGAATCGTAGACCTATCAGTCACAAGACGATTCATCCAAAAACCTCTCTGTGCTTCCAAGTAACATCCCAGATGTGCTTCCGGATCATACCTCCTGGAGATGCAGTCCTCACTGGGGTGGTGGCGTGGTCACTGGTTTTAAGGGGAGTTAGGGGGAGAGCTGGATTAGCTGCTTTAGGACGTTCCTAGGGCCAATAAGGACTTATTTTGTAAGCCCTCACAGGGTAGACACCTCTCTCCTGTCTTCTGATGACCTGTAACCCATCACTGCCTTCTCAAGGAGCAAAAGCAAACATCAGACACGTCAGCTGAGAGGGGTCCTGGCAGTGATTTTTAACATGATATAGACCCTGCAGCAAATCTGGGGCTGACAGATGTCTGGCTGCACCCCCAGGCTCTGCAGGTTTGCATCTCTGAACACCGGAAGCAGGGCTGTGTGTAATCAGTCATGTAACTGTAAGATAGCCCGGACCTCTTTAGATAAGCAGCCAGCACCACCCCCACTCCCCCACCCTGTAGGCTCCACCTACCTCTGGTTGAATTGGGGTTGAAAATCAGTTGGCACTAAGGCCGCATCACCCATGTCCTGGAAGACACTGGAACTGACTCTGGGTTCAGTATCAGGGACTCAGCCTTAGAGACCCAGCAGTGAGTGAAGATCAGGTCACTGGCCTCCAGCCCATCTCAGGACCGGCATGTGGTGACCTTATCCAACGTGGGGCAAGTTTAACCAAGTGTTCCCATCATTGTAAGGACATCCTGACCACACCAGTGGGGCATCCCCCAAACCCTGGGCTTGTTTTCTTTGGTGGCAGCATTTGCCTCTGTTGGATCCTGAAACCCCCACTTTCCAGTGGACATTCCGTGGTGACTGGGCACAACATGCTCTTTCTTGGGTAAAGTTGGAAGCCATAGGATCCAAAGGAGGAGATGAAGCCAGCTCTGAGTCCATCCAAGGAAGTGTTTCCTTAGGGTTTGTTCTGATGCCCGCAGACCCTGGAGGGGGCAGAAAGACCCACACTATCTTTGCTTCAAACTTCACAACATCTTGGGCTTTTTTCTTTCCAATCATCCTGTTTTTATAAACAGTCAAACCTAAAAGAGGAAGGCTCTGACTGAACACCTTAAACTCTAGTGCTAATGATGTGGAGATGAAAACAGCGTATTAGATTCTGTCCCGTGTCATTTCCAGTTTAATACTACTCTGACAACAGAGTACCTTCCCAAAGGCAGTTTTCTAGTAAACCTACTCCTCATGCTCAGGATTCTCTAACAATACCCATCACTATCCTCCTCCTTTTTTTTTTTTTGGTGGCATCTGAGGGTCACGAGAGTTGGGGCTCCCCTATGGTCATAGAGAAGAGAGGAAGGGAGAAACAGAGTCCTAATTCCTAGTGGACAGATCCATCTGAGTCTGGAATCAGTGATGCCAACCTAAGACAAGGCCAAGTGTTGTCCTGGGTACTGACCAGTGATGCTGCTGCTGATAAAATACTGGTCCTGGTCCACTGGGAGTCTCTGCTCTCATCCTGGTTGAATGATATTGTATGTGCTTGGCTCCACTGAACCTCAGCGTAGTTCTTCCATATCTTTATAGAAACACACACACATGCTTCATGCCCTTTGGGGAAGGGCATGTTTTTAAATGAATAAAGTGTCACCATCTGCTGTACAGCAAGATTCCCTGTGTGTTCCTTTTGTGAGCCTGATTCAACAAGAACCAGACCCACCCCACCCTCCAGTTCCTGCACTTTAAAAGCAGATATTAGTACACTGATGCAACTCATTAAGAAGGTTTAAAATACAATTGCTATTTTAATACCAAAGTATAGACGTAAAAAGAATGCTTTTCTGTAAATGTTCTAGATGCTCTCAGTTTCATACTCCGTTAACTTTATGTTTAAACATTTTGCGTATAGTTTCCAATTTGCTGATGTACAGGTTTGGATGACTCAACGAGTCAATTTCCAGATAGAACTAAGACACTATAACCTTCACATGTGGAGGGAAATTGCATTTAACGCAGCATGGTGTTCTCTAGCAAAGAGACACTGCTTGTACCTGACTTGCAATTGGTGTGATGGGCTGGCTGGCGCTCACTGCTTCTGCCAGAAGAGCCCTCCGCACCCCTTCAACCACACTTTTGCAATGAAGTTAATAGCTTTGTTTTGATCTGAAAGTTTCACCAGGTATCTTCAGGTTTCCAAAGGCAGACTGTGCAGGCTCTCCACGCCGATGGGAATGGGTGGTCCACACGGTGCCTTGGGCGCCCCGCAGACTGGAATGCGCCGCTAGCTAGTTTCCGTTCTGATGGCTTCCCTCACTGTGCCTCAGATGCTAAAGAGTTCGCCTACAATGCAGGAGACCCGGGTTTGATTCCTGGGTCAGGAAGATCCCCTGAGAAGGCAGTGGCTACTCACTCCTGTATTCTTGCCTGGAGAATACCGTGGACAGAGGAGCACAACAGAGCGACCAACACACTCACACACACTATCAGTTCGGGATGGGATTTGGAAATCCTTTGTACTCTCAACCGGCACGTGGCTTCAAGTGTTCATTGCATTTCTGTGTCATCTTCAGTAACAATACTTGGCAGAGCTGCATAAACTCTTCCCTAGAAGCTTCCTGGTGCTTGACCTTGCACTTCGTTAATTGCAGCCCATTAGGCAACTGAGCAACTTCACTTTCACTTTTCACTTTCATGCATTGGAGAAGGAAATGGCAACCCACTCCAGTGTTCTTGCCTGGAGAACCCCAGGCATGGGGGAACCTGGTGGGCTGCCATCTATGGGGTCACACAGAGTTGGACACGACTGAAGCAACTTAGCAGCAGCAGGAGATGGAGAGAGCCAGCTCTTGTCTTCTTCCTCCTCCACCTCTCCTCTCCCTTTCACGTACATCTCCCCATACCCCACCTTCCCACCTCCCTTCCCCTTTCTGACCCAGTCTCCTCTTGGAAAGTTAGGAGTCTGATGTGGGAATGACACACAGGAAGTCCTCCCCAGCCAAAGCCTGCCCTCACCAGGGAGGCCAGGTAGTAAAAGCAGCAGTTCCCCAGCCTCAGCTTTTATTTTTAATTTTATTTAATTTTTAAAAATAATTTCATTTATCTATTGTTGGCTGTTGCTGCCTGGGCTCTTCTCTAGTTGCAGAGTATGGGCTACTCTAATTGCCGTGTGTGGGCTTCTCACTGTGATGGCTTCTCTTATTGTGGAGTAGAGACTCTAGGGCGTGTGGGCTTCAGCAGCTGTGGCTCCCGGGCTCTAGAGCACAGACTCAATGGTTGCAGTGCATGGGTTTAGTTGCCCCGCAGCATGTGGTATCTTTCCGGAGCAGGGATCGAACCTGTGTCCCCTGCATTGGCAGGCAAATTCTTAACCACTGGACCACCAGAGAAGTCCCCTCTCTCACTTTGAAAACTCCTGATGCTTGGGCTGCCTCTCAGACTGATTACATCAGAGTCTTGGAGGTGGAGGCACCCAGGCCCAAAGTTTTCCTGAACCATCCAATGTGCAGCTACAAGGGACAAGGACTGACTGGAAACATTCACTTGAATATGGACCAGAATTTCAGGAAAAACAAGGACCATTGAAGTAAAGGTTGGTTGTGACTTTGTATTCAAAACTGAATCCCAACATTAAGAACATAGAGTACATTCATCTAATGTTTACTAAGATTTATTTCTGCAGATAGAATTGAAACTCTCAGCACAGTGCCAAGAAATATTTTGCACAAACAAGTAAGCAAAACCCATCCACTGGGACTTCATCAATATTCCTCAGAGCTTCTTTTCTTCATTTGATGTTGTTTTCTTTTGCAGTGTCTGCCCTGTCATCATCCTTAAGTCACTCATTACCTGGTTCCATCCTGCCACAGCCTCCTTTGCCTGGGTTTTAGGTAATTTGCCAGCATCCGTTTCATCCATTTCAGGAAATTCCTGCATCTTCTGCAAGGTTTGCTATTTCACTTTCTAGCTGACTTACATTATGTTGACATTTAAACATGTTGAATGTGGAACCATCATTAAGAGGGACCAACTCTATCCTGGGTAAGGGGAGTGGAAGGGTATCATTTAGAATTAACATTTGGATATGACTGACAGAAAATCCAAAATAATAGTGACTTAAGCAGAAGAGAAATATATTTTTATCTATCAAGTAAAGAGAGTAATTCAGCTCAGATTGTGCTTCCCAGGGTCAGGGACCCTCCATCCTCAGCAGGTGTTCCTTTCTACCCCCATGGTATAAGGTGGCTGCCCAAGCACTGCCATCATACCTGAATTCCAGGCTGCAGGAAGATGGAAAGTGGGAGCAAAGATTTATCTCTTCCCTTTCAGGAAAATTCCTGTTTCTAGTTACATACTGTGCCCACATCCCATTGTAAGGGAAGCTTAGGATGGCAGGCTTTTCTCCCAGCAGCCATGTGCCCAGTTAAAAACCAAGGGTCTATTATTGAGACTTCCCTGGTGGTCCAATGACTAAGACTCTGTGCTCCCAATGTAGGGGGTTCAGGTTCGATCCCTGGTTTGGGAACTAGATCCCACATGCTGCAATTAAGAGTTCACATGCATGCAAACTAGTACAGCCACTATGGAGAACAGTGTGGAGATTCCTTAAAAAATTGCAAATAGAACTACCTTATGACCCAGCAATCCCACTTCTGGGCATACACACCGAGGAAACCAGAATTGAAAGAGACACATGTACCCCAATGTTCATTGAAACACTGTTTATAATAGCCAGGACATGGAAACAACCTAGATGTCCATCAGCAGATGAATGGATAAGAAAGCTGTGGTACATATACACAATGGAGTATTACTCAGCCGTTAAAAAGAATTCGTTTGAATCAGTTCTGATGAGATGGATGAAACTGGAGCCGATTATACAGAGTGAAGTAAGCCAGAAAGAAAAACACCAATACAGTATACTAACACATATATATGGAATTTAGGAAGATGGCAATGACGACCCTGTATGCAAGACAGGGAAAGAGACACAGATGTGTATAACGGACTTTTGGACTCAGAGGGAGAGGGAGAGGGTGGGATGATTTGGGAGAATGACATTCTAACATGTATACTATCATGTAAGAATTGAATCGCCAGTCTATGTCTGACGCAGGATACAGCATGCTTGGGGCTGGTGCATGGGGATGACCCAGAGAGATGTTATGGGGAGGGAGGTGGGAGGGGGGTTCATGTTTGGGAACGCATGTAAGAATTAAAGATATTAAAATTAAAAAAATTGAAAAAAAAAAGTGTTCACATGCTGCAACTAAGACCCAGGGCAGCCAAATAAATAACTAAAGTTTTAAAAAACAAAACAAAACAATGATCTACAATCAAAAGAGAAGGGGTGAACAACCAGAGCAGACTATCCTAGAGCTGTGGGACAGTTTCAAAAAGTATAACATGCATAATGAGAATGCCAGAAGGAAAAGAGAGAAAGAAACAAGAAATATTTGAAACAATAACTTCGCTGGTTCTCCAAGATCAAGGTCAGACACCAAACCACAGATTCAGCAAACTCAGAAATCATCAAGAAAGGTAAATGCCAGAAAAATATACACGTAAGCTTAACACATTCAAACTACAGAAAATCAAAAATAAAGAAAAGAAATACCTTGAAAGAAGTCACAGGGGGAAAAAAACCCCACTTACGTAGAGAGGAAAAATTTGTAAGAATTATATCTGACTTCTATGGAACCATGCAAACAAGATGAGAGTGGAGTGAAATATTTGAAGTTTTTTTAAAAAGAAAGAGGGACTTCCCTGGTGGTCCAGTGGTTAAGAATCCACCTTCCATCTAGAAAGATGGTACTGATTAGCCTATTTGAAAGACAGCAAATGGGCATCCCAAGTGACGCAAGTGGTAAAGAACCCACCTGCCAATGAAGGAGACATAAAAGACGCAGGTTTGATCCCTGGCTCGGGAAGATCCCCTGGAGGAGGGCATGGCAACCCACGACAGTATTCTTGCCTAGAGAATCCATTGGACAGAGGAGCCTGGCAGGCTGCAGTCCATGGGGTCGCACAAAGTTGGACACAACTCAATCGACTTAGCACAACGGAGATGCAGATATAGAGAACAGACCTATGGACTGGAGTTTGGGGGAGGAAGAAGAGGGTGGGACAGAAGGAGAGACTAACATGGGAACATATACATTACCATATTTTAAATAGATAGCCAGTGGGAATTTGCTGTATGACTCAGGGAGCTCAAAGTAGTGCTCTGTGACAACTTAGAGGGATGGGATAGGGTGGGAACTGGGAGGGAAGTTTACGAGTGAGGGGTCATATGTGTACCTATGGCTGACTCATGCTGATGTATGGGAGGAACCAGTGCAATATTGTAAAGCAATTATCCTTCAATTAAAAATAAATTTTAAAAAATCCATCTTCCAGCGCAGGGGCACACGTTCAATCCCTGGTGGAGGAACAAAGATCCCACATGCCAGGGGGCTAAAGCTCCTGTGCTGCGACTACTGAGCCTGTGCACCGTACGTACAGAGAAACCCACAGGCTGCAATGAAAGATACTGCACTTTGCAGTGAAGATCCTGAGTGCCGTAACTAAGACTCGACACAACCAAATAAATAACTATTAAGCAATAGATAAATAGAGAGAAGGGGAAATGCCTATTTGGAACAGCTTGCAGTACAGTAGCCACTGTGAAAAACTGGTTTTAAATTCTGTAGTGGTTACAGCTGTATGACCTCTTACTAATCACTGAAGACCTTTTAATACCAAGAAAAGTGTTTTACATAAGGTTTTGATTAAGTTTTGAAGGCCATCCCAACACAGTTCACCTTTTCTTCCCAAGATCTCATTTGTATACAAACCCTCAGCTGGGGCCATGTATCGATTACTGCCTCAAACCCTGAGTACAAGGGTTTCCAGCTGAATCTCCTACAATGTTTCTTTGTGTGAGGTGAGACACAGTCCTGGAAGACATAATAAAATAAAATGTATTGACTTTATATGTAATCCCAGTCTTTCCACTTGTTGTTCTCCTGGTTCCCCTAAGTAAGTAAGCATGGCAATGCTCATGTCGGAAGGTCTTGGGAAATAGAAAGTTTCTGAAATGATCCATGAGTCAGTTTGACTGAGACGAAACAAAAATTTGGACTAAAAAATAAGATCATGCAGTATTTGTCTTTCTCTGACTTATTTTGCTTAGCCTAATGCCCTCCAAGTCTGTCCATGTTGTTGCCAATGGCGACAATTCACTCTTTGGAGAGTAGTAGCCCGTTGCATATATGTATCACACCTTTATCCATTTGTCTGTAGATGGGCGCTCAGGTGGTTTCCATATCTTTGGTCAGTATTTCTTTCTTTTTTAAAATAAAATAAAAATTTATTTTTTGGCCATGTCACTTGGGGCATGTGGGATCTTAGTTACAGAACCAGGAATCAAAACCATATCCTCTGCACTGGAAGCATGGAGTCTTAACCACTGGACTGCCAGGGAAATCCCCTAAGCCAGTATTTCTTATCGCAGTTGAGAAAGGCACTGCTCTCTGGTATGGATACCATAATGAACACTCCTTATCCTTATCAGAGGGGTCACTTCCTAGCGGGCTCAACCATTCACACAGACATGGATGGATTAGTACAAGCAGTCAGCGAGCATGCAACCAACACTCAGGAAGGGATCAGATCAAAAGTCTGTGAGAATATGATCCATAAGGCAGTTATGCCTCCAAAGTTAGAATGAAAACCCCAGCCAAGGCTCTACAGGTCATTTCCAAGAGAATTGTTTTAGACTGTAAAGGAACTTCTGGTAAAAATGATTACAAAAAAAAAAATCTGTCAGGGGGAGGGTGTCAATTTAAAAAAATTAAAATGACTTCATCTTTATCTGTGGCCACAATCTATTTTAAAGAGATTATTTTACAATCTACTTCTTTCTTCAAACTCATTAATAGTCCTTAAAAATTCAGGCTGAAAGAAATATCTTCCCTCCAAATTACACAATTCTGCTAAATTACAAAATCTTTTTTCTTAGGAAAAAAGAAAAATAACTTCATAATGCCATTCTCAGTAGAAGCCTTCGAACTCTTTCTACAGTCTTTAGAAAGCCCCAGCTATCAGGAGAGTCGTGGTTCATTTAAAGTGGATTTTCTTCTTTAGCATCTGATATAAAAATATGCTAAGTATTTCCTCCAAATCAGAAAGTTAATAACCAGGCATTTGCAAGAAGTCAGAGAATGAGGAACCAAGTAATACTAGGAGACTAGCTTTCTGACTTGGTATTTGGTGCAAATTCCCCCATTTTAGAAACAGCTGGAAAAACAACTCACAGAGTCTAAAGATCTTTTAGATTTCTTCTTGCTAAGAAGGGTTTCCTGTCTGTGTTACAGAGTCTAGGCTCATATTGCTCACTGTACAAAAGGTCAGTATACCGAGAGAGGAGATGTTGGGGCAAAGGATAGCGACTTCATTTAAAAAAACAGCAGATTGAGAAGATGGTGGACAAGTATCCCAAAGAACCATCTTCTCAAAGTTAGAATTCAGACTTCTTTGATACTAGAAGGGGAGAAGGTGTGGCTGGCTGTTGCAAACTTCTTGGTGTAGGAATCCTTTGTTCTTGCAGCTGTCCTAGTAGGTCAGGTCACCGTGTTCTTATAAGAGTCTAACAAGGCAAATATTATTTTCTGTTCTGAAACATTTTATCTCTGTATGGATGGAAGTTTTATACCTTTAAAGGTCAGAGCCTTGAGAAGGGCTCTCCTGTATATTTCAGGCTCTAGGGAACATTCTTTTACAAGAGGTGCAGGGCCAGCATGACTCAGCCCAGGCAAAAGAGCCCAAGAGTTGGAGCTAAAGGAATAGATCCAACATGGAGTCAGATTTGCCCTTCTCTGTCGCGTTGTTCCTTTCCTGTCCTATCTCTCCCAGTGTCTAATTCAGACACTATCCAGTGTCTAAATGAGTTTAGAGGCTCAGTGGGCATATAAAAAATGATAATACACAAGGTGATTGAAAAAACATCTGTGTTTATGACTTAAAATGGTGTCGTTACTCCAATTTTGTCAGTAATCACAAACATTAATTGGACACTGTGTGCTGGGCGGGGTGCTCAATGCTGATGACCTTGAACTTTCCCGGAGCTCTGTGTTCCTGGAAAGCAGCAATGGTTAAGAAATGCACTCCCCACATTTATGTTCAGGGAAATGGTTTACTGCAAAGGACTTCCCTTTCCCACATGGCTTACATGAACTCACAGATTGCCTACTCCCCCAGCTTCTCATGCACTTCTCCTTCCTCAGGTCCTGGTCCAGCCTTAGTCAGAGGCAGCAGAGAGCTCATCCATCACAGCCCCCCAGCTCGGCCCCCAACAGCCTAGTCTCAGGACACAGACATCTCCCGCACATCCCACTTCCCCATACCGGGCTCTTTCTAAGCCTTGTTTCCTCTTCCTAGATTTAATTAAAAAAATCCACTTTGCAAAATGCAGGAGATGCTTGCAAATCTTATTGTCAGAGAGTCCTCTCTATTGTAAGAAATCCTCACAAATCCACTCCAATAAAATCTCTCTTTGCTAACTCAGGATTTGCTTCTTTTTGACAGTGCCTTAGCTGCGGTGTCTCAATCCTCACACCAACCCCATGACTTAACAGGTGAGAAAACCGAAGTTCTGAAACTGGTCCTGAGTCACAGGCATGGAAAGAGATAGAGCCAGAAAGCAGACTCGGGGCTGCTTAGACTGTTTTCTTGCCTCTCTCATTCCCTGCCCCCACCCCTTCTCTCTCTGTCTCACATTCTCTCTCTCATTCTCTCCTTGTCTCTCTCTCCAACCCTACGTGTGATTGTCTCCTTATCCCATGCACTTAATTGTCAGCTAGACTCTAAGGAATTTAGTTTGCACATGAACTAGATAACTGTTCAACTCAAGTCAAAGGGAATTGGAAAGGATCAGAGTATGTGACACCCAAATGTGCCTCTTGGTCATATAGATTATTTTGAACTGAAGTTGGTGCCAAGATGAGTGACTGAAAGTGGCACAGTTGTGTCCGACTCTGTAACCCCGTCAGCTACAGCCTGCCAGGCTACTTGGTCCATGGGATTTTTCCAGGCAAGAATACTGGAGTGGATTGTCATTTCCTTCTCCAGGGGATCTTCCCAACCCAGGAATCAAAACCAGGTCTCCTATTTCGCATGCAGTTTCTTTACCATCTGAGCCATCAGACAAACTTTACTAAATAACATTCATCTTCCATTAGTTTCCCTATTTATTTTCCCACAACTGATTGCCCCTAGAATCTCAAATCCCTTTTCCATTTGAGGCAGGAGGTAGATGCCCGCCTGCCATTCCAGGGTAAAGCAATTGGAGATTCAATCCTTGTGGACTGAAACTCCAAGACAAGAATACCAGAACAATTAAGAGAAGGCTAGACCCTGCCCAGATCACATGTTTCTCATTCTTGAAGTCAGGAGACCTCCCTGACCAACGTGAACAGAAAGTCTCCTTGGAGGTCAAAGGGGAGTGACACTAGCTAATGCCAGGCTACCTATAGGCTTTTGCAGTAGAATCCATCTTGGCTAAGAGATGCGTGCACACACATGGGAGGATCTGGAGAGACACCAAAAATGGACTGTGAATCAGGCAAATCAAAATGATTGGTCAAAGGAAGCTAGGAGAAATGCCCTGTATAAGTGATTTAAACATGACTCAGGGACTCTCCCTCTGAGTCTAACACATCCTATACTCTTTTCCTCTTAATGAATACTTTGCTTGCTTCTCTACTTTCCATCCTTGAGGAAATTCTCTGCAGAGCTGAAAGGCCAGGGCCTTGTCACTGACCACTGGTCTAGTGGCTAGGATCTGGTGCTCACCTGAGCCCTACTTCAAGCCACTGCAGGCTGAGGCCACCAGAGGTCACTTTGTCTTTTCACGGCTCCAGATATATCTTGCCCTTTGTAGAAATTGTATGTAAGTCTCTGCCTCTGTAGGATTTTCACTTCCATGAGCCTTCATATGCATGTGAATAACCTTGCTCCTCCTATTCATCCATCTTTTGTCAGATACGCAGGATTCCGGCCCACGGATCCAACAGCGTAGAGGGAAGAGCTGTTTTCCCTCATGTAAGTTTTAATATCAATATGTTTATTTTGAATGAATTACATAGTTAGGAGTATTGTTATTTGTTGATCAGTAGAACCGAGATAGAATTTTGATCAATAGGTCTTAAATATGTGTGAAAGCATGCTAAGTTCCTTCAGTCGTGTCTGACTCTTTGCAGCCCTATGGGCTGTTGTCCGTCAGGCTCCTCTGTCTTTGGGATTCTCTAGGCAAGAATACTGGAGTGGGTTGCTGTGCCCTCCTCCAGGGCATCTTCCCAACCCAGGGATTAAACCCACGTCTTTTATGTCTCCTGCATTGGCAGGCACCACTAATGCCATCTGGGAAGCCCAGGTCTTAAATATAATAAGACTTTATTGTTTTTAGAATGTTTTTAGCAGCCTGAAAACAACTGTTCTTGAGATAACCTCATAAACTGTGATATTGCCTTTATTCAAAATTTTTCCTATTTTGTGGTGGCAGAATACTACACCAATATATAAACTATGCATATATTTTTTGCACGCACCCATACAGGTACACACTTACATTAATTCTTTGTGAAAATTGGACCATTTTGAGCTTATTGCATATGGGACTGGAGGTAGGCATTGTCAGACCAGATTCAGATACAAGAGTCAAATTCTTGGCGTGAGTTGCTAAGAAGACTTTGGAATTTCCAGAGGGAGAAAACAAACAGTCTTGAAAACCAAGGCTTTTGAATTGCAAAGCAGATGTTTTTGAGAGAGACAGAAAGGTTCTGTTGGTTCAAAACAGAAGGTCTAGACAGTTATCAGAAGCAAAGTCCTGAAGGACTCAAGGCATAATGTCTGTGCTTTAATGATCAGATTGGAAAGAAAACAGATGAGGACTCGGGTCACCTGGGCCTTGAAAATTTGAGGTGTAGTAAGGCAACAAATCAGCTGCCATTCAAAAACACTGACTCACTGTTGCCAGGTGGAGGGGGCACATTGTGCCTTGAGGACCCAAAAGGAAGCACCAGGGTACATCAGGAGGCAGAGGGAGCTGGTGAAGGGGATATGTGCATTAAGCCCACATTTTGGCCAGTCATGAGGAGCAGAAGCCTCCAGTAATGATTGTTTTTTAATTGGACAATAAATTTTTTAAAATATTTATTTTAATTATTTATTTGGCTGCTGCGGGTCTTAGTTGCGGCACACAGTATCTTTAGTTTCGACATGTGGGATGTCTCAACCACTGGACCACCAGGGAAGCCCTGGAACACAGTTGATTTACAATGTTGGGTTAGTTTCAGATGTACAGCAAAGTGATTCAGTGATACATGTATATATTCTTTTTCAGATTCATTTCCCTTACAGGTTTTTACAAAATACTGAGCGCAGTTCCCTGGGCTATACAGTGCGTCCTTGTTGGTTATCTATTTTATATTCAGTAGTGTGTTTATGTTCATCCCAAGCTCCCAATTTATCCCTCCCTACTCTCTATTAATGATTTTAGTGCTTTTCTAGGTATGAGAAGATGTAAAAAAACTGAGCTTATAAAATCTTCTCCTGGACAGGTCTTATTATCTGAAGGCATGTTCTGCCAGTATCTTCTAGAGCACAGAGGGCCCCCTTCTTGACTTCTGCTCTGAATTCCTTTCAGGGTGTGTTGAAGATCAGTGGCTGAGTGGCCAGTCACTTTGTCTTTGTAGAATCAGAGGGTGAGTGACAGCTTTCAGCCATCAGACCTAGGACTTGGAACTCAGGAATACCTCCAATTCAGTGTCTATTCTCCAAGCTAAGTCAGTTCTATGCCCCATTTTGATAGGAAGTTATCACAGTTATAGTTGCCTTGTTGTTGTGTTGTGAAGTCGCTCAGTCATGTCTGACTCTTTGCGACCTCATGGACTCTAGCCTACCAGGCTCCTCCCTCCATGGGATTCTCCAGGCAAGAGTACTGGAGTGGGTTGCCATTTCCTTCTCCAGGGGATCTTCCTAACCCAGGGATCGAACCCAGGTCTCCCGCATTGCGGGCAGATGCTTTAACCTCTGAGCCACCAATAGTTGCCTAGTTCCTTAAATTAAAACTGAGCAGGTCTCTGTGGGGCTCCGGAGTACAGATCTGTGTTCTGCATTTCTCATCTGCATGATATAGGCTTCATTCAGCCTCTTTGACCTTCCCTGAGTTCCAAAGGGTGGATTCAAACAATTGCTAATCAGGGAAGGGAGGGGATAGAGAATCAGAGGAGAAACAATCAAATGGTGGTCCAGCCTTGAGACAGCATCCTGGTTCCTATTCAAAAAATTTGCATAACAATATCTTTTAGTTCTTTTACAGAACTGGGGCTCCCACCTCGGTGGAGGACGGTAACTTCAGGCTGAGCACAAGATTCCTGGAGCACAGCTCTGTTGCCTCACCACCAACCAATCAAAGTCACAAACTCTGCAGCCCTCACCCCAAATGTTGCCTTCTGTTTCTGGGGACCAGTGATGACCATCCTGTTAGGTCTCCTGTTTGGCCCCTGTCTATTTCATCCCTGAGAGACACCAACAGTTTCAAACTAAATTGCTCTTATTACAAGGGTGAATGCTGGTTTCAGACAAAAAATACCTTGGCTTAGATCAGGTAGAGAGAGACTTCTGCTCTGCTAGGCAGGCCTACACCCATGCACAGCAGGAAGAAGTTACAGAAAAAAAGAGACCTCAGCCTCAATTCCCAAGAAGTATCTTGAGTATGAAGTCTCTTAGGGGGAGGTTGTTAGGGGAAGCACACTGACTGAAACCGCCCACCCTGGCCAGGCACCATAGTAACCATTCGCATGAGTTGTTTTACAACAGGAGGTCCTGGTAAGGAACAGGGAACTAATAAGCCACCACCAACTGAAAGAGTGTGGGAAAGGTCAAAAGGAGACACCACATGTCCAACCACCTCTCAGAATCCTTCTCTCTGGCATCCATCTTGGCTGAACAAGGCGTGCACCACCATGGACTCTGAGTCAGAATGATTGGCTAAAGACAACCTGGAAGCTAATCCCATCACCATAAAACCAGAGACTGCAAGCCACAGAGCTGCACTCCTGGGTTCCCTTACCTACTGCTCTCCACCCGGGTGCCCTTTTCCAATAAAATCTCTTGCTTTGTCAGCACATGTGTCTCCTCAGACAATTCATTTCCAAGTGTTAGACAAGAGCCCAGTTTCAGGCCCTGGAAGGGGTCCCCCTTCCTGCAACATTTCATATTTAGTATTGTATATATGTTCATCCCAAGCTCTCAATTTGTCTCTCCCTACTCCCTATTAATGATTTTGGTGCTTTTCTAAGTATGAGAAGATGTAAAAAACTGGGCTTATAAAATCTTCTGAAAAGGTCTAATTTTCTGAAGGCATGTTCTGCTAGTATCTTCCAGAACACAGAGGGCCTCCTTCCTGACTTCCGCTCTGAATCGTTCAGGGTGTGTTGAAGATCAGTGGCCAGTGACTTTGTCTTTGCAGAATCAGAGGGTGAATGACAGCGTTCAGCCATCAGAGTAAAGTCAGGTCCCTGATACTGGGCCTGCCTGTGCAGGTAATGAGAAAGAATTCCCCAGGTGTCACCTCGTTTTTTTTTGCGTCTTTTAAAAAAATTATTCATTTCTTTTTGGATGTGTTGGGTCTCCACTGTTGCGCGTGGCCTTTCTCTAGTTGAGGCAAGTGGGGCTACTCCCTACTTGCAGTGCTTTGGTTTCTCACTACGATGGCTTCTCCTGTTGCGAAGCACGGGCTCTAGGGTGCAAGGGCTCAGGAGCTGTGGCGCACGGGCTTAGTTGCTCTGCAGCATGTGGGATCTTCCCTAATGAGGGATCGAACCCATGTTCCCTGCATTGGCAGGCAAACTCTTAACACTGGGACACCAGGGAAGTCCCACCCCAACTCTTTAACTCTCTCTGTTGGGCTTTCCTTTCTTACATTTATTTATGATGACCCAGCACATGCAGGTGAATCTGTACTGAGATGGGTGTTTTGCAGTTACCCACTCTCCATCTTCACAACTCTCTAATAATTGTCCTACTCTTGTGACCTCCAATCCATGGGCATGGGTAATATCACAAATAGAATTTTCAAAGTGTTAAACACATAATTCTATGAATGAGACTATGTCAGGTTTCATTTAACACATTAGTGAGGGAACCAGTGGGAAATCAAAACAAGCTTAAAGGACATGAGGAATTGATGTCTGTGCATCAATAAAATTCTAAAAATTATAAAATAGGATCATGTCAAATGGTAGGTTTAGTGGATCGGTTCTCTAAATAATTTGCGTTGCACCTTGACAAAAATTATTTTTAATATCTAAATTTGAAACTTGTAGCATATCTGACTCCTAATCCATTATACACCCACACACACACACACACACACACACACACACACACGAGTCTCTTCCTCAAAACTCTTAACGCTGGCTATGATTAGCTGGTCCAGGAATGAACATTCGATCCAAGATAGGCAATCAATCTTTCTCTGAGAATTTTGAGCTGGAAAGAGAGAAAACTGCAACAAATGTTACAAAAAAGAGCAGAATGTGAAATGAGAGAGAGAAAGAGAGTTTTAAAGAATTCAATTACCAGAATTTGGTTTTTCAGGCTGTATTTTTTGTCTTTTGTTTTAAAAGGACACCTCTTGAAAATAAATTCTCTGTTTTGCTTACATTAGTTTGGGTTGAATGGAAATGGCATTCTTGTAACCACCTGAGTGCTGTTGCTGAATGAAGCTGCTTGGATGGCTGCAGAGTCATTAGTACAGGGCACCAAAAGGTCAAACTGAAAAGATCTAAGCTGGGTCCGGCCTTTGCGGCTCCTGGCATTCCTTGGCTTTTAACAGCGTCACTTCAATCTCTGCCTCTTTCTTCACAGGACACCCTCTGTTTGTCTGGATGTTATGAACTGAAGTGTATCAAATTCATATGTTGAAGCCCCAACTCTGAATGTGATTGTATTCAAAGATAAGGCTTTTGTGTGTGTGCTCAGTTGCTTCAATTGTATCCAACTCTCTGCAACCCCATGGACTGCAGCCCACCAAGCTCCTCTCTCCATGGGATTCTCCAGACAAGAATACTGGAGTGGGTTGCCATTTCCTCCTCCAGGGCATCTTCCTGACCCAGGGATTGAACCTGAGTCTCTTGCGCCTCCTGCATCGGCAGGTGGGTTCTTCACCGCTGAGCCACAGGGGAAGTCCTTTCATAGATAAGGCCTCTAGGGAGGGAGTTAAGGATAAATAGAATCATTAGAATGGGTCCGTACTCCAGTAGGACCGGTGTGGAAGATGGAGGGGAGGGGACACAGTAGGGGAGGAGGAGCAGAAGCCAGAGGAAATATCAGAGACATTTTTCTCTCACACGCTCAGAGGAAAGGCCACCTGAGGACACAGCAAGGAAACTGTGTGTAAGCCAGAAGATGGGTCTCCTTAGAGACCAACCCTGGTGGCTCCTTCATCTTGGACTCCCAGGCTGTAGAACCTTGAAAATAAAGGTCCATCGTGTAAGCCACCCCATCTTGTATTTTACCATGGCACTTGAACTGATACACTATGTCTTCTTTTCTCTCTTCTAAAAGGACACTCATTCTTCGATTTCCCCCTCACCTTTATCCATGGTGGTCTCATCTTGAGATCCTCATCTTATTTACATTTGCAGAGATGCTTGGTCCAACAGAATCATGTTCCTAGGTTCTAGGTGAACATACCTCCTGGGAGCCTGATTCAACCTGCTTCACCAGCACATATCATTTTTTAGCCAGTTTAAGACCACTTATATATAATCCAAGGCAGGGCCTCAGTGTTCAGAGAATGTAATGTGCCTGGCAGACTTCTGCACTTATGCAGGGCAGCAGCCTCCTTCACAGACACATGCAGCCATTATGAATGTGGGTTATTTAGGCAGCAGGCCACAGTGTGGCTAGGAGGGCAGCTCTGGGAAGGGTGGAGAGTGGGGCTGTTTGACATCAAATCCCATGAGATCAATCAGAGTGCTTGTTAACTGCCTCATGGAAGTAGGAGGTGGGTACGCAGAAGAAAGGAGAACATCAAAGCTCCGGCTAAAGATGTGAGCACTTTAAAAATCATCAAATTCTTGAGTGCTTGCTTATCCTAGAAGTGTAATGGGTGCAAACTTTTTTTAGGACTATTTGGTTTTATATATGTGTATAAAAATACTGGAGTGGGTTGCCGTGCCCTCCTCTAGGGGATCTTTCTGACCCAGGGATCAAACCCACATCTCATGTGTCTCCTGAATTGGTAGGCAGATTCTTTATCACTGTGCCACCTGGGAAGCTCCATATATAAACTCAGTTCAGTTCAGTTCAGTCACTCAGTTGTGTCCGACTCTTTGAGACCCCATGAATCGCAGCACGCCAGGCCTCCCTGTCCATCACCAACTCCCGGAGTTCACTCAGACTCAAGTCCATTGAGTCCATGATGCCATCCAGCCATCTCATCCTCGGTCGTCCCCTTCTCCTCCTGCCCCCAATCCTTCCCAGCATCAGAGTCTTTTCCAATGAGTCAACTCTTCTCATGAGGTGGCCAAAGTACTGGAGTTTCAGCTTTAGCATCATTCCTTCCAAAGAACACCCAGGGCTGATCTCCTTCAGAACGGACTGGTTGGACCTCCTTGCAGTCCAAGGGACTCTCAAGAGTCTTCTCCAACACCACAGTTCAAAAGCATCAATTCTTCGGCGCTCAGCTTTCTTCACAGTCCAACTCTCACATCCATACATGACCACAGGAAAAACCATAGCCTTGATTAGATGGACCTTTGTTGGCAAAATAATGTCTCTGCTTTTCAATAAGCTATCTAGGTTTGTCATAACTTTTCTTCCAAAGAGTAAGCATCTTTTAATTTCATGGCTGCAGTCACCATCTGCAGTGATTTTGGAGCCCCCAAAAATAAAGTCTGACACTGTTTCCACTGTTTCCCCATCTATTTGCCATGAAGTGATGGGACAAGATGCCATGATCTTAGTTTTCTAAATGTTGAGCTTTAAGCCAACTTTTTCACTCTCCACTTTCACGTTCATCAGGAGACTCTTTAGTTCTTCTTTGCTTTCTGCCATAAGGGTGGTGTCATCTGCATATCTGAGGTTATTGATATTTCTCCCGGCAATCTTGATTCCAGCTTGTGCTTCTTCCAGTCCAGCATTTCTCATGATGTACTCTGCATAGAATTTAAATAAGCAGGGTGACAATATACAGCCTTGACGTACTCCTTTTCGTATTTGGAACTAATCTGTTGTTTCATATCCAGTTTTAACTGTTGCTTCCTGACCTGCATATAGGTTTCTCAAGAGGCAGGTCAGGTGGTCTGGTATTCCCATCTCTTTCAGGATTTTCCACAGTTTCTTGTGATCCACACAGTCAAAGGCTTTGGCATAGTCAATAAAGCAGAAATAGATGTTTTTTTCCAGAACTCTCCTCCTTTTCCCATGTTCCAGTGGATGTTGGCAAGTTGACCTCTGGTTCCTCTGCCTTTCCTAAAACCAGCTTGAACATCTGGAAGTTCACAGTTCACGTATTGCTGAAGCCTGGCTTGGAGAATTTCGAGCATTACTTTACTAGCATGTGAGATGAGTGCAACTGTGCAGTCGTTTGAGCATTCTTTTGCATTGCCTTTCTTTGGGATTGGAATGAAAACTGACCTTTTCCAGTCCTGTGGCCACTGCTGAGCTTTCCAAATTTGCTGGCATATTGAGTGCAGCACTTTCACAGCATCATCTTTCAGGATTTGAAATAGTTCAACTGGAATTCCATCATCTCCACTAGCTTTGTTCATAGTGATGCTTTCTAAGGCCCACTTGACTTCACATTCCAGGATGTCTGGCTCTAGGACAGTGATCACACCATCGTAATTATTTTGGTCATGAAGATCTTTTTTGTACAGTTCTTCTGTGTATTCTTGCCATCTCTTCTTAATATCTTCTGCTTCTGTTAAGTCCATACGTTTCTGTCCTTTATCGAGCCTATCTTTGCATGAAATGTTCCCTTGGTATCTCTAATTTTCTTGAAGAGATCTCTAGTCTTTCCCATTCTGTTGTTTTCCTCTATTTCTTTGCATTGATCACTGAGGAAGGCTTTTTCATCTCTCCTTGCTATTCTTTGGAACTCTGCATTCAGATGCTTGTTATCTTTCCTTTTCTCCTTTGCTTTTTGCTTCTCTTCTTTTCACAGCTATTTGTAAGGCCTCCTCAGACAGCCATTTTGTGTTAATTACTGCTGCTGCTGCTGCTAAGTCGCTTCAATTGTGTCCGACTCTGCGATCCCATAGACAGCAGCCCACCAGGCTCCCCTGTCCCTGGGATTCTCCAGGCAAGAATACTGGAGTGGGTTGCCATTTCCTTCTCCAATGCATGAAAGTGAAAAGAGAAAGTGAAGTTGCTCAGTTGTGTCTGACTCTTAGCGACCCCATAGACTGCAGCCTACCAGGCTCTTCCACCCATGGGATTTTCCAGGCAAGAGTACTGGAGTGGGGTGCCATCAATGACCAACAATTCCAACAATGCAAATATCCAGAAATAGCAAATTGGTTGTTGCTGTATAGTTTTAACATGGAATAATGTGCAGCTTTTAGAATTTAAAATATAAATGATATGACTAGACAGGGAAACATAGACTGCCTGGTATGTAAAGTTTGATCTCAGTCTTCTTATAAATTAGAACTTGTAATGGTTCACAGGTGTGTATCTGGGTGATGAAGTTATGGGTAGCATTTATTTTCTTGTGTGTTTTTCTGTGGTCTTTCAGCTTCCCAAAGTGAACATATTTTATTTTTGTAGGTTAAAAATGATTTTTAAAAAATTATTATGAAACAGTAATAATGATTATAAAATAATAAATGAAGAAGGAAAAATAATCACAAAGCCCCCAAATCTCCATCTGTCAATGACTAGTCTTGAGTTCCATTAAATCGAAATACTGATATGAAATGCTACACAGGTTTCTGGAACAAACTAGCTGAGGCCACTACATAAAGTGAGAGACATCATTCTCTCTTATTCCTAAATGTCCCACTGGAGCTATCTCTTCGAAAAAGAGTCTTAAATATCTTCATCGAGAACAAAAACCATGCTTTGTTTAAGCGTTTTATTGGCTTCTGGCTTAAGACTGTATTTCCGTTTTCTTAGAAGTGGGTAATAAAACTGTAGTGAAGCAGAAGTTGGACATAGACACAGGGCACATTTCAGATACACTGCCATAGGCTTGAAAGTAGAATTGCTTATTTCATCCACAGACTAGCACCTGACTTTTATCTGAGAGGGTTTACGGAGAGATTTGGAGTCTCTTTCTAGTAAACTATGGCATGATGGGTAAAGGATCAATATGACCAGTGTTGAAATTAACCTAATTGAAAGTAATGGTTCCGTGACTGTTGCTGTCAGGCGTGTCAAGTCCACATAGAGCCTACCCGGTGAAATCCTGGCATTTGTACCAAGTGTGCTCCGTGGATTCATCACAGGCATTTGGGATGTTAGCTTCAATTCAAAGACAACTTTGAGTACCCGCAAAGGAAAATTCTACCAGTTGCTAAGCCTGCTTTGTTTTAGGAGCCACTATATACTTTTCTCATGTGTTAATAATCAAGATAAATTAGAATGTGACCATTTTGTTAAACTTAAGAGACTTGCAGTTCTGAATTTTTGGTTAAAGGTTTTGGCTGATATAGAAATGGTATTTCAAATATATTTTGAATTATAAGAACAGAAACTTTTTTATTTTCCCCCATTTAATTGGAATGATTTCCAAATTTCTATAAATAAGGTAATTGTAAATTTAAAGAATTAAGCATTTATTGGTGAATAATGTATATCTTCTCATTCTGAGAAATATAAGTGGGTCAAGTCAAAATAAATCCTTTAAAGCTTACTATGCTGCCAGTAGTTTCACAGCCATTCTCTTGTATTTATTTTTCAGTTAAGTCAAATAAAAATGATTAAGACTGAAAAAAAAAGTGGTGGCCAGAGTCACCTAAGATTTAAGGGCCAGTCCAGGAGTACTAAATTAACCAAATGTGGGTGATTTCTGAGCTCTCAGAACTCATCTCTCATTACCTCATAACCTCAGTTATTTGAATTTGAAAATCTCCAAAGAAGACGCTTTATTTTTCCTGGTGGAAGTCAGGGGAGGTAAACTACACTGGAAAAGAAAAAACAAGCCCTCTTTCTATATGAGCAATTTGTAACGCAAGTCCCCTCACACACACACACACACACAAACAGCAACAACAACAGCAACAAAAAACAACACAGGATTAATACTTCATTATCGCTGGATAGGAAAGTGTCATCTATCTTTGGACCTTCTGGTCCTGCCTCTGGCTGTGTCTTGACTGGTGAGCAGTGAAGCTCAGACAACAAGGCTGCAGTCGGGGAAAGCCTTTGTGGTTAATCTTTCTCCTCCGTAACATTTCCATGAAAAAATAAAGAAACAGTCTGTCAAGAGCTTGTCACAAGCCATGGAGGCTTCCATGTGGAAACCAACCATTTAATGCCTCAGTGGCAGCCGCGAATTTTTCATTAAGTTGTCTAGTATAATTTCATCATTCTGGGAAGCATTCCGCTTTCTTCTGTTCGTTTGGGTTGGAGAGAAGCCAGTCATTGGAAAGTTGACAGCTCTATCTAGGTGCAGGGTCAGGGTGAAATTCTTGAAGCATTCTCTTAAAATTCACTATGTACCACTTTGTTTTTAATTGATATGTGAGTATATCTTTTCATAATTTGTTCTTTCATGATGGACACTAGGTTATTATCTCCGTGTCTCCAACGACAATCCATTCTGATCTCTTCCAGCTTTGTCTTGAATGGGGTTCACCCATTTACCCATTATCTGTTCACTCCACAAGTAATCTTTGATCATTTGTCATGGATCAGATGCTGGTGTAGACTTCGGGGAAGGTGGCCGTGAACCAAGGAGGGAAAGACTCCTGCCGTCACAGTGGGGTATATTCTAGAGCAGGGGTCCCCAACTTCCAAAATCTAATGACTGATGATTGATACTGAGGTTATGAGGTATGAGATGATCAACTCTGAGGTGGAGTTGATACAATAATAATAGAAATAAAGTGCGCAATAAATATAACACACTTTAATCATCCAGGCTTCAGCAATACGTGAACAGTGAAGTTCCAGATGTTCAAGCTGGTTTTAGAAAAGGCAGAGGAACCAGAGATCAAATTGCCAATATCTGCTGGATCATCAAAAAAGCAAGAGAGTTCCAGAAAAGCATCTACTTCTGCTTTACTGACTACGCCAAAGCCTTTGACTGTGTGGATCACAAGAAACTGTGGAAGATTCTTTAAGAGATGGGAATACCAGACCACCTGACCTGCCTCTTGAGAAACCTGTATGCAGGTCAAAAAGCAACAGTTAGAACTGGACATGGAACAACAGACTGGTTCCAAATGGGAAAAGAAGTACATCAAGGCTGTATATTGTCACCCTGCTTATTTAACTTATATGCAGAGTACATCATGAGAAACGCTGGGCTGGAGGAAGCACAAGCTGGAATCAAGATTGCTGAGAGAAATATCAATAACCGCAGATATGCAGATGACACCACCCTTAGGGCAGAAAGTGAAGAAGAACTAAAGAGCCTCCAGATGAAAGTGAAAGTGGAGAGTGAAAAAGTTGGCTTAAAGCTCAACATTCAGAAAACTAAGATCATGGCATCTGGTCCCATCACTTCATGGCAAATAGATGGGGAAACAGTGAGAGACTTTATTTTTCTGGGCTCCAATGTCACTGCAGATGGTGATTACAGCCATGAAATTAAGACGCTTACTCCTTGGAAGGAAAGTTATGACCAACCTAGACAGCATATTAAAAAGCAGAGACATTACTTTGCCAACAAATGTCCATCTAGTCAAGGCTATGGTTTTCCCAACGGTCATGTATGGATGTGAGAGTTGGACTATAAAGAAAGCTGAGCGCAGAAGAATTAATGCTTTTTGAACTGCAAGGAAATCCAACCAGTCCATCCTAAAGGAGATCAGTCCTGGGTGTTCATTGGAAGGACTGATGTTGAAGCTGAAGCTCCAATACTTTGGCCACCTGATGCGAAGAGCTGACTCACTGGAAAAGACCCTGATTCTGGGAAAGATTGAGGGCAGGAGGAGAAGGGGATGACAGAGGATGAGATGGCTGGATGGCATCACTGACTCGAAGGACATGGTTTGGGTGGACTCCAGGAGCTGGTGATGGACAGGGAAGCCTGGTGTGCTGGGGTTCATGGGGTCACAAAGAGTCGGGACACGACTGAGTGACTGAACTGAACTGAACTGAATCGTCCTGAAATCATCTCCCCCAAGTCCGTGGAAAAATTATCTCCCTTGAAGCTGGTCCCTGGTGGCAAAAATGGTTGGGGAGCACTCTAGAGGTCCATGCTCCTCCCATTCCTGGGCATGAATTTCTAGACGTATCATGGCTTTAGGGAGATGGAAACCAATGTCACATCTATCTCTTTATATGACACATCTTTGATTTGTGTAATCGCCCTTCTACATAAAGGTTATTTATAGTTTGAGCTTAATTGAATCAAGCATTAGCAGATATCTGATGGGATCTGAACAATTTTCAGAGATTACTTGTACTGCAGAATGGCTCAGGTTATTACTGGGGCCCTGGGGAAATAAAATGAGAAGCGGTAACTTTAACATAAGTGTTCCATCAACATTACATGTGCAAATGGGCCCATACACGTGCACACACGCATGTATATCTCTAAGAATTTCCTAGAGAAACATTGCAAATAGCTTCTTCTATAAAGAAGCTATCATTTCTTCACCTGTCTTTGGATTCATTATGAAATGGAAATATATTACATGGACACCAGCTCTTTTGGCTTTTACTTTTTAATATATTTTAAAAATACATTTTTTATTTATTTGTCTACATTGGGTCTTAGTGGCAGCATTCAGGATCTTTAGTTGTGGCATGTGGAATCTAGTTCCCTGACCAGGGATCAAATCCAGGCCCCCTGCATTGTGAGCTTAGAGTCTCAGCCAATGGACCATCAGGGAGGTCCCTACTATGTCTTTTAAATGTATGTCTTTAAAACATATGTTTAAAAGTTCCTAGGAATGAAGGCTTTGTGTTTAAATTTTTAACACTTTTTGAGGTAACATTGTTTAAAACACTATTTGTTCATCATGTACTGACTTCTGTATACACTGCAGAGTGCTCACCACCTAAAGCTTAGGTTCCCGGAGTTTCCTGGTGGTCCAGTGTTTAGGACTCTGCACGTTCACTGCAGCCGGCCGGAGTTCAATCCCTGGTAGGGGACCTAAGAGCCCACAAGAGAGAAACTAAGGAGTTATCCAACAGACCAACAGTTTTTAGTTTTCATCTGTCACAATACAGTTGAGCCCCTGTACCCATTTCACTGCCCCCAACCCCTTACCCTCTGATAACTACTGCTCTCTTCGCTGTATCTGTGTTTGCTTTTGTTTGGTTTATTCTTTTTCTTTCCTATTTATGTCCCCATATAAGTGAAATCCTAAGGTATTTGTCTTCCTCCATCTGACTTATTTCACTTAGCATAATACGCTCAAGGTCCAGGCTGTTCCAAGAGGTAAGATTTCATCTTTTACTATTCTATTGTGTGTGTGTGTGTGTGTGTGTGTGTGTGTATCTCACATCTTCTCTATCTATTCATCTATTAATAGACACGTAGGTTTCTTGCATGGGATTTCCTGGTAGCTCAGCTGGTAAAGAATCCGCCAGCAATGCAGGAGACCTGGGTTTGATCCCTGGGTTGGAAAGAACCCCTGGAGAAGGCAATGGCAACCCACTCCAGTATTCTTGCCTATAAAATCACAGGGACAGGGGAGCCTGGCAGGCTACAGTTCATGGGGTCACAAAGAGTCAGACATGATTGAGCGATTAAGCACAGCACAGCACAGGTTGCTTGCATATCTTCGCAGTTGTAAATATTGTTGTAATAAACATGGGGGCTGTGCTTCCTTGCTCCATCCTCAAGCTCAGTTCAGTTCAGCTCAGTCACTCAGTCGTGTCTGACTCTGCGACCCCATGGACTGCAGCACGCCAGGCCTCCCTGTCCACCACCAACTCTCAGAGTTTACCCAAACTCATGTCCATTGAGCTGCTGATGGCATTGAACCATCTTATCCTCTGTCAACCCCCTTCTCCTCCCGCTATCAATCTTTCCCAGCATCAGGGTCTGTTCAAATGAGTCAGCTCTTTGCATCAGGTGACCAAAGTACTGGAGTTTCAGCTTCAACATCAGTCCTTCCAATGAACACCCAGAAATTATTTCCTTTAGGATAGACTGGTTGGATCTCCATGCAGTACAAGGGACTCTCAAGAGTCTTCTCCAACACCACAGTTCAAAACCATCAATTCTTCAGTGCTCAGCTTTCTTTATAGTCCAACTCTCACATACATACATGACCACTGGAAAAACCATAGTTTTGACTAGATGGACCTTTGTTGGCAAAGTAATGTCTCTGTTTTTTAATATGCTATCTAGGTTGGTCATACTTTTCTTTTAAGGAGTAAGCATCTTTTAATTTCATGGCTGCAGTCACCATCTGCAGTGATTTTGGAGCCCCCCAAAATAAAGTCTCTCACTGTTTCCATTGTTTCCCCATCTATTTGCCATGAAGTGATGGGACCAGATGCCGTGATCTTTGTCTTCTGAATGTTGAGCTTTAAACCAACTTTTTTACTCTCCACTTTCACTTTCATCTGGAGGCTCTTTAGTTCTTCACTTTCTGCCATAAGGGTTGTGTCATCTGCATATCTGAGGTTATTGATATTTCTCTCGGCAGTCTTGGTTACAGCTTGTGCTTCCTCCAGCCCAGCGTTTCTCATGATGTACTCTGCATATAAGTGAAATAAGCAGGGTGACAATATACAAACTTGATGTACTCCTTTCCCAATTTGGAACCAGTCTGTTGTTCCATATCCAGTTCTAACTGTTGCTTCCTGACCTGCATATAGGTTTCTCAAGAGGCAGGTCAGGTGGTGTGGTATTCCCATCTCTTAAAGAATCTTCCACAGTTTCTTGTGATCCACACAGTCAAAGGCTTTGGCATAGTCAATAAAGCAGAAATAGATATTTTTCTGAAACTCTGTTGCTTTTTCGATGATCCAGCGGATGTTGGGAATTTGATCTCTGGTTCCTCTGCCTTTTCTAAAACCAGCTTGAACATCTGGAAGTTCAGGTTCACATATTGTTGAAGCCTGGCTTGGAGAATTTTGAGCATTACTTTACTAGCATGTGAGATGAGTGCAATTGTGTGGTTGTTTGAGCATTCTTTGGCATTGCCTTTCTTTGGGATTGGAATGAAAACTGACCTTTTCCAGTCCTGTGGCCACTGCTGAGTTTTCCATATTTGCTGGCATATTGAGTGCAGCACTTTCACAGTATCATCTTTTAGGATATGAAATAGCTCAACTGGACTTCATCACTTCCACTAGCTTTGTTCATGGTGATGCATTCTAAGGCCCACTTGACTTCACATTCCAGGATGTCTGGCTCTAGAACAGTGATCACACCATCGTGATTATCTGGGGCTTGGGGTATCTTTTTTGTACAGTTCTTCTATGTATTCTTGCCACCTCTTCTTAATATCTTCTGCTTCTGTTAGGTCCATACCATTTCTGTCCTTTATCGAGCCGATCTTTGCATGAAATGTTCCCTTGGTATCTCTAATTTTCTTGACGAGATCTCTAGTCTTTCCCATTCTATTATTTTACTCTATTTCTTTGCCTTGATCACTGAGGAAGGCTTTCTTATCTCTCCTTGCTATTCTTTGGAACTCTGCATTCAAATGGGTATATCTTTTCTTTTCTCCTTTGCTTTTCACTTCTCTTCTTTTCACAGTTATTTGTAAGGCCTCCTCAGACAGCCATTTTGCTTTTTTGCATTTCTTTTTTTGGGGATGAACTTGCTCCCTGTCTCCTGTACAATGTCACAAACCTCCATCCATAGTTCATCAGGCACTCTGTCTATCAGATCTAATCCCTTGAATCTATTTGTCACTTCCAATGTATAATCATAAGGAATTTGATAAATAAAATCATACATGAATGGTCTAGTGGTTTTCCCTACTTTCTTCAATGTCAATCTGAATTTGGCAATAAGGAGTTCATGATCTGAGCCACAGTCAGCTCCCAGTCTTGTTTTTGCTGACTGTATAGAGCTTCTCCATCTTTGGCTACAAAGAATATAATCAATCTGATTTTGGTGTTGAGCATCTGGTGATGTCCATGTGTAGTCTTCTCTTGTGTTGCTGGAAGAGGGTGTTTGCTATGATTAGCGTGTTCTCTTGGCAAAACTCTGTTAGCCTTTGCCCTGCTTCATTCCATACTCCAACACCAAATTTGCCTGTTACTCCAGGTGTTTCTTGACTTCCTGCTTTTGCATTCCAGTTCCCTATAATGAAAAGGACATCATTTTTTGGGTGTTAGTTCTAAAAGGTCTTGTAGGTCTTCATAGAACCCTTTGACTTCAGCTTCTTCGGCATTATTGGTCCGGGCATAGACTTGGATTACCGTGATATTGAATGGTTTGCCTTGGAAATGAACAGAGATCATTCTGTCGTTTTTGAGATTGTATCTAAGTACTGCATTTTGGACTCTTTTGCTGACTATGATGGCTACTCCATTTCTTCTAAGGGATTCTTGCCCACAGCAGTAGATATAATGGTCATCTGAGTTAAATTCACCCATTCCAGTCCATTTTAGTTCTCTGATTCCTAAAATGTTGACGTTCACTCTTGCCATCTCCTGTTTGATCACTTCCAATTTGCCTTGATTCATGGACCTAACATTCCAGGTTCCTATGCAATATTGCTCTTTACAGCATTGGACCTTGCTTCCATCACCAGTCACATCCACACCTGGGTGTTGTTTTTGCTTTGGCTCCATCTCTTCATTCTTTTTGTCCATCCTCAAATCTCTTGGCATGTCTTCAAATCTTGCTCTGGGCCCTCTGCTCTGTCTTCACATCTCTTGCTATGACCCTCTGTTTCCCTCTGATAAGGATTTCTGATGACACTGAGACTACCTGAATGTCCAGGAGCATCTCCCCATATTAGGATCTTTCACTGAATCACATCTTCAAAGTGTCCTTTGCTCTAAAAGGTAACAAATCTACAAGGTCCGTGGATTAAGATATAGGCATCCTTTTGCTGCTGCTGCTGCTAAGTCGCTTCAGTCATGTCTGACTCTGTGCAGCTCCATAGACGGCAGCCTACCAGGATCCTCCGTCCATGGGATTCTCCAGGTAAGAGTACTGGAGTGGGTTACCATTGCCTTCTCAGGGGCATCCTTTTAGGGGAGGTCATATTCTGTTAACCGCACTGTCTAAATCAAGAGTTGGGAGGCAGAAACACAGGACTAATTTGGTTAACCCACATTCTTGGCTTCTGGAAATCCATTTATTCTAGGTCCACCCTAAGAATGTGTCATTTTGAAAACTGAATGGCAACGTGATTGGCTAATTTCTACTCAAAGTCATTGTTCAGTCACTAAGTCTGACTCTTTGTAACCCCATGGACTGCAGCACTCCAGGCTTCCCTGTCCTTCACCATCTCCTGCAGTTTGCTCAAACTCATGTCCAATGAATATTTATTAAATCTTACTGATACCTACCAGGGTTCTTGACCTTCTCCAATCAATAGAAACTGATACAAAGCCAGACAAGAAATTCGGGCAAAGTTTCATTGGGGCTCCTGCTATAGCAGAGAGGCATGAGAACAAGTAACAGTTTCCTTTGTTCATTCGCTCCCTGAATGGGTGGCAAGCTTGTTCCTTCTATGGGGTGTGTCCAGAAGTCGGATTGGAGCTGTGGCTTAGGTGGTTTGCCCACTTCTCTGGTGGTGTTGAGGGTAGGGGTTACGTTTTTGTTCCCTTCTCTTCAGAAGTGGCAGTTACATTTTTGGTCGTTTTTTATCTTTTGTCCAGAATTTGTCCCAACTATGGGTACATGCAGTTATATTTAGTCCCTTGGGGTTTCTATTTTGTTGCTCAAGGGGACATTTGTTCAGGTTCAGGCACCGCAGCAAAGGGTCCCAGGCCCCAGCCTGCCCCACTACAAGGCACACTTGTGACATCTTGCACTAAGTAGGTTCTGAGTAAGATTTTTGTGGAATTTATGAGTGATAATAGTGGTAGCTTGCACTCACAGTGTTCTTCCTTTGTTTCAGGCCCTGTTCTATTCCATTAATACGTACCTGCACATTCTAGGCAGAAGGTAGTACAAACTCTCTCTGGAGGGTTACAGTGTTAATATATTACTGACCTTTTATTTTAGTTAAGCCTATTCACTTTTTCCATTACTTTTGCAGAGTGCAATCTATAGAATTAACTCCCAATGGTGTTGGGCTTCTAATTGCAAATTCCTTAGGTGACTATTTCCCTGGGAAGGGGAGCAAAGATTAAAATTGGGCCAGGACAGTGGGAATTTATCAGATGGCAATGAACCATTTTACTTACTAGTTTTTCTGGAAGCCTACTTGTTGTTTTTCCATACTTTGTCTTTTGTTAAATAAAACAATCAGCAATGATTTGAGAGAGGAGCTCAGGAAGAGGAGGTAGGAAGGCTACAAAAATGACCCTACTGTCTTGTCAGTACACTCATCTAGAGTCTTATTTTCTGGACTTCTATGATGGTCCAGTGGTTAAGAATCTGCCTGCCAGTGCAGGGGAAACAGGTTTGATCCCTGGTCTGGGAAGATCCCACATGCCATGGGGCAACAAAGCCTGTGAGCCACAACTACTGAGCCTGTGCACCCTAGAGCCTGTGCTCTGAAACAAGAGAAGCCACCTGAATGAGAAGCCCAATTCTTTAGGCAACTAAAGAAAGCCTGCACACAGCAACAGAGACCCAGCACAGCCAAAAGAAACAAAAGTCTATTTTTGTACTTCTGGGTGGGAAACAGACTGGCCTTTTGACCTGCCTTGGAGAGAAGAATGCAACAGAACCGATGTCTTATGAGTCCTGAGTCTGGACCCAAGAAGTGTTCCATGCTCTTGATGAAACTTTTCTTAGAAACCTGCAGACCACTACATAAATAAGCCCAGGCTAGCTGGCTGGAAAATGAGTCTTGGTGGAGCATAGAGAAGTCATTCCAGCTGAGGCCTCCTTAAACCATCCAGACCACAGCTGACCAGACACCCAACCTCAGAAACATAGGCGATTCCAGCCACAGTCAGCCAGCGTGGCTTAGATCAGTGGGACCACAGATTCCTGAGCAATAGTCATAATAATTAACAAATCATTACATGCTTAGTTGCTCAGTCGTGTCTGACTCTTTGCAACCCCATGGACTGTAGCCCACCTGGCTTCTCTGTCCATGGCAATTCTCCAGGCAAGAATACTGGAGTGAGTTGCCATGCTCTTCTCCAGGGGATCTTCCCAATCCAGGGATCGAACCCAGGTAAATCATTATAATACATTATAATTCGTAAGCCATGTCATATTACAGTTAATATTAACAAAACGTGATAATGGAAAATAAGCCATCCATTTTCATTCCAGGTCACTGACATTTGGGGTGTGTGTGTGTGTGTGTGTGTGTGTGTGTGTGTTTTATGCAATAATAAACAGCACAGAGTTAACTTCAGTGGCACTTCAAGCTGGATATAAAAGAATCACAGAGACGTCCCTGACAGTCCAGTGGTTAGGATGCCGCACTTCCACTGAGGGGGCCCAGGTTCAGTCCCTGGTTGGGGAACTGACATCCTGCATGCCGCACAGCCAAAATAATAAGAATAAAAAAATATAGAAGAATCACAACTATGCTGGTCATGTTTGGGTTAACCTTTTCAAGCATCATATTATTGTAGCAAGTTCTAACTCAGAAGTGGTAATGTGATCTATACAGTTATTAAAAACCAAACTGAGTCAATACATTAGCACTGAGACATTTTATAAAGAAATCCTAATTTTGGTCTCTTTCCAGAAAACAAAACATCTATCGATGCTGAGTGTGCCTTCCCCAAATGCAACAACTGATTCTCGACTATTGCTTCTGGGGGATGAAAGCTCGCATCCTCACCACCTGGTTCTGACTCCTCTTGTCAGTTGTAGTGTTTGAAAACCAAACTAGATTGTGTTCAGATGTCAGGATTTCAGCTCCTGACTGATTTCATGCATGTAAGGTCATGCCTTCTGCAGCTAGACTGCTCTGTACTGAACCCTAGACCTGCTGTTTTCTAGCTGTGATAGCAGGTACACTGCTCAAGCCCTTTCTGCCTCGGTTTCCGCATCTGTAAAATGGGGCTATAAAGGTAACCTAATTTCTGGGTTTGTTGTGAGAATCCAATAACTTATGACATGCAAAGTGATTGTCCAGTCCCTGGCACCTTGACAGCACTACGCAAGTGTTTACTATTCTTACCATTATGATCTTTATTAATTCCTATTCCCTGCTATGCTCTATAGCTAGGTGAGGGTTTTTTAAAGTATTTAATTAATTAATTAATTTGGCTGCACTGGGTCTTAGCTGTGGCCCTTAAGATCTCTGATCTTCGTTGCAGTATGCAGGATCTTTAGCTGCATCATGGGGGATCTAGCTCCTGACTAGGAACTGAACTCAGTCCCCATGCATTGGAAGCATGGAGTCTAAATCACTGGACCACCAGGGAAGTCCCACTATGTGAGTTCTAAAACTTCTGCTCGAATTCCCTCTTGCTGATTTATTTCCTATCCTATTCTTCAGGACACCAGTCTAGAATATAGATTTGGGATACTGTAAGATTCCTAAGATACAGATTTTCAATTCTGTGTGAAGTTTTTCCATCAACTCCATGGTAGGAAACCTCCTTAAGGCTACATTGCATTTAAGAACACTGCATGAGTGTAGCCACTCTGAAGGGCAGTCTGGCAGAAAATATTAAAAGTGAAGATGTGATGCCTTGTGACTAGGAAATTCCTCTTCTTAAAGGCCACTCCAGCTCCCCTCCCGTGCATGGGTAGGCAGGATAGCAATTGTGCAAGAGGAATAAAGTTTCAAATCAACTTAATTAAAAATTAGCAAACAATAAAATGGGCTTTCTTTGTGTATAGAGTTTCATGAATTTCAGATGTATGGATTCATGGAATTAACACCAGGATCAGGATACAGAAAATTCTTTGTGCCTTCCTTTATTTTTACAAGTCAAATAAGTAGTTTTTATTTCAAAATTGAATTTCTTTTCTAGATCTTTGCCTCCTTTATTTTTAATAATTTTTTTTATTGGAGTGTAGTTGATTTACAATGTTTTGTTAGTTTCAGGTGTATAATAAAGTGAGTCAGTTCTGTATATACATATATCCACTCTTTTTTAGATTCTATTCCCATATGGGTCATTACAGAGTATTGGGTAGAGTTTCCTGTGCTCCACAGTAGGTTCTCATTAGTTATCTATCCTATATATAATAGTATGTATGTGTCAATCCCAATCTTTCAATTTATTTATCCCCCATTTCCCCCCTGGCACCTCCCTTTATAATTACACCCTCCCTCCCCCACCCCTTATCTCTGATGACCACAATATCTTCTCCATAGGCACAGCTTTTTTGAGGCTATCACAGAAATGGAATCATACATACATCATGTAAGCTTCTGAGATTTGGCTATCAATATTTATAATAGTGCAAAACTGAAAACTAACCTAAAAGTATAACAATAGGGGAATGACTTAATAAACAGCACATATATCCTATGAAATACCATGCAGCAGTTAAAAAAATTAGGTAGTGCTATATATGCTAACAAGGATAGAATTCCATGACATATCCTATTGGGTAAAAAAATTGCCAATGGATATATTTGACGTATTATCCATTTATGCTAATTTCTTCCCTCATATATAGGTTCAACATAAATGCACAGAGAGGGGCTTCCCTGGTGGTCTAGTGGTTCAGACTCCATGCTCTCAAAGCAGGGCCAAGGATTTAATCCCTGGTTGGGGAACTAAAATCCTGCATGCCTCATAGCTCGATGTTAAAAAAATTGCATAGACAAAGGACTAAAAGGAAGAGCACCAAGTAGATAACAGTGGGATCTTTTCTTTTTTAACCTCCCCAGATGATATTGACGTCCATCCAGTCATTGCACTAGTCAGTAGTTTGTCTTCTTGACTGTATATTAGCATCATCTGGGGGCTTTTATTTCTTTATTATTATTTTTGGGGGGCATGCTGCAGGGTCTTAGTTCTCTGACCAGAGAGCCAACTTGCACCCCTGCGTTGGAAGCATGGAGTCTCAACCAATGAACCACCCGGGAAGTCGCAATAGTGGGTGTCTCATAAGGCACCCACCTTGTTCTCCACCTTGTTTCCCATCCTTGTCTGTCTCCCTCGCCCCCCACTGCCCTTCTCACCATCCCCTAGCCCTGGGGCTGTGCTGAATATTTCCAGTTCTGTTACAAGTATTGTGAAAACAGAGTTTCCAACATGGCGTCCAGTGATCCCTGCCATTTCCATCGCTATATAATTCCCCTCCCATGTAGACTAAGCCTGACCTGTGCAACCTCTCAAGGCTCCAGCTGGGGATGAGGGAGATGCTTCTAAGCCCACCCACGTGGCTGCTGATCATCCTCACTGCTTTGCCACATGGACTTCCCATCAGGCTGCCACCAGAGCCGGCAACCCACGAGAGAGTCCTTTTTCCTCTTTCTCTTTAAAGAGAGTCTCTTTGAAGACTGTAGCTTTCCATTCTTCTGACACGGCAGCTACAGCCTTTTTATAACCTTTTTATAATTCATCTCTTCTGCCACATTGTATTAGTTAGAATTGGGTTGATGAGTCCAGATCACATGTAATGGGAGGGGATGGCCCAGGGTGTGAACATCAGAAGCCTAGGGTCACAGATTGGGGCAGGGGAAGCTTTAGAGACTGTGGCTACAACATCTGCAGACACCAACATAAATGACACAAAGCAACTTTCTGAATACATTTCACTTCGATCTTTTAGAAACATTCAAACTATACTGGGATTTAGAAAACAGTACTTTTGTTTTGTTTTTAAAAATCTAACCCCTTCGGGACTTCCACGGCAGTCCAATGGTTAAGACTGTGCTTCCACCTCAGGGGGACACAGATATGATCTCTGGTCAAGGAACTAAGATCCCACATGCTGTGTGGCGTGTCCCCCTCCCCAAATCTAACCCCTTAAATAAGCAACACATTTAAATGGTTCAAAAATAATATCCCCGTTGCCCTTCCTCCTCTTACCCCCAACAGGTCATTATTTTAATTATTTGTGTTTTATTACAGAGCATCTTCATGCAAGCAGAAGCAAATACAAAATACATTCATATTTCCCCCATTTTTTCATATAACTAGTTGTAGTGCTATGCATACTATTATGTAACCTAATTTTTTTCCCTCGCTGAAATGTGTCTCTGTCTACATCAGTACACATTTTCCTCTTTCCTTTTCTTTTTCAGATGCACTCTTTTTGATTATATATTCTGTTGCATATAATGCAATTTATCCAACCAGTTCCTTGATGATGGACATATGGGTTGTTCTCAATTTTTTGCTCTCACCACAAAAATGCAGCAGTGAACAGTCTTATGGACATGTATTCCTGCATTTCATATATATGGGTGGGATATATTCACAGCAGAAGAGTAGATGGGTCAAAGGTATGTGTATTTCTAATTTGATGAACACTGCCAAATTAATCCATATGGAGCTTGTATCAGCTTACGTTTCCACCATCTACGTAGGAGCGTCTGCTCTCCCTCAGCTTTACCAGCACAGCGTGTTGCCAGGCTTTGGGATCTGTGCCAAGCTGCTAGGTTAAAAACATAATATTTCAATCTGCTTCTAGTCTATACTTGTGATGCTATGGAGTCAAGTTGAACCTTTTCCCATATGTTTGAGAGTAATTTTTTTTTCCATGTCTGTTCACAAATGGCATTTTCAAGTCTCTGTATTTTCCCATACCAAAATTTTCAATTAGAATACCTTTGCCTCCCTATAGCTGGGGAGTTCCTTAATCCCACCCTTGAGTTCATGACTCATTAGAACTCCCAGAACTCAGCAAAACTATTATACTCATGTTGTCGTTGTTCAGTTGCTAAATTGTGTCCGACTCTTTGCAGTCCCATGGACTGCAGCACACCAGACTCCTCTATCCTTCACTATCTCGAGTTTGCTTGAACTCATGTCCATCCTGTTGGTGATGCTATCTAACTGTCTCATCCTCTGCTGCCCCCTTCTACTCCTGCCCTCAGTCTTTCCCAACAACAGGGTCTTTTCCAATGGGTCAGCTCTTCGCCTCAGGTAGCCAAAGTATTGGAGCTTCAGCTTTAGCATCACTCCTTCCAGTGTATATTCAGGGTTGATTTCCTTTAGGATTGACTGGTTTGATCTCCTTGCTATCCAAGGGATATACTCATGATTATGTTTTATTATAGCAAAAGGATACAGAATAGAATTAGCAGGTGGAAGACATATATAGGATGATAATGAGTGAAGAAGTACATTGCAGGTAGCAATGGCACCCCACTCCAGTACTCTTGCCTGGAAAATCCCATGGATGGAGGAGCCTGGTGGGCTGTAGTCCATGGGGTCAAAGAGTTGGACATGACTGACCGACTTCCCTTTCACTTTTCACTTTCATGCATTGGAGAAGGAAATGGCAACCCATTCCAGTGTTCTTGCCTGGAGAATCCCAGGGATGGGGGAGCCTGATGGGCTGCCATCTATGGGGTCACACAGAGTTGGACACAACTGAAGCAACTTAGCAGCAGCAGCAGCAGCTCAGCTTAGAGTGTAGTATTCCAACATGGGCTCTTCCAAGGATTCCTGGAAGACCCAGTTGAATCTGGGAATAGAGTCGGACATGACTTAGCAACTGAACAATAGAATTTGAGTACGAGGAACACTGGGTCAGGAATTTTGTATTAGTCAGGATGGGTTATCTGACATAAACAGTGGCTAACACAGTTTGTTCCTAGTTCATTTAACAGTTTGGAGTATGTGTATAGTAGGCATCTTCCACATGGTGACTCATGAACCCAGATTCTTTCCATCTTGTTGCTCTGCCCTCCTCTAAGGCTTCACCATTTAGCTGGTGGATGAGGGAAAGACAGAGATCATACCCACAGGCTTTCTTTGCTCCATGCTTTAATTGGAAGATATCATTTTCTCCCATATTTCTATTGACCACACCTCAGGCATTTGCTTTCTTCCACCACAAGGAACCCTGAGAAATTTAGTTCAGCTGTGTTCCCAAGTGGAAAGGAAATTAGGGTTTGGTGACCCCTTAGCAGCCTCTGCCAGAGCCCCTGAACTACACAGCTTTATCTCCTTGCTTTCCCCTCACTGTTGGGTAGGATGGCGTTCACCTAGGCTCGCTAGTGTCAGAAGCAGGAGTGTGAGGTCAAGGGGAGGATGATGCAGGAGGCATGAAAGCACTTCAGATGGGGAGGCGGACAGGCAGCCTGGGGGTTCCCTGATGAATTCGCAAACACCAGCTCCAGAGTCTTCCCTGGATCACCTGTAAGTGCCTTCCTTGCCATGCAAACCGTTGGTAAGTATTTTTAGAAGGCCAAAAGTTCCTTTAAGAACCGTAATTATCTCCATTGGAGATGTCAGGAGAGTTTACTGTTAAAGCAGGTGTTGGCTTTCTGCCAGCATGATAAGAAAGTACGCTCTATGCTGTGTTATATCTTTGGGACAGAGTGCTCCTGCAGAGATATTATAAATGGACTGGGGACTCACTTGTCCTTTGGGGGAACCAAAGAGGCATCATTTGTCTTCCGTAGAGTAGGGTAGGGTATGTTATTCTGACCCGCATCGCTCCCACCTCAGGAGGGAAGAAAATCAGTCGACATTCTGTGCAAAAGCTTCCCTCGTTACACCCAGCTCTGATGAGAACCCCTGGGGGTCTTGCTGGTCTGAAGGCAGCACCCAGGCTGGATTCCACAGGAAAAAGAAAAAAAAAAACCTGAGGTTATGCAAGAGAGCTGTCTCAGAAACTGGGGACTCTGTAAAGAGAAATAGAACGTGAGTGTTTGGATCCACCAGGAGAGAAGTCATCTGTTGAAATAAATGGGCTGAGAGAGAGGAGGTTGATTGTGAGGATCAAGAGAGTATGTCTGGGGGAGTCAACCCCCCGAGATCTGAGGTCAGGCTCTGCCAATGACCAGCTCTGTGGCAGTGGGCAGGTCCACTGTTACCTCATATATATAAATGGGAGCCTGTAAGGTAAGTCCGTGACTGGCCAGCTGAGGCTGATTTTTTTCCAGTAGCAAACAACCCCCAGATCCAGAGACCTACAACCCCTGAGATTCATTTCAGGCTCACATCATATGTCTACCATGACAGAATGTCTCCCATTCACGATGCTTCCAATCTTGTGGCGGAAGAGAAAGAAGAAGAGTGGGGATCAGTCAGTGATGCTTTGTCTGGGAAATAGTGAAAGGCATGTCTATTCACGTCTTATTGCCTAAAGGAGTCAGTGGTGATGCCTGACCGCATAGTTCTCCCATAGAAACTGGACCTTAGGGGAGGAGCAGGAGTGACTGTTTTAAACAACAACCCATGGCACACTGGCTTAGTTGCCCAGCAGCATCTGGAATCTTAGTTCCCAGACCAGGGATTGAACTCATGTTCCCTGCATTGGCAGGTGGATTCTTAACCACTGGACCACCAGGCAAGTCCCCCTCTAGTAAACCTTTTTCTTTAATTTATTTTTGATCGGATGATAATTGTTTTACAATATTGTGTTGGCTTCTGCCACGCAGCAACGTGAATCATGTGTATACATATGCCCCCTCCTTCTTAAACCTTCCCCTCCACCCCTTACCCCATCCCACCCCTCTACGTGGTCACAGAGTGCTCCTTATGCTACACATATGTTGGTTTTATTTCTAGTTTTTAAGGAACCTCTGCAGTGGCTGTATTGATGTATTCTGCTTTGTGTCTCTGTGAATTTGAATTCCAGGTACCTTGTATAAGTGGAATGATGCAGTGTTTGCCCTTCATATCATGTATTCTACCAAGCACAGTGTTTTCAAGGTCCACTTATGTTATAGCATTATATCAAATGTTCATTCCTTTTAAAGGCCAAGTAGCATTCCATTGTAGATAGACACCACATTTTGCTTAACCACCACTCATCTCTAGATGGACACTTGGACTGTCTCTACCTTTTAAATATTGTGAATAATGCTTCCAGGAATGTGGTATACAAATAACCTTGAGTGTCCACTTTTAAGTCTTCAAAATTATTCTTTTTTTAAAAAAAAATATTTATTTGGCTGTGTTGCCTCTTAGTTGCAACCTGAGGGATCTTCAATCTTTGTTGTGGTATATGGGTTCTTTAGTTGCATCATGCAAATAGTTGCAGCATGTGGGATCTGGTTTCCTGATCAGGGATTGAACCTTGGTCCCCGGCATTGGAAGCACAGAGTCTTAGCCACTGGACCATCAGGGAAGTCCTCTTCAAAATTATTCTTGCTGATTCATTACCATGCTGGAAAACTTCATAGCACACTCTCTTTCTCAGAAAACCAACACACATCTTCATATTTCTCTTACTGAACAAGTGTTGATGAATCTGCTCAATTTAATTGTCTCTACTTTCCTTTGGGGTTCTTCTGAATCATGAGTTTTCAGCAAATCTCTGTCATTATTTCCAGAAATTTATATGTTCATCTGTAACTGTAAGCCATTCTCTTCCTGCTATTTCCGCCTATCTTCAGTAAAAACTTTCCAGGCCCGTGTGCCACCTCTCCAAGTCTTGCTAAATAATGACAGTCAATTTTACTGAATCATGTCAAAAATAATGGATTAAAATCACTCCTCCCTGGGAACACATTTGCATCTGCCAAGGATCTAAATAATCTTAACTTAGGGCAGTGACGAATGTAGGGAGTTTTGGCATCCAGCTACCATGATGGAGGGAAGGGTAATTGGAGTTTGCGGACTTTTCTAGGTTAGGAAGCCCCCTCATCACAACGATTGACCATCAGTCAGGCTGTCAGCTTTGCACCAAGAAAGATGTGCAGTCAGCCTCAAAGTCTGCCCCTGCCCCTAGCCCTGGCTTGCTGCTTACATCTGCTTTGCCAGGGAACCCTGTGGATCCTGAGAGAGAAGCTGTTTTTCATGGCCCCTCTCTCCCACCAACAGCCAGGAAATCCATTAAAAGGTCAGTTCTGCTTTTGAGAGATGTGACATTTTTTCAGCCAGTTAATGACAAACTGGGGAATTGAAGTGTGTTGGTCCGTGATGCTCAGATCAGGGGAAGACAGATGGCTTATATTTGAACTTCAGACTTTAGGTGAAAGAGTAGGAATCTGCTTCTGCATGCGCGCACACACACACACACACACACACACAGAGTCTCCCCAACTGGCCTCCATGAATCACAGCTGGTGACACACAAGTGACAGCTGGTCCTCTCAGGTGAGTGCTTTGCCTTCTTCTAGAGGTTTAAGTTCTGTTTGTACCTTTCATGGAAACCAGCGTATTCCAGAAGCACTGCTTACATTCCTCATCTGTAAGGGGGTGGAGAGGTGAAATGGTAAATACCTCTTACATCTTAGTGAGTCCATCCTGACTCACCCCTCTCCAGCCCATGCTGCACACAGCACTCAGAGGCATGTTGTATTAATACAAGTTGCAAACAGGATGATGGCCCAGCTAAGAGCTTCTCATTGAATTGAGAAGAAAAATCTTACCTCCCGACACAGCCACAGAAAGTAAAAAAGTGTCAATTGCTCAGTCGTGTCCAACTCTTTTTGACCCCAAGGAGTGTGGCCCACCAGGCTGCCCTGCCCATGGGATTCTTCAGGCAAAAATACTGGAATGGGCAGTCATTCACTTCTCCAGGAGATCTTCCTTACTCAGGGATCGAACTCAGGTCTCCTGCACTGTGCGCAGCTTCTTTATTGGCTGAGCCACCAGGGAAGCCTCTAGGATGGCCCTGCCCCTCCTGTCCTGACACTGCACCTTGACCCCTGCCATCCTCTCTCCTGTGGTAACTCCTCCCCCCATGCTCAGACGGCTGACTCTTACATCACATCCTGTACAGAGACTTCGTTGTTCACCTTCTCCAAAAAGCTGTCTACTTAGGACTTCACTGTATCACCCAGTTTTATTTTTTGCTTTTAAATTTTATTTATCTATTGTTTTTGTCTGTGCTGAGTCATTGTTGCTGTGCGGGCTCTTTTCTGGTTGTATCGAGGGCCACTCTTTTTTGCATGGATCACCCAGTTTTATCTTCTGTATGGCACCTGTCAGTGTCTGAAATGACCTTGTCCATTGATGGCTTTCTTTGCTAACCGTTTGGCCCACCTCCGCCCACTGTGCCGGACCCCACGCTGGTAACGCTACGCCCCAGCAGGGGTGCTCCAGAGAGGCGTGAAAAATGAATGAATCCTTCAGTTGAGTTCAGTTGCTCAGTCGTGTCCAACTCATTGTGACCCCATGGACTGCAGAATGCCAGGCCTCCTTGTGCATCACCAACACCCGGTGTTTACCAAAACTCATGTCCACTGAGTCCATTGATGGCCATCCAGCCATCTTATCCTCTGTGATTCCCTTCTCCTCATACCTTCAATCTTTCCCAGCATCAGAGTCTTTTCAAATGAGTCACTTCTTCGAATCAGGTGGCCAAAGTATTGGAGCATCAGTCCTTCCAATGAATATTCGGGACTGATTTCCTTTAGGATGGACTGGTTGGATCTCCTTGCAGTCCAAGGGACTCTCAAGAGTCTCCTCCAACACCACAGTTCAAAAGCATCAGTTCTTCAGTGCTCAGCTTTCTTTAATAGTCCAGGTCTCACATCCACACATGACTACTGGAAAAAACACAGCTTTGACTAGACAGACCTTTCTTGGCAAAGTAATGTCTCTGCTTTTTAATATGCTGTCTAGATCAGTCACAACTTTTCTTCCGAGCAGCAAACGTCTTTTAATTTCATGGCTGCAGTCACCAACTGCAGTGATTCTGGAACCCAAAAAAATAAAGTCTGTCACTGTTTCCATTGTTTCCTCATCTATTTGCCATGAAGTGATGGGACCGTTTTCTGTGGAAAATTCTGAAAGTAATGGGAATACCGGACCACCTGACCTGCCTCTTGAGAAATCTGTATGCAGGTCAGGAAGCAACAGTTAGAACTAGACATGGAGCAACAGAATGGTTCCAAATAAGAAAAAGAGTTTGTCAAGGCTGTATATTGTCACCCTGCTTATTTAACTTCTATGCAGAGTACATCATGAGAAACGCTGGGCTGAAAGAAACACAAGCTGGAATCAACATTGCTGGGAGAAATATCAATAACCTCAGATATGCAGATGACACCACCCTTATGGCAGAGAGTGAAAAGGAACTAAAAAGCCGCTTGATGAAAGTGAAAGTGGAGAGTGAAAAAGTTGGCTTAAAGCTCAACATTCAGAAAACAAAGATCATGGCATCCGGTCCCATCACTTCATGGGAAATAGATGGAGAAACAGTGGAAACAGTGTCAGACTTTATATTTTGGGGCTTCAAAATCACTGCAAATGGTGACTGCAGCCATGAAATTAAAAGACGCTTACTCCTTGGAAGAAAAGTTATGACCAACCTAGATAGCATATTCAAAAGCAGAGACATTACTTTGCCAACTAAGGTTTGTCTAGTCAAGGCTATGGTTTTTCCAGTAGTCATGTATGGATGTGAGAGTTGGACTGTGAAGAAAGCTGAGTGCTGAAGAATTGATGCTTTTGAACTGTGGTGTTGGAGAAGACTCTTGAGAGTCCCTTGGACTGCAAAGAGATCCAACCAGTCCATTCTGAAGGAGATCAGCCCTGGGATTTCTTTGGAGGGAATGATGCTGAAGCTGAAACTCCAGTACTTTGGCCACCTCATGAGAAAAGTTGACTCCTTGGAAAAGACTGTGATGCTGGGAGGGATTGGGGGCAGGAGGAGAAGGGGACGACAGAGGATGAGATGGCTGGATGGCATCACTGACTCGATGGATGTGAGTCTGAGTGAAGTCCAGGAGTTGGTGATGGACAGGGAGGCCTGGCGTGCTGCGATTCATGGGGTCGCAAAGAGTTGGACACGACTGTGTGACTGAAATGAACTGAACTGAACTGAACTGATGGGACCAGATGCCATGATCTTAGTTTTCTGAATGTTGAGCTTTAAGCCAACTTTTTCACTCTCCACTTTCACTTTCATCAAAAGGCTCTTTAGTTCTTCTTCACTTTCTGCCATAAGGGTGGTGTCATCTGCATATCTGAGGTTATTGATATTTCTCTCGGCAATCTTGATTCCAGCTTATGCTTCACCCAGCCCAGAGTTTCTTATGATGAACTCTGCATATAAGTTAAAGAAGCAGGGTGACAATATACAGCCTTGACATACTTCTTTCCCAATTTGGAACCAGTCTGTTGTTCCATGTCTAATTCTAACTGTTGCTTCCTGACCTGCATACAGATTTCTCAAGAGGCAGGTCAGGTGGTCTGGTATTCCCATCTCTTGAAGAATTTTCCACAGTTTATTGTGGTCCACACAGTCAAAGGCTTTGGCATAGTCAATCAAGCAGAAGTAGATGTTTTTCTGGAACTCTCTTGCTTTTTTGATGATTCAACAGATGGCAATTTGATCTCTGGTTCCTCTGTCTTTTCTAAATCCAGCTTGAACATCTGGAAGTTCATGGTTGACGTACTGTTGAAGCCTGGCTTGGAGAATTTTGAGCATTACTTTACTAGTATGTGAGATGATTGCAACTGTGCAGTAGTTTGAGCATTCTTTGGCATTGCCTTTCTTTAGGAATCCTTGTAGACCTGTAATCATATTATATATTATCGTACGTCAATTTTAAGTAGTTTATCGGTTTAAATCTCAACATTTAATCAAAAAAGATTAATGATAAATAAGAGCATGAATATGAATACAAAAAAACGAATAAATGAATGAATGGCTAAGCAGCAATTTCTGATGTTGCCAGAAAACTAAGCGACACAAGGTATGTGAAGCTCTCAGCACCAGGACTGCTTTTGCAGTTGGTGTCGCATTAATGTTATTTATCATTATTACCATCGAAAAGTTTCACTGGAAGGTAGTGCTCACAGCCTGGACTACAGGCTGACTTGATGTAATCTGGGGGATTTTTAAAAAAAAATATGTTTATATATTTATTTATTTGGCTGCACTTGTCTTAGCTGCACCATGCAGGATCTTCAATCCTCATTGCACATGCAGGATCTTTAGTTGTGCCAACTTTTATTTGCTACGTGTGGGAACTAGTTCCCAGACCGGGGATTGAACCCAGGTCCCCTGCATTGGACCACCAGGAAAGTCCCATTGGAATGCTTTTTTAAAATTGAGCCACTCACAAAATGTTGGAGGGTTTACATTAAATCCTGATTTCTACATTCTTTTCCACTCTCTATCATCACCCTCCAAAAATCAGAAAATCTGGTGACACCAGACTCACATCTCTCATGGCAATAATGGCTCGCTGGTGCTGGACAGCACAGGCTGCTTTCCCTGGGGGTGTCTGGCCAGGTTGCCGTTGTCTCCACTGTCATTGGGACTGTTCACCTGGCCCCTGGGTGCATCTGAATTTGCAGGATGAATAGGGATCTGATGATCACAGTAGAAACCTGATGATCACAGTAGAAACCTTGATTCCTATGGATCTACTGCTTGGAACCAAGGCCTGGGTTGAGGTGGGGGAACTGTAGTAAGCCTAAGCTCCCTCTCCTGACCCTCCAGGGTCACAGATGTCTCCTCGGGCCCCTCATGGCTGTGTGGTGTGGTCCGCAAAGCTGTGATGTTTGGGTTTCCCTCTGCTGGAAGCAAGTCCCCCAGGGTCTCAGATCTGGCTGACTCAGCCCTGGGTGATTCCCCTCTAGCCCCCAGCTCTCTGCATTCATCTTATCAGGGAGAGTGCTTCCTCAATTCCCATAAACTGCAGGCTCCTTCCAGATCTCAGATGTTGGGGAGGTTCACTGCCGATAAGGGGGTAGCATCCCACCATCTAGCTCAGCCTGCAGCAGAAGGGAAGAGACACATGTGGGTCTGACTGCTGGACAGAATTAACAATCAGATGCTCTGGGAGAGGCCCTGTTGCTCCCAATTATCATCTCTGGGCAGGACCCACCACACATTCAAATGGTTCAAATCAGCAAATAATAAAGAACCCCATCCCTAATGTCTAGCCCCCACCCTCCCTCCCCTCAAGGCTCTGCACACAGCTTGGACAAACTAGCCTCTAACAACCAATAACCAAGTGGCCTTTCTAAGTATAGGGGACTTACCAGCCCTGCCATAACTCAGGTAGGGTCTCTTCTGACACAGGAGTGGTCCACGGAGCAAGTAGGATGAAAAAGTGGTCTGGCTGCTGGTGGTTAGGAAGCTTTCCACACTGTCACCCTGGAAATGTATGTTGCTGTAGAACATTATGCTAGGATTGCTGGTGCCAGGGGCTGTTTGAAAGTGCCAGAGTTGAACACAGTTCTCCCCATTCCATGAAAAGGGGACGGGGAGAATGGCCTCACACATGCTTGTTCTTTTATTAAGAGCTAATGGCTATAGTTTGTTGGCATAACTAGGATATGTTATGTCTTTCCAGGTATCTCAGGATAAAGCATTGATTGGTAAGATGCTTTCTCTGGAGCAGATAAAACTCTTTCCTGGAACTTCCCAGGTGGTCCAGTGACGAAGAATCTGCCTCGCAATGCAGGAAACACAGGTTCCACCTCTGGTCAGGGAATTGTGATCCCATATGCCCCAGAGCAACTAAGCCTGTGCATGGCAACTACTGAGCTTGTCTGCTCTGGAGCCCCTGCATTGCAACTAGAGAATCCTTGCATGGCAGTGAAAGATCCTGCAGGATGCAGCAAAGATCTTCTCTTGAAGTTCACATTGGTCACAGTAAATATTTTATTTTCAACAGACTTTTTATAACATCTTAAGAGTCTCACAGTTACAGAATTTCTCCCTAGTTGATGCTTCCTGATGACAAATCAAGAGGCATTTTAATCTCATCCATAACTTGTCTCCAAGCTGTATTTTCACGAAGATTTGCTTCAGGGAGCCATCCCTACAGAGAACTAATTCCATCTGTGGAGTATGACTCCTTGTTACAACCTCATGGATTGATTTATATCATCGCTACTAGATTAGGGGACTCATCATTTGGGGTTCATTTGTTACTGAGTTCAAGCTCACTCTGCTTGCCCCATGAGAGACCAGTGAATCTGAGAGACCAGGTGTGGAGGCAAGAACTATGACTTTATTTGGAGAGACAGCTGATCAAGGATACAGCAGACTAATGTCTCAAAATAACCCTCTTGTGGGGGTCTGGATGCCAGGTTCCTTTATGTATCAGAGATAGACGGAGGTGAGGAAGCAAAGTAAAAAGATCATTAGTCTTGCAAGTACCTCCTAGAATGGCAAGCTTCAGGCAGGGGGATGTATTAATTTCTTCCTTTTTGCCATCTACAGGTGGACAGGATTCTGAAAAAAAGGCTTTAGCTTAAGTGGCTCAGACAGTAAGGAACCTACCTGCAATGCAGGAGACCAGGGTTCAATCCCTGGGTCAGGAAGATCCCCTGGAGGAGGGCATGGCAGCCCACTCCAGTACTCTTGACTGGAGAATCCCCAAGGACAGAGAAGCCTGGCAGGCTACATTCCATAGGATCGCAAAGAGTTGGACATGACTGTGTGACTAGGCACAGCAAGCACTCAGGCAGAGGGGCAGGATTCTTTGAGACAGGCCATAATGTCTGATTATAATAAATGTGGCCAAAAACACAGGTCTAGCATGAAGAGTCAAAACTGACTCTTTCCTGTTAGAATCCAACATTCTTTTGCTGTAACAGAAAATGATTTTGACTAATTTTTCCCAGGTCAGTTTTTTTTTTTTTTTTTTTTTTTGCTATTGGAGTATGTGTGTGTGCTCAGTTGCTCAGTCATGTCTGACTCTTGTGACCCCAAGGGCTGTAGCCCATGAGGCTTCTCTGTCCATGGGATTTTCCAGGCAAGAATATCAGAGTGGGTTGCCATTTCCTCCTCCAGGGGGTCTTCCCCACCCAGAGATTGCACCTGTGTTTCCTGCATCTCCTGCATTGGGAGGCAGATTCTTTACCACTGAGCCACCTGGGAAGCCCCTTATTGGGTGAATAGTTGATTTACAATGTTATGTTAGTTTCAGGTGTACAGCAAAGTGGTTCAGTTATACATACAAGTATACCTATCTTATATGATTTTGACTGATTTAAAGAGAAATAGCCTTCCTTTATTAGAAGGTAATGAGGTATCTTTCAAAATAGAAAATTGGGGGGAGGGATAAATTAGGAGTTTAGGATTAACAGATACACACTACTATAAATAAAATAATCAACAGGGACCTAGTCTGGAGCACAGAGTACTCTACTCAATAGTCTGTGTCGACTGAAAAATCAGTCACAACCTGAAGTAGAGAGCTATTTTATTCAGTGGGAATGTTTAGTACCCAAAGCCCTGGAGACAGCATCTCAGTAGCTCTGAGAAAACTGCTCAGGAGGCAGGAGGGGGAGTCATGCTCTATACTTGCTTGCAACAAGGGGGGCAGGCAGTCTGAACATCAAAGATTATTGTTAAGTAGTTTTCTTACTACTAGATACCTAGATACCAAGTACGGAGTTTAACGCTCTTCTGCGTATGGGAAGATGCAAGTGTCTGGGCTCACTGAATTCATTCCTTTCATTTGCACCTCAGCTATCTGGGGCCAAATCCTGTTTTTTTTTTCCCCCTCACATCCCCCAGGGCTCTTCAGCAATCACTGTAGTGGGGTGACAGCATCTGCTGGCTCTCAGGCATTGTGTTTCCTTTTGGGAGCCTCAGCCACATTTGGAGGCTTAAAGTCACTGATGGCTGTTCCATCCTTGTTTATTGATATGATATTCCCTTTCACATCTGTAATAACCTATATGGGAATACAATCTGAAAAAGAATGGACACATGTATATGTATAACTAAATGGCTTTATTGTATACTTTATTTTTTTTCCCGACTTTTTATTTTTTATTTTTTTAATTTTAAAATCTTTAATTCTTACATGCGTTCCCAAACATGAACCCCCCTCCCACCTCCCTCCCCACAACATCTCTCTGGGTCATCCCCATGCACCAGCCCCAAGCATGCTGCACCCTACGTCAGACATGGACTGGCGATTCAATTCTTACATGATAGTATACATGTTAGAATTCCCATTCTCCCGAATCATCCCACCCTCTCCCTCTCCCTCTGAGTCCAAAAGTCCGTTATACACATCTGTGTCTTTATTCCTGTCTTGCATACAGGGTCGTCATTGCCATCTTCCTAAATTCCATATATATGTGTTAGTATACTGTATTGGTGTTTTTCTTTCTGGCTTACTTCACTCTGTATAATTGGCTCCAGTTTCATCCATCTCATCAGAACTGATTCAAATGAGTTCTTTTTTACGGCTGAGTAATACTCCATTGTGTATATGTACCACAGCTTTCTTATCCATTCATCTGCTGATGGACATCTAGGTTGTTTCCATGTATACTTTAAACTAACACAACATTGTAAATCAACTATACCACAATCAGTTCAGTTCAGTTCAGTTCAGTCGCTTAGTCGTGTCCAACTCTTTGTGACCCCATGGACTGCAGCACACCAGGCTTCCCTGTCCATCGCCAACTACCAGACCCTACTCAAGCTCATTGTCCATTGAGTCGCTGATGCCATCCAACTATCTCATCCTCTGTCATCCCCTTCTCCTCCCGCCTTCAGTCCTTCCCAGCATCAGGGTCTTTTCAAATGAGTTGGTTCTTCACATCAGGTGGCCATCAGGTTCTTCAGCTTCAGCATCTGTTCTTCTAATGAACACCCAGGACTGATTTTCTTTAGGATGGGCTCTTTGGATCTCCTTGCTGTCCAAGGGACTCTCAAGAGTCTTCTTCAATACCACAGTTCAAAAGCATCATTCTTCAGTGCTCAGCTTTCTTTATAGTCCAACTCTCACATCCATACATGACCACTGGAAAAACCATAGCCCTGGCTAGACGGACCTTTGTTGGCAAAGTAATGTCTCTGCTTTTGAATATGCTATCTAGGTTGGTCATAACTTTTCTTCCAAGGAGTAAGCATCTTTTAATTTCATGGCTGCAGTCACCATCTGCAGTGATTTTGGAACCCCCCCAAAATAAAGTCTGTCACTGTTTCCATTGTTTCCCCATCTATTTGCCATGTAATGATAGGACCAGATGTCATGATCTTAGTTGTCTGAATGTTGAGTTTTAAGCCAACTTTTTCACTGTCCTCTTTCACTTTCATCAAGAGGCTTTTTAGTTTTTTGCTTTCTGCCACAATATTACATAAAAATTAAATTAATAAAAATTTAAGAAGATAATAATAGATTTCTTTGAAATGGAAAATCAGCCTGAAACCTAGACTTAAAATGGACAGGAAAGGACCAAGGGATCAGAACATCAGTATAATGCAGAAACTGGGGGCACCTGGGTGGACATCCTCTGAATAGAGGAGGCCCAGGCAACTTGACTGAGAGCTTCACCAGACTGCATCCAACTAGGCTCAGCCAGTAAAGAATCTGCATGCAATGCAGGAGACCCAGTATCCATCCCTGTGTTGGAAGATTCCTTGAAGAAGGGAATGGCTACCCGCTCCAGTATTTTTGCCTGGAGAATTACATGAAAAGAGGAGGCTGGTGGGTCACAGTCCATGAGGTTACAAGGAACCAGACACGACTGAGCGACTAACACTTTCACTTTCCTCTTCCTCAAAACAAATTTGAGATGCTGTCACCAGAGAAAGAGTGATACTAAAACTGCAAAGTAACATGTGACCATGATGTCCTGTTTTATCATTGTTTTCACTTTGTAATTTTTTAGGTGTAATGCAATGCCTTTCAAAAGGCAATTTTTAAAAATAAACAATATTGATAATGCCAAGTTTTGCTATCTAAAACTTACTGTTGCAAGTTGATCCACTTCATGCAGGCATTCCCTATTTAGAAAAATGTGTTATGCAAGCTTCATAGAAACACATTTGAACACATTAAATATCACTGCAGCAATGAACAGGATCTCATATTCCTTCGATCTCCTCCTCTTCTGATTTCTGCATTTTTGTTTATCTATTTATTTGGCTGTGTTGAGGTGCAGTTGTTGCATGCAGCATCTTTTGTTGCAAGCACATGGACTCTCTAGCTGTGGCATGTGGGCTTGGTGGTTGCGAGGGCTTCCCTGGTGGGTCAGAGGTTAAAGCGTCTGCCTCCAATGCAGGAGACCCGGGCTTGATCCCTGGGTCGGGAAGATCCCCTGGAGAAGGAAATGGTAACCCACTCCAGTATTCTCACCTGGAGAATCCCATGGATGGAGAAGCCTGGTAGGCTACAGTCCACGGGATCACAAAAAGTCGGACACGACTGAGAGACTTCACTTTCTTTCACTTGGTTGTTCCGAGGCAAGTGGGGTCTTAGTTCCCCACTCAGAAATCAAATCCACATCCCCTGCATTGCAAGGCAGATTTTTAACCACTGGACCACCAGGGAAGTCCCTCTATATTTATTATATTATAAGCAGACATTGCCAAAGAAAAGGCAATAAATTACTATAAACGACAACATTGATTCTTAGGGAGAAAGGATAGCAAGAATCAGCTCTTTTATGTGACCAAAGAATCTCTTTATTTAATGTTCTTATTAATGTGAACTGAACCTAAAAATGTGAACATCTAGATATATATAAATATTGCTTAATTCGAGTTTTACCTGCATTATATAAACTGCCTATAACTTCTTTTCTTAAGGAATAATTGTGTATGTTTCTTTTCCTCAATTTCTCACTAAATGTCAAATCATTTTGGAATAAATAGTACAGTAAGGTATTACATAAATAGGAAAAAGTTAAACACTACATAGGACATTGTAAGATGCCTTCTTTTACATTTATTTTTTATTGAAGTATAGTTGATGTACAATGTTGTGTTAATTTCCGCTGTAGAGCAAAGTGACTCGGTTACACACCTATATTATACATTCTTTTTAAATAATATCCTCTCCCATTATGGTTTATCCCAGGAGATTGGATATAGTTCCCTGTGCTATACAGTAGGATCTTGCTGTTTATCCATTCTATATATCATAGTTTGCATCTACCCTCAAACTCCCAGTCCATCCTTCTCCCTCCCTGCCCGCTTGGCAACTACAAGTCTGTTCTCTATGTCCATGATTCTATTTCAGGGATAAGTTCATTTGTGCCATATTTTAGATTCCACATATAAGTGAAATATGGTATTTGTCTTTCTCTGACTTATTTCACTTAGCATGATGATCTCTGCTGCTGCTGCTGCTAAGTCGCTTCAGTTGTGTCCGACTCTGTGCGACCCCATAGACGGCAGCCCAACAGGCTCCCCTTTCCCTGGGATTCTCCAGGCAAGAACACTGGAGTGGGTTGCCATTTCCTTCTCCAATGCATGAAAGTGAAAAGTGAAAGTGAAGTCGCTCAGTCTAGTTGCATCCGTATTGCTGCAAATGGCATTATTTCATTCATTTTTAGTACTCCAGTATTTATGTGTAAGACGTCTTTATTCATTCATCTGTCGATGGACATTTAGGTTGTTTCCATGTCTTGACTATTGTGAATAGTGCTGCTGTAAACATTGAGAGTGCATGCATCTTTTTGAATTATGGTCATGTCTGGGTATATGCCCAAGAGTGGGATTGTTGGATTCTATGGTGATTTTATTTTTAGTTTTTTAAGGAGCCTCCATACTGTTCTCCATAGTGGCTGTACCAACTTACATTCCCACCAACAGTGTAGGAGGGTTCCCTTTTTTCTACACCCTCTCCAGCATTGGTAATTTGTAGCCATTTTGATGATGACCATCCTGACCACTGTGAGATGATACCTTATTGGAGTTTTGATTGGCATTGCTCTAGTAATTGGTGATATTGAGCATCTTTTCACTATGCCTTCCTTTTAAAACTGGTCCTGTCGATAGATGCAGTGGCTGTATTCAAAATACTTAATGAGTAGTGCGAATCCTGACCAATCAGAGTGGACATGGGACAGCCCTGCAGGGAGGGGCACAGCAGTGAACACCAGCCCCACTGCAGGCACACAAGTATACTCTTATAGAAGTTTTTCCCTCTCCTGAAAGCTGGAGAACTCAAAATAAACACACACTGGTTTCTTGTCTGTATCATCTTCCTTTTCTGTATATTCATCTCTGGGTAATTTTGGAGCCAGTGTGCCTAAAGAGATGAGCATTGGGTTAGGAATTCTGACATTCTGTCATTTCGGCTTATCTTCTTAAATCAGTCTTGTTGTTCTACCAGGGGTCTTAGGGTTCCCACTGTGAAACTGGACCAACGGACCTTTAAATCCAATTGACCTCAACAAGTTTCTTAAAATCCTGTTCACCTAACATCTCTTAGCAACAGTTGATAGTCATTAATTGTAGAAAAGCAACACTTTCTGAATGAGCTGGCCACTCGGATTCTTGATCAGGAAGATAGCCTAGAACTGAAAGATTTCTGTCTCTCACATGGATAAAAGTTAAAACTGCACACACATTACTGCCTGTTTAGCATCTCTGCTGTCACAGTTAGCTTCACCTGGAGAAACCTTCCCCTCCAAAAGAGAAAAAAAAGAAAAAGACTAAACAATGCCAAAACAGGGTCTCTCTTCATCTTGAAGAACAACAGCTTAATTGGCTCAGCCATTTAGAAGCCAAATCATTGATATGTTCACTAATGAAATGTTTCATGCTCTTTGGAGCCTTTGAGGGGAAAAAAGAAAAACGTTCACGCTGATCTATAAATCACGTTAAATAATTTCTCTTCCCTTCCAAGGAAACTTTTTTCACTCTCTGTGTGTTATATTATCTGCGTGAAACAGACACTGGCAGAGGGGAAAATGACGGACACTCTGAGCAAATTTAATGAAGTGGCTCCAAATATTGTATCAAAATAAATGAAGTGAATAATGCAAGAGCTCATTCCTGGGTCTCTTTTCACAACAATAACCATTGTATGAAACACACACCAGAGGGGATTCAGATGGATGGCTGAGTCTGAAGGCGTCACTGTGATGTATTACATACCAGGACACAATAGGCAGCTTCAATTGCTATATTTAATTTCAGTAATTCTTTGAGCCTGGTGATTGGGAAGAGGTAGGAAGGGAGGGGAGAAGGAGAACGACAGCCCTTTCGAGCTGTCTGCAAACAGTGTTTGCTTTGGCTTCCATCAAAACACCTAGATGGGTTCTTGAGTTTTTATTATTATTATTATTATTATTTTTAATTCTATTGAAGTCTAGTTGATTATAATGATGTACAACAAAGTGACTCCATTATACATTTGTTGTTAGTGGTGCTGTTTCATCGCTAGTCGTGTCTGACTCTTTTGCAACACCATGGACTGTAGCCCACCAGGCTCCTCTGTCCATGGGATTTGATTCCCATCTGATTCCTTCTTCAGGGGATCTTCCCAATCCAGGAATCAGACCTGCACCTCCTGCTTGGCAGGTGGATTCTTTACCACTGAGCCACCGGGAAGCCCCCAGTACATATATATATATGTCCTTTTTCATATTCTTTTCAATTCTGACTTATTACAAGATGTTAAATATAGTTCCCTGTGCTGTGCAGCAGAACCTCATTGTTTATCCATCCTATACATGCTAGGTTGCATCTGCTAACCCCTAAACTCCCAGTCCTTCCTTTTCCTCCCAACTTTTGGCAGCTGTAAGTCTATCCTCTCTGTCCATGACTCTGTTTCTGTTTTGTAGATAAGTTCATTTGTATTGTATTTTAGATTCCACATATAAATGGTATGAATGGTGTTTGTCTTTCTCTGACTTACTTGGCTTAGTATGATAATCTCTAAGTCTATCCATGTTGCTGCATGGGGTCTTTAGTTTTTTTTTAAAACACTAAATTTGCTTAAATTTATTTCTATTTATCTGTTTTTTGACTGCACCACCCAGCATGTGGGATCTTATTTCCCCAACCAGGGATCAAATCCGTGTCCCTGCAATGTAAGGGACCACTTACACTTAACCACTAGACTGCCAGGGTTTGGACTCTCTGGATCTCTTGGTGGGACTCCCTCCATTGTCTGAGGGAGCATTGCTTAGAAATTAGTGGCTCCCGCGTCATCTTTTGGTTGTCCAACACTGGTGATTCCCTCAGGGATGCCCTCACTGTGAAAGAATGAGATTCCATCTCTGACAGTGAGGGGGTCCACACGTGTCCTGGACTTGGCCAACCTCATTTTTTCCCAAGAATTCTGATTCTTGAGTAACGGGTGTAGGGAGTCAGGGAATATGGGCAGCCACACAATATTGTGACATAGAAAGGTCACATATAGAGGTGATCACTATATGTCCTATAGCTGGGACATAAGTGGCTTTTGTCACCTTTTCTGTGGCTCCCAGTAGCTGGTTCTCTTGGTTCCTGCTCATTTCTCAGGTTTTTAATCTCTGCCTCTGATATCCTTCTAATAATGGGTCACTTTCTGTTGCTTGCAACCAAGAAAACTAACTCTCTCCAACAAGCTTCTTAGAAGAACATGCCCTCCCCCCTTTTTTTTGTCTCAGGGAAAAAAGAGGTGTGAGATATTTTGAAAACATCCTGAGGCAGAAGATAAGAAGATAATATGCCACAAATTCATTAAACTTGTGCTATGTGTCAGAAGTGGTTCTAAGCAGTTTGTATCTATGAGCTCAATTCTCACTATTATATTTTAAAGAAATTTATTATTCCTCCCATTGTAAAGATTAGAAAATGAAAGCAGAGAGATGATAAATAGATCACTTATGTGAGTCAAAGTAAAAAGTGGAAGGGCCAGAAATTGAAACCAGGGAGTCTGGGTCTAGCTCTTGTTTTTTAAGGATATTCTGTTGCTTCTCTCAAATGATAAAACTGTCCAACTTTTTCAAGATGGATTCCAGCCCAGAGGCCTCTGGGATCACATTTAGCATCACATATTATGGGTTGGTGCCCTCTCCCTTTTGATGCCCACAGAGCCTTCCTGCACATGTGCAGTGTCTCCCTTGCCCCAGGGATGGGAAATATGTGAGCTTCTGATCCTTTGCTCAGACAAGGTTTAGTCCATCTCTGTTCCTGCCATGACCATTATTGTACAGTGTCCATAGGAGGCAAAGCTTGGCTGTTTACCCTGTTTCAGTTGTTACTTCCATTCTGGAGAGCAAATAGCAAGCTGGTTATAAATGCCTGAACTGGAGCCTGTCCATCTCTTATCTCACTATCATAGCACAGTAGGCTAGGAATATTATAGTTTGGATATGATGGAGGTGGTCTTTGCTGCTTCTAGCGATTATCTGGCAGTTGTGTGCCCTCTGTTTATGTCTTGGCTGAATTTGCTGTACCTGGTCCTTCTCAAACCTTTTAGAATTAAGATTCCTCTATTTAAGGGCATCATTATGCAGTTCCATCACAATCTCGCACATGTGTTACTTGTGGTTTTTATACTGTTAGTGGGCAGCATAGCACAAGGCCTAAAAGTTTACTCAAAACAGCATGTGAGGTTTAGGAGCTGTGTGGCTCGCTCAAAGTTGTCTTTGAGGGGACTTTCCTGGCAGTCCAGTGGTTAAGACGCCACACTCCCCCTGCAGAGGGTATGGGTTCAATCCTCAGGGAACTATGATCCCACGAGCTGCATGCTGCAGACAAATAAAGTATCAGGCAGGTTTTTTGTGTGTGTGACTTTGAAATCAGGAAAGATGGTTTTGGGGTAGTTTCAGAGGAGCACAGCTGGGGATATAAGAGGCTTGAAAACCTTTCCTTGGGGCTTTCTGCAGTGCTGGACAGACAGAATGCCACTGCCACTATTTCCCTTGGGGAAAGAGAAGGCTTTATTGATTATCACCCCTCCCAGGCCTCGGAAATCCATTAATAAAGATTTATCTTTTGCATTGACTGCAGAAGTTGTAGCTTGTGTAGGATTTATGCATCAGATTACTCCTTCCCCCTTGTACCCCATGCTTCTGCTTCTGCTCTTCATGGGATTACTTAAGCTTTACCTGGGGGCTTCCCAGGTGGTACTAGTGGTAAAGAGTCCACTTGCCATACAGGAAAGCTGGGTTTGATCTCTGGGTCGGAAGATCCCCTGGAGGAGGAAATGGCAACCCAATCCAGCATGATTGCCTGAAAAATCCCATGAACAGAGGAACCTGATGGGCTACAGTCCATAGGGCTGCACAGAGTTGGACATGACTGAAGAGACTTAGCAAGCGTGCAAACTTTACCTAGCTACTTTTTCTCCAGGTACAGCTTTTCTGGCTTGGCCAACCTCCCTCTAATCTTGCAGATTTGGAAATATAATCCAATTACTCTCAATTTCTCCCAATTACGGTCCAAGTCCCGCATCTGGATAAGCACATATTTTTATCCTTTTTTATTTTCCATTAAGTTGACAAGCACCATGCACAGGCCTACTCATCTGCTTCTATTATACCTGGTGGTAATGACCAAGCTGAATGAGTTTTGGGCTTAGCCTTGGTATCTGAAGTGCATTATCACCAACCTAACCCTGTTAACAGATTGAGAAGCTGTAATTAATATGATAACTTTTCACAAGGACATTTCATCTACAGACATAAACCACAAGAAACATGCATCGCTTTCAGTTAAGGTAAACTCAACTGAATTACTGAAAAGTTACGGCCTCACTGGGAGAGCTGAATGCCTTGAAAACAAAAGTAGAAAATGAATTAAAGTGAGTCTTAAGCAGACATACACAGATGTAAGTTGGGATTGTCACCTTGAGTTGCTCTGTGTGTGTGTGTGTATCTACATGCCACATGTATCTATAGAACAGGGATTAAGAATACAGGCTTTGGAGGCAGCCTGTCTAGTTTCATATTGTGGGTCTGCTAATTATGAACTCTATGATCTGGGGTGTGTACCAGTGAACTCAGAATTTGAGCCCAAGCATTCTGGCTCCAAGCCCATACCTTAAGCCACCAGCTCTACTGCTTCTCCAGCAGGGTAATAAATAATAAGTCAAGAAGACAAACCAAGTGTCCTTCCCACATCGCCCTTGGTCTTCTGAGTCTTCTCAAACAAACTTACTAGTTTCTTATTTTTTTTAAATTTATTATTGCTTTTAAGTTTTTAATTGAATGTTTCAGGTGTGCTGTGCATGATTTGATATTTGCATAATTATGAAATGATCACTGTGATAAGTCTAGTAACCATCTGTCCTCATTCAAAGTTATTACAATATTGTTGACCATATTCCTTATGCTGTATATCCCCATGACTTATTTAATATATGAATGGAGGTTTGTACCTCTTCATCCCCTTCACCTATTTTGTTTCCTACTCTCTCTTCTCTGGCAATCCTCTGTTTGTCCTCTGGTTCTGTGCATCTGATTTTTGTTTGATTTGATTTTAAGAGTCTACATATAAGGGAGACTGTGGTATTTGTCTTTCTCTGACTTATTTTGTTCAGCACAGTACCCTCTAGATTCACCCACATTGCCACAAATGGAAGGATTTTATTCTTTTTTTATGGCTGAGTAGCATTTCATTGCGGAGAAGGCGATGGCACCCCACTCCAGTACTCTTCCCTGGAAAATCCCATGGATGGAGGAGCCTGGTAGGCTGCAGTCCATGGGGTCGCTAAGTTGGACATGACTAAGCAACTTCACTTTCACTTTTCACTTTCACGCATTGGAGAAGGAAATGGCAACCCACTCTAGTGTTCTTGCCTGGAGAATCCCAGGGATGGGGGAGCCTAGTGGGCTGCTGTCTATGGGGTCGCACAGAGTTGGACACGACTGAAGTGACGCAGCAGCAGCAGCAGCAGCAGCAGCAGCATTTCATTGTGTGTGTGTGTGTGTGTGTGCGCGCACGTGTGCATGTATGTGCTGTGCTGTGCTCAGACACTCAGTTGTGTCCAACTCTTTACAACCCCATGGACTTTAGCCTGCCAGGCTCCTCTATCCATGGAGATTCTCCAGACAAGAATACTGGAGTGGGTTGCCATGCCATCCTCCAGGGAATTTTCCCAACCCAAGGACTGAACCCAGGTCTCCCACACTGCAGGTGGATTATATCCCACCTAGACCATCACAGAAGCCCATATATAAGTGTGTGTGTGTGTATATATATATATATATATATAAAATCTAAGTCAAAACGTTTTGTGTTTGTTTTTGCATATTGTGTGAGAAATTAGTCTAATTTTATTCTTTTGCATATAGCTGTCCATTTTTCCCAGCACCATTTGTTAAAGAAGTTGTCCTTTTTCCATTGTATATTCTTTCTCCTTTTGACATAGGTTAATTGACCATGTAAGTATGGGTTGAGTTACTGGTTTCTTACGTACTGCTCCAGGAATATAGATTTTAATTAAGGGTGACCTAGTCCTCATAGCTACATGTTTGGCTTAACAACAGAACATAGAGTGTTCATGTCATGTAAAGACACCCTTCATTCCTTTTAGTATGCTTTATTTAAACTCCACTGAATAGAGCTGGCCCTGATGTGAGACAGGGTGTCACTCCTGCTAGAGTGACATCATGCTTGTGAACAGAGGGTGAGCAGCTCAGCCAACACCCGGGTTGGCTTCTCCAAAGCCACTCACAATGACAAGACCCCCTGTATGGCTGTGGTGGCCCTGTGGCCAGCATCTTCCTCAGAGACATCTATTTCAGTGATGATGGAAAGGAGTTCCTGGGAGCCTGTGGTGTCTTCATATGTCCAGGGAGATCTTATGGACTCTCTATTACCATGAAACCTACAGGTTCTATGCGGCAAGAGGAAGCCACACTGACTCCACCAATTAAGGAATCATCATGGTCTTACCAAGCTGTATCAGTCAGCTATTGCTGTGTAACATACAAGCACACACAAAAAAAATCCTATTGCTTAAAGTAACAAACATTCTTTAGCTCCTGAGTCTGTGCATTGGCTGAACATTTCTTCTGGCCTTGGCTGGGCTTATTGATATTCCTATGTCAGTTGGTGAGTCAACAGTTAGATTGATTTTGCTGATTTTGGCTGGGCTCTCGGGTGTTTGGAGGTTTGACAAGACAGCTGCATTTCCTCTCCTGCTATATATGACTCATTCCTCAGCAGGCTACCCCCGGCTCATTGATGTGGAGTCAGAAAGTTCCAAGGAGTGAGAGGAGCAGGGCTCTTGAGACCTAGGTGTGGAAAGGGCACAAGGTCACTTCCACTATACTTTGTGGGCTAAGACAAGTAACAAGACTAGCTCAAATTTGAAGGGTGAAGAAATATACTGGAAATATATTCTACCTCTTTTTTATCTTTTTAAAATCCTAATTGTTTACCTTAATTTTCCCACAAGCTCTTTTTTTTTAAAATTAATTAATTTATTTATTTTTGGCTGTGCTGGGTCTTGATTGCTGCAGTCTTTCTCTAGTTGAGTTAAGCAGAGGTTACTCTCTAGCTGGGTGTGGAGGCTTCTTGTTTCAATGGCTTCTCTTGCTGTGGAGCGGGGGCTCTAGGATGTGCATGGGCTTCGGCACTTGTGGCACAAAGGCTCAGTAGTTGCAGTGCCCAATAGTCGTGGCACATGGGCCCAATTGCTCTGCAGCATGTAGGATCCACCTGATCAGGGGACCCATTTCCCCTGCATTGGCAGGCAGACTATCCACCAATGAGCCACCAAGAAGGCCCTCTACCTCTTAATAGAGGAAGCTTCAAAGTTACACTGAAAGTGGTGTGCACCTGGGGAAAAGAATTGGAGCCCCTTTTTACAATCAATGCATCACACGACTAGAATATACTGTCCCAGAAGCTTGGAGACACTCACAGGTTGAAAAAAGACCTTGGAAGCCTCTACTGACTGTTAGCAACAGTTCATGTTCTTGACACACAATCAGGCCAAGCAAACTGAAATGACAGAGTTTGGAACAGACAAAGGTTTACTGTAGGACCATGCAAGGAGACGGGTGGCTCATGCTGTAAAAAATCCCTAGTTTCAGAAGGGTTTTGACAAAGCGCTTTAAAAATCCAAGTTAGGGGGGTGGGGTGGGGGTCATGGTATATATAATCAGCTTGTCAACAATTCTATGACTGGTGAAGCAGCAGGGTGGTGTCACAGGGGTTGACATGATCAGTCCTTAGGCTCCAGGAGAGCTGAGGCTATGAGCTCATGAATGTCAACTAGTTAACATCTTCCATTTGGTGAGAGGTTTTCACATCTGCAAAACAATTCAGGAAATGTGCATCAAATACTATTATCTAGGTACTTTGGAGAGGAGCTAAAGCAGAGGATATGGAGGAGGGCCTGTCCCCCCACCTTCAGGAAGGCCGCAAGGGGTCCTGCTTGGTTACATGACCACTTGGGGCCTGAGAAGGTAGTTATAACCCAGGGAGCCAGAGGTGCCCTTTAGACTCTGCAGCCAGTTCCCTTTTGATTGTTCCCAAGTATTTTGTCACTCCAAAGAGCTGAGCGAGAAATATCCTGGCTCCATCCGTCTTTGTGCAAAAGTTCAGATCCAGCTGTAGGATAACTCCCATGGACAGAGGAGCTTGGTGGGCTATAGTCCATGGGGCTGCAAAAGAGTAGAATATGACTTAGCGACCGAACAAGAAAAGGGGGCCCTTGAAGAGAGAATCCTTCTTTTGCGGGGAGGAGTGTTTGGTAAGGTATCTAAATAACTCCATGCAGGCAGGGGCTTCCCAGATGGCTCAAGAATCCACTCGCCAATGCCTGAGACACAGGTTCAGTCTCTGGGGTTAGGAAGATCCCTTGGTGGAGGAAATGGCAACCGGTTCCAGCATTCTTGCCTGAAAAATCCCACGGACAAAGGAGCCTGGTGGGTTCCTCTGCCCATGGTGGTCACAAAGAGTCGGACACAACTGAACGACTGAGCATGCACACACACTGGCTCCATGCAAAACAATTCTCCTTGAAACCTGTTCCTAGAGGCTGATTCGTCATCAGAGGCATCAGTGTCTAGCAGCAGTGGTCATTCTTTGCGTCCAACCTCTGCTATCCATCCCCGCCAGCATTCAGCATCAGTCTTCCAGACAACGTTCCATGGAGGGCCTCTCCCCTCAGCCGGGCACACAGAACCAAGGACTGCATTAAACCAGATCTCGGTTGAATGGCTCAGTATTGCAGGGTATTCTGATTCCAGCCCTGCAGGCCAGTGCTATTGTTGAAAGAGAGGATTCTTTGCCCATCTCTGACCTTGGGAACTCACCCAAGGCTTGCTGGTGAATGCCAAATGCTAAGAGGAATGCTATTGATCAGGACTGGAAGGAGGAAGGAAAGCTGAGTCATAAATGCTTATTAATGGCTACAAAAGGGACTGACGCTGGGATTTTTGGCATGATGATAAAAGGGCAGAGAGCGAAGTTAAAGAACTGGAATTAAAAATCTTTGCCTTGGGGGAGCCAGGACTCAGACGAGGTTTACATCAGAATCAACTGGGGAAGCTTTTAAAAATACAAATTCCTGGCCCAGACCCGGCCTTATCAACTCAAAACTTCTTGGGGGAGAGGGCGTAGATTTTTCAAGTCATATTTTGTAAAAGCTCTCCAAGTGGATTTTAGGAACTGCTGACGTGGTCCAATGCTGTGATCCACTCCTCATCGCCTTTGAAGGATGAACCCAGTGATATTTACAACCATAGTAAGTCCTGTTTATGAGGCTGACTGTGGCCAGGCAAAGTGCATTATTTCATCATGTTTCCTATCTATCTGTGTGTTGTTTAGTCACTAAGTTATGTCCAGCTCTTTGCAACCACATGGACTGTAGCCCATCAGGCTCCTCTGTCCATGGAATCTCTGTCAGGAATTCTTTAGGCAAGAATACTGGAGTGGGTTATCATTTCCTTCTCCAGGGGATCTTTCTGACACAGGGATCAAACCCACATCTCTTGCACTGGCAGGCAGATTATTTACCACTGAGCCACTAGGGAAGCCCCAATCCTATCTATAGGTACAATATAATCATTATTCCCATTTTCCACATAAAATAATTGAGGATTAGAAGAGATGGAGTAAACAAAGGTACACAGAAGGGGAGTGGCAGAAAGTGAAAGTGCTAGTATCTCAGTCATATCCCACTCTCTGCGACCCCATAGACTGTAGCCCACCAAAGAGAATATATATATTGGGCTACCCAAAAAGTTCATTAGGGTTTTCTGCGATACATATTTTTTTTTTTTCAGTTGTATGTTCATTTATGGCTGCGCTGGTCTCTGTTGCTTCGTGCGGGCTTTCTCTAGATGCGGCTAGTGGGAATCACTCTTCGTTGCAATGTGTGGGCTTCTCGTTGCAGTGGCGTCTCTTGTGAATCATGGGCTCTAGGTATGCTGGCTTCAGTAGCTGTAGTTGCAGTAGCCAGGCTTAGTTGCCCCTAGGCATGTGGGAACCTTCCAGACCAGGGATCGAACCCGTGTCCTATGTGTTGGCAGGTGGACTTTTAACCACTGGACCACCAGGGAAGTCCTCTTCCATAAGATCTTACAAGAAAAAAAAAGAACTTTATGGCTAACCCTACATTTAATATTTATATGTATTTATGCTTATATATATTGGAGAAGGCAATGGCAACCCGCTCCAGTACTCTTGCCTGGAGAATCCAAGGGATGGGAGAGCCTGGTGGGCTGCCGTCTATGGGGTCACACAGAGTCGGACACGACTGAACAACAAAATGCATATATATAAAGTGTGTGTATATGTATACACCCAGATGTGTATACGAATGTGTGTATATATGTATGTATGTGCATAAACATTTCTGTATCTGTATGTGGATATATACACATGTATAAATGTATGTATCAATGTACATAAAGGTATATGTGTTTATATTGTGTAAATGTACATATATGTGTATATGTCTATATATCATCTTCACACATAGCTAGCTAAGGAAACTGCAATCTCTGTGCCTTCTTCGTATCATGTCTAGGAAGTCCCGTGGGATGGCCTTTCAGGGCCTGGGGCAGAGCTTATCCATTGTCCTTAGAATCCATTCTTCCTATATCCCCTTTAGAAAAAGGATCCCCCGCCTTTGAGCCAGGCATAAGGCAACTCAGGTGGTCCCCGCCTTTGAGCCAGGCATAAGGCAGCTCAGGTGGTGACATTTCCCAGCATCCCTTGCAGCCCTGGGTGGACCTGAGACAAGTCCAGGCCAGCGGGATGTGAGTGGAAGGGAGGTGAGCAAAGTTGGGGTCATGTCCTTCTGAAAGGAGGTTACTCACTCTCTACTGCATTTCGTTTCTCCCTTTCCTCCCTGAAGGCTGGAGTGAGGACCATGTGGTGGTCACACAGCACCGGGTGGTTCTTGTCCAGAAGCAGTTTTGCCCACCCCCACCATTGGCACCCGGGAATACCTGGAGACACATTCTCCTATCACACGGCAGAGGGGGTTGCTGCTGACATCTCATGGGTAGAGATGCTGTAAATATCCTGTGATACACAGGAACCCCCCTCTCCCAAATAAAGAATTGTTGTTGTTTAGTCGCTCAGTCACAATGGACTCTGCGACCACATGGATGTAGCCTGCCAGGCTCCTCTGTCCATGGGATTCTCCAGGCAAGAATACTGGAGTGGATTGCCATGCCCACCTCCAGGGGATCTTCCTGACCCAGGGATTGAACTTGCATCTCCTGCATTGGCAGGAAGATTCTTTACCACTGAACCACCAGTCTAAATAAAGAATCACCCAGCATTAAAACATCAACTGTGTGGAAGTTGAGAAAGGTTGTAGTAAATGTCTCTACATAAATATTTTCTTTTTCCTACAAGCTTAGCTTGTACCACGATATGGGACTTTGTTGAAGCATAGGGCATCAGAGATCCCCAAATGATTGTGGACCAGATGCCATTCTGGGAGAACAGAGAAGCCCTTTTTATTATGAGGAAGCATAGCAGAAAGACCAGTTTTTAAAGATAAGATGTCTGATGGAAGGCAGGAAACTGACATGCTCATTAATACAAGCAAAATATAATTTCCTGGAAGGCCACTGAGAACTGTCAGAATCACTGGGGAGGCTGGAAACAGGCAGGGAGCAGGAAAGCTTTGGAGGTAGAAACTACAAAAATGGTCCCTAGCAGGAACAAACTGGATGACTGGGTCCAGATTGGGTGGATGCAATTTCATCTGCTTCTTCTGTCCTTTGGTCGCTTGTTGGAGAGTTAATGGCTCTAGTTAGCATCTACCTGGTTCAGTTCAGTTCAGTTCAGTCGCTCAGTCATGTTCGACTCTTTGCAACCCCAGGAACCTCAGCACACCAGGCCTGCCTGTCCATCACCACCTCCCAGAGCTTACCCAAACTCATGTCCATTGATTCAGTGATGCCATCCAACCATCTCATCCTCTGTACTCCCCTTCTCCTCCTGCCTTTAATCTTTCCCAGTATCAGTGTCTTTTCCAATGAGTCAGCTCTTCGCATCAGGTGGCCAAAGTATTGGAGTTTCAGCTTCAACATCAGTCCTTCCAATAAACACCCAGGATTGATCTCCTTTAGGATGGACTGGTTGGATCTCCTTGCAGTTCAAGGGACTCTCAAGAGTTTTCTCCAACACCACAGTTCAAAAGCATCAATTCTTCGGTGCTCAGCTTTCTTCACAGTCCAACTCTCACATCCATACATGACTACTGGAAAAACCATAGCCTTGACTAGATGGACCATTGTTGGCAAAGTAATGTCTCTGCTTTTTAATATGCTCTCTAGGTTGGTCATAACTTTCTTTCCAAGGAGTAAGCATCTTTTAATTTTATGGCTGCAGTCACCATCTGCAGTGATTTTGGAGCCCCAAATAATAAAGTCTGTCACTGTTTCCCCATCTATTTGCCATGAAGTGATGGGACCAGATGCCATGATCTTAGTTTTCTGAATGTTGAGCTTTAAGCCAACTTTTTCACTCTCCTCTTTCACTTTCATCTAGAGGCTCTTTAGTTCTTCTTCATTTTCTGCCATAAGGGTGGTGTCATCTGTATATCTGAAGTTATTGACATTTCTCCTGGCAATCTTGATTCCAGCTTGTGCTTCCTCCAGCCCAGCGTTTCTCATGATGTACTCTGCATATAAGTTAAATAAGCAGGGTGACAATATACAGCCTTGACATACTTCTTTTCCAATTTGGAAACAGTCTGTTGTTCCATGTCCAGTTCTAACTGTTGCTTCCTGACCTTCATACAGATTTCTCAAGAGGCATGTCAGGTGGTCTGGTATTTCCATCTCTGGAAGAATTTTCCACAGTTTATTGTGATCCACACAGTCAAAAGCTTTGGCATATTTAATAAAGCAGAAATAGATGTTTTTCTGGAATTCTCTTGCTTTTTCGACGATCCAGCAGATGCTGGCAATTTGATCTCTGGTTCCTCTGCTTTTTCTACCTGGTTAGCCAAGCTTAGACTTTGAGCCCATCTGCTGGCTGGGTGCCCAGTAGAGATAGGAGGGCAGTCACTCAAGAACTCTCCAGGTGACCTCTGACCTCTGTGGCGGAAGATCCACCACCTCCCTATACTGTCTGACCAAGAATGCACAAAATGGGACCTCCATGGTGGTTCAAGGGTTACGAATCTGGCTTACAATGCAGGGGACATGGGTTTGATTCCTGGTCAGGGACCTAAGATCATGCATGCTGCTGGGCAGCTAAGCCCTCACACCACAGCTGGAGAGTCTATGTGTTGCAATGAAAGATCCACACGATGCAATGTAGAGTCTGTATGCCACAACTGAGGCCTGATGCAGCCAAATAAGTAAACTAAAAAAAAAAAGATAATAATAAAATAACACTAAAAAGAGTCTTAAAGAAAGAATGCCCACAATGGAATAAGATAATTGCAAAGGAATTTGGAGTCACAGTGAGAAATGGGGTTGAATGCTATTGTAGTCCTAGCCAATGATTCATGTTAGGAAGTCAGGAGAGGAGATTCAACCACTGGCTTGGCCACTTCCTAGCCATGTGACTCCAAGAAAATTCCTTTGATTTTTGGGGGCCCTGATCATCAAGGCTAGAATCTCAAACGATCCACATCTTCCAACTTGAAGTATCTCAGATCCACTCAAGCAAGTGCAAAAGATGATTAATAGCTGCTGGTAATAGATTACCCTGCTTGCCAAGATCTATATATTGACACCTACAGCTCAGGCTATTTGTCTGTCCAATTACACATCCAAAAAAAAAGGGAACATTTTAATTGCACATATTGATTTTGTCTCAGAGATTTGAGGGGCATGGAGACGGACTGGGAATTTTCTTCAAAGCCTTCATGTACTTGAAAGCATCTCAGAAGTTGGGAAGAAGCAGAGCAAGGTCTCCTGTGCTGTGAATAAGCCATCTAGCCATAGAGAGGCAGTGAGGGAGTCTCATCATCCCATTCTTGTGCTTAGGGACTTCCCTCACAGCTCAGTTGTTAAAGAATCTGCCTGCAATGCAGGAGACCTGGGTTCAATACTTGGGTCAGGAAGATCCCCTGGAGAAGGAAATGGCAACCCACTCCAGTAGTCTTGCCTGGGGAATCCCATGGACAGAGGAGCCTGGTGGTTTACTGTCCATGGGGTCGCAAATAGTCGGACACATTTATCCTGCTCTAAATCTCCTGAGTTTGAACCACAGATGCTCATTATTACCTTGGGCTGTGTCTAATTACACAGCCCCGAGAAATGTGGACTTTCTAATGCTTCTAATGACACAGATCTTCCAAATGAGATTGTCTAAGATGAATCTTGGCCCATCCAGTTCTCATTAAAACCCTTTCTTCTTGGCATGGTGATTTGGTTTCTGTTTGCATGGGGGAGGCAATCAAGCCGTAGACTCATTATTTAACTCATGCTTTCTCTTGCTCTCTCCTCTCTCTGTCTCTCTCCCAGCCACAGTTATTTTCAAACACCTTTTTTGAGAACACTGAGTTTTGCATATTCCTTGAGGCTTTTTTAAACTGGGAGGATTGAAATTTTGTTTACTTATCCATGGAGAAAAGTACAATTTGGGAACTTTTCTCATTTGTCGGTACTTGAGTTCTGCCCCAGGGGCCCCTCCAGGCTAGGTGTCGAGCTCTCCTTTGTGGTAAATCGTAGGTGACAGTCATGTCTGGGAGAACAGAGATTCACACCGAGAGCAGCAAGAACTGCCTGGTATAGTGTCAGAGGCAGCCACGGATGCCAGAGCAAGCGATGGCAGGGGACCAGCCAAGGATGACCAGGAAGTTACCCTCTTCAGAACAGAGGGGGCCCAGAATCATCCCAAATAGTGGAAATGGATGTTTCCATTCAGAGCAATGAAGATTTTGAAAAATTTGAAATATCAATGCAATATTAAGCTTAACTTGGTGACTTGATAGATATTCTTGGGTCTATGTTTTCCTAAAGTGGTGGGGAGGGGGGAAAGATAGGGCTAAAAGAAAAGCAAGGATCCCATCTTCTAGGACTTCCATCAATCTACTGGGAAGTTACAAAACTCCCCTTCCACCAGGGCCCAGGTTTCCTGGGCTGCAGCACTCTCCCACTGTTCTAAGGCTGAAAAAACCCTTATCTGTTTTGGTAGATGGATACAAGATTCAAATAGGTGGTTGGCTGCAGACCATCACCTTCTATAACTTCATCTCCTGAAATATCTGGGGCTAAAGTGGTCAAAGGGAGAAAGAATTGGTACCAGGCTCATGGTCAGGCAAAGAGGATGCTACCTTGCAGGGTCCCCAAGGATACTCATGCCCAGTTTAAGACACTCACCTTCATCAAGGGCTATTGATGTCCTTGTTTTAACAGCTCTTTCTGCATCCACATCAAGAAGAGCTTGCTACTTGGCAAAGATGTCATGGATAACCTTACAAGGTCACCCCAATCATCGTAATGGGGCAGATGTGGTCTTCTCATGACAGTCTTGCCTGTTACAGCAAACCTTTGCATCATGGAACAGGAAGCACAGGAGGGGGAGTGGAGAGAAAGAAGCCTCCCACATTGTCAGTGGGAATGGAAATTGGTGCAGCTACTATGGAGAACAGTATGGAGTTTCTTTAAAAAACTAAAAATAGAGTTACTTATGATCCAGCACTCCCACTCCAAGGCATGTAACTGGAGAAAATACTAATTTGAAGAGATATGCCCACCCCTATGTGCCCAGCAGCACAATCTACAATAGCCAAGATATGGGGAAAACCTAAATGTCCATGGATAAAGAAGATGGGGTACAATGGTACAATGGTACAATGGAATATTACTCAGCCATAAAAAAGAATGAAATGATACCATTTGTAGCTACATGGATGAACCTAGAGATGATCATACTAAATGACATCAGATAGAGGAAGCCAAGTATCGTATGAGATTGCTTATATGTGGAATCTAAGAAAATGATTACAAATGAACGTATTTATAAAACAGAAATGGCTTCCCTGGTGGCTCAGTGGTAAAGAAACCACCCGCAATGCGGGAGACACGAGTTCAGTTTCTGGGTTGGGAAGATTCCCTGGAGAAGGAAATGGCAACCCACTCCAGTACTTTTGCCTGGGAAATCCCATGGACAGAGGAGCCTGGTGGGCTTACAGTCCATGGGGTCACTAGAGTTGAACACAACTTAGAGACTAAACCACCAACCACCATAAAACAGATATAGACTCACAGACGTAGAAAACAAACTTATGGTTATCAAAGGGCAAAGTGGGGAGAGAGGGATAAATAAGGAGTTTGGGATTAACGGATACATGCTGTATACATGTGTGTGCCCAGTTTCTCAGTCATGTCCAGCTCTTTGCAACCCTATGGAATAAATTAGATAACCAACAAGGATACACTGCATAGCACAAGATACTCAGTATCTTGTAATAACATAATGAAAAGGAATCTAAAAAGGAACATATATGTATAATATTCACATATTCACATACACATTGTGTGTTGTGCTTAGTTGCTCAGTCATGTCTGACTCTCTGTAACATCATGGACTATAGCCCGCTGGGCTCCTCTGTCCATGAGGATTCTCCAGGCAAGAATGCTGGAGTGGGTTGCCATGCCCTCCTCCAGGGGATCTTCCCAACCCAGGGATGGAACCCAGGTCTCCTGCATAGGAAGGCAGATTCTTTACCATCTGAGCCACCTGGGAAACCCATATATACATACACATATATGTCAAAACCAAATCCTAATTTTAAGAAATACAATTAAAATTTTTTTAAGTGAATCACTTTTACTGTCCACATGAAACTATAAATCAACTATATTTCAATAAAAAATTTTTTTAAATAAAAAAAACTAAAAATAAGCAGAAAGCATAGATTCCAATCAACTAAATGGGGTCAGCTGAGGTCGGTAGGCAGGAAGTGAGAGTTTCTCTGGCTCCCTTATAAAAAGGGTGGTCCCTCAGACAGCAGCAGAGGCCACTAAGGAAAGCACAGGAATGGGGTCCACAGAGACTCTTCCAGGCAGGACCACTGCTATATTGTCAAAGATTCAGTGGTGCAGGCAAAGAAGTGGCACTCAGCAGGTGACATTCTCTCCATGTTGCAGGTGATACACTGAGGCTGGCTTGTGTCGGTTCCTGGATACCTTACAGAATCTAATCTTAGCAGCACGAAACGCTTCAAACAGCAGCAAGAGGGAGCTTCCCTGGTGGTTCGGGGAAGACTTTGCACTCCCAGTGTAGGGGCCTGGGTTCCATCCCTGGTCAGGGGACTAGATCCCACATGCTGTAAATAAGTTCACATACCATACCTAAAGATCTTGCGTTCTGCAACTAAGACCCGGCACAGACAAATACATTTAAACAGACAAACAAACAAACATCCACACAGGAACACAGGAGATTTCAGGCAACCTCCGCTTTCCTCCCAGCAACTGAGGCCACGTGGAGGTCCAAGCCTGGACATCTGCCCACATCCGCCACTCATAGGAGTGGGAGTTGGACCCACGCTGCCTCCTTCTGTTTCTTGACCTTAAGCTGCTTGGTGGGTCTGAGAAGCTGGGACAGGAGCTTGGAGGGACGGCTGAGTGGAACTTGCCTTCTCAGAACTGTAGTACCCACGTCCCCATGTATCACTGATACATGTGCGTCAAATATTAGCTTGGGATCAGGGCCACCAGTGGAGCTGGGACAATCAACCAGTACAGAGGCCTTTGGGGAAGGTCGGGCTGCTGAACAACGTTGTCAAGACAGAGCAAAGCAGAGATGCTCCTTTCTCAGCCGCCTAATTAGTTCATACCATCTACAAGACACCGGCAAGAAAGTCCCTGGTCGTTTCCCTCAAGTTGGTAATAAGAAGCCCAATTAGGCCTCGAGAGACCTCGTCCCTCTCAAGACACTATGCTTGTTCTGCTCCTTCAGGCCAAGCCGGCATGAGCATCCAAGTCACGTGGACCCTCAAAGGGGAAAAAGAACCTGGTTTGGCATGAATCCGGTCCCCCTCCCTCTGCACTCCCATCTTTACAGGAAGGTCAGCTCCCCGGAATCCAGCCACTCAATAAGCCAAGAAGCTTCTACCATACGGCTAACGCATTAATCAGGCGGGAGTAGGTACTGCTGTAAACAAACCAGAACAGCCATCAGTGAAACAGAATAAAGGGCTGTTTCTTGTCCAGAAGGGTCTGGGAGGGTCCGATCCTCTCTAAGGCCATGAACCTCCCACGTGTCCCTGGGTCCTTGGGGACCTGGGCTCCCTCCAACTGGTGGCACTACATATTAGCGTGTGTCTTCCAAACACCATAGGATGCACTTATATGTGGAATCTAAAAGATGACAGATGAACCTACCTAGGAAACAGAAATAGAATCGTGGCCGCAGACAACAGACTGGTGGTTGCCAAGGGGTGAGGGTGCAGAGGGAAGTATTGGGAGTTCGGGGTGAGCAGATGCCAACTACTATATACAGGGCGGATAAACAATAAGGTCCTACTGTAGAGCACAGGGAACTGTATTCAATATCCTGTGATAAACCACCATGGAAAAGAATATACATACAAATGTATATCTGGATTACTTTGCTATATAGCAGAAAGTAACATTAGAAGTCAACTATATTTTAATAAAGAAAAAGTCCCCAAGTGTCTTCCCAGTCACTGAGGCAGGATAGGGGAATGCACAGTCACTCAGCCTGGCTCCTGACTGCCCCTGCTGGGAGTGACCTGTCATCACTGTTCACAGTCGTTGCCAGAACTGCTAGTCATGCAAACCCAACTGAACTGCAAGGCTGGTTGGGAAATGTATTGAGCAGGTGTCCAAGCATGCCCCAAGGATGTGGGGGGTCTACACAAAGAAGGTAATCCCCTTCCTTTCCTGGGGGATGTGAAAAGGCCAGAGAGAGGTCTATTTGTTTTTTCACTAGACTCTGGAAATTCTGATTGAATGGAGCATGACTGGCAAGATTTTGACTCAAGTGAAGACCTCCACACAGTGAGGCTGATCTGGGAAAGTGGGGGGATATTTTAATGCTTACCATGCTTCACTCGCAGAAGGCTAGGCCTGGATGGCAAGCCAGCAAGGTCTGTATAGAAACAGAGGACAAGAAGTACTGTCTTCTGTTCTCCTCTTGAGAGCAAGAGTTGCATCTAACTATTTTTATTGCCCCCAGAGTGACCAAATCTACAGACTCAGCAGAAGATGCTGGTGTTATATCCAAGTGGAAACACACCTACACTGTATTAAAAAAGCCTCTGGCAGCAGTTTAGTTCCTGGTTCCCACTAGGCACCTAGCTTAATTTATCAGACTGTGTTTCTGTCATTCATGCTCTGCAAACCATTCATTGTCTCTTGCCCATCCATCCATCCATTCGAACATCCATCCATACATCCAAACATTTGTCTATCCCTTCAAGCACCTAATCATCCATCTAGTCATGTGTTTATTCATCCAAACATCCACTCACTCAACCAACCATCCATCCATCCATCCATTCATTCACCCATCCAAATATCCACTCATCCATCCAAACATCCACCCATCTCTTTTCATCTATCCATCCAAGCATTCATCCATCCACCCAAACATTCATCAGTCCATCCAAGAATCTAATCATCCATCTGTTAATCCATCCATCCATTCAAACATTTGTCCATCTAGTCAAACCTATAGTCGTCCATCTTCCAACTGCCCATCCATTCAAACAACCACTCGCTCAACCATCCATCAATCCATTCATCCATTCACTCATCATCCAAACATCTATCCATCCAAACATCCATCCATTCTTCCAAACATCCATCCATCCAAGTATTCATCTATCTATCCAAACATTTATCTATCCATTCAAGCATCTAATCATCCACCCGTCCATCCATCTGTCCAAGTAAATGTTTACTGATTGCTAACTCTTGCTAGGCATGGCTCTAGTCATGGGTATATAGCAGAAGACAGGTAGGACTAGATCCTTATTCTTCTGGAACATATCTTCTACGAGGAAACACATATAGCAAACAAAAAAGCAAATACTTGGAAAGGACAAAGCCAGAGTTGTCTAGGAGATACAAGACTGTAAGATGGGATGATAACTTGGGCGGGGGGGACTTAAACAGAGGGGATGTGAAGCTACTCTCAGGTGGCTGGAGAAAGCCTCACTGAAGAAGCAACCTATGAGCTAAGACCTGAATGGTGATGAGGAGTCCAGCCTGTGACAATCTGGGAGAATAGAGTTCTGGAAAGAAGAGGGAAAGGGGGCATAAGCTCCAAGGTGGGGGTGGGCATGTTTTGCCAGAAAAATAGACAAAAGCGAACCAGTGGGACTAGAGTTAGTGACCAAGTGTGGCTGTGCTGGGAATTGAAGGTGGGGTGATGGCAGCGCTGGTAACAAAGTCCAGATTTCATTCCAGGATTTATGAGCATCTATTGGAGGGTTTTAAGCCGGGGAGTGACCTGATGTGAATTATGTTTTTAAAAGGTCACTCTGTTAATTTTAATTTAGCAAACATTGATCGTCTGCTTAGTAGATTCATTTAAGAGGCATGAAATGGTCTGGAGGTAGGGGAAGCAGAGAAGAGCAAGACAGAAGCTTTTAAAGTTATAAAACAAACATTGGCCATTGTGCTTTGAGTCCATTAGCATCATTGGCGGGCTTGATTGAACATCAGGGGAAAATGGTCATGAGACGTTCGAAGTCTGAAAGTCCTGGACAGAGGAGGTGACCCAGAGCCTGATGCCCCCAGGACTCTCTATTGGGTACCCAGCCAAGAGTGACAGATGGGTTTCCACGGTGGATCCACACAGTTTGCTTGTTGCTTGTGAAGGGTGTTTCCTGTCTCCTTCAGCCTGGACCTCAATCTTCTGAGGTTCTGTACATGCGGTTCCAGAATCTTCCTCAAGGTCCAGAAAGCAAAGCTCATGGGAGTGGATTGAGGGTAGGGAAGCCAGGAAAAGGCAGTGAAAGGAGAAAGGAGGTCCATTGCCTTGCAGGGCAAACATCCATTTTTATCGCAAAAATATCTTGATTTTCCCTTGAAAGTTAGTCCTTTCTCACTTTACTTTTTTTAAACCAAGATTTAATGTACATTTATTCTGTTTATTTAAAGCTAAATTTTATTTATTTATTTTTAAATTTTGGCTGTGCTGGGTCTTTGTTGTAGCATGAGGGTTCTCTAGTTGCAACACTCGGGCTTAGTTGCCCCGAGACATGCAGGATCTTAGTTCCTTGACCAAGGATGGAACCTGCTTCGCCTGCATTGGAGGGAAGATTCTTAACTCCTGGACCACCAGGGAAGTTCCTTATACATTTATTCTCAATGTGTGGAACATATAGTATAAAGGTTTCATACTGAATAAAAGATATTCTTTAAGCCAAAAAGGGAGGAATTCACATCAAGTTTTAATTACCTTGTTTGCAATACAAATATGCAGATTTTATCACTGAAAGAAATCTCACTTGTGTTTCTTCATCAGAAACTTCAACTGAACCTAGAACTTTTCACACTTCAATCAGAAACAAAATAAAACAAAAATACAGGAAATAAAAAAATGTAAGTTGATTGTTGAGACAGCAAGGCACTAATCTCTCCCCCTGGCACTAATCAGGCTCCAGGGTTGGAGGAAGATGCCTGTGATGGAGGCCTGGACATTGCATCTTGCAGGTGACAGATGTGACTTGTGTTCAGCTTGTGACTCCAGCCGGCCAATAGGGATCAATTGAAGGATTTCATCTGAAAGTGTCAGGACACTTACTGTCTTTAACTCAGAATTTCTTTCATGGGAAATTGCCAAGGCTAGAGTTTCCGGAGGCCACCAAATGCAAAAGCTTTTCCTGAGCCTGAAGTCAAATAAGCAAAGACTGGGCCAAGATTAGGCGAGGGGAAGAGATAAAAGCCTGGGTCCAACCGTTCCTGAAGCCAGCTTCACCTCCGCTTGTCCAGTCCTATGCTGCGTGTGCTTAGTCACACACAATTCTTTGAGGCTTCATGGACTGTATGTAGCCTTCGAGGCTTCTCTGCCCAAGGAACTTTTCAGGCAAGAACACTGGAATGGGGTGACATTTCCTTCTCCAGGAGATCTTCCTGACCCAGGAATCAAACCTGCGTCTCCTGCACTGGCAGGCAGAGTCATTACCAGTAGCGCCACCCGGGAAGCCCGTTGTCCAGTCCTAGGGAGCAATAAATTCTGTCCACTGCCCCTATTATTCTTCCTGAAGTTTGGTTAAAAAATAATGTTTAAAATCACTTGCTGCATAGATTTTGTCCAAAGCAAACATCAAAAAAGAACTTCTTCCCTTCTAAAGGGACTACTTCCTCCCTGGAGTGGGTAGAATTGCCTTCCTGAAAAGATATGTTGAAATCCTAACCCTCAGAACTGGGGACTGCAGCCTTATCTGGAAAGACCATCTTTGAAAAGAACTAAAGGATTACAAAGATTGCTAGTGACCAGCAAAACCCAGAAGCATGAGACAGATTCTTTCACAGCCAAGAACCAATTCGATTAATACCTTGGTTCTGGGCTCCAGAATGGAGAGTAAATACATTCCTGTTGTCTTAAACTCCTAGTTTGTGCTACTTAATGATGGTCACTCCAGGAAAAAAAGTACACCTCTAAGAGGACATGTAGCCTTAGTCCTTTCAATTCTCTTATTTACAGGAGGCTAGATACACAGCTCAGCACTTCCCCCCATGTCTTGTGATAGACACAGCAACTGGAGCCAGATGTAGGCAAAGTGCACCACAGAGAACGTACAAGGCAGGCCTTTGGGGGCCATGTAGGGGTCGAACTTGCATCTGAACCTCTGGCCATAGCATGCTCTTTGCTCCAAATCCCCTGTCCATCACCCCTCAGGTCATCAATGACGGCTGGGTTTGAGGAGCTGATAGAACATCCTTGTTTCACCCACATTTCTGCCACAGTCTCCATGGCTGCAGCCACAGCAAAGAGGGGGAGTGGTCCCCAGTGAGGAGCCGCTGCTGCTGCTAAGTCGCTTTAGTCGTGTCCGACTCTGTGCGACCCCAGAGACGGCAGCCCATCAGGCTCCACCGTCCCTGGGATTCTCCAGGCAAGAACACTGGAGTGGGTTGCCATTTCCTTCTCCAATGCATGAAAGTGAAAAGTGAAAGTGAAGTTGCTCAGTCATGTCCGACTCTTAGCGACCCCATGGACTGCAGCCTACCAGGCTCCTCCGTCCATGGGATTTTCCAGGTAAGAGTACTGGAGTGGGGTGCCATTGCCTTCTCCGAGTGAGGAGCTAATGACTGCTAATGACTGTGTCTTGGGAAGTGACACATGGGGTAATTAATTCACAGTTCTGAGCTTCCCCAGAGGGAAACAGATAAACTGTTCCCTTGCTCTCCCAGGGTGTCCTTGCACAGCCTCATTTGTAAAGTGGGTGTGAAATTGAGGATGAGGTGAGGCTTTTCAAAATAAGACAGTTTCCTGGAAGCCCAGTGCCCTGGTTGGTCCATGGAGCAGTCAATTGCTCTCAGTCTGCTCATGAGTTTAGCTGCCTTAGACCTCTGGCCAGAGGCCAGTGTTATGACTTTATTTGTGCCCCTCACATTAATGGATTGAAGTCCTAACTGCCCAGTAACTAGACGTGACCTTGTTTGGAAATAGGGTCTTTGTGGATGTAGTTAGTTAAGATGAGTCTCCCTGGAGCAGGGCTGGCTCAACCCCAACTTGCCTGGCATTCATTTATAAAGGGGAAATTTGGGGACCTCCCTGGCAGTTTAGTGGTTAAGACTCTGCACTTCCAGGTTTGAATCCTGGTCAGGTAACTAAAGGGGATTCCCTGGTGGCTCAGATGGTAAAGAATCTGCTTGCGATGCAGGAGACGGGTTTGATCCCTGGTTGGGAAGATCCCCAGGAGGAGGGCCTGCAACCCACTCCAGTATTCTTGCCTAGAGAATTCCATGGACAGAGAAACATGGCAGACTACAGCCCACAGTGTGGCAAAAAGTAGGACAGGACTGAGTGACTAGCACTTTCACTTTCAGGGAACTAAGATCCCATGTGCCTCTTGGCCAAAACAAAAAACCCTGATGCCCAAAGAACCCGCAAAGCAGCCCCGAATGCAGACCTTCAGTCCTCTTCCCTATAAGAGAGAAATAAAATACAAATGAAAAATAAAATGAGGAAATTTGGACACGCACACACGCCCATCATATGGAAAACGCTGTGTGAGCATGGAGGGAGAGATGGGGTGAAGCCTCTGCAGGACAAGAGCCACCACCAGGAGGCAGAGAGGGGCTGGATCAGAGCCCCGTAGAGCCTCAGAAGGAACCGACCCTGTGGACACCTGATCTCGGACTTCCGGCCTCAAGACTGTGAGCACATTTCTGTTGTTCAGGTCACCGAGTGTGTGGAACTCTGTTCAGGGAATGGATTGCTCAACTCTGGGGCACTAAACGCTGTAGGAAGCTACGGTGTCCACCAGGGGGCGCGGATGATCCCGGTTTTTGTGGGCTTGGTGTCTAAGTCTACTGGGTCGGAACTCACCACTTGGTGGGATGGGGGGCCCATGGGGGGTGGAAATGAGCAAACAGGTCAGGCTAGGAGAAACTGCGCAGCATCCCTTATTTTATTCGCGCCCCCAAGAAACTGTTGAAAAGTCAATTCGGTAAGGTGTTCATATCATTTCTTTCTCCGACTCTGGGCACACAGATCACATTATGAGCTGTGTGAGCTGTGTTTTTTAAACCAGCGGTCCCCAGCCTTTTTGGCACTAGGGACCGGTTTCGAGGAAGACATTTCCCATGGAAGGGGTGGGGATGGTTTTGGAATGTGTCAAGCGCATTAACATTTACTGACTTTTCTATTATTATTATGTCAGCTCCATTTAGATAATCAGGCATTAGACCTCTGCGACTGGAAATCCCTTTAGACATCAATCTCTATTGCCCTAGGAGACACCGAGGGTACTCTCTTTAACATAACAATATACTTCTCCTAATTTTGTCTAGAGAACACACAGCTCCCTCCATTTATTTTTGTTTTCAGCACTTCTGGGTAGAGACAGCTGGGGAGAAATATTTCCTTATTAGAAGAAAAATAGTGAAATAGATGGCAAATGAAATTTGCCCTCTGGGTCAGGGAGACAATCTGGGTGTGGAGGGGCCTGCAGGGGTGTGGGGGTGTCCTGCCTGGAGGCCACAACAGTAAATTCAGGATGTCCAATTAGGGCCAAGGTGGATTCTAAGACCCATCTCGCCAGAGTCTGAATTTTTGAGAGAAGACAGAAATTCAGATTTTTTTTAAGGTGCAATGGCCAAAGTCTTAAGCATTGACCCAGTCTTTTTCTATACCATAACCTATTTTATTATCCTTCATACAATGTATGATGATCTGAAAATTACATTGTTTGTTGTTAATCTCCTCCACCCCACACTAGAGGTCTTTGAGAGTAGGCATGGGTCTATTTACCACTCATCCTTGGCCTGCAAGGAGATCAAACCAGTCAGTCCTAAAGGAAATCCACCTTGACTATTCATTGGAAGGGCTGATGCTGAAGTTGAAGCTCCAAAACTTTGGCGACCTAATGCGAAGAGCCAACTCATTGGAAAAGACCCTGATGCTGGGAAAGATTGAAGGCAGGAGGAGAAGCGGGGTGACAGAGAATGAGATGGCTGGATGGCATCACCAACTCAATGGACATGAGTTTGAGAAAGCTCTGGGAGACGGTGAAGGACAGGGAAGCCTGGTGTTTTCAGTCCATGGGGTTGCTAAGAGCTGGACATGACTGAGCAACTGAACAACAACAAGCATACAGTAGGTGCTCAATAAACACCAGTTGAATAAGAGAATGATACATCACTTGATATTGCTTGCATGAAGACAAAGATTTCATGCAACTTCTTTTTCTGTGGAATCATCTTGGGACTGCAACTGATTATCAGAGGAATCTGAAAATCAACCTTTAAAAAATTATTTATTTGGCTACATGAGGTCTTAGTTGCAGCACTTGGGATCTTCGCTCTGGCAGGCACACTTCTCTCTAGTTGAGGTGCAAGAGTTCAGTAGTTGTGGCATACAGGCTTAGTGGCCCTGCGACACGTGGGATCTTAGTTTCCCGAGCAGGTACCGACCCCAAATCCCCTGCACTGGAAGGCGGATTCCTAACCATGGGGCCACCAGGAAATTCCCTGAAAAAGCAACCTTAAAAAACAAACAACACAGCCCACAGTCACTGTGGGCATATATATCCTTCAGGAAATTGACCTCTGAACGTACATGAGTGATCCAAAGGGATGACAGAGCCCGTTCGTCCCCTCACTCCAGCCCAAAGGGAAGCTGGGATACACGCTTGCCTGCCGTGGTTCTCACTTACCGCCATCAGTCAGCAGGCTTTTAGCAGAGAATTGCATGTGTGATTGATTTGCAAATCCCTTCAGGTCCTGAAGGAGAGATGCTTAGTACACAACATACTTTGTCATCATGTGTCAACATCGCCTCAATGCAGAGAGCAGCATTACACGATGTAAGCGTGTAATTGGATTGTTGCTGGGATCTTTCCATCTGCATTTTCATTTACCCAAAGCCGCAGCTTTGGAGGGTCATTTGCTGAGGATGCCAGCCACTGGGGCGGGGGAGGGGGTGGTGTGAGTGTGTAGAAAGACAAGGGACAGCCATAAGCCGCAGAAGGCAAACTTTATATTTACAGTCGGTAAGTTTATAAATATATATTACATTCTTATAATCTACAATACATTCTGCACGCAGACGGATTGGAGAGGGGGCATTGACAGCGGTATGAAAACAAGGGAAAGGCTGAAAAGAACAGGAGTGGGTTACTGAAAGCAAAGGATTATCATTGAAAAAGGGGTGACCGTTTAGGCACCCAGCCAGACAATGTAAGTCAACTTGGGGACAGGAGCAGGTGGCTGATGGCTCCTGGACTCTCAGTGTTAGGGCAAATGGACAGCACCTTAGTTTTAGGGAGAGTGCTGAGGTTGAGAGGATGAACTGGTGGAATTATTCACTTGATCTCAGGAGAATTCAATTATATGCACAGAGAGAGACCGAGACAGAGAGAGAGAGGAAGCAGAGAGATAGGTTCAGAGAGACACAGAGACAGAGAGACAGAGAAAGAGAAATTGACCTTAGAACCCAATGCTCAAATAACCCAGCTCTCTGCTCCATAGGCAGGTACCACGGGTCCCTCTATCCCTCCAAGGTGAAGAAGCAGCAGCCTCGTGTTCCCCCCACATGTGAGTGGGGCCAGATTTCCTGCCTGACCCTCGTCACACACACTGAATCTCAACTCTCCTCACGCTGTACCCACCTATGGGCATGCCCAGATTTATCTCAGCAGCCTTGGGCAGCAGACCAGATGGGACTGTCGAAAGACCCATCACAGACCATCCCTCCCTTCTTTCCAGAAAAGCCAGGAGAATGAGCATCCTTGGGTGCTGAATTCCTTTTGAGCACTGCTGACCCCCAAAGACTAGCCTTTTCAAAGCAAGACACGTGTGAATTTGGCCCCATGGGGCTTCAGTGTAGACTATTACCTGGTGTTTGACACAGAGGCCGCAGTGGAAGAGCCTCAGCAAACAGTGACACGGCTCCCCACTGTCCACGAGTGATCAATGACTTTTGCAAAGGTGGTGATGCAAGGAAGGGTACAAATGTGAACAGAGTAAATTTGCTTAAAAAAAAAAAAACAACCCCGATCCTTTGAACCTGATTGAAACTCTATGCCCAGGATCCCTAGTTTACCGAGAAAGGGATGCTCCGAATGGCTCAGAGGGTTTAGTTTCCTGGGTGTTTGTTCTTGACATCTAGTTACAAAGGTATTGGTCACCTGTTTGCCCTCTTGTTCCCTTTCAACCCCGTGTCAACGATTGCCTTGGTTTGTCAATAACCCTGGGGTTTACCCTGACCCTTTGAGAGATAACTGGAGATCATACTTCCCAAGAGCTGACACTAGGCGGCGCTAGACTCCGCTTCTGCTCAGGCTCACAGCCAGGTGAGTTTCCATGACGCACTTCCTCCCGTCCATCCCGCCCAACCTGAGTCTCCGTTTTCTCCTGTGGTCCGCAACATTGAATATTGCAGCCATGTGGCTTTGGCTGTATCCAAATTGCTTCGATGAAAGAAAGAGAGATAGCAAGAGAGGGACAGTTCTTTCCTGGAGGCTGTTGGAAGCTCAGTGACTCAGAACTCATTTTTCTTCCAAGTTGAAAAAAAATCTCGCCATGCGTGATAAACCTCTTTTCATTGACTGAGACATCGGACCCTGGAATGTGGACATCGATTCCAACTCGGGGCCTCCCTGGGGGGAGCCAGGGTCATTTTCTGGGGCTCTGTGGATAGTGTCAGCCTGATCGTGTCCTTTTTTTTTTTTTGCCACGCCTGGAGGCATGGGGGACCTTAGTTCCCTGACCAGGAATCAAACCCACACCCCCTACAGTGGAAGCGTTGAGTCCTAACCACTGGACCGCCAGGGAAGTCCCCCCTGTCTTTTCATTCCCCGCAATTCGGGTCCCCATTGCCCCGAATCCCCAAGTTAAAGGCCGAAAGGTGAGTGAGAACCAATGTCTGCGAATGCCCAGTTTACACATCTTCACGTAATCCTTCTCTGTAGCCGTGTGACTCTTGGCTTCCCCCAGGGTCCAGATCCTGGCCGACCCAGTTCAGGGTATCCTCGCTGCTGGCCGCTAGGGAGTTCACGGCAGGGCATCCATCCTCTGGAGAGAGGGTGGCGAAAGTGGTGAATTTGACTCTTTTCCTTTTTGAGGTAGGGGACGTTGGGGGCTCGCTTTTCTGATCTTTCCCATCCACGAGGGTGGGTCCTGAAGATCTGAACAGCTGTCCGTTGATGCTCTTTTGGGAGTCTGTGCAGAGCAGATACTTACTCTCTTCGAAATCCATGCCTCTGTCGATGGCGGTGATCTGCTCCTCTTGGGAGGAGGCAAAGTGGAGCTGGTTCTCCAGCAGTTCCGTCCGATGGCTCAGGCCGACCCAGTCGTGGGAGTGAGTCATCCCTTCCTGTTCTTCGAAGGGGACCTGTTTGTGCCTGTACTTTAATGCAAAGGTCACACAATTGATGAGGAAGACCAAAATGGCCAAGCAGAAGACTCCCAGCAGGGCATACATTCCAATCTCCAGGTCACTCAGCCCTTTGGAGGACTGGGGGTCATTCTCCTCTGTCTCCCCGTGGCTTCTGGGCAGGTCTACCTGGGCTGGGAAGCTGGTGAGGTCGATGGAGATGGTCTGCAAGTGGCTGCCATCATCCAGAAGGCTTTCCTGGCCCCTGTTCTTCTGGAAGGTGGATCTCTCCGTTGTGGAGCCCCTGCCTTCCATGAGGCCCATGGAGGAGCTGCTGTAGTACTCTCCCTCCTGACTCCCCCATGCCTGCAAGGGCTTTTTGGGCCTTCTGTCACTGATGTTATTATCCAGGGGCCCTCCTGCCCCTGTGTGTCTGCTGTCACTGGTGTTGGGGGTGGCGTCGTTTTGGCCAAACTTGACTTTGATGTTGGCTGTCCCCACAGCCAGCACGCTCTTCCGCTTGGATTTCTGGCACGATTCGCAAATGACCATTTCGACTTTCACCAGGGCCCCCTGTCCTTCAGCTTCAGCGGCGATTATAGGCCACTTGAATTTGGGGTCTTGGTGGATGGAGACCACCTTCTCATCCAGGGATGTGGCCATCAGGAAGAAGTCTTTTGCATCATAAATATCCAAGGGGGTGACGGAGCCATCACTGAATTGGACCCAGCAACTGATGGCTGCTTCCTGTTGAAAAGAATAAGTAAGCTCATCAAAGATGGACACAGAGCGGGCAGGGGAGGATGGAACAAACTGAAAGAGTAGCGTTCACATACACACAGTACCATGGGTAACACAGACAGCTGGCGGGAAGCTGAAGCGCAGGGAGCTCAGCTCGGGGCTCTGTGATGACCTAGAGGGACGGGATGCAGTGGAGGGTGGTCCCAGAGGGAGGGAATGTGTGTATACTTATAGCCGATTCATGTAGTTGTACAGCAGAAACTAACACAACATTAGCATTGTAAAGCAATTTTACTCCAATTAAAAAATAAGCTTAAAAAAATGGGTCCCAAAGCTCATTGCACACACAGACACTCTGTAGCAAAGAGAATGCTACAAGAACAAAGGGAAACCTGTTACACAGTATAGAAGCAAGAACCTAAAGAAAAACCACAACAGTAAAATGACCACCACGAAACACGACCAGGAATAAACACCTCCTAATAAGATTTGCTTTCTTTCCCGAGGTGTTGAAAGAAAGGCTTTTTTTTTTTTTCCCCCTTTGCTGCAAGATCTACTTCTGCGCAATAATAGATTGCACGTCAAAGAAGATTTACTGGCCAGTGGGTCATTCACAAGTGTTACACAATTAAATGAAACATATTTATGACATGACTTTTAAGTTGCTTTAATACCCAGTCTCTGAACATTACTCACAACACAGATGAAAGCCCCTGATCTACACAAGGGCGCCTCAGAGGTGCTGCTGGCTTTAGGCTTTAGTTGTTTTGGGTCCTGCCACATACGCATCTAAGGATAGGCTTGTATTGGCTTGCGGACACAGTCCTGGCTTGGAGGTGAGGGGTAATGCCGTCCAGGCAGAGAGAGGGGTTAGGGTGAAGATTAAGGTTAGGAAGCTCTCTATTGGGAGAATCTTTGTATTCCCATCCATCCTCCAACCCACCCATTGGGGGAAACTGGGAGACCAAAGAGTAGCCAGGGCCAAGGTTTGTGTATATCTGAATTTCTTTTCTTTTTACTTTGCTGCTTTAGATCTGATTTCCTTGGGACTAGTCTGACCAGGGAGATCATAAGAGGTGAGATAATCTCCATGCCTTCCAGTTCAGTGAAGATGTCATTGGCTTTGACAGCGAACTGGCAGGCCCGTTGCTCCCTCCTTCTTCCTGTCTCCTGGAGAAGCTGCTGCAGCCCAAGCCCAGAAGGGTGCTCAGCCCCAAGAGGCTTAGGCCCCTGCCCACCTGGCCCGGAGAATGGCTGATCAGAGCCATTCATCTCGGCAGCTCTGAGCCCGCCGGCATCTCCCTCTCCAGTTTGAAATAAGAAAGACAGGACTGAAGCACTTCGTTGTGGGCAGATGAGTGGGAGCTTGTATGAAACTGGAATGAAGCCTCACTTTGGAGCAACTACAATGGATCGGGTACAAGCAAATGTCTGGGCTCAGCATTTATCTAATGAGATAATGGATGTGAGAGAGACTGCTGAACCCGTTTTGCCAAGTTCTTATAGCTGGGCTTCCCTGGTGGCTTAGACCGTGGGGGATATGTCTGCAATGAGGGAGACCTGGGTTTGATCCCTGGGTTGGGAAGATCCCCTGGAGAAGGGAATGGCTACCCACTCCAGTGTTCTTGCCTGAAGAATTCCATGGACAGAGGAGCCTGGCAGGTTATGCAGTCCATGGAGTTGCAAAGAATCAGACATGACTGAGCGACTGACACTTTCACAAAAGCCTTGCTAACCTTGTAATAAATCCAGTGTTATTTCAACTTGCTTGAGTGGATTTCTCTTTCTTGAAACCAAGGCACCCCAACCACAATAGAGTAAGTGTTCCTGGTGGTATCTGGTCTTTGGAAGTGAGAAGGAAGTCTCTCACATGAGGCTGGTGGCTTCTGCTCCTTCTTCCGCTCAGTTGGTAAATCCTGACCTTGTTAGATATTGGCTTGGACTGGCTGCTAGGTGGAAAACACCACCAGAAGACAGTGCAAAAGCCACTGGCAATAACCCTGGTTTACAGGGTCAGTTTTTTTTTTCAAGCTGTGCTGGGTCTCAGTTAGGGCATGTAACTTCTTAGTTGCAGCATGTGGGATCTAGTTCCCTGATCAGAGGTCAAACCCTGGCCCCTGCATTGGAAGCACAAAATCTTAGCCACTGGATCACTAGGGAAGTCCTCTACTAGGGTCTTCCGATTGCATGAAATCACAGCAGGAAAGTCAAATGCACACTGGGTTTCTCGACACTGAAATGTCAGAGCCAAGTTGCAGGCAGAGGCCAACCTCCATCCCAACCAAGCACGGAGCAAACCTCAGGGTCACAGGGCTTGCTCTGCATGCGGGGAATGGGTCAGCTCTGTGGCCTTATTCTAACTGTGTCTTATCACTTCCTTAACTCCTCACTGGCCATCATCTGATTAGATTGCCCCAGGAGGACAGGAAGAAGCCTCAGGTTATTTCTCCTTTGCTACCTGGATTTGCATCCTGGCTGGCATTGTGCCGTCAGAAGAGGGAGGTTTGCCTTTGGCAAGAATTCGTATCTGTTACTGAGCTCACCCACTCTCAAGTGCTAGTCCAAAGCCTTGTGCACAGAGACCACAGTGAAAGGGCAAGCAATTAGCTAACACCTGATGGAGGAGCGTTCCGTGATGGATACGGGCTGGGGAAACTGCAAGACTCTGTGCTTCCAGGGGAAGGTCTGGCTTAGCCCACCTTCCTGCCCAAACATAGTCATAGCCTCAGTGGGTGCACAAGGGGGCCCACGTTGTAACATACCTGCTGAGCATAGAGCTGCTGGGAAAAGGGCTCTTGATTGACAAGGGAAATTGCCCGAAAACTTCCTACAAGGACTGGAGGCCTTCCAGCATCCCCTTGGGAGGACGGTCTGTCTCATGGGGCACAGAGAATCAGCAGCCTGAGACCACTGTCCTTGAGTGTTTGGTAAACAAGGCTCCCGAGAGTCACAATCCAGGTTCTCTCTAAGAAATAATGTTTCTCCACCTCTGATGAGGGGGAAAATCAGATAACATTTTCAAGTGCCCTGTTTGTTTGGAAACCGTGGCATCAACACACAAACATGCGCTGCACGATACACACAAAATGTGCACAACATACAGGAGACACAACACACACAGTACAGGCATACACATACAGGAAACACACACACACACATTCTATTAGCACATGCTGTTTTCCAATAAAGAGAAAGAACACCACGTACAATGTAACCAGCAGTTTGTTACTTCTGTTCCGAGCTAAACAATAAATGTGGAAGCAACTCCTCCAATCTCCTTCTGACCCCCAAGACCTGTGGCCCCATCATAGAGGGGCAGGGACTTCACAGGAGTTTGGACACTTCCTTAGGGTCTGTTCCTGCCCTCGCCTTCACCCCACTGCTTGGGGAGCTCAGCGTGGTGAAGAGCCCGGACCATCGTGATGTGGAGAAACGGCACATGTGATGTCCAGTGGGATGTGGAGCCTACGTCGAGCTCCTCTGGCTCCTGGTGCCTAGAATCCATCACGCATGGCAACCTTGTTGTTCAGCGTCTCCATTTAGGGGGGTAGGAAGCCTGAGGCTGGGCAGTCACTCCTTCACAAACCCTTTTCAAGACTAACAAGGACCTACTGTATAGCACAAGGAGCCCTCAGCACTCTGTAGTGACCTGTGTGGGGAAAGAATCTAAACTAAAGAAAAGAGTAGATATATGTATATGGACAGCCGATTGACGCTTCTGTACACCTGAAACTAACACAACATTGCAAATCAACTATAGTCCAATAAAATTAAAAAAATAACAATTGAGGAACACCCAATGTGCAAACCTCACTTGTTGCTTTTGTGGGACACCACCCCCCCGCAACTGGTGACTCCACCAGACGGGCAACCTCACCTGCTATGTGACCTCAGCTGGTGTGTGACCTTACTTGATGCATGTGTGACCTGCTCAGGGCAGGACCCCACTCAATGAATAAACCCACCAGTGTGTGACCCAACCCCACCATGTGGCTCCAAGACCCATAGGATTTCCCCCTGGTGTGTGACCCTCCCAGTCGTGTGGCCTCCCCGATAGGTGACCCCCTCCCCACAGCGTGCCATTCCCACTCCCACACCTGTTTGGGCCTTTGCAGAAGTTCTTGAGCCACTGCGGTGGCGAAGATGGCTCTGTTGCTCCCTGGGCTGAGTTGCAGGGAGAGGGACAGTCCCGTCACCAGCTGGACCCCAAGGTCTGTGATTGTCACCTTCTCGTCCAGCACGGTGACCGTCTTCTCGGCCAAGATAGCGTCCGACAGAGGTGACAGGATCTGAAAGGCAGAAATGACATAGCTCTCTGTGGTTTCAGAAAGCCCCCCTTTGGTGTAAAGGATGCTCCATGCGGGGGAGGGAAAGATACAGACTGCAGGAATTTAGATCTTTTTAAAAATTTTTATTTATTTATTTTAATTGGAGGCTAATTACTTTACAATATTGTAGTGGGTTTTGCCATACATAGACATGAATCAGCCATGGGTGGACATGTGTTCCCCATCCTGAACCCCCCTTCCACCTCCCTCCCCATCCTATCCTTCAGGGTTATCCCAGTGCACCAGCCCTGAGCACCCTGCCTCATACATCGAACCTGGACTGGCGATCTATTTCACATATGGCAATATACATGTTTCAATGTCATTCTCTCAAATCATCCCACCCTCGCCCTCTCCTACAGAGTCCAAAAATCTGTTCCTTACATCTGTGTCTCTTTTGCTGTCTCGCATACAGGGTTATCATTACCCTCTTTCTAAATTCCGTATATATGCATTAGTATACTGTATTGGTGTTTTTCTTTCTGACTTACTTCACTCTGTATAATAGGCTCCAGTTTCATCCACTTCATTAGAACTGATTCAAATGCATTCTTTTTAATAGCTGAATAATATGGAATTTAGATCTTTTGAGCAAAAGTCAGCTGTGAAGATTGCAAGTGCTTGTCTTTGGGACAGGTATGTTTTGTTTGATGTAGTACTTTAAAATGGGATGAATGGCCATCGTTGAAAAATAGAGGATTTCATATTAATGATAGCTTTCTAGCTTTTCTGGAAAATTGGCAGTATCTCTCCATGCTGGGCTCCTGTTTCCCCTGTGGGAGCCTTTGGAAAGGAACAGCAGCCTCTTCATCACACTCCTCACCACTCCCTATTGCGCGCCTCACATTTAGGTTCCAAATCAGTCATCGTCTTTCATCTGACACCCATCCTGCTTTTCTCGCTGATGGCTCCTTCTCAGCTTTATAGAGAGCATTGGAACATGTGACTCCTGGGTCCCAGTTCAAAGCAATCTATTTTCCTCCTCGATAAAATGATCTCTTTTACTTTCACTTTTTTTTCCAGTGGCAAAAGTACTTTATTAAATTACATCATTTGCAAGTGGTTTCATAAAAATATCTAAGAGGAAAGTTATACAACATTCTCAAAAAAGTATAGGGTTAACAGCAAAATTAAATTTTCTTGATCATATACATAAAAACATTTTGTTTCAATAGGCTGTCTGAATATTTTATAATGTATGCCCAAACTGACAGCTGCAATAAATCTATTTTAATGAAAAGTCCCATGGTTAATTAAGTCATTTGTTAATAACGGGTTCAAAAATGATCTCTTTTAAATTCGAGCCCGTTTCCCAGAGTGATTTAAATTTTCCACAGTCCAATATAGTTTCACTTATAAATCCTTGCTGTGTACAAATATTTTAGAAAACTCACTTTTTGCTTAAGAGAATGATTGCCTCTCCTACAAATGGGGCAGCCACTGAGGAATAATATTTGGTCTCAGGAGGAAAATGACTAGACCCTAGTGGCCCTCCTAGAACCATGTCTTGTGAAAGTGTTTGCTTCAAAACTCCCATTCCACACACTGGTCTATCCCACCCATTCCCAGCAGGAGGTGCTCACAAGACCTGTGGAGTCACAATAACTTTGTTCCTTCCTTCCGCACATTTCTGGAATGTGTGGGAGGGTGTGACCTGCTGAATGCAGCTGAGCATCAAGGCAGGATGCAAGGCTTTCAGGTGACAAGGGTCAGTGAGGTAGACTGACAGAGCAAGAAGCTGCTGGCCACGCCCTGAATTCTCATGAGGTTAGTTCATCTCGAGAGCTTTTCAATTTTTTTAAATTTAAAAATTTAATTTTATATTGGGGTAGAATTGATTTACAATGTTGTGTTAGTTTCAGGTGTGCAACAAAGTGATTCAGTTACACACACACATATATTTATTCTTTTTCAGATTCTTTTCCCACATAGGTTCTTACAGAGTATTGAGCAGAGGTCCCTGCGCTGTACAGTAGGTCTTTGCTGATTGTCTATTTTATATATGCCGTGTGCATATTTTAACCTCAGGTTCCTAACTTATTCCTGCATCTACCTTTCCCCTTTAATAACCACAAGTTTGTTTTCTATGTCTGTGAGGCTGTTTCTGTTTTATAAATAAGTTCATTTGTATCATTTTTTTTTGATGGTACAAATGAACTTAGTATCATATGATATCTGTCTTTCTCTGACTAGCTTACTCCATTTAGTATGCTAATCTTTAGGCCCATCTATGTTATTGCAACTGGCCTGATTTTGTTCTTTTTAATGTCTGAGTAATATTCCAGTATATATATATGTGTGTGTAAGTGTATATATATGTACATCTTCTTTATTCATTCATCTGTTGATGGACACTTAAGTTGCTTCCATATCTTGGCTATTGTAAATAGTGCTGCTATGAACACTGGGGTGCAGGTATTTTTCGAATTAGAGTTTTTGTCTTTTCCAGATATATGCCCAGAAGTACAATTGCTGGATTATATATATAGTGGCTCTATTTCTAGAGCTTTTGTCCCAAGGTGGTAATGTCCACTGTGTCTTACAGGCAAGTAATGTCTTGAAGTTTCAGACATGATTCAACTCAAGAAGTCAGGCCAGTGTAGCTCAAATGAAAGGAATATGTGAGGAATTTAAAAACTCTTGTCACGTTATTATACCATTTATTTTATTTACTTGACAGTTCCTTTCAACTTACTCATTCTGAAAATGGGCATTGTCAAATAGAGTTACCACATGACCCAGGGATAGCATTCTTGGGCAAACATCTAGAGGAAACTCTAATTTGAAAAAATAAATATACCTCTGTGTTCCTTGCTGCACTATTTGCAGTAGCCAGGACATGGAAACAACCTGTCAACTGAGAAATGAGTGGATAAAGGAGACGTGGTACATGTATGCCACGGAATGCTACTTAGTCATAAAAAATAATGGAATAATGCCATTTGCAGCAACACGGACAATCTAGACATTATCAAACTAAGTGAAGTAAGCCAGATATAGAAAGATGAATAACATGATATTCATATGTGGAATCTAAAATATGACACATACATATATACTTACTACTACACACTACTATATATGAAATTGATAAACAGCAGGGACCTACTGTGCAGCACAGGGAACTCTATTCAACATCATAGAATAATCTATAAGGGAGAAGAATCTCAAAAAGAATAGAAACATATGTACGTGTAACTGAATCCCTTTGTTGCACACCTGAAACTAACACAATATTGTAAATCAACCGTACTTCAATTTAAAGACTGGATATTAGTCTAAGAGACAAACAACAGAGTTCTCACCTGAGCTGTCTTACCTGAATGGTGGTCATCCCCAGTTCCTGGCCAATCAGGACTTGTCCCCCTTGCAGCTTGGCAACCCGGGGCTCCTCCACCTGCATGAAGTCATTTACCAGCTCCGTGATGTCCACCTGCCAATCAGGGCCCAGCAGGTGGGCCAGCTGCCCCCCGGGCTCAGCAGCTTCCGCCACAAACTGAGTCAAGACCCGCACCATGGCATGCTGGTATTGGAGCGTGCAGCCCCTGTTCCTCTTCTCGTCTTCATCCTCCTCCTCGCTGTCCTGAGCTGGCCTGTCAAAGGGGCGGTTCGGTTTAACAGATGCTGATTTGTTGGGTCAGCGGGGGGCTGGGTGTGAAACATGGCAGGGGCTGCAATGGTGAGTGGGTGTAAGTCCTGCTGGTATGGAGTTCATGGCCCGGGGTGGGCTTTGACAGACATGCAGGGGTGATACTCAGAATATTTGACCACGGCTGGAGCCTGAGGACGGGCTTCCCCAGTGGCTCAGCAGTAAAGAATTCGCCTGCAGTGCAGGAGATGCAGGAGACTCGGTTTTGATCTCTGGGTCGGTAAGATCCCCTGGGGGAGGGCATGGCAACCTGTTCCAGTATTCTTGCCTGGAGAATCCCATGGACAGAGGAGGCTCATGGGCTACAGTCCATGGGGTCACAAAGAGATGCGATGGAGCACCCACCCACACTTATGGCCTGAGTACAGGCCTCCCTAGTGGCTCGGCTGTAAAGAACCCACCTGCCCATGCAGGAGACACAGATTGGATCCCTGGGTGGGGAAGATCCCCTGGAGAAGGAAATGGCAACACACTCCGGTCTTCTTGCCTGGGAAATCCCATGGACAGAAGAGCCTCACATGGCTACAGTCCGTGGGTCACTAAGAGTTGGACGCGACTTAGCAACTAAACAACAACATGGCCCCAGTACTGACCAGTCAGAATGGACTGGTGTGGTCAGCAGAGGTCTAAGTTGTCCCTAAACCCCCCCTCACCTCCTAGTATTCATTTTGTGAAATTCCCTTCTCTTTGAGTGTGGGCTGGACCTAATAAATTTCTCCCAAAGTAAGATAAGAGCAGAAGTTACAGGATGTCACTTGCAAAATCAGATTTTAAGATACTCTGTTGTTCGGCTCTCTTTCCTTGGTTCTTCTCTCTTGCTTGCCCTGATGAAGCCAGCTGCCATGCTGTGGGGAGCCCTATGAGGACATCCCACAGCTAGAAACTGAGCAGCCTCTGGCCAACAGCCAGTGTGGAACTATGGCCCTCAGCTCAATAGCCTGCGAGGAGCTAAGACTGGCCAGCAACCACATGAGCTCAGTTGCAGGTCCATCCCCACCGAGCCTCATGATGAGACCACAGCACTGGCTGACAACTGGATGGCACCCTGAGAGAGACCCAAGCCTTGCCTGGGTTCCTGATGCAGAACTGTGAGATGACAGGCTGTTCCTTTAAGCCACTTGGTTTTGGGATAAGCCATTATATCATGTCATGGTAGTCAATACAATAAGGCTCTGGATGACCAGTGTAGCCCTATAAACCAGTACACAAGGAAAGTGAGCATTTCACTCAAGGTATTTGCTGACAATAAATGTTGAAAGAACAAGGATGGTGGCCAGGAAGCAGATGTTAGTTGTTCCTTCAACATCTGATGCCTTATGCACTCTCAGCCCTTCCCAGCACCATCACGATCGCCATCAAGCCAGCTGTTGATTCCTTGAAATAGTTCTGTAGCTATATCTGAGCTGAAAAGTTGTGACAGCATCTGGACTGTCCATAATGAGACTTGGTTAGTTCTTTCTTTTTCTTTTTTTTTTTTTCAGCCAAATGGCATGCGAGATCTTAGTTCCCCAACCAGGGATTGAACCTGCACCCCCTGCATTGGAAACATGACATCTTAATCACTGGATCATGAGGGAAGTCCCCAATCCCTTGGTGAGTCTCTCCCTGCAACTGCCTGCCCTCAGGAGCATCAGTAACCAGGCCGAATTCCATTCTCCCAACTCAACATTAGAAACCCCTGTGGTTAAGAAAAAGACCATGGCTGAAACCATCTTCCAATTGCACATGGAACCCAAACCTCCATTCCTGAAGCCACACCCTCTCCCAGGGGCCACAAGAACTCAAAGGGGTGGACTTTCAAGGGTAAGAATGTGAAAGCTATCCCTCCCAGAAGTACAAATTCTCTCCTCTCTGTTGAGTACCCAGACTCCAGGAATATTTCCTTGTCTAATTCTGCACATGCTTACTTTTGCCTTTCTACAAATCACTTGTATATGATTCTTTGAGCATGGGTCTCTCTGAGATGACAAAATTCTGAGATGAACAAAATTCTCTTTTTATCTGATACCTGCTCATTTGCCTCCTGTGGATAGTGCAGACTTGCCATTCCATCAAACACCATCAGAGTGATGTACCAGGCACACAGACAACAAGCTTTGGACTTCATCTCCCCAAGGGAAAGTAATCTCAGAGTTTCTGGGCTGGGGCACAAACAGACTGCCCAGGTCAGGCAGCATCTATTCAGACAGGTCTCTAGTGAACCTCTATGGCTTGGGTCCTCCCAGATCAATTTTCCCTTCTCCTGATATTGATCCCTTGGTTTAGGCAGGGTTGACCTTCTTTCTTTAGCTACTCTGGCTCCAGCCAGAGGAACGTGGCTGGAGCCTAGCTGGCCAAACAGTGTATTCTATCTGCCCCCCTTCTCCTCCTCCATGTCTATAATGATTAGATCAGGCATGGACACACAACCCAAGTAAGAAAGTAGGAAGTATTGGGGAAGAGAGGACGTACTTTTTGCAGAGTTGCAAAGAAGGTAGACTAGAAGTCTGGGACCTCAGGAGCAAAACTTGATAGGGAATGAAGCTGATATAAAGCAAACTGTAGCTGAGAAGGGGATAGACACACACCCTTAGGCTACCCCTGAACCCCTGGAAGGAGACATGCCTGAAGTTAGCTATCCTGTAAATTTCCACCTTTAGCCTAAGTGTACTTGACCTGGGTTTCTGCTCTGGAGCCTGATCAACATACCCACCTCTTGTTGGAGACAATGGGGACTCTCCAGCCCTTGATCTGGTTGAGCTCAGTGTCCGAGATCTCGATCTGCAGGGGCAGCCGGGGCACCCATACCGTCATGTCCAAAGGAGTGCTCAGGTGCTGGAAGGTGAAGTTCACCAACACGCCCACCTTACCCTTCATTTCCTTCCCATTGACAAAGACGTAGTCACATCTGTCAGAAACCTGGAAGAAGAGAGAGAGTGGTGGGGGCCCATGAGTGAGTTTTTATCACATCCCAAAGTGGTAGTGGAGAAGACTCTTGAGAGTCCCTTGGATGGCAAGGAGATCAAACCAGTCAGTCCTCAGGGAAATCAACCCTGAATATTCATTGGAAGGACAGATGCTGAAGCTGAAGCTCCAATACTTTGGCCACCTGATTTGAAAAGCTGACTAACTGGAAAAGACTCTGATGTTCGGAAAGATTGAGGGCAAGAGAAGCGGGCAGCAGAGGATGAGATGGTTGGATGGCATCACTGACTTAATGAACATGAGTTTGAGCAAACTCAGGGAGATAGTGAAGGACAGGGAAGCCTAGTGTGCTGCAGTCAATAGAGTCACAAAGAATCAGACACGACTTAGTGACTGAACAACAGCAACACAGTAACAGCAAGAGAAAGCAGAGGAGAAAACTGAAGTGCCGTAGCTCTTTCGGGGTCCCGATCATGAGAAGTAAGTGGACACTGCTTTTTTTTTTTTGGCCACACCACATGGCTTGTGGGATCTTAATTCTGGATCAGGGATCGAATCACGCCCTTGGCAGTGAAAGTGCAGAGTCCCAACCATTGGGCTGCCATGGAATTCCCTGGATACTGGTTTTTGCTTACTGATACAGCAGAGGCTATATGACAGATACCATGGGCCCCACCCACCTCTCCTTTGAGCTCTTTGACTAGTTGAGGTCACTCATCCCCACCAGCTGCAGGTGTTCTGCTGATAATTTATGCTGCACCTCCTCTGGGAGACTGCCCTTAGCTGATGGAGCAGAGTACCTGCAGAGTTACTTGTGCGTCACATACCATCCCATCCCATCGCATCTCTTTGCCCAGTGATGACTTCCTGGTTTGTCTGAAGTTCGTGTTAACACATCCAGGCACATGTTAGCTCATTCCATCCTCAGAACAACCCTGAGATGGGTGTTAGTCCCATATTCCAGATGAGGAAACTGAGAGTAGAGGAGTCTGACCACAGTTCCCTGCTGGGCAGGAGTCAGCCCTGGGGTCTGGTTTTGGAACCCACATTCTCCCCTTGTGCTCGTGTATGGGACGGCTCCTCTCTGCCAACGTTTGAGAGAAGAGCCAAGTTCAAAGCACCTTGTCCCCTCATCTTTGTGTCCCAGCTCTGCAGGGGAGCCCATGCTCGTCCTAAACAAGACTTGGGGCAAAGCTTTGGAGTCGTGCAGTAGGATGAATGATGGCCCTCAAAGATACCAAATCCTAACTTCTGGAACTGGTACATTAGTTTATCTGGCAAAAATGACTTGGCAGGTTTGATGAAGTTAAGGGTCTTGAGATGAGCAGGTAGTCCGAGATTGTCCAGGTGGTCCCTAAATATAATCTGAGTGTCCTTACAGGAAAGAAGCAGAGAGAGGTTTGAGAACCTCGGGCGGAGTAAGGCTGTGTGTCACCAAAGCAAGATGCTACGTGGCCAGCTTTGTGGATGGAGGAAAGGGTCAAGGAGCCCAAAGAAACCATCTGTAGGAACTTGGGGGGGGTCAGGGAAGTGTTCTCTCCTTTAGAGTCTCGGGGCTCGGGGGGAGTGCAGCCCTGCTGACACCTTGTGAAGCTGATGAAGGGCTTCTTCTCTCAGAACGTGTGGGAGAATACACGTGTGTGGTTTTCAGGAAACTTTTATTTATTTTTGATGTGTGGGATCTTAGTCCCCCAACCAGGGATTGAACCCACGGCCCTTGCAGTGGAAGTGCAGGATCTTAACCACTGAACCACCAGAGAAGTTCCTCTACATGGCTTTTCTTCCCCAAGATTTTTTGATGTGGACCATTTAAAAAATCTTTACTGAATTTGCTGCAACATTGCTTCCTTTTTTACCCCTCTGGCCACCAGGCATATGGCATCCCAACTCCCTGACCAGGGGTCGAACCTGTATACCCTACATTGAAAGCTGACGTCTTAACCCGTGGACCACAGGGAAGTCTCACATGTATAGTTTTAAGTCATCAGATTTGTGGTCATTTGTCCCAGAAGCCACAAGAGATGGACACTGAGAGGGAAAAGAGGACAGAACCAGAGACCATGAGGGTGTCTTCCCTCCTCAGGGCTTGGCTGGTTGAGCTTGGAGCAGGATATGAACTGGAGTGAAGCCCTTGGTTTACTGAGCACCTAATACATGCCCAGCCCAGCAGGTGACCACCTCCCACGTGTGGTCCCAGTTACTAGTCAGTCACAAGAACCCAGGAAATGGGGCATTACTGTCATTTCACAGGCCCAAGAATTAAGTACCCTTTCCTAAGGACACTTCCCAGGTGGTGCTAGCTGTAAAGAATTTGTCTGCTAATGAAGGAGATGCAAGAGACGCAGGTTCGATCCCTGGGTTGATAAGATCCCCTGGAGTAGGAAATGTCAATCCACTCCAGTATCCTTGCGTGGGAAATTCCATGGACAGAGGAGCCTAGTGGGCTCCTCCATGGGGTCACAAAGAGTCAGACATGATGGAGCACACACATACACACACACACACACACACACAAAGGACACATGGCTGGAAAGTGGAAAAGACCAGATTCAACCCAAGTCACCTCCCAGCTGCCTCCTGCTTTGGTACAGGCATCACTCTTGCCTGAATGCTCTGTTGTGGTCTGTCTGTTTTTAAGGATGCAAACCTCCTTCCAGCACTTGAAGGGGCATGAAGAAAGCAAATGCAGAAATGACTAGGTTGTTCAAACATCTTAGAGACATCTTAGAAAGGATTGCTGATGATGGCTCCTTGATCTTCCTGGTGAGGCAACAAGGGGGCCAGGGAGGCCCACGGGGGGGCTCGGCATCCAGGAGATGGTCAGTGACTTGGAGGGAAACGTGGGCCTGGGTCCATTTCTGAGTGGAGCTGGTGGTCCTCCTAAAGGTCTGCCAATAGTGGGAGTACTGAAATCTGATTGGAAAGTGGAATGGAACCAGCCCAGGTAATTTTATTGTAATTTGTCCTGATCACTGACATTTCATCTTCAGGGCTGCTGAGTCTTGAATCTTAGGTATTTTCTTTCTTTAAATATTTTATTCTTTTTGATGCTTTTGTAAGTGGAAATATTTTCTTTGTAAATTTAATTTTGGCTGCACTGGATCTTTGTCATGGTGCTTGGGCTTAGTTGCCCTGAGGCAGGTGGAATCTTCACAGATCCAGGATCAAACTTGTGTGCCTTGCAATGGAAGGTGGATTCTTAACTATGGACCATCTTAGAAGTCTTAGCTTTTCGCTTTTAAGCCTTTCAATTCTGAATGAGGCTGAACTGCCAGAGGTAAGCTGAGAAACAGAGAGAATGAGAGACAGAGGGAGCAAGAAAATACTTAGAAGACTTGCTTTCAGAAAAAGAAGCTGGGACTTCCCTGGTGGTCCTCCTGCCAATGCAGGAGACACAGGATCGATCCTGGATCCAGGAAGATCTTGTATGCACTAGAGCAACTAAGCCCGTGTACCACAACTGTTGAGCCGGTGCTCTAAAGTCCGGGCACTGCAACCATTGAGCCTACATGCCACAACTAGAGAAAAGGCCGTGCAGCAACAAAGACCAAGCACAGCCAAAAATAAATGAATGAATAAAAATTTAAACAGGCATTAAAAATAAAACAAGAAAAAAAGTCATAAAGCTGTTTTATGACTTTAATTTTATGGGCCCTTTTGTCAAATCAGGGGTTCTAAGAAAAGGTGCGTGAAGCTCATTGTGGTCAAAAAGCCCTATATCCTCCTGTGGATGAGAGATGCTTGGTGTGTTAGCCAAAGCTGTGAGCACAAAAAATGAAGTCTATGTGTTTTGTTCTTTAAAAAAAACAAAACAAAACAAAACTCAGTGTTTCCCCCCGAAGCAATGAGGAAAGTGGGATTTAGACTGTGATACAAAGGACAAGGAAGGTGAGCAGAGGGAGAGCAGGGTTTGACACTTAGAAGGTCACTCTTAGTAGAGATGAGTGGAGGAAACTGATGCTCGGGACTTGGAACAGGAGTGCTAGGTAAGCTGGGCTGAGCACTGAGATAGAGACGGTGTGGGTGTATGTTTATATCAACTAATAAGGACAGCATCTGCATTTGATAAGAGGTTTGTAAGTTTGATTTAAGAGTAAACTCTAGTTATTAAGTACTTTAAAAAAGAAATCCAGAAGCACTTTTTTTCTCCCCCTGCACAATCAAGTAACAAAGTTCAAAAGTGTTTCTTACGCTTTACCACTCAGTTTTTAGATGACATGTACCCCAATGTGCGAGCTTCCCTGGTGGTTCAGACAGTAAAAAACCTTCCTGCAATGCAGGAGACCCAGGTTCGATCCCTAGGTTGGGAGGATCCCTTGGAGAAGGGAATGGCTACCCACTCCAGTATTCTTGCCTGGGAAATTACATGGACAGAGGAGCCTGGCAGGCTACGGGGTCTATGGGGTCACAAAGAGTTGGACATGACTGAGCGATTAACACACACCTGGGTGTGCATTGCAGCACTGTTTACAACAGCCAGGACATGGAAGCAACCTAGATGTCCATCAACAGGTGAACGGATCAAGGGGATGTGGTGCGTACATGCAATGGTATATCACTCAGCCATGAAAAAGAATGAATCTGAGGCAGTTACAGTGAGGTGGATGAACCTAGAGCCTGTTATATAGAGTGAAGTAAGTCAGAAAGAGAAAAACAGATATAGTATAGTAATACCTTTATATGGAATTTAGAAAAATGATATTGATGAACCTGTGCAGGGAAGAAGTGGAGACAGAGATATAGAAAACGGGCTTGTGGACACAGGACGGGAAGGAGAGAGTGGGATGAACAGAGAAAGTAGCATCGACACATATACACGGTCATGTGTAAAGCAGATAGCTGGTGAGAAGTTGTTGTACAACACAGGGAGCCCAGCCTGGTGCTCTGTGATGACCTAGAGGGGTCGGGGGTGGGGAGGAAGGCTCCAGAGGGAGGAGATATATGTATACTTACGGCTGATTAGCATCGTTGTACAGCAGAAACCAACACAACATTGGAAAGCAATTTTCCTCCAATTAAAAAATAAAAAAGATAGTAACTAGGAAAAAACCTCAGTTTTTAACTTTGTAAACCACATCTGAGAGACTTGGCACTTCTGCATTATCATGTTTAATTTCTTTTTTTTTTTTTTTCTGTGTTGGTTGAGGACAGTAGAAGAAGATTTTCTGGCATTCTTGTTCAGTTGGTTACATTTGTCTAAACTGAATGATTGCCAGTTGCTCAGATAGCAAGTGACCAGGCAGAATTCTTTAAAGTGTTCGAGTTCCTTGAACCTGAGGCTAAATCCTGAATACAGTATTGAATTCTTTAATATTCTGATGGCTAGCATTGACAGATGCACGTTCGGCATGCTTTGGTGTTCAGTTCTTTTGGACTTTATTTTTCATTGCAGGTTTATGTGGTAATGTACAGTAAATTTTTTAAACTTGCATCAAGTTTATGAATAAAGAATCAGTAAAAAAGCAAACGGCCCTTCTGGTTTTCCATACCCAGCCCCCGTCCTTGCTCTGGGTGTGGAGGCATCACTAAAGTATTTGCCAACCACACCTGGTTCTTTGGTGACACATTAGGGGAAGGAGAGGGGAAAGGAGCGGGGAGGAAGGAAGCTGGGGAGAGTGAACTTTGGAGCATTCCTCTGGCTGGTGGGGGGTGCCTGGTGGTGGTGGGGTCTTCCCACCCATGCTTATCCCCTGGGCAACCTGCGGCCAACCACTGGCGGTACGAACACACCTCAGGACAACGTCTCTAGTACATTTCAAACTCCAGAGCTGGTGTGGGGCAGCAGGGTCTCCCGAACCCTATGCGTGGAAGGCTGAATAATGGTTCCCAAAGATGTCAGATCCTGATCCTTAGAAACTGTAAATGTCACCTTCTATGGAAAAAGGGTGTAATTAAGTCCAGGATTTGGGGAAGAGAGCATCCTGGATTATGGGCCCTTAATGCAATCCCAGAGTCCTTATCTGGGAGAGGGAGAGGAGGCTGGACATGGATGGAACAGCAGCCCGTGTGGAGAGGAGTGGCGGTGTGGCCACAAGCCAAGGAAAGCCGGCTGCGCTGCCGGCTTGGAGCAGCAGTTGGAGCAAGCAGTTGGAGCAACTTCTCCCCTGGGGCTCCCAGAGAGGGCATGGCTTCAGTCTTTTGGCCTCCAAGACCAAGAGCGAAGGCTGTGTTTTTTAGAGTCCTTTTTTTCTTTTTAAAGAGTTTTATTTATTTGTTTGTTTACTTATTTATTGGCTCCACCGTGAGGCATTTGAGATCTTAGTTCCCTTCAGTTCAGTTCAGTTCAGTCGCTCAGTCATGTCTGATTCTTTGCAGTCCCATGGACTGCAGCACGCCAGGCTTCCCTGTCCATCACCAACTCTCAGAGCTTGCTCAAACTCATGTCCATCGAGTCAGTGATGCCATCCAACCATCTCATCCTCTGTCATCCCCTTAGCCTCCTGCCTTCAATCTTTCCCAGCATCAGGGTCTTTTCCAGTGAGTCAGTTCTTTGCATCAGGTGGCCAAAGTATCGCAGTTTCAGCTTCAGCATCAGTCTTTCCAATAATCAAACCCATGCCTCCCACATTGCAAGGCAGAGTCTTAACCACTGGACCACCAGGCAAGTCCCAAGGTGGGGGGAGGGGGTTTAAGACTCCAAGCCTGTGGTCATTTGTGATAGTGGCCACAGGAATCTAATATGCCATCCTGGCCCATCTCTTCCCTTGCCCTGTTCTGCCCTGTCACCCTTCACTCCCTTATTTCTTGCGGGGGGGAAGTTCATCAATGGGTCTCATACACACAGTGCCTCAGCTACAGGGAATCTGATCTAAGACTTGGTGACTGTCAGTGGGGAAGACACCAGTCTGGTTTCCCAAGGGCAGACCTGGCCCCTGACCATTTCTTTGGCGTCTGCTCGGGACAGACGAGCTGAACTGTGTTCTCATAGAAGCCGATGGGGCAGAACTGGTCCTTTTAGCTCGACATCCATCTTTCCCTCCATCTCCTTGGCCACTGAATTCTAGCATTAATTCCTCCTCCCCGAGGAGCTGAACCAGAGAAATAGGATAGTCTAGGTGAGCTGACAAGACCTATTCATTCCCTCTTGTTTAAATACAAATGACTGTACATGTCCAATAATTCATTAACTACCACTTTACAATGCTGCAGGTTTGAAGGAAGGATCCATTAAAACTCTTCAATCCCTCTCATAATACATTTCTAGCCAGCTGCACTGTTCCATGACGGGAAAATGGTTAATATTTCTGACTCTGGGTATGTACAATCTGGCACTTTCATGAATTTAATGCCATTTGCTTCTTTTCTGTTTAAATGCTGTACAAATTTAAATCTTATTTAAATATCACCAACATTTGTGGTGAAACTTATGTTCTTCTGATGTTTTTCTTTTTTTTTTTAAGAGTGAGAGCTAACGATATTAAAATTCCATCCCCCCTTCCCTTTAAATTTGGCAAAAAGACACAGTCTGCAGGAGTATTTGTATCCAATTCTCAAGTTAGGCATTACCTTCCTGAAATTAATGTTTATCTTGGACTAAAATGGTACCATTAATACTAGCAGTAACAAGAAAAGCAGTGACTGATATTTACTGAATGTTTTCTGTATGCCAGGCACTGGGTTAAGCATCATTCCATTTAATCCTCATGATAAATCTATTAGGTAAATGCTATTATTCCATGTTTCAGAGGAGAAACAGGTGCCGTGTCCTATGGGCTTCCGGGACATGTAGTGAAGTGACAGTCACTCAGTCATGTCCGACTCTTTGTGACCCCATGGAGTGTAGCCCACCAGGCTCCTCTGTCTATGGGATTCTCCAGGCAAGAATACTGGAGTGGGTGGCCATTTCCTTCTCCAAGGGACGTGTAACACTGGGCTAATTAATGGGAAGAGAATTTCCCAAGCTTGTGACACTGGTTAATTTATTGAGAGATAACTTTACCTCAGCGGTGTCTATAAATGCATAATAGACACTTTTCGGCCAAGAGAAAAGTTCTACATGAACACACTGGAGGAGGAAGAGCCAAGGCAGGGAGTATATGCAGGTCCTGAGGCTGACGCTCAGGTGGATGGAGGTGCCTGGTGTTGTTATTGTTTATTCAATAAGTAGAGTCCGACCCTTTGCAACCGCATGGACTGCAGCATGCCAGGCTTTCCTGTCTTGCACTACCTCCTGGAGTTTGCTCAGATTCATGTCCTTTGAGTCGGTGATGCTATCTAACCATCTCATCCTCTGTCTCCACCCACCTTCAATCTTTCCCAGCATCAGGGTCTTTTCCAATGAGTCAGTTCTTCACATCAGGTGGCCAAAGTATTGGAGCTTCAGCTTGAGTATCAGTCCTTCCAACGAATATTCAGGGTTGATTTCCTTTAGGATGGACTGGTTTGATCATCTTGATAGCTTGTAGGAAAAGGTTTTCAAAACAACATGAGGGGTGAAGGTTACATGGGTGAACATCGCTTGGGTCATTAGGTAACAGGGTGATGTTTTAGGAATTTCATTCATCAATTTTATGGCTCTAACAGGTCTGGGGTCTATGTGCTGGTGGTTAGCATACAGGCAACTTTTTCCACCTGGTGGGAATTTTAGTAAGGATATGGTTCAAGAAAATGGCTCAAGATAATATCTGTAGCCCTTGAGAAGGAACTAAAGGTCATTGGCTCGCTTTATGGATAAATCATTATTATTCTGTCTTGCTTGACTGCTTTCCTTGGTTTCTACATTTTTCTCACTTCTCTGATTAAATTTGCTCTTTGGAGACTGGGGAAAGACTAGGAGACTAAAGCTTTTCTACAAAGAGGCCAGGGATGTGGTGGAGTCTGCGCCCAGGAAGGTCCTGTAGGGTCCTATTTGGTTCTAAGAGCCCTATTTGGATGGAGCATCTGAGGTCCCTTCCATGTCACCACAATGAACCTCTTCTTGAACAGGGATATTTTCACATTTTTGGAATCATTTACATTAGATCCTATTTTTCTTCCATTAGTAAAACCCTAAATTTAAGTTCCCAAGAAGCTCTGTTATTTTTAACTCAAAACAGAACATTTTTACACAAGGCTACTTTCTCACTTTCCCTCTTTCCTGGGTCAGAAGGAATAACACATTCAGTGAACGTTCTCTTTTCTTTGTTCTTGAAATTGCCCCATGTGGTCTGGGTCACCACTGTTTTCTCACAGTTGCCAATAAGCGCTCTGATAGAAAAGAATTTTCATACCAACCCCCCCAAGCAGCTCTTGGCCTGTGCCAGTCTCGGCACTGTCATCAGCTGGGGATGGATACTTCTTTGTTACAAAGGGCTGTTTTGGGCATGCTAGTATGTTTAGCCGGAGAAGGCGATGGCGCCCCACTCCAGCCTTCTTGCCTGGAGAATCCCAGGGACAGGGGAGCCTGGTGGGCTGCAGTCCATGGGGTCGCTAAGAGTCGGACACAACTGAGTAACTTCACTTTCACCTTTCACTGTCATGCACTGGAGAAGGAAATGGCAATCCACTCCAGTGTTCTTGCCTGGAGAATCCCAGGGATGGGGGAGCCTGGTGGGCTGCCGTCTGTGGGGTTGCACAGAGTCGGACACGACTGAGGCGACTTAGCAGCAGCAGCAGCAACATCATGTTTAGCAGCATCCCTGATCTCCAATAACCACATGCCAGTTATGACAATAATGTCTCCAGTCATTGTCAAATGCCCCCTGGGCTGAAAAGTCACCCTCAGAGAAGACCTGTCATTTTGAGCACTTCTAAATGATTCCTTTGAGCATCATAAGACCCTATGTCACAGATTGTACAATTGTGTACAGAGGGAGGCACTCTTTCAATTAAAAAACATTTACACGTTTCTACACTTTGCTTTTTTAAAACCATGTGATAGCGAATGTCCTTGTGCACACTCCCTGTGCCCCAGTGCATGCTTGGCGTCAGTGCAAACTGAGAAGCTTGCCCTAGGGAACTCCACTAGGTGCTTCTGCTTTTCCCAGCAGTCCTGGGAGGTTGATGTGATGACACTGATTTTTTTCCTGGATAGAGAACTTTGAGACTCAGGGATGCAAGGGAATGTGGTAGATTGTATTTCCAAAGGTGGCCACAATTTCTTGCAGCTCACATGCCCTTCCGCATGGGGCCTCACTGTACCCCACAGAAGAGGTGGAACGCAATTCCTCTCCTTGTGTTTGGACTGGTCTTGGTGACTCTCTGGACTTATAGCATGTGACACAAGTGGTAACCTGTGACTTCTGATGCCAGGTCATGAGAAGCCCTCCACCTGTGGTTCCTGAAACACTTGCCCTTCAGATGCCCCCCCCTCAGAACTCATGTGTCAATATCCCAGGAAGCCTAGGCCAGGTGGAAGGCCACCTGCGGACTCTCCCATCTACAGCTCACACTGGGCTCCCAGCTAACCACCAGTGCCAGTTGCTATCTGCAAGGGAGCTCCACCTTGGATGTTGGCCTGGTTCAACCTTGAGGTGGCTCCATCCAGGAGCCACTGATAGCAGCCACATGAGGTCATGAAAACCGCTCAGCTGTGCCCAGTCAACGCACAGAACTGTGGTCTGTTGTGCAGATAACCAGAACGAGAAAGTATGTGTGGAAACCGAGAAACTGGCCTTGAACCAAGACGTGCCTTCCAATTCTTTGTTCTCAGACCCCAGGACAGCCATCAGCATGGCTCCTGTCCTGGTTGTATCACATGCCTAAGAGAGCCTGCTCTCCTGGCTCTCATGGATAATGTCTCAGGAGCACAGAATCTTTGTTCTGGCTTTCCATCCCCAACGTGCTCAGCACGTTGCTTCACCACATCCCACTGTGTCAGAAATTTCAGATTTCCCCTTATATGAATGCCGTCCGGCGCCTTGGGTTCTGGTCAGCTCTGCCCCACTGCCCCGTCTGCCTCAGAGCTTGGTTCCTCAGCCTGGCCTCACTGCTTACAACTCTTCATTGAGACTTCTGAAGCCAGAAGATCTAACATTGATATGTTCCAGTGTCACGGACTTTGTAGACCAGGACCTGGGGACTAGAGTCGACGAGAAGGATGCAGGGGACCCAGGTCTCGAGTGAAACAAGAGCACTTTATTTGCAGAAACGCATGTTTATATATCGTCATGCACGGCAGCTTTCGGCAGTAAAAAAAAAATGAGCAAAAACAAAGCCAAGCAAATAACACTCTTCAAAGGGCCAGAAAGCATTCCATATCCTGAGTAAGAGGGGTATAACTGAATAGATTACCTTTAAGTAAAAAGTCACTGAAGGGGGTCACTGAAGGGGGTCACTGAAGGGAGTCGCTGAAGGGTCACTGAAGGGGGTCGCTGAAGGGGGTCAGGGAAGGGAGGTGCTGAAGAGGGTCACTGAAGGGGGTCACTGAAAGGAATCCAAGCAGGTGCCCTTCTCATGATCTCAGTCCTGAGAACTGCCTGCAGCTCTGCTCATTCCTGCTTTCCAGGAACTGATAAGGAATAGAAAGTCCATGGGAAACCGCACACAAAAGAAGAAAATAACATATTGGATCTCTTAAAGCTGAACGTCCCTGGACAGTCCAGGCTCTGCATTAACCACCTTCCATACATTCACTTACGTCTTATGATAACCTTCTACATAAACAGAGGAGCAGGAAGGGAGGCCTCATTGCTGAAGAGTTGCAAATTAAGAATACAAAATCTCTGTATACTTATGATTACCAAAGGGAAAAGGGAAGGGAACAGAAAAATTAGGAGCTTGAGGTTAACATATACACACTGGGCCTCCCTGGTGGCTCAGATGGTAAAGAATCCACCTGCAATGCAGGAGACCCGGGTTTGATCCCTTGGTTGGGAAGATCCCCTGGAGAAGGGAATGGTTACCCACTCCAGTATTCTGGCCTGGAGAATCCCAAGGACAGAGGAGCCTGGTATGCTTCAGTCCACAGGATCACTCAGTCGGACATGACTGAGTGACTAACACCATTGAACTTTCGATATACACAGTACTATATATAAAATAGATAACCAACAAGGACTTATTGTATAGCACAGGGAACTATACTCAATATCTTATAATAACCTACTATGGAAAAGAATCTGAAAAGAGTATACACACACATACAAATACACACACATATAAACAAAACTGGATTGCTTTGTTGTATTCCTGAAACTAATATAAGATCGTAAATCAACTATACTTCCATAAAAATTAAAACAAAAAGAATAAAAAATTTCTTTAAAAAAATTTTATTGAAGTATAGTTTATTTACAATGATTCAGGATTACGGCAAAGTGATTCTGTTTTATATAATATATATGTATGTGTGTGTGTGTGTATATATATATATATATATATATATATATTCCTTTTCAGATTCTTTTCCATTATAGGTTAATACAAGATATTGAATATAGTTTCCCATGCTTACAGACTTGTTTATCTGTCTTATATGCAATAGTGTGTATCTGTTAATCCCAAATTCCTACGTGCATATATGCCAAGTCACTTCAGTTGTGTCTGACTCTTTGCGACCCCATGAACTGTAGCCCGCCAGTCCCCTCTGTCCTTGGAATCCTCCAGGCAAGAATACTAGAGTAGGTTGCCATACCCTGCTGCAGGGGATCTTCCCAACCCAGGGATCAAACCCGTGCCTTCTGTGACTCCTGCATTGCAGGTGTATTCTTTACCGCTGAGCCATTGATCCCAAATTCCTAGTTTAGTCCTAATTTATCCCTGTCCCTACTTTCACCTTTGGTAACTATAAACTTGTTTTCTGTGTCTGTGGGTCTACTTCTTTTTTTAATAAATAAGTTAATTTGTGTCATTTAATCTGTGCTGGGTCTTGGAAGAGAGCCTGGGTAAGGGAGGGGCCGTCAAGCTTAAGCTGCAGTAGCTTCATGGTAGATCTGCCTCTGGGTAAGAATGATTAAAGTTATGACCAACCTAGAGAACATATTCAAAAGCAGAGACATTACTTTGCCAACAAAGGTCCATCTAGTCAAGGCTATGGTTTTTCCTGTGGTCATGTATGGATGTGAAAGTTGGACTGTGAAGAAAGCTGAGCACTGAAGAATTGATGCTTTTGAACTGTGGTGTTGGAGAAGACTCTTGAGAGTCCCTTGGACTGCAAGGAGATCCAACCAGTCCATTCTAAAGATCAGTCCTGGGATTTCTTTGGAAGGACTGATGCTAAAGCTGAAACTCCAATACTTTGGCCACCTTATGTGAAGAGTTGACTCATTGGGAAAGACTCTGATGCTGGGAGGGATGGGGGCAGGAGAAGGGGACAACAGAGGATGAGATGGCTGGATGGTATCACCAACTCGATGAACGTGAGTTGGTGATGGACAGGGAGGCCTGGCGTGCTGCAATTCGTGGGGTCGCAGAGTCGGACACGACTGAGTGACTGAACTGAACTGAAGAATGAGTATTATCTCCAGTTTACAGATGAGGAAACTGAGGCATGGATTGTTTATTTGCCTTGAAAATATTTCTGTAAGCTAGAAAATGACAGAGTCAGAACTCTGTCCCTAGAAGACTAACAAGCTTCAACACTGAGTCACACCCCCTCTAGGCAGTGGTCTTCTAAACAGTGTGTAAGTGTGACAACCAGCTTTCTGTGAAATAAAGACAAGCCTTTTTTATAGCATGTGATTTCCATGGTATAAATGCTCCTGCTGCTATGCTATCAACCTAAAGTCACTGGATGCAGACTTGAGAAGAGATGAGCAAGGATGAGTCATGCTAGATTAGCAAGCCGACTCCCATGCACCTCCGTCCCCAGCACTCTCAGGTCATGGGGTCCCACCACCCGCTATTGTCTTGCCACCAGCATTGGATTGGCGATCCCTAAAAGAGAGGGCATCACAAGAGGGAGAGAATCAGCGATGCTACCAGACTTCACACTCAGTTTTCCAGATGAGAGAACTGTCCGAAAGAGGAAGCCTTCAGGGCCATGAAGAATCACATGCATTTCCCAGTGTTACTCAGCCATTAAATTGTAGATATGAGATCTGACCCAAAGGTTTCCCTGGCCCTGGTGTCCTTGCTCATTTCTTCATCTCATGCTGTTTTTCCCCATTAGTCCCATCAGTGCAGTTCTTCCACCCATTTATCAGGAAAGAGCTGTTCCAGAGAGAACAGCATTTGTACTGACAGTGAGAAATCGGAGGAGAAATGCTGATGGCAACCTAGATCCTTTGGCAACTTTCTGGTTATAAATGAGAACCAGTAAACACAAACAATGCTTACAAAAACACAGAGCAAGAGCTGGTCTTCCGGGCATGTCATTCGTAAACCTCACGCAACCTCACCATGTGCAAGTGATGAAGCCTGTGGATCAATGTCGCTGCCTCATTCCCCATAGAATGGAATGGACATGGGAACAAGCCAGCTTCAGGGCATGGGAGGCCTTGGACGTGAGATGGAGAAGGTGGCAGAAGAAGCTCTTGTCCGACTGATGGAGCTCTTGACTCCATCCTCATCACCAAGGAACACAGAAGAGTAAACCGATGATGTATTTGTGAGTCAAACCAGTGAACTCTCAAGAGCCACGTGTGTGGAAAGACTCTGACCCATCTCCTTCTGGGGTTCGTACAGAAACACATTCATCATTAGTCACACACACACACAGATGAAAATATAAAGAGGGGAAATTGGAAACCTGAAATCTCTAAAGGGACGAATGCTTCTTTTGCTACCAGCTGTTGAGTTTTGTCTCCCTCCCTTGCTAAACCTTTCCTTAAATACCTTTATAAAAACCTTATTCATGTATTCAACTTTGATGGATATTAGCTGTGGCACTCGGGCTCTGGAGCACATGGGCTCAGTAGTTCCAGTGTGGGCTTAGTTGCTCTGCAGCATGTGGGATTGAACTAAGGATTGAACCCATGTCCCCTGCCCTGCAAGGCAGATTCTTAGCCTCTGGAGCCCCAGGGAAGTTCCTAAATACCTTTTAATAGCCCTTGAATGCAAACACTGCAGCCCACTTCTGGAAACCACCGCTCCTTTCTTTTCTTTTGGATCACACAACATCCTCAACATTGAAGGAGCAGCTGTTTGGTCCAAGGGTCCATTTTCTATTTATGGTCTCTGGAACTCTTATGGAATCAAAGCCAGGTCTTGGGAGGACAGAGCCTGTGTCTCATAGCACATTTAGTAATCATAAGACAGAACACACAGCATAGGAGAGACTAGCAGGTGCTGAGTTTTGTTTTGTGAAAACGAGATACAGGACATTGTGAGGATCAGTGCATTAAGAAATGAAATGTTTTGGAAGGTGGTTATTGTCACTGAGCTCAAGCTTGCCTTGCCATGCCCTGTTCCGGGACTCTGTAAAGTCAGCTGTGCTCTCTCATAGGTTTAGTCAATAAGATGATGAGAAGGCAACTTCCAGGCTGGTGGAGGAAGAGCTGGCTCCTTCCTATTTTCTTCCCAGGAGCCTGTCCTATCACCTGTTGGACCTGTGGGCATCACTGTAGCAATGCCTCAGGCCGTAGCAGCTGTGCCTCCTGTGGGGCATCCAGCCCACAGCTCCTTTGACATTTCCAGAATCAGCCTCATCACATCTCTTCAAAGACAAGAGCATTAGCCAGCCAGCATGCCCTCCTCCAAGCTCTGGCTTTAGAAATGAACTTATTTGCAAAACAGAAATAGACAGACAGACATAGAGAACATGCCTATGGTTACCAAAGGGGAAAGAGAGGCAGGCATAAATTTGGAGTATGGGTTTAACAGATACACACTACTGTACAGACTGTGGCCTGCCAGGCTCCTCTGTCCATGGAATTTGTAAGAATATTGGAATGGGTTGTCATGCCCTCCTCCAGGGGATCTTCCAGACCCAGGGATCAAACTTGCATCTCTTATGTCTCCTACATTGGCAGGCAGATTCTATACCACTAGCGGGGAAGTGGGAAGGCCACTGTATATAAAACAGATAGAAGTGGGAGGCTATTTTACATATAAAATTGATAATTAATAAGGACCTATTGTATAGCACAGGTAAGTCTACTCACTACTCTGTAATGACCTATATGGGGAAAGAATCTAAAAGAGACTGACTATTTGCATATGTATAACCTGGGTTTCCCTTGTGGCTCAGCTGGTAAAGAATCCACCTACAATGTGGGACACCTGGGTTCGATCCCTGGGTTGGGCAGATCCCTTGGAGAAGGGAAAGGCTACCTACTCCACTATTCCGGCCTGGAGAATTCCATGGACTATATAGTCCATGGGGTCGCAAACAGTCAGACACAACTGAGCGACTTTGACTTCACTTCATAACTGATGAACATTGCTGCACAGCTGAAACTAAGACAATAGTGTAAAGCAACTATACCCCAATTAGAAAAAAGAAACCACAGCATCTAAAAAGAGTCATAAGGAGTAGGCAAGTCTGCACACAGTCAGGGGTGGCTACCTCTCTGACCTCCTATCTGGATATTAACTAAAAGCTTTCACGGTTGAGTAAAATTTTCGAAGGTGTTTTTTGGGGACACTGAGTCCACTATCTCCCCCAGATTGCTGGCTTTCTGATTAAAAGCATCTTTCTTTCTACCAAAATTTGTTTCCCTCAAGTGTTGATTTTTGAGCAGCAAGCAGCCAGACCCGAGTCTGGTAACACACGTAGAGACCTTGTTTCTAGTTCTCATCTTTCTTTTCATTCTTGACACTCCCCGCCTCCTTGACTTAAGCATGGCTGTGAGATTTACTGTGGCCAATAAGGCAGGAATGTGTTTCACTTCTGATCAGAAGCATTTAGGAACCAGTGTACGTTCTCTGAGTCCTTTTCCCTGCTGGGAGTCCCAAGATGCAAGTGCCCCCAGTGGAAGTGGCCTGGGAGGCTGTGCTGTTGCTCCATGAGGGATACTTCCCCTGGGGAGCTGCCAGCTGCTGTCTCTGTGAGCAAGAGGAAAAGTCAACAGTGGAAAGCTGCCGAGGTTCTGGTGCCATTTGTTATCTCAGCATCTTCTAACCTATTCTGACTAATTGCCTATTCATCCTTTGTATCCACCGTGCCCAGAATTGGACCTGGCATATAATAGGTACACAAGACAGAATTGTTGAATGGATAAATAAAAAGAACCACTTTGCAAGAAAGTCTTAACTGCAGCTAAGATAAAGCACACACTTCCTAACACCACAGTTTTCAACCTTATTAGACATAATACCTCTACTGTTCAATGAATATTTTATAACGCCTTCAAAATTCCAAAGTGGAATTCACAGATAATGTAGCCCATCCGCAAGATCTTGTTATTAAGATAAATATAATGCCCTAACTGGATATCAAGTAAAATAAAAATTAATTTATAATAGAATGATACATATTTCAACAAGTACCTTCTTAAGTATAATTCACTAGGAAACGTAGAGAAGGCAGATTCTCCCTCTTCTCCCCCTCTCAATTGAGCCATCATAAATGCTACAGCTATGAGGGTGCTGGTACAGAAGGTGGAAGTGGTGGGTGGGGAAACTCTCCCTGGTGGGCACACTCTTGGTAAAGTTACAAACAAACACAAAATAATCTTTTTTAAAAAAATTCATTCATTTATTTTTGGCACCGCTGGGTCTTTACTACCGCATGTAGGGCTTCTGCTAGTTGCAGGGAGCAAGGGTTACTCTCTAGTAGTGGTGCTTCTCATCGCAGTGGCTTCTCTTGTTGCAAAGCATGGGCTGTAGCCAGTATGCGGGCTCCAGTATTTGTGGCGCACGAACTCAGCTGCCCCTTGGCGTGTGGGATCCTCCCAGACCAGGGACTGAACCTGTGTCCCCTTATTGGCAGGTGGCTCCTTCACCACTCGACCACTAGGGAAGTCCGAGTATTCTTTTGATTTACCCTGAGTTCGCATTACTGAGACATTCCCAGTTGTGTGTACTAAGCTACTGTATAGATAATAACAGTTCCTCCCCCTCCGCCAGTTTGGAGGGACATCTAAAAGTCAAGAAGGTATGGAATAAATTTCTATAGTGTGGAGCTGTCCTGGACATTACGGGACATTAGTACCTCTGATGTTTGCCAACTAACTATTGGTAATCCCTAATCCTTATGAACAACAACAAACTACTCTCACAAACATGCCAAACACCCCTGGATCTCTATCACAGTCCAGGGCCTCAGACTGAATATTTTAGCCTTGGACCATGCCCAGTCACTGCCCCCTGCTCGGTCCATGTCCGGCACTCCATGACCATGATGGATGTGGCTAGTTCTACTGTCCTGGTCCCAGTGACCAAAAGGAAAATGTAAGTGGATGTAAGGGGAAGAGGACCATCTCTTTTGGGTGCGTTGGCACAGGAGTTAACCACAGTGCATTTTCATTCACCAAGTTCTGGAGGTGTGGAGGAATGGGCCAGGTGGAACACTCCGTGTGCCTTATGTTTGGGTGGCAGGAAAAGAAAGAAAAAGAAGCTTCTGGGAACTGCAGAGAAAAAAAACACATCTCTCTTCCATGCAAACAGGAACAGGGCAAAGCTTTCCTATTAATAGCCATCCTCTCTCCATCACTCTCATCCTGACCTCCTCCTTTGCGATGTGATTGGCACAAAGCAACCACGAAATAGTCTCTTTACATTCAAGAAGCCAGCTCAGTCCCCTTCTCTGGATATCAGGAAGCGGCTGCTTCTGGCCCCTCTATTGGCAGAGGGTGGCCAGGTGTGACTCGGGTCACTGCTCTGAGTTTTTCTTTGGGAAGGAGAGGAGGGGGTGCTCTTCAAATCAAGGCATCTGTGTGAACAACACCCTCCCACCAGAGTTGTGCAGTGCACAACCTATTTAAACATACACTGCAATTCCAGAAGGCAGTTCTTGACTTTATAACACTGGAAAACAATATTAAGTCATCCCATCACTGGTCCTTTTGCCAAATGCATCATGGACTCTTCTCGGTCAATTTCTTTCCCGATGATGAGTCCTCCCACGCTAAATGTGCTGGACATCCCCTGCAGTCATTCTGGCAGTTGCAAAGCACAGGATTTCTGGGGCTTCTGTGTAGGATATGTTTTGGTTAATATTTACAAGCAATTAGAACTCCCACTCTTGTTCCTGAAACCATACAGACTTTTATTTTAATCAGTCAACCTTTATGAAATAATGCCATTTGCAGCAACATGGATGGACCTAGAGATTGTCACACTGAGTGAAATAAGTCAGGCAGAGAAGGAGAAAGAGCATAATGTAGCCACACATGTGAAATCTGAAAAGAGATGATACAAGTCAACTTATTTACAAAACAGAAATAGACTCACTTTAGAGAACAAACTTATGGTTGGCAGCAGGGGTACAAATGGTGGGAGGGGATAGTTAGGGAGTTTGGGATGGACATGCGCACACTGCTGTATTTAAAATGGATAACCAACAAGGACCTACTGTACAGGACAGGGAACTCTGCTCACTGTTATGTGGCAGCCTGGATGGGAGGGGAGTTTGGGGGGAGAATGGATATGTGTATATGTATGGCTGAGTCTCTTTGCTGTCCACCTGAAACTATTATTACATTGTTAACTGGCTATACTCCAATATAAAATAAAAGTTTCCTTTTTAAAGGAAAAAAAAAATCGTCCTTTGATGTTTAAAAGAGGTGTGGATGCAGAGCATAACAGACGTTGAGGGACACGGCTCCAGAAGTAAGGGAATAATCAACAGAAAAGTTTATACCCTTGAACCAAGAGACTCTCTACTAGTCACCGAACAGGAAGACTTAGTTTTACGGATGACTTTTCAGACTTTTAGGGGGAGAAATCCCACTAACATCCCAAAGAGGGCAGCAGTACAGAGAGGCAGAGTGGGGGCTCTGCACCCGCTCACAGATCTGGCATCACAAGCAAGTGGCCTCCCCTCTCTGCCCCTCATCTGAGCTGGTATTCACTTCACAGGGATGGAGAGTCCCGTGGTGCCCTCACGGCACTTACAGCAGGTCCAGAACACAGTGAAGAGCATACATTTATGAATACTTAAAACTATGAAAACGCAGGCTGATTCCCAACAAATCCAGAAGCCTCTGGCATCCCCTATGTCTTTACCCCAGATAAGGCAGCTTTTCCTGAAGTTGAAAGTCTAGCCAGAACCCGTGTTGCTGCAGAGTGTATTGATACCTGCCTCGCATGCTTGGCCCTCATGTACCATCTGTGTTGTGCTTAGTCATTCAGTCGTGTCTGACTCTTTACGATCCCATGGTCTGTAGCCACCAGGCTCCTCTGTCCATGGAGATTCTCCCGGCAAGAATACTGGAGTGGGTTGTCATGCCCTCCTCCAGGGGGTCTTCCCAACGCAGGGATCACACCTGGATCTCCCGCGTTGCAGGTGGATTCTCTACCGTCTAAGCCACCAGGGAAGCCCCACGTATCGTCTCCCACACAAAAATGCCACAAACTCTCCAGGGGTCCTTCCTGCGACCCTGGGTTTGCCTTAGACTGGGTGGCTTCGAGGACACTTTTTGCGAGTTCATTTCGGCTCTGATTTTGGCAGGTGGGCGTGACTCCGGCTGCTTGTCTCACATCCTGATCTGGTTCTTGGCAGCATTACTGGGTTTGGGAAGATGGCTCAGATCTCAAAGCCTTGGACGGCCTGTTTGAGTGACAGCTGTGATGTCTGCAGGAAGAGGGGAGACCACACTGGTCAGATTAATGGTCCCCCTTCCCCCTGAAGCTGAAGCTCCCCTGCTCCCAGTCAGGTCCAGGGAAAGCCTGAGCTGCTTGCTTCATGCAGACTCTTCCGTCTCCTCTACCATTTGGGGGTAGACCTCTCTAGCCATCACTCACAACTGTACTATTTCCCAAACTCCAGCAATGCTCAGTCCACCCACAGAATGACTACTAATCACACATCACCTACAGTTTACGGTTTTGATTAAACTGTTGACCTGCTGTTTTCAACCATTTGTTATGACAAATTTTAAACAAAAAAGAATGAAATCATACAGCAAATACTCATACACCCACCACCAAGCTTCTATCATCAGCACAATCTGGATGGGCTTTATCACACATCTATCCACTTGTCAGCCTGTAGTCCATTTCCTTTTATGATTAATTTCAAAAGAAGTTGCAAGCAATCAGTTTTCCCTAAATGCTTCAACCTGCCTGTTAATAACTTAAGTTCAAGAATCAATTTTTTTTCACTTAAACTTTGTACTATTGTCAGAAATAGAAAACTATCATCAGAATGCATAAATAGAATTAATTTCTCTTAAATAAGGATAATGGAAATACTGCAGGGCTAGAAGAAACAAGAATTTGTTCAGAACTCTTACATGATGGAAAGGTCTGTGCGAGTTTTTCCTTCTGGGTAAATCCCAAGGCAGTCGAGTATCACTAGGTTCTGGGTCCAGATATTCCAGGCATTTTACATTATACCAGCTCCTTCATTCACTGGCTGTGTGACCTCGGACAAATTACTTAACCTCTCTATGCCTTGGTTTCCTCACCTGTGAAATGGGAGTGGTGAAGGGTTCCAGCTTCATGCACAGTTTGAAGAGTAAATGAGTTAATATACATGCAGTTCTGAGGCTTCTGCATGCAAGACGGCAAACAACGAAACTATTGACGACGGTCTGCTTTAGGGTCTACTTGATGAGGGTGGCAGAATAGATGCTCAGCAGTGGTGAGGAGTGCCATTCAGATTTCCCTTCAGTGGGAGTCCACCATCAGGAGTGTCATTTGCTGACTCCATCTGCCTACAGGGCCCTCAACATCTGCTAGCCAGTGTTCAAACACCATAATGGAACAAGGATGACCATTTTGACCCAGTGTCAGTTTTCCAGGTCATCTGCTTAATGGCCTGAGAATTTTGAGATTTGCTGCAGGCAGGCTCCTTCTCCTCTTTCTGTTCCTACCCCTCTCCTTTCATAGGGATCAAACCCTCACTGCATTCTGAAGCTCACTCTGCTAACTTCCACTCCTTCCCCACTTTATCCTTCCCTCTGATTAATCTCTTGCACATCTAGCTCTGCCTGTTTCTAAAGAGGTACACTGATCTTGAGGGTGACCCACATGTTGGGATCTGAAACCTAGAGTCAAGAGAGGAAAGAGGACTCATTGGAAAAGACTTTGATGCTGGGAGGGATTGGGGGCAGGAGAAGAAGGGGATGACCGAGGATGAGATGGCTGGATCGCATCACTGACTCGATGAATGCGAGTCTGAGTGAACTCCGGGACTTGGTGATGGACAGGGAGGCCTGGCATGCTGCGATTCATGGGGTTGCAAAGAGTCAGACACGACTGAGCAACTGAACTGAACCGAACTGAACTGATCTTGAGGGTGACCCACATGTTGGGATCTGAAACCTAGAGTCAAGAGAGGAAAGAGGAACCTCTTCCACCCTTCCAACCTCATTTAGAGAATTCACTATTAGTGATTCATTGCTTTGGCTATAGGGCTTATGTACCCTATTAACCACAGAGAGAGTCACATTTATGTCTTTAGAATTTTTTTCACATCATTTTCTGTGTAGTTGTAAATATAACATATACAAATGAATATTAAACACACAAATAGGGCTGAATGAATAATTATGATGCAAATTAGTATACTGCCAAGACAAGAAGTAAGTATTTGTATATAAGCACGCTCATAATTTTCTCAGGTGGTGCAGTGGTAAAGAACCCAGCCACCCATTTTAATCCCTGGGTTGGAAAGATCCCCTGGAGAAGTTAATGGCAACCCACTCCAGTATTCTTGCCTGGGAAGTTCCATGGACAGAGAAGCCTGGCGGGCTACAGTCCATGGGGCCACAAAGAGTCAGATATAACGGTGCTTGGACGCCCGCATCCTCGATGTTGTAATAACAATGCTCTTCCTTTTAGTCTTATCAGAGGTGTCTGTGTAAGAGGAGAAGAGGGAGGGAAACGCTGACAGAGGAATAGGAGGACCAAGGATGTGCTCCGCCTGCTTCCTGACTCTGCTCAGTATCTCCCTGTTGGCACAGGAAATGTGAGGGCCATGCTGCTCAAGTGGACCTGTGACCTTCTATGTGAATCACACAGGTGCTAGCTGGACTTACACCTTGTGGGCTATGGACACAACACTGGTAGAGCAAGGGGCAGGCTGGTCCTCTGCCCATTGCAATGAAGGGATCCAGGATACACGAAATGAGAAAAGCCAGTGCCCACCCAGAGGCCATCCTGGCTGATAGATCATCGAAAATCTGAACTGGATTCTAGATCATCACTGTCCTCAGCCTCCAGATCACCCCTGCCACCCCTGGGAATCCTGGAGCCTCTCCATGGCAGAGCAAGGAAGGAGTTTCTCTGTCTTGACACGAGTCTTGGGAGTGAGATAAACTGGGAGATTAGTACTGATACATATACACTATTAATACTATGTATGAAATTCATAACTAATGAGAACCCCCTATGTAGCACAGGGAACTCTATTCAATGTTCTGTGGTGACCTGAATGGGAAGGAAATCCAAAAAAGAAAGGATATGTGTATGTGTATATATATATATAGGCAAGCCCTCCCAGTTAAGCCCTCCCATATATATATATATGTATATATATAGCTGATTCACTTTGCTGTATAGCAGGAACTGACACAACATTGTAAAGCAACTATATTTCAACAAAAAAAATTTTAAATGACCAACTGGGTGGTTTATAAACAGCAGACATTTATTTCTGACAGCTCTGGAGATGGAAGTCCAAGATCATGGCCCCATCAGATTTGGTGCCCACTACCTGCTGCATAGGTGATGTCTTCTCTGTGTCTTCATGTGGTGGAATAGGCCAGGGCACTCTCTGGGTCTCTTTCATAAGGGCACTAATCCCAAAGTAAGGGCCCCATCCACCTGACCTAATCACCCCCCCCCAAAGGCCCCATCTCCTGCCACCATCACACTGGGCACCAGGTTTCAATGTATAAATTCTGGGGAGGACACAGACCCTCAGTCTAGAGTACCACCTATGATAAGAGCCTATTTTTTTTAAAGTATTATTTATTGATTGGTTTATTTTTGGCTGCCCTGGATCTTCATTGCTGGGTGTAGGCCTTCTCTAGCTTCAGAGAGCAGGGGCTTTTCTCTAGTTGTGGTGCATGAGCTTTTCACTGCAGGGGCTTCTCTTGTTGTGAAGCACAGGTTCTAGGTTCATGGGGTTCAGTAGCTGCAGCATGCAGGCTCAGTAGTTGCAACGTGCAGGCTCTACAAATGCAGGCTTTAGCAGTTGCAGCACGTGGGCTCAGTAGTTGTGGTGCCTGCATTTAGTTGCTCCATGGTATGTGAAATCTTCCCGGACCAGGGATTGAACCTGTGTCCCCTGCATTGGCGGGCAGATTCTTATCCACTGCACCACCAGGCAAGTCCCAATAAGGGTTTCTTAGTGTGTCTTTTCCTCCAGACAACCTTTGGTTTGTCTTGCTTTAGTGGAGAAGAGTTCATATCGGCAGGTTCCTCACCTCAAATGGTCATGGACCAAGGTCATGGTTCTGATGGCTGAATTTCCACTAACAGGGTGCTACATAAGATGAGGACTGCCTGAACTTCACTGTTATTTGAAGTCATGTGGACATATACCCAGATAAGGAAAAAATATATAACAAATACAAATCCCTAGGATCTTTTGCAGATCTATGGTAGTGGATTGAATCCTCCCAAATTCCTGTCTACCCAGCAGCTCAGATTGTGACCTTATTTAGAAACAGGGTCCTTGCAGATGGAATTAGTTAAAATGCAGTCAGACTGGATTAGGGTGGATTCTAAAGCCAAGGAGAGTGTCCCTGTAGGAGACAAAAAAGGAGACACAGGAAGGCAGGCCACACGAGGGTGGAGGCAGAGACTGGAGGGATGTGGCTGTGGGTCAGAGAATGCCTGGAGATGCCGGGAGCCGGAAGAGGCAGGAAGCATCCTTCATTGGACACTCTGGAAGGAGCACAGCCCTGCCCACACCTTGAGTTTGGAATTCAGACCTCCAGAATTGTGAGAGAGGGAATGAACTGATCCAGTTAGTGGCGGTTTACTACAGTAGCCTCAGAAAATGAGCAGACTTCCTAGGCAAGCCCTCCCAGTTAAGCCAGTGAATCTGCATTTTGACAGATGCTGTGGCTGATTCTCATTTAGTTGACAGTTGAGAGCTACTGATGGGAGGGTGTTCTGTGCCCAGAGAAGGGATAGTGATATTACCCTCTCGCTCCACAAAGAATGGGCTAATACTAGTAACTTCTTTCACAGATGAAATCCACCCATCTGTTCTGAAAGGCTTGGGCTTTGATTACAACTTCTATGGTGAATAAGAACTGATGATGAATATCTCCCTTCCTCTCAGTCCCTCAACAAAAGCTCAGTTTCCCTGGCTGCTTTGAGCTGGAAGATTCTTTGCCTAATATCCAGTGATGTTGGACAATAATCCTTACTGGGCTAACATGAATGCCATCTAAAACATGCAATGCAAATGCAGCCTGACGATGCCTCTGTCAGCTCAGTGTTACCTACTTAATGTGTTTACTCACTGCCTCTGTAAGTGATGTTACTGGTGGTACAGGGGCCCTGGACCAGCAGTTCGGGGGTGGAGATGGTGAGGTGGCAGTGCTATGACTAGACATGTCTGCTACCTCTCTGACATCCATCCATTCTTCCCTTGATCCATTTGTCCGCCCCTCCATCTCTCCTTCCATCCATTCATCCCTCCCTCCCTCCATCCATCTCTCCTTCCATTTAATCATCTCTCCATCCCTCCCTCCATCCATTCATCCTTTCCTCCATCCATTTATCTCTCATTCCATCTATTAATCTCTCCAACCTCTTCCCTCTCTCCCTCCCTTAATCCCTCCATCTCTCCCTCTATCCATTCATCATCCCTCCATCCATCCATCTCTCCTTCCATCTAATCATCTCCCATCCCTCCTTCCAACTCCCTCCCTCAGCCTATCCATTCATCCATCCATCTTTCCTTCTTTACCCTCCTCCCTCCTTCCTTCCTCCCTTTATTATTTAAAAAATCTTGGGACATCCCTGGTGGTCCAGTGGTTAAGGCTCACACTCCCAATGCAGGGGGCCTGGGTCTGATCCTTGGTCAGCAAACTAGATTCCACATGCTATGACTAAGAGCCTGCACACCACAATTAAGACCCAACACAGTCAAAGAAATCAATTAAAAAAAATCTTTTTAGGAGCTCATTTTCTATTGAACTTTATTATCTTCAGATAAGCGTATATTCCACGACTGTCTGCTCAGTGACATTTCACAGTGAACAAACTCATAACCTGAACCCGGCTCAAGAACCAGAGCACTATGGTTCACACTGGAAGTCCCTCGCACCCTTCCAGTCCTGCTCCACCCCCACCACTGAAGTAAGGTGAACCCCTTTACTGATATCATAGCTTGATCTTCCTTATTTTGAGTCAGGAATAACGAGTCAGCACTGGGTGGACGCCAGGAGCCTGGAGGCACACTGACCTGGCAGGAAGGGTGAGCACTGTCCGCAGGCTTGTGGAAACCAGAGCCCAGGACAGTCAACGTCACAAGCACCAAGGAGGCACATGAGCACTACCTGGAAGAGCTTGTGTCACTTCCTGGCAGGACTGACTGCAGGCTTTGGTGCAGGGGGCCCTGCACACGGCAGGTGAGGCCAGCCACACCTCCTTTTGGTTGGACACACTCTTTTTTATTTCCCCTACTTTTTAGTTTCTATTGGAGTATAGCCGATTAACGGGCTTTCCATATGGCGCCAGTGGTAAAGAGCCTGCCTGCCGATGCAGGAGGCTTTAGCGACCCAGATTTGATCCCTGGGGAAGATCCCCTGGAGGAGGGCATGGCAACGCACTCCAGTATTCTTGCCTGGAGAATCCCCATGGACAGAGAAGCCTGGAGGGCTACAGTCCACAGGGTCCCAAAGAGTCAGACATGACTAAATAGACAGCATAGCACAGCACAGGACATAGCTGGTTAACAGTGTGTGACAGTTTCAGATGAACAGCAAAAGGACTCAGCCATACATATCCCTGTATCCATTCTCCCCCAAATTTCCCTCCCATCCAGGCTGCCACATAACATGGGGCAGATGTCCCTGTGCTATACAGTAGGTCCCTGTTGGTTATCCATTTTAAATATGGCAGTATGGACATACCGGTCCTGAACTCTCTAACAGCAAAAACCAACCCTTGTCATTTATTAGTGAGAAAGGCATTCAGTTCAGTTCAGTTCAGTTCAGTCGCTCAGTTGTGTCCAACTCTTTGCAACCTCATGAATTGCAGCACGCCAGGCCTCCCTGTTCATCACCAGCTCCCGGAGTTCACTCAGACTCATGTCCATCGAGTCAGCGATGCCATCCAGCCATCTCATCCTCTGTCGTCCCCTTCTCCTCCTGCCCCCAATCCCTCCCAGCATCAGAGTCTTTTCCAGTGAGTCAACTCTTCGCATGAGGTGGCCAGCATTAGAACACTGCAAATCTAAATTTGCGTGACTGATAGAGAATAATAGTAATAACAGCTAATGTTTAGACAAATGACAGGCTGGGAGAAAATTTTTGCACACATCTGATAAAGACTGGCATCCAAAATATACAAAGGATTCTTAAAACTTAACAATAAAAAAAAATTTTAAATCAGTGAAAGATCTGAACAGATACCTCACCCAAGAAGGTATCCAGATGGCAAATAAGAATATGCAAAGATGCTCCATATGTCATCAGGGAATTGAGAATTAAAACAACAATGAGATGCTGCCACACACCCATTAGAATGGCTAAAATCCAAAACATTAACAACACCAAATGCTGGCGAGGATGCGGAGCAAAGGAGACTTTCCTTCACTGCTGGTGGGAATACAAAATGGTACTCAGCCACTTGGAAGGCCATTTGGCAGTGTCTTACAAAAGCTGAGCACATTCTTACAATATGATCCAGCAATTGTGCTCCTTGGTATTTACCCAAGCGAGCTGAACAACATATGTCTACATGAAAACCTGCGCACAAATGTTTGTAGCAGTTTTATTCATCACTGCCAAAATCTGGAAGAAACTAAGATGTCCTTCACAGCAGGTGAATGGATGAGTACACGATGGTCCATCCAGACAAAGGAGTAATTAGTGCTCAAAAGAAATGAGCTCCCAAGTCATGCAAAGACATGGAGGACACTTAAATGCGTGTTGCTAAGTGAAAGAAGCCAAACTGAAAAGGCTGGGTACTGTATGATTCCAACTCTGTGACGCTCTGGGAAAAGCCAAACTGCAGACCATAAAAGGATGAAGCGTGAGGAGGAAGGGAGGAATAAGCAGGCAGAGGACTTTTAGGGCAGTGAAATTATTCTGTATGAGACTGTGAAGGCAGATATGTGTCGTCGTGTTATTGTTCAGTTGCTAAGTCATGTTCAACTGTTGGTGAACACATGGAATGTAGCCCACCAGGCTCCTCTGTCCATGAGACCTCACAGGCAAGAATACTAAAGTGGGTTACCATTTCCTTTTCCCAAGGGATCTTCTCAAATCCAGGGATCAAACTAGAGTCTCCTGCATTGGCAGGTGGATTCTTTACTGCTGAGCCATCAGGGAAGCCCACACATGTCACATACATTGGTCAAAATCCACAGAAGCTACAATGTAGACTTCACCAAAAATGAAGTAAAGAAAATGAAATAATGTGATATGCAGCTACATGGACTGACCTGGAGACTATCACCCTAGGTGAAGTAAATCAGATAGAGAAAGACAAATATCACACGAGATCACTTACAGGTGGAATCTAAAATATGATACAAAGGAACTATTTATGAAACACAGACTCACAGGCAGAGAAAACAAACTTATGTTTACTAAAGCGGATGGAGGAGAGATTAATTAGGAGTTCAGGATTAGCAGATACACACTACTGTATAGAAAATAAATAAACAACAAGGTCCTACTGTACAGAACAGGAAGCTATTCACATATTCAATATCCTGTAATAAACTATAATGGAAAAGAATCTGAAAAAAATGTGTATAAGTATATATAACTTTGCTGTATGCCAGAAACTAACACAATGCTGTAAATCAACTATATTTCAATAAAAAAAGAGTGGAAACTATGGACTTCAGTTATTAATAAAGTATCAAGATTGGTTCAAAAAGTCCCCTAATGTTTATTATAGTATTTTCTATATTGCAGGCACTGTTTTAAGTGCTTTCCATGTTTTATTGAATCTTCATAACAACTCAGTGAGGTAAGTATTTTTATCATGATTTTTTTTTCATGATTATTTTTTTGAGAGAGGAAACTAAAGCTCTGCATGGCCCATGTCACAGCTGGCAAGAACCTAAGCACTCTTGTTTCCTGGGATCGCACCGTTAGGCTCTCTCCTCTAACAGCCTCGGAACACACCCGAGTTCCCAAAGGACAGTCTGAGCTCGGACTCCACAGCCATGCAAAGAAACACATCTATCCATGAGTACAGGTTTCCCTTCAATGATTTTTTTTTTAAATTCATAAAACTTTGTCATGTATTCTAAACATTTCAGATTGGCTTGTCAAGTCTGAATACCTCATTGGAGATTTTCAACTGTTACTTATTTTTCAGTATAAAAATGGAAAGTTGGTACAGGTTCATGGTTTAAAGTCAAATAGAACAGGAAGAAGCATTTGCAGTGAAATAAGCATAAATCCCTCCCCCTCCCAGCTGGAGCTCCCCCTGCTTCCCACCCTGAAAGGAACCATCAGCAGCAGTCTCTTGAGCCTCCTTCCGGAAGAGTCTATGCATGGACAAGCATTTAAGTATATATACTTTTCTCATTTTTTAAAAATATGATGGCCAACATTCTACGTTCTGAGCTTTTCCCTTAAAAATACAGCGTGTGGGTAGTTCTAAGTCCTTCTCAGTCCATTTCAGATTTCTAACATTCAGGAATCTAAGAATCAAAACCATACTTTTGAGTTACCATATATCCCACTCCTGGGCATACATCCAGACAAAACTATAATTCAGAAAGATACATGCAGCCTTATGTTCATAGAAGCACTATTCTCAATAGCTTAAGTTATGGAAATGATCTAAATGTCCATCTACAGATGAATAGATAAAGTTGATACGGTATATAGACACAATGCAATACAACTCAGCCATAAAAAAGAATGAAATAGTACCATTTGCAGTAACATGGATAGATCTAGAAATTATCATCCTAAGTGAAGTAAGTCAGGGAAAGACAAAGGTCATATGACATCACTTATATGTGCAAACTAAAATACAATGCAACATGAACTGATCTACAAAACAGAAGCAGAGTCATGGACAAAGAGAATGCACTCGCGGCGGTCGAGGAGGAGCTGGGTAGGGAAGGGATGGACTGGGAGTTTGAGGTTAGCAGATGCAAACTATACATACAGAATGCATAAACAACAAGGTCCTACTGTATAGCACTGAGAACTACATTCAGTATCCTGATAAACCACAATGGAAAAGAACATTTAAAAAAAGAATGTAGATATTAATACATGTATAACTGAGCCACTTGGCTGCACAGCAGAAATTAAACACATCGAAGACGAGTTATACTTCCATCAAAGACTTCATCAAAATCATACTTTTGAAGATGATGGTTAAATGGAAAATGAACACCAACTTTCTTTTAAACATAGGGGAGGGACACTGAAAAGTTGTCATGGTGCAGTTGGAGTACAAGGCAGCCGCAGAGTGGCTTCCCTAGAAACTCTGGGATGTGTGTTCTCAGTCAGCCATGAATACCCATGGTGAACCTCCAGCCATCTCACTCCCCTGGGGGAGGGCCCTGCACCCCTTTCATCACCTGCCCCTTCTATAGCACTGGGTCCCAGTACCCCGACTGCTTTGGTTTCCAGGGATGCAGAGATGCAGGAATGTCAGGCTGCCCAATGGCCCCCTGGAATGGTGTGTGTTCTCTAACACCTTCTATCTTTTTTATTTTTAACTGGAGTATAATCACTTTACTATGCTGTGTTAGTTTCTGCTGTATAACAACGTGAATCAGCTATAAGCATACATATATCCCCTCCTTCTTGAGCCTTCCCCCAACCCATCCCAGCCCTCCAGGTCATCACAGAACATTGAGCTGAGTTCCCTGTGTTATACAGCAGCTTCTCTGATAACTTCTGCATACAATGACCAACCTCAGGGCCTTTGAGAGGACCTGAAATTAAACAGTGCTGCTTGCAATGAATGTCAAAGCAGAGTGGACTTGGGTGCTGCTGTTTGGAGATCAAAAAAGATCTTTGTGAGATGCTCTGGGATCAGACAGGCCACGGAGTATACTCAATGATGTCCTGGCAACTCCAGGCAAGGGTCCATGTCTCACCAGCATCTCTCCTCTGTGGTGAGAGCTCTGATGCGTCATACACCACAGCTCACACACAAGGGTGACGCAGAGAAAGGGACTCAGGGAGAGCACAGGACCTACGTCTCTGCTGCTCAGATGCTCATAAAAGATCCACTTGTCTTTTCTTCTGTCTGCAGAGGCAGCCTCACTGCTTTTACAAATGAGCTGTCCTAAAATCAGGCTTCCTGAACAAACACTGTCCCCAGAGAAAAAGAATGCAAGCCATGTCATCCTTGCCATTTTTTTTTAACTTTTAATTAATTTTTATTGGAGCATGGTTGATTGACAGTGTTGTGTTAGTTTTGGGTGTACAGCAAAGTGAATCAGTTATACATATATTCCCACTTTCTTAGATTCTTTTCCCATATAGGTCATTATTTCCTGGTGGCTCAGAAGGTAAAGAATCTATCTGCAATGTGGAAGACCCAGGTTTGATCCCTGGGTCAGGGAGATCCCCCGGAGAAGGAAATGGCAACCCACTCCAGTATTCTTGCCTGGAGAATTCCATGGACAGGGGAGTCTGGCAGGCTATGGTCCATGAAGTCACAAAGTCACGACTGAGCAGCTAGCACACACACACACACACATACACGCAGGTCATTACAGAATACTGAGTAAATTTCCCTGCTGTACAGTAGGTGCTTATTAGTTATGTATTTTATATATAGCAGAGTGTGTATGTCCATCCCAGATTCCCAATTTATCCCTCCCTCCTTTCCCCCTTGATAACTGTAAGCTTGTTTTCTACTAATGTGACTCTATGTTTTGTAAATTGGTTCATTTTTTTTAGATTCCACATATATTTTTTAAATAACAGCTTTATTGAGACCTTATACTATACAATTCAGTTATTTGAAATGTACAGTTCAGTGGTTTTTAGTCTATTCAGAGTGGCACAATCACTGTTCTAGGCTCTTTTTGTCTTCTTGTTGCCAGAGTGTTTTTGTTTTTTTAACTTTACATATTTTTAAATGTATGTATTGAAGTCTAGTTGATGTACGACATTATATGTTACAGGTATACAAGAGAGTGAGTCACCATTTTAAGTTATACTTCATTTATAGTTATTGTAAAACATTGGCTATATTCCCCATGCTGGACAATATACCCTTGTAGCTTATTTTCTGCCTAATAGATTGTACCTCTTCATCTTCTCCACCCATCTCACTCCTCCCCCTTCACTGTTCCCACTGGTAATTACTAGTCTGTCCTCTGTATCTGCAAGTCTGTTCTTTGTTGTTATATTCACTAGTCAGTTGTATTTTTCAGATTCCACATGTAAGAGATTTGATATGGTATTTATCTTTCTCTGTCTGATTTATTTCACTCAGCATAACGCCCTCCATGTCCATCCATGTGGCTGCAAATATGTTGCCCTTGTTTTTAAGCATCTTCCATAAGTTGTTCCATGACAGGAGACTGACCACAGTAATTGAGGGGATGCTGACGGGGGCTATAGGAGAGGCTGAACTTTAAGCAATTGGTAGAATTCCAGTGTGGGAAGACAAGGCTTAAAAAGGGTATCTCTTGACCAGCTTTTATAAGAAGGCATTATGTTACCAACTCTGGAGGTGCCAGAATTAGGGGTCCCTTGGAGTCTGAAAAAGGTTGTTCGAATCAATGAAGTGACGTACTCCTTGATCTGATGTTGGCTACAGCTATGAACAGGGTACAAGGGATTAAAGGAATTCATTTATTCAACCAATGTTTTATGAGCACCTTTTGGAGGCCAGGTACTGTCCTCAACACCAGAGATAAAGTGGTGAATGGTAAGTCAAACTGAAAAAGACAAATATCATATGATATCACTTATACACTAAAAAAAAAAAGCAAAAGGATTTATTGGCAAAACAGAAATAGACTCACAGAGAAAACAAATTTTATGGTGCATATATATATATATGTATATATATATATATATACACACACACACACACACACATACATATAAAACACTGAATTCACTTTGCCATAAACTGGAAACTAACACAACATTGTATGTTAACTATACTTCAAAAAAAGCAGTGGATGGTAGAGATTAAGTGTTTGATTTGAAGAAGCTTATAGTGGACTTCCCTGGTGGTCCAGTTGTTAAGAATCCACCAGCCAATGCAGGGGACACGGGTTCGATCCCTTGTCTGGGAAGATGTCACGTGTTGCAGGGCTGCTAAGCCCATGCACCATAATTACTGAGCCCACACTCTAGAGCCTGGGAGCCCCAGTTACTGAAGCTTTCGTGCCTTTGAGCCTGTGCTCCACAGTAAGAGAAGCCCCTGCAATGAGAGTAGCCACAGCTTGCTGCTACTTGAGAAAGTCCACACGTAACAGAGAAGACCCAGCACAGTAAAACTTACATAAATACATAAATAATAAAAAGAAGAAACTTGTGGTATCATCGGGGGCAAAGACATGCATTCAGATAATAGTGGGATTTGAGAAAATGAAATAGAACCCCGCTCTTGGCCACAGAAGAATGAGAAAGGTAATAGAGACAGGGAAGGAGGCAATATTTTAACTGAGATCTGAATCCTAAGCCATGGGTCAACCATGAGAGGACCTGAGCAGAGGGTGTTTAGGAAGAGGGAAAAGCAAGTGTAAAAGTCAAACAGAAATGAGCATGAAATCTTGAAGAAATAAACCAAATGCAGAATAGGATGACCGAAGCGGAAGGGAGAGAGGCAATGTGGGTGAGAGGAATTTGGCAGGGCCAGATCATACAAGGCCTGAAAGGTTAAAGTGAGGAAGTTAGATTCTAGTAAAACCACTGCAAAAGGCCCTTAGGATGCTTTCTGCACAGGAGCGATACAGCTGACTTCCATGTTTAAAAGCCACTTTGACTACTTGGTGAGGTGTGGATTGTGAGGAGGAAGGGCTGAAGGGAACATCCCTGGGTGATGTTAACATCAGTGGGTGAACGTCTAAGGAGAAATGGGATATTTGCACGGTATCAGGATATTACCCAGAGATTAACTGCAAAGGGAAAGAAGTAACTTCACAGTGGAGAAACCTGGCTGACACTACCTTAGCCACATAATCAAAGTGAACATCGCCGGGAAGAAAGCATATTGATATCACATCACCTCATTTCTGTGCTGTGTTTGCCGGAAAACAATAACCTCTAATCAGGAGAAAATATCAGACAGACCCATATCGGGAAACACTCTTCAATGTTTCTGACCGGGACTTTTCAAAAATGTCAAGATCATGAAAAATAAGGAAGGATGGACAGATTGACCAAAGTGCCCACCTGGCCCCAGGAGGATCAGTTTCACCCACATCTTGGACCTCCAAGTCTGACCTGCACACACAGGTAGTTCAAAAAAAAGTTGAGTCGTAACTTACTACCTGAATGAGCACACATCTTACCTGTACAACTTGGTGGACGCCTGCACGTGTACAGACATGCACAGGCTCCCAACTCCAGATCACCCGCAGCCCTCTCAAAGTCTCCCTTCTCCTCCTCTTCATCACTCCCCGAACAGTTCACAATTAGTTTGGCTTTTCTTCCCAGGGATTAGTTTTGCGTGTTCTAGAACTCCCCAGAGAAGAAACGATGCCGCGTCTCCTCTCTTCTTTCCAGCTTCATTCGCTCACCTTTAAGCTTGTGGGCTGTGTCCATGCTCACTGTTCTCTTTGAGCAGCATGTTGTTATATGAACCCACAGCCGTGTGTTTATCTATCCTCCTAAAGATGGGCGTTTGGCTCTTTTCCAGCTTTGGGCAATCACACGTGATGCTACTGCGAATGTTCTCGCGCACAACTTTTTTTCTTCTCCTTTTTAATTAAAAATTTTTTTTTTAATTGAAGTGTAGGTCTACAATGCTGTGTTAGTTTCAGGTGTACCGCAAAGTGATTCAGATTCTTTCCCGACATGAGTTACCACAAAATATTACACCATATAGTAGGGCCTTGTCATTTATCTATTTATATATAGTAGTGTGTATGATGCTTTTGGACTGGGGTTCTGAAGAAGACCCTTAAATCCCTTGGATAGCAAGGAGATCAAACCAGTCAATCCTAAAGGAAATCAACCCTGAGTATTTATTGGAAGGACTGATGCTGAAGCTCCAATGCTTTGGCTACCTGATGCGAACAGCCAAGTCATTGGAAAAGATCCTGATGCTGGGAAAGACTGATGGCAGGAGTAGAAGCGGGTGACAGAGGACGAGATGATTGGATGGCACCATCGACTCACTGGACACGAGTTTGAGTAAACTCTGAGAGACCGTAAAGGACAGGGAAGCCTGGTGTGCTGCAGTCCATGGGGTTGCAAACAGCTGGACACGACTTGGTGGCTGAACAACAACAGTGTGTATCTGTTAACCCAAGCTCCTATTTATCCCTCCCCACAGTCCTTCCCCTTCGGCAACCATAAGTTTGGTTTCTCTTATTGTTTAAATTATTTTTTTAATGGCTGTGCCAGGTCTTCACTGCAGTGCATGGGCTCCTCGTTGCAGCGACTGCTCTTGCTGTTGAGCACAGGCTCAGTAGTTGTGGCACATGGGCCTAGTTGCCCTGTGGCATATGGAATCTTCCCAGACCAGGGGTCAAACCCGTGTCTCCTGCATTGGCAGGCAGATTCTTAACCACTTTTGGGACATCAGGGAAGTCCTATACGTTTGTTTTCTGTGTCTGTGAGTCTGCTTCTGTTCTGTACAGTTCCTTTGTACCACTTTCTTTTCGATTCCACATTTAAGTGATATCATATTATATCTGTCCTTTGCGGTCTGACTTATTCAGCCATAAAAACGAAGGAAACAATGCTGTTTGCAGCAAGATGGATGGACCTCGAGATGACCACACTAAGTGAAATAAGTGGCATACAACTTTTGATGACACATTCATGCCCTCATTTTTCTTGGGTGGATTTGCTCGGTTCTGGACAGACCTATGTTTCATTCCGCAAACACTTCCCCTTGGCCAATAAACTCAGTTTCTGCTCTGAGAGGAAGTCTGGTGCCCACTATTAATGTAATTACATTTCCCCATCTTGTTACAATGAAGTGGCTGCCGCTGTAACTAATCCCAGGAGGAAGACGAGAGGAGAATGGACCGCTTGCCTTCAGAATGAAGCACATCCGGACAAGCCTGGGAGAGATGGGGAGATGCCTGATGTTTATTAACCATGTTTCATGCTCTTCTGTTGGTTCCCAAAGAGCGATAATGTGACCCAGCTCAGAAATAATGGGACATGTTCCTGGAAGTATGCTCATTTCTAGAAGGATTACGTATGTTGATATTAGAAAAATCTAGACCCGCCATTAAGCACTCTTCTGGGACATGATCTCCCAATAGAAATTCTACCAGAGGTGTTGAGAGCCGCATCCCATAAACTCATCCCCAAAGTTTAGTAAGAAACTAGCTTAGTGGGTCTGAGTTGTGTCAACTCAGTTCTTTCAGCTCGGGGCTCCTTCATCTCTGTGTGATAAAGAAAGTTGATTTTTTTTTCTTTGATTTCCAATCTAGCACAGACTAACATTTTTGTAAAACACAATGAAAATGTATTTGGAATCTAAGAAGAAATGATATAAATGATCTTACAAAACAGAAACAGACTCACAGACTTAGAGAAGGAATTTATGATTGCTGTGCAGAAGGCTGGGGGGAAGGGATGGACCTGTACACACTGCTGTATTTAAAACGAACAACCAAGAAGGACTGACTGTATGGCACAGGGAACTCTGCTCACTGTTATGTAGCAGCCTGTATGGGAGGGGAGTTTGGGGGAGAATGGATACATGTATATGTATGGCTGATACTCTCTGCTGTGCACCTGAAAGTCTCCCAACACTGTTAACCAGCTATACTCCAACATAAACAAGAAGTTTTAAAGAATGTGTTTGGAGGATGTGATGATGCTGAGTTGCTATAGCCTTACTGAGGCAAGAGATGTGATGATGTCTTCTTGGCCAGAGTTCCTATCAAAACATCATTGTCATGGTGTTCCTTGCCCTTCCCAATCTTCTGCTAATTTACACAGTGTTCAGGGCAGGTGACCTCCTGGAGGACATGCCCTGCCTGCCCAGCTATGCCCGACCCAAGCATACCCCTCTGTGAGGTGACAGGAGCTTGGAGCATTGAGTGCATCATAATTTTCCTTTTCTTTTGTTCAATGCGAAGCAAGAAGTACATGGGCTTTAAAGTTATCCCAGGCCAGACATACAGACAGAATATCGAAATGCACTGATATTAATATCTATAATCGCTCTCTCTATATTTATAGCTATATACTCTTATTCATGGACTTCCCAGGTGGCACTGGTGGTACAGAACCTGCCTGCCGATGCAGGAGACTAAGAGACTAAGGTCAGTCCTTGGGTAGGGAAGATCCCCTGGAGGAGAGCACGGCAACCCACTCCAGTATTCTTGCTTGGAGAATCCCATGGACAGAGGAGCCTGGTGGGCTACAAAGGGTTGCAAAGAGTCGGACACAACTGAAGTGACTTAGCACGCACATTCATATTCATATAAATATCTGTGGTATCTATTTCAGAGGCATTCCAGAGCCTATTAAAAATCTTTGTATTCAGTCATAAAAAAGAAAGAGATAATGCCACTTGCAGCAACATGGGTGGACCTACGGATGGTCATACTAAGTGAAGTTAAGTCAGACAGAGAAAGACAAGTATTATATGATATCACTCACATGTGGAACCCTAAAAATGATACAAACGAACTTATATACAAAACAGAAACAGAATCACAGAGAAAACTAACTTAAGGTTATCAAAGTGGAGAGGTTGAGAGGGGGACGGAATAAATTAAAGAGTTTGAGATTAACAGATACAAGCCCACTATATATAAAATAGATAAACAACAAATAGGGTCCTGCTATATAGCACAGAGACACATAATAACCTATAATGGAAAAGAACATGAAAAAGAAGACATATACATACATATATATATATATATATCTGAATCACTTCACTGTACACCTGAAATTAACACAACAATGTAAATCAACTATGTGCTAAGTCGCTTCAGTCGTGTCTGACTCTTTGTGACCCTCTGGACTGTAGCTCGCCAGGCTCCTCTGTCCATGGGGTTCTCCCTCCCCCATTGATAAGGATACTGGACTGGGGGGCCATGCTCTCTTCCAGGATCTTCCCCACCCTGGAGTCAAACCCATGTCTGTTGGGTCTCCTACATTGGCAGGCAAGTTCGTTATCATTAATGCCACCTGGGAAGCCCCAACTATACTCCAATAATAATAATAATAAATCATTGGGTGGTTCTGAGACCTTGGGGCCTTGGTTTTCTCTCTGTTGTTTCTACTTTTCCCTTTTCCAGCAAGATCTTGTTTGCAGTTTCTGGCCCCCAGGCCTCTCCTCCAGCAGAAGCATTTGAATAAGGAAGGGACAGACCTCAGAAGCAGCAAGAAACTCTCTGGTGGGTTTTTTCTATCTTAGTTTAATTAGCGTAGATAACATCTCGCGTACAGGAACCCACTCAACGCTGTAAGCCTCTCCTCTGTATCTAAGGGATCTGGCTAATTGAAGAACAAAAATATGCCAGCGCTATCGGGCTGGTGGGTGAATGGTATGGGAATAACTACATCACAATATGTACGCATGTGGCAGGAATTTATATTAGGGAGTGAATTAGCATTCCTTGAATTAACTCAGGGTTCTAGTTTAATACATTTTCAAGACTCTGATAAAATGAGCTAGAACAGAGAGTTTTTCCTCTTAACAGCACTATATTTTTAAACTTAAGAGAGAGCTATTCTCTTTCTTATTAGCATCAGGCAGTTACAAGAGAGGACCGAGTTCTACATGAAAAGATGTGTTATTAGGGCTAACAGATCTGTCCCTGGGATGTGAGATGCCAGGAGTCCTGAGAAAGACGTTGCATCTGATTCTGGGGTGTGGGATGCCCTGTAGTTGTGGATGACGTTGGAGGGAGGCAGTCTGAACTAAGCTGGTGGCCTCAGAGAAACATTCAGAGGAAAAACATTTGGCACCAAGGAATGACAGGCCTGTCCATCCATCATGGAGCCAAGAGGGAGAGGGACTCACAAAACGAATGACATTTGCATTGTATCCTATCATACTCCCTAAAGGTACCGGAGTGGATGCGTACCAGAGCGTGTGTCCTTGATGAAGATTTTCCATATTTCCAATCACTTGCACGCCAAGAGCACTTGTTCTCCACAATTTAGGATTTTTTTTAAAAGAAAGACTAGCTCATGGTGTGAAACAGTGCACAAACGTCTCCTGCCTTCTCATGCCAAATGCCTCACTAATCCCAAATCCAAACAGCCCCCAGAGCATCTGAGGCTAATTTCATTATAGCATCTGAGATTCAACAACTGTCAGATGTGGGGAGACTTGGCCCATGCCGGTGGCTTCCAGCAGGTATGGAAGGTTTCCCAGGAGCCAAATTTTGGTCCTTATGCATACACAGATAACAGCAAATAAGCCAAATGCCCAGGAAAATTGGCCGTTCAAGGGTATGTAAACAGCCCACGCTCCAGGCATCTGCTAAATACTGGGGCTTTTGAAAATGCTTCTATTTTACCCTAGGTGTTTGGCCAGATTGAAAGCAGAAAGCCGCAGAAATGGTCCTTGAGCCAAGGAAGAAGCAGTTAATTCAAACACAGCAAAATAGATTTTTGCCTAATTGGTGCATCTAAGTTTAAAGGTTCATATAGTCAAAGCTATGTTTTTTTTTTTTCCAGTCATGTACGGATACGAGATCTGGACCATAAAGAAAGCTGAGTGCCAAAGAATTGATGCTTTCAAACTGTGGTGCTAGAGAAGACTCTTGAGAGTCCCTTGGACAGCAAGGAGATCAAACCAGTCCATCCTAAAGAAAATCAACCCTGAATATTCATTTGAAGGACTGATACTGAAGCTGACATTTCAATACTTTGGACTCCTGAAGGGAAGAGCTGAATCACTGGAAAAAACCCTGCTGCTGGGAAAGATAGAAGGCAGGAGAAGAAGGGGATGACAGAAGATGAGATGGTTGAATGGCATCACCGACTTAAGGGACATGAGTTTGAGCAAGCTCCGGGAGACGATGACAGACAGGGAAACCTGGTGTGCTGCAGTCCATGGGGTTGCAAAGATTCAGACACGACTTAGGGACTGAACAAAAACAACACATTTCTAAATGAAGATGTCTGGCTGATCAAGAAGAAGGGTAAGAATAGCTGGTGTTTTGTACTGGACACCTCCTGTGCTCAGTCTCATATGCTCTTGCCTGCATTTTAACCTCAGTGGTTGCTGCTAGGATCAGCATCCTGCAGGACTAGCCCAAAGGCTTCTCTCTGGTTGCCACCTGGTGCCTGGAGGAATCCATCCAAGGGGTGACCAACCGTTCTGGGTTGCCCATGATGGAAGAGTTTCCTGGGATGTGGGACCTTCAGTGCTCAAGCTGGGGCAGTCCTGGGCAAACCAGCTGGTCACCTCCTTTGGCCTTAGGAAGGCATGTGCATTCTTGAAGTGCAAGGGAGCTAACATCCCTGGTGGGCCCTGGACCAGTGGGGGAAGGAAGCTGGTAGGGAATTACTCCCCTTCCTGGAGTCATGAACACATGATTCCCAGATGTCTTCTGCATGCCTCCTCTGAGGGCTCCGAGCAGGACGGAGCCTGTGGCCCATAGCTTGTTGTGTTGTTTTAGTTATTAAGTTGTGTCTGACTCGTTGCAACCCTATGGACTGTAGCCCGTCAGGCTCCTATGTCCATGGAATTTCCCAGGCAAGAATACTGGAGTGGGCTGTCATTTCCTCCTCCAGGGGATCTTACTGACCCAGGGACTGAACCCACATCTGCTGCTGATATGAATAAATACATCCTTCACTCTCCCCCAGTCCTCCAAACCTGTTCCTTGGGTTAACTCTCCAAGATGAAGTTCGTAAGCCTGAAGATCAATGGTCTGTTTTGGGGTATGGGGAAACAGTTACTTTCTGAAGTAGTTTTGAGTACTGTGATGCTTGCCATGATGTGCCCCCCACCTCAGACCCCCAACTCCAGGAAGGAAGGAAGGGTGAGTTTACTCAGCTGTCAGTGGTGCGGCTAGAAGATGGTCCTTCACTGTCAGCCCTCAGGGGATGGCTGCAGCTGAAGAAAACCACCCCCCCCCCCCGCCCTGCCAAGGTGGCTCTCCTTCCAGGGATGCCTGTACCTAGTGACTGATCAGTGTGGGGGTGTAGAGGTCCAGCCATCTTGCTCTAACTTAGCCCCAGGTCCTCCTGAGGGCCCCTCACTGAGCCCTTCTGGGGGCTGCAATGCACCCAGCTTCTCCCTCCTCCCCACTGTGCTTCTGTCCCCTCTCTTTCACAGGTGTGGATCCCTAAGGAATATCCTGCAGGCTGACCTCCATCTTGGCGTCTTCTCAGGGGAACCCAACCTGCTAAAGCACTTTCTAGAATGTTCTAGACACTTGAGACATAACAGCGAAAAGGTCCTGTCTTCACGGAACTTTATTCTAGGAAGGGATGTGGGCAATAATCAGAGACAGACAGATTTAGGGGCTTTCCTGGTGGTCCAGTGGCTAAGACTTCACACACCCAATGCAGGGGGCCTGGGTTTGATCCCTGGTCAGGGAACTATCCTGTGTGCCATAACTAAGACCTGGTGCTGCCAAGTAGAGAAATAATTTTTTTTTTTTCAAAGAAAGAAATAGATTCAGAGCACAGTGTCAGAGAGTGAGAGGCTCTACGAAGATCAGTAAAGTCTGGTAGGGTGTGGAGAGTGAGGGCTGTTCTAGGCAAGGTGATTAGAAGGATGTTCTGGGGGAGGGGCTATGCTTTAAAGAATCAGTGAGGCAACACTGGCTACAGAAATTAGCAAGAACCTCACACCTGCCGGTTATCCTGGATGCGCACTTGGATGCTGACTAAGACTAAAATGTTCGGGCTGAGCCAGTGTGTTTTTCCACCCATTAGAATCATGTGGATAACTTTAAGAAGGCAAATTCCTGGGTTTCCCGGTGGTTCAGTCATTAAGACTCTGCTTCTACTGCAGGGAATTCAGGTTTGATCCCTACTGGAGAACTAAGATCACACATGCTGTACAGAGCAGCCAGGAAAAAAAAAAAAAGCCAATTCCCAGGGCCCATACCAAGAGGTTCTGATTCAACTGGACAAGAGCAGGGCCCGGGTATGAGCATCGTAAGGCCCCCGAGTGTTTTATGTGCATTTGGGCCGATACCAGTCACCTAAACACTCGTTCAGTTGATCTACCTGGAAGAGTGTGACATACAGATAACAAAAATTACTAATGAGAAACTGAAACACAAATTGTGTCTTTCCATGCAATTATATTCTGTTTATAGTCATATTCATCACATATGTGCGTGCTCAAGTCGCTTCAGTCATGTCCGACTCTTTGTGACCCCATGAACTGCAGCCCATCAGGCTCCTCTGTCCATGGATTCTCCAGGCAAGAATACTGGAGTGGGTTGCCATTCCCTTCTCCAGGGGATCTTCCTGACCCGGGGATCAAACCCATGTCTCCCACATTGCAGGCGGATTCTTTACCGTCTGAGCCACCAGGGAAATCCATGTATCACATACACGGCCACATAAGTGTGTATGAACTCAGAACACAGCAGAGCGGTATTCCAGATTCCAGTGCATTTTCCAGCTTTTGGGGTCCAAAGATGCCTGCTTTGAAAAGAATCTGGCACCCTAATGTTAGAGATTCTCCTAAAAATTGCAGGAGGTGAGCAGGTGTCAGAATCCAGCACACTCAAAATACGCTTAATGAAAAAGTCATGAAAAGAAATCACCAAGCAACGCTGACAACTTTATGCTTAAATAACAACCAGCTCTATTTTCCTGAATTTTCATGGAGTCCATTAGACCCCAATAACTTGCTCTAATAATTAAATTCCTACTAAGAGCTCTTGGACACTTTCAATGAACTAACTAAAATTAAACGCAAATATTTTCTTAATATTTTCAAACTTTTGCAGGAGGACAAACATTGAATTTTTAGCTAGGCTTCACTTGAATGCTTTCTCATTTAGCCACCCCAAATTGTTGAAATCAAGACTGCAAAGATTCATGGGTGTAAAGCAATTATGCTCTGTGTACAAAAGAGTTGAATTCTAAGTTTTATCCTACCCTCACTCTCGTTTTTACTTGCAATGAGTAATTTAAAAATGATTTTTAAGGGAAAGAAAAGCTAGTATAATTCTATTGCTCTTATAGAAATGCTTTCCTTTAAATATGTTTGCTAGGAATCTGTTTGCAAAGTAGTAAGAAAAATACACACACACACATCACTAATATATATATGTATATATATATATACATATTTAACTATGTTTGGGTGAGTTGCTCAGTCGTTTCCGACTCTTCGCTACCGCATGGACTGTAGCGCACCAGGCTTCTCTGTCCATGGATTCTCCAGGCAAGAATACTGGAGTGGGTTGCCATTTCCTTCTCCAGAGGATCTTCCCGACCCAGGGATCGAATTCTAGTTTACTGCATCATAGGCAGATTCTTTACTGTTTGAGCTACAGGGAGATCTCTTTATATAATACTATATACACGTACATATAAATTGTATAACATCATATACACATAATATACATATAATAAAATATAAATTATATACTGTGTATATAATTGCATAATGTAATACTAATATTATAATATATTTATATTATCTATATCTTAAGTTCCTAAATTTCTAGCAGTCAGTCTTAAGGGAATAGGAATGTAGTTCTCATACTTACAATTTTAAAATAGTTAAATTATGAGCAATTGTTTCTCTTGTCAATTAAAAGCAACACTTTTCATTTTCATTGATATTTAATAAACAGACAAAAAGAGATTTTTCCCAAGCAAATGTTGAAAGACAGAGTGACCTGGCGTGCTGCAGTCTGTGGGGTCACAAAGAGTCAGCCACGGCTTAGCGACTGAAAAACAGGCCTTGACTCCAAGTCTCAGTAACTTCATGTCCCATATTCCATTCACCCCTCCTCAAGCCTGGTGCTCACCCCTTTCTGCCCCTACAGTGTTCGGTGCCGCTGTGTGTCTTTCTGCCTTCCTAATCTTCCTTGAAGATGCCAGCGGCTATGTGATACCTTTTGGACAATAAGAAGCAGGCTGTTAAGTTCTGGAAATGTTTTGCTTCCCTCATATAGCCTGTGCCCCTTTCTGCTTCATTCTTTTTCCTACTTAGAATGTAGACTTGTGGCTGGAGGTGTGGCAACCATCTTGTGACCATGAGGAAACAGACCTGAGCAATAAAACCATCATGCTAAAGACAGTGCTTCAAAAAAAAAGGAGAAAGAGACGGCTCCTTGTTACAATTGCTAAACAGCAGCAACAACTCTGGACTCGAACCTCTGGACTCCTTTTCAGAAGTCCAACCCTAAAAATAGAACTTTGGTTCTTCTGCATGATGCTATTGTCAGATCCTTGTTATTTTAAGCCACATGTGACCCTAATCTGATCCCCAAATACAAATACAGCTTCCTTCTGTTTCAGGAATGCTGGTTTCTAATTTTTTCCCTAAAATTTTTAATTGAATTTGGGGGTCACCAAAGTCCAATAACTACAGAGGGTTTATATACATAATATAGACGAGTTAAGTGTAAACTAAAAAGCGCTCTCCCAGGCAGAAGAAGAATAGCTGTTAAGATTATCCGACTGTTGCCCTGTTAAAAAAAGGGGTCACTGCTGCCAGCTATTTTATTTTCTAAAAAAAGCTATAAATCCCATTTTAAATGCAACTTTTAATCTAACAATCCCAGATTTCAAAATTTCGGCCAATATTAAAAAACTTTAAGGCCAAACACAACGTGTGTATTGGCTGCATGTAACCCAAGGACCTCGAGCCGGCAACCTCTGACTTAGAATATAAAGCTGGCATCGTGACATTTAGTTTAGGATACTGGAGAAGCAAAGAGCCATAAGAAAGCAGGCTGGGACCCTGTGATCTTTGAACCAGTCGTAAAAACCAGCAGCAAAAACATGTTGACAAATAGAATCTTTTCACATTGCCATTGTTCATCACCATCAACACAGAGACTGGATACCATGAAATATTGTGACGGGAAGCCCCTTTTTCAGCTTCTGCTGTGTCTCTAATCGTAGTACCCACACCAATGACCCCATCTTCATTCTGAAGACAAATGACTGCCCCCAGACTTAAACTTGGATGCTGATTTCTAATGCTGTAAACAGCAGCCCTGACTATTTTAGTAAGAGCACATTAAATCCTCCCCTTGCACAAACACTTTTTTTTTTTTTTTTTGGCATTATCAGCTGAAGCTTGCAGGAAGCAGGAAAGATGAGTCCCAGTTCAGTTAGGAAAAGAGAAAGGGGGAAAAAATATCAATTTTCCAAGGTCCTGCAGGAGAGAGTCTGATGCTGCCTGGACTTGCTTGCATGACTTTAATATATATATATATATACATATATATTTTTTTAATGGTAATTAATTTTTGTTGGAGTATAGTTGATTTACAATGTTGCGTTAGTTTCTGCTGCAAAGCAAAGTGAATCACTTATGCATACACATGTATCCACTCTTCTTTAGATTTTATCCCCATCTAGATCATTACAGAATATTGAACAGAGTTCCCTCTGCTATAGAGTAGGTCTTTATTAGTTATCTATTTTATATACTTTAGTGTGCATATGTCAATCGCAATCTCCTAATTTATCCCCTCCCTCTTCCTTAGTAAGAGAGTCCCTTGGACAGAAAAGAGATCAAACCAGTCAATCCTAAAGGAACTCAACCCTGAATACTCATTGGAAATATGATGCATGCTGAAGCTGAAGCTCCAGTACTTTGGCCACCTGATGCGAAGAACCCACTCATTGGAAAAGACCCTGAAACTGGGAAGGATTGACGGAAGGAGGAGAAGGGAGCGGCAGAGGATGAGATGGTTAGATAGCATCACCGACTCAATGGACATGAGTTTTAGCAAACTCCTGGAGAGAGTGAAAGGCAGGGAATCTTGGCAGGCTGCTGTTCATGGGGTCGAAAAGAGTTGGACATGATGACAACTTATCAACAACCATAAGTTTGTTTCTACTTCTATGACTCTTTGTGTTTTGTAGATGGGTTCATTTGTACCATTATTTTTTTAGATTCCACATGTAAATGATATCATGATATTTGTCTTTCTCTGTCTGACTTACTTCATTTAGTATGATAATTATGACCTCGCCCACTTTTTTGCTCCCAGAGGAAATTCCCTGGACATTTAATTTGGAGCTGTCTTGTGACAGCTGAGTGGCACTCCATTCATTATTTAGCTTTTCTGTTGTTGGACCCTTATCTACTCAAAGAGCTGATCAGTGGCCTGAGGGCTAAGATGGTATCTTCTCACCTTGCTTAGTACCCTCTCCCACACCTAGCATCAAGGTTTCCTCTCAGAATTTCAATTAATGAAGAAGAGAAGTGGGGAGAAAGGAAAACAGGGATGCACCAGGGTGAAGGACAAGCCTTAAAGCTCCAGAACAAGCAGAGCATGGAAAGACACCCCAGGAATTACATACTAGTCACTCTACAGTAGAGGCTGTGCTAATGGCTGCTAATCACTCACGCGCCCCAGTGGCCAGATCCTTGGGGTTAGGGTCCCTTTCCATATTGACTCTGGGCTTCATGTCAAAATGATGATTTTCCAACTCGTTCTGGCCAAAATAGCTTTGGCGAGCACAACACAGAGGCTTGCTAGGTGCCTGGAGAGGAAGCCCTAGTTGGCCAAGCGGAGAAGCCTGGTGCAGGAGAACCAAGGCCACCAGCTGACAGTCTGGCTGATGCTCAGACCTGTGAGGGGGCATCTGGGACCACCCAGCCCTGATTGGGCTGCTGGATGACTCTAGCTACCCATGTGTCCACAGCAGAGGTAAGTCCAATTTGCAGTTATACCTATGTTTATGCAACTTAAGAGACTGAACAACAACAATATATGTAAATATATTTACATGTAAATGATTTGTTGTTTGAAACCACTCTGGCTTTTCCGCAGTAATAGATAATTGATGCACACTCCATTTGCAATGATCTAAAATGGCAACCCACTCCAGTATTCTTGCCTGGAGAATCCCATGGACGGAGGAGCCTGGTGGGCTACAGTCCACGAGAGTGACTTCACTTTCACTTTCTTTCAAGGCAGTGTATGTGTGTGTGTCTGTGTTTATATATCTGTATATATAAATACAGGGCTTTGATGGTGGTTCAAAGGGTAAAGAATCTATCCACAATGCAGGAGACCTGGCTTCAATCTCCCCATGTCGGGAAGATCCCCTGGAAAAGGAAATGGCAACTCACTCCAGTATTCTTGCCTGGAGAATTCCATGGATAGAGGGGCCTGGTAGGTAACAGTCTTAGGGTTGCAGAGTTGGACACGACTGAGCAACTAACATACACACATATAAACACATATAAGAATTTATACGCATGCATTATTTTATATGCATATAGACTGAAACACAAGTGTTCATATGTAAGCACATATAACCAAAATGAAAGTTGTAAAAATAAGACTTGCTTCTGTTACATGCATGACAGTATTTTCTAGGCCTTTCCTTTCCTTTACTCCATTCTTTCATTCCTTCTCTCTTTTTCTCTAATTCTGATCAAAAACCCACTGAATCAATTTTATAACCCACTAATGGCTCATTACTCACACTTGGAATCCCTGACCTGGAGAAGAGCTTTTTAACTTGGACAAGGAGGGAGGGACTTCCGGGATGACCTTGCAGGGTCATTCCTTAAATTTACATGAATATTTTTTAGTGCAAGTGGGCTTCCAGGAGAGAATCCCAGATTTCATCAGATTAAAAGAACCCACCACTGATCTTCAGAGTCACCCTACCTGGTGATGTCATATACAACAGCATTGTCATTAAGGTGATGGTGGTAACTCTGAGTCTCTGTCTCTGACACTGAGCTCTGGGCTCACAGCCAACAGCCCACTGGACATTTCCATCTGATGTCCTTCAGTTCAGGTCAGTCGCTCAGTCGTGTCAGACTCTTTTCAACCCCATGAACTGCAACCTGCCAGGCCTCCCTGTCCATCACCAACTCCTGGAGTTCACTCAGACTCATGTCCATCGAGTCAGTGATGTCATCCAGCCATCTCATCCTCTGTCGTCCCCTTCTCCTCCTGCCCCCAATCCCTCCCAGCATCAGGGTCTTTTCCAATGAGTCAACTCTTCACATGAGGTGGCCAAAGTACTGGTTTCAGCTTCAGCATCAGTCCTTCCAATGAACACCCAGGGCTGATCTCCTTTAGGATGGACTGGTTGGATCTCCCTGCAGTCCAAGGGACTCTCAAGAGTCTTCTCCAACACCACAGTTCAAAAGAATCAATTCTTCGGCATTCAGCCTTCTTCACAGTCCAACTCTCACATCCATACATGACCACTGGAAAAACCATAGCCTTGACTAGACAGACCTTTGTTGGCAAAGTAATGTCTCTGCTTTTCAATATGCTATTTGGGTTGGTCATAAATTTCCTACCAAGGAGTAAACGTCTTTTAATTTCATGGCTGCAATCACCATCTGCAGTGATTTTGGAGCCCCCCAGAATAAAGTCTGACACTGTTTCCACTGTTTCCCCATCTATTTGCCATGAAGTGATGGGACCAGATGCCATAATCTTCGTTTTCTGAATGTTGAGCTTTAAGCCAACTTTTCACTCTCTTCTTTCACTTTCATCAAGAGGCTTGATGTCCTTGGGGCACCCCAAATGCATTAAGTTTCCAACATTTTTCAATTTTTTATTGTGCAATTTTTGAAAAGAATGTAATACATTCAATGCTTTTTCTTCTGTTTACGCTATCATCCAGTATAAAATAGTGTCCACTTCACAACATAAAACCATTTCCAGATAATTGTTGACTATATCAAAAGGTAGGTAAGCTAAAACCAACAAATCTGTACAGTTGGGAGACATGATAATAGCCAGGACCCAGCAGAAGCATTTTGAACCCTTCTGCCTCCACACTGTGGGCCGATGGAGTTCATCAGCAGAAGCATTTTGAACCCTTCTGCCTCCACACTGTGGGCCGATGGAGTCCATCTACAGCCTTTAGGACTTTTCAGGATGACAGCTGCACATCCTTCACCCCAAACCAGCTCCTCCTGCCATTTTCCAAGCCAGAAGCCTGGAAAGGCATTCATTAAAAAAAAAATCACTGAAGTATAGTTGATTTCTCACATCATGAGAAATGCCAGGCTGGATGAGTCACAAGCTGGAATCAAGATAGTCAGGGGAAATATAAAAAACCTCACATATGTGGATGATACCACTCTAATGGCAGAAAGTGAAGAGGAACTAAAGAACCTCTTGATGAGGGTGAAGGAGGAGACTGTAAGAGCTGGCTTAAAACTAAATATTAAAAAAACGAAGATGCATTACTTCCAACCCCATTACTTCATGGCAAATAGAAGGGGAAAAGGTGGAAGTAGTGACAGATTTTATCTTCTTGGGCTCTAAAATAACTGTGGATGGTGACTGCAGCCATGAAATCAGGAAATAATTGCTTCTTGGCAGGAAAGTTGTGATAAACCTAGACAGTGTGTTGAAAAGCAGAGACATTACTCTGCTGACAAAGGTCCGTACAGTCAAGGCTATGGTCTTCCCAGCGGTCACATATAGTTGTGAGACCTGAACCATAAAGAAGGCAGAATGCCAAAGAATTGATGTCTTCGAACTGTGGTGCTGCAGAAGACTCCTGAAAGTCTCTTGGACAGCAAGGAAATCAAATCAGTTTATCTTAAGGGAGATCAACCCTGAATATTCATTGGAAGGACTGATGCTGAGGCTGAAGCTCCAGTATTTTGGTCATTTGATACGAACAGCTGACTCATTGGAAAAGTCCCTGATGCTGAAAAGATTGAGGGCTGAAGGAGAAGAGGGCATCAGAGGAGGAGAAGGCTGGCTGGCATCACCAATGGAATGAACATGAACTTGGGCAAACTTCAACAGATGGTGAGGGACAGGGAGGTCTGGGATGCTGCAGTCCATGGGGTTGCAGAGAGGGACATGATTTGGCAACTAAACAGCAACAACAGCTGATTAAAATGTTGTGTTCATTTTAGGTGTTCAGTTATGTATACATTCTTTTTCATATTCTTCTCCATTCTCATTTATCACAGAATATTAAATATAGTTCCCTGCGCTACACAGTAGGATCTTGTTTACCCATCCTATATATATATATATATGAGTTTACATCTGCTAATCCTAAATTCTCAATCCTTCCTTACCACTTAACAACCACAATCTGTTTTCTATGTCTGTGAGTCTCTCAGTTTCATAGATAAGTTCATTTGTGTTGCATTTCAGATTCCACTTATAAGTGATTTTCTATGATATTTGTCTTTCTCTTTCTGACTGACTTCACTTATGACTGATGATAGTCTCTAAGTCCATCTGTTTTGCTGCAAATGGCATTATTTGGCCCTTTTTCTGGCTGAGTAATATTCCACTGTATGTATGCACCAGATTTTCTTTCTCCACTCATCTGTTGATGGCCATTTAGGTGGTTTCTATCCCTTGGCCGTTGTGAAGAGTGCTGCTATGAACATAAACTTGTATATATCTTTCTGAGTTACAGTTTGGTCTGGATATATATGCCCTGGAGTAGGATGGCTGGATCATATGGTAACTCTATTTTTAGGTTTTTTGGGAACCTCTGTCGGAGAAGGCAATGGCAACTCACTCTAGTACTCTCGCCTGGAGAATCCCAGGGACGGCAGAGCCTGGTGGGCTGCCATCTATGGGGTTGCAGAGTCAGACACGACTGATGTGACGCAGCAGCAGCAGCAGCAGCAGCAGCAGCAGCAGGAACCTCTGTCTGTTTTCTTCAGTGGCTGTACAAATCAACATTTCCAGGAACAGCATAAGAGGGTTGGGCAGGTATTCTTGATGTTTCCTCATCACCCACCAAATCACGTAACTCAAACTGTGCAGATTCTACTGACTGTATCTACTAGACATCTCCAAATCCTTTCCTCCCATTTGGCCTTCCTGCAGTTTCACTGGTTCCAATTCTCATTATCTGTTCCCTGGATGGTCACCATCCCTAATGACTTGCTGGCCTATTATTTTGATTGGTCAGATCCATTTTCTACGATGCCCACCAGGGTGGTCTTTGAGAATTACAAATTTTATGCCACCACTCATGTGTATGAAGTGAAGTGAAGCTGCTCAGTTGTGTCTGACTCTTTGCAATCCATGGACTATAGCCTACCAGAGTCCTCCGTCCATGGAATTTTCCAGGCAAGAGTACTGGAGTGGGTTGCCATTTCCTTCTCCAACTCACCTGTGTGGACCTACATTAATCACACTACAGAACAACTAATAACCTTCTTTTGTGTGGGCGAGAGGCACTTCATAGTCTGGCCGCTCCTCACCTGTCCATCTTGTACCACATCCCACCTCTCACTGCAGTTTTCAGCAACATTTCTTGCAAATCGGCAATGCTCTTATCCTATGTAGCCAGCAGGCAAACTTTGACACATCCTCCAGATCTCAGTTAAATGTTACCTTTCCTGGGCATAATAACACAGGCAGTTCTGCTGAGCACAGAATCCTCTTCCAGGGGATTCACATGAATTAGTTCATCTGAGCTACACACAGTCCAACCAGGGAGGTGCTGTTGGAATCCTTATTTTACAGATGGGTAAACTGAGGCTCAGGGGAATCACAAAATGGGCTGAAGTTAACAGAGAGAATGAGAGGGTACAGCTGAGACTCAATCCCAGGCAAGTCTGGCATCTGAGTTCACACTGTGTTCATTAAAAATTGCTTTTCAGTTGGAAATAATGTCAAGCTTATAGGAAAGCTGCAAAAGTAATACAAAGAGGGCTTCCCTGGTGGCTCAGTGGTGAAGAATTCACCTGCCAATGCAGGAGACACCAGTTTGACCCCTGGTCCAGCAAGATCTGACTTGCCGCAGAGCACCTAAGCCCCTGCACCACATCTACTGACCCTGTGCTCTGAGCCTACGGCTTTAGCCATACTTTGGCAACAAAAGAAGCCACCACAATGAGAAGCCCGTGCACCCCACTCTCTGCAACTAAAGAAAAGCCTGAGGAGCAACGAAGACCCAGCACAGCCAAAAATAAATAACTAAAATTAAACAACAAACGATAATACAAAGAGTTTTCTTGACCTACATTCATCTACTGTCAATATTTCACCCATTTGCCATAATGTGTTCTAACCATGAATCCACTATCTATCATCAGGTTATTAATCATCTTCTATTCATCTCTCTATCTATAATCTAACATCTATCCACAATTTCTTTTTGAACAATATGAGAGTGAGTTACATACATCATGGCCTACTGCTCTTAGATACTCAAGTATGAATTTGTCAAGAGCAAGGATATTCTTGAGAAATTCATATTTGAGTATTTAAGAGCAAGGGGCCGTGATAACTACAATATAGTTATCAAATTCAAGAAACAACCTTTCAGTTAAGTTCATCTGATCTTCCATTCATATCCCAAGAATGTTTTCATAATTATTTTTTCTTCCCAGGACAAGAGCCTGGAGTCTTAGATTGGCATTGCATTAGGTGTCATAGCTTTTCTTTAATTTGGAACATTTCATCATATGATATCACTTAAGTGTGTGTGTGTGTGTGTCTGTGTGTGTGTGTGTGTGCATGCACACGCTCAGTTGTACTTGACTCTTTGAGATCGCATGGACTGTAGCCTGCCAGGCTCCCCTGTCCCTGGGACTTTCCCAGGGAAAGAATGCCTGGGAGCGGTTGCCATTCAGAATTTTAAAAATGATACAAATGAACTTATTTAGAAAACAGACTCAGCAAATGAATTTATGGTTACAGGGAGGGAGGGATAGTGCTCAGGAGGGAGTATGGGATGAACAATGTATACACTGTTATGTTTAAAATAGATAACCAACAAGAATCCAAGGTATAGCACAGGGAACTCTGCTCAATATTCTGTAATAACCTAAATGAGAAATGAATTTGAAGAACAGGTTGAAGAACTTGGAACATTTCCTTGACCTTTTGTTCTCTTTCACAATATTGACATTTTTGAGGAATCTGCCAATTTTTAAAAATAGGATGTTCCCCATCTGGGGCCAGTCTAACAGTTTCCTCATGATTAGATAACTCTATGCCTTTCCATCTGGGATGCTGCCCAGGGGATGCTGTATCCTTCTTGGGAGAATTCCATCCACAGGCATGGGATGTCCATCTGCCCCTCAATAGTGATGTTAATTTTAATCACCTCTGGTCAAGGTGTGGTTTGATTTCTTCACCCCAGAATTCCCACTTTTTCTTCTTCTTGTAACTTATAAGCGTTGTGAGACACCTAAGACTGTGAGAGTGTCCCACTCCATCCAACACCCTCCTACCACCCTAGATATAGCGTGACTGACAATTGTTGTCAGAACTAACTTGAGTGTGATCATTTTGAAATCAAGACTTTCCATTTCTAGCACTGTCTCCACAATTCCTGGCCAGCACCTGCACAGATGCCACGATTCCTTTCATTCTTCCAGATTTAGGCATCCCAAATTTACATCCCCATGCTACTATGACCGTAATTTACTGCTTTGTGATTGCTTTGTTGACCTAGCCTTTTCTCTATTAAACCTCTGAGCTGACTGAAGGCAAACACCCCACCTTTTCCTCTTTGCATCTACAGAGCTTTTAAAGAGCTTGTCCTAAAGTAAGCACTCAGAATTTGTTTTTTAAAAAACTATTTTTATTTATTTAGCTGTGCTGAGTCTTAGTTGTGGTGCGTGGGATCTAGTTCACTGTCCAGGGATCGAACCTGGAGCCCCTGCATGGGGAGAGTGTAGTCTTAGCCACTGGACCACCAGGGAAGTTCCAGCATTTGCTTTTGAATGAGATAAAATTTATAGCCTAGTAGGGTGGACAGACGAATGTCTCCCCCGCACCCCACAAGATGTCCACATCCTAAGCCCTGGAACCAGAGAATATATTGCTTGCACAGGAATGGGAATGTTACAGATGTGATTCAACTAAGGATCTTGAGATGGACAGATTATCTGTTTGGCTACCCCAGACCCCTTCCTGGGACCCTCCCTCTAGACATGCCCAATTTACAGCAACTAAAGGTCCATCCTAAAGGAAATCAATCCTGAATATTCATAGGAAGGACTGATGGTGAAGCTGAAACTCCAACACTTTGGCCACCTGATGCAAAGAACTGACTCATTGGAAAAGACCCTGATGCTGGGAAAGATTGAAGGCAGGAGGAGAATGGGAAGACAGAGGATGAGATGGCTGGAGGGCATCACTGACTCTAAGGACGAGTCTGAGCAAGCTCCAGGAGTTGGTGATGGACAAGGAAGGCTGGCGTGCTGCAGTCCATGGGGTCACAAAGAGTCGGACACGACTGAGCGACTGAATTGAACTGAACTGAAAGGGAAGGCCAGGCTTCTGGCATTGAATCTGCTGTCGCCTGTGCTTGGTTAACAAAGGCACCTTTGTAACATATCTGTATATCATCAATCCACATCCGTATGCCTTTAATTTCATTATTTAGTTACGCTGTGCCTTTTATAATTTCCAGCTTTATCGAGGTATAATATTATAAGATATTAGAAGTGCATATGGTGGTGATTTGATATACATACAAAGGATTCTGCATTCTAGTTAATTAACACATCCGTCACCTCACATATTTATCTTTATTTTTTGTTGTGACCATTTAAGTTTCTACTCTCTTAGCAAATTGCACTGATACAATACCGTGTTCTCACCTGTAGTCACACTGTACATTCAATCCTCACATCTCATTCATCCTATGTACCTTTGAATCAAATTACTTTCTTTTTTTTTTTTTCATTTTTTTTTTCAAATTACTTTTGAAGTCAATTTGCTTTATGAATTATATGAAATATTTAAATTGCTACATAGTTAAAAAAATTTTTTTAATATCTTTTTTTTTAGCTTTGCCCCTGGCTTGTGAGATCTTATTTCCCTGACCAGGGATCTAACCTGTGCGCCCTGCAGTGGAAGCACAGAGTCTTAATCACTGGACCCCCCAGGGAATTTCCTTAATCAATTCACTTTAAAGCAAACAAGCAGTGCACTCTGGGCTTCTGTAGATGGGCTGGGACTTTTCCTGTGAGATGCTCCAGTCTCTCTGTTACTGGGTGACAGGGTGTTGAAATAGAGCGTTTTCTCATATTCCTGCCAACTTGAAAATACCATCAGCTGAGGTGGTAATGCAGAGCCTCCAACCCATCTCATGTCAATCTGCCTTTTGATCAGTGTCAGGGGAGGGGAAGCAGGGGCAGTTGGGTTGTTAACTCTGCAGTCCTCTTTACCTTCTGTCCAGTAAGGCAGGAGCACCGAGAATGTGCTCGAAAATCCCCCAGGTGGGGCCTGAGATAGGTCTGGGCTCCAGTGGGAAGGCACTGCTTTCGCCAGCACGTTGTCTTGGAATGGCTGCCCTTGTGAGACTCTCCAACCATTGCTGCAAGGGCATTTTTTAAGCAGGAGGTGAAAGAGGTCTCCCAGCCAGAGGGGTTCTGGAGCACCCAAGCGGGGAATCAGGATTCTGGGAGGAAGGCTCTCTCTCTCTTGTGTAACATAGAAGTTATATCCTGGGTGCCTGGAATTTCCTCCTATGACTTTCACTCCCCTTCTACCTCCACCAGCACTGCTCTGAATGACAGGTCTTTTCAAACCATTCCCAGCCTTCTTGGTCAGCTGGTTTCCAAGTAGGTTCAGCCAAGTGGAGACACTGGTGGGTGTGGAGAGGGGTGGGGATACTGGGGGAGATCCAACAATATGATACAGGATTATCACCTATAGTTACATTGTACCTCAAATCCTCACACCTCACTCTGTGTTCAGGACAACGTCTCTGGTAGGGGCTGGGTGAGTCCATGGTTCTGGAGATATCACCTCATCCATTCATCCTTCCAGACCTACTACTCATGGTGCTTGCTGCCCGCTACTGCTAATGTCTCAATTCTTTCGCGATCTCTGCTTGGCCCTTTCATCTATTTGACACCAAGCCCACACCTTAAATTCCCTCTGCAGAGGCTTTTGCCTTGGTTTCTGGTGTCCTGATTGCATGTGGCTTAATGTACCAACTTTGTATCCAGCCTGGTGCCCAGCACGGGGAAAGAAAAAGGATTCAGACACAATGATGTATAGACCAGAGAGATGGCTGTACAACATCCTTGGGAGAGTTGATGATCACCGCAATGGCACCCCACTCCAGTACTCTTGCCTGGAAAATCCCATGGACGGAGGAGCTTGGTAGGTTGCAGTCTGTGGGGTTGCTAGGAATCAGACACGACTGAGTGACTTCCCTTTCACTCTTCACTTTCATGCGTTGGAGAAGGAAATGGCAACCCACTCCAGTGTTCTTGCCTGGAGAATCCCAGGGACAGGGGACCCTGGTGGGCTGCTGTCTCTGGGGTCGCACAGAGTTGGACATGACTGAAGTGACTTAGCAGCAGCAGCAGCAGATCATAGACTTTAAATGTGATGCTGCCCGTAGTATACAGAGTCTGAATATGATGGAATCAGGGATTTCTGCCTACACACATGGAAACAGATGTTCTGAAGCTTTCCTGTTTCCCCCTCTGAAGCTGGAGCTCAGCGTCCAGGTCCCAGTGAAATGCCACAACCTCCTAGGTTCTGAAGGCAAGGTTGGAAGGACAGCTGTGTATACTAATTATTTATTTCTACCTTTGACTTTTCTGTGCTTTCCTTAATGATTCTCAGAAGCTGACTTGGTGAGGAATTTTCACACTTGTAAACAGATATAATAAAGATTGCATCTGAAAAACTAACAGATGCTTTTCAAAACTGCCAAATCAGAAGGAAGGAAGGTGACTTTTCAAAGAACCCCAGGCTTGGCTGGTGATGACCACCACTGCCAGCCAAGATCAGGAGTTTCTGGGAACCTGATCATTTTAGCTGTGAATCAGTGATAGAGATAGAGGTATCAGGTGGAGTTTATTGGGATGACTCTGGGGGTGGGGATGGTGGTCCTGCATCTTCTCCTGTGTGCCCAGGGTGATGTTGGCTCTTATTTCAGCTGGGAGTCATTTCACAGACTGGAAAGTGACATAGGAAATGTATTTTGCAGGAGTGGAGCCCATTAAAAGTCAGAAGATGATATATCACAGCTGCCCATTCTAGGCAAGACTTATTCAGAACATTTACTAAGTTTCTGGTTATTCTCTCAGTGTCACAATTTTCTCTGAAAATCATAATTCATCTTATATTTAAAATGCATGACATCTGGGCTTCCTTGGTGGTTCAGTGGTTAAGAATCCATCTTGCAATGCAAGGGACACTGTTTTGACCCCTGGTCCTGGAAGATCCCACATGTTGCAGAGCAACGGAGCCTGAGCGCCACAACTACTAACCCAGTGCTCTAGAGCTCTTGAGCCACAATGACAGCCCACGTGCTGCAGCTACTGAAGCCTGAGAGCCTAGAGCCTGTGCTCCACCATAAGAGAAGCCTCCGTAATGAGAAGCCCACACACTGCAATGAAAAGTAGCCCCTGCTTGTTTCAACTAGAGAAAGTCTGTGCACAGCAACAAAAACCCAGTATGAGCAAAAATAAATGCATCTAAAAAAATGCATAATATAGTCACGACAAACAGGGACAGTGTGATAGATTCCTGGGTGGTCCACAGACTGCAGTTTGAGACATTCTGGGGATGCGGTGAGAGACAGTGAGCGAGAGACAGTTCTCCAGTGGGATTACAGTGTAATAGGATAGTAGAGAGACAGGCTGGAACAGCATACAGAGGACCACATGTATCATTCCCATCTGAGTACTGCTTTCCTTCCCATTTTTAGAAATCGTGGAAAACATGCTTAAGTTTCCCCAATTTTGCAATGTACATTACAGAGCTAGGATGAGATGATATAGAGTGATTCATTAATTCCACAAATATTGACTCTTTAGCATTGATGATGATTCAAGATGTACAGAGTTGCATAAAGGGTGGATTTTGTTTTGGGGTACTGTGTCTTCAACATTTGGCATCCTCAGATCATTTAATCAGTGTTTTGATGCGGAGCACAAATTTATAAATAAGATATAATCTTTTGAGATTTAATAATAATGATACTAATATTACTAAGAATGATCATATTTCTGATGATTACACCTCTGAGTCAATGACAGATAGCTTACACCCTAAGCTTGCTTGCTTTCTTTTGCTCTTTATTTCTTCCCCTTTTTCTTTCCTTCCTTCTTTCTTTCCTCCCTCCTTTCCTTCCATTCTTTCTTTCTCCTGGCTCATCAGAGACAGCAGGTAGAATGAATTAGTTCTAATACTTCTGGATGTCTGAAGTGACCACAGACTCAGAGCATTTGCTGTGGCTTTTAATTGCCAACTGCTTCCTGAGAGTTATGTAATTCCTGCCCCTTTTGCTGCACACCCCTTGAATGGACACATTCCCATTCTATCTTTGATCATGTTTACACTTCTCCAGCATTAGAGTTAAGATCAGGTAGCATATTGTCAACCACAAAATAATGAACAGAATATGAAGTCATTTAATATTTCTTTCTCATACACACGAGAAACAGCACACACACTGAGAGATGTTTTGTATGAAACATGCATTTGTAAAATAAAATATTTGCAAGAACACACTGATACAAGTAATTGCTTTTCTGCAGAGAAAGTTGTCTGATAGAGGAACTTACCAACACTGTACTGCACTCTCTCTCCAAGTATATCTGGTATTCAATTTGCACCTGACTTTGAAGCTTTCTTAGAACTAGTGTGCAAGGTACTCGTTTTACTCTACAAGGAAGACATACATCTTTGATGGTGATTATGTAATTTTGATTTCTTTACCTTTAACCATGATGCTAATTTGGTACAAAACACATTATGTTGCTTTTGATATAAAATGATTATTAGAGAAATACTTCTTTTGTGAAATGTCACAAACATTTCCATGGCTTCCTGTTAGTTAAATAAAATCCAATTTTCAGGGAGTCATTATTATTCTTACTGGTTACTCTTTTCTTCTTCATGAAAGCGCATCATATTTTCAGATTCACTGGCCTCAGTACATTCAGATCTACGTTTGGGATTTGCCCACTCTTTATGTTCATATCATAATTCTAGATAAAATATTAATATTACTATTTTAATCACTAAGTTTGATACTTAGTTAACCTGTGTGGAGTCACTGACCTGTTTTTATGATTTGGAGTATAATGACAACACGATAGAAACGATCCACCTTGCAAACTTAACAAATGTCAGTGAAAGCCACAAATTATATAAAAATACATTAGCTGATATTAATTCCAGCCTGATCACTGAACATTCAGTGCAAACAAAACCCCAGACCATCTGGTCTTCGCAATGCCTATACAACTTTAAAGTTGTAACGGTTATTAAGAACATAATGTAGTTTCTTTGATAATCACATTTCATCTTACATTTAAAATTTATGACATCTCTAACTCCATTGCCTTTTCCTCTGCAGCTGTCAATGCACTAGCTAGATGGCTGGATATAATCTACTAGGAGAAGAGGAGTGAAATTTATAGCACAGCGTGCTGGTGGAAGTGTAGTTCAGTTTGGCTGGAAAAATACATTTTGACAGGTGAATGGGGACAAGGTGGGAGAAGGGAGGGAAGCAGAGGCCAGATCGTGACATACTTTGATACCAGAGAGGGATAGGTCAGGTTTATATTTTAGTGGCTTGGTGAGGGTAAAATTGGGGACCCAAGAATGATGTAGGAGGTTGTTGTAGGTATGCAGGTGAGAGGTGATGGTGGCCTGGTTGAGGAGAGTTGTGACAAAGAGGAGAGAAGTACTTCCCTCATGGTCCAGTGGTAAAGAATCTGCCTTGCAATGCAGGGGATGCAGGTTCTATCCCTGGTCAGGGAACTAAAATCCCACATGCCACAGAGCAACTAAGCCTGCACATTGCAACTACTGAGCCTGTGCACTCTGGAGTCCGCTTCACAACTGTAGAGTCTGTGTATCATAAGCAGAGAGTCCATGCACCACAAGGAAAGATCCCATGTGCTGCAACTAAGACCCAATGCAGCCAAATAAATAAATAAATAAAAGGAGAGAAGAAGATAGCTTGAAGATATATTAAGGAAGATAAGCCTCAAATCAGTGGTTGACTCCCAGTGATAAAGCACGTGTATGTTTTGCAGGTAGGAGGAGAAAACTGAAGAAGAAGGAGGAATCAGGAATGACTCTCCTGAAACAGAAAATGCAGTTGGATGAGGAGGTTGGGAGTGTGTGTGTGGTTTTGATTCTGGACATTTTGCATTCAAGCAGTCCACGTGACAAGTGAGCAGGTATATGGCCCAGACACTGGAGTTCAAGACAAGCAACTGGGTTGGAATTCATACTTGAGGATCACCAGTTGATGTATGACATTGGAAGTGGGTGGGGACTCTCAGAGTGAGTGACACCATGAGAAATGAAGAGGCAGAGGATGGGACATCAGTCTTTAAGTTGCCAACTGAAGAATGTTGCCTGGCCACCGGCTCTATAGGGTTGAGTCACTTGCCACTGTGGTCACTGACTATCAACACACACTGAAAGGAATTCAGGGTGGAGATCAGAATTAGGGTCCTCTGTGCTCTGGGAAAACTGGCAAAACAGACCTTCTGATAGATATTTTCAGGAGAAATTTTTTGTAAACATGGATTCTTGCATCTTCCCATACATTGAAAAGCACCAAAACCATTAACTAAGACATCTGTTCCTTATGACTAGAAGAAAACTTCTATCGAGATGTATGACTGCTTGTAAGTATCCCCTTCAGTAAAATCACATATATATTGACCTCCTGCCTTATCTCTTCAGACCAGTTTCTCACAGGTATCTGAGAGGCTGTCTCCCTGGCTATAGTCCTCAGTATGATGCTGAATAAACTTGACTCACAGCTTTTACATCACATATTTTTTTTTTTTTAAGTTGACAAAGTCTTGGTCAGGAGGATAAGAGCCAAGTGAAGAAACAGGAGAAAAACTGGAAGAATGTGTCATGTAATTTCAGGGAAGATGGTTTTTCAAGGAAGAGAGAGTGGTCAGTTTCACTAAATGTTGTTGGGAGTTCAAGCAGGATGTGGATGGAAAGTGTGTCTTTTTTTAACAGCAACTATTTGGTTCTGTGACCCAGGCAGGAACATTTTTAACCCAGTGACATAATAGATGACAGTGGGTTAGGGGCTGAGATTCAGTAGGGTATATGAGAGGACCTCATGGGTGCAGACAATGCCTACAAGATTCTAAGCTGTGAAAAAGCCCCAAACTGGCCACTAGCTGGAGGATACCCTACCTAGAAGGTCACTCTTTTCCCCCCTTTTAACATGGAAGGAACTTAAACATGTTGATGCCTGGGGAAGAGAGAGAGATGAGAAAGACAAATATCACACGAAACTGCCTATATGTGAAATCTAAAATAACAGATACAAATGAACTTATGACTCTAATCAGAAATCTTCCAGTAAACAAAAGCCCAGGTTCAGACGGCTTCACAGCTGAATTCTACCAAAAATTTAGAGAAGAGCTAACACCTATCCTACTCAAACTCTTCCAGAAAATTGCAGAGGAAGGTAAACTTCCAAACTCATTCTATAAGGCCACCATCACCCTAGTACCAAAACCTGACAAAGATGCCACAAAAAAAGAAAACTACAATGTCACTGATGAACATAGATGCAAAAATCCTTAACAAAATTCTAGCAATCAGAATCCAACAACATATTAAAAAGATCATACACCATGACCAAGTGGGCTTTATCCCAGGGATGCAAGGATTCTTCAATATCCACAAATCAATCAATGTAATTCACCACATTAACAAATTGAAAAATAAAAGCCATATGATTATCTCAATAGATGGAGAGAAAGCCTTTGACAAAATTCAACATCCATTTATGATAAAAACTCCAGAAAGCAGAAATAGAGGGAACATACCTCAACATAATAAAAGCTATATATGACAAACCCACAGCAAACATTATCCTCAATGGTGAAAAATTGAAAGCATTTCCCCTAAGGTCAGGAACAAGACAAGGGTGCCCACTTTCACCGCTACTATTCAACATAGTTCTGGAAGTTTTGGCCACAGCAATCAGAGCAGAAAAAGAAATAAAAGGAATCCAAATTGGAAAAGAAGAAGTAAAACTCTCACTGTTTGCAGATGACATGATCCTCTACACAGAAAACCCTAAAGACTCCACCAGAAAATTACTAGAGCTAATCAATGAATATAGTAAAGTTGCAGGATATGAAATCAACACACAGAAATCCCTTGCATTCCTATACACTAATACTGAGAAAGTAGAAAAAGAAATTAAGGAAACAATTCCATTCACCATTGCAATGAAAAGAATAAAATACTTAGGAATATATCTACCTAAAGAAACTAAAGACCTATATCTAGAAAACTATAAAACACTGATGAAAGAAATCAAAGAGGACACTAATAGATGGAGAAATATACCATGTTCATGGATCGGAAGAATCAATATAGTGAAAATGAGTATACTACCCAAAGCAATCTACAGATTCAATGCAATACCTATCAAGCTACCAGTGGTATTTTTCATAGAGCTAGAACAAATAATTTCACAATTTGTATGGAAATACAAAAAACCTCAAATAGCCAAAGCAATCTTGAGAAAGAAGAATGGAACTGGAGGAATCAACCTGCCTGACTTCAGACTATACTACAAAGCCACAGTCATCAAGACAGTATGGTACTGGCACAAAGACAGAAATATAGGTCAATGGAACAAAATGGAAAGCCCAGAGATAAACCCACACACCTATGGACACCTTATCTTCGACAAAGGAGGCAAGAATATACAATGGAGTAAAGACAATCTCGTTAACAAGTGGTGCTGGGAAAACTGGTCAACCACTTGAGAAAGAATGAAACTAGAACACTTTCTAACACCATACACAAAAATAAACTCAAAATGGATTAAAGATCTAAACGTAAGACCAGAAACTATAAAACTCCTAGAAGAGAACATAGGCAAAACACTCTCTGATATAAATCACAGCAGGATCCTCTATGACCCACCTCCCAGAATACTGGAAATAAAAGCAAAAATAAACAAATGGGATCTAATTAAAATTAAAAGCTTCTGCACAACAAAGGAAAATATAAGCAAGGTGAAAAGACAGCCTTCTGAATGGGAGAAAATAATAGCAAATGAAGCAACTGACGAACAACTAATCTCAAAAATATACAAGCAACTTATGCAGCTCAATTCCAGAAAAATAAACGACCCAATCAAAAAATGGGCCAAAGAACTAAATAGACATTTCTCCAAAGAAGACATACAGGTGGCTAACAAACACATGAAAAGATGCTCAACATCACTCATTATCAGAGAAATGCAAATCAAAACCACAATGAGGTACCATTTCACACCAGTCAGAATGGCTGCGATCCAAAAGTCTACAAGCAATAAATGCTGGAGAGGGTGTGGAGAAAACGGAACCCTCTTACACTGTCGGTGGGAACACAAACTAGTACAGCCACTATGGAGAACAGTGTGGAGATTCCTTAAAAAACTGGAAATAGAACTGCCTTATGACCCAGCAATCCCACTGCTGGGCATACACACCGAGGAAACCAGAATGGAAAGAGACATGTGTACCCCAATGTTCATCACAGCACTGTTTATAATAGCCAGGACATGGAAGCAACCTAGATGTCCATCAGCAGACGAAAGGATAAGAAAGCTGCGGTACATATACACAATGGAGTATTACTCAGCCATTAAAAAGAATACATTTGAATCAGTTCTAATGAGGTGGATAAAACTGGAGCCAATTACACAGAGTGAAGTGAGCCAGAAAGAAAAACGCCAATACAGTATACTGATGCATATATATGGAATTTAGAAAGATGGTAATGATAACTCTGTATGCAAGACAGCAAAAGAGACCCAGATGCATAGAACAGTCTTTTGGACTCTGTGGGAGAAGGAGAGGGTGGGATGATTTGGGAGAATGGCATTGAAACATGTATACTATCATGTAAGAGGCGAATTGCCAGTCTAGGTTCAATGCAGGACATAGGATGCTTGGGACTGGTGCACTGGGATGACCCAGAGAGATGGTATGGGGAGGGAGGTGGGAGGAGGGCTTCAAGATTGGGAACACGTGTACACCCGTGGTGGATTCATGTTGATGTATGGCAAAACCAATACAGTATTGTAAAGTAAAATGAAGTAAAAATAAAAATTTAAATTAAAAAAAAAAAAAAGAACCACAAACATAGAAGACAAACTGACGGTTACCAAAGGGAAAAAGGGGAAAGGATAAACTAGGAGTTTGAGATGAACAAATACACACTATCATCATAAAGTAGATAAACAATAAGGTATTACTGTATAGCACAGGGAACTAAATTAAATAATTTGTAAGAACCTGTAAGGGAAAGGGCTTCCCAGGTGGTGCTAGTGGTAAAGAACCCACTTGCCAATGCAGGAGATATAAGAGAATCCAGTTTCATCTCTGGGTCAGGACGATCCCATGGAGAAGGGCAAAAGAACCTATTCTGGTATTCTTGCCTGGAGAATCCCATGGTCAGAGGAGCTTGGTGGGCTATAGTCCATGGGGTTGGACATTACTGAAGTGACTTAGCACACATGCATAAGGGAAAAGAATCTGAAGATTTCATACATATATATGTGCTGTACACTTGAAACTAACACAACATTGCAAATCAGCTATACTTCAGTGAAAGATGCAAGGGGGTGGAATGACTATAGATGCAGGTGGGTGTTTTGATCTGACTCTTTCTGGTTTCTCTGTGGACTAAGTACTGAGTTGTTGCCTGAGAGGGGTGAAGTGGCAGAGCCAGAATAGAAAAGTGTACTGCTGCTGCTGCTGCTAAGTCACTTCAGTCGTGTCCGACTCTGTGTGACCCCATAGACGGCAGCCCACCAGGCTCCCCCATCCCTTGGATTCTCCAGGCAAGAAAAGTGTGGGTCACATGTAAAATATCCACAGTTGTACATGAGGTGATCGTCATCAATTAAAGAGTACATCGCAGTTGACTGTGTTTCTGAAGGAATCTACACCTTGCTAGAGCATCAGTTCCTAGTGGGTATTTGCTGGGCATCTGTTGTTTCATTCTGTAACAGCCCCACTGCATCCTCTCTTAGATACAGAACTCCTGTTTCCCTTGGGGAATCACCTTTCTCCCACTCTCAGGCCAGGTGGTTCAAATGGCTCACTTCAAAAGAAGCATGCACCCATGTCTTGCCAGTCAATCAATCCCATTCTGTCTGGTCACATGGATTGGCTCAGAGATGGGCAAATAGCTCAGAATACACAAATCAGACTCAGTTCCAGGGTACTAGTTTGAATTACTGGCGAAAAGAATGTCTCTTTCAATTGTACTGCTGACTGTGTGGATCATGTAACTGAAACTGCTGACATCCATTTTATTTGAGAATGAGGTCAACCTGTGGGCAGCCAGAGTCGTGAGATGGGTAGAGACTCATATTGATGAGATTGTTTGAAGTCCTAGTTCAAGCCATACCTGAAAGAAGCACCCCTATATTTTCAGTTACACAGGTTAACAATTCCATTGGGAATAAGTTTTCTGATCTTCCAAAAAAAAGGGTCCTGGCTACTACAGAAGGATACAGCCTGATAGATTTGGGCATGGAATGGAAAGTTATCCGTGGTAACTAAAGAGAAGAAAGAAACAGGACTTGATGACTGACTGAATATGAGAGATGGCAAAACGGGAGTTTTCCAGTATGAATGCCTGAAAGAACAGAGATGCTATTTACAGCAATGCAGATCACGAGTTGAGGGAGATAACAGATTCGGCTTTAGATGAGCTGGTCTGAGATGTGGTCGGATCACTGTAGGCAGACAAGTCCACACTAACACAACTTGGAGAATTCAGGGGATGCAGTGTTTAATGGAAAAATTTGGTTCCTTTCTCTTAGAAATGAGAAGTGAAGCTGCAGGAATGGATCAGTAACCCGAGGGAGAGAAAGAGAGAAGGAATAAGGCTGAAGACAGGACTTTGCGAGGTGTCCAAGTTGCAGGATGAATGGATAGATGCAGTTATAGAGGCAGCTGAGAAATCAGGGGTCCTGGCAAGTGGAAGGATGTGAATGTTGGCAGACATTATGAGAAAAATAAACAATTTACCAACAACACCCAGAAAGATGGAAGATAGATGATGCGGATGGTCTGAGGTGGGGGTATGGCAAAGAAAAGATGTCATTCGATGGTCAAGACAGCAACTGGCTGAAGGAAAAGAATAGGCTGAACTGCTGAGCAGAGGGTGTGTTCTGGGATCAGAGAGGCATGTGTAAAGTTAAGGAGCTGAAAAGTGGCACAGACTAAACAATAAATTCAATATGTATAGAGGTCCTCTGCTGTTTTTTTTTTTTTCTTTAAATTCCTCCAGCTTCATTGAGATTTAACTGACTTGCAACATGGTAGAAGTTTAAAGTGTAGACTGTGATGATCCAAAAGGGGTTTATGTTGCAGAATGACGACCACAATAAAATGAGTTAACATTTCCATTACCTCATACAGTTGTCGTTTCTTTTTGTAGTGAGGACTTTCAAGAACTATGCTCTTGGCAACTTACAAGTATATGATACATTATTGCAACTATAGACCCTTTGCATACATTAGCTCCCAGGACTTAATCTGCTTATAATTAGAAGCTTGTACCCTTGGTCCCACATCTTCCCATCCATCCTTTGCCCCATAACTCCTGGCAAACACCATTCTACTCTCTGTTTCTATGAGCTCTCTCTCTCTCTCTCTTTTTTTTTTGTAAAGAAAGAGTTTCTATGTAAGTGATTTCATGCAGAACTTGCCTTTATCTGATTTCAAGATTAATTGATGTTGTCTCAAATAGTGGACCTTTTATGACTGAATAATATTCCCTTGGATATATATACTACATTTCTTTATCTGTGCATCCATACATGGGCACTTAGGTTATTTCCACACCTTGGCTGTTGTGAATAGTGAACATGTGGATGCAGCTGGGTCTTCAAGAGAGTGCTTTCCTTTCCTGAACACACGATGGAATGTACATTTATTACTTATGCTTACTACACTGAAAAAAAAACAGAGTGGAAGCATTTAACTGAGTACCTTAGACTTTTGGAAGAGGCTTCCAAATATAAAAATCCAGACCTTTCTGGTGAGCAAAACTTTCTGTGGACATTTAGCATGATAACTGATTTATCTCAAGGCTCTATTTCAGAGGGCTGAGAAAAATTATAATAGATTCTTTTTTTGTTAACAAAATGAAGCACATAATATCCCACTTCTAAACCAATCCTTTATGCATTTCCAGTAATTTTGCAATCTCTTATGTAATTGCTCATGTGTAAGAAGTTAGATCATAATCCTACTCTTCTCTTTCAGCTTCTAGTAAAGCTAGAAGTTCTTACTTCCTAAGAACTTGCTGGTTTTCTGTCGAACTGCTAAGTTCTTCCTATATTTACCTTATCGTTTGGACAATTTCACTTTTTCCCTGACTTTTTATTTTTCACAGCACCAGCAACGCCAAGATTTTTGTTAGGATTTTGTTTAAAAGCTAAAACGTTGAGCAGATTCTGAGAAGAAACATTCTTCTTCCTTCATGTGCCCACAACTAGTTCCTTTTTTTGGCAGGGGGGAATGAGTTTAATGTGTTACCTTTAAAAAATTATTTATTTTTAATTGAAAGATAATTGCTCTACAACATTGCATTGGTTTCTGCCATACATCAACATGAATCAGTCATACAACTAGTTCTGTCTTGTTACATCCTAAAGCCCCATGTCATAAATTTCTCTTTGCTTCTCTCTACAACCTGGATTGATTCTGACATGGTGGGTACATTAACATGCTGGCTGGCTTCTGTTCCAGTTATTTGGCTTGTTGTTGCTTAGTTGATGAGTTGTGTTTGACTCTTTGTGATCTCATGGACTGTCTCTGCCAGGCTCCTCTGTCTATCGGATTTTCCAGGCAAGAATACTGGAGTGGGATACCATTTCCTTTTCCAGGAGATCTTCCTGATCCAGGGATTGAACCCATGTCTCCTGCCTGGCAGGCAAATTCTTTACTGCTGAGCCATCTCGGTACCTTGGCCATTGGGAGTCAGACATGCTACCTTTGCATGGTGAGGTTGTGGTACACCTGGCCATTCTGGACAATGAACTGCTTTAAATACCAGCTCTTCTACATAGGAATCAGCTAATCAATCCCCTGAATCCTCTGTCCTCTTCTTTCTCCTCAGGTCCTGGAATGAAAAACTTATTATCTCCTTTTGAAAATAGTTGTAGTAGACAGGAAACATCAAAACACCCTTCATTAAGAAACTGATTAAATAAATCATGATGCATCCATGCCACAGAATGCTACAGACCAATTACAGCAGAATGAGGCAACTCTATGCATGTTGGTATTGTGATTTATAAGAAATCACATTAGAAATATACATTTGGTCTTCTCCACGGTTCCTGGCTCATAGCCCCCCAGACCTTTGAGATTTCCTCAGCTACCAAAACAATGGGAGCATCTTTTGCTATAACATTTGGCCTCTTGTCCTCAGTTACTGAAAAACTGCTTCAGAACCATGAAGATTAAATGAGTATTTTATTATTCATAACAAGCCCCTGTCAACCTCAACAGGGTTCATGCTAATAAGGCAACTTTTGGAAATCCTTTAAAGATGGGGAAGCTGGTTGCCAGGGGAACCAACCTTGAATAGAAGGTTAGAACTTTCAGTCCCATCCTCTGATTTTCTGGAGAAAATGGGAGAGGGGCTGGAGGCGAATCAATCACCAACAGCCATTGATTTTGTCAATATTGCCTGTGAAATGAGGCTTCCATAAAACCCAAAAAGGATGAGGTTCAGAGACCTTTCAGGCTGAGGTATCAGAACATGATTTTATGCCTTCTGCTGGGGCTCAGAATCCCCTAGGTCAGAAGCTCCTTTGTTTGGGACTCCACCATAAATATCTCTTCCTCTGCCTGTTGTTTTGTATCCTTTAATACCCTTTGTAATAAACCAGTAATCCAGGGAATAAACTGATTCCCTGAGTTATGTGAGCCATTCTAGCAGAAGAGTTGAACCCAAGGAGTAGGTGCAGGAAACTCTGACTTACAGACAGTTGATCAAAAGCACAGGTAATGACTATGGACTTGCAATTGGTGTCAGAAGTGGGATGGGGGTGTCTTGTATGATTGAGCCTTTAACCTGTGGGATCTTATGTCCCCAGGTAGAGTGTGTCAGAATTGAGTTGAAATGTCAGACACCCAACTTGTGTTGGAGAATTGCTTGCTGGTGGGGAATTCCACCCAACTCCCCCAACACATACACACATTTGAATTGATTCCAGAACTTTTAGTATGCTAACCTGATATGATCACTGAGTTTTAGGGTTGAGTAGAGAAAGTAAGATGCAGGACCCTAGAAATAGTGTGATACACTTTTGTATCAAAAAGGAGGGGGCTAGATATACAGAGGTCTTGCAGCTCACCGAGCATTGGAACTGGATGCTAGGTAGAATGGGTGTCTCAGGTGGATGAGCTGGGCACCTGGGTTCAGGTGTGTCTTTACATCATTTCACTCATGAGATGGCATTAAAGTCCTATACATGAGTTGATGCTAACACATGAGTCCTATAAACAGATAGCCTGGGTACCAATCCCAGCCTCTCCACTTACCATGAGTCACTGCACACAAGTTATTTAACTTCACTGAGGCTCAGTTTTTCTATCTCTATAGTAGAGATAATAATACTACTTACTTTATATGGTTGTCACAAAGATTATATGAATTAAGGCATGCTTTTTTAATTGGCTCATATTAAGTGCTATATGAGTGTTAATTATTATATGATCCCTTGCTGGAATGCTTTATCATAGACATGTAAAGCCTCTGTTAAATTATGTGTGAAAATGTGTGAAAATAGATGAAGGCAAAAAAGTAAAACATTTCACACATAGATTTTGACTGGACTCAAAAGGACCTCTTGTCAAGCCCAAGAAATGAGCGATCTTTTCTCTTCACTGCCTGCCACCTCAGCTCCCAGCTTCACCAAAGATGAAAGCAGAGAGAAGCAAGGCTGCCCAGAGAAAAAGACAGCACTTTTGAAAAGGACTCAATAACTGTGTCCAGATGCAGTCAATGCCAAAGGAGATGGAACCCAGAGGTTCTCAAGTCAGGGGGTTCCAGTTGAAAGGTGACTTGAAAATTCAAATAAACTGGTTGGAGCCTCCATCCCACCTTCTATGGGGAGACCTTCCTGGCCTGAGAAACAAAAAAATATCACACTCTTCCAGTCAGTTCCGTTTTGAGCCCACTTCCTCTTTACCTTTTGGCCATAGTCCTGTGGTTCTTTTGTACATCCTGTCACCCCTGTGGAACAATGCCAGATTCCCTTCCTCCTCCTCCAGAATACCTCCATGAGGCAGCAAACACACCAGACTTTTACTGATCTTTTGGACTAAAAGCGAGGTCTGCTGGGCAGAGGGCAGACCTTTACCCTTTCATCCTGGACATTGGGCCAGCACATGTAGTTCCAAGTCCAGCCACTGGGGGGTGTTGACTGGCCACCGAGCTCTATTGTTTCTTCCTAGCCCTTTTTCTCGGAGAAGGCAAAGGCACCCCACGCCAGTACTCTTGCCTGGAAAATCCCACGGACGGAGGAGCCTGGAAGGCTGCAGTCCATGGGGTCGCTGAGGGTCGGGCACGACTGAGCGAATTCACTTTCACTTTTCACTTTTCTGCATTGGAGAAGGAAATGGCAACCCACTCCAGTGTTCTTGCCTGGAGAATCCCAGGGACGGGCGAGCCTGGTGGGCTGCCCTCTATGGGGTCACACAGAGTCGGACACAACTGAAGTGACTTAGCAGCAGCAGTCCTTTTTTTCCTCCTCCTTCCAAATGCCAGTCTCCAACCTCCACTTGGTGGCTTCTATGCTTACAGCACTCACTTCATATTCGTCCCCTCCTTCTAGACCATACCTTGTCCTTAGGGTTAAAGATGGTGGCAGGGAAAACAGTGCAGGGTGGAGGGGGGCACTGGCTTATTTTCTGCCCTCTAACAGCCTGGAAAATCCCATGGATGGAGGAGCCTGGTGGGTTCCAGTCCATGGGGTCGCTAAGAGTGGGACACGACTGATCGACTTCCCTTTCACTTTTCACTTTCGTGCATTGGAGAAGGAAATGGCAACCCACTCCAGTGTTCTTGCCTGGAGAATCCCAGGGACGGGGGAGCTTGGTGGGCTGCCGTCCATGGGCTCGCACAGAGTCGGACACGACTGAAGCAACTTAGCAGCAGCAGCAGCAACAGCTATTAAAGTGGTTTATTAAATCTATCAACACTTTCCTGAACACATCTTCTCTGATATAGCTTTGCCTCTTTCTCCATCCCTCTAACAGGCAGAGATGTAGTTGGAGGACCATTGAAATGGTCACGGTCCAAATGAGGCCAGCCTGTCCTATGCAATGAGTAGTAGCCACAGGTCCCCTTGAGGATGACCTACTTCGCTATCAGAATCTCATCATTCTGAAAATGGAGCACTATGAAGCATCTATTGTCCTGGAGAAAGCAGATAGTAAAAATTCTTGTGGGCTTCTGAAGCCGAGCCCTCCTAACACTGCGTTAGGAAGTGCTAGGAAGGAGGCAGATTTTTAAAATCAAGTGAGGGTATTGAATGATCCAAAGAGGGATGTTAACCAGTAAGGATAGCCTGACTTGGTGACTCAGGATTAGGACAAAACCTAGTGGTTTGGGGACTTCCTTGGTGGTCCAGTGGTTAAGAATCTTCCTTGCAATGCAGGGGACCCGGGTTTGATCTCTGGTTGGGGAACTAAGATCCTACATGTCACAGGGTAACTGAGCCTGTGTGACTCAACTAGAGAGAAGCCTGACACAGCCAAATAAATAGTTTTTTTAAAAGCCTAATGAATGATTTTGTTGCAGAGTATGTAGTCTCACCCTCTGAAGTGTCATGCTTTGAGGATTAACAATTTTACCTTTAGACCAAATTGTGTCTTTTCCCCCACCTTAAGTTCCTATGTTGAAGCCCCAACTCCCAATATACTTGGAGATGGGTCCTTTAAGGAGGTGATTAATTTCATGAGGGTGGGATTCTAATTCAATAGGACTGGGGTCCTTAAAAGAGAAGGGGGAGACATCAAGTCCTCCCACCCCGCCCCTTTCCTGAATGCACAGAGGGAAAGCCATGTGAAGATAGGGCAAGAAGGTAGCCCTTTGCAATGTAGGAAGAGAGAGGCAGGAAACCAGCAATGATAGCCCCTTCACCTTGGATGTTCTGCCTTCAGAACAATGAGAAAATAAACTCCCGCTGCCTAGTATCGGATATTTTGTAACAGCAGCTCAAGGAGGGTAAGGCAGGGAACATGTGAAGTGAGTATTGATCTTGGAGTCTGTGCAGCCTTGTCTCAGTCCTGGTTTAACAAGGTCTCCACCCCAACATCAATCACCAGGCGGCTGACTCTGCGGACGCACTACTCGGCAGTGCCGCCAAGTGGCCGCAGGATGCAACGGCAGACGTGAACCCGTCGCGGGGAAACCTCCCCTGTGCTCCCCCTCGCCCATCCTCTTTGTTCTCTGCAAGCCCCTGTAGTTCTTGGACAATGCATGAGTGGGTGGCCATTGAAAGGAAGATTCTAGACATCCTGATAATGAGGCAGGTGTGTGCTTAAGAAATTAGTTTGTAACCATACAAGAGGTAAATTAATTGTATTTGTGTCCAAATTGGTGAAGCGTTTCATGAGATAACAATGCTAAAGCAGCTGCAGCAGTTATTGTTTTAAATAGCATTTTAATTTCTTCTTCCTACGTTGAAGTAACAGCTTCTATGATTTCAATGAGCTTTGGGATTGTACTTTCGTTTTACTCTCTACCCTTCCTGATACATTCTCTACCCTTCCCATCCCTTGTCTTCCCCCAGGAAGTCAACTTCCATGAATCAGATCAACAGATTTCCTTTTAAAAAATATATATAATTTTATTTACATATTTATTTTTGGCTTTGCTGGGTCTTTGTTGCTGAGTGGGTTTTTCTCTAGTTGCAGTGAGTGGGGGCCACCCTCTAGTCCTGGTACATGGGCTTCTCATTGAGGCGGCTTCTCTTGTTGCGGCGGCTTCACTTGTTGTGGAGCATGGGTTCTTGGCCATGCGGGCTTCAGTAGTTGCAGCTCCTGAGCTCTAGAGCACAGATTGAGTAGCTATGGTGCACAGGCTTAGTTTCTCCACGACATGTGGGATCTCCCCAGATCAGAGACTGAACCCCTGTCTCCTGCATTGGCAGGTGGATTCTTTATCACTGAACCACCAGGGAAGTCCCACCAGATTTCCTTTTTCCACTAGATCCTGGGCTGGGTTTGACCAAAGGAAGACACTGACCGGAAGTCTGACCAGCAGCGGAGAAAGGCTGGATATTTATTCTCCCAGCTCCTCCCTGCTGGCTGCTGATTTGTCCCTGATGCCTTACTTCCTGTATCCATGTGCACAGCTGCTCCTGAGCAGCGTCTCTCCTGCTCTGACTTTGTCTGGGGTTCAGCACCGGCAACCTTTCCCTGGCCCTTTCCCCCAGGAGTTAACAGCTTCTCATTGTTACTATTTCCCGGGTTCTGCATCATGTTTGCCCACGCCTGTGAAAATGCCCTTCATTCAATTCTGTTCAGTTACCTCTGCAAGTCTCCTGCTAACCCTGAATGTTGTTGTTCAAGTCGCTCAGTCTTGTCTGACCCACTGTGACCCCATGGACTATAGCACACCAGGCTTCCCTGTCCTGCACCATCTCCCGGAGCTTGCTCAAAGTCATGTCCACTGAGTCAGTGATGCCATCCAACCATCTTGTCCTCTGTCGTCCCCTTCTCCTCCTGCCTTCAGTCTTTCCCAGCATCAGGACCTTTTCTAATGAGTCAGCTCTTTGCATCACATAGCCAAAGTATTGGAGCTTCATCTTCAGCATCAGTCCTTCCAATGAATATTCAGGACTGATTGCCTTTAGCAATGACAGATTTGATCTCCTTGCAGTCCAAGGGACCCTCAGGAGTCTTCTCCAGCACCACAGTTCAAAAGCATCAGTTCTTCAGGGCTCAGCCTTCTTTATGATCCAACTCTCACATCCATACATGACTATAGGAAAAACCATAGCTTTGACTATACGGACTTTTGTAGGCAAAGTAATGTCTCTGCTTTTTAATAAGCTGTCTAAGTTCTTCCAAGGAGCACGCATCTTTTAATTTCATGGCTACAGTCACCATCTGAAGTGATTTTGGAGCCTGAGAAAATAATAAACCCTGAATGGTACAGGATAATTGACTCCTTATTCTACTCTAGTTCAACCATCTTTACTCCTTAATCTTCTTCACCCAAAATCTACTCTGCGGGAAAGAGAAATGTTTAGGTAAATTAACTGGATGGAAAATGACACCACATGGATGGTCTGTTCTTTGTCCAAGCATGCGGTTTCTGTGACACTGCATGGCCTCCTGTGTGACCGAGGACCCCCGATACTGCAACCTTCTCTAGCAAGTTTCCCCATGGCAGCTGGATTGATACGCAAAGTCAATCAGTTGTGGGGAAAACCCACGATGCATGCCTTGGGTCTGGAAGCTGATGGGGCATCGTTTCAGCTTCCAGCTTTGTGTCCCCAAGAAACACGTTCCCCAGGCAGCTGGTGGTAAGAACTGGATATGATGCTTTCGTTCTGAACCAAGTCAAGCATTGTCCCTGATACCCACAGCTCTGCCCTGTTCTGGTGGCTCCTTCCCCCCCAGATCTGACAGTGCACCCGCTGCAGTGGCTGCTACTAAAAGAGCTGAGAGCATCATTTAAATATTGCTTGGATGTTGGCAAGAACATGGAGCAATTTGAACCCAGACTTGGTGGGTGGGGAGTTTGGCTCTTTCTAATTGTAGGGCTTATGACCCAGATGTTTTACTCATATTTACACGAGAGCAATGAAAATCATGTCCACATAAAGATTTCCATATGGGGCTTCCCTGATGACTTGGTGGTAAACAATCCACCTGCCAGTGCAGGAGACACAGGTTCCATCCCTGGTTCGGGAATCCCATGTGCCTCCGAGCAACTAAGCCCGTGCATCACAACTACTGAGTGCTTTCTCTAGAGTCCAGGAACCACAATCACTGAAGCCCGAACTCCCTAGAGACCATACTCCACAATAAGAGAAGCCACAGCAATAGAGAAGCCCAGGCCCCACAGCTAGAGGGTAGCTCCTGCTTGCTGCAACTAGAGAAATGTCCATGTAGCATTTAAGACCCAGCACAGTCAAAAATAAACAAATAAAATTATTCTTAAAAGGATTTACATATGAATGTCCCTCTGTCCATGGGGATTTTCCAGGCAAGAGTACTGGAGTGCATTGCCATGCCCTTCTCCATTCTCAACCCAGAGATCGAACCCAAGTCTCCCACTTTACTGTCTGAGCCACCAGGGAAGCCCCAAAATTATTTTTAAAAGGATTTACATATGAATGTCCATACCAGTACTCATATGAGCTAAAAACTGGAATCATCAACAGGAAAGACACAAACAGTGGGATATTCAGAGAAGAGAATGGAAAACTATCCAGTCTTTAGAAGGAAAGAATTATTGATTCACATGATAACATGAATAAGCCTCAAAAATATTGCACTAAGTGAAAGAAGTGTTCCATACATGATTCCATATGTGAAATCTATTGAGAAAAATCTCAGAATAGTGGTTGCGTCTGAAGAAGGCAAGGGTTGACTGGAAAGAGGGATAAAGGAATTTTCTTTTTTTCCTAATTGTACTTTCATTGGAGTTTAGTTGATTTATAATGGTGTGTTAGTTTCAAGTGTTCAGCAAAGTGACTCAGTTGTACAAATACAAATATTCACTCTCTTTTGGATTCTTTCCTCACATAGGTTATTCCAGAATATTGAGTAGAGTTCTCGGTGCTATGCAGTAGTTGAAGGAACTTTCTTAAATGGTGGGAATGTTCTGTCTTGACAAGTGTTTTGGGTACAAAGGTGTATGCTTTTGTCAAAACCCATCACTTAAGGGGACTTTCCTGGTGTTCCAGTGGTTAAAAATATGCCTACCAATGCAGGGCACATTGGGTTCAATCGCTGGTCCGGGAAGATCCCACATGCCATGGGACAGCTAAGCCCATGAGCCACAACCACCGAGCCTGCATGCTGCAACTACGGAAGCCTGTGGGCCTAAAGCTTTGCAACAAGAGAAGCCACCACAATTAGAGGTCCAAGCACTGTGGTGAAGAGCAGTCCCCACTTCCTGCAACTAGAGAAAGCCCACGTGCAGCAATAAAGCCCCAGTGCAGCCAAAAAAAGTAAAAATAAAATAAAATGACTGTTTCCTTTAAAAAAATCACTTAGTACTGTTAAGATCAGTGCATTTCATGCCATAAATTTCATGGAAATAAATTGAAACAAATACTGAACTCCAGTTGATGATAGACATACTTAAGTGTTCAGAGGTGAAATGGACTGATATCTGCAACTAACCTTGAAACATACAAATAAATAGGTCAGCGGGAGTCGGTATGAATAGATAATTAAAAGTATAATAAAGTAAGTATAGCAAAATATTAATTGCAAAAATTCAGTTCAGTTCAGTTCAGTTCAGTTCAGTTCAGTTCAGTCACTCAGTCGTGTTTGACTCTTGGCAACCCGATGAATCGCAGCACGCCAGGCCTCCCTGTCCATCACCAACTCCTGGAGCTCACTCAGACTCGCGTCCATTGAGTCAGTGATGCCATCCAGCCATCTCATCCTTGGTCGTCCCCTTCTCCTCCTGCCCCCAATCCCTCCCAGCATCAGAGTCTTTTCCAATGAGTCAACTCTTCACATGAGGTGGCCAACGTACTGGAGTTTCAGCTTCAGAAAATTAGACCTTTCCTAACATGGTTTCTCCAACATTATTCTCTAAATGTACTCCTGTGCTGTATGCTAAGTCGTCTGAGTCATGTTCAACTCTGGGTGACCCCATGGACTATAGCCCTCCAGGCTCTTCTGTCCATGGGATTCTCCAGGCAAGAATACTGGAGTAGGTTGCCATTTCCTTCTCCAGGGGATCTTCACGACCCAAGGATCGAACCCAGGTCTTACAAATTGCAAGCAGATTCTTTACCATCTGAGTCAAAATTACGAACCAATGAAACGTACTCCTACCACCCCCCAAGTGGAAACAGACTGGCATCACAAACGTAGATTTGGCCATGGGCAGGGCAGTGTCACAGCTTTCTACCCCTGCTCTTTATTTTTTTTCTTGGCCTGCAGAAGACATGCACGTTAGAAACAAAGCAGTAGAGAAAGTTACATAATGACACCAAGAACGCCATCCCAGAGAGCCTTAATTCTTCTGGCTAGATGTTCCCTAGGTTTTTCTCTTGGTGTGTAAGTACAGGAAAAAAAAATCATAAAACTGATGCCTGTATGATCATTGGCAGAGGCAGGCACTGCCATGGGATGCATAATTTATGACTTTTTCCTTTAAAAGAATCATCCTACAGGGTCCTGGTAACTTGACAACAGCTAACGTTGCAGAGAGAAGCCAATTCTGATTCTGTGTCAAACCTGTTTCTTTGACTTGCTTTCTGTTGCTTTTGTTATGATCACACATAAAGGCCCACCTCAGAGAATCCTGCCCCTCTGCCTGATACTGTTAAGCTAAAGTGCCTTTGTCATAACCCTGTCTACCTGTAGATGGTGGGAAGGAGGAAATCAACATATCCCCCTGCCTGAGGCTTGCCATTCTAGGAGATATTTGCAAGATTAATGGGCTTTTTAGTTTGTTTTCTCCCCTCCCATCCCCCACCTCTGATCCATAAAAGAACCTGGAATCCAGACCCTGACAAGATGGTTATTTTGAGACTTTAGTCTGCCATCTTCCCGGTCAGTCAACTCTCCGACTAAAGCTGTATCCCTCTCCCAACACCTCGTCTCTCAGACTCGTCAGCCCATTGGGTGGCGAGCAGACCTTGACTCAGTAACACTGAGACCAATATCTGAAGCCAAATGATGATGTTCGTGACTAAGGACTGAATATTTACTTCCTCCCCAAATTCATATGTTGGAGCCTTATCCCTTAACATGTTGATGTTAGGAGGTGGAGGCTTTAAAAGGTTTAGGTTAGGTCATGAGAGTAGGGCCTCCGTGATGGGACTGGTGGCCTTACAAGTAGAGGAGAGTGACCAGAGCTTGCCGTCTCTCTCCCCCAAGTGGGGACACAGTATTAAGATCATCTGCTAGCCAGGCAGAGGGCTCTCCGCAGGAACTGAACCTCCCAGGCTTTGATCTTGGACTTGCCAGCTTGGAGAGCCTTGAGAAATAAATGTCTGTGGTTTATGCCACCAGTGTATACTATTTTGTCACAGTAGACAGAACCAACTAAGACGTTCATGACATTATTAATAGCGACCATTCATTTTACAGCTTACTTTGGGCTGGGCACTGATTTATCTTATTCACATGTATTATTTTTAATTCTTACAGCCACCGTTTGAGAGTACAGTTAGTATGAACATCATTTTAGGAGTGATCAAAACGAGGTTCAGTGAGGTTATGTAAGTAGCTACGTCACACAGTGACTCATTAGGGGACTGGGACTTTACAACTAGTCTTTAGGATTTGAAACCCGGTGTCAGAAACTCAAATGCCTGCAGGGCTGAGGCAGGAAAAGAGAAGCAGTGGGCTTTGTGCAAAGGGGAATGCCAGTTCACTCTTACTTGATTCAGTGTTGGGGTTGAACTGGGGTTGGTGGGGATTGCAGCAAACCAGACCCCCTTGCTCTGCTGCTGTTTGAAGGGCCAGATTGATTTCAGCTCCAGCTGACGTCTGACGGGCATGTATGTGGACTGGGTGTTGCAGGCTTTTTGGTATCTCAACTGATGCCAAATCTATATTCTGACCCAAAATACATAAATACTTAAATATCAGAAATGAATTCAATACTAAAGTGCTGTAAATTATCCAGCGTTACATTAACCTTAAAATACAGTATTAAAATATAGAAGTGTACACGCATGCACGCTAAGTAGCTTCAGTTGTGTCTGATTCTTTGTGACCCTGTGGACTGTAGTCCACCACACTCCTCTGTCCATGGGATTCTCCAGGCAAGAATACTGGAGTGGATAGCCATTTCCTCCCCCAGGGGATCTTCCTGACCCAGGAATCGAACTCCCATCTCTTACATCTCCTGCATTGGCTGGTGGGTTCTTTACCACTAGTGCTACCTGGGAAGCCCAAAATATAAAAGCAAACAATAACAAAACACTAAAACTTGTTTCTGAGCAGAACAGGGAACTTCTGTTGTAAGACTCTGGCTGTAACTGCTACAAAAATTGCCAGGCATTTCTGGCCCTATGCAAAGGCCCACTTAATGGTGGGTAATGGTGGTCAGTAGCAGAGACACAAGAGACACCATGCTGTTGCCTGGGATTGCCGGGCAACCACACTGATGCTGAGATGGATAGCAAGTAGAATATTTCTTAAGCGACCTCAGGAACTCCATATGTTCCTTGGCTAGCAGACTCACTGGGGCCAGTGGTTCTGGCCATTGCACAGTGGGAGGCACGCAGTAAACTCAACATCTTATGAGATCAAGGGCTTGTGCCCCCTGCCAGGAGGGGTGGCAGAGTCACTACCTACTAGGCAGCTCACTTCCCTGACAAGTCCTATAAATAACTGACATCTAAAACCAGACTGCTGCTGTCTAGGCTGTCTGCTGCTCTACCAGCTGACAAGGTTGCCTCACACCTGCCAGGTAAAAAGCAACTGCGGCAGCAGGAATCAGGGCCCCTCTGCAGGTTCCCCGCAGCCCTTGGTCTCAGCACATCTCTCCATGGAATGAGGGAAGATCGGGAAACTTGCCCTCTCTAGCTGCTGCTTCTTTTTTTTATCTTTTCATTTTATTCATTTATTTTGGCTGTGCTGGGTCTTCCTTGCTGTGTGCGGGCTCTCTCTAGTTGTGGGGAGAGGGGGCTACTCTCCAGCTGCGGTGCGTGTGCTTTTCACTGTGGTGGCTTCTCTTGTTACGGAGCACGGGCTCCAGAGGGTGTAGGCTTCAGCAGCTGTGGCACACGGGCTTAGTGGCCCAGCAGCATGTGGGACCTTCCCGGACCAGTGATCGAACCCTCATCCCCCCGCACTGACAGCCAGATTCTTATCCACTGCGCCCCCAGGGAAGTCCCTGTCTTGCTGCTCCTTGATTCATGACTTTCCCCATGAAAGCCCACCTCTGAAATACACAATGTGGAATTTCCACTTTGACACTGTGGAATTTGCCTTAACCCATTTTGCACGAGAGTAGCCATAACATAGGTCTACAGGATAATGCGAGCATTTATCCAACATTTAAATAATCGAATTTTGAATTCAGACAGCAGCTGGTCAAACTGGGAGCCAGCCCACGTACTGCATTTGGAGTTACTAAGATATGCAAGCTTGGGGAAGAATTACCTTGACCCCAAATACTGCAGAGGCTGCAGTGAGCACAAAGGGCTCCTGCACTTCTAGCTGCTTAAGGAAAGCGTGAGGATGGGTGGAAGAAGAACGCTGTCGAAAATAGTCTTTTTCATAGCGATTACCAAAACAATCAAGCTTTTTGCAAAAAGTAAAAATAATAGCCATATTCACGGAGATAAGATGACATATTCAGAGCTAATAGAAGGAAAAGTACCCAGTCATGATGATTCTTGGAAAAACATATTCTCTTTTGAAAAAAGCTAGGGCATTAACAGCGGGAAAATTGCAGCTTTTTCTATGAGATAGCACCATGGTTTCTCAACAGAAAGAAAACTCTTCAGCATGGGAAACAGTTTTACTGAAGAGTTTTCGGTTTAGGCTTTTCAATTTATCCCCCCTTTTCCTTCCCCCCAGTAACAGCTTTATTAAGGTATTGTTTCCATACCATGAATATAATCCTCTTAAGTGCACAGTTAAGTAATTTCAACTATATTCACAGAATTCTGTAACCATCAGCACTTCCAGTTTTCATCACCCCAAACAGGAAACCCCCAGACCCATTAGCAGTCAATATTCGTGCCAACTCTGGGCAACCAGTAACCTACTTTCTTAAGGATTTGCCTCTTCTAGACCTTTCATACAAATGGAATCCTACAACACGTGGCCTTTTGTGTCTGGCGCCCTTCACTTAACAGAATGCTTTCAAGGTTCAGCTGTGTTGTGACATCCCCAGAGCATCCCAGGGTTCCCCAGCCTTGGCACTATTGACATTTGGGGCTGGATAACTCTTTCTTTTGTGGCGCTGTCCTTTGTACTGTAGGCTGTTGAGTGTCATTCCTGTCTTTCATCCCCCCTAGATCTCAGTAGTGTCTCTTCTCATGGCAACCAAAAACATCCCCAGATACTGCCAAAGGTCCCGCAGTGAGAAGAATTGCTCCTGGTTGAAAACCACTGATCTGATCAAACCTCTTCTCAAAACTTCCCCCGCCCTTGCACTCCCATCACTGTTTAAATAAATGAAATCTGGGAAGTTAACTTAATTCCTGTAATCACACAGTTAGCTAGTGGCCAAGAAAGGGACCAGAACCCTAGCACTTGATAACCTGCTCTATGTCTTTTTAGCATCTACCTTTCAAATTTAACTTGACTAAAATCAGGCTTTCTACCCAAACAGCATTTTTCTAAAGCAGTGGTTTTTAAACTTAATAATGCAACCAAGGGTTTGTTAAAATACAGATTACTGGTCACCACCCTCAGAGTTCTTGATTTGGATGGTCTGGGGTAGGATCTGAGAATTTGCATCTGTGCAATTTCCAGGTGATGTTGACACTGTGAGTCTGGGGATCCTACTCTGAGAATCAATGGCGGAGAGTAAACTCATCCTACCCTTTATTATGGACAATCACAAACACCACACACAAATATCAATCACAAATATCTTCTCTGGTCAGGCAGGAAACATAACTATGGGACATGGTGGTGTGAGGATGTTGTGGTTGGAGCTGTAGCAGCCATTATGTGACAATGAATAAAAAACCAAGAGAATCACTGGAAGCCAGGTTGAAGCCCTGATATCAGGGGCTGCTGGCACAGCTGCATCTGGAACTGGCAACCTCTGAACACGTTGTCTTGTAGAATGGATTACCAGTTCGGTTCAGATGCTCAGTCATCTCCGATTATTTGACACCTCATGGACTGCAGCACGCCAGGCCTCCCTGTCCATCACCAACTCCCAGAGTTCACCCAAACGCACATCCATCGAGTCGCTAATGCCATCCAGCCATCTCATCCTCTGTCGTCTCCTTTTCCTCCTGCCCCCAATCCCTCCCAGCATCAGAGTCTTTTCCAGTGAGTCAACTCTTTGCATGAGGTGGCCACAGTACTGGAGTTTCAGCTTTAGCATCATTCCTTCCAAAGAAATCCCAGGGTTGATCTCCTTTAGAATGGACTGGTTGGATCTCCTTGCAGTCCAAGGGACTCTCAAGTCTTCTCCAACACCACAGTTCAAAAGCATCAATTCTTCGGCACTCAGCTTTCTTCACAGTCCAACTCTCACATCCATACATGACCACTGGAAAAACCATAGCCTTGACTAGACGGACCTATGTTGGCAAAGTAATGTCTCTGCTTTTGAATATGCTATCTAGGTTGGTCATAACTTTCCTCCCAAGGAGTAAGCATCTTTTAATTCGATGGCTGCAATCACCATCTGCAGATTTTTTATTATTTCTGTATTTCCACTATCTAGAAGAAGGTCTGACATTCAGAGGGTATTGAAGATGTACTTGCTTACTGAATGAATGAATTTACTGCTTACCCTTGTCAAGCTTCAGTCATCCATGTAGACCATTTTTCCTTTCGTCATGTATCTAAGCACCATTTCTATTATTACCATTTTGTTTCTATTTTTTGGTTGCACCCTAGGGCTTGTGGGATCTTAATTCCCTGACCAGGGATCAATCCAGATCCCCCTGCAGTGAAAGCATGGTGTCTTACCACTAGAGCACTGGGGAAGTCCCTATTACTATTTTTTTTTTTTTTACCCTAACCTTCCAAGTAAAATATTTGCGATCCCAGTTTTGATATGTTACTTACAGTTTCTAAGAGATTAAATGAAACACATAAATATTGTGTTTCAAAAGCATCCATCTATGATCTATGCACCACCTAGAATTCTTATACTGGCTATGAGTTGAATCATGTCCACACTTAGGGATACCCTGCTGGACTGCAGCCAGTCCTTAATTGGGTCCAGGGCAGTCTGACTTTTTCATGAATAATCAGGAAGTCTCCAAATCCCTTTCTCACTTAGAGCTGCTCTTGCTAGGTTAGGGGTGTAGCAAAGAGGGGAGATTGTTTCTCGAATGCTCTTAGCGTATGCACTATGAATAAATAAAAAATGATGACATCTGAGGCTGGCAGAGAAGATCCTCGAGGCAGTAACTAATCACCAACAGATGTGAGGTACGAATTACAGTGAAGAGAGCAAGCAAATATGCCCAGGATTTATTGCTATAAAGATGAATAAACCTTGCCTCCTCCAAAAGTCTCTAAAATGGACTGTATTTTAAGAAAAACCACTTGTGAGATGAAGGGCATGATACTTTGTGTCCCTGGACATTTCTCCTACATTGTACCTAAAAAATTGTAAAAAACATCTCATTAGGATGTTCTCTAATGAGACATTATTTCTCAGGCCAGCTCAATAGCCTGTTTCTAGCTGCCTCCTTTTGGTTCAAACCCTGCTTATTTCTCATCAAAGATTCCCAGCCTGGGGGACTCTTCATCCCATGAGTATATGATCTTTTCAACATCAGCAGGGCAGTTTCTGACTCTCACATTGCATTAATGCAATCTTCTTTTGTGATTTATATTTATGCCAGTGTTCAATTCTTCCACTTTCTCCTTCCCACAGCCTCAATTTCCTCTCCAATTCTTTTCATCCTGATAATATCATTTTTGTAGCTAAGTCATAGGCTGTCACTTTGCATTTGTGAATGGAGACAGAGATGTGTGTGATTATTTTTATGCATGTCCGTAATGACTAATGCATTGAGTGAATTCTGGGGGAGGGGCTTTAACTTCCACCTAATGGATTGTCTCCTCCCCACCCACGAAATGCTCAGCTTTTTAACAATCTGCCTGTGTGGAACAGGTGATGAAAATCTGTCATTCTTTTTCAGGGTTTTCAGAGATTGTGAAAAAAGCCAAGCCTATCTTCCAATTGCTTGAATTTCAGAATCATTTTAAGTTGTGGTTCAAAAAAAGAAGGAAATGCACTTCTATTTTAATAAGAATTGGACCAGAATGAGCTTAGCCTGGCTATATAAATACTCCTTCGAAGTCATAATCAGGCCGTCTGAAAAAATGATGATCTGTTTTTCAAGGGAAAGCATCATGGTGGGCTGAGACAACCCCAGCATGTGATATCCAGAGCTAGGTTTCTATGTCACTTCTGACTTGGCCATCAGATACCAAGAATGTCATTTAACATTATGTGTTTCTGCTTCCTCATCTGTCTTACATGTTTCTGTAAATGAGGAGAATAAAGAAAGTATTTGGAAACTTATAAAGTGCTATATAAATGAAATCATGCTAATTAAGCAAGGCTGCTTAACAAAATTGATTATTGTTGCAAATACAATGATGCTTTGTCTACCTAACATTCTGGAATTAGGATCCTTTGCCTTCCAAGTTTGTTCTTTTAAAGAGAAATAATTTTATTTATTTTTGACTGTGGTGGGTCTTTGCTGCTGCTGGGGCTTTCTTCTAATTGCAGAGAGTGGGGGCCACTCTCTAGTTGTGGTTCGAGGGCTCCTCATTGAGATGGGTTTTGTTGTTGTGGAGCACGGGGTCTAGGGCGAGAGGGCTTCAGTAGGTGCGTCTCCTGGGCTTAAGAGCACAGTCTCAGTAGTTGTGGTGCATGGGCTGGGTGATCCACCACATTTGGGATCTTCCTGGACCAGGAATTGAACCGATGTCTCCTGTGTTGGCAGGCAGATAAGGCCCCAAGTTTGTTTTTGTCATGCCCAAGAACCTTCTAGGTTTAACAGAATGAAATCTCCTATAGGGGTGAGGATGTAAGGCAAAATATTTTGCAGAACGTACACCTCCCCTCCCTCCTCATTGCAAACTCCTTTGAGAAGCATTGCATTGGACCCAGAGACTGTCTCAGTAATTTCAACATGGTCCCGCACCCTCCCAGCTCTAGAATTGGTCATCATTTTTCAGTTGAGCGCTGGATCCAATGAGGGGGCTTGGGTCAGGGACCATGCTGTGTGAAACTAGGCATTTTCAGAAGCTACTGCAGGGAGATGCTCATATCCTGAGAACTGTTTGCAGAGGGAGATCATCGGGGAAGAGTAGATTCTGGCTTCCTTCTCCCCACTGCCCCCAGGAAGTTCCTCTGCACCTAGAAGGTGTGAAATCTCCTTATTATTTGATTAAGACTTTTCTTTTGAGGGACTTCCCTGGTGGTCCATGATTAAGACACCAATGCAGGGGACACAGGTTTGATCCCTGGTCCTAGAACTAACATCCCACAGGCCTCATGGCATGGTAAAAAAAAAAAAGAAAATTTTTTTTCTCTCTCTAAGCTCATGTGTGTACTTGAATTTCCATGACAAATTCACACACGATATGGTTCTACTGGGGTCAGATGCAGCTGCCATTTATAACTCCTGAATATTCATTGGAAGGACTGATGCTAAAGCTGAAGCTCCCTACTCTGGCCACCTGATGTGAAGAACTGACTCATTAGAAAAGACCCTGAGGCTGGGAAAGATTGAGGGCAGGAGGAAAAGGTGGTGGCAGAGATGAGATGGTTAGATAACATCACTGACTCAATGGACATGAGTTTGAGTAAACTCTGGGAGATAGTGAAGGACAGGGAAGCCTGGTATGCTACAGTTCATGGGGTCAGAGAGTCAAACACGACTTAGCAGTTGAACAACAACCTGAACTTCAGAAGATCTTCCCACCACGTGGCAAAAGCCATAGAAGAAATCAGGTCTCCAAGAGAAGTCTAAATATTAATTTAATTTTTAAAAGAAACATTATTTTTTTGGCCACACCAAAAGGCATGCACGATCTTCACTCCCCAACCAGGGACTGCACTTGTGCCCAATGCAGTGGAATCATGGAGTCTTAACCACTGGACTGCCAGGGAAGTCCCGAGACATCTAAATATTAGAAACATCACTTTTTCATTCTCTGTGCTAGAACCAGGTGAATCCTGGTCTTCTGGAACTCTCCATCCCCTATTCACTTTGCTTGGATGACTTTCTACAACCCTACAGAGAATACATTTCTTGTCATTCAGTTCAGTTCAGTCGCTCAGTCATGTCCGACTCTCTGCGACCCCATGAATCGCAGCACGCCAGGCCTCCCTGTTCATCACCATCTCCCGGCGTTCACTCAGACTCATGTCCATCGAATCCGTGATGCCATCCAGCCATTTCATCCTTGGTCGTCCCTTTCTCCTACTGCCCCCAATCCCTCCCAGCATCAAAGTCTTTTCCAATGAGTCAACTCTTCGCATGAGGTGGCCAAAGTACTGGAGTTTCAGCTTCAGCATCATTCACTCCAAAGAAATCCCAGGGCTGATCTCCTTAAGAATGGACTGGTTGGATCTTCTTGCAGTCCAAGGGACTCTCAAGAGTCTTCTCCAACACCACAGTTCAAAAGCATCAATTCTTCGGTGCTCAGCTTTCTTCACAGTCCAACTCTCACATCCATACATGACCACAGGAAAAACCATAGCCTTGAATAGATGGACCTTAGTCGGCAAAGTAATGTCCCTGCTTTTGAATATGCTATCTAGGTTGGTCATAACTTTTCTTCCAAGGAGTAAGTGTCTTTTAATTTCATGGCTGCAGTCACCATCTGCGGTGATTTTGGAGCCCAAAAAAATAAAGTCTGACACTGTTTCCACTGTTTCCCCGTCTATTTCCCATGAAGTGATGGGACCAGATGCCATGATCTTCATTTTCTGAATGTTGAGCTTTAAGCCAACTTTTTCACTCTCCTCTTTCACTTTCATCAAGAGGCTTTTTAGCTCCTCTTTACAGGCATTAAAATCCATTTTGAGGCTTTTGCTGGGGCCTCTGAGAAAATGTGAAGATCTCACTGTCAGTAATTAGCTTTGCTGAAGGGCAGACAGTGATGGCAGCCTGGCCCTGCCCGTCACAGGTGTGAGAACCAAATTGAGCAATTAGTGTCTGAGAAATACAGCTACTTTCCTCGACATGTGTCTCGGGCATTGCCCAGTCCCAGCTGTGACCAAGCAAAGTGCTAGGCATGGAGGTGTATTCAGGCTGAGGATAAAAGCTGCCATTTGGGAAACAGTCTGTCAAACACATTGGAAGGGAAATATGCCAATAAAGCCAAGGGTTGCCTTCAATGGCTTTGCCCAAATACCATAGCTTTCTCTCTCTCTTTTAATATGTATTTATTTATTTGGCTGCATTAGGTCTTAGCTGTGGCATGCAGGATCTTTCCTTGTGGTTTGTGTGCTCAGCAGTTACAGCGCATGGGCTTACGTGGCCCACGGCATGTGAGATCTTAGTTCCTGGACCAGGGATCAAACCCATGTCTCTTGCATTGGAAGGTGGATTCTTAAGTGCCAGACCACTAAGGAAGTCCCACTAGAGGCTTCTCTTTAACATGGCACACGGTTTGGAGATTCCTAAGTCCTGAAAATTATCTTTTGGCAAAACCACAACAGGTGATATTTAATTCTCATGAAATGGGGAATTAATAGGATGAAAGAAAAAAAATATCATTAAATACTTACAAGTGGAATCACAAGGAAGGTTTACCCTCCCTTGTACGTTGTCAATGAATTCATTCATCAAAACAAATATTTTATTGAGGCCCGAATGAGTGCTCAATGAGAAATATTCCTACATGGGCTCCATCAGTCAATAAGACAAAAATTCCTGTTCTTGTGGGGCATGTATTCTAATGTGGGTAGAGACAATAAACAATCAATATGATAAATAAGTACACTATGTAGTAGGTTGGAAAATGATGAATGATATGAAAAAATCAACCAGACAATGGAGAGCCCACATGGTTTTAAATGAGTAGGGATTCTCTGGTGGTCCAGGGGTTAAGAATCCTCCTTCCAATATAAGGGACATGGGTTTGATCCCCGATCAGGGAACTAAGATCTCACGTGCCTTGGGGCAACTAAACCCACACACAACTGCTGAGACTGAGCGCCACAGCTTAGAGAGCCCTCGCACTGTGGCTGTGTCAGCACTGACATACTGAGCTCCTACTGCGTGCTCTGCACTGTTCTAGGCATCCAGAAGATGCTGGAGCCAAGGAAGTGGGTCTTTGCTTTCATGGATATCACAGGGAAGCTTTTGGCTAGCAGAGCACATAGATGGGAAAACAATGGAAACAGTGGAGACCTTGGGGCTCCAAAATCACTGCAGATGGTGACTGCAGCCATGAAATTAAAAGACGCTTGCTCCTTGGAAGAAAAGCTACAACCAACCTAGACAGCATTTTAAAAAGCAGAGACATTACTTTACCACAAAGATCCATCTAGTCAAAGCTATGGTTTCTCCAGTAGTCATGTATGGATGTGAGAGTTGGACTATAAAGAAAGCTGAGCACTGAAGAATTGATGCTTTTGAACTGTGGTCTTGGAGAAGACTCTTGAGAGTCCCTTGGACTGAAAGGAGATCCAACCAGTCAATCTTAAAGGAAATCAGTCCTGAATATTCAGTGGAAGGACAGATCCTGAAGCTGAAACTCCGGTACCTGATGGGAAGAACTGACTCACTAGAAGAGACCCTGATGCTGGGAAAGATTGAAGGCGGGAGGAGAAGGGGACGACAGAGGATGAGATGGTTGGATGGCATCACTGACACGATGGACATGAGTTTCAGTAGGTTCTGGGAATTGGTGATGGACAGGGAAGCCTGGTGTGCTGTAATCCATAGGGTTGCAAAGAGTTGGACACCACTGAGTGACTGAACTGAAAATGAACTGAAGGTTTGTGAAGGAAATGATGGGAAAGATTAAGTAGAGCAATGAGACTGCTTAAGATGGGGGTGGTCAGGAAAGGTCTTTGAGAAAGTGACATTTGAGAGTCAAGTGATGGGAAGGAGGTAGCCAACCCCAGATGTGGGGTAAGAGCACCGCAGACAGGAAGCAGAAAGGGCAGAGAGCAGAAGCCCCTTCTGTTGTCTCCTGGCCCATCAAGCACTGCCCTCCAAAAGAAAAGGAAAGCAGACCAGGGTAGTCATAATCTGGTAAGGGGAGCATGGTAAGAGTTAGGGTCAGATGACATTGAGCCTTATAAACCATGGAAAGCAGTTTAGATTTTTTTCCCCCCTGGGGAGTATGACAAGATACTGGAGGGCTTCAGCAGAGAGAGGACATGATTTGATGGACTTTATGGGATCATGGAAGGAAATATGGAGACCCATAAGAAGGATGTTGCAATTATCCAGGTAAAGGATGATGGTGCTGGACTCAGGTTGTAGCAGTGCGGATGGGATTTGTGAGCAGACACAGGAAATGCTGCAGGCAGCACATACTCATTATAAACAAACTAAGTTCATTTCTCTTCAAATTTGTTTCTTCTCTTGCTTAGAGGTCAGGTGCTACTCTCCATCCAGAACTGTGGAAGCTGACTGAAATTCCTCCTCCTCCTTCATTTCTGATACCTGATCCGTCATCCAAGCTGGCAGACTCCATCTAGATAGAGCCTCTAAAATACGTCCTCTTCTCTGTATCCCTGCTTTATCATGTCTCACCCAGACTATTACAATGACCTCCAGATTGATCTCTCTGCCTCTGATTCCTCACTCTGCTTTGACTGATTCTGCAACATGAGGGAGAGTTTTCTGAAGTGGAAATCTGAAGATGCCATTGCATTTCTGAAATCTACACAATGGCTCCCATCCCTGCAGGATAAAGACCAAACTTTAGCAGGGCACATGTTTTGCTCTCTAGTTGATCCCTTCCCACCTCTCCTGCCTGATTTCTCAGTGAGGTCCTAGCTCTAACTCTAAGTTAACCTGCCGGATGTAGGATCCAGGCTGTTTTCCCCGCTGCTTTGTGAAAAGCCATTTCCTTTGCCCAGGATGCATCTCTTCTAAAGCACACACTGGATGAGACCCTGTTTAATCTCAGCTGATCCAGCTTCAGACCCATTCTTTGATCACCCTCTTCCTCTGGGCAGCTGTGACTGCTCCTCCTGTGCAGACCTGTTACGCTCGATTCATTTTTCTATCATCTCCCATGTAATACTTTAGTGCACTGATTTGAAAAGCTGTTTTTCTTTTAGTGCAGACAGATTCCTCTGTTTCTTACTGCCACCATGTGCTTTATTCATCTCAGTGTCCCTAGTACCTAGCAAAGCTTCTGACACACATCAGCCATGGAACATAGGTGGGGGTAGGCATGAGCGAAGGTATGAAGGATTTCTCTGCCGCCATATGAATGAAATGTGGAGCAAAAGCAACTGACCTTCCTGTTGAATGGTGGGTGCATCCTGCAACCACAAAATAAGCAGGACCAAAACCACCCCCACTTGCCTTGGTGGGATGGTGTATCAATCGGGGTTCTCTAGAGAAACAATGTGTGTCTCCGTGTGTATGTACACATACATTCATATCTACTTCTATGGATATCAGCAGATATCTATATCAGCTCTCTATACCTTGTGTGAATGCTCAGTCCTGTCTGACTCTTTGCGACCCAATGGACTAGCCTTCCAGGCTCCTCTGTCCATGGAATTCTCTAGGCAGGAACACTGGAGTGGGTTGCCACTTCCTTCTCCTGGGGATCTTCCCGACCAGGGATCAAGCCCACGTCTCCTGCTTGGCAGGTGGATTCTTTAGCACTGAGCAGGGAGAAAAGCCCACCAATAAAGCTGTTACCCACCAAAAGAGAGAGAGAGATTCTACCCAAGAACCTGGATTTCTAGTTTCTCTTGAAGAGTTACTAGCTCTGGCAGCACTGGGCCAGTGTCTGGTCACAGGGATGATTATTTGAGGGTGGGTGGTGAGAGAGTCAATTCCTAGGCAGGTTGATAAAAAGTCTGGGGGTCCCTGAGGAGAGAGGGATCTGGGGTTCTCGAGGGGGAGATAGGGGTCTGGAATTCTCCAGGAGGAAAGGGCAAAAATTTATTTTTTTCTTTACATTCCTTAGTCTTGTCACATTAAAACATTTTTTTTTTCTTTAAGCCCAGAACTGATGGTTAACAACAAACAACTCTGTTGTTTAAACTCTGTACTGAGGATTATATAACGACAATGTATCCTGCTTGAGGACAGTTTCTCCTTCCTGAAAACCTTCTGACTAATCCTGATTTCTTAGGACGTATATTATGGGAGCGGGTCTGGTAGGATCTTTCGATTGTTGAGTTCTAATCCTGTTATCCTAAAATGTAAATTGTGGGAGTGGGGCTGGTAAAATTTTTACAATCTTGAGACATTCTTTTGATTTATTGTAATAACTAAATAAAAAAGTATGTAATTCCCTTCCTTGCTAACTCTAGTAAGGGGAGCGTTCTCCATCCCCCTGCTGATGTCTATGTCAGAAACTTTCTTTGTCCCTTATCATTGTAATAAAACTTCTGCCACACAAGAGCCTTGAGTGGTCAAGCCTGGTCTCTGGTCCTGAAACTAAATCTTCTTCAGAGATCATGAGTCAGACATCATTCATTGTAAGCTATCAGTGGTGGCTTCCCCCCTTTAGTGGGGACCTTCTGCCCAGTTTTATAGAAAGCCCTCCATGTTTTCCCTCTTAAAAGAAGTTACATGCTGGTTGCCCTTTATTGTTGAGCTAATGTTGATGTTTTTCTTTTCATAGAGGTAAATTTCCCTGCGGACATGGTTTTATTACAAGAGAGACAACAAAAGCTGCCTTGGGAGAACTGTGCGCACATGTGCCCTCCACATCCCCGCTCCCCAACCGCTCATGTCACCGTGCTCCCTGCCACCACTGAGTCTGCGGTCCTCGGCAAGGCAGACTCTAACGGAGCCAGGCAACCATGCATCACACCAGCAACAGGGCAAGGAAGATAGAAGGATCTGGATGGGCTCCAAGAAGACTAGGGATGCTCTCCTATCTCATGCCTCTCGCTGTCAGAATTCCTCATGTCCCACAAATAACCAGGACTGAACGCAGAAGCTGGTCTTGTTTCAGGAGTGCCCATCTGCTGTTGCATTTCAGTAGAGGACTGAGCTCTTCCGAGCTCCTCTCCTCTGCGGGCAGTCCTCTGTGTGGGCTGTTCCAAAGCAAAAGAGAAGAGTACCAGCTGATGGGGTTTTGCAGGGCCAAAATGCTTACAGGAATGGGGGGTTCAGGGGCTATGTCAGCCCTGGGCATATTCATAGCATCCCTGTAACATACAGAAGAGATGGATGTTAACATATTGGATGTTAGTCTCTTCACGGCTTTATATGTGAAGTTCAAGACCATCCATCCTCAGGCACAATCCACTTTAAGAATATAACATGTGATCATATCTTTGGGACTATTTTTTTTTTCCTTCTTTTCCCAGTGACTTGTTCTCTTCGGCCCTGTAGTATCTGGTGATCAAGAGAAGGTGCTGAGTTTGACTCAGAGGGGGCTTCATGCCCTGCTCCCCCTTAGCCTACTTCCTCTTTCCTATAAAAATCTCCTTTGGTTGTTTCCTCAGAAATGTTTCATGCATTAAATTCGGTTGAAAAACAGGACAAGCGTTTGGGCAAAGCCAGGAGGTGGGAGTGTGCACTTCTGCTTCAGGTGACCTGAGCTGACCCAAGGCTGAGCCCCACAGGAGAAGAGAGGGGACTAATTTGCTAAACAAAGCGAACAGAACCTGGATGGAAATTATTTCACAGAACCTCAAGTCTAACAGCAATGAACGCGAGCTGGGTTGAATCTGGGCTGAACTTGTTTATTTTCTAAAATTACAGAATCATCTTGGAAGTGAACTTGAAGCTGATCAGGTTAAAATTCCCACTTCTACCTCCAGAGAGAGAAGATGCAGGAGCTTGTTGACATTGCCGCAAGGAAAGGACCAGAGGATACACAGAGCATGGAGGAGGGTAGAGGATCACCTACAGAGGAAAAAGCGTTTCTAAGGTTTCAAGGAAAGACGGTTTCTATTATCCGTCAGCACTAGGACAAAGGGTATAGCAGGACAGAAAAAAGAATCGCATTTTCAATCAAAAGAGCATTTAAAACAAACAAAGGAGGACTTCCCTGTTGGTCCAGTGGTTAAGAATCCGCCTGCCAATGCAGGGGACATGGGTTTGATCCCTGATCCAGGAAGATCTCACATGCCATGGGACAAGTAGCCCCCTGCACCAAAGAGCTGAGCCCACGTGCTGCAACAACTGAATCCTGTGTACGTAGAGCCTGTCCTCTGCAGCAAGGGAAGCCATTGCCACCTATGCCCTGCAACTCGAGAGTAGCCCCTGCTTGCTACAGCCAGGGAAAGCCTGCTCAGCCGCGAAGACCCAGCAAAGCCAAACCTAAATAAATACGTAAATAAAAACAAAGGAACTGATGAAGACAAGTCATCACATTGCAAATTCTCGATGAATTTCTCCACCTAGAAACTCAAGCTTTTCCCCCTAGCCATTTCCAAATATATCAACAGCTGGGAATTGAGTATGTACAACATTCTAAGTTTGTTTCTCAAAATCGGTTGGTTTAAGATTTCCCAAAGGAATGCTTATAGTTTCTTTCTATCATTCTATTTATCTAAAAGACAGTGAAAGTTGCTCAGTTGTTTTTGCCACCCCATGGACTATACAGTCCATGGAATTCTCCAGGCCAGAATAATGGAGTGGGTAGCCTTTCCCTTCTCCAGGGGATCTTCCCAAACCAGGGGTCAAACCCAGGTCTCCTGCATTGCAGGCGGATTTTTTACCAGCTGAGCCATCAGAGAAACCCAAGAGTACTGGAGTGGGTTGCCATACCCTCCTCCAGGGGATCTTCCTGACCCAGGAATCCAACCAGGGTATCTTGCACTGCAGGTGGATTCTTTACCAACTGAGCTATTAGGGAAGCCCATCTATCTATCTATCTATCTATCTATCTATCTATCCATCTATCCATCTAATCACATCCACATTGCTGAATTTAAGCAACTTCACTCTGAAGTAGACTGCATAGGGGGTTTCCCAGGTGGCTTTAGTGGTAAAGAACCTGCCTGCCAATGCAGGAAACATGAGACACAGATTCGATTACTGGGTCAGGAAGATCCCCTGGAGGAGGGCATGGCAACCTCCTCCAGTATTCTTGCTTGGAGAATCCCAGGGACAGAGGAGCCTGGCAGGCTACAGTTCATGGTTGCAAAGAGTTAGACACGACTGAAGCGACTTAGTACGCAGCCATGCATAGACTGAAACAATCCAGAGGCCCTGGAAATGTGTTCTGTTTTAATAAAGAGATTTTCCTCTGACAACACCATGAAAAACCTCTCAATGGAGTTGCCACTAGAAATGCTCAGACCTGTGGAGGGTTGCACTAAAAAGTAAAGATTAAGCATTGAGCCTGACTCCCATCAACAGCAGGGTTCAGAGAGGCTTGAAGTCTGCAAAAGGCCAGACCCTTCTGTAGGGTCTTGAGGAGCTGCTGGGAGCCCCTTGGAGGGGCAGGGAGTAAGTCCAAGGGGTTTCTGCTTGTTCCTCTATTCAGAGTGCAGAAACATCTGCATACCTGAAGTCCAGGTGAGCCAAAGGCCCCTGTCTGGTGTGCCTCTGGTTTAAGTCCTGCTTGTCAAGCCTGATTTGGGCAGTTGTGTTTTGTAGCCACATTCAGGAACCCTCTGGGTGCACCTGCCTGTGGCTCAGCTTCACCTGCTCTACTGGGGCCAGACTCCAACCTTCATTGCTCCTAGGCCTCTGCATATGGTCGTGCTCCACTGGAAGGGGTCCAGGAATCTCCTGTGCAGCAATGGGGTCTGCTTCCTCCCTGCCCCATCCTTTGTGTGATCACCCACCCCATCCCTCAGCCGGCTGCACTGTTACTGCCTCCCCGCCTCCTGAAAAAGGCCTCTCCCTTCTGTCTCCTCCTTCGTCACAAATTGTCTTCATCTGTGATGAGCATCCTGGTGAAGCCTGGAGTCAGACAGCCTGAGTCTAAGCTTGGGCACATGCCCCTGGTTCCTCATCTATAACACAGGACCTTCCTAACAGGGACAATAGGAAGGCGAAGTGAGTGATGGGTCTAGGTGCTCAGGACAGTGCTGGGACCAGCAAGACCATGAGGGGTTAGTGTGTACTCATCATTACTTGCTAAACTGCAACAGCAATTGCAAATTCATGGCAAAAGGACAACTTCATTTCTTTACAATTGATTTTGCATGATATTAGTATCCTTTTTTTTTTTTTTGGCTGCACCGTGCAGCATGTGGGAATCTATGTTCTTAGACCAGGGATCAAACCTACCCTCCTTGCACTGGAAGTGTGGAATCTTAACCACTGGATGGCCACGGAAGTCTTAGTATAATATTAGTATCTTATGAACGTTCAGAATTTATTAAAACAATGTTTATCCACAAAAGCACTATTTACATTGGCCAAGACATGGAAGCGGCCTAAATGTCCATCAACAGATGAATGGATAAAGAAGATGTGGTGCATATACACAATGGAATATTGGTGGGTTAGTCACCAAGCAATGTCTGACCCTGTGCGACCCCATGGACTATAGCCCACCAGGCTCCTCTGTCCATAGGATTTTCCAGAGAAGAATACTGGAGTGGCTTGCCATTTCCTTCTCCATAACGGAGTACTGAAGTGAAGTGAAGCCTGGAGAAGGAAATGGCAACCCACTCCAGTACTCTTGTCTAGAAAATCCCATGGACGGAGGAGCCTGGTGCAGGCTACTGGCCATGGGGTCCATAGGATTTTCTGGAGAAGAATACTGGAGTGGGTTGCCATTTCTTTCTCCATAATGGAGTATTAGTTAGCCATAAAAAGGAATAAAATAATGCCATTTGAAGCCACATGGGGGGACCTAACGATTATTATACTAAGTGAAGTAAGCCAGACAGAGAAAGACAAATATATGATATCACTTATATGTGAAGTCTAAGATATTATACAAGTGAACTTATTTGCAAAACGGAAATAGACTCACACACATTGAAAACAAACATGGCCACCAAAGTGAGGGTGGGGGATAAATTAGGAGCACAGGATTAACATATACACACTACTGTATAGAAAATAGACAATCAACAAGGCCTCTCTGTACAGCACAGGGAACTATATTCACTATCTTGTAATAAACTAAAATGGAAAAGAATCTGAAAAAAAATACAAACACACACATGTATATCATGAAAAAAAGAATCACTTAACTGTACCCCTGAAACACTTTAAATCAACTACACTTAAATTTAAATTTTTTAAAAGTGAATAATAAAATTTAGATATATTTTTATGAGTTATAAAAATCTGTGGTAAATCATACCTTTCTAACATGACACATGTGTCAATTTTATATAAATAATTAGCTGCCTACAGGCTCTCCTACTTCTTTAGACCTGAGTCGCCTCCACCCAGAGAACTTGTCAGTACATACCTAGCCTCCCTTGCACTTAGGTTAAGACCACGTGACGGTGTTCCAGCCAATGACAGGAGAGCAGAGGCACACCGTGCTTAGGCCTAGCCATCAACCTTTGTGCGTGATTCGCCACGCTCTCCGCAGCTCCACCAGATGGCGCCAGAGGAGCCTCAAGGGGATGGAGAAGCCACAAGATGGAAGGCACTCTGATCCCTGAATCACCACGTGGAGGATGACAACCAATGCCAAGACTGTAGAAAGGAAAGCAAACTCTGATTGTGTTAGGCTTCTTAAATATGGAGCTTTATTTGCTACAGCAGCAAGCCTTACTGTAACAGATAAGAGTTGGAGAAGGGGAGATGGGAGAATACTATTAATAAGTGAGTATTGCGAGCTGGCACACTAAGCGTGGCCGAGAGGAGCTACCCCATGTCCGAGGTCAGGGGCAGCGGCCTAGAGTGCCAGGCTGCAACGGCGCACGAACAGCGGAGAGGAGCTACCCTGCGTCCGAGGTCGGGGCGCCCCGGAGAAGCCACCTTGCGCCTGAGGCCATGGACAGTGACCCTGAGGAGCCACCCACGTCCGAGGCCAGGGCTGGCGGCCGGGAGGAGCAACCGGAGGAGCAGTGGCTGCGCAGGCACAGGAGGGCCTAGAGGAGCTATCCCACGTTGAAGGTCAGGAAGGGCAGCGATGAGGAGATACCCTTCATCCAAGGTAAGGAGCAGCGGCTGCGATTTGCTGGAGCACCCGTGAAGAGATACCCCACGCCCAAGGTAAGAGAAACCCAAGTAAGATGGTAGGTGTTGCAAGGGGGCATCAGAGGGCAGACACACTGAAACCATACTCACAGAAAACTAGTCAATCTAATCACACTAAGACCACAGCCTTTTCTAACTCAATGAAACCAAGCCATGCCTGTGGGGCAACCCAAGACGGCCGGGTCATGGTGGCGAGGTATGACAGAATGTGGTCCACTGGAGAAGGGAATGGCAAGCCACTTCAGTATTCTTGCCTTGAGAACCCCATGAACAGTATGAAAAGGCAAAATGATAGGATACCAAAAGAGGAACTCCCCAGGTCATTAGGTGCCCAATATGCTACTGGAGATCAGTGGAGAAACAACTCCAGAAAGAATGAAGGGATGGAGTCAAAGCAAAAACAATATCCAGCTGTGGATGTGACTGGTGATAGAAGCAAGATCCAATGCTGTAAAGAGCAATATTGCATAGGAAGCTGGAATGTCAGGTCCATGAATCAAGGCAAATTGGAAGTGGTCAAACAAGAGATGGCAAGGGTGAACATCAACATTCTAGGAATCAGCGAACTAAAATGGACTGGAATGGGTGAATTTAACTCAGATGACCATTATATTTACTACTGCGGGCATGAATCCCTCAGAAGAAATGGAGTAGCCATCATGGTCAACAAAAGAGTCTGAAATGCAGTACTTGGATGCAATCTCAAAAATGACAGAATGATCTCTGTTTGGCTCCAAGGCAAACCATTCAATATCACAGTTATCCAAGTTTATGCCCCAACCAGTAACGCTGAAGAAACTGAAGGTGAATGGTTTTCTGAAGACCTACAAGACCTTTTAGAACTGACACCCCCAAAAGATGTCCTTTTCATTACAGGGGACTGGAATACAAAAGTAGGAAGTCAAGAAACACCTGGAGTAACAGGAAAATTTGGCCTTGGAGTGCGGAATGAAGCAGGGCAAAGACTAATAGAGTTTTGCCAAGAAAATGCACTGGTCATAGCAAACACCCTCTTCCAACAACACAAGAGAAGACTCTACACATGGACACCACCAGATGGTCAACACTGAAATCAGATTGATTATATCATTTGCAGCCAAAGATGGAGAAGCTCTATACAGTCAACAAAAACAAGACCAGGAGCTGACTGTGGCTCAGATCATGAACTCCTCATTACCAAATTCCGACTCAAATGGAAGAAAGTAGGGAAATCTGCTAGACCATTCAGGTATGACCTAAATCAAATCCCTTATGATTATACAGTGGAAGTGAGAAATAGATTTAAGGGACTAGATCTGATAGATAGAGTGCCTGATGAACTATGGAATGAGGTTCATGACACTGTACAGGAGACAGGAATCAAGACCATCCCCATGGGAAAGAAATGCAAAAAAACAAAATGGCTGTCTGGGGAGGCCTTACAAATAGCTGTGAAAAGAAGAGAGGCGAAAAGCAAAGGAGAAAAGGAAAGATATAAGCATCTGAATGCAGAGTTCCAAAGAATAGCAAGAAGAGATAAGAAAGCCTTCCTCAGTGATCAATGCAAAGAAATAGAGGAAAACAATAGAATGGGAAAGACTAGATCTCTTCAAGAAAATTAGAGATACCAAGGGAACATTTCATGTACAGACGGGCTTGATAAAGGACAGAAATGGTATGGACCTAACAGAAGCAGAAGATATTAAGAAGAGGTGGCAAGAATACATGGAAGAACTGTACAAAAAAGATCTTCACAACCCAGATAATCATGATGATGTGATCACTAATCTAGAGCCAGACATCTAGGAATGTGAAGTCAAGTGGGCCTCAGAAAGTATCACTACAAACAAAGCTAGTGGAGGTGATGAAATTCCAATGGAGCTGTTTCAAATCCTGAAAGATGATGCTGTGAAAGTGCTGCACTCAATATGCCAGCAAATTTGGAAAACTCAGCAGTGGCCACAGGACTGGAAAAGGTCAGTTTTCATTTCAATCCCAAAGAAAGGCAATGCCAAAGAATGCTCAAACTACTGTACAATTGCATTCATCTCACACGCTAGTAAAGTAATGCTCAAAATTCTCCAAGCCAGGCTTCAGCAATACGTGAACTGTGAACTCCCTGATATTCAAGCTGGTTTTAGAAAAGGCAGAGGAACCGGAGATCAAAATGCCAACATCCACTGGATCATGGAAAAAGCAAGAGAGTTCCAGAAAAACATCTATTTCTGCTTGATTGACTATGCCAAAGCCTTTGACTGTGTGGATCACAATAAACTGTGGAAAATTCTGAAAGAGATGGGAATACCAGACCACCTGACCTGCCTCTTGAGAAATCTGTATGCAAGTCAGGAAGCAACAGTTAGAACTGGACATGCAACAACAGACTGGTTCCAAATAGGAAAAGGAGTACATCAAGGTTGTATATTGTCACCCTGCTTATTTAACTTCTATGCAGAGTACATCATGAGAAACGCTGGGCTGAAAGAAACACAAGCTGGAATCAAGATTGCTGGGAGAAATATCAGTCACCTCAGATATGTAGATGACACCACCCTTATGGCAGAAAGCAAAGAAGAACTAAAGAGTCTCTTGATGAAAATGAAAGTGGAGAGCGAAAAAGTTGGCTTAAAGCTCAACATTCAGAAAATGAAGATCATGGCATCTGGTCCCATCACTTCATGGGAAATAGACGGGGAAACAGTAGAAACAGTTTCAGACTTTATTTTTGGGGCTCCAAAATCATTGCAGATGGTGATTGCAGCCATGAAATTAAAAGACGCTTACTCCTTGGAAGAAAAGTTATGACCAACCTAGATAGTATATTCAAAAGCAGAGACATTACTTTGCCGACTAAGGTCCATCTAGTCAAGGCTATGGTTTTTCCTGTGGTCATGTATGGATGTGAGAGTTGGACTGTGAAGAAGGCTGAGCGCCGAAGAACTGATGCTTTTGAACTGTGGTGTCGGAGAAGACTCTTGGGAGTCCCTTGGACTGCAAGGAGATCCAACCAGTCCATTCTGAAGGAGATCAACCCTGGGATTTCTTTGGAAGGAATGATGCTAAAGCTGAAGCTCCAGTACTTTGGCCACCTCATGCGAAGAGTTGACTCATTGGAAAAGACTCTGATGCTGGGAGGGATTAAGGGCAGGAGGAGAAGGGGACGACAGAGGATGAGATGGCTGGATGGCTTCATGGACTCGGTGGATGTGAATCTGAGTGAACTCCAGGGGATGGTGATGGACAGGGAGGCCTGGTGTGCTGCGATTCATGGGGTCACAAAGAGTCGGGACACGACTGAGCGACTGAACTGAACTGAAGTGTGTACAGTCAAGGTTCAAGCTTCAAGCTGCAAGAAGATTCAACCAGTCCATCCTAAAGGAAATCAGTCTTGAATATCCATTGGAAGGACTGATGCTGAAGCTGAAACTCCAATACTTTGGCTACCTGACGCGAAGAACTGACTCAATGGAAAAGACCCCGATGCTGGGAAAGATTGAAGGTGGGAAGAGAAGGGGACGACAAATGATGAGATGGTTGGATGGCATCACCAGCTCTGGACATGAATTTGAGCAAGCTCCAGGAGTCGGTGATGGACAGGGTAGCCTGGCGTGCTGCAGTTCATGGGGTCACAAAGACTTGGGACACCATGGAGTGAGTAAACTGAGCTTCAAGGTCTTAGAAAATGGGGCTGGAGGGATTTAGGCAAGGGTGTCGGGGATGTGGTGGTGGTGATGGAAGGGTGAGCAGGGAGAGACTGGAGTGAAAGTCTCAGATTGTATTACTTAAAAGGTATTTTAAATTTAGCTTAGGTTATAAACCTCCATCATAATCATGAAACTGGAACTTTTAATTTTAAAAATATATATATTTATTTGGCTGCCTTGTGTCTTAGTTGTGGCACATAGGATCTTCAATTTTTGAGGCAGCAATCAGGATCTTTAGTTGTGGCATGTGGGATCTAGTTCCCTGACCAGGAATTGAACCTGGGCTCCCTGCGTTTGGGACTGTGGTCTTAGCCACTGGACCATCAGGGAAATCCCCAGAACCTTTACTTTTTAAAAATACGAATAAAGTCAGCTATACAAAGTGGAGGTTTCTTTTTTGTACCACTGAATCCTCACAATTAGAATGATAACCTATAGTTCTGGCATTCTAGGAAGTGACGATGAATCATTGTATGACACCGGGGCCTTACTGGTGTCTTTTCCTATAGAATCATACTTTTAATGAGTACACAACAGAGCCATCTCCCGTCTCCATGAAGAGGGTAACCCACGCTCACTGAAGAAGGTAACAGTTTCTGCACTCTAATGCAATCGTATGTCAAAGAGGCATTGTCTGATCCCTTGTGTACCACCTTCACTGTTTGTTATTCTTCCCACGTACCACCTGTATTATCATTTACCAATATATTTCTTTACATCTTCTTTATACTAACAACTTTTTAAATTTAGTCTGGTCCCAAGGAAGAATATCCGTAAAATCACAGTTGGATGTCCCAGACATATGTTAGCCTAGTAAACATTAAAATAAATAGAAACTGCTAATATAGAAAGTGTTCTTCTCACCCTCTAGAAAAATGTTATATATTCTACCTTAGACAACACTGCATGAAAGGATCCAGGACGTGGATTTTCCTTAAACTGAACAGCTCAGTGTGTGCACCCCAGAGGCCTTCCAGAATCACTATCGTGTCTCTTCCAAGTCTAACCTCAGGGGTGACTTTTCTTTTGGAAATGGCATTCAATTATAGATTGCTATTCAGTGAGAGACTGCTTTCCGGCTCTGAGCCACAGAAAACACATCAGTGCTCACGGTTCAATTTCTCTGAGCTCAGAATTCTAGCCCTAAATATCAGATGTACCCCATCCAGTGAAGCAAGCACAGCTCCTTGGCTCCTATTTGGGGTCATTGCACACACTGGTTTGCCCAGGACAAGTCAGCTTTACATCTTTCATCATGAATACCATCTCCCTCCATTCTCAAAAGTGGCCCAATGTAAGAAATATACTAAATTACATTCTACCTATTAGCTGTCCTGATTATACTATTCCTTCAGCATCTGAAATATCAAACATGGTGTGGCTATACTGTTTGAACTTCACATCTCCTCCTGTCCCCATGAACCTGCTTTTCAGTATTTTGGTGAATGGAAACACTGTTCTCCAATACGCTCAAGTCAGCCAGGGCTCGTCAATGAGGGGATTGGGATTGCAGAATAAAGGGTTGTTTTATTGTGGGAGGATAGTGTTTCTGAGAGGAAAATCTCTCTGGTCCTCAGGCCCCCAGGAGAGAGGAGAGGAAAGTCCTTGAGAGGTTACTGTCCATCAAACCATCATAAGGAAGCCCCCCAAATACCTACAGCATTTGGAAGCATCCAAACTATCCCCCTTGACAATGTCAGAGGCTGGTGACCCATATTCTGAAAGTGTGGGAGCCCCTGAACCAATAAAGTGTCTGATACTGCTTGGAGATAATGAAAGTGAGCCTGAAAGGGTGGTTTGAGGTGAAAATTCTCAGGTCTCCAACTTCTGAGAAGTAAGGGAGAGGGTTCCTGCTCAGGCTTTGGAATTAAAGCCAAGGGATTAGGTGATTGTGGGGGTGAGCTTGCAAGAGGCAAGAGGGACATGCAAAGGATTATGGCACATGGCCACCACCCACTCCTGCAAAGTGTAGCTGGATATGAAGGGCTGGGCTGGGCTGACCCAGTCCCCACTACTGATGGATAAAACGTGTGATGTTCAATCTGGAGGAAGGTGGGCGTGGCCATCACAAGCCACAGGAGACCATGTTTGGTTTTTCTCTCCCCTGTTGTGTCACCTTTAAGTCAGAGATGTTCATTAGGAGAAAAGGGTGTATGTGACACTTCGTTGTCTAAGTATCAAGAGAAGCACCTCAGGCTGGCTGAGATGTTGGCAAGGTTGGGCCTGGGTTGGGCAGGACAACGTGCCCCCAAGGATGTCAACATCCTCCTTCCTAGAAACTGTGCACAGATTGGGTTGCATGACGGAGGTTGTAGATGGAACCCCTACAAGTCTGTGATCAGCCGACTGTGAGACACAGAGATCATCCTGGGTGATTCAGGAGGGCCCAGCGCAGCCAGGGCGCCCTTGGAAGTGGAGGACAGAGGCAGAAAAAGGGAATCAGAGCGGGCACAGATATGCAGCTCTGCGGACTCCACCGATGGAGGGAGGAAGGGGCCACAGACAAGGAGATGAGGGTGGTCTTTAGCTACTTTCTTAAAGGAGGATTTTCAATTTTAAGTGGGAACATCTTTGAAGTATTAGCCAATATGCCTCCTGCTTTGAGTAATTAGACACACCTTCCCTAAGGATACTGAAAAGTAAAACAAGCAGAAAGAACCCTTTTAAAAATCTAGCATTTGCCTAAAGCAGACCTTACAAGCCTAGTAGGATTCTGTCCCCAAGAAAAGGACTGAGTTTCATCTGTCCTTAGACTGTTCTTCTCGCCTTCTCTCTGTAACATCACCGAAACCAGGAGGTGCTTCACAATCAACAGTGTCAGCCTTGGATCACGTTTTACCTCCAGTATTTTTCTTTCTTAGCGGTATTTGAAATCAGTGTGAAAATCAATGATGGATTAAGTCGGATGAAATATGAAAATTGATTTATTCTTTCATTTTTATAAGCATCATGAAGCCTTATTTAAGTTTATTGTACTTTATTACTTTGTTATTACAGCTATCGTACTCCTTCCTGTTTTTATGCATTTTGTTTTCACAGAGACAAAAAACCAGAATCACCCCTGGTTTCAGTATTAGACCTGATTTTTGCTGGCTTTCCCCTCCTTGCTTTAATGAGATGTACTCAACATGTAACATTGTGTAAGTTTAAGGCATACAACCATGATGATTTGATACATGATCCCACATGCCACAACTAAGACCCTGACTTAGCCAAAACTTAAAATTAATTGATTAAAAAAGATGAAACTTTATATAGGATATAAATAGATTATATATATATAGATTATATATATAGAATATATATCTAAATATGCAATATGCAACTGTAAATAAACAATATGCAAACAGGATATTTACATATATATCCTATTTTTCACCTCCATGGAGAAAACTATATATGTGAAAATTCATATATATGAAAGTATGTATATAGGATATATATCTGCCTACGCATGGGTGTGTGCTAAGTTGCTTCAGCCGTGTGACTTTTGTGACCCTATGAATTTTAGCCCATCAGGCTCCTGTTCATGGGATTCTCCAGGCAAGAATACTGGAGTGGGTTGCCATGGCCTCCTTCAGGGGATCTTCCCAACTCAGGGCTCGAACCCACGTCTCTTATGTGTCCTGCATTGGCACGTGGGCTCTTTACTGCTAGTGCCCCCTGGGAAGCCCATATCTGCTTATATATGAAACTATATATTATAGGTTGTATCAGCTATAAAAATTATAAGAAAATATCTCCTACTTTACTCCTCTGTAAAGTATATGAAATTATATTTGTGAAGAAATATGTATAAGATATAGGGGATATAGTATATATACGTGAAAATCGGATTTTCTTTTTTCCTCTTGTAATCATGAGGGCAGGACTTTGTTTTGCTCACTCCTGAATCTACAGCTCCTGAAAACCATGCCTTCTGTGCATCAAAAACTTAGTAATTATTTGCTGAATGATTTATGTTTATAATTAAGCTCTTCATTAGACTAGTTATAAGCCTTTCAGTGCAGTTTTAATTTTGAATACCATATGGTAGCCTCCACAATATTTTCTGAACTTTGGGCCTCTAGAGTCTTAATCTGACTCTGCGGGAAAAAAAAAAAAAAAGATATTTCCATGGAGAGTGGTAGCCTGAAACCATGCTCACCTCTGGTTTTCATCAATATCTGAGCATTACCTGGGCTGGCCTCTGCTATTTCTTATGGCCTGAGTTGTGCCCAGACTGGAGAGGCCTGGGACCTGCGATGGATCTCTGAACACTCCAGCCAGTTCAGTGTTGCTCAGAGACTTGAGGGTCCAAAGAAGGTCTGCATGTGGGATCTGAAACCACACTGATTCTACTCCTTGACTGTGCCCACTGCCTCTAAACTGAGAAATCTGACTCACTAGTTTTACTTGCAAGGGCCCCAAGCTGGGTTTTTGTCTCAGTCACAAACACTCATTATGCTTCTGGCATTTTCTCTCCTCTTCTTGGATCAAAGATCATTCCCTCGGGGAAAAGCCAGCAGAAGCTTCTGTAACTCACCCTAAAATTAAAGTCAAGGCTCTGTGTCAAGTTCTTATAAGGCAGAAACCCTCAGTGTCAGGCCTGGAAAGACAAATAATGGAAAAAAAAACAAAAAACAAACTCTACAACTTTTGGCTAAGTATAATATCAAATGTCAGATTTTGTATGTACACTTTTGCCATCATTTCCCCCTCTATTAATTTTAACTCTATAGAAGCAGAAGGTAAAGATGTATTGATGGGTTGGTACTAATTATCTCCTGCTATCTTCATTGATGAGAATTTCTGATGTGAGTTGGGGTTTGAGTCGCAGCAGTATGTTCACTCACATCCATTTTAGATGTGATGTGCGAGCTGCCAGCTGCATGCCTCATTTTACTACCAATGGAGGTTTGACTCCTCAATCAGCGTGCAAAACACCATCGTTCTTATGTTGGGTTTCAAAAGAAAAGTGCAATGGCTCTGTGCCAACAACATGTCCCCTGTGCAGGACAGTGTTTAAATGTCTGAGCATTGACTCAGAGGATTTAAAAGGGCTTAGGACCTCTAACTCATGCCTTAATGCACCTGTTGTCAATATGTTTTCCTTCATATAACAATGTACTTGTAATCACAAAATTGTAAGTCAAAGTAATAATTTCTATCACAGAAGTGGAGGGAGGTTGAGCCAAGATGGCAGAGAGGGAAGACCCAGGGTCAGTGTCTCCCCACACCTAGGACGCTCACCAGATGCTGGTGGGGGGCCTCTGACAACCAGGTGGGCAGGAGGAGCCCCTAAGTGACCCGCACTATTTACAATAGCCAGGGCATGGAAACAGCCTAGATGTCCACCGACAGATGAGTGAGTGAAGAAGATGGAGTACATGTATACCCTGGAATATTACTCGGTCATAAAAAGGAGTGAAATTGAGTCCGTTGGAGTGATGTGGATGAATCTAGAGCCTGCCATACAGAGTTAAATAAGTCGAAAAGAGTAAAATAAATATCATATATGTATTATTGCATACCTATGGAATCTAGAAAAATGGTACTAATGAACCTATTTGCAGGGCAGCAATAGAGACACAGACAGAGACAATGGACTTGTGGTCATGGTGAGGGGGAAGAAAAAGTGGTGAATTGAGAGAGCAGCACTCACATATACACACTACCATGGGTAAAACAGAGAGCAGGTGGGGAGCTGCTGCAAAGCACAGGGAGCTCAGCTCAGTGCTGTGTGATGACCCGGAGGGGAGGGACGGGAGGATGGAAGGGAGGCTCAAGAGCGGGGATACGGGTATACATATGGCTGATTCACTGTGCTCTCTGGCACAAGCTGACACAATGTTGTAAAGCAATTATAGTCTAACTATAAATAGAAAAATGGAGGGGAATTAGTTACTCTCACCCTTATAGGCATTTTAGAATCCTGGAAGGTACTATGCTTGCAGTTTGGGCTTCTGCCTGACCAGGCAGTGCTCATCAAGAGACCTTTAGCTCATAATGAACATCTGGCTCCAGGTGTAGACAGATGATGTCTCTTGGCATCCAGCAAACGATACATCCAAAATCCAAATTTCATCAAGTATGTGTGTTCACAAAAAGACAATGTAACAGAAAATGCTATGGCAAGGGAATGGAGAGGATCTGATACTTTGTGCCTCACTGGATGTTTATCAATGCTCAGTACAAATATGGGTTTATTCTACCATGGATTCATTCCACAGACATTTATTTATTAAGAAACTGTTACACACCAGACTCTCAGGTAAGTCCAGGAAGACAGAAATAAGTCAGAAAAGTCCCAGACCTAGAATGTCTCCAAACCTAACATGCAAATAACTGAGGATAACCACATTCCTCACAGAGTCACATCTTACCTAAGAGTTAAAGTCTAAAGAAGGGTGCATCCACCTAAAGTGAAAATTACCTTTGAAAATCTTTTAAATTGGGATTTTTTTGGACCATAGATGTATTGCTTGACTTCTAACATCTGACTTTTCTCATTTTGATCTTTAGCATCTTGGAAGTAACAGTGTACAATTCTCTTGCACAATCTAATTGCCTACCCAGTATCTAAGAAAGAACGCTCAGCCCCTGGCTTCTTGTTACCATTTAAGCTGCCAAAGAATCCTAATTAGCTGTCACAGTTCCTTCTTCATGTAGAAAACAGAAAATATGGGAGTAGCAATGGAGCTGGATCCCTTTCTTTCTGACCTTGCCTTTATAGCCAAGGTAGTATCTCTCTATAGCCACTCTCATCATATCTTTACTGTTTTCTGAGTCAAACTAACAGAGCCACTTAAATACAATTCTGAAAGTTGTCCATCAACTCATTATCCATCATCAGTTGGAACTCCTGCATGTTTTCTCTTGGTCCTGGAGAAAATTCCCACCTGCCATCCTTTAAATGACCTTGCTTTTTCATATAAAAGTTTGGAGAAATTCTGCTGCACAAATGAACATATAGGTGGCTCCTCCCTTCAAAGAGGAGAATGCTGAGCTGGGTTACTTGCTGATTTTTCCTACTGTAGGGAAGTTTCTCTTGGATATCTGAATTTTCCATGTCACAATCAAGATAGATGGAGCTCTTCTCCTTTATCCACTTTGTGACTCGGTAGATTAGACCTTTCCTTTCAAAAGTTATTGACAAAGCAGCAGGCATTGTTCTTGGCATTGGAAAATCATCAATGATCAAACCAAGAAGGTCTTGGCCTCATAAAGGTGGACAGCAAATAGATGAACAAGGTTATGGTGATTAAGTTCCAGGAAGAAAAATAAACCAGGGAAGGGGGCTGGAGAGTTGGGGAGTGATGGAGCTGGCTTATTACCCTGTGAACTGGGGTCTTTGGAGCTAAGACCTGAAGGAAGTGAAGGGGTGAGCCGTGTGTGGATCTGGTAGAAGAGACAGATGTTTGAAGGTCTTAGGCGGGAGCATGCCTGCAAGGTCTCTGCAATCTTCAGAAGGCAGTCTGGCTGAAGGGAGAGGCAGGAAATGAGGTCAGGTGGTGAAGATCCTGAGGACGGGGAGATTGGATGGTCTTAGTGGCAATTGTAAGGCATTTTAGCTTTTATTTTGAGAAAATGGAGAAGCCACAGGACAATTTTGAGTGGAGGAGTGATGTGATGTGTCTCACGTTTCTAAAGGAATACTTTCACTGATGAGTTGAGAGTAGTTTTGGGGGTAGTTTTGGAGAGTAGTTTTAGGACAAAATCAAGAGCAGTAACATGCTTGAGGAAGTTGTAGAAAGTTCATTTTACCTTCTAATCTTGACCCCACTTACTAAGTTCTAAATGAAACTTGAAAAGATTTTGTGCAGATACTCCTGAAGTTAAGACTGTAGCTCAGAGGCGAATTCCTACTTATAAAGCAAATATACAAGTGATCGAAGTGGCTCTGATAGATTGCTTTCCCAGCACAGTGCAGAATCAAACTTGTTATAAGAATGTTATATCCATCTTACAACAAACTGAGGAAAGGTAAGTTTACATATCCAGACTCGATCTCATTTATAAAGAGCTAGGATTTAAATCCAGACAATCTGACATGAGAGCCCAAACTCTTAAGCACCATGTGCCCACCATGCAATAATCACACAGGATGTGGCACTGGCTGCACCTTTAGACAGGATATAAGCTGCTCAGTTTGCTGCAGTCTCTGCTACTTCCTATCTCCTTTACACGTTTAAGTTATTGTGTGGATCCTGTTTTCTGGGGTGATGATCCTTGGTCTAAATGTTTTCTGAGATCCTTTGTGTAAATTCTAGGTCAAAGATGATGAAGAGGTTTCATCTCTTAAATCCATGATTGATGGTGTTGAGAAGAGTTCCCAAGAATGTCTGAACATAATAGAAAGATGTGCTGTATTTGACTGGTGATGCTGAGTATTTTGTATGAGGTATGTTTGCTGATGCTGCTCTTGGCTAACCCAGGATGGAAGGCAAGGTTGGTTTGCCCTCTCTGACCCAATCTATCCCATTTTCCCAAAAGGCAGAATCTCTCCTTGTCCTGATTTTGACTACCAAATAGTAAAGTTGATCTAAGCAAGTTCATTCTGACAAAATTTTCAGGAAGGGATAAATATACAGTCTCTGCCAGAAGTATGTTCAGTTTGACAAAGGAGTGTAGGGAGAGTGAATGGTTAGTGCAATAGTATGATGTCTTGTTGGAGGGATTGCAGGCATCCATGTGTGGAGGAGTTATTTTTGGCTGGGAGTGTGGGTTTTCCATGTGCCCTGGTAAATGATCACTCACAGAAGGAAAGCCTGATCAGAGTCCTTGAACAGAGGTGGGCAAATATTTTCTGTAAAGAAATGGATGGTAAGCATTTTTGGCTTTGTGGACTGTGCGATTGCTCTCACAGCTACTTTTTTTTTTTTTAGTTTTTTATTTTTTAAATTTTAAAATCTTTAATTCTTACATGCGTTCCCAAACATGAACCCCCCTCCCACCTCCCTCCCCATAACATCTCTCTGGGTCATCCCCATGCACCAGCCCCAAGCATGCTGCATCCTGCGTCAGACATAGACTGGCGATTCAATTCTTACATGATAGTATACATGTTAGAATGTCATTCTCCCAAATCATCCCACCCTCTCCCTCTCCCTCTGAGTCCAAAAGTCCGTTATACACATCTGTGTCTCTTTCCCTGTCTTGCATACAGGGTCGTCATTGCCATCTTCCTAAATTCCATATATATGTGTTAGTATACTGTATTGGTGTTTTTCTTTCTGGCTTACTTCACTCTGTATAATCGGCTCCAGTTTCATCCATCTCATCAGAACTGATTCAAATGAATTCTTTTTAACGGCTGAGTAATACTCCATTGTGTATATGTACCACAGCTTTCTTATCCATTCATCTGCTGATGGACATCTAGGTTGTTTCCATGTCCTGGCTATTATAAACAGTGCTGCGATGAACATTGGGGTACATATGTCTCTTTCAATTCTGGTTTCCTCGGTGTGTATGCCCAGAAGTGGGATTGCTGGGTCATAAGGTAGTTCTATTTGCAATTTTTTAAGGAATCTCCACACTGTTCTCCATAGTGGCTGTACTAGTTTGCATTCCCACCAACAGTGTAGGAGGGTTCAAGACAGTATGGTACTGGCACAAAGACAGACATATAGATCAATGGAACAAAATAGAAAGCCCAGAGATAAATCCACACACATATGGACACCTTATCTTTGACAAAGGAGGCAAGAATATACAATGGAGTAAAGACAATCTCTTTAACAAGTGGTGCTGGGAAAACTGGTCAACCACTTGTAAAAGAATGAAACTAGATCACTTCCTAACACCGCACACAAAAATAAATTCAAAATGGATTAAAGATCTAAATGTAAGATCAGAAACTATAAAACTCCTAGAGGAGAACATAGGCAAAACACTCTCAGACATAAATCACAGCAGGATCCTCTATGATCCACCTCCCAGAATTCTGGAAATAAAAGCAAAAATAAACAAATGGGATCTAATTAAAATTAAAAGCTTCTGCACAACAAAGGAAAATATAAGCAAAGTGAAAAGACAGCCTTCAGAATGGGAGAAAATAATAGCAAATGAAGCAACTGACAAACAACTAATCTCAAAAATATACAAGCAACTTATGCAGCTCAATTCCAGAAAAATAAACGACCCAATCAAAAAATGGGCCAAAGAACTAAATAGACATTTCTCCAAAGAAGACATACGGATGGCTAACAAACACATGAAAAGATGCTCAACATCACTCATTATTAGAGAAATGCAAATCAAAACCACAATGAGGTACCACTTCACACCAGTCAGAATGGCTGTGATCCAAAAATCTCACAGCTACTTAAGTCTGCCACAGCAGTGCTAAAGCAGCACTGATGAATGGATGGTATGCTCCCAACCTGTTACTATGGCAGCCATAGTTTGCCAACCCATATCCTGAATGATGAGTGATAGAAGCAAAAGCAAAACAGGCCTTGGAAATGGGTATCATGGATCTTGGTTTCTGATGATGTGTTAAAATTCTTTGCATTCATTTTCCAAGAGAACTTGGCAGGCAGAAATCTTGCCCTAGCCCACTCCCAAAAAAATCCATTTAGAAATACAAAAATCCAACCAGATTTAATCCAATCTCATAAAATCCTGAGCATGTGCACTTTTAAACATGTGGTTTCTTTAGAGAATATCTCAGGGTGGCATGAAGTACCTTCAGTTTCCTAGATACCTTTAATCTCTCAGCAAAGGGAAGCCAATATTCAATAATTAATGCTTTAGTATCTTATTTCATTTGGAAATGACCTACCCATTTAAAAAACTCCCCCTCCAAATCCCCCCCAAAACAAACCAAAAAACTGTGTGTTCACAGCAGCCAATTGACAAAAGGCTGAAGCAACCCAAGTTCCCACTGATGGATGAATGGATAAATGGTCTGTCCATACAATGGAATATGACTCAACCTTGAAAAGGAAGGAAATTCTGACCCATACAAAAACATGCATGAACCTTGAGGATGTTACAGTCAGTGAAATAAGCCAGATACAAAGGACAAATACTGTATGAGTCCACTAATATGCGGCACCTAGAGTGGTCAAATTCACAAAGACAGAAAGTAGAATAGAGGCTACCAGGGGCAGAGGGAATTAGTGCTTAATTGGGACTTAGTGTTTAAATGGGTACCAAATTTCAGCTCTGCAAGAAGAAAAGAGTTCTGGAGATGGACGGTGGTGACAGCTGCTCAACAATGTGAATATACTTGACAATACTGCCCTGTATACTTTGGAATCATTAAGATGGTAATCTTATATGTATTTTGTCACAGTTTAAACAAAAAACCTCTGGGTGCCTCAATATTCTTATCTGAAAAACACTATTTCTTGGGGTCATTGTGAGGATCAAAGAAATGCTACCTGCTGTGTAATGAACACCCAGGATACATGAAAACATTGCTATTTCTATTATAATAATAATAGAAATTATAATATTATATTATATATTATATATTTAATTTATATATTAATATATTTAATATAATATATTATATATTATAATATTATTATTATAATACTTCTCATGTTTAACCTGGATCAGGAGTCAGGACCTACTGACGACTCTGAAATGATGCTTTATATATTAGAAACTGGCAAGTGGGTAGAAAGGAAGAGAATCAGGGTCTAAACACTGGGTCCAGGTTTGAGGATGAGAAATACTGTTTTCTCTAAACTGAAACATTTACTCTCAATCAAGCAATAAAAATGTTCTGACACTAGTAAGTCAACTTCAGGGAAGGAACACCGTTATTTGGTGTCCAAATAGGATGCTGCCACATGAAGAGAGACGGCAGTAGATGTGCAGGCAGAGATGATGCTGTGCAGCCTATCGGCCCTCTTTCTGCCTCTGCTGTTTCATTTGCATCCAAGAGTGTCTCTACTGATGGCAGGGGGACAAATATGAGTCCCGACTCTGCATCCAGCAGGTGGCTTCACCCCACTCTGTAGCTACAGATTCTATTCCTATATGTGAGGTTTATTTATTTTTTAATATAAATTTATTTATTTTAATTGGAGGCTAATTACTTTACAATATTGTACTGGTTTTGCCATACATTGACATGAATCTGCCACAGGTGTACATGTGTTCCCCATCCTGATCCCCTCTCCCTCCTCCCTCCGCATCCCATCCCTCTGGGTCATCCCAGTGCAGTGCACCAGCCCCGAGCATCCTGTATCATGCATCGAACCTGGACTGGTGATTCGTTTCACATATGATAATATACATGTTTCAATGCAATTCTCCCAAACCATCCCACCCTCGTGAGGCTCTCCCACAGAGTCCAAAAGACTGTTTCATACATCTGTGTCTCTTTTGCTGTCTCGCATACAGGGTTATCATTACCATCTTTCTAAATAACCACTGATACAATCTAAATGTTCATTGACAGATAAATGGATAAAGGTGTGGGATATTTATACAATGGAATATTACTCAGCCATAAAATGAATGAAATAATGCCATTTGCAGCAACATACATGGACCTAGGGATTATCCTACTAAGTGAAGCAAGCCATGCAGAGAAAGACAAGTATCATATGATATCACTTATAGGTGGAAGCTTCAGAAAACAGAGACAAATGAATTTATACACAAAATAGACCCACAGACATAGAAAATGAACTTATGGTTATCTAAGGGAGAAGGAAGAGGGGAGGAGGGATGAATTCAGAATTTGGGATTAACAGATGCGTGCGCTCAGTCACTCAGCCATGTCCAACTCTTCAGGACCGCATGGACTTTAGCCCGCCAGGCTCCTCTGTCCATGGGATTTTACAGGCAGGAATACTGGAGTGGGTTGCCATTTCCTTCTCCAGGGGATCTTCCTGATCCAGGGACCGAACCCATGTCTCCTATGTCTTCTGCACTGTCAGGTGAATTTTAACCTCTGAGACACCTGGGAAGCCCAATTAACAGATACACGCTACTATATATAAACTAGATAACCAACAAGGACCTACTGTATAGCACAGGGAACTATACTCAATATTTTGTAAAACTCTGCAAGGGAAAAGAATCTCACACACATACACACACACACACACACACACGTATACATATAACTGAATCAGTTTGCTGTACACCTGAAACTAACACAACATAGTAAATCAATTATAGTTCAATAAAGATAAAATTAAAAAACAACAAATGCTAAAAAAGGATATTGAGGAAACAACAGCAATAAATAACTATCCATTGCATGCAAGATGGATTGAAGAAGGGGAATATTTGAGAGGTTATTCTAATCTAACAGCCTTGCTCAATGAAGGAACTCAAGGGATATGTGTTCACCAAATGAAAAGTGTGTCGCCTCTATCAGTGCCTGAAAAGCATCATGCTCCTTCTTGGAGGATGCCATGTCCTACAGCCGAACCGCTTCCCAGGAGCTCTTCCCCTGCAAGTAACACAGGAGAGTCTGAAGAGGAGGCAGCAGGGCTGATTGAATAGGCATAATCCACATGATTTCCCGATTCCTTGGCTGGTATTTAAGAAACCACTTAGGGGACTTTCCTGGTGATCCAGTGGTTAAGAATCCACCTTGCAATGCAGGGGACGTGAGTTTGGTCCCTGGTTGGAGAGATAAAATCACACGTGCCATGGAGCAACTAAACCCACACACAACTAGAGAGAATCTTTATACCAATGAAATATCCTGCATAATGCAACAAAGATCCCACATGCTGCAACTAAGACCCGAAAGAGCCAAGTAAGTAAATAAATAAAACAACAAAAAAAGGAGCCACTTCTCTCTGGGAGAGGACAAAAATGATGAGCCCCAGTAAAAGATCAGCAGACTGAGAAAAAAAAAAGGGACTCAAGAGGATGCTCTCTCCTCGTGGCTCTCTGTGTGGCTGATCAGGTGATGGGAAGTTCAGCAGGGGTCCCCAAAGCAGGCTGCATGGCGGGCAGGGTCCCCACTACCCTCCTTTCCTCCTCTGGAGCAAGGCCACCGCCAAGACAAGCCATAGCCTGCAGCCCACAGCTCAGCACCCCATTGGGGAGGCAATCTCTGCTACTCCTTTCCTCTCTTGGGGTTGTTAAGTGTCTCATTCCAGTCCTGAAATCACCCTCCTTCCCCTGGCAGCGGCGGTCTGCTCCTGTGGCAGGAACACTTCTGCCTGGATCAGCCTTGGGAGAACACGTCAGGCTTGATTAAGCCCAGTTTCCCACCCTTGTGAGTTTCTGCTGGAAAGCAGGGTAGGTCCTGATGCTGTCACAGTATTAGAAGATGCTGAAGCAGGCTCACTGAATCCAGCTGCGATGTGCAGGGGCTGACCTCCCTTCACTGGTAACAGAGGACTTTTCTGCCATCTGGGGAAGATACTTGTCTGTTTAGGAGCAGTTAATGAGCGCTTTAAAAACAACTCAGCAAAAAAAGGAAACCTCCTACACTATTGGTTGGAATGTAAATTGGTGCAGCCACTATGGAGAACAGTATGGCGGTTCCTTAAAAAACTAAACATAGAGCTACCATATGATCCAGCAATCCCACTCTTGGGCATATATCCAGAGAAAAATCTAATCTGAAAAATACATGCACCCAAATGTTCACAGCAACATTACTTACAATAGCCTAGACGTGGAAGCAACTCAGTGTCCACCAACAGATGAATGGATAAAGATGTGGAATATATACACTGAAGTGAAGTGTTAGTTGCTCAGTCCTGTCTGACTCTGTGACCCCATGGACTGTAGCCCACCATGTTCCTCTATCCATGGAATTCTCCAGGCAAGAATACTGGAGTGGGTTTCCATTTCCCTCTCCAGGGGATCTTTCCAACCCAGGGACTGAACCTGGGTCTTCTGCATTGCAGACAGATTGTTTACCTTCTGAGCTACCGGGAAGTCCATATATACACTGGAATATATTAAAAAAAGAATAAAATAATGCCATCCATAGCAACATGGATGGACCAAGAGATTACCAAACTAAGTAAAGAAAGAGAAAGGCAAATATCACATGACATCACTTATATGTGAAATCTAACTTTTGAACTTATTTGCAAAATAGAAACAGACTCACAGATAGAGAAAATAAATTTATGATTACCAAAGGGAACATGTGGGGTAGGGGAGGGACGAGTTAGGAGTTTGGGATTAGAGATACACACTACTATATATATAACAGATAAACAATGAAATCCTACTGTATAGCACAGAGAACTATATTTAATATCTTGTAATAACCTATAATGGAATAAATGAAAAAGAATCTCTCTATATATATCTATAAAATATGTATCTCTCTATATTCTATTACCATATATCTGAATACCTTTGCTGTGCAACAGAAATGAACTCAACATTGTACATCAACTGCTGTTCAGTCATTAACTCATGTTCAACAAGTCGTGTCCGACTCTCTGAGACCCCATGGACTACAGCATACAGGCTTCCCTATTCTTCACTATCTTCCTGGAGTTTGCTCAAACTCATGTCCATTGAGTTGGTGATGCTATCCAACAATCTCATCCTCTGTTGTCCCCTTCTCCTCCTGCCTTCAGTCTTTCCCAGCATTAGGGCCTCTTCCAATGAGTCAGCTCTTTGTGCATGAGGGGGTGTCAAACTACTGGAGCTTCAGCTTCAGCCTCAGTTCTTCCAATGAATATTCAGGCTTGAATTCCTTTAGGATTGACTAGTTGGATCTCCTTGCTGTCCAAGGGACTCTCAAGGGTCTTCTCTAGCACCACAATTCAAAAGCATCAATTCTTCAGTGTTCAGCCTTATTTATGGTCCAACTTTTATGTCCGTGTTTCAAGTAAAAAAAAAAAAAAACAAAAAAACTCAGCAAGCATTTCAGGAGTGACTCTTGAGCCCAAATCAGTCTTCTTTGCTATGTGTAAAAGTGTAGTTTGGCTTTGCAGTACAGCCACTTCCCACAGGGCAACTGTGGGGCTCTTAAAGTTCCCTGACCTCCATGGCTCTGCCAGTCCTAAGTGGCTGCATGCAGTATGTGCTGTTTCTGTCTCTTGGAGGCCCCCACCGTATTCTGTGGTGAGAGCACAGAGTTCCTGGGGCTGGGGAGGGCCTGCCCCTCTCCCCCAAACCCCTCCTTTTTTAGTTCGTGTCCTTTGGAGTGATGTAGGCAAAGAGTCAGACACGATTGAGCGACCGAACTGAACTGAACTGAGGCTTTGGACAGTCGGTGTTTTAGGCTGTCTAAGCTTCAAGGATAAGGAGGTGACCTAAACAGGTCCCATGAGAGCATATCCCAGGTCTTACACTGGACTGGCCCAGCAGACGTAGATTCTTTCCTGTTGGATTTGAACCGGTTCTGAGGCATCCATTTTGCTCCCACAAGGGCAGCCTCTGTCAGAATGAAACTCACCCACAAGAAAGTGTGGCTATATGTGAGGGGGTGGGAAAGAGAGAGAGAATGTTCGTGTGGTTCTGAACAAATCCCTCAGAAATTAGTCCTGACTGAACTCTCCAATGACGTCAGCCACACTTTTTTCCTATTTAAACTGAAGTCAGTGTGGGTGGAATTTCCTGTTATTTCCAACTCCTAAGAATCACAATAGATATTCTCATCAATATCTGAAATGCATCCGTGAGGGACCTGCTGCCTTCTTAAAAACCCAGCAGCCTTGGGAGACAAAAGGTAACATGCCTTCATGTAATTTATGATTCAGACCAAATGAGTTTTCCAGTGGATCTCCTGAGAGATGGTTTGGTATGGAGGGAGGAGAATGCAAGAGGTTATTGGGTCTCTGGCTAGAGAAAGAAGAGAAAGCAAATGAAAATAAAAAGATGTTGAGGGTGGGGATAGATGGGCTTTAAAGACAGACCTACTGCTTAGAGATTTCCCAGGAGCCTCTGAGCAGGTGTTGAGATGCTTCTCCAAGGATTTCTTGGCTTTCTTTCTCAAGGGCTTCCGAATGGCACCAAAACATTATCTACAAAACATTATCTCTCTCAACACCTGTGATTCGTAGAGCAGCACGGTGACAGCTGTGCAGGCTGTGGGGTTTGATTTTCAAGTTATTCACCAGGTGGTGAGGCCTGTGGATGGACGTGAAACTGAACACAGGAAGGTTTTCCACTTTCCTTGAGTCTCTGCATTTCTGACAATGATTTCATGGACTCCCGAGATGACCCAAGTCATTCTGTACTCTTTAGGGCACAAATATAAACACAGACTTCTTTGGTGACTGGTATTGTAAGATAAACAGAATTGCTTTACACAGAAAAGGATTCCATTGGTTTCTGTTTAGGCAGTAGTGTGGTGGGATTCGAGGTCTTGAGCAGTATCGTAAGTTCTTGATTTTTCTGCACAGTGGTTCTGACTTCCTCTATTGTTTCTAATTCCCTAGCAGGTTCCTTTCTCAAGATGGAATCTGGACATCCTTGGTGGTACAGTGGATTAGAATCTGCCTGCCAATGCAGGGGACATGGGTTTGATCCCAGGTCCAGGAAGATTCCACATGCTGTGGAGCAACAAAGCCTGTGCACCACAGCTTCTAAGCCCACAAGCTGCAACTGCTGAACCCATGTGCTGCAACTGTTGAAGCCTGTGTGCCTAGAGCCCGTGCTCCACAGTAAGAAAAGCCACTGCAATGAGAAGGCTATGCTCTGCAGTGAAGAGTAGCTTCCACTTGCAGCAACTAGAGAAAGCCTGCACATAGCAACAGAGACCCAGGGCAACCAAAAATTAAAAAAAAAAAAAGATGGAACTTAATAACTCTGGCATATCCTCTCAAGGATAAGCAGTAAGAACGAAAGGAGAGAAAATGTTCTTTTACAGGAGTTTCAGCCAAAGCTAAACCCACTGATTGGGATTGAATACCGTGTCTCCCCCTGAGCCAATGAAAGTCTCTGGAGGGATGCAGTGCTGTGATTGGGCACTGTGGGTCACATGGCCACTGGAAGCTGGGTTGGACACCATACCATTTAAATTGCATAGATTTAAAATAAATGAGGCATGGTTATGAAATACACAGCATGGGAATACAGTCAATAACTCTGTAATATCTTTATGTGATGACACAGTGACTACACTTAGTGTGGTGATCATTTTGAAATATATAGAAATCTCGAATTACTCAGCTGCATAACACAAACTAACATGGTGTTGCAGGTCAACTATACTTCAAAAACAAACAAACAGACATAAAAGAGATCAGATTTGTGGTTATCAGAGGTGTGGGGTGAGGTGAGAGGGAATTGGATGAAGGCAACCAAAGATAGACTCCTAGCTATAAGATAAATAGGTGCTAGAGATGTAATGTACAACATGATAAATAGAAGTAACACTGCTGTATGTTACATATGAAAGTTGTTATGAGAGAAAATCCTAAGAGTGAGCATCACAAGAAAAAAAAATTTTTTTTTCTATTTCTTTCTTTATGTATCCCCCTGGAGTGAGAAGCAACTCGCTCCAATATTGCCTGAAGAATCCCATGGACAGGGGAACCTGGCGGGCTCAGAGCAGCTGAGCACACAATTACATATCCATGTGAAGTGATGGACATTCACTAAACTTATCATGGTCATCATTTCGTAACGTATGTAGGTTAAATCATTATGCTGGACACCTTAAACCTATACAGTACTGTATATCAATGATATCCCAATCAAACTGGAAGAAAAAATTTAAATAAATTTTAAAAAGTAAAAAATTCAAGACTCTCATACAGTGAAGTTAAGTCACAAAGAGGAAAGCAAATACCATAGATCACGTATAAGTGGAATCTAGAAAAATGGTACAGATGAACTTGCAAAGCAGAGATAGAAACACAGATGTAGAAAACAGATGTAGAGAGCACACGTATGGATACCGAAAGGGTGGGTAGGATAAACTGGGAGACTGAGATTGGCATATACACACTACTGTGTATAAAAGAGATAACTAATGAGAACCTATTATATCGCATAGGGAACTCTATACTCAGTGCTCTGTGGTGACCTAAATGGGATGGAAATCTGAAAAAGAGCAGATGTAGGTATACATATAACAGATTCACTTTGCTGTACAGCAGAAACTAACACAACATTGTAAAGCAACTATACTCCAATAAAAATTTAAAAAAAATAAAATAAAGAATTAGGGGGGGAAAAAAGGAAAAAAAACTTGCATGAATTCAGTGGAGAGATTTTTAGAGAATATCCGCTTATTGTTATCAGAAAAAAAGCAAATGGAAGCTGCAGGACAAACCTCCCTGTCCTCTGTAGGAATCAGTAGGACTTTCTAAAAGCGGCGCAAGCAGGAAGAAACTCACAGTGAATGATTTACCTAATTCATAATAAATAACCAACAAAGACTGTCTGGAATATAAAATGCCACCCCCAACATTGCAAACTGAAAGCTGATGCAAGTTTTAGCAACAGACCTCCCCAGGGGTATTTATGGTTTCCGTGACCTTCCTCTTCTGTAGGTTCATCTTCATAGTTTCCTTAGTGTTTTCCTGGAGCCATGATGGAGAGGATCCTTAGTAAATAATAAGCTAGATCGAATGGCATATGATTTTCACAAAATTTTACAACACTTACTCAGAGGGCTTCCCTGGTGGCTCAGTGGTAAAGAATCCACCTGCCAATGCAGGAGACACAGGTTTGATCCCTGGCTCGGGAAGATCCCACGTGCTGCAGAACAACAAAGCCCCTGCCCCACACATCCTGAGCCTGTGCTCTAGAGCCTGGGAATGGCAGATACTGAGCATACGTGCTGCAGCCACTGAAGCCTGCAGGCCCTAGTGCCCACACTCCGCAACAAGAGACGTCATCACAATGAGAGGCCTATGCACCACAACTCAAGAGTAGCTCCTGCTTGCTGCAACTGGAGAAAGCCAGGGCACACCAACAGAGACCTAGCATGGCCAAGAATAAAATAAATAACATCATACATATATACATATATATATATATATATATATATATATATATATATATATATATATATATATAACTTGCTCAGGAAAGACTTAAGCAAGAAGATAAAGTCTGGCAACCATCGAGGGGAAGAGAGTTAGGAGCAGAAGGGTGTCTGACCTGTTAGAGGAAAAGCGAAGTCCACAGGGTGCTGGGAACAGAGGTGGCGAGAGGCAGCATGACCAGAGTGAGGTCGGAGTTGAGGCAGGCATAGCCGGCTGGGCTGTACTTCCCCTGTCCTGGTAAACCCTTTAGCTTTACCTTTGAGGTGGGAGGAGGCCAGTGGATGGTTCTGAGCTAAGGAATGACATCACTAGGTTTCCATATGAATCAGCCCAGCTGCCGCAGGCGGCCACTGGGACACCAACAAGAAGGTCACTGCTTTGATCTGGGAGAGTTATGCTGGCTTGGGCTGGGGTGGTGGCTGTGAGGACTGCTTGGCTCCTGGGTGTGTTTAGAAAGCACTGCCAGTGGGGTTTGCTAAAGGACTGGATGTGGGGAGAGAGAGAACAAGGAATATGGGATGTGCTAAGACGCTGGCTTAAAGAATGTGCCAAGATTCTGGTCTGAGCCACTGGGGAGATGAATGTGCCATGTACTGAGGTGAAGGGAATTCTGGGTGGGATGTGTTGTATACTGTCACACGGCTTGGTCATCTTCTCACAGCACTGTCTTCTCTCAGAGATACTAAGGACAGGGCCGTGCCTCTAACCTGTGGCCCCAACACCTGAAACTGGACCCAGCACTCAGCGACGACTCAATCTGCGTTTGTCCACTGCTTTCTTGTGAGTGGAAACGCTCCCTGGGGTTCACGTGGGGTCAGAGAGGCCCTTCAGTCCCTGAGCAGAACAGGCAGGAAGGCTGGTGGGCTCTGATGAGTCCTGGGACCACAAGAATGGGAGGCCCCCGCCCTCCCCACTGCATCCCTTCCGGGATGGGGGCGTTTGCTGGGAGGCTGGCTCAGAGGAGGTGCCAGGAAGCTCTGTCTGCACAGTGGGTGGTGACAGCGTGACAAACCCCTCTCCCCTGCAGACTGGCATCACAGTACAAGCTGCTTGGCAGAGCAAACTAGGCGCCCCCTCCCTCCCCAGGCATCGCATCCCCCAAAAGGCCTTTGTTTTAGATCACTTTTGCATTCAATTTAAAAGGTGAAAGAAGCAGCCAGAGAGGAGGGGGTCTTCAGCATTTAAACCAGGGGTGGGGAGAGCTGATCTCCCCGTCCCTAACTCATGGAGAATCCTACTGGTTAGCTAGGGGAGTGGAGCCACTTGTGAATCCTCACCGATCCTCCAAAAACGCTTTGTGCTATGAAATCATCCTAGAGCGTGGCCGCATACACATCAACCTAGTTTCTGATGCTGCCCTCTCTCCCCTTCCTAGCCGGTGCGGTCAGCGGGGGTCAGTAAGCTCTATTTGGATGGTGGTCCCTCATCCCTCGGCCATCCTCCATAGGCGTGTGGAAGAGGTCACAGCATTTGGAAACACAGACGGTCAGGACCATCACCAGCCAGGACTAACATTCCCCACAAACCCCCGACCACCTCCTGAAGCACCATGTCCTTCTCATCCTGATCTAATCTCGGGCAGGGAATGGAAGCAGCAGGATAATCAGAGTGGGATAGGGGATGGGGGATCTCGGGGGACCCTGTGGTCCCAGCCGGCTGAGGAGCAGTGACGCTGACCCGACAGTGGATTTCTGCAGGGAGCCGGGGCGTCAACTTGCCTTAATGACGTCTTCATCAGACGATCGACACTCCACAGACTTGAGGTCTGTCACCGCGCCATCCTCCTCCACAGAGACCACCTTCACGGGCACGGCCACCGTCTTCCCAGTGAGGATGGCTGTGTTCAGGATTTCCGCCTCCTGGAAGAGCAAACGTATTCCACCATTACATCCTGACACTCATGCAGACTGCCTTCCCTCAGGCTCCTTGTGAAGAACCTGCCCCCACTCAGGCTCAGGAAGCCTGGCATTCTGCACCAGCCGAGGGGTCCTGGTGGCCCAGGTAATGTTCCTCCATCACCCAGACTTTCGAGGAGATGAACATGATGGAGAGGGGGTATGGGATGCGGGGGGGGGGGTTCATCATGAATATTGTATTTGCCCAACTTCACCATGCACCAAGAACTGTCCTAGCACGTGTAAGTAAGGACATATGAAGTCTCACAGAATCATTTCACGTGCACCCAGATTTGCTCTACTCTGTGGGTGGCACAGAGAGGTTCTGTTACTTGACACAGCTAAGAAATGGCAAAGGTGGGATGAGAACCCAGGATGTTCAACCCCTGAGTCCACGTGTTCATGTTCCAATTGGTCTAAACTCACACAAAAGGATTCTGATGCAAGCAGTCAACTGCTGGCCAGGGAACAGGATACCTAATGCGCGGGATATAAGGAGACTGAGAGGCTGTCACTCTGTATGCTGTGGCTCTTGCTTCCTTTCACTTCCTGTCACTCCTCCAAGGTTATCCCAGCCTCTGTATGTGTCTGGAATGCTATGACAACCCCAGTGACACCCGCAGAGCCCCATCGATGTGACACACGCACGCACAACACTCACACACACACACACTCACCCCAACATGCATTCTCCCTGCTAAACACTTCCTCCACAGCTCAGCTCAACATGTGTCCTTTGGGACCTCCCTGTTTGCCTCTGTTATTTGCTTTCAGAGCCAAGAACATGACAGTCCCTGAGAGCCCAGGAAAGAAAGGCATGGGCTGTACTTTGGGGCATCTGACACCACTGCAGTTTTGCTATTCCTTATAGCAAAACTTAGAGTTGTTTAATCCTTTCATCCTTCTTTGACACGGTAAGCTCTGTGGGGCTGCCTCTGCTTCCTGCTCAGTAGAACCTCACCCAGAGCCTGTGGAAAGCATGGAGAAGAACCCAGCAAGGAAGGAACTGGAATCCACACTAGCATCTTCATCTCCTTGTTCTGTATGTTAGCCTTCTGTGCGTAAGTCCCTTCCTTTTAATTTTTTATTTTTTACTGACATATAGATGCTTTGCAATGTTGTGTTATTTGTGGTACATGGCAAGGTGATTCATATATGTATATATATATATTTTCAGATTCTTTTCCATTATTGGTTATTCCAAGGTACTGAATATAGTTCCCTGTGCTATACAATGGGTCCTTGTCGTTTATCTCTTTTATATACAGTAGAGTGGAAAAGGAAATGGCAACCCACTCCAGTATTCTTGCCTGGAGAATCCCATTGACAGAAGAGGCTGGAGGGCTACAGTCCACGGGGTTGCAGAGTCGGACACGACTGAGCGACTCATACATGCACACACACATATAGTGGTGTGTACCTGTCAGTCCTAAACTCCTAGTTTATCCTTCCCCTGCCTTCCTTTTTGGTAACCACAGTTTGTTTTCTATGCCTGTGAGTCTATTTCTCTTTTTGTAGGTAAGTTCATTTGAATCGTTTTTTTTAGATTCCACATGTAAGTGATATCATGTGACATTTGTCTGTCTGAGTTCTCTCTTCTTGGCAATGGGTACCTTTTCTCTGTGTTGGGAAGCTCCCCTGGAGAAGGAAAGAGCAATCCACTCCAGTATTCTTGCCTGGGAAATCCCATGGACAGAGGAGCCTGGTGGGTTACAGTCCATGGGGTACAAAGGATTGGATACGACTCAGCAACTGAGCACGCACGCGCCTTTTCCTGGACACCAAGCAAGCATCCTCACTCTGCACTTCTGTCTCCAGCAAGCCCAAGCCTTCTAGGGTTACTGTCATACTCTTGCTGTTTGTGCGCAGTTCCATGGGATCCTGTGAGCCTGTTTCTCAGGTGGAGAACACTGAGCCCCAAGCAATAAGAATCTCATTCCTCTCATTTGCCTCCTCTAACCACATGAAGATCAAAATTCCCATATAAGCCTCAGTCTTTGTGCAACAAGACATTCGAGTTCTAGCCCTCGATATTCTTGGTTCAATCCCCATTCATCACATGTCAGTTGTGTTCCTAAGAGATCTTTTGTGAGTGTGCATGCTGAGTTTCTTCTATTCATCTGAACTTGACCAGCTGAGCCTTTTACGTCTTTTAGAGACAGGCTTGCAGAGATTCTTGTTAATTTGGTTTTCATGTGAAATCAAAAACGCCCATTTAGCTGTATGCCAGAAGAAGGCGTAGAAGTTTATCAGCTTAAAATTATATAACCATTTCCCTTATGTTAACTTTCTATTTCTTATGTAAGATTTTACTTTTCCTTTATAGGACTCAGTTCGTTTTATAATTAGTTCATTTGGCTTAGCCTTTGGATATGATAATATATATATATATATATATATATATATATACACACACATACATGGATATATATGTGTGTGTATATATATACATATATATATACATATATATGTATATATATATATATAGTTTCTTTAATTCTAAAAGACAAGACTACAGTTTGTAATGTTCCTGAATTTCAAAGACTATGCCTCAAACTGTCTGAATACGCATAGGCCTTCAAATGCTCCATTGCTTATGCACCTTTTTTCCCTTCCCTGTGGGTTTCCAGCAGATTTTTATTTTATTTTGGGTACAAACATAGTAAAAGAATGAAGGAACCCAATCAGCATGGTGTTGCTACTTCCCGCCGCCTCTGGGGAGGAAAAAGGCCAGGCATATTTTTCCACTCTAAAGGGTAGAGATCAAAAGGAACTGTTCACACTTCGAGAAGAAGTGGAAAAATGCAATTTAACTCTTGGGCCCAAACTGGCTCATCTCTAAGGGAAAAAGCAGACTAGAGAAACAGCATTAGAACATCAGCTTCAGGGAAAACAATTTTGCACACCAGTGGTAGAAACGTAAAGAGCATCTCTGCCCCAACAATAAAACTCAAAAGGCCTGTAAATGCATTTGCAGTCAGGTCAGCATTGTGAGAAATGACCCTGGGATAACCACTGAGCAGCTGTGAGCCCACAGGTCTGGGATGTTTTCTTATCCTCTAAACAGAATGCATCTGGAGAAGGAAATGGCAACCCACTCCAGTGTTCTTGCCTGGAGAATCCCAGGGACGGGGGAGCCTGGTGGGCTGCCGTCTGTGGGGTCGCACAGAGTCGGACACGACTGAAGTGACTTAGCAGTAGCAAACAGAATGCATCGGTCCGTCTGCAAGATCTCAGTGGGGATTGGGGACCAAGCTTTCAAGCCTGGCATTTTCCTGCCTCCTTCTGTGTGATTCTTTGATATCAAGAAACTTCTCTTCACTCTGCTTAATATTCAGCAACAATCTAAATGGGAAAAGGAATTGAAGAAGACTAGACACACACATATGTGTCACTGAATCACTTTGCTGCACACCTGAAACCAACACAGCATCGTTAACCAGCTGTGTGAGTGTGCTCAGCTGCTCAGTCACGGCCGATTCTTTGTGACCCCATGGACTGTAGCCCACCAAACTCCTCTGTCCATGGAGTTTTCCAGGCAAGAATACTGTAGTGGGTTTCCATTTCCTATTCCAGGTTATCTTCCTGACCCAGGGATCGAACCTGTGTCTCCTGCATCAGTAGGCAGATTCTTTACTGCTGAGCTACCTGGGAAGCCAACTTCAATATAAAATAGAAATTAAAAAAAGAAACCTAGATCTAATCCATGCAATAATTCATGGACTTCATGGTTATACAAAGCAATATATTTCCTAGTGCTTCAAAAAACAAAAAACGTTCTTGCTGTGTTTTTTGGAATTAGTTACGTTTGGTTCTTTTGCTTGTATTAGTAAGGTTCTGAGGGATAAAAGTGAAAGAGGAGAGTGAAGAAGTTGGCTTAAAGCTCAACATTCAGAAAACGAAGATCATGGCATCTGGTCCCATCACTTCATGGCAAATAGATGGGGAAACCGTGTCAGACTTTATTTTTGGGGGCTCCAAAATCACTGCAGATGGTGACTGCAGCCATGAAATTAAAAGACGCTTACTCCTTGGAAGAAAAGTTTTGACCAACCTAGATACCATATTGAAAAGCAGAGATGTTATTTTGCCAACAAAGGCCCATCTAATGAAGGCTATGGTTTTTCCAGTGGTCATGTATGGATGTGAGAGTTGGACTGGGAAGAAGGCTGAGCACCGAAGAATTAATGCTTTTGAACTGTGGTGTTGGAGAAGACTCTTGAGAGTCCCTTGGACTGCAAGGAGATCCAACCAGTCTATTCTGAAGGAGATCAACCCTGGGATTTCTTTGGAAGGAATGATGCTAAAGCTGAAACTCCAGTACTTTGGCCACCTCATGCGAAGAGTTGACTCATTGGAAAAGACTCTGATGCTGGGAGGGATTGGGGGCAGGAGGAGAAGGGGACGACAAAGGATGAGATGGCTGGATGGCATCACTGACTCAATGGACATGAGTCTGAGTAAACTCTGGGAGTTGGTGATGGACAGGGAGGCCTGGCGTGCTGCGATTCATGGGGTCGCAAAGAGTCGGACACGACTGAGCGACTGAACTGAACTGAACTGAACTGAACTGAACTGAAGGACTTCCCTGGTGGTCCAGTAGTTGAGGACCTGCTTTCCAGTGCAGGGGACAAGGGTTCGATCTCTGGTCCAGGAAGATCCCATATGCTGTGGGGGCAATGAAGCCTGTGTGCCACAACTTCTGGGCCCCTGCTCGAGAGCCCATGCTCCGCAGCAAGCGAAGCCTGAGTCCCACAGCAAAGACCCAGCATAGACAAGAAAGAAGGAAGGAAACATAAAGAAAGTTCTGAGTAGTGCAAAAAATTAAGAAAAGATGAAAAAAGAAGAGAGCCTTCTCTTGTGCATCGCTGACTTTCTCCAGGAGGTGACTGTTGTGTGGACAAGAAGATGGTGGTGAATGTGCCTGCAGAGGCCTGGCGTGGGTTGAGATGTGATCCCATAAAACCCTTGAAGGCTCAGTTGCCTTATTGCTGTGAGTTCCCCTTATCACAGCCCTTGAGCCTCGGAAACAAAGGCAGGCATGTCTTGAGAAAGCCCTGTCTCCGTTCTTACTGGTAGCTCCATGCTTGTCTTCTGCCATTTGGACACCATGTTCTTGCCAGTGAGTCCTTTCTGGGAATTGGACCACATGGCTGCAGAACTTGAGGGCCAGCAGAGGCTAGGAGAGGGCAAGAAGGGGGAAGAGACGCTGACTGTGGCAGCAGGAAAAGGGACGACCTCGTGAGTAAGGGTACAGATCCTTTCTTGAAATGTAACTCATTATCCTCTATTGTCAGGCAACAATGACTGTCCTCGTTTTACTTGAGAAACGATGACCCACATCTTAGTTTGGAAAGGCCCCAGAAACAGATGCTGGAAAGAGGATTCAAGAGCCATTTGTTTCAGAGACTCAGGAAACTTCAAGAAGGGAGTAGGGAAGTGATACAAGGAAAAACAGGCAGCCAACAAGGATGCATGTCCTGCCGGAGACCAGAGTTGGGGGCTAGAGCCTAATTGTGCGGGGCTTGAGCCCTATGATGAAACATATTGGGTATGTTACATAGTTTAATGTGTTGAAATGTTTTATCATATATTTTCCTGCGGGAGAAGCTATCTAAAAGACACAGCTGAGGGGCTCCCCTGGTGGTCCAGGGATTAAGATTCCATGCTCCCCATGGAAAGGGGCCCAGGTTCAATTGCTGGTCAGGGAACTAGATCCCATATACCCCAAACTAAGAACCCTAGTGGCGCAGCCAAATAAACTAAAAAAAAACACACACACCAAAATAAACAGCTAAAAATACTTACAGGGAAGGGAGAGGGAGCTGGAGTTTTATCCATCAGCTCCTGCAAGCTGACCATTCCCTGGCTCGTCCAGCCTGCTGTGTGTGCAGACAGACAATCTCAGCAAAAGATCCTGGCAGACGGTGACGCTAGGAATTGGTCTGGAGCACTCTGGCAGGATGTAAGGGAAATGCACATAGCCCTGACAGTCTGCTGTGACTTAAGTGTGAAATACTTTGTCATATGGAGATCTGACGGGTTGGAATCAACGTTAGAGCGTTTGTTGGTTTTTTTTTTAATTTCCTCGTTTCTAGGGTTCTGATTTTGTGTATGAACACAGTCATTTCTTCATGTGCACTCTTGAAAATTATTTTTAAAACAGAGGAGAGGAAGATAATGGATACAGGAAAACACTACTTTTGAAGGGGGACCCTCTAAAACATGTCAAAAACAGAAATAGACTCACAGGCATAGAAAACAAACTTATAGTTACCAAAGCGGAAAGGAGGAGAGGAATAAATTAGGAGTTTGGGATTAACAGATACACACCACTATATGTAAAATAGATAGTCAACGAGGTCCTACTGTGTAGCACAGGGAACTATATTCAATATTTTGTAATAACCTATAATGAAAAAAGATTCTAAAAGAATATATATGCATGATTTAATCACTTTGCTGTATGCCTGAAACTAACAACATTGTAAACTAATTCTATTTCAATAAAAATTTAAAAAGAAAAACACATCAAGAGATGGATCTGTGTGTTATAGGCGGTTTGTAACTCATCCAGTGCATATCCTGCCTTCCTGCTTACCTAACAAAATGCCAATTTCCTTTAAGGCTGTAAAATGCCCAGCTAAAATTATTACATCTTTTTGGCTGCCCTTAATCTGTGATATGGTTTTGGTCCATAAGATATAAATGGCAGTCTCTGGGTGAAGTTGCCAGGGAAGTCTGTTTTAAAAAAGCAGATTCTGAAGGTTTGTTTTGCATTTTCCTTTTCTTCCAGCCCACCATGCACAGTTGGGGCTGTCTCTTGCACCCCCAAAGGTGGAGCTTGCTGTTAAGACCCACATGGTTCAGTGTAGTACAAAGGTTAAGAGCAGGGAGTCTCTTGTAGGACCACAGGGTTCAAATCTCACTTTTGACATGACCCACTGGGTGACCTCAGGCAACCTACATAACTTTTTTTTTTTAATCTCTTATTAAGTATGCTATTTTTTCTTTCTTTCTTTCTTTTTTTTTTTTTAACATTTTGGCTATGCTTCACAGCATATGGGATCTTAGTTCCCTGAACCCACACCTCCTAAATTGGAAGCTAACAGTCTTAACCAATGGACTGCCAGGGAAGTCTAACTAACTTAACTCTTGGTGCCTAAATTTTCTCAACTATAAAATGAGGATAACAGTGCCCACCTCTTGCTTTTGACCTGGGTTTCAGTGGGGTAAGAATTGCCCAGTGCCTAAGAAGTTCAAGTTGGAAACTTTCAAAGATGCTAATGTGCATTCCATCAATGTCAGGTGAGAGTGAAACTGCAGTTTGCCCTCCATCTCCTGTTGCTGACAGTCGTCAGCTCTGCTGTCTCCCACCTTCTCTCCCTCCTCCAGCCAGTAGCTCTTCTTGCCCGTTCACTCGATGCCAGCGCTTCTATGCCAGCTGTTGTACTATACTACTGTACTTTTCAAGGTCCAGTCCTATAAGATTAAATTTTTTTTTGTATTTTTAATGTATTATTTGTGTGAAAAGTATTATAAACCCATTATGGTATAGTACTATATAGCCGATGCTGTTAGTTGGGCACCTAGCTGATTTTGCAGGACTTAGGAACAAATTGGACTTTGTGCTCTGAGAGCAATGTACTCTCAGAACAGAAGTCATTCATACGTAGAGAACTGACTATACCCAAAGGTGCATGATGACTGTGATGAGGTGAAGAGTGTTCCCCAGAGTTCCTTTCTACCCGGAACCTCAGGACCTGATTTTATTTGAACAGACAGTTTTTGCAGATATAATTAGTTAAAATGAGGCCATGTTGGGTTTGAGTGGGCCCTAATCCAACAACCAGTGTCCTCATAGGAAGAGAAAACACGGTCAAGAGGCACGGGGAGAATGGTCCTGTGAAGACAAAATCAGAGACGACAGGGATGCAGCTACCAGCTAAGGAGCATCAAAGATGCTGGCAGCATATGGGATCTTAGCTCCCCAAACCCACATCTCCCAAATTGGAAGCTCAGAGTCTTAACCACTCGACCGCCAGGGAAGTCTAACTAACTTAACTCTTGGTGCCTAAATTTTCTCAAGGATAAAATGCGAGAAAGTGGAGGAAGCAGGAAACGTCCTCTTCAAGAACAATCAGAGGGGGTGTGGCCCTTGTTGACACCTGAATTTTGGGATTACTGAACTGTGAGAGAATAATTTTTTTTTTAATTGAAGTATAGTTGACTTACAACATTGTGTTAATTTCTACTGTATGGCACAGTGATTCAATTATACATATACATACATCCTTTTTCATATCCTTTTCCATAATGGTTTATCACAGAATACTGAATATAGCTCCCTGTGCTATAAAGTAGGACCTTGCTGTTTATCCATTCTCTATATAGTAGTTTGCATCTGCTAATTCAAAACTCTCAATTCTTCTTTTTCCTCTGCCCTTGGCAACCACCAGTCTGTTCTTTACATCTGTGAGTCTGTTTCTGTTTCATAGATAATTCCATTTGTGTCATCGTCTAGATTCCACCTGTAAGTGATATGATATTCATCTTTCTCTTTCTGACTTACTTCACTCAGTATGATCATCTCTAGTTGCCTCCTGTTGCTGCAAGTGGCAAGATTTCATCCTTTTATATGGCTGAATAATAGTCCATTGTATATATGTACCACATCTTTATCCATTCATCTGTCGATAGACATTTAGGTTGCTTCCATGTAAATTTCTGTTGTTTGAAGCCACCACGTTGGAGGTACTTTGTTACAGCAGCCCCAAGAAACGAGGGCCATGGCTGAGTCTCAAAGATAAGCAGCCTGATGGAAGATGCCTCACAGCATGAAACTTGGACTGCTTCCTCAGAACACATCTGGAGAGGAGACTGAGGTCCTGCCTCTTTCATCCTTTGTGTGTGTGGGTCCCTGTCACTCAGATAATCACTGTCTTATCTGACACACCTTGGAAGGAAGAACTATTCCTCAGTTTTCACAGGTCTTGGGCTGAAAGAATAAGTTAAATTGCCTGTTGTTCCTAATGAGAAGAAAACGATTTGGTAACTTCAACATTACTGTGGCTTTGGGAAATCATTTTCATATGTGGTTTTGAAGTGATCCCACAAATGTTAAACTCAATGAATGAGGTTGGAATAGAATAAATGTGGTGTTAGCTGGGTTCATTCCTTCTTCTCTAAATAGAAGCATCATAGACAGAGCTTCAGGTGCCCCACTGGAGCAGGGCAGAGGAGGGCAAACATCCTATAAAACAAACAGGATGAAGCACAAGCGGAAGCCCGGCTCTCAGCTGTGATGTGGGAAGCCTGGCTTAGGGTCAGCATTTGCAAAATCAGAGGCTTATCTGATCAGGGTGCACACGATCCCATCCCCTTACCTCCAAGCAGGGCATTTCACATCTTTCTAACTCAGAGAGAAATTTGAAAGATGGGCGTTATGAGGAGGTGGCAATAAGAGTGAACTGGCACACTCAGCTTGATTTTACTTAGATTTGCACAAAGATAGCATTTCCTCTGGGGGCTCATGAGGACAGAAGAGCGTGCAAGCTCTCCAACAAATGGGGTTTGAGTGAAATATCAAACTCAATTTCCTTATATTGACAAAAAAATTTGTTCGGATTTCTCTGTAACATCTTTTGGAAAAAGCCAAATGAATATTTTAGCCAATGCAGTAATTTTTAAAGAAATATAATGAGTTTCTTGGATGGACAGCCTTGATTTTCACCTGCCCCAAGTCCTTCTGCATAACAGGACCTCAGTTTTCTTTTGGAAATACAATCCCTTCCTTTTTTTAAAAAAAATATAAATTTATTTATTTTAATTAGAGGTTAATTACTTTATAATATTGTATTGGCTTTGCCATACATCAACATGTATCCACCACAGGTATACACGTGTTCCCCATCCTGAACATGATTTATTCTGGAGCTTCATACTATGGATTAGCACTGACATAGGGACTGACAAGTACATCTGTGTAACACACTAGAGAGCCTACAAACAGATTTCTATTATAAACAGCAATGTATAGTATCAATATAAATAAATTTCTATTTACTAGAAATTGGTACATGACATGGGTCGATTTAGAAATATCCAGGGGATGGCTAGACTGGCTGAAACCATCCCTTTTTTTAGGACTGAAAATCAGCATAACCCTCTGCCCCCGGTGATCTCTGAAGCTCTGAGAAGCTCTCAAACCCTGGGATTTGAATTTCATTCAAGGAGACCGAGGCAAGAGTCAAGAATGTTTGGATTCTATTTGTTGCATTGGGGGCACCTGGAAAAGTCTGTCATTTGTCCTGTCATCTGTATTTCCACTAAATCCTGCTTCCTGCCTTCTAAACTGTGTTATACATGCTCCAATAGAGCCTGTATACATTGGTAATCACCTTTTCAGAGGGTAGTGAAAGTGAAAGCAAAAGTGTTAGTTGCCCAGTTCTTTGCAACGCCATGGACTATAGCCCACCAGGCTCCTCTCTTCATGGAATTCTCCAGGCAAGAATACTGGAGTGGATTGCCATGTCCTTCTCCAGGGGATCTTCCTGATCCAGGGATCAAATCTCTTGCATTGCAGGCAGATTCTTTACCATCTGAACCACCAGAGGGTACAGCGTGTGTTAAATGTCCTCACCACATACATGAGTAAAAATAATGACAATGATGATAATAAAGGGGGAGGGAGGAAACACTGAGAGGTGTCGGCTCTGTCCATGATCTTAGTGGTGTCGATGGCGTCACAGGTATACGTGTGCATTCTAAGCTTCTTCAGTCCTGTCTGACCCTTTGAAACCCTATGGATTGTAGCTGCCAGGCTCCTCTGTCCATGGAGTTTTCCAGGCAAGCATACTGGGGTGGGTTGCCACACCCTCCTCCAAGGGATCTTCCTGATCCAGGGATTGAACCCACGTCTCTTTTGTCTCCTGTGTTGGAAGGCTGGTTCGTTACCATTAGTGCCACCTGGGAAGCCCTCACAGGTATATGTGCTGTGCTTTGCTTAGTCGCTCAGTCATGTCCAACTCTTTGTGACCTTATGGACTGTAGCCCGCCAGGTTCCTCTGTCTTTGGGGATTCTCCAGGCAAGAATACTGCAGTGGGTTGCCATGCCCTCCTCCAGAGGATCTTCCCAGGGATCATACCCAGGGATCATACCCAGGTCTCCCACATTGCAGGCAGATTCTTTACTGTCTAAGTCACCAGGGAAGACCAAGAATACTGGAGTGGGTAGTCTATCCCTTCTCCAGGGGAACTTCCTGACCCAGGAATCAAACTGGGGTCTCCTGCATTGCAGGTGGATTCTTTACCAACTGAGCTACCAGGGAAACCCAAAAGTACTGGAGTAGAATGCCTATACCTTCTGCAGGGTATCTTCCTGGCCCAGGAATCCAACCAGGGTCTCCTGCATTGCAGGACCATCAAAGGCATATCAGCTCAGTTCAGTTCAGTCGCTCAGTCGTGTCTGACTCTTTGTGACCGCATGGACTGCAGCATGCCAGACCTCCCTGTCTGTCACTAACTCCTGGAGTTTACTCAAACTCATGTCTATTGAGTCGGTGATGGTTGAATCCAATCATCTCATCCTCTGTCATCCCCTTCTCCTCCTGCCTTCAATCTTTCCCAGCATCAGGATCTTCCAGTGAGTCAGTTCTTCATGTCAGGTGGCCAAAGTATTGGAGTTTCAGCTTCAACAACAGTCCTTCCAATGAACATTCATGACTGATTTCCTTTAGGATGGACTAATTGGATCTATTTGCAGTCCAAGGGACTCTCAAGAGTCTTCTCCAACACTACAATTCAAAAGCATCAATTCTTCAGTGCTTAGCTTTCTTTATAGTCCAACTCTCACATCCATACATGACTACTGGAAAAACCATAGCCTTGACTAGACGGACCTTTGTTGGCAAAGTAATGTCTCTGCCTTTTTTGTTGTTGTTGTTTGTTTTGTTTTTAAATTTTTATTTTTACTTTATTTTGCTTTACAATACTGTATTGGTTTTGCCATACATTGACATGAATCAGCCACAGGTGTACATGAGCTCCCAATCCTGAACCCCCCTCCCACCTCCCACCCCATATCATCTCTCTGGATCATCCCCATGCACCAGTCCCAAGCATCCTGTATCCTGTATCGAACATAGACTGGCGATTCGTTTCTTATATGATAGTACACATGTTTCAATGCCATTCTCCCAAATCATCCCACCCTCTCCCTCTCCCACAGAGTCTAAAAGTCCATTCTATACATCCGTGTCTCTTTTGCTGTCTCGCATACAGGGTTATCATTACCATCTTTCTAAATTCCATATATATGTGTTAGTATACTGTATTGGTGTTTTTCTTTCTGGCTTACTTCACTCTGTATAATCGGCTCCAGTTTCATCCACCTCATTAGAACTGATTCAAATGTATTCTTTTTAATGTCTCTGCCTTTTAACATGCTGTCTAGGTATATACTTATCCCCAAACTCATTGAGTTATATTCATTAAATATGTACAGCTTTTTACATGTCAATCATACCTCAAGTGTGGTTAAAAAAGAAAAATTAACCAGCATCATTTTCTTTTGGTTACAAAAGAATCCTAATCAATAAAGTTGACCAGACAGGTAGTTAGATGAAAGCACCTTGGTTTACAAAGTTTCCTTCTACTTCACATTGAGATGCAGACTTGGTGTTTCTTTAACCATTATCAAGCTCATTTTCCCAATGTGCAAATTGGATATTGCATTAGTCTGAGTTTTCCCCAAAGCAGAGCCTGAGCCAAGGCTCTGGATGAAGTTGATTTATTGGCAGCGGGCAGGAGTGAGGGACGAGGCAGGGGAGGTAGGAAAGAAGGGAAAGCTGACTGTAGGGTGTGTGGGGCAGCCTGCAGCTGTGGGTGGGGGGAGCAAGATTCTGCAGAGGCCTGGCCTCCCATAATTGGCTACTGGAATAGAAGCTCACATCACCCAGGGCTATAAACTGCACACCTGGGCAGAGGCTCCTGGGATGTAAGAAATACCCTGGACCAACCTGTGGGAAGTTGTCTGAATGACTCAAGGTGGGACCAGTCAGGGAAGTGTCCAGAGCAGGGCTGAGGGCATGTACCAGGCCAGCAGAGGCAGCAGATTCAAAATGGACCCAGCTGTTAGAAAGTTACTCCCAGGTTGGGTGAGAAATTTCCCAGGATCAACTCTGGGGCAAGCATTTCACTTAATATTTTAAAAAAGAAACACACCTGGACATTCTCGTTTGCATGGAGATATGTGTCCAGAAATTACACTAATAAAGCTGAGCACCGAAGAATTGATGCTTTTGAACTGTGGTGTTGGAGAAGACTCTTGAGAGCCCCTTGGACTGCAAGGAGATCCAACCAGTCCATCCTCAAGGAGATCAGTCCTGGGTCTTCATTGGATGGACTGATGTTGAAGCTGAAACTCCAATACTTTGGTCACCTGATGCGAAGAACTGACTCATTGGAAAAGACTTTGATGATGGGAGGGATTGGGGGCAGAAGGAGAAGGGGACGACCGAGGATGAGATGGCTGGATGGCATCACCAGCTCCATGGACATGAGTTTGAGTGAACTCTGGGAGTTAGTGATGGACAGGGAGGCCTGGCGTGCTGTAGTCCATGGGGTCACAAAGAGTCGGACACGACTGAGTGACTGAACTGTACTGAACTGAAACAGCAGGTTTCAGAAGTAAAACTTCTTCACTTGTCTGTTTATCACCCTTGGAGAGACTAAAATACTCAGAAAGACTGTATCAAATGCTCCACTGAAGCAAAGACACAAACAAAATGGCGTCCTTATGGGTCATCAGGAGATGAAGAATTCACACAGCCTGAATTAAGGATCCACACTGGAAGCCTTGGCCCCATCTGAGGAGTTGACATGGCTCCTTTTGGAGCACAGTTTAGATCTACCTACAATTTGCCACCGTCTTACTCTCCTCCTGATACTGCTGCAACTTCCTATATTGCTCATAGATTTTTAAAACAGTTACTTGATGTCTTACAATTTTTACCCATTCCTCAAAGTATCTTGGAAATGATGTTCAGTTTTGAGAAACACTATGTGAGTCAGGGATCTTAGTTGCACACAACAGAATCTGATATAGCTCAATTCAGCTGAAAGGGGTTTGTTGAGTGTGGACAGAGCCCTGCTCTGTTGACAGGATTGAAGGAACAGGCGCCAGCCCCACCTGTGAAGCTCAACGTCTGGAAACACAGAGTTGGCCCACTTGCTGCTTCTGCCTTGATTAGGAAGCTGACAAATCAGGAAGATTGTTCTAGAATCTCACTGCCTCTTCCAAAATCTCAGGCACACATGCTTTCTCATCGCAGCATTGGAAACAAAGCATCACAGGTACATCCAACTGCTGCTGCTGCTGCTGCTGCTAAGTTGCTTCAGTCGTGTCCAACTCTGTGCGACCCCATAGACGGCAGCCCACCAGGCTCCCCCGTCCCTGGGATTCTCCAGGCAAGGACACTGGAGTGAGTTGCCATTTCCTTCTCCAATGCATGAAAGTGAAAAGTGAAAGTGAAGTCGCTCAGTCCGACTCTTCGCGATCCCATGGACTACAGCCTACCAGGCTCCTCCATCCATGGGATTTTCCAGGCAAGAGTACTGGAGTGGGCTGCCATCACCTTCCCCGTACATCCAACTGGCAGAGACTAAATCATGATCCTAAATCCCCATGGACACTTTGAGCACATGTGCTCTCTCTCTCCATCTTTCAAGGGAGGCTGCATGAAGCAGGTTTTAGGAATTTACCTAGAGAAGATGAGATTTATACTGTGGGGTACAAAGAAGGTACCTTTGGGGCAACTACAAATGATAGTTTTCCACACTACATGCACTGGTATTTTCCTGATGTTAAAATACAAAGAGTATTCTATTAAGTCTGTTAACACTCTTAAATGAACATTCTATAAAGGTATGATTCACTCTCTGCTCTTGATAACACCTTGAATGACACAAACAAACAGTATCTTATGATTCTTTGTCCAGAGCAGACTGAATTCTAGGACCTCCAATGTCAAGGGGATATAAGGAGTGAGGATTTAGGTTACACACTAAAATAAGCACACTGTTGAGTTAAAGATGGATGTCCAAATCAGGTATCGAAATGATTTTCCCCTTCTGCCAAAACATACCATATTCAAAAGTGACAATTAAAATTTGGACTGGGGCAGGGGTTCCCAACATCTGGGATCTAATGCCTGATGATCTGAGGTGAACCTGATGTAATAATAATAGAAATGAAGCACACAGTAAATGTAATGAACTTGAATCATCCTGAAACCACCCCCTCCAACCCCAGTCCATGGAAAATTTGTCTTCCATGAAACCAGTCCCTGGTGCCAAACAGATTGGGAGTCACTGGGTGGAGGGACCCTAAAACACTGGTATGGCATGGGTACCAACTGATCAGAAGGGATGCCTGGCCAGTTAGACTGGATGTTGGTAAGTATGCTACGCAAGTGAATTCCAGTTTATGCCAGAAAAACAATGCTCAGCCAATATGTCATCTGCTCTTTTATATATTCTGTACTTTCTACCCTTGCAGATAGAGCCAGGCAAACACTTACAGCCACTAAAATGCGAGAGTCAATGTTATTTGCTACTTCTGGGTTGAGGCACTAAAGCTTTCATAAACGATTATCTGTTCTTTCTCATCACCTGCCCTGATGACTGAAAAGGCTACACTTCCCAGTTGCTTCAGCTCCAAGATGGCAGAGCATGTTAAATCTAAGTCAGCATACGGAGAAGAGCTTCCTAGTGCCCCGTGTAAGACACGAAGCAGGAGTAATAAAAATGCAGTCCTTGTCTTAAGGCAACAAGATGGTGGAGCCACTCGTTACTGCAATATAACACAATCCACTCTGACTAATACACAACACTTCTCAACTTCATTTCAAAAAATATATATTCATTGAGTTCTGGACTGTGCCCCAGGCCGAAGTGTTTTAATAGACAGCTCAGGTATGAAAAGTCAACACTGCTGGGGGGCTGGCTCTTCATCTCCTGGTTGACTGTCCTGATTTTTGTTGAAATGAGCTGGGGCAGACATAGAACAGGAAACTAACATCACCGATGCCATGCTTCTCCTCAATGTGATTCTTTCACTGTAGTTAATTTCTTAAATCTTTTCAATTCACTTCCCAATAAATAAATATTTTTTAAAAAAGAAGTTAATGTTGCCATATAGCAAGGTTCTGTTTTTAAAAAGAAAAAAGACAGGTAATAGAAGAATCAAACCAGGAACTTAACTGTGTGGACTGGGACAGGAGAAATTGCAGAGGGAGAAAGAGTTCATCCATGTCATCCCAGAAAATCAGAACAACCAATCTTTGGTTGTTCCCAAAGATCAACAACCTAATAAATAGAATAGTGACTCATCATCTTGTTGATCTCTTGCTTGTTTGGACAAGGTCTGTTATTCCAGCTCCCCCACCTGCACCCTTAATGAATACCAAACAGGCCAATTCATATCACATTAAACAGAAGAGCCATTAGATGACCATGGAAATACTCTATCTCATTAGTGATAATGCTGCATCATGATAAATAACCTCTGTGCTTCTTTTAACAAGTGGGAGCATCAGTCAATTTGGCACCTGCTTTGCAAGCAAATTTATAAACCACTCTGTTTTTGGAGGTACATCAGCCCTCAGGCTTAATGGTATAGCGTGGTATGGAGAATTATTTTAGCAGCCATACAGGCTGCTAAGAAAATAAAAATTTTCTCCCTCCCATGGGGAAGCAGAGAAACGTCATACCACAGAGCCCACAGGAGACTGGCGGTCTGTTCGTGCCTTTCACAGTTAGGCTGTCTTTCGGATGACATTAAGATACAAACCCAGTGCATGGTGTGTTTACTTTTTTATGTGAATTAAAAAATCTTAGCAAGGTTACATAACCTCATTGTTAAAATTTTGCATTTGTGAAAAGGTTTATCATAAAATACCATAAGAAGTCATCTCATCCATCCCACTTTCAACTCTTCCACTATGTTAGGAAGGCTTTTCCCCTGTATATCTAAATAACACGCTCTATTGCAATTTCTTGACTTAGTATGCTCAAATATTATCCACTGATTTTCTGGGATGACATGGATGAACTCTTTCTCCCTCTGCAATTTCTCCTGTCCCAGTCCACACAGTTAAGTTCCTGGTTTGATTCTTCTATTACCTGTCTTTTTTCTTTTTAAAAACAGAACCTTGCTGTATGGCAACATTAACTTCTTTTTAAAAAAATATTTATTTATTTGACTATGCCAGGTCTTAGCTGCAGCATGTGGGGTCTTTGATTTGGCAAGTGGGATCTAACTCCCTGACCAGGGATTGAACTCAGGCCTCTGGCATTGAGAATGCAAAGTCTTAGCCATTGGACCACCAGGGAAGTCCCTCGATAAGTTTTTATTTTTATTTTTTATTTTTTCATTTTAAGCGAAACATACCTCTCATCAAGAGACAAAGTGTTGATTCCCAAGTGGTTTAAAAGTCTGCCTGTTCAGTTTTTGACTCTGCCTATGCAGAAGTGGAGTCTAGGGAGCTTCCCCTGAAGTACAGCCTGGACTTAGTGACTCACGTTCTGAAGTTGAGAATGCAAAGGAAGTGATATGTTTTTTTCTGAGAGTCAGTCATCTAGAGCAATATAACTTCTAGTTTTCTCCCTGGGGATCCTTGTTCTTAGAACTCAACTGCCATGCTGTGCAAGAGCCCAGGCCACATGGAAAGGCCACTGGCATGGAAGCGGCTGAGTCAGCAGCAAAAATCCAGCAGTGACCCACCAGCTACATCAGTGAGGAATCCTTCGAGGGCACTCCCCAAGCTGAGTAGGAGCCAGGTAGTGAGTCCTGCCAACTCCCAGAACCAGGACAGAAACAATATGAATGACAATCACCATCTTATGTCACAACATAATGCTGTTCTTCCTAATGCAGAGAGAGGTAACTGAGACCCCACACACTTTATAAGATGAGAATATTGCATGGCTTAAAGCCCCTTCAGCTCGTGATACCACACTGACCTCTCAAGTTTTCTCATTTCTAACTGTTCCTTTTAGCCTCTTCAGGTTGATAATATCTTCGTTGTTTCCTGAAATATAATAAAGCCTCCTTTGCTTGGCACAAAGGTTGAATCTACAAGTTGAAAACTGGTAATGGATCTATTACACTCATACAAATATTATTCATTGGGGAGCAGAAATTCTCCGTCTAGACTGTTGATGTTTGGGGCTAGAAAAGTCTCTGTGCTCAGGCTATTCTGTGCACTTTATATATTTAGCCACATCCCTGGGCTCAGCACAGAGTGTCATTCTCCTGTCGTGACAACCAAAATTGTCTCCAGACTTCTGATGTCACGTCAGTTGAGAACCGTGGTACGGCAAAATACTGCACTACGTTTCATTGCTTTCCATGCTACTGATAATACTGGGTTGGCCAAAAAGTTAGTTTGGGTTTTACATAAGATGGGATGGAAAACTCGAATGAACTTTTGGGCCAAGCCAGTATTCACAGATGCGGGTGTCTCTGAGCGCCTATTTCTTCTCTTGCCTTTCACAATTCTCTTTATCACAGCCTTAATTGTTGTCAAGCTCTTCACTGACTTCTCCATTCTCCTGGGAGTGTTCCCAGCAAAACTTTCAAGTGCTTCTGTTCCTGCTAAAACATCCTCCAAGCCTACTGCATAGATTTAATTTGGGGACTTTCCTTTCCTAGATTCAGGCTTTAATAAATACATGCACCAAAGGATAGAAAAAAGTTTATTGTTAGAGCAGGAGGGAGGTAAATCCTTGATTTTTTTCATGTCAGCAACCATTACAATAGCACTGGTTATCTGTAGGAGATGTGCCTTTGAAAACTGAATATAAACAAAGTTGAAAAAATCATACTTTTTGTGCCAGTGGAGCTCACTGTTAAGAATGACCCTAAAATGCTAAGATCAAGGTCCAGCGCAAATGGGACATCTTTCTTAATCTCTCTGGGTAGAAACAATCAGTGTGCTATTGTGTAAAGTTTATTACAGATATAGAAAATAAATTATATATGGAGACAGTAAATCAAAAAGTAAAGAATACTGGCTCTGAAGCCAGACAGGCTACTCTGAACTCCACTTGCTGTCCCTACTAGCTCTGTGGCTCTAGACAAACCAGTGCCTGCACTGTGCCTCAGTTTCTCATCTGTACAATGGGAGTGGCAAATATTTCCATATTATTGAGTTGCTATGAGGACTGTATGCATGAAAAGTACTTAGATCTGTGACTGGCTTGTGGCCAGCAAAAATGCATGCTAGCTATGTTTAAACACAACTCTAATTCAAAAAGATACATGCCCCCCTATATTCATAAGCAGCACTACTTAAAATAGCCAAGACATGAAAGCAACCTAAATATTCATTGAGAGATGAATGGATAAAGGAGATGGAGTGCATAATAGAATATTACTCAGCCATGAAAAGAACAAAACAATGCCATCTGCAGCAATGTGGGTAGAGAGGTAATCATATTAATTAAAGTCAGTCAGTCAGAGAAAGACAAATATCATATGATATCATGCGGAATCTAAGATATGACATAAAGGAACTAATTTACAAGACAGAAATAGACTCACAAACATAAAGAACAGACTTTTGGTTGCTCGGGTAGAAGTGGTGGGGGAAGGATGGATTGGAAATTTGGGATTAGTGGATAAAAATTATTATATGGAGAATGGATAAACAATAAGGTCTTATTGTATAGCACAGGGAACGATAGTCAATATTATGTAATAAAACATAATGGAAAAGAATATGAGAAAGAATATGTGTGTGCTTAGTTGCTCATTTGTGTCCAACTCTGTGCAACCCCATGGACTGTAACCCACCAGGCTCCTCAGACCGTGGAATTTTCCAGGCAAGAATATCGGAGCGGGGTGCCATTTCCAGCTCCAGGGGATCTTCTCGACCCAGGGATTGAGCCTGCATCTCTGGCATCTCCTGCATTGGCAGGTGGGTTCTTTACCATTGTGACACCTGGGAAGCCTATGTCTGTCTGTCTATCTATATCTGAATTGCTCTGCTGTACAGCAGAAGTCAACACAACACTGTAAATCAACTACACTCCAATACAATTTAAAAAATAAAACAAAATCATGAATTTATGGCCATGTTTATTCTTCTTGCAAATCCACATCAGGTTTATCTCTGGAGAAAACATCTCGGCAGGACTGCAGGACCGTGTGCTCAGACCTGGAGCATTTTTACTCATGTCCATTTTTTCCTATTGAGATTTTCAGAGCCTCCAAGTGAGAGCTCACATATCTCAAGGGACAGGGCAATTCTCATACAGCTTGCTCTTACCTTGAGTGGCACTGTCTCTTGATCCAGACAAATGTCCCTGGACTTGGTAACTCAGGTGTGTGTGTGTGTGTGTGTGTGTGTGTGTGTGCACACGCGCACTTAGTAATGTCCAACTCCTCTTGACCCCACGGACTGTAGCCCTCCAGGCTCCTCTGTCTATGAGATTTTACCGGCAAGAATACTAAAGAATACTAAACCTGTGTCTCTGGCATCTCCTGAGTTGGCAGGTGGGTTCTTTACCACAGCACTACCTGGGAAGCCCTTGTGTCTTGGGACGTGGTATCAAAGCTCTGGTTTCAACCAGCCTGGGAGGTGATGATGGTAACATGAGGACTCTGGTTTTCAAATCTGATCAAAAATGGGCAGTTTTAACTCCAGCTAAGGGCTACCATGTAAAAATGTGGATCTGGGGTTTGCATGTTTTCTGATTTTCCAAGAGACACCAGGAATCAATATTTTATGTGTTGTTGTTCAAGCTCTAAGTTACTTCCGTATCTTTGCAATGTCATAGACTGCAGCATGCCAGGCTCCCTTGTCTTCCACCATCTCCTGGAGTTTGCCTAAATTCATGTCCATTGAGTCGGTGATGCTATTTAACCATTCTATTCTCTGCCACCCCCTTCTCCTTTTGCCTTCCATCTTTCACAGCATCAGGGTCTTACCCAGTGTGCTGGCACTTTGCATCAGGTGGCTAAAGTACTGGAGCTTCAGCTTCAGTTCTTCCAGTGAATATTCAGGGTTGAGTTCCTTTGGGACTGACTGGTTTTTATGTGAGATCTGATTTTTTACCTTTGGTGAAAACCACCGGGAAGCCCAAACAAAACACATTTACCAGTTATGTTGACCTATGGGCTCCAATTTGTGACTTCTGTCCTAGTAGATAATAATCATCCCTAACAGAGAAGTCCCTTTGGGATAAAAAGGGGAAAGTTCAAACTCGACTTGTCCACACTCCCCAGCGGGGTAAGCATTTTCCCAGGACCCCAATTCATCTCTCTGGGTCACCCCATGACCCCTACTGGCTGGGAATAAGGTCCCCTTTATTCTGGGCCATGAGAAGAAATCCCCTGGTATCACAAAAGCACCGCTTATTTTTGCATCACTACTTTCAAATCTCATTTAGCATCAAGTTTCAGAATTAAGAAACTAAGTGACAGCTGTTTAATTAACTCCTTAAGCTGATTAGACAGCATTACTGAAATCCCCTCAAGGAGGAATGCATAACTGTATGGAGAACCCAGGACCATGCTGCCGCCGCTGTTTAAATTGTGAAATATGCTAAAATTGGCCAAGCGTTCTTGACATCCCCAAGGATGTGGTCAAACAGAGATTTTTATTTATTACATTAAGTGCTACAGAACACTGCAAATGATAACAATAACATGAACTTATTTATATCTGTTAAGCAAACGTTTCTTGCATGTGAAAAAGAAAAGGAAAAGGAATGAATTGGGGGTTTTCAAAAGGCACTTTAAGATGCATAGAAATCCCAAGTGTTTAGTTGTGTTGTTTAGAAGGATTTGGATTAACCCTTGTTCCTCACATAATGGGTTGTATATCCTCCTCCTGATTTATAAGATGAAAGCATATTAAAAAATTTAAGACTTTAAGCCAATTTTGTCCTTAAGATTTCTGTTTCTAAAGTACAATTTCTAAGGAAGAGAAGAAATCGTCATTTTTGCCTGATTTTACATGTGAGTCTGAGGTTGGTTGGACATCCTAGCCTTGGAGAAAGGGTACAAAATGATGGATTCAGCCCCCTCCCATTTTCTAATCCCTATTTGGGCAACATTGAGCAGATGACAATAAAACATGGAGTGAAGAGAATGTCGAAGATCTTGCAGACAGAGAGGCTAGCAGAGTAAATTCTCAATTGCCTAAACTTTTCAGAAATAGAAGATAAGTTTAACTTCAATTTTTAAATTTTTTCTAAATTGAAGTATAGTTGATTGACAACGTTGTGTCAGTTTCTGCTGTACAGCGATTCAGTCATACATGTATACATGCAGGCTCAGTCACTTCACTGACTCTTTGTGATCCTCTGGACTGAAGCCCGCCAGGCTCCTCTGTCCATGGGATTCTCCAGGCAAGAATACTGACATGGGTTGCCATGCCTGCCTCCAGGGGATCTTCCCGACCCAGGGATTGAACCCACATCCTCTGTGGCTCCTACATTGCAGGCACATGTTTTACCACTGAGCCACCAGGGAAGCTTTCTACATGTTTTCTTTTAAAAATTCTTTTCCATTATGGTTTATCACAGGATATTGTATATACTTCCATGTGCTCTACAATAGGACCTTGTTGTCTTGTTTATCCATTCCATATATAATGGCTTTTATCTGTTGTAAGTTTAACTTTTTTTTTAAATTTAAATTTATTAATTTATTTTTTAATTTAAATTTATTTATTTAAATTAGAGGCTGATTACTTTACAATATTATATTGGTTTTGCCATACATCAACATGAATCCACCATGGGTGTACACGTGTTCCCCATCCTGAACCCCCCTCCCCCCTCCCTCCCCGTACCATCCCTCTGGGTCATCCCAGTGCACCAGCCCCAAGCATCCTGTATCCTGCATTGAACCTGGACTGGTGATTCATTTTTTATATGATATTATACATGTATCAGTGCCATTCTCCCAAATCATCCCACCCTCTCCCTCTCCCACAGAGTCCAAAACACTGTTCTATACATCTATGTCTCTTTTGTTCACTTGCATATGGGTTGGGTTATCATTACCATCTTTCTAAATTCCATTTATATGTGTTAGTATACTGTATTGGTGTTTTTCTTTCTGGCTTACTTCACTCTGTATAATAGGCTCCAGTTTCATCCACCTCATTAGAACTGATTCAAACATATTCTTTTTAATGGCTGAGTAATACTCCATTGTGTATATGTACCACAGCTTTCTTATCCGTTCATCTGCTGATGGACATCTAGGTGGCTTCCATGTCCTGGCTATTTTAAATAGTGCTGCGATGAACATTGGGGTTTGAATTGAGTTTTAGAAGGATGTTTCTACGAGGTTGAGGACACGTGGCATGATGCGGATATGGTGGGCTGGTTTTGTATGCTGAAGATTTCAGTTCCTTGCTCAAGGCAAAGAGGTCTGTGTTGTTATTTATTTTCTAAATGGGCTTCCCTGGTGGCTCAGTGGTAAAGAATCCACCTGCCAATGCAGGAGATGTGGATTTGATCCCTGGGTCAGGAAGATCCCCTGGAGGAAGGCATGGCAATGCACTCCAGTATTCTTGCCTGGGCAATCCCATGGACAGAGCAGCCTGGTGAGCTACAGGGTTGCAAAAGTCAGACAGGACTAGCGACTAAAGAACAGCAATTTTTCAGACAGCTTCATGGAGATGTAATTCACACATTATACAGTTCACCCATTTAAAGCGTACTATTCTTTAGTTTTTAATATATTCACAGGCATGTGCAACCATTACCATTTCAGTCAATTTCAGAACATTTCTGTCACCTCAAAAAGAAACCCTGCATCCTATAGCTTTTCCCCCCACCTCCTCCAATCACTACCCTTACTCTGACCTTAAGCAATTACTAACCTGCCTCCTGTACCTATGGATTTTCCTGTTCTGAATATTTCATAGGAATTGAATTATGCAATGTGTGATCTTTTGTTTCTGCTTTTTTTTACTCGGCTTTTATCCTTTTTAATTTTTAAGAATTAATGTACAATATTATATAAGTTACAGGTGTACAATATGGTAATTCATAATTTTTAAAGGTTATACTTCATTTTAATTACAAAATATTGGCTATATTCCTTGTACTGACTCACTGAAGAACTGACTCATTGGAAAAGATCCTGATGCTGGGAAAGACTGAAGGCAGGAGGAGAAGGGGACAACAGAGAATGAGATGGTTGGATGGCATCACCGACTTGATGGACATGAGTTTGAGCAAGCTTCAGGAGTTGGGGATGGACAGGGAAGCCTGGTGTACTGTAGTCCATAGGGTCGCAAAGAATCAGACATGACTGAGCGACTGAACTGAACTGAATATTCCTCGTAGTATACAATATATCCTGGTAGCTTATTTTATACCTAGTAGTTTTTATTTCTTAATCCCCCACCCCTGTCCTACCCCTTCCTCCTTCCCTCACCCCACTGGTAACCACTAGTTTGTTGTTTATATCTGTGAACCTGCTTCTTTTCTGTTACATTCACTAGCTTGCTGTATTTTTCAGATTCTATATATAAGTGACACCATATGGTATTTGTCTTTATCTGCCTGACTTATTTCATTAAGCATAATATCCCCTAGATCCATCCCCATTGCTGCAAATGGTAGAATTTCATTGTTTTTTTAATGGCTGGGCAGTATTTCATTGTGTATATGTATCGCATCTTCTTTTTCTATTCATTTGTCAGTGGACACTAAGGTTGCTTCCATATCTTGGCTATTGTGAATAATGGGGCTATGGACACTAGGGTGCACATATCTTTTTGAATTAGTGCTTTTCTTCCTGCTTTTGTTTGGATAAGTACCTAGGAGTGAGTGGAGTTGCTGAATCATACAGAAACTCTATTTTCAGTTTTCTGAGGACCCTTCATACTCTTTCTCACAGTGGTTGCACCATTTTACATCCCTGGTGGCTCAGAGGTTAAAGTGTCTGCCTGGAATGCAGGAGATCAGGGTTCGATCCCTGGGTCGGGAAGATCCCCTGGAGAAGGAAATGGCAACCCACTCCAGTACTCTTTCCTGGAGAATCCCATGGAGGGAGGAGCCTGGTAGGCTACAGTCCATGGGGTTGCAAAGAGTCGGACCCTACTGAGCGACTTCACTGACAATGTATGAGGGTTCCCTTTTCTCCACATTCTGCCAACATTTGTTATTTGTGTTCCTTTTGATGACAGTCCTTTTGACTGGCTTCTTTTACCAAGCATAATGCCATCAAATTTCATCTGTGGTGCAGCGTGTATCAGCAATTTATTCCTTTCATGGCTGAATAATATTCCTCAAGGCATGGAGTTTTATTCTCTTCCATTTTGTAAAGGCCAATTCTAATGCTGTTCAAATTAGAGTTCGTAAATTTGGGCTCTGTGGACTGATTCCAGCCCACAGATATACTTTGCTTGGATTGTACAGATTTAATTCTTTTTAATAGATCACAACATCTAAAAGTTGGGAGATATGCAAAAATCTGGATTTCTGATTTGTCTTGAAAAATGAGAAGTGCAGGCAATTCTGGGACATCTTTCAGTGGGCATGAAGTAGCAACTCTCCATTTCACCAAGGTCCACTTCTCCTTTGTACAACATAGCTGGCTTTTTGGAGGCTTTGAAGCTGGGGTCACTTGTTTAGATGTTTGGAGACTGGCAACGTGTATAATTCAGCAATGCCAGGATACAAATATTGCCCAAGCCCAACAACTAAAGCTAAAATGTATAGGAAAGTATGAAAGGCACAAGAGTTAAGCACTCAACTTCCTTTATAACACTTTTTTTGCAAAACAAATTATAAATCCAGTGATTCATTGCCCTCTCTGGTAAGAAAGGTCTGACATATGACAAAAATACTACTGAGTGCACTCAACACTTATCAAAGATTGACAACTCTGGATGTTAGTGAGGGTTCTTCTAAGAAACTTAAACTTCATTTACTTCATTTATAGCCTCCAAACAGCAATTCCATGAAACTTGGCATGAATATTTAATTTATGTCTGTTGATAGAATCCTCTTGATATCATAAAGTATTTGCTTTTTGAAACTAGGGGAGTTTTGCCTGTAGCCCCGAATGAAACCAGCTGTTGGACCATTTTCCCTATCGCTATAGAAAAATGCATGTCAAATTGTCAAAGGCAACAGAATTTTCTATAGGCTGGAAGAAGCCTACTGGTTTTCTCAAACTAAGGAATTAATTCAGTTAGTGCGGAATGGACATACAAAATTAAGAAACATGAAAGGATTTAATTTCACTGAGTGGGTGTACCTAAAAGTGGGTCTAGAATCTCAGCCCTCCAGAGGGACTGTAAGTGGTTCTGAGTGCATTTCTGACCTGCAAGCTACAGGGATCTCAACAAGACTTATTGGTGGGGCTTGGAGCCCAGCCTTGATGATCTATGCTAATGAGGATTCTGCAGTACGCCTAATTTGAGATGGTGTAAAGTCCAAAAGTCATTTGCAGTTTGGCCCCAGAATACATTATGTGCTTTTTCTTTTCCTTTTTTTTTTTTTTTCCAGCAGACAACTTCTTAATTATGTTTTTCTTGGGCTAATATAAAAATGAATTTGCATGTCTTGAGCCCAAACTAATTAGGAAGAGAGGGGATGCAATTAACATTATTTGGGGAGGCAGGGGACACTCCATTTGAGATTTTAAATTGGCTACAATCACCCATGCGTTGACTTCAGTCCCATAATGTCTTGGCCATGAACATGCTTTTCAGGCATTGGTGGTGGTGGTCGGTGCTACCTTTGAGAGGAACAAAATCAGTACTTTCTCATTTTGTCTGTGTATCTTTCAGTCTTTTCTCAGTATGTAAGCCTTGGATTCTATGATTCCTGGGTGTGGCTGTCCTCAGATCAGAAAGACAGATGAGGATCACAGGAGCTAGATGCGAATAAAGATGCTTACAGACCCTATTTCAAAAGGAAGCTCTATGATCAAGCTCATGGACACTGATCTTACTCTTAGTCTGTTTGAAAATGCAGAGAAGTGTGTGATCCTTTGTGGGCCACATTGCCATGGAAGACAGCATGGAAGGCGAATCATCCAGTCCCAGGATACTGAAACCAAACAGAACCTTGTGGGTCTCCTGATCGCAAAAGCCCTTCCCTGTTCCCATCCTTAAGTTCCAAAGGGCAGGTTCAAACAGTTGCCAACCAGGAAAGGAAGGGCATATAAAGATATGGGAAGAGCAGTCAAGAAACAGCAGTGCAGCCTTGTGGCAGGGTCCTGGTTACACCTTAGAGGATACACAGAATGATATCGTTGAGCTCTTCTGCAGAAATAAAACCTTCCCCAAGTGGGGTTAAGATGTTAATTTCTTGATGAAGCATTCTTCAAGCCAGAAAAGGTCACAGTTTGAACATCACCACCTGATACCCAATGATCTCTAGATTAATCAGCAATCTTGCCCCTGGACTATAAAACTCCTGACAACCACCTCTCTACCTCAGGTGCGAACACAGTTTTGAGGGCATTAACCCACTGTGACTGCCTTTGTTTGGCAAAGCAATAAAGCTATTCTTTTGTATTTCACTGAAACTCTATCTCTGAGATTCAGTTTGGTACTAGTGTACAAAGGCTGAATTTTTGGCTACAATATTCACATTCTGTTCATTTCCAGATTATGTATCCAGCTCTGACCTCTCCCATGAGCTCTAGACTCAGTTGTTCCCTGGCTATTTGACCTCTCTCCCAGGGTGTCTCAAACTCCCTGTGTTGTAGGAGACAGATCCCTTCCTGAGCCCAAGAGTGAGCTGTTGTCTAGCATTTGGAAATGAATTGTCTGAGGAGACATATGTGCTGACAAAGCAAGAGACTTCATTGGGAAGGGTAGCCCAGACAGAGAGCAGGAGGGTAAGGGAACCCAGGAGGACTGCTCTGCCACATGGCTCACAGCCTCAGGTTTTATGGTAATTCAGTTAGTTTTGGGGTTTTCTCTGGCCAATCACTCTGACTCAGGGTCCTTCCTGCTGGCACGTGCATCGCTCAGCCAGGAGGATTCTGGGAGGTTAGTAGGACATTGAACTGGCATCTCCTTTCTTCTTTTAATATTTCCTGAATTCTCTTGGTTGGTATTAACTTTTTAGCTCTGCATTTCTTACCAGGACCTCCTATTGTAAGATAACTCATGCAAATGGTTACTATGGTACCTGGCCAGGGTAGGCAGTTTTGGTTGGTGTTTCTCCTAACATTTGGGTCCAAGATAGAACTCGTGATAGCCTCCCTCAAACCTGCTCCTCTTTCAGTATTCTTAACAGCAAACTGTGCCACTGGGCACATGGGTGCTCCAGCCAGAAACCTCAGGAGTCATCCTTCACTTTCTTCTTTAGCTCATTCCCATACCTCATCAATCCATGAGGTCCTGTGAGCACTGTCCCAACACATTCTGTGAGCCCAGCCACTTCCTTCCACCTCCACTGCCATCAACTTAAGCACCATGATGTGAATCCAAGGTTATGAGAAAGTCTTTGAAACCACTCATCTTGTTTATTTCACTCCATTTACGACAGTATTTGCCCCTCTCAGAAATTATTTTTTCCCCTATGAATTTATTGCCTGTTTGACCAGATCAGCATAAAAGCTCCAGAAGGGCAAGGCTTTTGTGTGACTCCACACGCAATCCAGAGCTGGCCCCAGGAGGCAAGTGGGACTCACATGTCAAACTTCGAAGTGTCACATGCTTAACGCGGGACTCATCAGTATGCCTGGAGTCAGCATCTGAAGTCCTTCCCTCAATCCATCTTCAGCAGACACTCTGTTTTACAATCAGGTTTTCTGCTCCCCCTCTCTTTTGTTTTTTAAATGATCGGTATTTTTAAATTTATTTACTCATTTATTTTTGGCTGCCCTGGATCATCATGGCTGCATGCCAGCTTTTTCAAGTTGCGGTGCATGGACTTGTCCTTGCAGTGGCTTCTCTTGTTGTGGAGCACAGGCTGAGGATACACAGGCTTCAGCAGTTGTGGCACATGGACTCGAGGGTGTGCACGGTATGGTGCACAGGCTTAGTTGCTCTATGACATATGGAATCTTCCTGGACCAGGGATCAAATGCATGTCCCCTGCATTGGCAGGGAGATTTTACCACTGGACCACCAGGGAAGTCCAGCCAGATTCTCTTGGATATTTTGTTCCACAGTGAAAGGTAAATACATCCTTAGTGGACCCTTGTAGAAACATCTCTAGCTCTCCACATTTCCTGGCTGGAGTTGGGAAATCTTGTCACATCCATACACCTCAAAGTGAAAAATGAGTCACACATTTAAAGTGACCAGACTTCATCCAATTCAGAGCAAGAACTTAAGGCACGGTTACCTCATTTGCTGGAATCACCACGTTATCACCAGTGTGTGTCATCATTATCATTATTTTTTATTTAATTGAGCTGGACTTTGGCAGAAGTCTTCCAGTTGATGGGCAGCCAAGGAAGCATCTGCATTTGATGAGTTCAGCTGGTCAGAGCACGGTGTTAATGAGTCCAAAGCCACGGGTCCATCCCCACCTGGCTATAGGTTTGCTCAAAATCAGCCAGCTGAGATGATAACAGTAACTCTGGCCAACAGCTTAATGCATAGAAGAGGAAGCATGGACACATGAGAACCAAACCGTCTTGTCTTTCTTAAGGCTCTGGGGCACCTGAAGTTGGGTCTAGAGCACTGCTTCTCAACCAAGGCCATGGAAGATAATCCTGCAGGGAGGTGTGAAAAATACCAAAGCCAGGAACCCATCTCAAACCAATTATATCACCATCTCTAGGAAGAGAGGAGCTTCCCAGGTGAGTGGTAAAGAAACTGCCTGTCAATGGAGGAGATGCGAGTTCAATCCCTGGGTCGGGAGGACTCCTGGAAGAAGGGCATGGTAACCCAGTATTTTCCAATATTCTTTCCTGGAGAATCCCATGGACAGAGGAGCCTGGTGGGCTGTAGACCATGGGGTCACAAAGAGTCAAATATGATTGAGCACAAGCACGAGGGACAGAGACTCAGACACCAATCATCTTCTTATATCTTCATGGGGGATTCTAACCTAATGGTCCTCAAACTTTGCTGCATGTTAGAATCACCTGGGGAGCCTAAATATACTGATGCTGGATCCTGTACTTAGGGATTCTGATTTAATTGTTATGGGTTTCAGTCTCAATTCTGAGAGGTTTCAACTCTCCCCAGAGTTCTCAATGAGACCCGCTGAGAATCACCTCTGTCCATAAAGGGTGGTCACTTCACCAGCCCACCCAGTCCAATGTATAAAACACGTGCACACACCAACATGGCCCACGACAAATGACAGAGAGGGCAATCAGCAAAGCAGTGTGAGGCAGAAGGTTTACTGCTCAATGTGCAAGGAATATTAAAAGAGAGTGATGGTGCCATAAAGGAAACACAGGGGCAAGGAAAGTTGGCTGAGCAGAGAGCTAAATTCAGGAAGAATCATGTGGGCTCGGGCTTGCCAGTACCACCCAATCTGGTCCAGAGATTCCAAGATGCATCCTTGGGAGGCAAGATGTCAGGGGCGAGGCATTGCTTCCTTCCCTCAGTCCTTTATTCACGTTTTCATTCAAATATCATTGCCTCAGAGGGGCTTCCCAAACTGATCTACTGTTAGTTGCCCTCTGCCTCTGGCTCACAACCACCGCCCCTCCATGAGGATGCCTCCTTTTTCGTTTTACCTTGAAAATGATCTTACTTTTACATATATTTAGTTTTAAAATGTAATTCATTAAATTAAATATTATTAAAGGTCCATCTAGTTAAGGCTATGGTTTTTCCAGTAGTCATGCATGGATGTGAGAGTTGGACTATAAAGAAAGCTGAGCACCGAAGAATTGATGCTTTTGAACTGTGGTGCTGGAGAAGACTCTTGAGAGTCCCTTGGACTGCAAGGAGATCCAACCAGTCCATCCTAAAGGAGATTAGTCATGAATGTTCATTGGAAGGACTGATGCTGAAGCTGAAACTCCAATACTTTGGCCACCTGATGTGAAAAGCTGACTCATTTGAAAAGATCCTGATGCTGGGAAAGATTGAAGGCGGGAGGAGAAGGGGATGACAGAGGATGAGATGGTTGGATGCTCTCACCAACTCAATCGACATGAGTTTGGGTAGGCTCCAGGAGTTGGTGATGGACAGGGAGGCCTGGCGTGCTGCGGTTCATGGGGTCGCAAAGAGTCAGACACGACTGAGTGACTGAACTGAACTGAACTGAAGTGACTGAAACACAAAAGTAATTAAAATAATCAAATAATTCATTAAGATGAATTATTTGAACTTTGAAAGTTGTCTGCCTTCTATGCTAGACTTTAAAATGTGTGAGTACAAGGATGGTGTGTGTTTTGCTTACTGCTCTGATCCCTTACCCATTGCTGGCTTTCAATCATCCTTGTATGAATGGATGGATGAGTGTTCCCACAGTTTTTAGAAAAAAAGATTCTTTTCCTCCCTAGGCTTATGCTTCTTTTTCATACTCAGATCCCCCAAACAGTAATTTATCTTTTAAAATTTTAAAATGATGTCCTGTTTTAGTGGTTTTGAAAGCTCTTTATGTCTGGTGTCATTACAGGATATATTTTTTTGGTGAGAGCAGGATTTATTCTATGAAATATGCTTCCTAGTAGACTTCCCTGGTGGCTCAGATGGTAAAGCATCTGTCTACAATGTGGGAGACCTGGGTTCCATCCCTGGGTTGGGAAGATCCCTTGGAGAAAGAAATGGCAATCCACTCCAAGACTATTGCCTGGAAAATCCCATGGACAGAGGAGCCTGGTAGGCTACAGTCCATGGGGTCACAAAGAGTTGGACACAACTGAGTGACTTCACTATATCACTATATACTGGAGAAACTGAAGCGAACAAGGTGATAGATATCAATGTACCTTGGGAGGACAGACTGAAATCACGAAGTGATAGTACTAATTTTATTTCATTGTGATGGAGTCTCTAGGTTTCCAAGGGTCAATGGATTAAAATAAAAAGAGCAAAGTACATATTTGAAAAATCACAACCTGGCTAATTGTTACAATAAGTAGTCTAAGCAAAACAGAAAGAAAGAAGATGACACTGGATATAAATGTGTCCCATGACTTTCAAGCCAAATCTTTAATGAGGGTTGTGAAGGGTTCTTTGTTTTCCAGACCCCTAAGTCAGATATGTGCATAAATACAGGTTTTGAAATGTAAACTCTGTTCAGCCTGTGGCAAAACGCGACTTTAGGAGTTTGAGGGTTGAGACGAATTTCTAAAAGTGATTGTAGAAGAAAATTAAACCCACTCCTTATCATCTCTATTGCCATGCAGGAAGGTTGCTCAGAAATTAAAGAACGGAAATTAAAATAAGGGAAAATTATAGAGATCATGCTGCTGGTTATTTGCAAATCTAGGGAGGTTTGGAAATGGGGAACTGGAGAAGCCATTATGAAGAGACAGAATCTGTCTTGCAATAACATTCTTAGAAAAGTCCTGCAAGTAAAGGCTTGCAAGCCTTTCTCACTGTAGGGTCTGCAGCAACAGTTAACTAACTCATCTTTTCCGACTGCTTCCAAGAGAATTTATGTTAATGCTCACTATGTGCTCAAGAAAATAAATCTGAGCTTGACTTTGGCTTTTAAGCCCATGCCTTGAAAAATCTACATTTCTCCAAAATCTGATTTATAATGACCTGTAATCTTGTTCTCACCTGCCCTGAACACAAAACCAGTATTTCTTTTCTGCTCCTTTACCAGAAGGAAGTACATTTTGTGAAATATCCTACTTTATCTAAATCTCTTTAAAATACCATAGGCACACTGAATCACAAATCCATAAAGAGAGCCAATAGTAATGACTTCTTGTTTTAATTGGATAGGTTTTTAATAACTGATAGCAATAGAAGAACTATTATTATGGATGAATATAATGATTTTTATTCACAAAGGCAATCTATGTGAGTGAAATCCATTATCTTAGAAGTATTTTGATAAGGATAAATCTATGGAGAAAGGGCTATGTATCTTGCCTGCAATTGTTAAACTCCATTAAACATGCTTAATAATTAGTTGGCCAAAGAATCTCATTAGATGTACATTAAATGTGTATTTAAGTCATATTTGAGACACTTCATTAAGAGTGACATGGTAAACTTTACTGCAAGACTTTAATAAAAATTCTAGTCAAATTAAAACTTGAATTTATGGTCAGTCTTACTATAGCTTTGAGAACAGAATACTTCCTTGAATACTGTTTGTTTTTTTTCTCCACAAGGACCAGTCCTGGCCATGATACATATTTCATAACTTCTATATTTAGATATAATTTACATATGATAAGGGCTTCCCTGGTGGCTCAGATGGTCAAGAATCTGCCTGTAATGCAGGAGACCCAGGTTCAGTCTCTGGGTTGTGAAGATCCCCTGGAGAAGGAAATGGCAACCCACTCCAGTAGTCTTGCCTGGAGAATTCCATGGACAGAGGAGCCTGACGAGCTATAGTCCTTGGGGTTGCAAAGAGTCAGACACAACTGAGCGACCAATACTTTCACTACATACAATTAAGTCAATGACTTTAAAGAATTTGATGTTTTAGTAAAAGTATACAATTTTGCAACAATCCCCATAATCAATTTCAGAACATTTCCCCAACCCTAAAAAGTTCCTTCAGCTCCCTTAGTAGTCAATCTTGACTCCCAACCCACAACTTTGATTTTTTTCACTGGCTTTGCATTTTCTGGAAATTTCTTATATGTGTCTTCATACAATATATTGCCCTTTGTGACTAGTTTTATCTTAGTGTAATATCTTCATGTGATCTGCGTAATGTAACTTTTGTTGCTGTGTATGTCTGAAGGTCATTTTCTTTTTCACTGCAGAGTAATATTTCATTATGAGGCTATGTCACAACTGGTTCATACATTTGTCAGTTAATAAATATTCTGGCTGCCTCCTTTGGCTATGATAACTTTTTTGTTGGGGGGAGGAGGCCTGCACCATGCAGCATGTGGGCTCATAGCTCCTGACCAGGGATGGAACCCATACCCTCTTCAGTGGAAGTTTGGAGTCTTGACTACTGGATTGCCATTTGGCTATGATGAATAATACCTATTTGAATATTCACATACAAGTCTCTGTGTGGACATATGCTTTCATTTTTTTTTTTTTTGGTTCGGTTGGGTGGAAATTCTGGATCTTATGGAAGTTTATGTAACTTTAAAATTCTGCTAACTCTTTTCCAACAAGACTGTACCATTTACATTCTCACCAGAAAAGATATGGGTTCTAGTTTCTTCACGGCCTTTCCAATGCTTGATATTGTCGATCTTTCAAATTTTACCCATTTTAGCAAGTGTGTAGTTGCATCTCATTGCGGGTTTACTGTGCATTTACCTAAAAAAATGATGTTGAATATGTTTTTACATACTTATTGGTCACTTATACATCTACTCTCATGAAGTGTTATTCAAAAAGTTTGGCTATTTCTATAGGATTGTTTGTCCTGTATTCTGATTTATAGGATTGACGATGGATACAAGTTCTCAAAAAGATGTCATTTTCTGAGTCCCTTTGGTGTCTTTGTGTGGCTACAGTATTAGTAAAAATCCTGGCCTTATAAAATAAAATGGAAAATTATTTGTAATCTTTGTAAAGATCACAGATTGGTATTAGTTTTTTTTAAAATTAAACACCTTTCTTGGGGTGTATATGTCATGTTCCTGCATGCTAAGTTACTTCAGTTGTATATGACTCTTTGCAACCCCATGCAACCGCATGTAGCTCACTAGGCTCCTCTATCCACAGGACTCTTCAGACAAGAATACTGGAGAGGGTTGCCATGCCATCCACTAGGGCATCTTCCCAACCCAGGGATCGGATTTGCTTCTCTTGTGTCTCCTGTGTTGGCAGGTGGGTTCTTTACTGCTAGCACCACCTGGGGAGCCCATATATGTCATGAAACCAACCACATATATTTAAAGTCCACTGTTAAGTGTTGTATGTATACATCAGTGATATACACCATCACTGTATACACAGCCTCTACAAGCAATCAATACAATGGACATATCCATCAGCCTCAAAATTTCCTCATAACTGTTGGTCATTTTTAACTTACACCTCTTTGCTAACATCTCTGTTCCCCACCCCATCTCCTGGCAAGTATATCTGTCCCTATAGATTAGTGTGAATTTTCTAGAGTTTTATATAAGTGGAATCATTTGGTATTATTGTACCATGCAACTGAGTTTGAGAACACCCCCCCCCAAAAAAAAAAGATATGTTCCAATCCTAATCCTCAGTTATCTATGAAGCTTATTTGGAAATGAGGTAATTTTTATGGAATTAAGGTGAGCTCCAACTGAATGAGAAAAAGTGAGAAGTGTTAGTCGCACAATTGTGTCCAACTCTTTGCAATCCCATGGGCTGCAGCCCGCCAGGATCCTCTGTCCATGGGATTCTCCAGGCAAGAATTCTGGAGTGGGTTGCCATCCCCTTCTCCAGGGAGTCTTCCCAATCCAGGGATTGAACCTGGGTCTCCCCAATTGCAGGCAGATTCTTTACTGTCTGAGCTACAAGGGAAGCCCTGACTGAATAAGGGTGGACCCTAATCCAATGACTGGTGTCCTTGTGATGAAAGGGAAATTTGAGCACTGACACAGAAAAGGGGGAATGCCACATGACAGCTTGGGCAGAGACTGGACTAATGCATCTACAAGCTGCTGCTGCTGCTGCTGCTGCTAAGTCACTTCAGTCGTGTCCGACTCTGTGTGACCCCATAGACGGCAGCCCACCAGGCTCCGCCATCCCTGGGATTCTCCAGGCAAGAACACTGGAGTGGGTTGCCATTTCCTTCTCCAATGCATGAGAGTGAAAAGTAAAAGTGAAGTCGCTCAGTAAGTGTCTGACTCTTCATGACCCCATGGACTGCAGCCTACCAGGCTCCTCCATCCATGGGAGTTTCCAGGCAAGAGTACTGGAGTGGGGTGCCATTGCCTTCTCCGATCTACAAGCTAAGGAATGCCAAAGATTGCAACCACCAGGGTTAGAGTCAGGGTTAGAGAGGAAGGGAAAGATTCTTCCCTAGAACCTTCAGGGAGAAAGCATGGCTCCACTGAATTCAGACTTCTATCTCTAGAACCTTCTTTTGCTTTAAGCCACCCAAATATGCAGGAATTTGCTAAGGCAGCCTTGTGTGTGTGCGTGTGCATGTTCAGTCATGTGCAACTCTTTGCAACTCCAGGGACTGTAGCCCTCCAGATTCCTCTGTCCATGGAACTTTCCAGGCAAAAATACTGGAGTAGGCTGCCATTTCCTACTCCAGGAGGTCTTCCTGACCTCAGGATCAAACCCACGTCTCCTGCATTGGCAGGCACATTCTTTACCACTGAGCCACCTGGGAAGCCCAAGGCAGCTTCAGGACACTAACATTCTTCATTTTGAACAACTGTCATTTCATTTCCCTGGGTCTGGACCCAGATTTCCTGGACCTATTTCCTCTCAATAGCTTACCAAAATTGGTCTTGTTTCAGCCAGAAAGGAGAAATGACCATTAGGTCAGTGATCAATGATGCCTGCCTCCCTGTCCAAAAAGATGGACACCCTGTCTATTGCATTAGTGATAAGTGTTGACTCAGGATGAAAACTGTAGAACATTTGGAAGCTACATGGAAGCATAAAGAAGAAAACAGACATAAGCAGAAATCCATCCAGACAGGACCTCTGTTAATTGTCATTGCATATCCTCCAGGACTTCCCATATGTAAGAATATTTGTTGGTTTCATGTATAAAATGACCCCTTAGCCTAGTTGTGTCATGCGGATGCCTCTCATTTCCTATTCTATTGCTAACGTACATTTCTTCAATCCTGGTCCAGTAAATTGGTTTGAATTTCCCCCAGGGCAGCAATGATTATGACATTCAAGTAGAGGTTATATTGCAGAGAGACTGAGCTAGCTGGGACCTCGTCAATTCTCAGACAATTTGTATTGAATGAACAAGAAATTTAGAATTGTTCCAAATGACTTCCCTGGTAGTTCAGTGGTTAAGACTACGCATTTTCAATGCAGGGGGCATGGATTTGATCCATGGTTGGGGAATTAATATCCCATATGCCGAGCAATCAAAAAAAAATTAAAAATAAAGAATTGTCCCAAATGAAAATGTATGCACTTAGACAATGTAATGTGTCTAAACTATAATATCAAGAAGCAGAAGAATGAAGGGAGTTATCAGAATCAGCATGCAGAATAACCTCTTGATCCACGATTTTTTAAAAAAGGCTTTGTGATCTGTGAGTATTGAATCCACCTGTGTCTTCATTATATTTTTATGGATATTTTCTCCCCTAGACTGAACTCTTCAAGGTCAAGGCAGTGAGCCTTGTTTATAAAATTTACATGGATGCCCAATCTCTAAGGTACCTACATCAAATTCAATATATGCATACCTATGAACTGCCCCCATAAACTTAGTACACTTGAATTTTTCTCATCTTTGAGAAGGACATTGCCTTCTCTCCAGGTGTTCAGGCTATCAGCCTAGGAAGCTCAAAGTCATCCCTTCACCTCCCTGTCCATCCATCACTGTGTCCTGTCTCCATTCAACCTTCTGAATCTCCCCCTATCCCATCCCCTTCTCTCCATACCCATCCTATCCATTCCAACCCACAAACACCATCATCCAACCAGCATGTTTTCCTGCCTGGATTTGGGCAATAGAGTGGACTCAGTCGTTGGCCCACCCACCTCTAAACATACTCTAGCCTCAAAACTTCTTTTCATCTCCTGGTTCCCCGTTCCCCTGCCCTTCTGCACCTCCAGCCTCAAACCAACTTCAGTACATTCAATTGCTCCTGGAACAGAAAATTTTCCTTGATCTGACCCACAAGGCTCTGTTTATGACACTCCCTGCTCTCTGTTCTCCAGTCTTAGTCCTGCTTCCAGCAACCCTGTAAGATGCTCCCTCCTGCCTCAGGTTCTCTGCATGTGGTATTTCCTCACTCTGGAACATGGCACCCTCCCCTGGGACCCTGGTTCCTTCACACCCACCCTTCAGATCTCTAAGCATCACTTCTTTGGAGAAAGCTCCTCCGACTTCTCTTAACAGGTCAACCTCAGTACTGTACCTCTTCTAGCACATTCTATCTCCTTCATAGCACTTGTCAGAGATAAATTTTTTATTTCTTTGTGTAATTATTTGATTAGGATCTATCTAGATCATCGAATTCTGTGGTCCCCAGGGGCAGAGACCGAGCACGTTCTGTTTTCCATTCTATCTTTGGCGTGTAACAATGTACTTGGAAAAGGGCAGATAACCAAAAATATTTCCTGATTAGATGATGCGTGTCCTCAGTTGTGTCTGAGGACACAACCCTGTGGACTATAGCCCGCTAGGCTCCTCAGTCCATGGGATTGCCCAAGCAAGAATACTGGAGTCGGTTGCCATTCCTTCTCCAGGGGATCTTCCTGATCCAGGGACTGAAACTGCATTCTCTTGTATCTCCTGCATTGGCAGGCAGATTCTTTAGCATTGTGCCACCTGGGAAGCCCCCATACAGATGATGCATAGAAGGTGTCAATAAAAGTAAGGAAGAATGCATGAAGAGAGAAAACCAAACTTACTCAAGGAAAGAAAAAAGGCATTATCCCCTTCGACCTCACTATTCTGAGTGTGTGTGAGAGAGAGAGAGACAGACAGAATAAGGGAGAGACGCCTTGAAGATTGATCCATTGATCCTGAGCTGTGCTCTGTGACAATCATTCCTAGTGTTCAAATGGGTCTCAATTGGGACACTAGGGTCTTTCAATCAGAATGTCATTGAAAAATGGCTGCCAGCTCAATTCTTTTCTTTTTTTTTATTAATTTTTATTGCAGAATAGTTGATTACAATTTGTGGTAGTTTCAGGTGTACAGCAAAGTGAGTCAATTTTATATATATATATATATATATATATATATATATACACACACACACACACACACACACACACATATACACTTATTCACTCTTTTTTAGATTCTTTCCCCATATAGGCCATTACAGAGTACTGAGTAGAGTTCCCTGTGCTATTCAGTAGGTCCTTATTACTTATTTTATATATAGTAGTGTGTGTATGTGGGAGGAGGGAATGGCAACCCACTCCATTACTCTTGCCTGGAGAATCCCATGGACAGAGGAGCCTGGTAGGGTCACAAAGAGCTGAACACAACTCAAGTGATTTAGCAGGCAGGCAGGCATGCAGTGTGTATATATCAAGCCCACTCTTCCAGTTTATCATTCAGCTGGTAAAGAATTTGCCTGTAATGAGGGAGACCTGGGCTTGATCCCTGGGTTGGAAAGATCCCCTGAAGAAGGGAATGGCTTCCAACTCCAGTATTCTGGCCTGGAGAATTTCGTGGACTGTACAGTTCATGGGGTCATAAATAGTTGGACATGACTGAGCGACTTTCACTTTTCACTTTCACTTTTCCCTTTGGTAACCAGAAGTTTGTTCTCTACATCTGTGATTCTATTTCTATTTTGTAAATAAGTTCATTTGTACCATTTTTTTAAAAAAAAATTCCACATTTAAGCGATATAAGCCCATCTCTGGAGAGTGGGGTTTTATAGCCTCTCCCATTGACTTATTCTAGAGTTTAATCTTCCTCTACTTCAGGAAGGTTTCCTAATGTCTAATAAATTTGCTTTTCATCCCAGGAGAGGAATAAGGTTTCAGAAGCCTGTTATTTTTGATGAAATATATATGAATGCAGAAAGGGTATAGAATGCATATATGTGGGTACATAGATGGATAGATAGATATGTCTACTTACACTTTTGCTTCAAAATCTATTCACTAGATAGTTATATACCAACACTAATTTTTTTTTAACTAGGATTTGCTTTATATATAATTTCCCAACCATCTACTTTCAATCTTTCTTTGTGTGTACATGTTGAATGTGTGTGTTCAGTAAAAACATATAACTGGAGTATTATATTTAAGTAGTCTTATAATCATGGTCTTTAGTTGCAGAGTTTAATTCATTTTTATTGGTTATCATTATCTATATATTTGAATTCATTTATTTCATGCTTTGGGCTTCCCAGGTGGTGCTAGTGGTAAAGAATCCACCTGCCAGTGCAGGAGATACAAGAGATGTGGCTTTGATCCTTGGGTTGGGGAGATTCCCTGGAATAGGAAATGGTAACATGTTTCAGTATTCTTGCTTGGAAAATTGCATGGGCAGAGGAGGCTGACGGGCCACAGTGCCTGGGGCCACAAAAGCTGGCCACAGCTGAGCATAGCACTTTTGTGCTTTATATATTTTATGTTTTCTATTTGCCTAGGCTTTTAAAATGTATTTGAGTTCTTATTTTTCCTCTTCTTGCTCTTTGTTTGGCTCTTTTTTTTCGTTGTTATTTTCTCCCTTCTTTCAATTTTTTCCCCTCTATTTTCTATACCCTTATCTCCCCTCATTCCAATTTTCAGTAATTACTCCAGAGATTTTATTTTTAATGGTCCACTGATTTGTTCTTTAATCATTTAATTGTTACTGAACTGTGATAAAATGCCAGACCCTGGAAATGTGAAAATAAATAAAGCATCCTTGAGGACACAGTCATTTAGTGAGAGGGGCAATGGTTTTAAATCAGGGTCTATAAGGACGGCATGGTGGCTGGCTTTCCCAAAGCTTGTGCATGGAAACACTATTCTTAACTTTTTATTTATTTATTTTTAGGCCCCACCATCAGGCGTGCAAAATCTTAGTTCTCATATGAGGAATGGAACCAATGCCCCTTGCAATGGAAGTGCATATTTTAATCACTGGACAACCAGGGAAAGTCCTTGGAAAACCCTGTTAATGGGATGCAAAATCTAGACTTCCTTTCATGATTCTCTTAAAAGCCAGTGGTTGGATTTAGCCCTTCAGCATAGTCTGGAGAAGCTAAGCAAGCACATGGATGCACCTATTCACACATTTACACGCATACGTTTGCCACCTCTGGTCAGAATGGATAAACCATAGTACAAATCACTAGACACTTTTTCAAATATGATATAAGCATATGGAGCCTTATAGTTGTAGTTAAAAGCACTTTTACTTGCTCACAGCTTTTCCCCAAGGTTGATAATTTTTTTCATTTTCTATCTTTCTTCTTTAACTTTATTTTTGGCTGTGTGGGGTCTTCTCTGCTGCCCATCGGCTTTTCTCTAGCTGTGGTGACTGGGGGCCACTCAGCTGCAGCGTGTAGACTTCCATTAGCGGTGGCTTCTTTTATTGTGGAGCACAGGTTCTAGCCACACAGGCTCAGTAGTTGCGATGTGCAGGCTTAGTTGCCCTACAGCATATGGGATCTTAGTTCCCCAACCAGGCATTGAACCTGGCTCCCCTGCCTTGGAAGGCAGATTCTGTTTCACAGTGGTTTCTGAGTCCATTTTACAGATGAGGACTTGCAAGTTTAGTAGTCAAGAGAGATGAACCCAAGATTTATGAACAACGTGGCCCTCTTTCTATTCTATTGCAGTTGTTGGATAAGCATAATTTGCATAAAGACATATTTAGATGATATTTGCCTTGTGTGTAGGCTGTAAAACCGTATATGGGTTTGAAGCCCCTAGGGTGAGGGCGCTGCAAATCCAGCTCAGTGGAGTCCTACTCTTTGCATACACATGCAACTGCTGAAGCAATATGATTTTGCACCCTAGATTAGAATAGCTGGAAACAGTATGACCTTTGGCTGATTTCTTTGTCAACACAGGGCTTTATCTCCAGGTATTTTGTGAGTCTCATTCTTGTCATCAGGTGAGATTTGGTTTTCATTCTTGTAAAGGTGAGTTTAATGCAAAGTAAATTAGATTCTGTAATGGGATTTTCTTTAGCATGAATGAGAAACAGAAAAATGTCAATATCAAATAGCAAATTATTCTTGATTAATTTTTTAATGGGTTTAGCTAACAACCGATTGAATACATCTTAGATAATTACTTCTATGACTCCTGCATCTTGGAATTTTAATTAACTGTTGAAATGCTCTCATTTTGATGGATTTCAGTTTTTTTTTCCCCGCCTTGGGTAAATGAAGCAGGTACCTGGCTTAGTTTTACATCGGGAATCTTCACACCCCTCAGGGAAGGAGTACTAGGGACTCCTATATTCACAGTCACTGTTCCCCCAAGGACAAGGACAGTGGTGAATAGTGAGGGGGGTGGTCACAGAAAGTGACCACTACTGACCACAAAACCAAGGACAAATATTTCACTGTCTGTATGCATTTTTGAATCTACCATGGAGAAATTAGAAAAGCGCAAGAAATGAATTAGCAACTAGGAGAAATGAAGAGGGTAAGCTTAGAAATATTGGCTTATTGTGCCAGAAAATAAAAATCTTAGGAGCAACTTAACATTATAACTCTCTTAAAGCCCTGAATAGTATTCCATTGTCTGGATGTGCCTCGGTTTGACTTATTCACCTGCTGAAGACTATCTCGATTGCTTTCAATTAGGGGTCAATTATGAATAAAACTACTATAAACATTTGTATGCAGCTCACTTCTTATATTAGAACATATTTCTGGATAAAGAGAGTTTTTCCTCTCGGTCAGTTTCTGATGTCAGCTGATATATTAATAACTTACACTCCCCATATTTTGGGGGGATTGCAGTTTGTTTATAAAGGACAATGACAGTGAGTGAAGTGGGAGACTGGTATTGCTATGGCTACAAAGCCAGGAGAAGGCAAAGTGGCAGAGAGAGAAGAAAGTCGACACAGCATGAAACAGAATGTGAGAACTGGCGTCCCAGAAGGCAGACCTGGCCTACAGATGGGTTCTGTTTAGCCTGCCTGGTTTTTTTTTTTTTTTTTTTTTAAAACAAGAGAGTTACTTGCCAACTTATAAAAATCAGGAAGTTTCACAGAAAAATAGAAAATTGGGACTTTTATTGAAAAAAAATTGGAGAATATGTCAGCTTGAGGTACTCTTCCGGCAGGACATTAGCTGACCGATTTGAGAGGCAGCTGTCTCCTCTTAGCTAGAATATGTATTGGTGGACTTGTCATCTTTCCTGTGTGACCCTTTTCATAGCATCCCCTGACTTCTACAGTCATTTAAGGTTTTCATTTCACAAAGCAGGTTACCATGTTCATAGACAACTTCAAGCAACTCTAAGTCCTTTTAGAGGGAAGATCACTAGAAGAGAAAGAATGGTGTAAGCACAGCAAGACAGCACCAAGCAGAATCACCGAGGCTGCTTTTTCTTTTCAACACACAAACCTGAGCTGGTAGAAAAAGAGACATGGAAACCTATGGAAAGAGATCAGGTCACAGCTCAGCAAGGTCACAGCTGAGGAACTTCCTGGTCACCCCATGGCTGAGTCTCTATGCTTCCAGTGTGAGGGGTGCAAGGTTTCATCCCTGGTGGGGGAACTAAGATCCCACATGCTGCATGGCCAAGAAAGGGGAAAAGTGAAGAAATGGGATAAAAACATGCTCTACATCCAAAGACAAAGAAGCTGTCTTCATCAGGACTTACTTCTTTTTTGTCTTTGAATGTAACGTATCTTAAAAAAAAAAAAGGTCACAGATGAGATGGTACATAATAAGATCAAAAGTTCTCATGTCCAAGACATGCCAAATATATTATTACTGATAGGCCAGTTCTGTTTATTTACTGGAATTGAAGGGTCTTTTATGGTCTAGAATAAATTGTATATTTATGCAACCATTTTTTTCATTAAGTTGGTATCGAAGGTGTGAAAACTGTAACCGCTATAATATGGATTTCCTTTGTTTATATCCCTTGTTCCTTAATCAAAAAGATGCTTCAAAAACTTTCTAAGTAGCTCATTTTACTTTCTTGTAAAATGTTTATTAGCAAATCGCTAAAGCTAAAAATCTTGAGGTCAAGGTAGATTTTCTTCGGGAAGTGGACACATTGTTATCAAGTTATATTTCTCTAATTCTTCAGATTTGGGCTTAGTCATAGAGGTTTTTCTGCATTTCAGGCCAGACATAAACGAACAGACCTCACATGTGCAGAAGGCAAGGATTGAGATCAACATGTAAAATAATGACATTTACAAGAGATATACAGACCAGATTGCCAGTTTCTCTCTCTCTGGTTTTCAGAATCACAACATATATTAAGCTATCAGCCTCTTAAAGTATTACTGAAATAGGTCATGCTCTGGATTTGGCAACTAAATGACATTTTCTGGTATTTAGATGACCACAAAAATCAAATCCTGAGCTGCTTTCTCTCCTGTAATATTTTTCTGTGCTTCTCATTCTTTTTCACAGACAGGGAACAAAATTTCAATGTAAATTTTCCTGATAAGATTCATACGAATGTGGAACAAAGATAGACACGATACTATTGAATATAACTACACACAGTTCTATCTAGAATAATGGTAGATAATATTGTCTAGAATAATGAGGCAGAATATTATCTAGAATCACTGAAATAGTCATTAGCTCTCAGGAAAGTTTCCTCATTGTGGATGAGATGTTTCAAGACAAGGTATGGGGTTGGCTAATGTGGAACCCAAAATGGTTTTGCCTGGTTAGAAAGCTGTCACTGAAATTGGAGGCTTTCAGCCTCAAGGAGCAGTTTTTCATGATAAAACCTGAAGAACAGGAAACTTGTGCTTTGAAGCAACAAAGTTCCAAGATAGCAATGACATCTTAATAGATAAATAAGATTGCATTGATTATTTACATACCTATAGCATAAAACTCACTTCAAATCTTTAGTTATTCTCTGTCTCAATATCATGGACCACTTCTGCAAGTCTCTTTGCAAAGAAGGGCAAAATGTCTTCATGTCAAATTCAAATACTTAATAATTTGAATCACTTTTGACTTATGATTTTGAGACAAAGGATGATCTCTGAGGAATCTACCTGTGTTGAAATGTTTGCTGAAAGAAATAGCATTTCTTCACTTAATACTGAAACTGTGTCACAGGTGGTTGATTTCCCCATCAACTTTGTGCCAGAACTCAATATAATCCTTTGATCTCACACTAATTAACTCAGCTATCATGAAAGGCTGCTGCAGATACTCTTAATATTATAAAATAATGAAGACGTTCTGCCTTGCAAAATCCATTCTACAAGTGAAATGAAGACAACTCTAATGGATTCATTTAAAAATCGAATTCAGAATCCTCATTGTGGTATAGCATAGAAATCACTGAAAGTGCTAAACAAGAACCAAATAAATGGCTATTTACTGCCACACAAAGGACTTAGAAACTAATGAAAAGAGAGGGTTTTTTTTTTAATTAAAATGTCTGTTTTAAATTTCTTTTCAGACAAGATCAGTGTTACAGAAGCTATCTCATCTCTAAAATCCCACGACAATATAAGACAGCTCATTAAGCATAATAAAATCACCTTACAATCATGGAGGTACTTTGTCATGTTTTAGAATACTGAATTAACTTGAAAAATCATGTTTACAATCAGCGCTTCCTGGGGAAGCCCTAAAATGCTTTACAAATCTCTGATTATCTAAAGTACCCTGTCACATCCAGACGTCATACAGTTGCTTAAAGAAGGTCTTCTTAGCATTGAGAACTACTCGCAATTAATATGTTCATTTATAAGTTTACTCACTGTCCTGCCCCCCGAAGGAGGCACCAACAAAAAGGGGCTGGAGAGTACACTAGTTTGTGAAGGGTGAACGCATGAGGTCACTGTGGGACAGAGGTGGTGCTGTGGTCCTGGCTGCCAAGCCTCCTTCTGGCTGCCTCCACCGGCCTTCTCCCACGCCCCCTTCCAGATGGAATCTCCCTTCTTCTGTCCTTGCTCGGTGACCTGGGTGGTGACTTGTATGGAGTCCTTTTGCCTTACTGGCTTCTGGTTTGGTTCCTGGGTGGGTTCGGCCCATGGGAAGCACCAGAGAAGAACTGATGGAGGGAAGTCAGCACCTGGTCATCTTCCTTGCAAGGTGTCCCTGTTGGCGCCATCCTTTTTACTCAGTAGTTCTAAGTCAGCTTTGACCACACAACCCTCTCTGTCTTCCAGTCCTGGTAGTTATTTTCTCTTCTCATCCAGTCAAGTCTCAGGGGTCGGTGAACATCTTTGCTAAATTCTTTGTTAAACTTGCCTCAGATCCTCCTAATGTGAGCGAGCCATCTGTTTTCTACTGGGTCTGTGAACCCACTGTCCAATTTCTAAATGTGGTTCTAAGTTTTCCCTCTGTGATTCTTTGAGCCATTCAGTATCTTTTAACTTAAACTCCTTTTCTGTCTCTATCAGCCAGGGGGAATATCTGTTACTGCAACTGAGAGCCCCAATGGACATAGAGATTGGTCACTCGGCATGGGCAAGACCCTGGCCCATATTACCTGCACCTCTTATGGGGACTGCCAAATAGAAGGAACTCAGTATGTATTTGCTGAATGACTGAATGAGTGTGGCCTGTGAAAGAAGACTGATGGTTCAACATATGTCACAATGATATGCAATGCATTCTGGGACCTTCGAAGTTGTTCCTGTGGAAAGTCGTCTATTTATTTCATTGCTCAAAGTATTCTTGGAATATGATGTGACTGACAAAGAATTTAATTCCCAAAGTATACAAACAGCTCATTCAGCTGATACAAACAGCTCATTCAGCTCAATAATGAAAAACCAAACAAGCCAATCAAACAATGGGAAGAAGATCTAAACAGAAATTTCTACAAAGAAAACAGATAGATGGCCAGTTAGCACATGAAATGCAAACCAAAACTACATTGAGATATTAGCTTATGCTAGTCAGAATGGCCATCATTAAAAATCCTACAAATAACAAATGCTGGAGAGGGTGGTGAGAAAAGGGAACCCTCAGACACTGTTGGTGAGAAGGTAAATTGGTGCAGCCACTATGGAAAACAGTATGCAGGGTCCTCAGAAAACTAAAAATAGAATTGCCATGTGGTTCAGCAATCCCTCTCTCAGGCATAGATCTTTTCTTGGGAAAAGATTAAAACTCTAATTTGAAAAGACACATGCACCTCAATGTTCATAACAGTGCTAGTCACAATACCCAAGACATGGAAGCAACCTAAATGCCCACTGACAGATGAATGGATAAATAGGATATGATGCATATATACAATGGAATATTACGCAGCCAAGAAAAATGAAATAATGCCATGTACAGCAACATGGATGGATCTGGAGATTATCATACTAAGTGAAATAAGTCAGAAAGAGAAAGACAAAGATCATTGTCTTGGTATTATTTATATGTGGAGTCTAGAAAAATAGTACGAATGCACTTACTTACAAAATAGAAACAAACTCACAGAAATAGAAAATAAACTTGTAATAAAGGGGAAAGAGGTAGTTCAGTTCAGTCACTCAGTCGTGTCCGACTCTTTGCCACCCCATGAATTGTAGCACGCCAGGCCTCCCTGTCCATCACCAACTCCCGGAGTTCACCCAAACTCATGTCCATCGAGTCAGTGATGCCATCCAGCCATCTCATCCTCTGTCGTCCCCTTCCAGTAATGCTGAAGAAGCTGAAGTTGAACGGTTCCATGAAGACTTACAAGACCTTTTAGAACTAACACCCAAAAAAGATGTCCTTTTCATTATAGGGGACTGGAATGCAAAAGTAGGAAGTCAAGAAACACCTGGAGTAACAGGCAAATTTGGCCTTGGAATGCGGAATGAAGCAGGGCAAAGGCTAATAGAGTTTTGCCAAGGGAATGCACTGGTCATAGCAAACACCCTCTTCCAACAACACAAGAGAAGACTCTACACATGGACATCACCAGATGGTCAACACCGAAATCAGATTGATTATATTCTTGGCAGCCAAAGATGGAGAAGCTCTATACAGTCAGCAAAAACAAGACCGGGAGCTGACTGTGGCTCAGATCATGAACTCCTTATTGCCAAATTCAGACTTAAAATGAAGAAAGTAGGGAAAACCACTAGACCATTCAGGTATGAACTAAATCAAATCCCTTATGATTATACAGTGGAAGTGAGAAATAGATTTAAGGGACTAGATCTGATAGATACAGTGTCTGATGAACTATGGAATGAGGTTCGTGACATTGTACAGGAGACAGGGATCAAGACCATCCCCATGGAAAAGAAATGCAAAAAAGCAAAATGGGTCTGGGGAGGCCTTACAAATAGTTGTGAAAAGAAGAGAAGCGAAAAGCAAAGGAGAAAGGAAAGAGACGGAGGGAGGGATAAATTAGGAGTTTGGGATTAATAGATACAAACTACTATGTATAAAATAGATAAACAACAAAGTCTTACTACATACCACAGGGAATTGTATTCAGTATCTTTCAGTAAATTATAATGGGAAAAATATATATGTGAGCATATATTCATATATATATATATATGTGTCTTTGTGTGTGTGTGTGTGTGTGTGTGTGTGAATCAGTTTGCTGTGCAACAGAAACTAACACAACATTGTAAATCAACTATACTTAAACTTAAAAATTCTTGGAAACTCTTCCTTTTGGAATTACCTTTAGAAGAAAACAGTTCATCATTTGTGTAAGTTGCATGGAGGCAAATGCTTACTTCAGTTTGTTCAACAGCACAAATCCTTCTCTATTCCAGTCTTCCTGGATCTCTGATAAGGGTCCAGAGCACACAGAGTACTTCTGCACAGATTAAATAAAAAGAGGACGTTCAGTTCAGTTCAGTTGCTCAGTCATGTCCGACTCTTTGCAACCCCATGAATTGCAGCACGCCAGGCCTCCCTGTCCATCACCAACTCCTGGAGTTCACTCAGATTCATGTCCATCAAGTCAGTGATGCCATCCAGCCATCTCATCCTCGGTCATCCCCTTCTCCTCCTGCCCCCAATCCCTCCCAGCATCAGGGTCTTTTCCCATGAGTCAACTCTTCGCATGAGGTGGCCAAAGTATTGGAGTTTCAGCTTTAGCATCAGTCCTTCCAATGAACACCCAGGACTGATCTCCTTTAGAATGGACTGGTTGGATCTCCTAGCAGTCCAAGGGACTCTCAAGAGTCTTCTCCAACACCACAGCTCAAAACCATGAATTCTTTGGCATTCAGGCCTCTTCACAGTCCAACTCTCACATCCATACATGACCACTGGAAAAACCATAGCCTTGACTAGACGGACCTTTGTTGGAAAAGTAATATCTCTGCTTTTCAATATGCTGTCTAGGTTGGTCATAACTTTCCTCCCAGGGAGTAAGCGTCTTTTAATTTCATGGCTGCAGTCACCATCTGCAGTGATTTTGTAGCCCCCCCAAATTAAGTCTCTCACTGTTTCCACTGTTTCCTCATCTATTTCCCATGAAGTGATGGGACCAGATGCCATGATCTTCGTTTTCTGAATGTTAGGCTTTAAGCCAACTTTTTCACTCTCCTTTTTCACTTTCATCAGGAGGCTTTTTAGTTCCTCTTCACTTTCTGCCATAAGGGTAGTGTCATTTGCATATCTGAGGTTATTGATATTTCTTCTGGCAATCTTGATTCCAGCTTGTGTTTCTTCCAGCCCAGCGTTTCTCATGATGTACTCTGCATAGAAGTTAAATAAGCAGGATGACAATATATAGCCTTGATGTACACCTTTTTCCTATTTGGAACCAGTCTGTTGTTCCATGTCCAGTTCTAACTGTCGCTTCCTGACCTGCATATAGGTTTCTCAAGAGGCAGGTCAGATGGTCTGGTATTCCCATCTATTTCAGAATTTTCCACAATTTATTGTGATCCACACAGTCAAAGGCTTTGGCATAGTCAATAAATCAGAAATCGATGTTTTTCTGGAACTCTCTTGCTTTTTCAATGATCCAGAGGATGTTGGCAATTTGATCTCTGGTTCCTCTGCCTTTCCTAAAACCAGCTTGAACATCTGGAAATTCACGGTTCACGTATTGCTGAAGCCTGGCTTGGAGAATTTTGAGCATTACTTTACTAGCGTGTGAGATGAGAATTGTGCGGTAGTTTGAGCATTCTTTGGCATTGCTTTTCTTTGGGATTGGAATGAAAACTGACCTTTTCCAGTCCTGTGGCCATTGCTGTGTTTTCCAAATTTGCTGGCATATTGAGTGCAGCACTTTCACAGCATCATCTTTCAGGATTTGAAATAACTCCACTGGAATTCCATCACCTCCATTAGCTTTGTTTGTAGTGATGCCTTCTAAGGCCCACTTGACTTCACATTCCAGGATGTCTGGAGGGCCCCAAATGCTCTTAGACCAATGGTCCCTCTTATACCAAATGTCTATTTACGTAGAAAATGAGTGATTCATTCATTCTCTCTTTGGGGTTGTTGAAAACAATTTAATGAGAGAGCTGCCCAAGTGTTCCAGGAGTATTCCCTGATACATATGGGCTGCTGGTGGTGGCTGGCCCTGGGAAGAATGACCAGATTCACCAAAGATAAGAATTCAAGCCTAAGTGGAGTCAGGCTCTGGTCCATCGGGGAAAGGTTATGCACCCCATGTTCATGAGGGGGAAGAGAGTGTAGGAAGCTAACTCATAGATTTCCATACACAGATTTCCTCATGCAGAGGAGTTATATTTTACATAAGAGGTAGTTTATGTCAGCAAGTGCATATGATAAAGCTGTGTGTAATTAAAAGAAGTTTAGAAAATCAGCTTAATTGCTCATAAATTTCAACTTCCAAGGTTTAATGTGTGCAACCCTGCACAAAAAATTCTCATGCATGCTGAAGTTTGGAAGCACTGAACAAGACAAAAGGAAGGAGTGGAAAGGTAGCTCCAATGTGGTCACTGAAATTCCTCTGCCCTGAAGTTAACTAACAAATCCCTTGCATGGATGAAGGATATACAAATATTTCTTAAGTGTTCTGCTTGTCAGCAGGAAGTCCCTCATTTTACCTTATTATAAGCCTCTAACTTTTACCTATTTACATTTATCTTGAAGACGCAGTGAGACAGAGGAACTGAATATGGTGTGAAAGTGTTGAGGTCAGTGTTTTTAGCACAGATTCTAATCACCTACCTTGATTCTCCTCTTTTTTTCCCAGGACACAAGGCTGGACTACATTTCCCAGCCTCCCTTGCTGCTGGGTATGGTCATGTGACTTAGATCACCAATGAATGAGTTGAGAGAATAATGAACGCTCTTTGGAACATCTCCTTTAAGAGAGCAAGGGTGCCTGTTCCATGTTCCTTATTGGCCGTTGGGCCTGAACCCTGGATGTGATGACTCCAGGGACATGGGCAGAGACACAAGAGAGAAGGAACCAGGCCCCTAAATCACTACTTGGATGAGAGCTCCTTGGTAACTGGAAGTGTCTACCTGTCCACCCTCAACGTTTATGCAAGTGAGAAATACTTCTATCATGGTTGTGTCATTGCATTTGGGGGCTTATTTGTTACAGCAACTTAGTTTCCCTCACTAATACAAAGTAGTCAAATCATCCACCTGTTTAATAAATATCTATGTATCTCCATACGATTTGTAGCACAGAGCTTCCCTGACTTCTATATTTCAAATTTACAAAATCTTAGAAAATGAGAGGATTGTTTAGAAAATAAAAGGAGAGACATAGGCCTAAGATCTCGGGTAAATAAAGAAAGAGAAGAACCAGAATATGGATAGAGTGCTTTGTCCAGAAGTAGAGGACTGGGTGTGGGATCTGCTTGTGCTCCCGAGATGGAGGGCTGTTTTCCTGGGTGTGTATCCTTGGCTGTATCTTTGGATAAGGAGGCAGGGGGCAAGAGGATGGGGCACCAGGAGAAAAGGTGATTTCTGACTTCAGGCTTCTTGATGACACTGCTGCAGAAGCAGCAGGAATCCATAGACGCAACTGATGGCGAAGCCAGGCAGAGGACCATGGGTTGCCCCCTAGAAGGATTCCAGGTTCCCAAGCAAGGCCTGGAATCCTCAGAGAACCCCCAGTCCACGCTGGCAAGATGACCGAGGCAATGGCCTCCCAGCAGCGCCCTCACAGGGCAGTTGATCTGAGGATCTTATGGGCCCACACCACCCAAAGTCCCACTACTCTCTGAGTTCATTCACCACACGTTTCAATGACCTCAGAAACAAACCAAAAGACACCAGGGTTAATTTTCCTGCCAAACCATAAATAATGGGGTCTGGGAAAAGTAATTAAGTTGAGTTACAGAAAAACAAAGAAATAAATATTTCTTGATGACTTGAGCCTGTCCACTGAGATTTATATTCACTGGAGTCGGGCTTCGGCTGTTGAGCAAAAGGAAGACCTCAGACCTACCAGCCAGGAGCGAGTTTCCTGTTGTGCATCTCAACTGAACTCAGCATTTTGCAAAGGGCAGGTGTCACAAAGCAGGGATGCATTGAAAGGAAGTGCAGATTTAGCTGACTCCTTTCTGGAGCCTTCTGAGGACTACCTGCTCTGTTTTCACTTCTCTTTGTGGGAGGGTAGGGGGACTGACTTTCCTGCAAACTCAAAGACTCCTAGCTGAGCATCCGTGCTTCTAGGTGAGATGGGATCTGGTGATTCTTCCCACAGTAATAATTAGGAAGAGAAATAAAGGCGCAGTTGTGAAAAATTAATTTCCTAGTGAAGCAATTTGAATCAAAAAGGCTCTTTGAAAAGAGGTGGGAGTCAGTGGGCAATATAAAAGCTGCAAACAAAACCCATAGACTCTCTTAGAGTCATAGACTCTCTTAGAAGTGATCAGACTTAGGGACGTTGGCGTTCTTGTCAGAAGTGGAGGAACCGATGTCGCAATGAGGCCAATTATTATTGTACCGTGGGAGGTCTGGTGCCTAAAAGACCTGCAGGCACAAATCCTTCAGCCAGGACATCCTCATCCTGTGGGAAGTTGTAGGAAACTCCCCAAATGAGAAAGTTGCATATCGAAGCTATACTCAAAACTGAGGAGGGTTTTTTTTTTTTTTTAATGTTTTCATTATTTTGGTAAAAGTCATATAATATTAAAAATACTATTTTAACCGTATTTAACTGTACATTTCAGTGGCACTAAGTACATTCAAATTGTTGTGCAACTGCTACCATCATCTATCTCTTGAATTTTTCACCATCCTAAACTAAAACTCTGTCCCTATTAAAGACTAACTCCCCATCTCTGTCACCCCATCTCACCCCCAACCCCTGATATCTACCAATGTACTTTCTGATTCTATGAATTTGATTATTCTAGGTACCTTTTTAAAAATTTTTTACAATGTTATGTTGGTTTCTGCCATACAACAATGCGAATCAGCCATAATTATATATATATTCCCTTTCTCCAGAGCCTCTCTCCGCTCCCCCTTCCTATGCCTCCAGATCATCACAGGGTGTCAGACTGGGTTCCCTGTGCTACATGGGAGGATTTTTTAAATGGTGCTAATGCTTCATAGCATCCCTTAGAAGAACAGAGAATTTAAGGAGGAGCATGGATTTAGGTGGTCTGGTTCAATCCCACTCTGCCACTTCCTGTATCTGGGACTTAGCAAATTAATCTTCTCTGATTAATCTATCAGATCCCTCAGTTATCAAATGGAAATAAATAAGAGTATCTAAATTGTAGAGCTGCAGGGAGGATTCAATGAGGTCACGTCTGTAAGGAGCTTATTTGCAGTGCTTGGAGCATTCAAAGGCTCAGTGAATATTATGGAGCTTTGTTTTTCCTCAGAGGGCATGCCTGTCAAGGACAAGACTCTCTGACCACTTCTGTGATGGGTCCTACTCAGGGACACTTCCATGAATCTCTTTACTCATTCTCCCCCACCACCTGCCTCCCCTTCCTGTTTATACATATCTTTATGTTGTTGTGTGTGTTTAATCATTATACAATATTTGAACATACTTTTCCTAAAAAAATAATTTTTTAAATCTGAAATTCAGTAAATTTTACTTGCTAACTCTTGCCACCTTATAAAGCTGATACTTGGAGATGGAGAGGAATCAAGTCCCTACACGGGGACAGTTTAAGCTTCTGGATCAAGTCTTGCCTGAACACATCCATTACAAAAACAAAAAATCCCCTTTCAGGTTAAGCTTGAGTTGGGTGTTCTGTGGCTTGCAACCAGAGTCCTGACTATTTTCCACAGATGGTGTAAAGGGAAAGGTGAGACTTGTAGGCTAGAATGACTGGATTGCAACCTGGTTAAGCTCAGTGGTGAAGAACCATCTGCCAATGCAGGAGACATGGGTATGATCTCTGGGTCAGGAAGATCCCCTGGAAGAGGAAATGGCAACCTACTCCAGTATTCTTGTCTGGGAAATTCCATGGACAGAAGAGCTTGGTGGGCTACAGTCCATGGGGTCTTAAAGAGTCTGACATGACTGAGTCAACACACATGCATGTGTATAGGTAATATGCAAACATTACACTAATATTACACAGGCAATACTACAGATGGATATATGACCCAGACAGAGATATCAAAGTGTAACAATTTTGATTTTCTAAGAGATGATTTTCTGGAGTTTCTAAGAGAGGCCACTGGAATTGAATCTAGGAGGACTCAACTTGAACTACTGTAGGCATCCTGACACTACATAGCTATGTATAGAGCTATCTGAGAATGGAGCTGGCTCAGGGGATAGAGAGAAAGCAGATCCTAGTGGCCTTGTTTGAGCTCCTGGATCAAACCATATCTGAAGTCAGTGTCCCCAACTGTCCTATTACATGCTATTTACATGAGCTGTACAGTTATGTGAGCCTTTTCTAAGCCATTTTGGGTTAGGTTATCAATCTCTTGCAGTGAACAAAGTCCTAACTGATACAACAATTAAGACAGGGTGCACAGCCTTTTCACACCCCACTGTTTAAATAGAACACTTTTTTTTCATAAAACTAGACACATGTTTGAATTCTATTCCAGTCCCTTCTGGATGGCTCATCCTGGCCAAGTCATTTAAACTCTCTGAGCTTCAGTAGTCTCACTTACAAAGCTGGGCTAGATCCCACTTAATTTACAGGGTTGTTTTGAAGATTAAATGAAGTCACCTATGTAAATCAGATAGTACATACATGAGCCACTGTCAGAACACTTTATCAAGGGTAATTATTATTATCAATGTCATTATTAACAGTAATTGGAATATCCTACATACATGTAGGTAGGGTGACTATTCTAGATCTTTTCTGCAAAAATGGCACATTCCATGCCTAAAAGATGCTTATTCCCAAATTAAGGAATAGATCATTCCTAATATATATTGGCTTATAGACAGCCATTGGGAGAGATCATTTCTGAATGGGAAGTTATGTGATGGTCCTAAATGAATTCTGACTGACATCTGCAAGGGGAAGGATAATGACCCCAGCCATGTGTTCACTTTTTGCCTTGGTGCCAGAAGCCAATCAATTTACTAGTCAGTCACGCAAGACAGGCTGTCTGCTTTGCATGGACTCATTTGTTCAATTTTTCATTTTCTCATGTAACATTTCTGGGCACCCATTATCCACCAAGCACTGCTCTGGGCTTGAATGGCATTGGACATGGATCTCCTCTTTTCACAGAACTTACAGTGAGAGAAAAGGACAGGAAATAAGCAAACAAATAAATCAACTAGATAAATTCAGAAAATGATCAGTGATTCCCAGTGGCTCTGCTGATAAAGAATCTGCCTGTCAATGCAGGAGATACAAGAGACTCGGGTTTGATTCCTGAGTTGGGAAGATCCCCAGGAGAAGGAAATGGCAACTTCCTCTAGTATTCTTGTCTGGAAAATTCCATGGACAGAGGAGCCTGGTGAGCTATAGTCAATGGGGTCGCAAAGAGTCAGACACAACGGAGTGTGCATGCTTGCACACCCGCATAAAGTAAATAAATAGGATAATGGGACAATGTGTGTCTTGGGCTCAGTTTCCAGGAGCAGAGGCAGAGATAAGGTATGTGACTTTTCAAGGGTGTGGTTTTCTGGAAATTCCAAAAAGTAATGAGGGAAACAGGTAAGCAAGAATGTGTTTCATGTAGAGAATGGACTTACGGACCCAGAGAGGGAAGGAGAGGGTGGGACGAATTGAGAGAGAAGCATGGACATATATACACTACCACGTGTGAAACAGACAGCTAGTGGGAAGCCGCTGTATAGCGCAGGGAGCTCAGCTCGGGGCTCGGTGGTGACCTAGAGGGGTGGGAGGGAGGTCCAAGAGGGAGATGATGTATGCATCCTTATAGCTGATTCATGTTGTACAGCAGAAACTTACACAATACTGTAAAGCAATTATCCTCCAGTTATTTTAATAAAGAATGTGTCTCAGGTGGAGTCTAGGATTGGTAGAGCCTCATGGGCTCCTGGGGCATCAGTCATACAGCATGAGTGTCCACAACTTAGATCCAGACATCAGCCATCCATTGGCTCTGAGCCATTCTTGGGAGGACCACTGCCTCCCAGGTTAGGTGAGACCAGATTGCGAGAGGTGGGGATCAAGAGTCTCATCTGAGCACGCTGAGTCTGAAATGCATCTGACATCCTCGAGGAACTATCGAGCAGGTCAGTCAGTCAGTTCAGTCGCTCAGTCGTGTTCGACTCTTTGCGACCCCATGAATCGCAGCACGCCAGTCCTCCCTGTCCGTCACCAACTCCCGGAGTTCACCCAGACTCACGTCCATCGAGTCAGTGATGCCATTCAGCCATCTCATCCTCTGTCATCCCCTTCTCCTCCTGCCCTGCATCGCTCCCAGCACCAAAGTCTTTTCCAATGAGTCAACTCTTCGCATGAGGTGGCCAAAGTATTGGAGTTTCAGCTTTAGCATCATTCCTTCCAAAGAAATCCCAGGGTTGATCTCCTTCAGAATGGACTGGTTGGATCTCCTTGCAATCCAAGGGACTCTCAAGAGTCTTCTCCAACACCACAGTTCAAAAGCATCAATTCTTTGGCGCTCAGCCCTCTTCACAGTCCAACTCTCATATCCATACATGACCAGAGGAAAAACCATAGCCTTGACTAGACGGACCTTAGTCGGCAAAGTAATGTCTCTGCTTTTGAATATACTGTCTAGGTTGCTCATAACTTTTCTTCCAAGGAGCAAGCGTCTTTTAATTTCACGGCTGCAGTCACCATCTGCAGTGTAGTTGGAGGCAAAGGTATGAATGACCGTGGAGAAGTCAGGCTTAGATTTGGAATTTCAAGCTTAACAATGAAAGGAGAGAGCTGTGGATGGATGCCTGAGACACTCTAAATTGAGGAGCTGAGAAAAGCTATCCAAGGAGACTGAGAAGGAGTGGTCCTGAAGGTGGGAGGAGAAAAAGCAGGAAAGCCTGAGGATAAAGATGCTGAGACAACAGCAAGTGTCTGAAGGCTGACGGAGGCACCCACCATCTTAATTTCACTGAGAGGCAGGGTGAGATGAGAATAGAGGGGCCACCGCTCGACCAGGCACACTGGAGTTCCTTGGCGGCTGTGAGAAGAGTGGTTTCAGTCAATTGGTTGGGGTCATAGCTGACTCAGATCACATAGAAGAATGTAAGAAATGAACAAGGAATGGGACTTCTCTGGTGATCCAGTGGTTAAGACTTTGCCTTCCAATGCAGGGCATGCATGGTTGATCCCTGGTTGGGGAAGTAAGATCCCCACATGCCTTGGGGCCAAAAAACCCCAAAGTTAAAACAGAAGCAATATTGTAACAAAGTTAATAAAGAGTTTAAAAATGGCCCACCTCCAAAATCCTTGAAAAAACAACAAAAAAAAGAAGTGAGCAAAGGATTTAGATATTCATTTAAAAATGTTTCCAGGAAGGCGGCTGTAGCTTGAGGAAGAAAGGAGGTCTAAGGGAGGGTGTTTTTAACTTGAAGTCTAGTTGTGGTACCATATTATAAAAGTTTCAGGTGCTCTACATATTGTACTATTTATTGAGTACGCCAAAGCCTTTGACTGTGTGGATCACAACAAACTGTGGAAAATTCTTTAAGAGATGGGAATACCAGACCACCTGATCTGCCTTCTGAGAAATCTATATGCAGGTCAAGAAGCAATAGTTAGAACTGGACATGGAACAGCAGACTAGTTCCAAATAGGGGAAGGAGTACATCAAGGCTGAATATTGTCACCCTGCTTATTTAACTTCTGTGCAGAGTATACCATGTGAAATGCTGGGCTGGAAGAAGCACAAGCTGGAATCAAGATTGCCGGGAGAAATATCAATAACCTCAGATATGCAGATGACACCACCCTTACGGCAGAAAGTGAAGAAGAACCAAAGAGCCTCTTGATGAAAGTGAAAGAGGAGAGTGAAAAAGTTGGCTTAAAGGCTCAACATTCAGAAAACTAAGATCATGGTATCTGGTCCCATCACTTCATGGCAAATAGATGGGGAAACAATGGAAACAGTGAGAGACTTTATTTTTGGGGGCTCCAAAATCACTGCAGATGGTGACTGCAGCCACGAAATTAAAAGACACTTGCTCCTTGGAAGAAAAGCTATAATCAACCTAGACAGCATATTAAAAAGCAGAGACATTACTTTGCCTACAAATGTCCATCTAGTCAAAGCTATGGTTTTTCCAATAGTCATGTATGGGTGTGAGAGTTGGACTGTAAAGAAAGCTGAGTGCCGAAGAAGTGATACTTTCGGGTGGTTTTGGAGAAGACACTTGAGAGTCCCTTGGACTGCTAGGAGATCAAACCAGTCCATCCTAAAGGAAATCAGTGCTGAATCATTGGAAAGACTGATGCTGAAACTGAGACTCCAATGATTTGCCCACCTGATGTGAAGAACTGGTTCATTTAAAAAGACCCTGATGCTGGGAAAGATTGAAGGCAGAAGAAGGGGACTACAGAGGATGAGATGGTTGGATGGCAGCACTGACTCGATAGACATGAGTTTGAGCAAGATCCAGGAGTTGGTGACGGACAGGGAAGCCTGGCATACTGCAGTCCATGGGGTCGCAAAGAGTTGGACACGACTGAGAGACTGAACTGATACAGTGATTTACAGTTTTTAAAGGGTATACTTCATTTATAGTTATAAAATATTGGTCATATTCCCCATGTTGTACACTATATCCTTGTAGCTTACTTTATATAAAACTGTTTATACCTCTTCCTCCCCGAGCCCTGTCTTGCCCCTCTCCCAGCCTATCCCCTCTGGTAACTAGTGGTTTGTTCTCTATGAGTCCTCTTCTTTCTGTTACATTCACCACTGTGCTGTATTTGTTTAGATTCCACATATAAGTGATCTCATCCAGTATTTGTCCTCCTCTGTCTGACGCACTTCACTTAGTATAATGCCCTCTAAGTCTGTCCATGTTGCTACAAATGGCAAAATTTCATTCTTTTTTATGACTGAGGAGTATTCAACTGTATATGCATCACATCTTCTTTATCATTCATCTGTGGATGGACACTTAGGTCACTTCCATATCTCAGTTATTATAAATAATGCTGCTGTGAACAATGGGGTGCATGGATCTTTTGGAATTAGCGTTCTCCTTTTTTCAGATACATATCCAGGTTTGGAATTGCTAGGTCCTATAGTAGCTCTAGTTTTAGTTTCTAGAGGACCCTTCATTCTGTTTCCCATAGTGGCTGCACCATTTTATACTCTGTATAAAATGTACAGTGTGTGACAATGGCTCAAAGGGAGGGGTTTGTAATAGTCTGTGTCAGTGAAGTTCGGCTTCAACAACAGAAATATGTGTTCTCACAATTCTGGAGGCTAGAAGTCTATGGTCAGGGTGTCAGCAGGGCTGGTTTCTCCTGAGGCCTCTCTCTTTGGTGTGTAGACGGCCGTCTTCTCCCTGTGTCTTCAGTTGCTCACCCCTCTGTGTGCGCCTGTGTCCTCATCTCTTCTCATAGGGATACAGTCATCAGGGCAGGTCATCAACTTAATCACCTCTTTAAAGACTCTATCTCTAGTTACATCACCTTCTGTAGTGCTGGAGTTGGGATTTCAATATATATGATGAAATATAAGTTTGAGAAGATACTCTTCATTTCATTACGAGATACTAGAGCATATTCTCTTGATGATATAAATGGGAGAAATGGATGATGCAACAGAGGGGAAAATATCTTAGGCGGCCATGTCCTTAGGTGGGTCAGAGGGGATATGTCCAGGGGCACTGGTACAAGGGCTGCTCTTTTCCCAGAATCCACTTCCTCCAAAGCCTATGCTTGTATATCACTGCCTGTCATGGCTGTTCATATACTATTTGTTAAAAGGATTCACCAATAATGCAGAGTTTCAGCTAATTTCTTATGGTACTATCCGTGATCAAGGCAAACGACCTTAATTGAATAAGCAATTAGCTTTGAAAATATTAGTGTGCACAAAGGCATAACAAATGAGTTTTCTAATTATTCTTTCCTGCCAGAAGCATCAGCTGTTTTGGTCTTTGACAGGAAGCTTCTAACTCTTGTAAGTAAGATATTAGCTTCTAGGTAGCTACTGAGTTCTTGGCATGATAAAGCTTTAAGGCAGATGTCCCAAACTCATGTGTCTGCTGGGTTGCGAAGGTAGTGATGGGGTGAATGACCACAGAGAGTAAGAGCTATGAGATTCGAGAAAGTACACACTGCAACTAAAGAAGTAATTGTGGCAGAACGTGGGCTCAGGGCCACCTGTTGAGTCTTTCACAAAAAAGGCAGCAGGACCCAGGTAAACCGTGAATGTATTCTCATTGATATGACCCTAGAGGCTCCAGTGTGCCACTCTGATTTGGGGTACCACCACCCCTTTCAGAGGTTTATGATCCAGGTGGGGAAGGTTGGGGTGGTTATCAAAGTCCATGCACAAGGTGTTCTGAGCACAAGTTAGGACAGGACCAAAGAGTAACAATAACTCCTACTCATGTTCTAGGTATCTCATCTTCCAGATTAGTAATATCCTTCCCCACCATGCTCAGTGACCTGGAGGCTGACCAGTATGGGCTATCCATGGCTCCTTGACCTTGGTTTCCAGTTGGTTAGTCTAGTGGGGAGCTCCAGCAGCAGACCAGATACAAGGCAAAGTAAATCTGAAGATTCATTCCCCATTCCCCTGAGCACCTATTCTCTGCAGGGTCACTGTGGGCTGAATCTGTCCTTTGTCTGAGGCCACTGGTCCTGCCCAGTGACCCTCTCCACATAGTGTCTTTCTGGGTTTGAGTAACTGCATCCTCTACTCATTTCTTGAGATCTATGTAAGGAAATGGTTCCTTGTTGTCACAAATCCTGATACATTATGGTGCTTTGTTGTTTCTCTACATCCCTTTATTATACTCTTCTCAAATGCCCCGATTTTGTTATTCTTTCTTTCTTTTTTTTTTTTTTTTCTGATGGTGTCTTAGAAAACACTTGCAATATGGTTGACAGCATTCTAACTGGTTGGAACTCACTTCATCAAACACTGTGTCATTCCTATTTTGCAGATGTTGAGATTGAGGTGAAGATTTGCCCAAGGTCAGACAAATGGTAAGTGATGGAGCTGGAGTTTGAACCCAGGCAGTCTATCTCTAGATTCTGTGCTCTTGACTGATATACAGAAGGGAGTCATTTACATTAAGATAGCAGGAGGTCACAATGATCAAGAAAATCTTAAAGATCAACTATTTTGACAGTGTCTAGAAGGATGGACATATAGGCAGAGAGGGAGTGAGGGAGAAGGAAGGAAGGACACACCAGACATATGACTGCTGTGAGCAGAAAAGGGGATTCTGTAGATGCGTCAAGGTGCTGATGAAGCAACTCTTTTCACCCAAGAGTAAAATACTAATCCTTGAAGAGAGGAAAAAGAAGCAGAAGGACAGGACATGTAGGGTTCTTCAGAACAAAAAAGAAGGGTCTGAATCTAAGACAGGGAGTGTATATAGTCACCATTGTATCAGATTCAAGTGACAGGGAGTCAGTTGACCATACATTTAGAAAAAGGAACTTGTGGGCTCATGTGACTGAAAGTCCAAGAGGAGGCTCAGCTTTGGGGTGTGGGAGTCAGGATCTGTTTGAAAAATATGCTTTTGCTCTGCATATGATGTGTAGAGCTCTACACATGACTGATAATCTACAATGTTGCCTAAAACACTGGTATGCCCTTCCTCACCTTATGTGCTCCCCATCTCCCTTGGAGAAGGCGATGGCACCCCACTCCAGTACTCTTGCCTGGAAAATCCCATGGACGGAAAAGCCTGGTAGGCTACAGTCCATGGGGTCACGAAGAGTTGGACACGACTGGGCGACCTCACTTTCACTTTTCATTTTCATGCACTGGAGAAGGAAATGGCAAGTATTCTTGCCTGGAGAATCCCAGGGATGGCGGAGCCTGGTGGGCTGTCGTCTATAGGGTCGCACAGAGTCGGACACGACTGAAGCGACTTAGTAGCAGCAGCAGCAGCATCTCCCTTGGGGTCACAGCCAGTGGTGTTCCTATGACCTGCACAGCTAAACATGATGGGTCATGCTCCTCCTGCATCTTCACTGCTTCCACGACTCCATCTCTACTCTCCTCCCCTTGGTACCTCCACTCCAGCCACCAGGGCCTCCTCTGTGGGTCTGCATCACTCTTCTGCAGCAGGGTTTTGCACCCGACACCCTCTCTGCTTGCAGAGCTCTTCCCAAGAAACCCAGATGCCCAATTCCCATCTTCTATCAAATGTCACATTCTTAGTGAGGTCTCCTCAGATCACTCTAACCAAAAATTTTAACCCCTGCCTTAGCTCCTTGAAAGAAAGGCTATGACAAACCTAGATGGCATATTAAAAAGCAAAGATATCACTTTGCCAACAAAGCTCCATACAGTCAAAGCTATGGCTTTTCCAGTAGTCATGTGTGGATGTGAGAGTTGGACCATAAAGAAGGCTGAACACTGAAGAATTGATGCTTTCGAACTGTGGTGCTGGAGAAGACTCTTGAGAGTCCCTTGGACAGCAAGGAGATTAAACCAGTCAATCTTAAAGGAAATCAACTTTGAATATTCATTGGAAGGACTGATGCTGAAGCTGAAGCTCTAGTACTTTGGCCACATGATATGAAGAACCAGCTCATTGAAAAATACCCTGATGCTGGGAAAGATTGAAGGCAGGAGGAGAAGGGGGTGACAGAGGATGAGATGGTTGGATGGCATAACCGGCTCAAATGACATGAGTTTGAGCAAACTCAGGGAGATAGTGAAGGACAGGGAAGCCTGGCATGCTGAAGTCCATGGGGTGACTCAACAACAACAACAACAACCCCTCCCAGACACTGCTGTCCCACTTACATGCTTTATATTATTATTCTCTTTAACATCCATCACTAATAGAGCATACATCTTACTTATTTATCATAGTTATTATGTCTTTCCAATGATGATGTAAAACAAAGACGTTTTGTTTGTTTTGGCCATTGCCTAACTTGGCATGCTCAGTTGTGTCTGACTCTTTGCAACCCTACAGACTGTGGCCCACCAGGCTCCTCTGTCCATTGAATTTCCCAGGCAGGAATACTGGAGTGGGTCCATTTCCTTCTCTAGGGGATCTTCCCAACCCAGGGTCAAGCCTGCATCTCCCGCATTGACAGGCAGGTTCTTTACCACTGAGCCTCTAGGGAAGCCCCTCATCAATTCTTTCGGTTCAGTTCAGTTCAGTTGCTCTCTTGTGTCCCAACTCTTTGCAACCCCATGAATCGCAGCACGCCAGGCCTCCCTGTCCATCACCAACTCCCGGAGTTCACTCAGACTCGGGTCTATTGAGTCATTGATGCCATCCAGCCATCTCATCCTCGGTCGTCCCCTTCTCATAATGAACTTTAAATAGCTACCCCTCCCTCGTTTAAAAACCTCCAGCAGTTTCTGATCACACTGTATAATCAAATGCAACTTCTCACAAGTCCTGAGATAGGGAACCTCTGAACCCTCTGGGATGTCCTGTTTCATTCTCTGGATCATCACACTCCAGTCACAAGGGCCTTCCTTCTCTCTTCAAACAGGCCTGATTCCTGTTTGGGTTTTTCCATTAGCTATGTCCCCTTCTAATTACACCTTTTTCCTTATCTTTGCATAACTGGCTCTTTCGTCTTACTCAGATCTCAGACTACGTCAAAGGGAAATTTCCCAATGCTCCAGTCAAAGGGCATCTTTTGTCTTTCCTTAGTTTATGTCCTTTCCCAAACAGTACTTATTCTAACATTCTCTATCCACTCCTTTTTTCCCTCCCTCCCCTCCTTCCTTCCTGACGTCTGTTCCACTGGATTGTCAGTTACATGAAAGCAGGGATTTTTACATGAAAGCAGGGACTTTGCCAATCTTGGACTCTGTTCCATTTTCCCAACCCTAAAAAGGTACTTCATATGTCAGACACATCAATAAGCATTTGTTGAAAGAATGGATGAGTGTATGAATTAGGTGTTCATGGACAACTTGGCAGACAGAACGGGGAGGTGGGTTATCAGCATAGGATGACGGCAAAAGGAGAGGAGATGAGTCTGGCAACTCCGTACTTGACAGAATCCTCAGGGATCCATGTTCTCGGCTTTACTTCAGCTCCTTCCCCCTCCGTCCCACTGGCAGTCTGGTCCTTTGTGTCTCATTATTGGGTCAGAGTTAGAGCAGACTTCCTCTGAGCAGTGACTTGGTCTAGTTTTCATGCTGTATGTAGAACCCAGCATCTTTTTAGTGAAAGTGCCAGAGCAACAGGGCTTCAGCCAGTGCCACTTAGTGAGGGATGGGATATGACCAAGCTCCTCCAAAAGGGAAGGTGGAGGCATGAACTCAGGGGGTACCATCTGGTGAATGAATGACACTGACATCTGGGTCAGATTGGGACAATCCAGCGAGCCAGTCAGGGAAAACTGAGGAAGAGAGGAAAGGCTCTCATAGGAATCTGATATGCTCTGGCTTTTCAGAATCGCCATTTGTTAAGTCTTGATTTCTGTTCTCGGTGCTGGTGTCCTGTATGCAGACAAGGTCATGCTGGTTCTGCGTCTGCTCTGTTTTCTTTTTCTTCTAGCAATGATTTATCATCTGTGTCTCTGCCAGAAGGGTAAGTGTTGTCAAGAGCAGGTCCTGTAACCAAAGCTGAATAGCAGCATCAGGACTAGAAACCCGGCCCTCGCCTCTCTGGCCTCGTTACCATAGAAACCGCCTAGAACATAGGGTACCACCTGAGTTTAAATTCTCAGACTTGAAGAGACACGGATGACTTCTGGAAAATGAAAGTATATAGACAAGCTATTCAAGAACTGTCTGCATCATTAAGCAAGGTGGCACCAGCCGACACATATCTTACATTTCCTGAAAAAAGCTTTGCGACATATCCTACTTAAAGGCCATTAGAATCCAGTCTAGACAAATCTCCATCAAGTGACAGAATATGAAATGCAATTGCATATTTAGAGGGTTTCCCTCTGATCTTTGGAAATGCCTCACATCCTTCACGGTCAAAATCCCATGTGGTTGGTGTGAATGTGAGAGTGTGTGTCGAAGGAATAGGTGTGTACAGCCAACGGCTCAAGTTGCAAAAACACATACTTTCTGTTTTGCTAGGCAAGTGAGAGTCTAAAGTGTTCAGCTAACAAAAGGCTGCGATGTTTTCAAATTAGCCCTCATCCTCCAAGTTGGTCACATGTCAAAATATTAGCATCCCTTTAGAATTCATCACAGATAATTATGGGTATGACAAGGTTTAATGTGCATTTTAAAACTGGTTGTTGTTGAGTATCTTACTGGAGCATCTGTGGGCCTGGGTTTCTCATAGGCAGGGATATTTTTTACCTACATGGTGGTTCCCCATGACAGCTGCCTCTAAGGCTTCATTGTTGAGAGCAAATAAAGGACTAATGATCTTATTTTATAATGTCACAGAGGTGTACAAAGGTCTTTTTTGTTGTTGTTGTTGCTTTGTTTTTTGGAGTGTATTTTCCTTAAAGCAGTAGCTTTTGACTTGTGTTTGTAACGCTGATTTAAAAAGAAAAAAAAAGACCAAGCCATGTTTTGCTGATACTGAGTGATGCTGTCAGGGAAAATAAGACAAAAAAATACAGACAGCATACTCTCCGAGGTTGGGAGCTCCTTTAAGTGGGTATTCAAGAGGACTGTGATTCTTAGCTTTGTAACATCACAGCTAAAAGCAGGGTTAGAGAGCTTTCTTGCAATAATCTGACTCAAAACATTATACCTCTTCTGTGCAAAGAGAGATCTCAGGAAGATTTTCCTTCTCCAAAGTTGGGACAGTTGAATGCCAGATACGAAAATATCTCAGGGGTGATAGGACCAGAAAGCAAAGGACACCTCAAGTCATGTAGCAGTTGGCTCTTCCAAGGAAAGTCCTTAGGGCACCAGAGGTAACGCCGTCTGGGAGTCTGCCAGCAATGCAGAGTTCTAGGTTCACTCAAGACCAATGCCATCAGTCTTCAGTGTGACCAGATGGGCAGAGAATCGGTCTGCGCATCAGATCTGGGAAGCACTACTCTAGTGAGTCAGGGGATTGAGTCATCAGTAACCCTTGGTTGTAATGCCAGAGGATCAACTGCCAGCTTCATTAGAAGAATTCATTGGCAAGCTGATCCGTGACTAAATCTGTAATAAAAATCCCACAAATCTTAACACTGGGGTCCCACGAGCCTCTTCACAAATTGGATATTTCTTTTCTATTGAGACACAGTCTTGTCCTTAAGCATGTTTGCATCTGACTTCTAATACAGGACTGACCATGTCTTTATCTTGCCAGGTACGGAGACGTGAGAAGTACACCTAATTTAGACACATCCTGTATTTGCCACATTTAAGAAGATACATTCTCCACTGTGCGTCCCATCACTGTGGAATAAAGGATGGACTTCAAATGCCCAGTTTTCTCCATAAAATTGGGAGCTGGGTATGAATATTAGAAGGAATGTGGCCTTGCCTGTCCATCCCATGGGAATAATTTTACTCAAAACAGTAGACTCATCAAGCTTATAGAAAATAGGATAGAAAACTACCATGAGATATTGCCTCACACCAGTCAGAATGGCCATCATCAAAAAGGCTACAAACAATAAATGCTGAAGAGGATGTAGAGAACAGGAACCCTCTCACACTGTTGGCAGAAATGTAAATTAATTGGTGGAGCCACGATGGAGAACAGTAGAGATTCTTTAGAAAACCAAAATTAGAGCTACCGTATGATCCAGCAATACGGGCATATATCCTGAGAAAATCTTGGTTTGAAAGGATACTTGCATCCCAGTGTTCATTGCAGCAATATCTGCAATGAACCAATGTACCCAGCTCCCAATTTTTATGATAGCCAAGACACGGAATCAACCTAAATACCCATCAACTGATGAATGGATAAAGATGTAGTACATATATACAACGGAATATTACTCGGCCATTAAAAACAATGAAGTCACTCCATTTGCAGCAACATGGATGGACCTGTAGATCTTCACACTAAGTGATGTAAGTCAGACAAAAATAAATATAACTTGATATATGATTTGTTCAGAACCTAAAACAAATGAAACAAATGAACTTATTTACAAAACAGAAATAGACCCACAGACTTAGAAAACAAACTTATGGTTACCCATGGGAAGACGAGGTAGGCGGGATAAATTGGGAGTTTGGGAGTCACATATATACTAAACTATGCGTAAATAAACAAAAAGGACCTACTGTTTAGCACAGGGAACTTTGCTCAATATTCTGTAATGACCTAAAAGGGAAAATAATTTGAAAAAGAATAGATAACGTAGTGTATGTATAACTGAATCATTTTGTTGTATACCTGAAACCAACACAACATCATTAATCAATTCTAGGCCAATATAAAATAAATGTTGGGGAAAAAAAGGACAGAGTCTGCTTCTGCAACAGATGTTCCTGCAGCAGAATTCTTGGGTCTAGAGTTTCTCAGATGATGGCACTAGGCCCAGTTTCAGCATGCACGGATGGCAGGAAAAAAACACAAAGAGATGTTGTAGGGTCCCCTCTTCAACCACCACCCCCAGTGGTTCTGGGGACATTGCAGAGTTTGATGCTGGTGTGACCATCCTTCAAACACTGCCAATTCCTTCCCCACCTTTTTTTTTCTTTTAACAAAAAGCAAGATGCCTTTTCCTGGCAAGGAGATGCACTGGGATTGTTTGCTTTATAATAGCATTATTTTTACAGTTACCTTACTGCAAGCAATCAGAGCAATAAAAGCAATACAAAGTATCTTTAAAAACATTTATTAAATGAAGAGTTGAGTCTGTGTGAAGAAGAGCACAAAGCTGTTAGCAGAAGTAGGAATACAGAACCACCCGAAATCATGCAGGCTGAACTTGCATAGCTGAAATTGGGGCGAGGCGGCTGTGATTTAAGCAATAACGGGTTTATTCATTATTTAGTATCGGTTTATTTCAGTGCCACTTGCCAGATTTGAAAAGAAGCTAAAAACGCAAACCACATGCTCAGAAAACTCAAACCCCACATAGAGTGGAGTTTCCAAAATTATCGTTCAAGAGGGACTCAGAGCAGCTGAAACACTGCACCCCAGGGGATGGGAAGACACAGTGGTGAAGGGCAGAGGGATTTGTGTTCCATCATTGGTCATTCTACAGCTGCTACCAGACCCCTCCTAAGCCCTAGCGAAATGGAGCAGGGGTCTAGGGTTCTTTTCCCGCTATGTCCTCCACCTGTCTTCTGTCTTCAAAAAACGTTACGCAAAGAATAAATTTAATCAGAGAAGTGAGAACATGCCGAAACTAAGGAAAATAGTCCAACAAGACTAAATAATAATTTATTACATAAGCAAAGTCAAGGACCTCTAGTTACTTCTCAAGGGCTAAAGGTATATTCTGAGCCATCTCCTGTGAGCTGTCTTATAGATACTGAAACCCCCACCAGGTGGGAGAAGTTAACTACACGATGGCCAGACTGTAGCCATGACATAAGCTGCCACAATTCCAAGAAATGGCCTCAAGAAAATGAAAGCAAACTGAAGATGAATCGTACTTCCGCAAGATGATGCTGGTCGGATCACAGATGACCCATTTCGAGAGGACTGTCAGAGCTGACTGTGCTTGCTTCTGCACGTGGCCCCGTCCCTCTGTCTATACAAGCTCTTGTTCACTGACTGTTTGGGGGTGGGGGTGGCTTTTGGATAGGTGTCTGCCCTCCCCACAGGTTACCAGCATAAAAAATAAAACAAACATTTCTTTCTACCAAAATTCCCCCTTTAATTGCTTTTGAGGGGCGAGCAGGTGGACCCCACTTTTGGTTATATCAGGTCCCTTGTAAGTCACTAAAACCATTCTTGAGATCAGGGACCTTTCTTGACCCAGAGGAGTAGCATCTACAAGGGTATGAGCCTAACCACCGAATGGCTTTTTTAGACTCTGTCCATTTAGGAATATAATCCCTAATCACTCTTTCAGGCAAACTTTCTCTTTGAATTGTTGCTCAAAGATAAAATGTTTGCTACCCAAGGCACCATTTCATTGAATAGCACCTTTTATCGGGAACTAAGTTATTGGCAGCTCTGAAAACTATACTGTTAATCTGTGGGGAGCATGCAAAAATTTTTTTTGAGAGATAGCGTTCAAGGACACTGATGATAAATCTATGAAAAGAGCTCTTACAAGCCAGGGATTTATGGAATTTGCCAGTTATTTGTGTCTTTGCTTTTGTCAATAACACTACGATCTGCTGTTGGTGTGGAATTATCCACTGACCCAAATCCTAGCAAGCTATCAAAATCTGTTTCTCAGCTAAAGTCGTGCAGGGGGGAGATACATTTATCAGTGCCAGGCAGGCGGCCACTCCACAGAGGGGGCTATTTGTGACTCCTTTCAGTGCCAGTCAAAATGGAGAATTAGGGATAAATCACAACCCACTTACACAAATAGTTTTCAACCATTACTAAGCACTCATTGTTTCAAAAGTACCATCACAGAAAGGCTGTCTCCTGGTTTCCTGTGAACTTTTAAAGGATAATGATCCCCAATTTGTTTATCTAATGCACAACCCTGAGAATTACTGACATGGCCAACGTGATTTATTGTTCTCACATTATGCAAAGTGCTCTGGGGAGATCATGGCTCATTATGCAAAATCAAAACCATTGCTGTTCACTTCAATGAGTCTCAATGTGTCACTGCCTGGTGCCCTCCTTGACTGACGACCATGTTTGTCAGCGACCCGGTGCCTAAGAGTTCAAGGCAAGACCGAAATGCCAAGTATAGAGTCTTATGTGGGGAGATGCCAAGTTGGACCAAAATCTGGTCCAAATAATGAAAGGCGGCACATGGGTGCTCCATAATGAAAAGGTGAACCTCAGGGTCTTAGAACACAAATTAGAGAGAAAACAGTGGCTGCATTTAACACAAAAACTTGAGAAAAATGGCTGGCTTTCTCCCTTTATTTTTCTGGCTAGAGAGAAGGGGACTGTGTGCTTCTGAGTCTCTCATTTTTTTTAAATTATTTATTTTTAGTTGCACTGGGTCTTCATTGTGGTGTGAGGGCTTCTCATTATGATGGTTTCTCTTATTTCAGAGCATAGGCTCTAGGCACGTGGGCTGCAGAAGTTGTGGCTCATGGGCTAGTTGTTCCACAGCATGTGGGATCTTTCTTCCTGGACCAAGATTGAACCCATGTCCCCTGCATTGGCAGACGGATTCCTAACTACTGTACTACCAGGGAAGTCCCCAGGAGTCTCTTTAAAAATAGAAATTTATTCCTCTCAACTACCAGACCCAAGTCTTAGTGGTATCTATGTCAGATTAGAGCTTCATTGTTACTTTGAAATAGTTATTATAAAATAGTTCTATTAGTTTAGAGATCTACTCAGATTATCACAAGAGATTTCAGCATTTAATTTGTCAAGAGAAAGAGACATAGTTTCAACTGATGCAAATTTTTGAATGCTTGTAAAAAGATTAAATGTATTTTATTACCTATTTATCAATGCTGACTATCAAGAATTTGAAAGGCTCATTAAAAAGGGATTTGATGTGACCATTTCAAGAATGAAACCAGATAGTTAAAAGTTATGCACAGGCATGCCAGCTAAAGTTTCTCATTAACAAATTTAAAAGGTTGTTATTTGGAAGTTATAACAAATTTAGCATCTAACTTTTTAAATTGCTTGTATTGTGGTTTTTTAAAATCATAATCAGATCATTGTAAGAAACACACCACTTTTTCAGGGGCCCCGATATATTCTCTGAAGACCCTCTCAATCCCCCAGAGCTGCTCAAATTTATGTGGATGATAAAGTTTGGGATGTGCTGATCCCAAGAATGATTCCATAGGGTTAAGAACACTTCTCTCCTTGTATCATCTTTGAAAACTCCCATCTCTATGTAGAGAGAAATGTCCAGACCTTAGCTGAATATCAGCTTTCTGACCAACCCTCTGCCATTTGCAATGAAAGAATCCAAGCTGGAGTGAGAGATAAGGGAACTCAGGAATAAGTGGGCCCAACAGGTAAGAACTCAGATACAAGGTGGGGTCAACAACTGGTCCTCCTCAAGACAGATCTGGACTTAGACCAACTTGAATCTTCTTTTAGTTACAGTTGATTTACAATGCTGTGTTAGTTTCAGGTGTACAGCAAAGTGATTCAATTATATATCCATTCTTTCTCATGTATGCATATATCCATACATATATCCATTCTTTTTCAGAGTCTTTTCTCCTATGGGTTATCACAGAATATTGAGTGGAATTACAGGTGCTATACAGTAGGTCCTTATTGGTTATATACAATAAGTTATATTGGTTATATAACCTTATTGGTTATATACAGTAGTGTGTCTATTTCATCCCAAGCTTCTGATTTATCAGTTCAGTTCAGTTCAGTCACTCAGCCGTGTCTGACTCTTTGCGACCCCATGAATCGTAACACGCCAGGCCTCCCTGTCCATCACCTACTCCCAGAGTTTACTCAAACTCATATCCATCAAGTCGGTGATGCTATCCAGCCATCTCATCCTCTGTTGTCCCCTTCTCCTCCTGCTCCCAATCCCTCCCAGCATCAGGGTCTTTTCCAATGAGTCAACTCTTCAAGTGAGGTGGCCAAAATATTGGAGTTTCAGCTTTAGCATCAGTTCTTCCAATGAACTAACCCCTCCCAAATTTCCCCTTTGATAACTGTAAGTTCATTTTTGATATCTGTAAGTTTTGTCAATAAGTTCATTTGTATCACTTTTTAAAAACTTAAACCCCAGATATGAGTGATACAATATGATATCTGTCTTTGTCTGATGTGAATGTAAATTAGTAAAACCATATGGAAAACAGTATGGAGGTTCCATGAAAAGCTAAAGATAGAACTATCTTACGACCCAGCAATCCCACCACTTGGCATATATCCAGAGAAAACCACAACTAGATAGGACATATGCATCCCAATGTTCATTGCAGGACTATTTACAATAGCCTAGACATGAAAGCAACTGGATAAAGAGGGTGTAGTACCTATTAATAGATACAATGGGATATTACTCGGCCATAAATACGAACGAAATAATGCCATTTGCAGCAACGTGTCTGAGCCTAGAGATTATCATACTAAGTGGTGTAAGCCAGCTTGAGTCTTAACTGTGCTCTCCTTTACATCCCACCCCCACTCCTCCCAAGCCCTCAACTGTAATGCAAGCCAGCAGCACATTTCCTTGAGATCCCTGTTGCCTCTGTGAGTTCAAGACAGCAGCAAACTTCGTATCACAGAGATGGATGTCAAATGAGTAATGAACTCAGATCTTGGGGAGGGGGATTCAGGGACTGTCACTCCTGGGAATGACCCAGTGACAGCAGTTGGACACACACAGCCCCTGGGTCATGCTGCTGCATTACTGCTGGCAGAAAGTCAATGAAAAATTTGGAGAGGAATTTTTCAAAGAAGGGAAGGGATTAGTTCAGAAGGGAGCAGTAATGATTTCATTCCAAACCAGGCACTCCAAGGCTCCACTTTAACCCCAGTCTTTCATCTGGGTCCCAGCCACGCTTGGCTTCTAGAGGAGAGAGCAACTCTGCCGACTTTCCAGGGTCAAGTGGCCATTTGAATGCGTTTGGATTCCTCTTCAGGAAACTAGATAACCACTGCTGTTTGAAAAAGGCACCTGTGGCACAAAGGCTTCTATGGATTTTGGCTCTGGGAAGAATAAAGAGAATTTGGTTTTAGAAAGAATCATGCTTTCCTTCCTTCAAAGAAATCTATTATGTGGTCATAATGGCCAGCCCTGAATGGTACATAAATAAACAGAAGACTCAATGAATGTTTTGTACATGAACAACTTGCTCAATCTGGGACAATATTTATTTAGACATCATTTTGCTATTGTTGCTGTTTAGATCAGAGGTCTCCCACAAATGGGGCCAAAATGGAGTGGACTGGGTGGGTCCTGAGGTCATCTGGAAAATGCAGTTCTGAATTGGAGAAGCTTCAGCAGGCTGTGACCAAGCAGAGTTCTCACCTGCCTGTCAGTTTCTAGTTTTACAAGAGAACTCAGAAACCCAGAACTGACATAAGGTTTGCTGATGTTAAACCTAGCAATAAAATTTACATATTTTTCTTTTAGAAAAAAAATCTCTGTGAGTAATCAAGATTCCCTTCAGTAGGTGAATGAATCAATAAGCTGTGGTCATTGTAGATTTTTTGATGATGGCTGTTCTGACTGGTGTGAGGTAATATCTAATGGTAATTTTGATTTGCATTTCTCTAATAATTAGCAATGTTCGCATCTTTTCATGTGCTTTTTGGCCATGGGTATGTCTTCTTTGGAGAAATGTCTATTTAGATCTACTGCCCATTTTTTGGATTGGGTTGTGGTTAATAATGAAATATTGCTTGCGTGTGCTAAGTCACCTCAGTCATGTCTGATTCTTTGAGACCCTGTGGACTGTAGCCAGCCAGGCTCCTCTGTCCAGGGGATTCTCCAGGCAAGAATAATGGAGTGGGTTGCCATGTCCTCCTCCAGGGGATCTTCCCAACCCAGGGATTGAATCCATGTCTCCTGCATTGCAAGGAGATTCTTTACCGTTGAACCACCAGGGAAGCCCATGAAATATTATTCAGGAATTTTCCAAAAAAAGGGCTATCAAGCCATGACAAGACATGGAGTAACCTTAAATGTACATTACTAGGTGAAAGACTCAACTTTAAAAGGCTACATACAGCACGATTCCAATTATATGATATGAAAAAGGCAAAATGGTGGAGGAAATAGAAAGATCAGTGGTTTCCCAGGGTGGGATGGCGGGGAGGATGAACAGGGAGCACAGGGGATGTTTAGGCCATACTAAAATACTCCAAATGAGACTGTAATAATGGATATATTTCATTATACATTTATTCAAGCCCATAAAATGTACAACATACAAGTGAACCCTAATGTAAATTACAGACTTCAGGTAATAACGGATGTCAGTGTAGACTCATCAGTTCTAACAAGTGTCCACTTTGGCAGGGAATGTTGACAATGGAGGTGTGCTTATGTGGGAGCTGGGGGTGAATGGGAAATTTCCCCTCAAGTCTGCTTTGAACCTAAAATTGCTCAAAAAAGTAAAGTCAAAAAAAGGTCCTGTGTAGCCCAAGCACCCACATATCTGATTGAGAGGACACCAATTTGCAACTTTTGATTAAAAGGGAGCAGTTACTACCATCTCTTTGGGGGCTTCTAAGGTGGTGCTGGGGCTTCCCTCATAGCTCAGTCGGTAAGAATCTACCTGCAATGCAGGAGACCCAGGCTTGATTCCTGGCTCAGGAAGATCCCCTGGAGAAGGGAATGGCAACCCACTCCAGTATTCTTGCCTGGAGAATCTCATGGGCAGAGGAGCCTGGCAGGCTAGTCTAAGGGGTCACGAGTCGGAAACGACTGAGTGACTAAGCACACTCGCAAGGCGGTGGTAGTGGTAAAGAAACCACCAGAGCAGGCAGCCATAGAAAACACAGATTTGATCCTTAGGTTGGGAAGACACCCTGGAGGAGGGCATGGCAACACACTCCAGTATTCTTGCATGGAGAATCCTATGAATGGAGGAGCCTGGTGGGCTGCAGTCCATAGGTTCGCACAGCTGGACAAGACTGAAGCGACTTACCACGCATGCATGCAAGTCCTACCATCTAATTAGTCCGTAATTAAGACACTTAAGGAAGTAGGATTTTCTCTTGCTAATAGTGGTCACTACCTAAAACTCGGTAAACCAAGAGCATATTAAGGAAGTATAACTCTAGTGGACCTTGGTAAAATAATAAATGTTGTGGCAAAGTGGCAGATGTTTTTACCACCTCCTCTGCTTCCTAAAGAAATTTTTAGGAATGAGAACTTTGTACTCATTTAGGAGAGAATTACCAGACAGCTCTGGCAATTTGTGAAACATCATCTTAAAACTGCAAACCTGGAATAAAAATCCTAACCACGCTTTGCACTGTTTGAAAAAAAGGTGTGAAAATTCCCTAATGGCTGAAGTCTTTAATATTTTTTTTTAACCTTGAATTTTTGTTGGTAGTAAAGCCCAGACCCAGGAAACCTTTTACCAAGAGGTTTAATAATGAATTAGAGCCAATCCTTTAAGGGCGCTAAGTCACCAGGAATCCCACCATCTCTTAGAAAGTGGAACTCCTGGTCTCATGAGTGAAAACTGAGAAACAGTGAAAAAACAAATGTTTGGTCCACCCTTCCTCATGGCTCTGTCACATGACTAGGAAAATCAATAACAGTACAAGCATCCAATGATGATCTCATTTTTTTTTTTTTTTTTTTTTTTACGGAGCATCAATTCACGGCTAAATGATGGCACTTCATAAAGGACACAGTTAGATAATTCCATTGTATCTGAAGTCGAGTACGTTAATGTAGCCTGAATTAATTTCCCTGGTGTTAAAGTGCAAACTGGGCTAATAAAAGTGACACATTGACTTTTCCAGAGAATAATGTGCAGCTTATGAGGAATGGCAGCGTAAATGAAAATTAGCCTCAAGACAATGTTAATTATCCTCTACCCATTAGCAGAAGGGGGATTGAATGACTCATTTTACAGCAAAGAAAACCCTGCTGGCTTCGTAAAGGGAAACTATAGTATTTAATGTTCTACTTCAGGCTAACAATGTGGCTGTATAGAGAGAAGAAAGAGTGAGACACACACCACATGCGAGGTACAAACTACGAGTGCCATCTTGTTGAGTTCTTTTAACACGCCCATCCTCCCTCTGATGTCCAAGAAACTGCTTCATAAAAAGCATTCAAGACAGGTACTGCGGACTTCCCTGGCGGTTCAGTGGTTAGGAATCCACCTGCCGATGTTGGGGACACAGGTTCTATCTCTGGTCCGGGAAGATCCCACATGCTATGCGGCAACTAAGCCCGTGCACCACAACTGCTGAGCCTGAGCTCTAGAGTCTGGGAGCGGCCAGTACAGAAGGCCTCACACCTAGAGCTTGCGCTCCACAATAAGAGAAGCCACCAGAATGGCAAGACCACGCACAGCTAGAGAGCAGACCCCGCAGAGCAATGATGGCCTGACACAGCTGAAAAGGAATAAATAATTTTTAAAACATTTTTTAAAAGAGAGGTACTGTGATGGCAGTCATTTCCATGACACACAGTGACCCTGGGAACACACAAAGCCAGTATATTATTGCAGATACAATTGAAATCAATAGAATTGCATTTACAGTGTATACATAATACAGTACTTGTTTTTTTTCCAGAAAAAGAATGTAAAATGATTGATTTTTATAAAAAACAGACAGACATCTCCTTAGTTTTTTTTTATATAAGCAAGAGGTTCACTTTTAATTGTGAATTGTTGTCCAACATTTTAGAAAATAGAATACAAACAGACAAAATTTCAGAAAGTACGCCATAGCTCTAATGGGTCAAATAAGAAGCAAATAGTTAAAAATTTGGAGATCTTACTGTAAGTATTATCATTTTAAACTTTTTTTTGTAAAACTCAATTACTGCATGCATGCCAGTGAAGTTTAAAAAGAAAGAGAAAAGTTTAAGCAGTAAATGCTGTGAACATTTAAATAAATATAACATGTATGTACATATACAGCTTTCTAGTAGGTATATATCATTTCTGCCTGGTAATTTTCTCCCTCCCCTCTGTGTCTTCCACTTCAGCATAATACGATATGACAAAACAACAACAATGGGAAAAGAAAAAAAAAACACACTAAAAATAGCACTACCATATGACCCAGCCGTCCCACTGAGTTTTCCTTAGGTCTTTTACCAGAAAGTGAAAGTGAAAGTCACTTAGTCGTGTTAGACTCTCTGAGACCCCATGGACTATACAGTCTATGGAATTCTCCAGGCCAGAGTACTGGGGTGGGTAGCTGCTTCTCCACGGGATCTTCCCAGCCCAGGTCTCCCACATTGCAGGCAGATTCTTTACCAGCTAAGCCACCATGTCTTCTATCAACTTCCTGCTTTGCTGTAGAACTTCAGGAACTGGCTTAGATGGGTTCATGCCAAAGCTGCTGATGGATACATACAGACTTCCCACTGGCTTAAGCCTGAATTTTGTGGATGGAGAGGCCTTTGTTTTACAAAATTTGAAATCGTGTGGCTAAACGAGGTTTTGTTAACTGACTGAGTATGGAAAGAAATTTCTTTTATTTCCCTGTTTCTATTTTATTCTGGAGTATTGCCAATTAACAAACTTTCGATAGTTTCAGGTGGACAGCAAAGGGACTGAGCCTTATAAATACATGTATCCATTTTCCTCCAAACGCCCCCTCCCATCCAGGCTGCCCCATAACATTGAACAGAGTTTCCTGTGCTAAGAGGTAGGTCCTGGCGGGTTACCCATTTAAAATATAGCAGTGTGTACACCTCCATCCCAAACTCCCTAATTGCCCATCCTCTGCTTCTGACAATGGAAAGAATCTTCCTGATGCCTCAGTGGTAGAGCACAGTGCTCAGATGTATCCAGTTATCTTCTATCTTCTTTGTCTAAATAAACAGGACCACTATTGACGCCCCCATCCCAACTCTGAATCTGCTGCTGGGGTTGATGCTAATAGCTTATAGTTCAAGAATCCTGAGAACTACCTCTGGACAACGGGAGCTGCTTCCCCTGGTATTATCTGCAAGATTCTGCTTTTCCTGAAAACCACCCCAAACCATGGCCCATGCCAGACTGATGGGGAAGAAAAAAGACCATCTTCCTTGTCCCCTGGGGCCTCCATTTAGTGACTCATTCGCTAGGATAGCAGTCCCCAATCTTTTTGGCATCAGGAACTGGTTTCATGGAAGACAGTTTTTCCGTGGACTGGAAGTGGGGAGGTTTGAGGATGAGTCTAGCACATATGTTTATTGTGTACTTTATTTCTAATCTAATGCTGCCAATATTCTGACAGGAGGTACCCGTACGCCACCTGGAGGTTGGGGACCCCTAACCTAGAGCTTCCCATGGGCTCAGGCTGAGGATCGGCTTCCACAAAGCCGATATCAGATAACAGCCTGGCTACCTGGTCCCCTCCCACTTTCCTTATAGTTGTCTCCTGAGACCACCTCCTCAGTTAATCACTTAGATGGGAAACTTCATCCCACTTCTAGAAAACCCAAACTAAAACAGAGTCATAGCTGTGATATCCATAACTCAGAAATAAAGGAGCAGAAAACCGAGGGTTCCTGCAACCTGACTCCATGCTGGGCTGAACTGCAGAAGAAATAATAACACCTTCAGGTGAAGTGATGGCTCAGATGGTAAAGAATCCGCCTGCAACGCAGGAAACTCAAGTTCAATCCTTGGCTCAAGAAGATCCCTTGGAGAACCAAATGGCTACCCACTCCAGTATTCTTGCCTGGAGAATCCCATGAACAGAGGAGCCTGGTGGGCTACAGTCCACAGAGTTGCCAAGAGTTGGACAAGACTGAAAGACTAGTATATTACTATATTCAGGTAAAGTTGGAAAGAGGAGAGCAGAGGGAACAGAGCCATCCGCTGAGTTTTGCCCCACAGCATATACTGGGAACTGACATGGTTACCTTCTGAAGACAGCAGCTGAAGTATTAAGCAAAATCTGCACGAACAGACTTACAGACTTAGGAAACAAACTTATGGTTACCAAAGGGAAAAGGTGGGGGAAGGAATAAATTTAGAGTTTGGGATTGACACACACTTCTAATATTTAAGAGATAACCGACAAGGACCTACTGTATGACACAGGGTACTCTGCTCAATATTCTGTAAGTAATCTAAATGGGAAAATAATTTGAATAAGAAAGGGGACTTCCCTGGTGGTCCAGGGGTGGAGATGCAGAGGATGTGATCTGGATCCCTGGTCGGTTGGGGAACTAAGAACCCACATGCTGTGGGGAAATCAAGCCCAGGTGCTCCAACTGCTCAGCCGGAACGCCAAAACTAGAGAGTCCGTGCGCCATAACTAGAGAGTCCGTGAACTGCAATGAAAGATCCCATGTGCTGCAACCAAGACCTGATGCAGCCAAATAAATGAATACTTTTTTAAAAAAAAGAAAGAAAAGGAACAGATACATGTATAACTGAATCACTTTGCTGTATATCTGAAAGTAACACAACATTGTTAAACTATACTTTAATATAAAATTAAAATTAAAAAAATAATCTGAATGTAATTAAGGTTTGAGACCGCTTGGGAGCATGCTACATCTCCCGGTGGTAAGGCACATGGGCATGGGCATCTCTATAGACAGCAGTGGTCCAGACGAAGACCAGTAACATCTGGGTTGATTCACAAGCCCAGGAGGAAAGAAGGACTGACACAGAGGTTTGAGGACCTCCCCTTGAACCCAAGGCATGACATGGCAAATAAGAAACTCCCTAGAATTTCTGTTGGATCATGGAGAAAGAGAGAGTTGAAACTTTGGGGTCACCTGAGATATAGGAGGGATGCAGGAGAAGTGAAAATCAAGTGGAGAATTATAGAATAATAGATACATTTACATTTCTTGCATGGGTAAGGTACTGAGATGATGGTAACACCTGAAAAAAAAAAGTGAAAAGTGAAAGTGTTGGTTGCTCAGTCATGTCTGACTCTTTCCAACCCTTATGGACTATAGCCCACCAAGCTCCTCTGTCCATAGACTTCTCCAGGCAAGAATACTGGAAGCCTTTCCCTTCTTGAGGGGATCTTCCTGACCCAGGGATTGAACCTGCATTGCAGACAGATTTTTTATCATCTGAGCCACCAGGGAAGTCCCATGATGGTGGCCTCTAAGAGGCTTCAAAACCATTTCAGATCCTGACCATCTGTTGGATGCTACAGTCCCAAAGCACAAGCTGTGAAAGCAAAAGCGCCTAAACTCAGAAGCACGGGGCTGGGCATGCTTTCGTCACTGGTGCCGCCTGATAAAGGCACCTGGGTCAGTCTTGTGGGTACAATATTAGCATTTCTGGGCACCTGTATCTGAATGGGTAAGTTTCCTGGGCACAAGAAGAGAAAAAAACCCCTTGATTCTCAGGTCTGCTCTGAAGCTCTATTAACACTGAGTCACAGATGGGACTTGTCAGGACAGAGCTGACAGTCACAGATCGGTCATTCCGTCATCCGTTCATTCAGGCATTCACGAATCAAGTAAGTGTTTATCAAGCGCCTACTATAAATCAGACATTCTTTGGTTTTGGGCATTTAGGAGCTATGGCAACAGAAAAAGACTCATTCTCATAGACAGTACATTCTAGAGGCGAAGAAAGACAATTCATAAATAAAGACCAATATCATTTTAGATAGTGGTGAGTGCTCACAAGATGCATGAAATTGTTGTTCTAGCCACTCCGGGATTCTTGACTGGATGATTCCATGGACAGAGGAGCCTGGCACTGTACAGTCCAGGAGGTCACCAAGAGTCAGACATGACTTGAGCACGCACGCAGGCACATCCGCAGTTTGATAGAAGTATAAATGGAGGGACAGAGGAATAAGAGATACGCTTAAGGTCAAGGCTAGGAATGTAGTTTGCAGACTAGATGGTTCCATTTCAGTGTCCATATGACTGTGGTTGGCTGTTGCCAGCCTGGCATTATACTACAGCCACAATATAATGTGAGTCTATAGACGCCCCCTCACAGCATTGTGACTGCAACTGAAAGATCCACTTAAATGGTTACTTTTACATTATTTGACTCCACCTCAACAAATTATATTTAAAGGCAATTATATTACCTTCATGTCTAAAATAATGTCTTTACACAGTGACATGGTCTTCTGTACGGTAGAAACCGATAACAATCTCAGACTGGGACCATGATTCAGGAACCAGATGAAACGCAGATGCACCATTCTGATTTCAAGAACTGGGAAACCATCCCCAGGTTACGACTGTTGATCTATGATATAACCAGAGAAAGCTATGTCATCGTAAAACTGAAATGCCTGAAAATTTACTTTCACTTTTATTTTCTCAAATAAGTGCTGGCTATTTTCATGTGTTGTAGCCAATTATATTTAAAATCAGTTGCCTAGAATATAGGTGTGAAAGGCACCTTTTTTTCCTCCTTCCATCATTATAATTCAGTCTACCTCACTCTTCCCTTCCTACACCAGCAGTATTCTCCCTCTGCGTGCATCTCCAGTTTGCCCCTCAAATTCTTCTCCTCTAATCTAGATTTTTCTTTAGCCATAGTGTGTTGTAGAAACAATGTAACTTTACTAGCCACATCTCACAGTTTCATGTTTCTATTTATTCAGATCAGACGCTTAAAAAAAAAACCATGTTATGAAAGCCTCTTATTTTCTTATTGCTAACAAGAGAGTTTTATTTTAAATGAACAGTTTATAGAAGGCTGTGGCCACCAACCCCTGAGTCCAATTATGGAGAGAAGGTTTCTGGAGTTTGGGGTTCATTAGGAAGAAAGTCAAACTAAAAATAAAATAACTAGAACCTGAGTTTCAGACATGCCAGTTTGCCATAATCCACTTTAGACTGTTTTACAGCGAAAACAGCTGATGACAAACCCGAAGGGAGTGCAGAACCCAAAATACATGTGGGCCATGGTGTTTCACTTTTGGTGGTGAATAAAATTCAGAAAACATCACCATGGCCAGATTTGAAGCAGTCCTGATCTCCTTATAGATCAGCTGAGATATTTTTTAGTGACAAGGAATATGGATAATCTACTGGGACTGTGACCAAGGAGACAGGCTTGAAGGATTACATTGCAGGGTTATTTTTAAGAGTGAAAAGTTGGAAGCCTGGGACATGGGTAAATAAAGAGGGCTCAGCATACTCTGTGCTACTGTAATGGCAACAGCACCACGTGCTCATCACATTGCATCCTTTCCTGGGTATTAAAAAACACAAGATTTCTCGGTCTCCCTGATCTTAGGTTGGGAGTGTGTGCCTGAGAGCCAGCAACTGGGAATGAGAGCAGGGGATGAAGCACTGTGTCTGTTCCAAGACAGCGCATGCCCCTAGAACCCAGATCTTGGAGCCAAAATAACGTCTTCAATAAAAGGAACTGGGGATCCTTGAAGAAATGGCAGATGCCAGTCTGCAACACGACAAGTACATGATGAGCCTGGGACCTCTTCTGAAAGTGAAAGTGTTAGTAGCTCAATCATGTCCGACTCTGCAACCCCATGCACGGTAACCTGCCAGGCTTCTCTGTCCATGGAATTCTTCTGGGTTGCCATTCCCTTCTGCAGGGGATCTTTCCAACGTAGGAATCAAACCTGGGTTTCCAGCATTGCAGGCAGATTCTTTACCATCTGAGCCACAAAGGAAGCCCAGGACTCTCAAGGTGGCAGGCAATTTAAAAAGTGCTCAAAAAGAAAAAAGAAAAAGGATAATGGCATGCTGAAAGGGCACAAGGACCAACTGAAGGAGTTTTATATGGACAAATCTGGGATAATCTGAGCAAGAAACTAAATCATGAGAAGGATGGATTGTATTCCACAGAATAAAACAAATATCCATGGGTCCATAGCTGATATAAACACATAGTGGAATACATAAATGAACTACAATTAATAAACATAGAAACAAGGATAGAAATAGAAAATCAGCAGAGGTGAACACTGTTCATAGCGATGACTGTTTTGGAGTTGAATTAAGGGATGCCACAATTTGTAGGCAAAGTATGACAATCAATAGGATATTTACATAGTCTCCAAGTATCTCTACAGTTATTTAATACACTGGGGAAAACAGAAAGGCCACAGTGTAGAGGTCTGGAAGATGCTATCTTAACCAAACACTCCAAGCTAGCCTCCCCTGTAACAGGATATAATGACGCCATCCACCAGCCAATACAACTCACCAAGAAGGGCACAGCATAATTTCCATGGTATTCATGCCAAAAAAGGACATCCTGAATTTAATCACAAGGAAACATTAGCCAAATCCAAACTGAAGCACATCCTACAAGATAACTGGCCAGTACTCATTGAAGGCAAAAGGAGAAGGGGGTGGCAGAGGATGACATGGTTAGGCAGCCTCAAAAACTCAATGGACGTGAATTTGAGCAAACTTTGGGAGATAGTGGAGGACAGAGGTGTCTGGCATGCTGTAGTTCATGGGGTCACAAAGAGTCAGACACAACTTAGTGACTGAACAACAACAACTCATAAAAAATGGCAAGGTCATGAAAAACTAAGTATAAGGAATTATCTCAGAGTAAGAGTGAGTGACTCATGCCAGAAAAGGGCATTAATGGGACAATGGCAGAATCCAAATAGGTCTGTATTGATTCACATTCCCATATCAATATTTATTTCCTGGTTTTGATCAATTACACTGTGGTTATGTAACATGTTGACATTTAGGGAATTTCAGTAAAGAGCCTATGGGAATTCTTTCTATTATTTTTGCAACATATTTTTAAGCCTAAATTTATTTCAAAATGAAAATGGAACAAGTAAGGCCCATGTGTTTCCTCCACCCCTCTCTTTCCTTTCCAGGTTATTCTTGGAAACGATGCATTGAGGTGGGAGCATCACAAAATGGAAAAAGCCTGGATCCCCGAGTTAGCTGATAGAAAAGCTCCTTGCCAACCTGATGGTAACTCTACATGAGTGAGAAATACATTTTTGTTGTGCTAAGACCCTGAGATTTCCAAGAACATTGGTTACTGTACTATAACCTACATTATTTTGGTTAACATAACTATGCGACAGGTAATGGGAATAACTGGTTCTATGTGCAGAGACATGGGCCGATCATTAGAAATGTTGCTGCTGCTGCTGCTAAGTCACTTCAGTCATGTCCGACTCTGTGCGACCCCAGAGACAGCAGCCCACCAGATTCCCCCGTCCCTGGGATTCTCCAGGCAAGTATACTGGAGTGGGTTGCCATTTCCTTCTCCAGTACAGGAAAGTGAAAAGTGAAATGAAGTCGCTCAGTCATGTCCGACTCTTAGCGACCCCATGGACTGCAGCCTACCAGGCTCCTCCGTCCATGGGATTTTCCAGGCAAGAGTATCGGAGTGGGGTGCCACTGCCTTTTCCAAGAAATGTTACTGGTGAAGAAACAAGGAAGTTGCAAGGCAGTAACTTCAGAATGACAGCTTTGAAGTGGAAATAAAATCTCCAGTGTTCACTACAGATTTCACATGTGCATGAATGTGTACGTGTATGAGATGTGGACTAATGTGTATGGTGTGTGTATCTTCTACACGTGTATGAATGGGCGTGTAAAAGCCTAGAATGAGCTTGAAAAGAACACACGGTTAAAACAGTGGTCATTCCTGACTGGAGGGAGGGGTAGAAGACAGTAAGATGGGAAACTTCTATGCAATACTTTAAAGATAATAATGTATTCAGTGATCATTCTTACAATTAAAGTTCACAATAAAAGCAGGCCATTCAGTTGTTGACCTCAACCGAGTGATGTGTCAACCCATGGCAGAGATGTATTTTCATAGCAGACATCATTAGTCCGGTAGGGCCAGACTCTCTATTTATTGTGTAATGAAGCTTTGTTTCCCTAGAGGATTAAGCCTCAGAGTCAGAGCAAGACAGAAACGGCATAAAGTTCATTACTTTAAAAAATTTCCTTAATTGTCCATAAAGTATGGTGTAGGTGGTTTCATGTGTCCAATCAACACAGTGATCTTCACAGACTTGAATGCTGAAGAATCACTGGGCTGGGACTTCCCTGGTGGTCCGGTAGGTAAGAATCTGCCTGCCAATGCAGAGGACATGGGTTTGATGCCTGGTCCGAGAAGATTCTACATGCCTTGGGGTAACTAAGCCCATATCCACAACTATCAAGCCTGCGCGCTCCACAACAAGAGAAGCCACCACAATGAGAAGCCTGTTGCACCACAGCTACAGAGTAACTCGAGCACAGCAACAAAGACCCAGTGCAGCCAAAAAGAAATAAACCAATAAGTAAAAGTTTTGAAAAATCATCAAGCTAAAGAGAGAAACCAGACCAAACTCCAGGTGCAGACATCTAGGATAACGCCCTCCAATGTTAAGTACACAATTCCTATGAGCCAATGGCTGGAGAAACATCCGTACATGATTTCTTCTGCTCTAATATTTTGTGTCTCAAGTTCAAAGCATGCTAAAAGATATGTCCAATGTTGCAGAATTAAGTAAAACAACGAAGTTTCATCTTCCTGGGGTTCATTTCCAAAGATAGTTCTTCAATTAATTACAGCCCAATTTCATTTTACAAGGCTTTCTGTCATTTTTTAACAAAAAATTTTTATTGGCGCAGAGTTGATTTACAATGCTGTGTTAGTTTCAGGTGTATAGCAAAGTGACTCAGTTATACATATATGATACATGTATATACATGTTATACATGTATGACATGTTATATATATACATATATCCACACTTCTTTTAGATTCTTTCCTCATATGGGTCATTACAGAGTTTTGAACAGAGTTCCCTGTGTTATACAGTAGGTCCTTATATTAGTTATCTATTTTTTATATAGTAGTGTGTATATATCAATTCAAACCTCCCAATTTATCCCTTAGTAACCAGGAGGCTTTCTCAACAGAGACTACATCTTGTCTGTCATCTTTCCATTTGGCTCTTCCTCACAATGATCTGGAATAATTACAATTCTCTTGTTTTCTTCTTTTTCTTCTAGACTTTTTGTCTTAATCTGAACTACTGAATCCAGTCTGCCGTCTCTCCCTGCCTCCCCTACCTGGAGGGACCTATTTTTAAGAAACATATTTGTTACTTTTATACCAGCAGGTAGGCAACAGAAGATGCTTAGTAAAAGTCGGGGGCATAGGCTATGAAGTTGGAACTCAAGATGTTTGCAAGGTTGGTTTTGACTTGACTATTAAGATAGTCTGGGCTTCCCAGGTGGCTCAGTTGTAAAGGAATCTGCCTGCTGATTCAGGAGAAGAAAGGGATGCAGATTTGATTCCTGGATCAGGAAGATCCTCTGGAGGAGGAAATGGCAACCTACTCCAGTATTCTTGCCTGGGGAATCCCATGGGCAGAAGAGTCTGGTGGGCTACAGTCCACAGGGTCACAAAAAGTCAGACACAACTGAGCATGCAAGCATGATTAAGATAGCCCATGGGCTGCAGAGTCCCTTCCAGTGGCTCTAGGACTCTCTCTGGGGTCTTGTATCACTGGGAAGGGCTATGAGGTTCAGTTCAGTTCAGTTCAGTCACTCAGTTGTGTCCGACTCTTTGTGACCCCATGAATCACAGCATGCCAGGCCTCCCTGTCCATCACCAACTCCTGGAGTTCACTCAGATTCACATCCATCGAGTCCGTGATGCCATCTAGCCATCTCATCCTCTGTCGTCCCCTTCTCCTCCTGCCCCCAATCCCTCCCAGCATCAGAGTCTTTTCCAATGAGTCAACTCTTCACATGAGGTGGCCAAAGTACTGGAGTTTCAGCTTTAGCATCATTCCTTCCAAAGAAATCCCAGGACTGATCTCCTTCAGAATGGACTGGTTGGATCTCCTTGCAGTCCAAGGGACTCTCAAGAGTCTTCTCCAACACCACACTTCAAAAGCACCAATTCTTCGGTGCTCAGCCTTCTTCACAGTCCAACTCTCACATCCATACAAGACCACTGGAAAAACCATAGCCTTGACTAGATGGATCTTAGTCAGCAAAGTAATGTCTCTGCTTTTGAATATGCTATCTAGGTTGATTATAGCTTTTCTTCCAAGGAATAAGCATCTTTTAATTTCATGGCTGCAGTCACCATCTGCAGTGATTTTGGAGCCCCCCAAAATAAAGTCTGACACTGTTTCCACTGTTTCCCCATCTATTTCCCATGAAGTGATGGGACCAGATGCCATGATCTTCATTTTCTGAATGTTGAGCTTTAAGCCAACTTTTTCACTCTCCTCTTTCACTTTCATCAAGAGGCTTTTGAGTTCCTCTTCACTTTCTGCCATAAGGGTGGTGTCATCTGCATATCTGAGGTTATTGATATTTCTCCCGGCAGTCTTGATTCCAGCTTGTGTTTCTTCCAGTCCAGCGTTTCTCATGATGTACTCTGCATAGAAGTTAAATAAGCAGGGTGACAATATTCAGCCTTGATGGACTCCTTTTCCTATTTGGAACCAGTCTGTTGTTCCATGTCCAGTTCTAACTGTTGCTTCCTGACCTGCACACAGATTTCTCAAGAGGCAGGTCAGGTGGTCTGGTATTCCCATCTCTCTCAGAATTTTCCACAGTTTATTGTGATCCACACAGTCAAAGGCTTTGGCATGGTAGAGCAATGATTCGTGGCCTGAGAAGTGGCTGGGAGGCTGGGGAAGGTCAAAGTAAGCATCACATCTGCGGAAGAAGGTGGAAGAATTTGCTGCAGGGAATCAGAAAGACAGACTGAATGGGTTTGGAGAAGCCCAGGAGAGAAAACCAGAATGTTAGGGGAAATGGGAGAAGAACTCTTTAGTATGATTTCACAGCGCAGCCTGTGGTGGGGAGGAAGAAATGCAACTGAGACGATTAGAGCATGCCTGTCACACAGGATGGGGTTTATAATTAGGATTGACTTTTATACACTACCATGCATAAAATAGCTATTGAGGATGTCTGTCACAGGGAGCTCAGCTCGGTGCCCACTGGGAACCCAGTGGGGTGGGATGGTGGGGGTGGTGGGAGAGAGGTCCAAGAGGGAGGAGATAAATGAATACGTACAGCTGATTCACTTCATTGTACAGCAGAAACTAATACAAATTATAAAGCAGTTACATGTCAAAAAAGGGATGCAGGAGCCACAACATTGTGAATCAACTATGTGCATGCTCGGTCGCTCAGTCATGTCCGACTCCGCGATCCCAAGGACTGTAGCCTGCCAGGCTCCTCTGTCCATGAGCTTTCCCAGGCAAGATTACTAGAGTGCGTTGGCCACTTCCTCCTCCAGGGGATCTTCCCGACCCAGGGATCAAACCCGTGTCTCCTGCATCTCTTGCATTAGTAGGTGGATTCTTTACCACTCTATCACCTTGGGAGCCCCCAAATCAACTATACTTCAATAAAATTTTATAAAGAGACATGGGAGAACATTAATAAAGGGCAAACTTATTTCTGCTGGTGCTATTCACATTCTTTGTATGACTCAGCAAACCAACTCATTCTCATCAGTGAGAGGAGAAATGATGCTTCCTCTCCCACTTCCCAAACGTAGCTCTAATGCGGTCAGCAGAGCAAACAACGGAAGAAATCCATCATCATCTTCCCCCTAGGCCGCCTGAGCAAAGCAGATAATGATGCCTGGGCAGACAAAGCTTCTCATAAAAAGAGGGAGCTACCCACATACGCCTCCTATTGCCAGTCAAATCACACCCATGAGAGTGAATGAGGGTGATCCATCCTTTAAAGAGATTCTTTAACTAGAGAAAGGCAGGGTTAATTACCAAAGGAAAAGGACCAGCAAGCACACTTCAACCTTATTCTTGAGAATCTCAGTTCCAGACTCAGATTTATAAACTTTACTTCTGGTTCCTGATATCCTGTACCACTTGTCCTTGGTATAGATGAACGCAGAAAAATACAAGTAGAAACACTCAGAGAGTTCAGTTGGTATTAATGAGGATTATAAAGATATTATTTTTTAAAATGTATAATTATGAATAAGAGAGAGACATATTAATGTATATATTACATATTAATGTACACATATACATATTAATATATACATATACATATTAATGTATACTTATGAATAATAGGAAGTCCATGTGGCGCTAGTGGTACAGAACCCACTCGCCAATGCAAAAGATATAAGAGATGTGGGTTTGATCTCTGGGTCAGGAAGATCCACTGGAGGAGGCCATGGTGGCCCACTCCAGTATTCTTGCCCAGAGAGCCCACGGACAGAGGAGCCTGGCAGGCTACAGAGTCTGACATAACTGCAGCAACTTAGCACTTACACAGGCATGCACAGACATACACATGATTAACTATGGCATTGTGTGGAAGAGGTGTGCAAATAAAACGTAGAGAAGAAAGCAAAATAAAGAGAGAAAATTTTTTCCTGGCTTCTGATTTCCAAAAGTCTACACTGGAATAGAAAAAAAAAATACAGCCAATGTTAAGGTTTGAAGGAATACTCAGTGAGTAATGGCAAGTGTCCTTTAATTTCCTGAATTTGCTTCCTCTAGCCAAGAAGAGGGGAAGACAGTCAGTGACGAAGCGGGGTGGGTTTCACACAGAGTCTTAGACTTCAGGCTAAGGAGAGATGAGTGTGAGAGCAGTGAAGTGGCTCCATTTCTTGCTTCCTGAGGCAGTTCCCAGGGATGTGAAGAGTCTCCAAAGATAAGATTTTCTTGAGATTTCACTAGGCTGACAGAGTGCCCTGGATATGTGCCAGGCCCTGGGTTGTAGAGAAGCAGCAGAAATATTCTTGTGTGCCCAGGAGTGGCTTGAAAGTAGCCAAGGGAGCTTCTGGACCTGAAAAGATGCTTCACTATATAGATGAGGGCAAAAAGCTGTTCCTAGTGGATTGGTTGCATGGAGACTTTCATGGACCAACGTGTAAAAGCCAGATGGGAGAGTTGGCATCTCAGAAGCTGCTTGCAAGAACATGTTCTATGCATTCAGATGTCCCCATCTTCCAACACTTCGGCATATATATTCTGGGACTGGAATATATATATTCTGGGACTTCCTGGTATGTAAACAACCCAAGAGGAAAAGGGGAGGTGGATGAGACTAGATTTCTGATAACTAGCCTAGCAGAAACTTGGAAACTTGAAAAAAAAATCGACTTATTGTAATGCAATACAAAAATATTGATCTTGCATCTTGACATTTATGGCTCAGGACACTATTTCCATGGATGGATCATGAACATTTATGTAATCAGAATACAGTGAGTGATACAGACCCAAACTCAATGCTTCTACCATGATTTAGAACACACTGTAAGATTTTCAACACCTCGAATACAAATTATATATATGGAGAAATCAACAGCTGGCAGATCTTTATGTCGGTTCCCTAATCTGTAAAACAAAAGTCATTAGAGGAAATATTTTATGAAGTGAAACAATGCAATCAAGCTTATCATAAAATTCATTAATTGCCTGCCATGTGTTAGGGACTTGGGGCTCAAACAATGAAGCCATCATGGGGAGGCATAGGGCCAGAGTTTTTCTCACTAACCCTGTCCAGACAGCCAACCTTCATTCTTACCATGGGGGCTTGGTGGACAGTTGACGTGAGCAAGGACTACGGGAGGGACTCTGGGAGAGCTGAGCATTTCTCACACAGAAAACATAGAGTTTCAATGTGTTTTCCTGTTCTCAACACCACCTCACACTGATTTCTGAGATGCCTGGAACATCCAAGTTCTAAAACAATTTTATTCACTCTCTCCCTTCACCCTGCATCTCTGTCTTATCAATATGTCCCCCACCCTTCTGCAGGTGGTTGGCTATCTCTGGTCTGCTAATTCAGTTACCACCGGACAGTCATCTTTCCACTTTTCAACATTTTGTTGCAATCTCTCATATGACTGTTTACCTTTTTCTTCAGTTTGATGGATTTTTTTATAACAAAACAAAACAAAACAAGCTTCACTGTTGTGATGGTTAATTTTATGAATCAGCTTGACTGGGCCTTGGGGCCCCCAGATAGTTGGTTAAACATTATCCTGAGTGTTTCTGTGAGAATGTTTTTAGATGAGATTGACAATGGAAGCAGACTGCTCTCCATAACATGGTGGGCCTTACCCAATCAGTCGAAGGCCTGAATGGAACAAAAAGAACGGCCTCCACTGAGCAACAGAGAATTCTCTTGCACACTGCCTTCAGACTTCATTTGCAACAACAGCTCTTCCTGGCTCAGCAGAAGACAGCCTCTAGACTCAAACTGGAACACTGGCAGCTTGTATCCAAAGTCTGCTAGTCTACCCTGCAGATTTCAGACTTTCCAGATTCCATAATTATTCTTTGTAATAAGCCTCTTTGTAGATATGTGTATATATACATATATAATTCTGTATATATATACATATATATACACACACACATACATATATATATATAAAAGTAAAAAGTATACACAAGCACACCTCATTTCATTCTGCTTTGCTTTATTGTGTTTTCAGATACTATGTTATTTTTTGTTTGTGTGTGTGTGTGTTTAACAAATTCAAGGTTTGTGGCAACCTTGTATTGAGCGAGTCTGTCAATGCCCCCTTTTTCCAATAGCATTTGGTCATTTTGTGTCACTGGGTCCCCTTTTGGTTAATCTCTCAATATTTCAAACTTTTGCAGTATTATTATATTTGTTACGTTTATGTGTGGTCAGTGATCTTTGATGTTATAACTATGACTTGCTGAAGACCCAGATGGCCATTAACATTCTTAGAATTGTATCTAATTTTGGCCGTGCTGGGTCTTCACTGCCGCGCTGGCTTTTCTCTAACGCAGGGAGCGTGGGCTACTTTCTAGTCTCAGTGCCCGATATTCTTCTCACTGCTGTGGTTTTTCTTGCTGCAGAGCGCTGGGCTCTAGGGTCTGTGGGCTTCAGGGGCTGCGGGTCCCGGGCTTTCGAGCACAGGCGCAATAGGCGTGGCGCATGCGCTCAGCTGCTCTGCGGCATTTGGGATCTTCCCAGACTGGGGACTGAACCCATGTCTCCTGCATTGGCATGTGGGTTCTTTACCAGTGAGCCAACCAGGGAAGCCCCAGAATTTTTACTAACAAAGTACTTTTGAATGTATGTTCAGTATTATTTTAGACATAATGCTGTTGCATACAGTAGACTACCGTATGGGATAAATATAACTTATGTAAGCACTGGGAAACTAAAGAATTCATGTGACTCACTTTATTGTGATATCTGCTTTATTGCAGTGGTCTGGAACCAAGCCCACAATATCTCTGAGGTGTGCCTGTATATATACTATTGGTTCTGTTTTGCTGGATCACCTTGATTAATAGTAAATGCAAGTAAACAACCTGCTGTAAAAGTCTAGATTCGGTAACAAGAAAGCCTTTGGATGCATTGTATGTGTTGGGAGAATCTGAATGCATTATCCCACTTAAACCTCCCAGTGGTGTTGTAGAGAGATGCTTAGATTGGATAACCGGTTTGCCAAAGGGAAAATGGCAGTACAGGTATTTTTTTATATTAAAAATGTTTTCAGCTGTATTGAAGTATATTGAATATAACTACAATTGTAGTTATATTTAAAGTGCAGAATATGATGATTTAAGGTATATATAATTGTGAAATGATTACCACAGTCAAGCTAACACATCTATCATCTCACACAGTTACCTTTGCTAAAAAAGGATACTTTAGATCTATTCTTAGTATATTTCAAGTGCACAACACATAATTATTAACTATAGTCACCCACTGTCCCCAGAACTTGTTCACTTAATAACTAGAAGTTTGGACCCTTGGGCTAACATCTTCCCATCCCCTACCCACAGACACTGGTAACCACCACTCTACTCTCCGTTTCTATGAGTTCAACTTTTCTTTATTTCAGATTCCACATATAAGTGATAGCAAAGAGTGTTTGTGTTTCTCTGTCCAGCTTATTTCACAGTCTCATACCCTTGGAAGGAATGCAAGTTGGTACAGCTTTTATGAAAAACAGAATGGAGATTCCCCCTACTCCCCAACTTAAAATAGACCTACCACTTCTCTCCAGTGATCCCACTTCTGGGTATACATCCAAAGGCAAATATCTGGAAGAGATATCTGCACCCCTGTGTTTACTGTGGCTTTATTCACAATAGCCAAGGTAGGAAGCAACCTAAATGTCCACTGATGGATGAATGGATAAAGAAAATGCACTATATGTCTTCAGCCATAAAAAAGTAGGAAATTCTGCCATTTGCCACAACAGAACAGATATCTTAAGCTAAGTACACCACACCAGAGTTACCTCTCTGATCACCTCTAAATCACCTTTACGTTCTGTTCTAGGAGCAACAAGATGTCATTTGGGCAGAATCAAAGAATCTCCTGTGTTATATACTTTGACTTCATGCTTTTCACAGCCATGCAGCCTCATTAGTGGACAAGTATTAGAAGCTTCCAAATCATCCTACTGTTTCTATGGCTGAGGTGACTCTGGATAAAACCTATAATTTTGTCTTACTGAAGTTCTGTACACCTTCCCCAACAAGTTCCATAGTCTCCTAGGTGTGTAAGGGACTTTAAGGTGTCTGAGAAAGAAAAGGCATCCACTTCTTCCAAATGAATCATAGTCACTCAACCTGAATTCTACAGAAAACCTGAAGCAGAGGTTATGTGCTGTGAAACAAGAGAGTATGCTAGCCCCTGGGCAGGAGTGCAGAAAAAGGGGAAATAAATAGGAATGAAGAAAACTGGCATGAACATGCATGATGGAGCTGGTCAGTGTTTGATGTCAAGCATGACAAATTGCTCAAAGTTGCCAGACTCTCTTCTGGGATCAGACACATGATGCTTCTCAGATCCATCCATTTGGGGAGGGATTTATCCACTGGGTTTCATCTTTTGTTGGTCAAAGATGTGTCCTGAAGGATGCTAACTCCTCTTTGCTTCTGGGTACCATGTGTATACTTGACCACAAAATCTTTTACATTTCAGAATGAACAAGTCAGTTCTAGGGCAGGACAGCACAGGTCTAAAGTCAGAGGCTCGTTTTTATGTGTGTGTGACTCTCCGAAGTCACTAGGGAGTTTGTTACTACTGTATCTAGAAAGAATGGCCCAATGCCCCTGCATCAGGTAAAGCTGAGAAGATCTGAAATGGCACAAAGATATACAACTGATACAAATTCTTTAGTCCAGCTCTCATTCCCTGTTCTCCAAAGGCCATGCTGGGTGATTCTGGCCCAGCCAAATCTCCTGGTGGGTACAGAACAAGCATCCTGGTGATACTGCTTAAGCTCCTGGATCAAGCCATACCTGAAATCTATGTGCAGACTGCTTCTTATGAAAGTCAACCAATATCTCTCTTTGGTTTCACCCAGTTGACTGGATTTCTGCCACACGCAACAAAGAGTTTTGACAGCTTAACACTGGACTGATGTTTCTCCAAAGCACATTTTGGTCCAAAGCTATATAAAGAAAAACTTAGAGAAAGCCAGGGCAGCTCAGAAAATGTATTATACATGACAACTCCTCTCAATCGCCCCCACCCCACCTCTCGTCAAACTGGAATTACTGAACCACTGACACTTTTTTAAACTCTTGGAACACGCAGACACTATACTTAAGAGATCATATTCACATCTTCATCGACACTAGATTTAATTCACTGCTGAGACAAAATGGAAGTATTCGCTACGTCTTTCTCAGATGTCCTTCAGGATGGTCTCACAGTGGTGCTAAAGAAGAGGAAGCCATCATCTCTATGAACCTTTTGGTGCTATAAAGTTAAGCAGGTTTCTCCAATGAACCATCCCCAGTCTGACAGCTCTCCAATCGTGCTCCATCATTTTCATAGGCAAGCTTCAGACCTCAAGCACTTTGCTTGTGCTTTCAAAATCTGAAATTAGTCAAACACACAAAGATAACTTGAGCTCTTTAAAGGCTGACAAAAAAAAAAAGCATGAAAAAATGAAGAAAAAAAATAAAACCTCACACCTTTTCTTTTTTTCAAGTCTGTGCACATTTGGAGTTTGGGCACAAAGAAGATTCATAGAATAATGACTGCTTTCATGGGCCTTTCAAGACATACGGCGGAGCCAGCTGATCTCAGAGGCGATGGTGAATCCTTGAGCAGCTACTTAATAAAGATGCAGGCGTGGGTGGTATGAGTCCAATACTCTCAAGGCCAATCAATGCTCAGAGAAACTATTAACCCACGGAGCAAGGCACTTTGCCACACAGTTATCCTATAAAAGGAGAGAATTCTGAAAGTCATAAAAATGGGAATGTGGGACTTCCGTGATAGTCCAGTGGTTAAGAATCTGCCTTGCAATGCAAGGGACCCCAGTTTGGTCCCTGGTCCAAGAAGATGCCACATGCTGAACAGAGCAGCTAAGCCTGTGCACCACAACTGCTGAAGCCCATATGCCCTAGAGCCCGTGCTCGGCAACAAGACAAGCCACTGCTTTAAGAAGCCCACGCAGAACTAGAGAGTAGTCCCCCTCACCGCAACTAGACGAAGCTCACGTGCAGCAAAAATGACCCACCACAGCCAGAATAAATAAATAAGTAAATTTTAAGAAAGGAAAAAAAAAGGGAATGTCATTGATTCCTTCAGATAAAAAAGACATTCAGTGTTGTTGGTAGCCAGGGCTGTGAATGGAAGAAGAGCGCTACACGTAACCCCAGGGCACCTGCCCAACTTAAGACCTCGCTCAGTTGAGTCTGACTCTTTGCGGCCCCATGGACTGCAGCCCGCCAGGCTCCTCTCTCCATGGAACTTTTCAGGCAAGAATACTAGAGAGGGTTGCCATTTCCTCCTCCAGGGGATCCTCCTGACCCGGGAATTGAACGTGCATCTCCTGCATTGGCAGGTGGATTCTTAACCACTGTACCACCTGGGAAGCACCACTTAAGAGCTTACACACGTACAAGCACCTGTTAAGGTCCTTGTATTACTTTCTGTTGCTGCTGTAACACATGGCCACAAGCCTCATGGCTCAGAACAATGCAAATAGATTCTCGTTCACTTTCATAGGTCAGAAGTATAAAAGCAAGGTGTCCACAGGGCGTGTTCCTTCTGGAGGCTCCGGGGGAGAATTTATCTGCTTGCCATCTCAAACATTAGAGGCAGCCACCATGCCATGGTTCGTGGCCCCGTTCCAACACCACTCCAACCTGTCGCTTCCCTCCAGCCTCCTTTTGAAAATCCCCACATCAGAGTACTCCTGTAGCCGAATTCTGCTGCTCTCTTCTATCAGGACATTTGTGATCACATCCATACTGATGATCAGGGCAAACCCCCTCACGTCACTTTCTTAACAACACCTGTAGAGCCCTTTTGTCACAGAAGTGTATGTTCCCAGGTTCCAGATCCAAGGACATGGATATCTTGGGGCCATTATTAAGTCCACACAGTCTTTTATTTTTTTAAGTATTTGTTTATTTATTCAGCTGTGCCGGATTTTAGTTGCAGCACACGGATCTGGTTCCCTGACCAGGGATTGAACCTAGGCCCCCTGCACTGGGAGCAGAGAGCCTTAGCCACTGGACCACCAGGAAAGTCCCTCCTATACAATCTTGAAAGTAGACGATGGAAATCAATGCACAAACTCCCATTTCAGAAAGGACTGTCCCATTGGAACAAGCCCCGGGTTTTGCTGTGTCATTTATTCAAGCTTCTTGCTAATGCTCGATGTTTTCCAGAGTTTGGTTTCTTAGGTCCCTGTATTAAAAATATTAATATCTGTATCCTCTTTCATTTGTATATTGCATGTCCCTGTATAGAGCTTGGCGGGTGGAGGGGGGGTGGTGGCTCATGGCATTGTTCTAGCTCTTTTCTATCTCAACATTTATTCAGTAATGTTGAACAAAGACCTCTTATGAGATGTTGAAAGAAAAGACTCATACAGGGGGCTAAAGTGTCTGTGATAATTTACTTCCTCATCAAACTTGTTTCCAAAGCACAGACATTCCTGGGACTTTCCTGATGGTTCAGTGGCTAAGACTGTGTGCGCCCGATGCAGGGGGCCTGGGTTCAATCCCTCGTTAGGGAACTGGATCCCACATGCTGCAACTAAGAGTTCGCCTGCTGCAGCGAAGACAGAAGATCCTGTGTGCTGCAGCTAAGACCTGGTGCAGCCAAGTAAATAAATATTCTTTTAAAAGCACAGATGTTCTTCTTATTCTCCAGACTGAGAACCAGAGTGCCCCTGCTGTCTGAGGCATGGTTCTGGGGGCTTTTTTGCATTGTTTTGCTGTCATTTAAAAAAATTCTTATTTTATATTGAGTATTGGGCTTCTCTGGTGGCTCAGACAAAAAAATGTTCTGCCTGTAAAAGCAGGAAACCCAGGTTCGATACACACACACACACACACACACACACACACCATTGATGAACTATTTTGTGCTTGTTTCAGGCGTACAGCAAAATGATTCAGTCATACATATTCAACTACCTATTCTTTTTCAAATTCTTGTCCCACTTAGGTTATTACATAATATTGAGCAGAGTTCCCTGTGCTATGCAGTAGGTCCTTGTTGGTTATATATTTTAAATATAGTAGTGTGTATATGGCTATCCCAAACTCCCACTCTACCACTCCCTCCCACCCTTCTCCTCTGGTAATCATAAATTCACAGGTGCATTGTTTGAGACCTTCGCAGCACCAAAAGACCTGGAGAGCTACCAACTCTTTTTCCCCCCCTTTTTATCTTGCATTCACAGCATTTATCTAAAGGACATAAACTGAAGCTATTGTCAATCTTAGCAGATTCTCAGGCTTCAAAGACTTCAAATAAGAAGAGTCAGAACAAGACTTATCCATATTCATAAGGCGTGTCTGCCGCATTTCCTACTTCTGGGACTGGTGTTTCTGAAGGGCTCTGACTCAGTTAGCCAGTGATGTACAACACGAAGCATTTATTCTCAGCATCCCTGATCATTGGGTCAGCTGATGATGCTCTGCTTCAGGCTGTGCATCAGCTGGGCTCATAAAGTCCACAGAACTTGACTCCAGGCTCCAGATGGCATTCAGTTCTTCTCCACACATCTCTCAGTCACCTGGGACTGCCAGACTACACAACATATTTTTCTCATAATGATGCCAGAAGCACAAGAGGACAAGTCTGGTCATGTAAGCACGTTTCCAGCACCTGCTCTGCTCACATCTGCCACCATCGCCTTGGCCAAAGCAAGATGCATGGCAAAGCTCAAAGCCAATGGGAGAGGAAGTGAACTCCACCTTCTAGGAAGCAGGGAGACAATTACAAAATTCAGGATGGAGCTCTGGGGTCCCAATGTAACCTACCACAGCCTGTTCATTTCTGGTTTGTTTTCCTGACAGTGATTCTCTCACTTCTACATCTTCTTTGATGGAGGAAAAGCCAAAAAAAAAAAACAAAAAACCCCACAATATATTCAACCCCACTAGCAATTTCTTGCTCTCAGCTCCATCCCCACCCCTTAAATTCATCCCCAAGGACTAGGCGTCAATGTTTCCACTTCAATGCCACCTGATTCGTTGTTTGTGCTGTCTCGCTGCATCCCATCCCCATCATCACAAGATGTTCAGAGCTCCAAGCAGCGCCCTTGACTCTGTACAGCCCCCCTGTTTTCACACACTGGCCAGGGTGGTCCTTTGAAGCAGGGGTCCCCAACTTCCAGGGATCTAATGCCTGATGATCTGAGGTGGAGCTGATGTAGTAATATTATAAATAAGGTGCACAATAAGTGTAATTGTTGTTGAATCATCCTGAAACCATCCTCCCACCCTCGGTCCATGGAAAAACTGTCTTCCATAAGAACAATCCCGGGTGCCATAGAGGTTACATGTAAACTCCCTATTTGACAACTGTGTAGTTACAGTAAAATTCAAATTCAAGATCATGCTCCAAAAGACCTTGTCTTCCCCAAGGCCTTGCCAACCTCTCTCATGTCATCTTGTCACCATCCCCCAACCTGACTTTGTGTCCCAAGCATACCTGGGTCTTGTCTTTTTTTCCAGCTCATGACTAAGTTATTTATTCAAGCCCCATCTCCTGCTCTAAGCAAAGGGAAGATCAGTATAAAGGTCATCAAGTATGTGTCTACGTGCCTGTGTGCTAAGTTGCTTCAGTTGAGTGTGACTCTTTGTGACCCTACGGACCGCAGCCCACCAGGTAATGATCATCAAATATAATGGTCATCACTGGATGTAAGAAGCTGAGCTGTCGACCAGATAATCAAACATTTCCAATAAATATCTTATACAACAACAACAAAAAAGGTAGGCTCAAAGTCCCATACACTCTTCTGGATCATGGGTGCAGAGCAGTGGTCCAGGTTAGTGCTGTGGTCCCCACTGGGTGGTGGTCCAGGTTCTCTGTGTTCATCTTCATAGCTTGGATCTAATGTGCCCATGAAGCTCGGTGACAGACTCAGGTCTCTCCTCCTCTCCACAGTGAGACTTCAGGAAGAGTTCAGCTTGCCCACTCTCACCCCTGGGAGTGCAATGGAGTAGGTGAGGGCCTTCCACACACAAGCTGAGCCTGCCTTAACATGGGCATCATTCAAAATAGGCTGACTCAACTGCAGCCCAGAATGATGTAGCAGCTCAGAAACCAGCTGACACTGCCATCTTCCACCTCCATCACCACCCACCTGGGTCTTCTAATCTGCTGTTAGAACTTGCTCTTCTCTTTATTTGGGGTCATTGTGACCCTGGGTCTTCACACTGCTAACCCCTCTTGATATCCACATCTCTTAAAGGCTAACTATGGTGGCTCAGTGGTAAAGAATCCGCCTGCCAATGCAGGAGATGGAGGTGGCAATCCTTGGGTCAGGAAGATCCCCTGGGGAAGGAAATGGCAACTCACTCCAGTATTCTTGCCTGGGAAATCCCATGGATAGAAGACCCTGGTGGGCTACAGTCCATGGGGTCACCAAGAGTTGGACACAATGGAGTGACTAAAGAACAACAACAATGGTACCTGCAAAATCACACACCACCCCCCACAACCACCACGTTCTTATGTTGGTATCACTTGGTGGTGCCCATTTCTTCCTTAGGAACTTAACAGGGCAGGGACCTTATCAGCCCAATTTACACCGTGCCCCCAATAGCAAGCACAGTGCCAGCTTATAATAACAGCTCCCTAAATACTGTGCTGAATTAGAAAAATGATCAAACAGAGACATGCGAACAAGACACTCACACACGGAAAGTTGGAGAAACCAATGCTTCGTAGAAATCACCGGACACTAAAGGAACATTGCTCCAAGTCTGAGCTGCTCATTAATGTCAGCGCATGCTTACACGCACAGCTGATATTTGGGAAATGGAAATTTGATTGAGTTTGACAGAGTTCAAGGGCCACTGTGTTTTATGAGGCTTGGTCAAGGGTCTTACATAACCCCCAAAGAGTAGAACATCAAGATCTGTGTTAGTTACAAAGTCAAGGTAAAGTAACAATGCATTCCGATAGAAAGTAGGTACAAATACTGTTCAATTCCCCTTAAACAAGATGCCCAGAGTAGTCAAATTCATAGAGTCAGAAAGTATGATGACAGATGTCAGGGGCCAGGGGTGAGGTGGGTGGTGGGGAGGGGGAGTTAGTGTTTAATGGGGACAGAGTTTCCGTTTAGGAAGGTGAAACTTTAGGGAAATGGATGGTGGTGAGAGTTGCAAGGCAATGTGAATATAGTCAGTGCCACTGAACTGTATAGTTAAGTATGGTTAAAGGAGTATGTTTCATATTATATGACTTTTACCACAATAAAAAACATTAAAAAAAACAAAGTCAAGGTCATGTATGTCTGAGGACAGACAGTTACGTGATGTACTGCCAAGCTGATGAAAGAGGGCCTGATAGGGGTCTGAGTTTTGGAGCTGACCATCTGTGTCAGAATTCGGTTAGTTTCTTCCCTCTCTTAACCTCAGTCTCAGCATCATTAAAATGAGGATAATAATAGCCCCTACCTCCTAGGCTATCATGAAGATAAAATGGGTTAGTTCATGCAAAGCCCTTGTGAACACTGCTTGGTACATAGTAAGCAATCCATCTGGGTTGGCTATTAATAGTATAAATAAATATTAATTTGGATCAAATTGTAGATACAAAGTGGGGAGAGAGAGGGGAAAAATTATAATTAGAGCTGTTAAATAACACTTGTTATAATTTGCCTGTGGTGCCTTCTCAAAATAAGGTCTTCTGTAAATGCCACTTCAAATCTCAGAACTCAGCAACTCACCCACCAGCCAGCTGTCAGAAAATGGGTTTAACTCATAAAAGTGGTTCTGTTCAGCCATTTCTTTTTCTCTGACAATGTGATCTCAGGGTTACCCAGCAGAAAAGTTATACTGCTTATTATAACCACAGTACAAACAAGGCCTGGGATTTATGTAACACCTCGGATACCAAAAGCTAAAAAGCCCATCTAAGTGAGCCAGTCGTGTCTCTTTTCACAACATCCATGCAAAATCGAGAGAGTTTGATAATATAGTTCCCTAAGCAGATAAAGAGATCAAGAAGAAATCAAAGAACTCCTTCCAGGTGACCCAGGAGAGAAGTTACATAGCTGAAAAGAGGTCTGAAAACCAAGGTTAGCATGCCAAACCTTCTGTAAATTACCCGACTTTACATTTTTGATCTGTTTACTTATATTTCATCTCTTTCCAAAAAAGGAATGGGGACTTCCCTGGTGGTTCAGTGGATGATAATCTGCCTTCCAATGCAGGGAACACAGGTTCCATCTCTGGTCAGGAAGATTCCACATGCCGCAGGGCATTTAAGCCTGTGTACCACAATTACCGAGCCTGCACTAGAGAGCCTCTGCTCTGCAACAAGAGAAGCCACCACCACGAGAAGCCTGCACACCACAACTAGAGAGTGGCCCTGCTCGCTGCAACTAGAGAAAGACTGCAAGCAGCAATGAAGGGCCCGGATGCCACAGCAAACACCCGATGCAGCCAAATAAATAAGTAAATATATGAAAAAATAAGAAAGGAATTGGAAATATATTTAATATGTCAAGTAAGGTACGCCAAATTGCATCCTATAGAACAATTACAGATGGTGGTGATGGTGACTTGGGAAAAATCCACTGGCAAATAGGATTCCATGGTGAAGAACATCTTAACCCCCTTCATACAGAAAAGAGTCATTATTTACAGTTCTGAGTGGCCCGACTGCAGAGAAGCCTGCTAACTTTGGTTAACCCAGCATTTTACATCCCTGGCAAAGCATTTTTTAAAATACAAAATCAATACTCTGCAGAGTGCCAGTGTTCCATGGATCATCTGTTTGGAAAATGCTGACTTGAGGAAATCATGGTACAGAGAAAAATAAGGATGATAACAAGAAATCCAGGGTTAGGCAAGTGTGTGAGTCCAAACCACCACTGCCTTGGCATCCAGTGGTGATAAGCAGGCTGCAAATGTGTCCATTAGCACCCTACAGGCCAAGGAAAAGGTAAGAATATCAGCGATTCTAAGCATCAGGTTAGGAACAAAAGGTAAATCTTGAAACAGCTCATTTTGGGGTGTTTGGTGAACCTTTAACCCCAGCTTCTTCTTCAAATATTTTAAGATTTGAAATAAAGAAGCAACACAGGACAGTGAGCAAAGACTACCCTGGCTTTCTTTTTCCTAAATAAATTTAGCAATTCCAAGTGCAACACGTGACATTCATAGAGGTACCATTTAAACTTGTTTTAAAATTAGTGCTACTAGTTTGAAAATGATAGTGTATGTTAATGCAGAAAATTTTCAGAGTTCCTAGGAGAATGAGAGAGAAACTTGGGAACACTATGGAAAGGATAATAATTTATACAAACGACAGGAACTATAAGGCATCTATAATGCACCTAACAGAGACTGGGCATTCAATAAATGACCCCCTGACATTATTATTATTGCTATTTGAAAAAAAAAAAAAACAACTAGTGGAAATGTTGTAACTTAAGCTTCGATGTTGTGCTTAGTTGGTAATTCAAGCCTAGAGATCCTTTTTGGCAATGAACGCATGATTTATATGAAAGTTGTAGCCTTAGCTTATCTTCCTATTGAAATGGAGCAATGAAATGGTCCTTGCCCACCATGGCCTTACCTGCCTTCTGTCTGTGGAAAAACTTTAGCCAAAGAATAACTTTAATCATAGAAGTGAGAAAATGTAGAAACGAAGTAAAACAGTCCAACAAGACTAAATAGCAGTAGGTTAGTCATGAAGCATAGTCAAGGACCTCTAGTTCCTTCTCAAGGGTTAGAGATAATCTAAGCCATATCCTGTCCACTGTCCTATAGATGCTGACACCCCCACTGGGTAGAAGAAATTAACTACACGATGACCGACGATAGGCATGACATAAGCAGCCACAATTTTGAGAACTGGCCTCAAGAAATGGGAAACAAACTGGTGCTGGAATTGAAGATTAACTGCAGTTAAAACAATCAGTATGACACTGGTTAGGCCACTTCATCTTGACCAATTTCAAGATGACTGTCAGAGCTGACTGTGCTGTTTCTGCACGTAGCCCCCTCCCTCCATCTATAAAAGCTCTTGCCCGCTGGTTGTCAGGGGGAGGAGCTGGCCTCCGGACAGGAGTCTGCCCTCTTCCCTGGTTGCCAGCATCCAAAATAAAGCAAACTTTCCTTTCTGTCTTTTTAACAGCTTTTGAGTGGCGAGCAGCTGGACCATATTTCTGGTTACATATTTTCCAAGCATTCCCAAATTTACATCTCAATAACTAAATTTTTGATTTCTCCTTGAAGCCATGTCATCTGCTTCTTCACCTCTCCAGTTTGCAGCAACACCTCCTTATTTCTATTTATTTGAAATCAGACATGGACCTCTCAGGATCCTCTTTTTTTCTCTAAATGCCCACATGATCATCTACCAGCAAGGCTCAACAGCTTTTCCTCTTATGATAACCTTAGGTATCTTGACTCTGCCGCCTTCTCTCTGCTCCACCCTCTTCCATCATTTCTCTGCAGGACGCTGTAAAGTAGTCCACAGGTGGTCTTGCTGTCTCCATCTCTGCTCTGCTCTGCTCCAAAACAATCCCTGCTCAGAAAGTATTTAAAATGCATAATATATATATATATATATATATATATATATATATATTTAAAAGTTCTCTGACACTTCCCAAATTCTAACCACTGCACTTGAGATAAAATCCAGATAGTCATTTCAAGATCATTGAGATGCTTTTCTCTGATTTCTTGCCTTCTGGCCTCGCAGGTCACCTCGAGTGCTTTTTCACCTTAGACTCCACCTGCAGAAGTTTCCTTCTGTCTGCAGTCACATTCCTTGCATTATGCAGGAGTAACATACCTTTATCCTGTAAGCCTCAGTTTATTAATTTTTACTGGAGTATATTTGCCTCCCACTGGGCTTCCCTTATGGCTCAGCAGTAAAGAATCTGCCTGCAATGCAGGAGCTAAGGGTATCAAGGGTTCAATCTTGGAGTCGGGAAGATTCCCTGGAGGAAGGCATGGCAACCCACTCCAGTATTTACACCTGGAGAATCCCACAGACAGAGGAGCCCTGTGGGCTACAGTCCGTAGTGTTTCAAAGACTGAAGTGACTGAAGTGACTGAAGTCCATAGGGTCGGACATGACTGAAGTGACTTAGCAGACATGAAGTATGATTGCTTTACAATGTTGTGTGTATATCTGCTGTACAGCAAAGTGAGTCAGCTATACGTACACGTATATCCATTTCGTTTCCTTTTAAGTCACCACAAAACACTGACTAGCGTTCCTGAGCTACACAGGAGGTTCTCATTAGCTATCTATTTTATACATCGTATGAATAGTGTCTATATATCAATCCCGATCTTCCAATTCATCCCACTCCCACTTCCCCCTGTGGTACCCCATATGTTTCCATAAGTCTCAGTTTAAACACCACCTCCTTAAGGCGGATTTTCCCTAATATTGCAAACTAACTGCCCTCCCTTCCACAATCCTGAATTCTCTATCATGATATTCTGTTTGATATTTATACTATGTTGTCTGATACTCACAATGTTTACTTACCTGTTCTTTATCTGTTGCCTATGTTTTTACTGCTAAATTCATGGGATTGGGATCTATGTCTGTTTATTTACCAAACCTTACACTTTACCTAGTATATTCAAGGCATGTAAACACACACACACACATACAATTTGTAGAAAATATGCACAATTGAATGAATGAGGAAAACACCACAAAGGATTCTTTATGAAAAAGGAATATAATTTGAATTCATGGTACATTATATTGATGATTTGCAAAACATCCATGAAAGGCCGATTCATTCATTAATTCCATTTTTCTCTGCCACAAAACTTTGGTCAGCATATCAAAACACAAGCAGGCCTTGCTCACTATCATTTTCCTTGAAAATAATCAATGACCCCTTGCCTTGTTTAGAAATCATAAATTGATTGCAGCAGCAACATAAAATAATTCTCCAGAAAGAGGAGAATACTGCTTAGTTAACTTTTGTGAAAATAATAAAGCATGATAAACAGCCTATGCCAGTTAGATGGATTTATTAACTAGGGTTTACGGAAAGAAAGAGCACTTGTAATTCAGCCATTCTTTCTGGACCAATCCCAGCTACACATGGGCAGATAATATTTGATGGAATGAAAATGTCCTAGGTAAGTGGTCTCTATCTGCCAGGACGGGACCAACAGTGGACTCTAGGTGGATTCTGATTAATTTGCCATTTTAGATGTTAATCTAAATGACATTCTTAAAGGTACTATCAATATAATGGAAGTAGGTAGTTGCTAGGAAGGGAGTATCTGTAGCTTTTGGCCAAAATTTGCAAGGAAAATTACATAAGGGTAAGTAGCTAATGTTAACTTACTCTTTAGAATGCACATGATCTTCACAACCTCAGTTTACCCATCCACTGGAGGAAGATCAGCCCTCCCTCTCTCTATGTAATTTGTGTAACCTCCTGAACAAACACATTCAGAAGCCAGTTATATAGTCTAGCCATTAACAGCAAAATCTATCATCAATATCGTCTCTAAAGATTAAGAAAAGTGATACAGATGATCCTATTTGCAAAGCAGAAATAGAGAAACAGACATAACAAGCATATGGATATCAAGGGGGAAGTTCATCTGACCAGAGTGGGATGAACTGGGAGACTGGGATTGATACAAACACCCTACTGATACTATGCATAAAACAGGTAAGTAATGAGAACCTCTTGTATAGCATAGGGAACTCTACTTAATGCATTGTGGTGACTTGAAGGGTGAGGAGGCCCAAAAGGGAGGGGATACATGTTTGTACATAGCTAGTTCATTTTGCTGTAAAAACTTTTGCAGTAGAAACTAATACAACATTATAAGGCAACTATACTTCAATAAATTTTAGAAAGTAAACACACACACAAAAATCAAACTTTTCCTGGATTCCTCATCATACATTCCCTCTGGTTCTTTCTGAAAGTTGAGTTGATTTTTTTAATGTTCTTTTTGTGGTTGCTGGTGACATTTTGTTGTTGTTAAATGCAGAGGAGCTAAACTGTCCAATTATCTATTTAATTACTGGTTCAGTAATTACTTTATCACTACTTAGGTACCAAATTATCTCAATAGCTTGTGTTCCAAGATTTGTCTTGGAACAAATCTTCTGGGATTTGTCTCTTTAATACATTGGGTTGGCCAAAAAGTTCATTTGAGGTGTTTTTTTTTTTTTCTTCTGTAACATCTTATGCAAAAAGCTGAATATTTTTGGACAACTCAATACTTGTGGCGTTCTCTCTTTCCACATGTTAATGTGGGTAGAGTCGTTATGGAGGAAAGTAGGACTGGGATTGCGGTATTCTGTGACTGAAGATGCTTCATAGGTGACGGTCCAACCTGCTGTCCAGTTTCAGAAGCACTCGCAGCCTGACCACCTAGGGGAGACCTGGACTTCAGGCAGGACCCATGAAGTCTGACCCTCCTCTTCGTCCATATTTGTTAATTAGTCCACATACATTAGGAGGACAAGGAATCCTAAGCCTGAACAATTAAGATGTGCTCAAGGGCTTCCCTGGAGGGCTCAGGGATAAAGAATCCGCTTGCCAATGCAGGAGACATTGGTTCAATCCCTGGTCTGGGAAGATCCCACATGCCTCGTAGCAATTGAGCCATGTGCCACAACTACTGAGCTGCATGCTGCAGCTCCCAAAGCCCACACATCCTAGAGCTCGTGATCTGCAATGAGACACCACTGCAATGAGAAGCCCGTGCCCTGCAACTAGAGTAGCCCCTCTAGCTTGTCACAACTAGAGGAAGAGGGGGAAAATGGAAATTCTGCATTCAAAAGGCAAATGACTCTTAGAGGAAGAAAAGGCACAAACATCTGGAGGTCTAAGTTTGACCAGGGAAGGGACAGGTGGGAGTCTTGTGGTGAGAAGTGGGTCTTTTTAAACTCTTTTGTTTTTTTTTTTCCAAGGTGAGCATTTAAAAAATTATTTATTTATTTACGGCTGTTCTGAGTCTTCTTTGCTACAGAGACTTTTCTCTAGTTTTGGTGAGCAGGGGCTGCTCTCTAGTAGCGGATCACAGGCTTCTCACTGCCGTGGCTTCTCTTGCAGAGCACAGGCTGTAGGGTGCAAGGGCTTCAGGAGTTGCGGCCCTCAGGCTCTGGAGCACAGGCTCAATAGTTGCGGCCCATGGGCTTAGCTGCTCTGGGACATGTGGGATTTTCCCGAACCAGGGATCAAACCCATGTCTCCTGTATTGGCAGGTGGATTCTTTACCACTAAGCCACCAGGGAGGTCCAGATCTTTTTTAAAAATTAAATTTCTATTGGAGTATAGTTGTTTCACAATATTGCGTTAGTTTCTGCTGTACAAGAAGGTGAATCAGCTGTAGGTATACATAAATCCACTCTTTTCCTAATTTCCTTCCCATTTAAGTCATCACAGAGCACTGAGTAGAGGTCCCTGTGCTGTAAAGCAGGTTCTCGTTAGTTAGTTTATACATTGTTGTATACAGGTCAGTCCCAGTCTCCTTGCAGGAGGATTCCCTGGGCATCAATCAGGGTTCCAATAGAAACCAGGGCAGGTCGAGAAGGGTTCATTTAGGAAGGCGGCGACATGGAGGGACCATAGAAACCCATCAGTGATCTGGAGCCAGCACCAGGCTGCAGCTGCCAGCCCTCGGCTGGAGGGGAGGAGGGATGCTGTTGGGAGGACCAGAGATGTTTGGTAGATGGACCCCTCCTCCAGGGCCTCCCCCAGCATCCTGGGAAACTTGCAGAGAGGCAGTCAGGAGGGAAAATATTGATACTACTCTGCCTCCCTTCACTCCTGCCATCTGGACTCCTGCTGGGGCCTCCAGAGACTTCTCTCTGGCCAAGCCTGGCAACAGACCAGAGGGTCTTGAAGTCCTTTAATGTAGAAAAGAGATGACAAAGCCAAATGGGTCTGCAGAAGCAAAAAGATTCCAGGCACACACACATCCAGGAAAAGGAAGGCTTTCAGAAAACGGTATCAGCTACCAAAATGCCTCATTCCCATTTGTGCTTCCATTCTGTTGTCAGAGAATCATCAGAGCAGAAGTGAGAGTGGTTAAGAAGGAACTGGACACCCAACTGGATAAACAATTTGCAAGCCATCACTGAATCTTTTTTTTTTTTTTTTTTGGCCCCCACAGTGAGCCTCGCAGGATCTTAGTTCCCTGACCAGGAATCAAACCCACGCCCCACTGTAGTGGAAGCATGGAATCTTAACCATTGGACAGAGAGGGAAGTCCCTCACTGAGCCTTTTTAAATGAGATCAAGCCTTCATAACTGAATGTATCACTCTGGGGGACAGATAGACTTTGTAGTGTTTTTACTGAACCTTTGAAGAACCATAAAAAGGCAGAAAACCGCCTGAATAATTTCCAGTGGACAAAAATGGACAGGACAGAAGGTCGATTATGAAAACCGCAGATCAGTAAGCCTGAAGTCAACAGAGACATGGGTGTAGAACAGGTGATCATGGATAAAGACAGCGTGGTATGTATAAACAATGGAATATTACTCAGTCATAAAAAGGAACGAATTTGAGTCAGTTGTGATGTAGATGGACCTAGAGCCTGTCATACAGAGTAAAGTAAGTTAGAAAGAGAAAAACAAATATCATATATTTAATGCATATAAATGGAGTCTAGAAAATGGTGCTGATTAACCTATTTGCAGGGAGGGAATGGAGACACAGACATAGAGAATGAACTTGTGGACATAGTGGGGGAAGAAGAGTGTGGGACGAATTAAGAAAGTAGCACTGACATATACACACTACCATGTGTAAAACAGATGGCTAATGGGAAGCTGCTGTATCACACAGGGAGCGTGGCCATCGGTGATGACCTGGAGGGGTGGGATACAGGCTCAAGAGGGAGGGGATACATGCATATATATGTAGTTATGACTGATTTGCATTGTTGTACAGCAGAAACCAACACAACACTTAGAGCAATTTTTGCTCAATTTAAAAAAAAAACTGACAATGACTGGAAGTTGCTATGGCTTCATAAGGACATGCCATGTCTGAATAACCTCAGGTATTAATTGGTTGGATGTTATATGTATCAACATTTAATCATCCAACAAATATTTTGAGCCCCTACTGTGCGCCAGTTAATATTCAAGGTGTGTGGATACCACATCAATCAACATGGACAAGCACCCTGAGCTTAAGAAGTTTAAAACTTCTGTGTGTGTGTGTGTGTGTGTGTGTGTGTGTGTGCGTGCATGCGTGTGCTAAATTGCTTCAGTCATGTCTGACTCTTTGCAGTCCTATGGACTGTACCCTACCAGGCTCCTCTGTCCATGGGATTCCTGGGCAAGAATACTGGAGTGGGTTGCTATGCCCTTCACCAAGCCACCTTCCCAACCCAGGGATCTAACCCACATGTCTTGCATTTTCTGCATTAGCAGATGAGTTCACCAGTAACACACCTGGGAAGCCCTTAAAACCTAGGAGGGGAGAAACAAACTCATAAATTGATATAAAAATAGGGAGGATAATTTCAGACAACTAAAGATAAAACAAAGCAGATAAACCATGGAATGGAATGTCTTGACGGTAGTGGAGGCAACACTGATTTCTTCACTGATTGAACAAAGCTTACAAAGAGAGGACAGGTTGAGTGATAAGTCACCTGTGAGATACGCTTGTGATAGAGACTTCCAGGCAGAAGAACAGCTAGTGCAAACCCACTGAGGTCAGAGTAAGTTTCAGGAAGACCAGAGAATGGGATTGTGAAGCTTACCAGCAACCGAGCTGGTTTTAGAGACAGGAAGGGATCAGACAATGAAGGAGTCTTTGAGTCTTAGTAAGAACTTCATGACCCAGATAATCATGATGGTGTGATCACTCACCTAGAGCGAGACATCCTGGAATATGAAGTCAAGTGGGCCTTAGAAAGCATCACCATGAATAAAGCTAATGGAGATGATGGAATTCCAGTTGAGCTATTTAAAATCCTGAAAGATGATGCTGTGAAAGTGCTCTACTCAATATGGCAGAAAATTTGGAAAACTCAGCAGTGGCCACAGGACTGGAAAAGGTCAGTTTTAATTCCAATCCCAAAGAAAGGCAATGCCAAAGAATGCTCAAACTACCTCAAAATTGCGCACTCATCTCACATGCTAGTAAAGTATACCATGTTGATGTATGGCAAAACCAATATAATATTATAAAGTAATTAGCCTCCAATTAAAATAAATAAATTTAAATTTTTTAAAAAAGTAATGCTCAAGATTCTCCAAGCCAGGCTTCAGCAATATGTGAACTGTGAACTTCCAGATGTTCAAGCTGGTTTTAAAAAAGGCAGAGGAACCAGAGATCAAATTGCCAGCATCTGCTGGATCATCGAGAAGGAAGAGAGTTCCAGAAAATCATCTATTTCTGTGTTATTGACTATGCCAAAGCCTTTGACTGTGTGGATCACAAGAAACTGGAAAATTCTTCAAGAGATGGGAATACCAGACCACCTGACCTGCCTCTTGAGAAACCTATATGCAGGTCAGGAAGCAACAGTTAGAACTGGACATGGAACAGCAGACTAGTTCCAAATAGGAAAAGGAGTACGTCAAGGCTGTATACTGTCACCCTGCTTATTTAACTTATATGCAGAGTGCATCATGAGAAACGCTGGACTGGAAGAAGCACAAGCTGGAATCAAGATTGCCGGGAGAAATATCAATAACCTCAGATATGCAGATGACACCACCCTTATGGCAGAAAGTGAAGAGGATCTAAAAAGCCTCTTGAGGAAAGTGAAAGTGGAGAGTGAAAAAGTTGGCTTAAAGCTCAACATTCAGAAAACGAAGATCATGGCATCTGGTCCCATCACTTCATGGGAAATAGATGGGAAAACAGTAGAAACAGTGTCAGACTTTATTTTGGGGGGCTCCAAAATCACTGCAGATGGTGACTGCAGCCATGAAATTAAAAGACGCTTACTCCTTGGAAGAAAAGTTATGACCAACCTAGATAGTATATTCAAAAGCAGAGACATTACTTTGCCATCAAGGGTCTGTCTAGTCAAGGCTATGGTTTTTCCAGTGGTCATGTATGGATATGAGAGTTGGACTGTGAAGAAAGCTGAGTGCCGAAGAATTGATGGTTTTGAACTGTGGTGTTGGAGAAGACTCTTGAGAGTCCCTTGGACTGCAAGGAGATCCAACCAGTCCATTCTAAAGGAGATCAGTCTTCGGTGTTCATTGGAAGTTCTGACGCTAAAGCTGAAACTCCAATACTTTGGGCACCTCATGCGAAGAGTTGACTCATTGGAAAAGACCCTGATACTGGGAGGGAGTGGGGCCAGGAGGAGAAGGGGAGGAAAGAGGATGAGATGGCTGGATGGCATCACTGATTCGATGGACATGGGTTTGGGTGGGCTCTGGGAGTTGGTGATGAACAGGGTCGCAAAGAGTTGGACACAACTGAGCAACTGAACTGAACTGAACTGAACTGAAGAACTCTGAATTTTATTTCACGTGTGGATGGAAGTGCATGCAATGATCTCAAGCAGAAAAGATAGGTAGATGTCTTGTATTTTATAAAGATCTTCCAGCTGATATGGGGAAAATGAATCAAGTGGGAGTAGGGGTGAAAAGAAGTGGAAGAAAGGAGATCATGTAATTAGGGCAAGACATTGAAATGTCTTGAACTTAGGGAATAGCAGAAGAGATCAAACTCAAGGATATACTTTGGAGACAAAACAAAAAACCGGGACTTGTCTTGTTTGCTCTCCGGTTGGGGAGCTAAGATCCTACATGCCTTGCGATCAAAAACCAAAACATTAAACAGAGACAATATTGTAACAAATTCAATAAAGTTTTAAAATATGGTCCATGTTAAAAAAAAATCTTAAGAGGAAAAAAATCCTAAAAACTAATGTGGTTATTGGTTGGCTTGTCAGAGAAGAAAAATCAGTACCACAAAGAACTCTTAGGTTTATTGTGTTGAGAACAAGGTAGACTGAAGTACAATTTATTGAGATGCTGAACTCAGGAGAAGAAAAGGTTTAGGGAAATTTTTATTAATTTTTAGAATATGCTAGGCATGTTGTATCTGGGATATTGGTCAGACTGTGATAGAATATCTCACTGTGTCATTTTGGATAATAAGAAGTCATAAGAATCTGAATGCGGGGGCATCTGTCATTTATTTATCCATCAATTTATTCATCTGAAACATTTTTGAACACTTACAACGCATTCCAGATTGTTTTCGATACTAAAAATAAACATGTAAAAAAGACACACAAAAATTCCTGCCCCTTAGACTTATAGTTTGAGGAACTAGACAACAAATTGATGATCAAGTGAAATAGATGGCGTATCAGCTGATGTCTTGTACCAGAGTGTCAGCCTGATATGAAATCAGGTTCTGGATTTATTGCGAAGGTAGGACTATCAGGATCAACCAATGTGAGGTCTGAGGGCAAAAGAATCCACAGTTTGGGTCTGAGCAACTGGCACAAGGGAGTTGACTGAAATGGGGATGTTTACAGAAGGAACACGTTTGCAGAGTGAAGATCAAGGGTTTGGTTTAGGACATGCTGGCGGGAAACACCTAGCAAAAAGTCAGGAGTGGTTGTGGAAACTAGAATTCAGGGAAGAATTTCAGGCTTTCGACACATATGGTGGAATTACCAGTGACTAGATGATGTTTAACATCACAAGAAAGGATGCAGTCATCAAAGGAGTCAAAGTATCCAGAAAGGAACGCTGAAGACTCCTCGGAGCAGAGCAGGTGGGTAGATGAGAAGGAATGGTGAAGGGGGGCGGTCAGGAACGCAGCCCACAAGTCAGGAGGAAAAGCTGGCATGTGCGCTATCGCAGAAGCTGTGGAATTCCACAGAGGGTGCCTTCCTCATCCCTTTTCTATTCAGAATTCCAAATAATGAACTGAATGAGGATACTGACAGAAGGCTAATTACAGTCATACATGACATCAAGCTGAAACGTATCTTCAAAATGCTCCAACACAGATTCAGAACCCTAAAATATTTCAAGGAGCTGGAATGATGAACTGTATCCAACGAGGTTAGATTTGAGAAAAAAATGCCACTTCTAGCTTCCTGGATCCAAACCCTCACTGATTCAGAACAATCATAGATAAGATGTGCTAAGGACCCATGTGTGAAAAGGACAGAGATCTGGGTAACTGGGAGTTAGCAATGCCATGAAGCTTCCCAAGAAAGGTCATGGCAAGTTGGCCACAATTCATGAGGATATGGTGACCCCAAATGAGATATTAGAGCCAAGCTCCACTCTCATGCCAGCTCACGCCCTGAATGCTATTTTCAGTTCCAGGACTACAAATTAGTTCGGAATCAAAACTAAGACTCAAGCATAATTGAATGCTGAAAAGAAGTGGAGCAGTCATCTCCAAGGACACTAATAACCCAAGGGTATTTAGAGAAGAATGCCTGACATAGTTGGAGAGTAATAACAGTTGAAAGAACTGAGAGATATTTAAACCAGAGAAAGACTGGAAACTGTGCTGTGGATTCGCCAGCTCCTTCTTAGGCAGAGAAAACTACAATTTCCAGTTCTCTTGCAGAAGAAAACGATGTCAGAAGAGAGTGGAAAGGTAGGTAAGATGTAGGTCAGAGACAGTAGGCTTCGTGTGCCATATTAAGCATTCTGGTGTCTCTTCCCAGAGCAATAAAAAGTCATTCAAATGTTTCAAGCAGGAAGTAGTGACATCATCGAAGTTGAGTTTCTAAAAGATTACTATCTGCAGTGTGGAGAGCAAACTGGAGAGGGATTAAAAGTGATGAAATATGAGACTTCTCTGGTGGTCCAGTGGTTAAAAAAATCGCCTTCCAATGAAGGGGATGTGGGTTAGATCCTTGGTCAGGGAACTCAGATCCCACATGCCTTGGGATACCACAATTAGAGAAGTCTGCACAAAGAGCCCATGAACTGCAACAAACATGCAGCACAGCCAAAGAAAAGAAAAAAGAAATAAAATATAACAAAAAAAGTGATGATTTACTGTATAGTATAGGGAACTATAGTCAATATCTTGTAATAACCTATTATGGAAAATAATTTCAAAAATAATATATGTATATTTTTATAACTGAATCATCTTTGCTATGCACCAGAAACCCTGTAAGTCAATGATACTTCAGTAAAATATTTATATGAAAAGAAGAGTGATGAAACATAGGTAATAACTAGAAATGGAGATAATTTGATACAACAATGGTGGTACATATGGGAAGAAATGGATGGTTTTGAGAATTAGGAGGTAAACTAAAAAGTTCTTGATATTGGGTTGAACATGAGGATATGGGACAGAGGGGAATCGAAGATGACTTGAGTGGGCAGCAAAATGGCAAAGAAGCCATCTACTAGGTGTTGAGCATTACAAACCTCTCTCTGTGCGTCTTCATTTGTGTATCACTTACAGCTAAATTATCTCTATCATCCATATTCATATTCATATTTTACCCATGTCTTTACCTTCACCAATTATGTCTGTAGCATGTGTTATCCCAAGACGTAGTACATTATTCTCTGTACCCAGAGAGGATCAATAAAAGCCTATACAAGTCCCTGGTGAGGAGTGCCGTAAGGGAAATTCTATCTTAATATGAAAAACTCACAGGTTGCTGTGAAACATACCACCACGGATCTAACAAAATGTCAAGAATTCTATTCAGTGGATGGGCTCAGTGTGGCATTATTTCATAGATAAGGAAAGGGAGACACAAAGACAGAGACTTGCCAAAGTTACTGTGAGAAGAGGTGACAGTGATGTGAGTTTTCTTTCATGGGAGTCCCATTTATTTTCTCCTGTCATTCAGAAAGCTCCCAACATCATCCATCTACCATTTAGCCATACCATAGCTTTGCTTTCTCATCTTCTGTTTTGAAGAGAAACATATCTGGGTCCATTGCATGAAGTACACCTTTACCACCCATCCAGGTATGGGATCGATGTTTTACATCTGCTTGTCTTAAGGCACATAGGTGCATCTTATGTCCCATGTCCCCGTTCAGAGGACAAGGGATGTTTCTGCATATTCTTAGTGGCATAATTCCACATTTAAACCCTGCTGGTTAACAAGCACCAGACTCTTTCTAACTGTGTGACTTTTGGTAACTTATTTTCTTTCCATGATCCTCAGTTTTCCCATTTGAAAAATGGCCACGATGCTTCTCATGGTATTGTGGCGCATAAATAGGATCTAGAAAAATGGTACCGATGAACGTAGTTCCAAGGCAGGAACAGAGATGCAGATGCAGAGAGTGGACATGGGGTTGGGGAGAGGAGAGGGTGGAACAAATTGGGAGATTAGGACTGATGCATATTCACTGCCATGTGTAAAACAGAAAGCTAGCAGGAAGCTGCCATATAACACGGGGAGCTCAGCTCTCTACTCTCTGATGCCCTAGAGAGGTGGGGTGGAGGTGACAGGGAGGTCCAAGAGGGAGGGGAAATATGTATGGCTGATCTACTCTGTTGTGCAGCAGAAACTAACACAACACTGTAAAACAATTCTATTCCAGTTTAAAAAAACGTTTTGTAAGGAGTCTACATGGTGGCTCAGGTAACAGAACACAATATAGATACTCAATAAATCAGAGTCTGCTTCTTCTTGCATGATCGAGCCTGTTCCTTAGTAATTGAATTGCATGCTTATTATGATTCCGCAACTTTATTAGCACAAAGGGAATTTAAAATCAAGGACAGATTTTTCTAGAAAGACATGGGAACTAGGTTCCATCACTCTACCTGGATTCATAGACTGGAAGGCTAAATTTGCTTCCTGTCTTGTATCTCAGAAATGAGTTCAACCTTTTTCCTTTTTTTAAAAAGATGAGTCTGGTATACACCATAAGAGGTAGATAATACCTAATGCTCTGATAGTCGTTGAAAGAATTAACTGGCTAGTCACATACACACATTTTCAAAATGGAGAAAGACAAGATTTATGGATAGAACTCGCAGGTCTCTGGTAACATGCCTAGCAGAATCCTTTTCTTAATTATTCCATTGCTTTTCCATATGTTAACTTATTATACTTGCATATAACTACAAATTCAAAAGGACTGATGGCCTCCGTTTCCATTTCACATTGTCAGGCAAGCAGCTCTGCCTGGAACGCACAGAGCAGTTTAAATACTTCCTGTCCCCCAGTTTGCTGCTGACAGGTCTAGGAAAAATAAGTTCTGTTAAAAAAATGTCACTTTCAACTATAAGTACCACATCCCTCAGATAGTAATTTTGAAGAATTTTGCTGCAGGGCAATCATTGTGGTGTTTTATGGTGTAGCTCCCTTTTTAGACAAGGCGTGCAAAAGTCCCTTTTTCCTATTACTGTTAATATTTCTCATGTTTTTACAATTAAAAAAGCTTAAAGGCTAACTTCTTCTATCTTTTCTGATCTAGTCATGATTGTTTCTGATACATATGATCATTCCATTAGTAGAAAAATGAATACACACCCACTTGCTATGGCCCTGGAGATGAACATCAAGTTTTGCGAACATGTTCCAAACAGAAATAAACAGACAAACACAATCTAGTATCAGATGAATTAAGAAACCAAAGACTCACCGCCAGTAAGCCATACAGAATTAAACTGATTCTGAAGAAGAGTGCTGATTTATTAGGAAAGTATGCTTAGAGGCAGTTTGGACTGGAGCTTAAGATGGTCAACTTACTCTGCTACGTTTTGCTAAAATCCCTTTTGATGGGAAGTTCACAGATCATAGATAAATATGTTGCAAAGCTTTAAACCTTGGCTGAAGCGCAATCTTCAACTATTTTACTTTTTTAATCGAAATATAGTTGATTTACAAAGTTGTGTTAGTTTCTGGTGTATAGCAAAGGGATTCATATATATGTACATACTCTTTTCCAGAATTCTTTTCTCTATGGTATATAGTAAATCCTTTTCATTTGTCTATTTTATATATAATAGTTCATATGTATCTGACAACCCTGAATTCTTAATTTATGTCCTTCCCCACTTTCCCCTTTGGTAACCATAAGTTTGTTTTCTATGTCTGTGAGTCTAGTTCTGTTTTGTGAAAGTGAAATTCACTCAGTTGTGTCTGACTATTTGCAAGGAGTATACAGTCCATGGAATTCTTCAGGCCAGAGTACTGGAGTGGGTAGCCTTTCCCTTCTCCAGGGGATCTTCCCAACCCAGGGATTGAACTGGGGTCCCCAGTATTGCAGGTGGATCCTTTATCAGCTGAACCAGCTGGGAACCCAAGAATAATGGAGTGTGTATCCTATCCCTTCTCCAGCGAATCTTCCCCACCCAGAAATCAAACTGGGGTCTTCTGCATTGCAGATGGATTCTTTATCAGCTGACCTACCAGTTCTGTTTTGTAAACACATTTATTTTTATTCTTCATATCACATACAAACAATATCATATATCTTTCTCTTCCTGACTTACTTCACTTAATATGATCATCGCTAGGCCCACCTGTGTTGCTGCAAATGGCATTATTTCATTCATTTACTATGGCTGAGTAATTCAGGCCTCAACTTTTAATATTACTAACCAAGCATTTTAAATCAGCTATTGTGATGAACTATAGCAAGACCCGTATGGTCGCTTCATTAAGGACCACAGTACCGTTGGTGGTATCCCAAAGGTGGGGACTAATTTGTTTCAGACTGTACACAGGTGTGTTTCACTAATGAAGGATGGTGTGTGGGTTCTTTCTTCACAAGCCTATTATTTTGATTTTTCAAGCACCTTCTCTATTGCAAAGTTTTCACTGTTGTTGGTTCAAAGACGTGTTTTGTGCATGATATGGAAACGTAATTTATCTCCTTTCACCCAGAACTCTATGTGATAATATTTGTCCTGTGTTTTTCTGCTGGAGATTTTCCAGGACACCTCCATGTCATATGTTCCCATTCTTTCTTCCCTCCTTCTTATCAGAAACCTGGTTTTAGTTGAATACCCATCCTACTTACAGCTAGTGGATTCAGAGAATGCTGACATCATCTTCCAACACAGCCAAGCATCGCGGTACTATCCCCTGGGCTGGAATGAGTTTAGAAAGTCAGCCTCAAACTTTTCATAGTATCTGGTATTGTTTCAGGGGCAAGTGATCAAAGATTGAATCTGGCATGAGCTGATCCAGAGGAAGGACTTCCATTGGATAACTGCAGGAGAGCTGCGCTTCTTTCTCTGGCTGAATGTGAGCAAAGAATCCCTTTGCCCAGGGGTTTGATGATAACCATGAGGGCTACATGGAGGACAAGCAGCAGCAGAGCAGGACTGAGAGAAGTACAGTGAAACAGGGTGGGCACCCTGCACTGGCCACCACCCCAGAGACTGCTGCCCCAGACTCCCTAGGAGATGGCATGAAACATTTCTAGTGCTGTTTGCATGTGGGAACTAGGTCCCCTGATTCTTGCATTCTGAAATCATCTCAAGTGATGACACACTGATACCTCGTAAAGGCAGTAATAAGATCCTTAGGTGGCCCACCATCTGTTGCCCGTAAGCTGAAGACCTGGGAGAGCTGGTGGTATAAGTCCAGGCAGGGTCCATAGGTCTGAGAAGTAGGGGAGCTGGTGGTATTAATCCCAGTCCAAAAGCAGGACAAGATGAGATGTCCCAACTCCAGCAGTGAGGCAAGGGACAGGGGCTAAATTTCCTCCTTTTCTTAGTGTATAATGTAATATTGATATAAAGAAAAGGAGAATAATAATATATTATATATATACACATATGGAGATAGATATATATCTATGTATCTATTTCTCTATCATCTGTCTACTATCTATTTATCTATTTACCTATCATCCCCCTATTGTCTATCATGTATCTATCTATCTGAGCATCCTGGGTAGTTCAGTGGTAAAGAATCCACCTGCCAGTGCAGAAGATGCAAGAGACACGGGTTCGATCCCTGGGCTTGAAAGATCCCCTAGAGAAGGAAATGGCAACAGACTCCAGTACTCTTGCCTGGAAAATTCTATGCACAGAGGAGCCTGATGGGCTACAGTCTACAGGGTCGTAAAGAATTGAACACGACTGAGCAACTGAGCACATTTATCTATCATCTATCATCCATCTATTATCTACCTACCTACCTACCTATCTATTTATCAGGTTTTCTCTGGAAAACCTTGACAACTACAGGAGGAGAGAAAAAGAGAAAAGATAGCCTCTTTCACCAAAGTAACAGTCGAGAAGGCATGTCTTCTGCATTTGTATTCATAATCTCTTTGAAGCAAAAGAGAAATTGCATTTAAGGATAAATCAACCCCTTTTGCTTAGGCTAAATTTAAGGAATAATTTAACCACACAACTGAAAAGACTGGTTTATACCAACTGAAAAGACAGATTTTTTTCCCTCTAATTTCCCCATATTGCTCTAACTCTGCATTTACCACCCATCACACAAAGATTAATAGAGCAAAGAGCTTGTGGAAATGTTACTTAAAAAGGAGTTCTCTTTAATTCTATACCAACTCAAATTTTCAGCATCTATTGAAATTTCCAGTTTTCTTAGCATCTGTCAAGAAAATAATGCTTTTTGTTGATGACTTCTGAGTTAAAGAACACTGGGAAAATAGTTAAGCCCCACATGAGAAAACCACTACTTTTTGAAAATATATATTTTAATGTGCTCTTTGGAAAAAATGTTCAAAAATTTTAATAATATTCTTTTCTCATAACGGACATGTAATTACCAGCATGTTTATATTTAGACTCTTCATGTTTTATATGAGAGTTCTCTGCCTTCCCTTATGCTTTACAGCCAACACTGTGAATGCAGAATGATTTCTTATTTAAGATAAACATTATCTAAAAGAAAGAAACTAAGGTATCCTAGACTCTCTTTGGAGAAGGCAATGGCACCCCACTCCAGTACTCTTGGCTGGAAAATCCCATGGACTGAGGAGCCTGGTGGGCTGCAGTCCATGGGGTCACAAAGAGTCAGACACGACTGAGCGACTTCACTTTCACTTTTCACTTTCATGCATTGGAGAAGGAAATGGCAACCCACTCCAGTGTTCTTGCCTGGAGAATCTCAGGGATGGCGGAGCCTGGTGGGCTGCCGTCTATGGGGTCACACAGATTCGGACACGACTGAAGTGACTTAGCAGCAGCAGCAGCAGAGACTCTCTTATCTGGGGCTGTTCTTCACATGCTATTCTATTACTGGACATTTGTATTTTCAAGTCTTGAGTTTTTATTAAAAAGACACGAGATGCATACTGCTGCTGCTGCTGCTAAGTCGCTTCAGTCATGTCCGACTCTGTGTGACCCCATAGACGGCAGCCCATCTGGCTCCCCTGTCCCTGGGATTCTCCAGGCAAGAACACTGGAAGGGGGGGGGGTGCCATTGCCTTCTCCGAGATGCATACTAAGTTAACCTTAAAATGCATTCCAATATACAGTACATGCTGGAGAAGGCAATGGCAACCCACTCCAGTACTCTTGCCTGGAAAATCCCATGGACAGAGGAGCCTGGTGGGCTGCAGTCCATGGGGTTGCAAAGAGTCAGACACAACTGAGTGACTTCACTTTCACTTTTCACTTTCATGCATTGGAGAAGGAAATGGCAACCCACTCCAGTGTTCTTGTCTGGAGAATCTCAGGGATGGGGGAGCCTGGTGGGCTGCCGTCTATGGGGTCACACAAAGTTGAGCACAACTGAAGCGACTTAGCAGCAGCAGCAGCAGCAGCATACGGTACATGCAGATGAATACTGTTCGATTCCCCTTACATAAGGTATTGAGAATGTCAAATCCATAGAGTCAGAAAATACATTGGTAAATGCCAGGGGCCAGGGGATGGGGTGGATGGGGAGTTAGTGTTTAGTGGGGACAGAGTTTCAGTTTAGGAAGGTGAAAAGTCGGGAGATGGATGATGGTGAGAGTGGTACAGCAATGTGAATATCCTTAGTGCCACTGAACTGTACAGCTAAATATGGTTAAATTAGTATGTTTTATGAGCTTCCCTGGTGGCTCAGATGGTAAAGTGTCTGCCTACAATGTGGGAGACTCAGGTTTGATCCCTGGGTTAGGAAGATCCTCTGGAGAAGGAAATGGCAACCCACTCCAGTACTCTTGCTTGGAAAATCCCATGGATGGAGGAGCCTGATAGGCTACAATCTATGGGGTCGCAAAAAGTCGGACATGACTGAGCGACTTCACCTCTGAAGTATGTTTTATATTATGTGACTTTTACCACAAGAAAGACAACAAATGCCATTTGTCATTCATGTCAAATGTCATTCACATCTTGACAATATTTTTAGATAGTGGCATCACCAGGTTTCGTAGAAGCTATGCAGTCAGACATGTGAATACTCAGTCTTGTCTGATGGATTTTCATGCTTCTTTGAAGAGTAAGTTTTCAAAATCTATGTGAGTTCTCTTAGCCTGAGCAACATAAAAAGGTACAGTGGAATCCCTGTGTGCCCCTTACAGCATCTGTGTCTTTCTTTTTGTTTTAATAGTCAGAGACACTTCTTCGAGGAACCATTTCTCATCCTTAGGAAATGGACTTGGGAAAATGAGGGTTTGAGACTTGCATAGTTCTCAACATTGTGCTATCAAGAGGGGATCAGCCTGAGGGTGAAGCTGGTTCCTGGAGAACCAGTACAAGAGAATTTCAGGGAAGCAGACTCAGATCCTGGGTGATATCACATAACTTTTTGGAGTAAAATTAGTCAGAAGTCAGCCTTTGGTCTTTGAGATTATATGTTTACAGAAGACTTGGCTCATTGCTAGGGACATCTGGTCTACCCATTTCCTCAGTACTGGAGCCTCAGTTTTATTTAGGTACAGACTTGCCATATATTGCACACCCCTAGAATTGTACTATAATGCAACCCTCTTTCAGAGCCCCTGGACTCAGCCCAAAGACTTCATTTCCCAAACATGACCATATGATTATGTTCTGATTGAGGAGTTATTAGCAGAAGTGTAGGGGGAGGCCCCCAGGGAGGCTCCTTACAGGAAGCAGATTCTGATATTAGGTGAATTTTTGGTTCCTTTCCTTCTTCCTGTTTAAATCTGTAACTCAGACTTGATGGCTGGAGCTCATTAGCTGTTTTGGATCATGAGGTGATTTGAGAATGGATTCCCATGGTAGAGAGACACGGATACAGGTGGCTCCTGGAGCCCTGATAACCAGGAAGTCACTATATGTGTCTCAAAATGCCTACCTCTGGACTTCTTTCCAATGCAAAAGAGAGAAACTTCCATTGTTGTTATAGGCGTTGTGTTTTGGGGTCTCTTGAACACAGCCAAATGAATCTAATTTTACACAGTGAGTCAATCAATTCTGATTTCTGCATAAACCAATTTGGACTGAATTTGAATATGTCCTAACAGATTCATCATTGTCATCCTGTGCCCACATAACAGTTTACTTAAGTCTCCATGTACAGAGCATAACTATTATTACTTACTATTTTTTCTTATTTTTTAAAATTAAGTATAGTTGATTTACAATGTTGTATTATTTTCAGGTATACAGCAAGTGATTCAATTATACATATATATTTACTTATTGTTTAAAATGTTAAAGTCATTTCATCTTTATAGGACATTGAGTCATTCATCTTTAAATTGAGTCATTTCATCTTTATAGGACATTCAAAGCTTATTTTCCCATAATTTCTTGGAAAACTTATAGAAGAATAATATTGAGAAAATAATAAATACTTCAATATTTTATACTAATATCCACAAACATACTTTCTTTCTTTGTTATTATTCTTAATAGTAGCAAGAGTATTTATTGTACAGTCACTAAGTGTCAGATCCTGTGCCAAATATTTTACTTTGACTCATTAAATTTTACATCACCCTATAAGGTACCTTCATTGATGAAACCATCATTATCCCGACTTTCTAGATAAGAAAAGTGAGGTGCAGAGAGGTAATTAAATTTGCAAAGGGTCCACGCAGTTATAAACTCTCATGCCTGGGATAACTGATTCAGCTCCATCTGATTTATTTTACATCACAAACATGTTTATAGAGACTCTATTGTGGGCAAGACACTGGTCTGAGTGCTACAGACCCAGCATGAGCCCCACAGGCCATGCCTCTATTTCCTTGGTGTTTGTAGGCTGAGCAAAATCAATCTATGATACATTGCTGCTGCTGCTAAGTCATTTCAGTCGTGTCTGACGCTGTGCGACCCCATAGACGGCAGCCCACCAGGCTCTCCCGTCCCCAGGATCCTCCAGGCAAGAACACTGGAGTGGGTTGCCATTTCCTTCTCCAATGCATGAAAGTGAAAAGTGAAAGAGAAGTCGCTCAGTCGTGTCCAACCCTCAGCGACCCTATGGACTGCAGCCTTCCAGGCTCCTCTGTCCTTGGGATTTTCTAGGCAAGAGTACTAGGTGTCAAGAAATACCACGGAGAGAAAGAAAATAAAGAGAAGGAGGTCAGAGTGAGAGAGCATGCTCTTTAGATAGGGTGGTGGTGGTTGCTGTTGTTCAGTTGCTAAGTCTTGCTCGACTCTTTGTGACCCATGGATTGTAGCACACCAGGCTCCTCTGTCCTTCAGCATCTTCCAGAGCTTGCTAAAATTCACATCCATTGAATTAGTGATGCTGTCTAATCACCTCATTCTCTGCCTCCCCTTCTCCTTTTGCCTTCAATCCTTCCCAGCATCCGGGTCTTTTCCAATGAGTTGGCTCTTTGCATCAGGTGGCCAAAGTATTGGGGCTTCAGCTTCAGCACCAGTCCTTCCAATGAATATTCAGGGTTGATGCCCTTTGGGACTGACTGGTTTGATATCCTTGCTGTCCAAAGGACTCTTAAGATACAGTGGTGGAGGAAGTTTCCTGATGAAGTTGGATTTTATGGACCACATGGTATATAATGCTAAATTCTGACCCTAACATATAAGCAGGTAGCTAGTATCTCAAAAATACATGAATCCTGATATCTTCTAAAAGTCTGAGTTGGGTTCAGGTCATCTCTTTTGTGAGAAAAATATCAAGTTCCACAGATAGACAACAGTGGCTTGGCTGTTGGCCTAAATGTCTGAAAAGCCCATGGATCATCTATGCAATCCTGTTTTCTGAGAGGTGTTTTCACCTTCTGGTAATTGCTGCCAAGATTCTGGAGGTCCTGGAGTAAGCCTGCTGCTGCTGCTAAGTTGCTTTGGTCGCGTCCGACTCTTCGCGACGCCATGGACTGCAGCCCACCAGGCTCCTCAGTCCCTGGGATTCTCTAGGCAAGAGTACCGGAGTGGGTTGCCATTGCCTTCTCCATGGACTGAGCCAGCCCTTAGCAAATAATTCAAGAGACAAGGAAATGTTGACACTGAGATTTAGTGGCAAGCATGCCCTTAGAGCAGTTATCAGCTCTCTTTGTCCTGTACCACCTTCAACTCTTGGATAATGAGGTTAATTGGAAGGTTAATGGAAGCAGTACAGCCAACAAATTTTGATATCATCCAGTGGAAATCACCAATGAGGAAGACCATGAAGTTAACCAAAGAATGTGAGGAACACTGAGGCAGATTTAAGAATAAACATCATGAGTGTGTGTGTGTGTGTGTGTGTGAGTGTGTGTGTGTGTGAGTGTGTGTGTTGGGGGGGGGAGGTCTCCCAGGACTCTGCAAAGATGGAAGGCATTCATTTGATTCTAAGTGTCAGGAAGGTTTGTTTTGCTCAAGAGGGGAATTAACAACTACAAGGCCAAGTAGTCAAAAATGAGATGATGAGAGTGTGATCACGGCTCAGACTACCTGCTATGGCTACCCTAAATCTTTTGGAAACTCTTTATGGAATGGCATATGGTGGGAAATGTATCCATATTTACTGCATAAAATACACTTTTCTCATGCTAATGTTACTATTTAAATTTGTTTTATTTTTAGGGAAGCTTTCATGCAAAGTGGTTTAGTCACTAAGTCCTGTCTGACTCTTGTGACCCCATCAACTATAGCCCTCCAGGGGATTTTCCAGGCAGGAATATTGGAGTTGCCATTTTCTTCTCCAGGGGATCTTCCCAACCCAGGGGTCAAACCCTGGTCTACTGCATTGCAGGTGGCAAAAAGGTCAAGCTGGACTCCAAGGGAGGGGATGTTCTCAACTTGCAGAAGAAGAAACTGAGACAAAGAGAAGAAGAGGGTATGTCTACATTAGATCAACAATGGGCAAATTATGGCCAGCAAGCTATAGTTTTTGTACAGCCTGCAGCTAAGAATAGGTTTTATATTTGGGAGAAAAAGACAGTTTTTACATTTGGAAAAAAATCAAGAGAAGAATACTTTTTTTTTGGTGACACATGTACATTACATAAAATTCAAATTTCAGTCCCCAGAAATAGTTCCACTGGAACTCAGCCACGCCCATGTGCTTACGTGTTATGGCTGCTTCTGAGCTACAAGAATACTGCTGAATTGTTGCAAAAAGACTGTATGGCCTGCAAACCTGAAAATATTTACTATCTGTGCCCTCAAAGAAAACATTTGTCAACGCCATTGTTTTGGGCCCTTTTGAGCTATTGCTCCTTTTACATAATAAATATAGTAGTGCTGACTTTATTATCCAAAGTAAGAAACATAATGAATATAATCTTCCAACACACATGCTTAAAAAATACAATATAATGTTGTAACTGAATTATAAAATCTGAAATAAAAGCAAATTGCTTATAATAAAATAATATGTACTTCAATGCATGCATTTGGGGGCAGGAACTATACAAAAAGACATAATGGTGCATTCAGGTTAATCTCACCTAATTGTTGAAGGAGTGTGAAGAAGACAACTATTAGTGCAGATGGACACTGAGGCCTGTATTTGCAACACAAACTCCACAGCTGGCATTGATGCAGTTTCTTAACGACACTTTTGATTGACAGGAGCTGGTGCTATTGATAGAGCAACACAGTCATTGAGAAATGGTGGCTCATCAGGGAAGGAAGTAAGGGAAAACAACCTTTCTTTTCACCCAATGATCTTCTTCCATTTACTGGACTCAACCAGTGGACAAGACAGCCCACTGGGGGTGATCCATACAAGAAACACTCCAAGAGCATAGCTCAGGGTGCAGAAGAGTGGAGTGCAGGTCCACAGACCATGTGGAGAATGTACAGACAACCATCTCAAAAACCAGCATGATGGCCCTCTCAGTTTCCCAAACCAAACGTTTAGCACTGTACTGTCTAATCTGATAGACACTAGCTCATATGAGTGTTTAAATTTAAATTAATTCAATTACATGAAATAGTCAGTTCCTCCATGGTACAAGCCACCTTTCCAGAGTGCAATAATCCCATGTGGCAATGGCTACCATATTAAATGCCTTATATTTTAGAACATCTCAGGGCTTCCCAAGTGGCACAGTGGTAAAGAATCTACCTGCCAATGCAAGAGATGCAAGAGAAGTAGGTTTGATCCCTGGGCTGGGAAGATCCCCTGGAGGAGGAAATACCAACCCCCTCCAGTAATCTTGCCTGGAAAATCTCATGAACAGAGGAAACTGGTGGGCTACAGTCCATGAGTCACAAAGAGCTGGACACGACCGAATGATTGAGCAACAAGAGAATCCTATTGGACTATAAGAAAGCTGTGAGTGATCTAGGCTATTTCATCTCCCCATCCAAACACATCTTTTTATTGGGTGTTAGTTCTAAAAGGTCTTGTAGGTCTTCATAAAACTGTTCAACTTCAGTTTCTTCAGCGTTACTGGTTGGGGCATAGACTTGGATAACTGTGATATTGAATGGTTTGCCTTGGAGACGAACAGAGATCATTCTGTCATTTTTGAGATTGCATCCAAGTACTGCATTTCGGACTCTTTTGTTGACCACAATGGCTACTCCATTTCTTCTGAGGGATTCCTGACCGCAGTAGTAGATATAATGGTCATCTGGGTTAAATTCACCCATTCCAGTCCATTTTAGTTTGCTGATTCCTAGGATGTCGACGTTCACCCTTGCCATCTCTTGTTTGACCACTTCCAATTTGCCTTGATTCATGGACCCGACATTCCAGGTTCCTATGCAATATTGCTCTTTACAGCATCAGAGTAACAGGCAAATTTGGCCTTGGAATGCGGAATGAAGCAGGGCAAAGGCTAATAGAGTTTTGCCAAGAAAATGCACTGGTCATAGCAAACACCCTCTTCCAACAACACAAAAGAAGACTCTATACATGGACATCACCAGATGGCCAACAACAAAATCAGATTGATTACATTCTTTGCAGCCAAAGATGGAGAAGCTCTATACAGTCAACAAAAACAAGACGAGGAGCTGACTGTGGCTCAGATCATGAAATCCTTACTACCAAATTCAGACTCAAATTGAAGAAAGTAGGGAAAACCGCTAGACCATTTAGGTATGACCTAAATCAAATCCCTTATGATTATACAGTGGAAGTGAGAAATAGATTTAAGGGCCTAGATCTGATAATAGAGTGCCTGATGAACTATGGAATGAGGTTTGTAACATTGTATAGGAGACAGGAATCAAGACCATCCCCATGGAAAAGAAATGCAAAAAAGCAAAATGGCTCTCTGGGGAGGCCTTACAAATGGCTGTGACAAGAAGAGAAGTGAAAAGCAAAGGAGAAAAGGAAAGATATAAGCATCTGAATGCAGAGTTCCAAAGAATCGCAAGAACAGATAAGACAGCCTTCTTCAGCGATCAATGCAAAGAAATAGAGGAAAACAACAGAATGGGAAAGACTAGAGATCTCTTCAAGAAAATTAGAGATACCAAGGGAACATTTCATGCAAAGATGGGCTCGATAAAGGACAGAAATGGTATGGACCTAACAGAACCAGAAGATATTAAGAAGACGTGGCAAGAATACACAGAAGAACTGTACAAAAAAGATCTTCACGACTCAGATAATCATGATGATGTGATCACTAATCTAGAGCCAGACATTGTGGAATGTGAAGTCAAGTGGGCCTTAGAAAGCATCACTACGAACAAAGCTAGTGGAGGTGATAGAATTCCAGTGGAGCTGTTCCAAATCCTGAAAGATGATGCTGTGAAAGTGCTACACTCAATATGCCAGGAAATTTGGAAAACTCAGCAGTGGCCACAGGACTGGAAAAGGTCAGTTTTCATTCCAATCCCAAAGAAAGGCAATGCCAAAGAATGCTCAAACTACCACACAATTGCACTCATCTCACATGCTAGTAAAGTAATGCTCAAAATTCTCCAAGCCAGGCTTCAGCAATACGTGAACCGTGAACTCCCTGACATTCAAGCTGGTTTTAAAAAAGGCAGAGGAACCAGAGATCAAATTGCTAACATCCGCTGGATCATGGAAAAAGCAAGAGAGTTCTAGAAAAACATCTATTTCTGCTTTACTGATTATGCCAAAGCCTTTGACTGTGTGGATCCCAATAAAGTGTGGAAAATCCTGAAAGAGATGGGAATACCAGACCATCTGACCTGCCTCTTGAGAAACCAATATGCAGGTCAGGAAGCAACAGTTAGAATTGAACATGGAACAACAGACTGGTTCCAAATAGGAAAAGGAGTACGTCAAGGCTGTATATTGTCACCCTGCTTATTTAACTTATACGCAGAGTACATGATGAGAAACGCTGGGCTGGAAGAAACACAAGCTGGAATCAAGATTGCCGGGAGAAATATCAATAACCTCAGATATGCAGATGACACCACCCTTGTGGCAGAGAGTGAAGAGGAGCTAAAAAGCCTCTTGATGAAAGTGAAAGTGGAGAGTGAAAAAGTTGGCTTAAAGCTCAACATTCAGAAAACAAAGATCATGGCATCTGGTCCCATCACTTCATGGGAAATAGATGGGGGAAACAGTGGAAACAGTGGCAGACTTTATTTTTGGGGGCTCCAAAATCACTGCAGATGGTGACTACAGCCATGAAATGAAAAGACGCTTACTCCTTGGAAGAAAGGTTATGACCAACCTAGATAGCATATTCAAAAGCAGAGACATTACTTTGCCAACTAAGGTCCGTCTAGTCAAGGCTATGGTTTTTCCTGTGGTCATGTATGGATGTGAGAGTTGGACTGTGAAGAAGGCTAAGCGCCAAAGAATTGCTGCTTTTGAACTGTGGTGTTGGAGAAGACTCTTGAGAGTCCCTTGGACTGCAAGGAGATCCAACCAGTCCATTCTGAAGGAGATCAACCCTGGGATTTCTTTGGAAGGAATGATGCTAAAGCTGAAACTCCAGCACTTTGGCCACCTCCTGTGAAGAGTTGACTCATTGGAAAAGACTCTGATGCTGGGAGGGATTGGGGGCAGGAGGAGAAGTGGACGACCGAGGATGGGATGGCTGGATAGCATCACGGACTCGATGGACGTGAGTCTGAGTGAACTCCGGGAGATGGTGATGGACAGGGGGTCCTGGCGTGCTGCGATTCATGGGGTCACAGAGTCAGACACGGCTGAGTGACTGAACTGAACTGAACTGAACTGATCCAAACACACTCCTTATCTATAAGCAGTTTCTGATGGCTATACTGAGAAAGGACAGCCCAAGAACATCCACCTTCTTCATTATCACCATCATCCTAGCCCAAGTCCTCATCATTTTCCACCTGGACCATTAAAATTGGCTCCAGTGTGATATTTCCATTTTCATTGTTGCCCCCCTTCCAAATTTGTTCTCCCCTTGGTGTTTAGAGTGATATTTTAAACACAGATCATGAATCAGATGAGATTTAAACACAGAGAAATCAGAAGTCCTACTGCACACATCGTGCTGATAAGGCACCTACTCCAGTGTCTGCCTGCCCTGACCTCATCTCCCCCTCGCACTGTTCTCCAGCTTCACTGGATGCTCTCTATTCTAAGGCTCATCAAGCTGGCCTTGCTTTGGGCTTTGGCATCCATTTCTCCTTCTGTCTGGAAAGCCAGCTCTTCTCAGATCTCTCCATTTGGGTCCTTTGTGGCAGCTCAAATATCACCCCTGCAGAGATGACCCTATCTCAAAAAGTTTGCCCAGCAAGTCCTTCTCCTTCACACCTTCTGTTCTGTTTTCTCCTAAACATAGATCAGTTCTGAATTCAGCTTGGTCAATTAATTTTTACTTATTTTTTAAATTGAACTATGCCTGGTTTGGGCTTCTCAGGTGGTACAAGTGGTAAAGAACCCTCCTGCCAGTGCAAGAGACATAAGAGACACGAGTGTGACCCCTGCATTGGGAAGATCCCCTGGAGGAGGGCATGGCAACCCATTCCAGTATTCTTGCCTGGAGAATCTCATGGACAGAGGAGCCTGGCGTGCTACAGTCCAAAGGATCTCAAAGAGTCGGATATGACTGAAGCAACTGAGCATGCATGCTTGGTTTACAAAGTTGTCTTAGTTTCAGGTATACAGCAAAGTAATTCAGTAGTTCCGATATTGACCTATAAATATAAAGAAAATACATAAATATGTATATATTTATATATATTCTTTTTCATTATATGCAATTACAAGATATTGAATATTGTTCCCCGTGCTATACAGAAGGTCCTTGTTGTTTATCTGTTTGATATATAGCCCTGTGTGTATGTTAATCCCAAACTCCAAGTTTATCCCCCCTTCCCCTTTGGTAGTCATAAGTGTGTATTCTGTGTCTGTGGGTCTATTTCAGTTTTATAAATATGTTCATCTGGATCATTTTTTTTAGATTCCACACATTAAGTGATATCATATGATATTTGTCCTTTTCTGCCTGACTTACTTCACTTAATATGATGTCTAGGTCAATCCATGTTGTTGCAAGAGCATTATTTCATTCTTTTTATGGCCGAGTGGTAGTCCACTTATTAATACAATACGTACCACACTTCCTTTATCCACTCATCTCTTTATGGACATTTAGGTTGCTCCCATGTGTTGGCTATTGTGAATAGTGCTGCTATGAACATTGGGGTGCATGTGTCTTTTCAAATGACAGTTTTGTCTGGATGGATGCCCAGAACTGCTGGATCATATGGTACATTTTTTACCAGCCACCTCCCATGAGTGTGATGCATGCTCTGTTATCGCCTTCTCACAAAGGCCAGTGCCTGGCACATAGAGGGAAACTCAGGAAATGCTTCTTCAATGGACTGCGTTTCTGGGGTACCTGCAAAATGAGTCACATCATGAGCATTTGTTCACTGAGAACAACCACTTGTACAGTCTCTGGGGCTGTAATAACCACACGACTAAACAACAACAGCAGTAAGTCTCTCGATTTGTTTTGCACCATGTACCTTTAAAAGCACCAAGGTGCAGCCGCCACTGTCTCATTATAAATCACCTCTGGAGAGGACAGCTCATTAGCGAGCATCAAAGGTAGCACAGTGGGCTGAAAAGAAAAGGCAGTGGCTTTGTGCGTAATAAATAATTCATTTTCAGATGACTTTTCCTATTTCAGTTAAGACTTCTCAATTTCATATTTTTACGAGTGCACATTCTTGCATTTGCATTTTCCAAAGATCTTTCCACATACTGAACTGATCAACAGCCTTAACTCTGTTTTCAGGTTGCAAGCACAGACTCTGCAGCCCATCTATCTAGAATCTAATTCCAGCTCAGTATCTCAACTGAATCGCTTGGCGCCATTCTTCAAACACTGCATACTTTCATCCATCTGTGAAATGGGCATAACAGTAGTCCAGGGACATCCCTGGTGATTCCAGTGGTTAAGAATCTGCCTGCCATTGCAGGCGAGGACATGGGCTCAATCCCTGGTCCGGGAAGATCCCAAACCTGTGGGTCTTAGACTAAGCCCATGCACCCCAATTAATGATCCCACATGCTTAGCGCCTATGATTTGCAACAAGAGAAGCCAGTGCAACAAGAAGCCCGCACATCACAACTAGAAGGCAGCAATGAAGACCCAGCAGAGCCAAAAATAAATAATAAAATAAAAGTAAATAAAAATTTAAAAAGAGCAGTACCAACATCAGTGGGTCTCTTAGAACTGAATGAGTTAATCCCTGCAAGGAGGAACCTAGAGGCATACTTGGTACACAATAAACAGTAAGGACCTAGTATCATTATGACTGACGGTGTTTGGGGGCGTCATAGTGACTCAACAGACACACAAAGAAAAGAGTGCATCTTGGAGCAGAGATTTTTCTCAAGGCCTGTTGCAGCATCTTAATTTGCACTTGGTTGAGAAAGTATAAAAAGGAAAGCAGTGCTATGCCATCCAATGTGATTGAATTTTCAAAAAGTCTGAGGAAAACAACAGAGGGTATCTGGCATATTAATTAGCAGGCTGACACAGGAAAAGGATATCATGAAAAGTCAAATGAAAAAAGAGCCAAGAAATCTGCTTTGATGACAAAAATAAAAAGAAACTTCATTACTGGAGCCAGGAGAGAGAGCTTTTCTTCCATAATTTGGGAGCCTCATCTCAAGTTCAGATCTCAGAAGGTGACTGTCAGGGCACATGACCTGTGCTGAGTCTACAGCTGACGGGGGATAAACAAGCTGGTGTGACCCTACAAGACCCGCAGGGCTCTAGTGAGTAGTAAAACTGTTCTCTAGGCTTCTACTATGGGTGGTACCATGCCTTTAGCCAGGAATACAAATGTGAACAGGACACGGTTTAATAACAACCACAGTGTTCACAGGAGATCATCCAGGCAAGGTGGTGTGCAAGAAGATTAACTCCTGAAGATCCTAAAACCAGGGGAAGGTATGGGAGATGAAAGGGTAGTTCATTTGCTTTAAGGAGACAAATGTATTCAATTCAGGAAAGCTGACTTAAAATGCATTTATTTCATCAGGAGCTTTACAATAGCAAATTATATGGTAATGTGCATGGGGGTAAGTTTCGTCTGTAAGGTTTACAGAAATGGAATTTCTGCTGAGTCCTGGATTTAGGAGGACATGCCTTGATTGGTAAGATTTAAGAAGATGCAAATAAGATCAGGAGAGAAGAGATTATTTGATTACTTTCTTGAAATCCCCAAAATTGTAGAAGAAAGAACTCAGGCCTTAGTCAAATAAGAGAAGGATCTGGCTATGTCTAAACCGCATGGTTCCCTGGGACTTCCCTGGTGGTCCAGCGGCTCCCAATGCAGGGGGCCCAGATTCGGTCCCTGGTCAAGGAACTCGATCCCACATGCTCCAAATAAGAGTGTGTGTGTAGCAACTAAAGATCCTGCGTGCTGCAACTGAAACCCAGCACAACCAATATATAAATAATACAGTTTTTTAAATGGCTGCTACCTGCTCTTGTCTGGCTGATAAGGCCCTTAACTAAGGTAAACTCGAGAGAAGAAGGCATTTGGTTTGGACGTAAATGGTAAGTCAGGAGTGGCACCCTGGAGTCTCGCTCCTTCTACTTTGGAAGAGGGACCTGGAGATCAGAAGGATTTAGGTGGAGTTCAAACAATAAGATGACATAAGGGCGGACTCTGAAGGTACCTAAAAGGACATCCTGAGTTTACGTCTTTCCAAGCATCTTGGGTACAGCTCTTGCTCCCAGTGGTGTGATCTCAACCAGCAAAAAGAACTGAAGAGTGTTTGAATTCCCCAACTTGATTGTTACCCTCACTGTGAGCAAGGAAAGTGTGCAGTAGTCACAGCAGAAGGTCCAATAAGAATCATGTCGGGCTGTGAAGATCCAGGAGGACTCCCTGGAGGAGGTGGCAGGAGAAATGGGCTTATACAGAGAATTCTGAGTGATATCTGTTCTCCCATGAGTGTCATGTTTGAAGAAAGGTTTGCGATATATCAAATTGCACTTCATAAAGAGCACATGGCACATCTGACTCTGTTTTTGCTTAAAAACTCTGTTGGCCTTCCCCAAGCATCTTCAGGGGTGGGTCTGGCAGACACATCTGTACTCTTATGTCATCTTATGTAAATGCCATGGAACGTCACCATCACCAAGTCACTTGGTGATTATTTTCAAGGATAACTGCCTGTCCAGACAGTATCTCGTGATTAATTTTTATCTAAAGTTCCAACTCAATTCTAATAACTAAAATTCAGGGACTTCCCTGGTGGTCCAGTGGCTAATACTCCACGCTCCCAATGCAGGGGGCACGGGCTCAATCCCTGGTCAGGGAACTAGATCCCACATGCTGCAATTAAGAGTTTGCAAGCTGCAACTAAAGATTTCACATGCCTCAATGGAGATCGAAGATCTCATGTGCCAAAACTAAGACACAGTGTAGGCAAATAAATAAATAAATATTAAAAAAATAAAATTCAGTGGTCAAGGCTGAGACACAGCAAAATCAGAAACATCAGAAGCTCAGCATTAAGAGGAGGGTGTGCCCTTAAAATCCAGAGGAGATCTGAGTCACCCACATCCATCCTACATTCAGAACAGCCATCACAGTAGTTATGGTACCCAAATAGCTACCACCCAGCATGAATGAAAACATTGTTTTATATTAAAGTAAAGAACACATGTTAATAGGTTTGAAAGGATATTCAACTAACTGATACGGCATTCACATTGATGAATATCAGTCTCATCATCTTTGAATCCCCACAGAAGCTCAAAACACTTGTTTTAGCCAAAACACAGGAGGCAGATAGGAAAGAATGATAAAGAACCTTGAGAAACTGGGTTCCCACCCCCCACCCCTGGAAGAATATTTTCTGATAAGAAATGCAAGAAATGGAAGAAATGCAAACATGCTCCCTAGAACCCGACAATGACATGCAGTTACAGACAAGCACTCATTGGATTAATGGCAATGCTCATTTAACGACCTTTTCTTCAGAATTTTCTCCCAAAGGACAAAAAAAAAAAAAAAAGATTTACCCATGAGATAGTAAGGGATCATTTACTGAACAGAAAAAAGAATACTGTAATAACAGAGAGATACACGAATGGATTTAGGAAAAAGAAATACACAGGTTTTAAGGCCATAGACATCAGGAAAAAATACGCAAAATATTGAGAAAGAAATAAGCGTCTTTTGGAAAATGAACTTTGAATGGAATGGCTTAACTGGGCATCATCTCAAAGCTTTCCTGGAGATGAAGTTACACATCTCGAAAAGAACAGAGGGGCCGTGTGCTCACCCCCTGTGTACAGGGAGTCACAGCTGCATTTACTTTTAGCATTGTTTTCTGAAGATTATAGTCCTACCTATTCAAATATGCTGTGGGGGGACATTTTAATATTTGGAGGTTTTACAAGAACACAAAAAACAGACACGATTTTTCCTCTTGGTTACAGGAGAAAAAGATTTCCACTATGGAAAAGATCAGTAGATTTGACTGCATAAAAATTAAACATATACCCACAAACTTCTGCATGCTATAATATATACAGTAAGTGACACCAGAAGACAAATGGTAAACTGGGAGGAATATTTACAGTGCTACGATCAAAAGGCATAAAAACAGAAAGTAGAAGGAGCTTCTAACAACTGGGAGGAGGGGGGGGCGGGGCTAGTGTTCAGTGAGTTGCCAGATGAAAATATTCTGAAGATCTGTTGCACATCAGTGAAAATATTTAACACTAATAAACTGGACAGTTAAAAGAGACTGGGGTTTCCAGGTGGCGCTAGTGGTACAGAACCTGTCTGCTAATGGTGGGGACATAAGAGATGCAGTCTGTGGGTCCCCTGGAGGAGCGCAGTTTGGTGGCTTTTATTAAAAAAATATTATAGTACTGCAAATTTTTTGGTTCCCATCCTTTGATTCAAATGTATTTCTAAAAGTTTATCAGAGATGTGGGCAAAGAATTGAGGGTGAAAATGTAGACCACAGGAAATTTTATAATAGAAAATCTTTTTAAAAAAACATTTTAGGTTTTTGTGGTACTATCATATAATCACTGCAGATGGTGATTGCAACCATGAAATTAAAAGACGCTCCTTAGAAGTAAAGTGATGACAAACCTAGATAGTGTATTAAAAAAGCAGAGATTTCACTTGGCCAACAAAGGTCTATATTGTCAAAGCTATGGTTTTTCCAGTAGTCATGTATGGATGTGAGAGCTGGACATGAAGGCTGGGTGCCGAAGAATTGATGCTTTAATACTGTGGTGCTGGAAAAGATTCTTGAGAGTCCCTTGGACAGCAGGGAGATCAAACCAGTCAATCATAAAGGAAATCAACCCTGAATCTTCATTGGGAGGACTGATGCTGAAGCTTGAATACTTTGGCTACCAGATGCAAAGACCTGTCTCACTAGAAAAGACCCTGATGCTGGGAAAGACTGAAGGCAGAAGCAGAAGGGGACAGCAGGGTATGAGATGGTTAGACAGCATCACTGACTCAATGGACATGAACTGGAGCAAACTCTTAGAGATAGTGGAGGACACAGGAGCCTGGAATGCCACAGTCCATGGGATTGCAAAGAGTCTGACATGACTTAGACACTGAACAACAACAATCATATATAGGGAACTTTGGGGTTGGGTCTAAAATCAGACTCATCTTTCCCCCCAGATCCTTCCTTCACACCTATAACCAATGTATTGAAAAGTCCCATCATTTACCTGCTAAGATGTATCCTAAAATGGTCTGCCTCTGCATCTCTCCATGGAGATCACCACAGTCCACTGGAGTGGTCCAGAATAACCTCAGTGTCTCCCCATTATACATCTATATATATACATTCCCCATATTCATTTTCACCAAATATATCTATAGCTGGACACAGGGGCTCCCGTCATAAAACTCACTCTCCCAGCCTCCCTTGCTCTGGACGTGATCACTCAGCTGAGTTCATGGGCTGAAGGGATGGGAGCGGAGGTGGTGGATTCAGAGAAGGGTCGTGTCCTTGGTGGAGAGGGGCACACCTCCCCTTGCACCTTGTCCTAGTCCTGTTGGCTGCCACATGGACACGTCTGTTATTAATCTGGGGCCATGTGGATAAGGTCAGTGTCTTTGGAGTCACTTGGCAAGAGGATAGAAGGATGCTATGTTCTACCCCTTGGGGCCACCTGGCCACTTGGCTGCTCACATTCAGATGGGAGAGGTGGGGACAAGCAAACGCCACGTTTCTAAGTCACGGTTATTTCACAGCAGCCAGAGTAGTCCGCTCTGATGTCCCCTTGCTCTCCCAGATCCATTCTTTACACACAGCCAAAGTGTTCTCCAAAAACATTCATTAGCACAGCGGCTGCTGAGCTGAAAGCCTTTCAGTGACTCCCTATCACATTGAAATATCCACCTCTGTACTCTAGCTTACAAGCCTCTATGTGACCTTGAGCTCAACTCAAAGGGTTCTCTCCTCATGGACTCATTACGGTCCAGGTGAGCTGGCCTTCCTTCTGTCTCTAACATCTCAAAAAAAAGGTAAGTGATATGATACCGTACGTGTCTTTCCCTTTCTGGCTTACTTGACTTAGCATGATAGTCTCTGTGTGCATCTATGTTGGTGCAAATGGCATCATTTCACTCTTTTTTATGGCCGAGTAGCATTCCATTGTATGTACGGATCGCTTCTTCTTTATGCGCTCAATTGTGGACGGACATTTAGGCTGTTTCCATGCCTTGGCTGTTGTGAATAGTGTTGCTGTGAACATAGCAGGGGGCGGGGGGCATGTATCTTTTTGAAATATAGTTTTTTCTGGTTTTATTTCCAGGAGTGAGACTGTTGGGTCTGGCACAAATGAACCTATCTATAAAACAGAAACAGACTCACAGACACACAGAACAGACTTGTGGTTGCTAAGGGGGATGTAGGGGAGGAGAAGGGGTGGACTGGGCCTTTGGGATTGGTAGATGCAAAGTACTGCATTTAGAATGGATAAACAATAAGGTTCTCCTGTACAGCACAGGGAACTATATTCAACATCCTGTCACAAGCTATAACGGAAAAGAATATAAAAAGAACGCCTGTATGTATGTAACTGAGTCACTTTGCTGCGCAGCAGAGATTGGCACAACACTGCCAATCAAACAAACCTCAATAAAAAAATACGTGGCACAAATGAGTAGATGACAGAATGATACCCGATTTAAATACCTCTCAACAAACACATCATGAACAAAAATAAAGTAAAAATGAAAATATACAGCAAAAGGTCCATTTAATGACAACTCCCCTAAAAACAAGTAAAGTTTTTTCCAGTCAAGTCAAAGGTGAAATGATGCAACTTTCTCTAGAAAAGGGACTCAAAAAGCTCCAAATACAAAAGACTGAGGAGTCAGGACCGCGAAGACTTTAAGTTCCAGAGGAAGATGCTCACAAGGTACTAGCAAAAAACTTTGAATGCAATTTTAATACAATTCATTGACTTCCATTCAAGAATTAGAGAGCATCCCCCAATATTCAGAGCAGCACTATTCACAATAGCCAAGACATGGAAACAACCTAACTGTCCAGCCACAGATGAGTAGATAAAGAAGATTGATGTATATAAACAAAAGAATATGCCTCAGCCACAAAAAGGAACCGAATTTTGCCATTTGAAGCAACACGGAAGAACTTGGAAGGCATTACGCTAAGTGAAATAAGTCAGACAGAGAAAGACGTATTTTGTATGATGTCACTTATATGTGGAATCTAAAACAATATGACAGACTAGTGAATATAACAAAAAAGAAGACTCACAGATCTAGAGAACAAACTAGGGTAGTTGGGAGAGGTGGTGAACAGGCGATATAGGGGTAAGAGAGAGGGAGGTTATGAAGTATTGGCTGTAAGGTAGGCTCAAAGACTTACTGTTACAACATGGGGAATATAGCTGATACTTTGCAATAACTGTAAATGGAGTGTAACTGTTTAAAATTGTTTAAAAAAGAAAAGAATCATGAGCATCTACACACTGCCTAGCACTCTTCTCATCTTGGGACACATGGGGACTGGGAACATTCACTTTCCTGAAAGACTTTACAACATAATTGCTAGGGAATTATTTATCTTTTGCATTTAGTAACTAAGTGATTGTATTAAGAGCAAACATTTATTGTATGCTTGACTTCACTGGGCACTCTTCCAGGGCCTCCTGAATTATCACCGTCTCTTACATCAACCTTATGAGTATTATCTCTTTCACTCTGTAGATGAGGAAACTGAGCCAGAGTGAAATTAAGCAAGGATGCATAGCTAATAATGGCAACTCACTCCAGTGTTCTTGCCTGGAGCATCCCAGGGACAGAGAAGCCTGACGGGCTAGAGTCCATGGGGTTGCAGACAGTCGGACACGACTGAGCAACTAAAGAACAACAAGAGCTGGTAAGAGGAGACTAAGATATACGTATATTTTATTTTGCTTCCCAGGAGGCTCATAAAGATGAACACAGAATGGAAAACAGGTGCCCGGATGAGGAACCTCTCTGAGCCTCAGTTTTCTCATCTGGAAATGGAGAAGGATTGTTTCAAATCCTGCTCATTGCCTTGCAATATTTAATCTCTTGTTGTTTCCTTGTAACAGAACCTAAGCAAATGTGCCATGCTAAAAAGTAGACTTCCAACTAAGTATGCCCATATAACCAAGTTCTTGTTTATTGGATACACATAGAAATATTCCACTGGCTTCTTATGACGACTTCTTGAAAGGGAAAAGGAACGGATCCTATTCTATATCTCTTCCTTTTTCTGGCTGGGAGAATACGGATATGCTGGCTGGCATCCCAGCAGCCATTTTGGACCATAAGGGAACCATAAGGATAGAACGTATGCCTTCGACTGCTGAAGCAGAAATAAAGATGAAGACTGAGTCTCAGATAGCATGGGGCAAAGTACCAGCCCTGCACTACAAACCTTAAGAGTTCTTTTACATGAAGGAAAAACACACTTGTATTAAAGTGACTACTGGCCAGGGTAAAGTGGAGTGAGTGGGGAGGGCAGGTTAGGGCTTGTTTTCAGCCAAACGCAATTCCTACCTGATAAAAACTGAGATTCTTCTAGCTCTGCCATTACATACACTTCTACAATTACACGTACCGTAGCCAGAAAGGGTGATGCAAGGTGAGAACAGTTTGAGAGAGCAGGAGAGGACAGAAAGTGGATTCATGTGAGCAGGGATTCATGCAGGTTATGAAGAACAGTGGGGTCTGAAACAGGCTGACAGTCTCGGCAGAAGAAATGCTGAACTCGGGAAACCAAGCAGACTGTCTGATGCTGAGCCAAGCAACAGGAGCCGTGCAGTGTATGGCTAACAGCTCATCAGACTAAAGGTGCTGAAAAGGGGAACAAATTCAAATAATTACTTATTCGAGACAAACAGTTTTGCCATTGCCAGTAACAGAACCACTAACAGCCTAAACGAAGGAGCGCTGCTGTCACATATGAAATAATGTACCAGGGGAGATTTGGCGCCTTTAAAGTATAATAAAAGAAATAGTTAATAAGAGCCCTTATCAACTGAAGGACCTCAACACCTTTACAGCACCTAGTGAACAGTATAATAACCAACTTAGTGTCACTAGGCAACTGTCCATGTTACCTTGAAAGATTGATTCTTGATATCCTTTCATGGCCCCATAGTAACACTTGTCAATAATTCCTAATAGATGGTGAGAGGGAGACATGAGGCTGTCAATCCTTCACTTCCAACAGTAAAAGTACTTTTGTAACATGAGGAAGCTCAAAGTACTCTTAGCAGACTCTCAATCCCAAGCATTTGCACTGTGATAACTCACATTAGGAAAATGTATTATTCTTTTGTAGAGACACCCTGGGAAAAGGTGAGGCTACACAAGGCATCGGTGTGTTTGTTGAGGTCAACCTGGGTATTCAGTCTTCCCACACGCAATGTGGCCCATTGCATAGCAACCAGGGGGCAGGTCCTACCTAAGGATGAAAACCCATCTGTGTTCCATAAATCCGGGGAAACACATGGACTGACTTAGAGGCCTAAATCTTTTACAAGTTACAAATAGAAGGCCTGTGAATGGATTATAGCTAACCCTTCCCCAGACAAGCTTGATTTAAAATAAAATTAGCTCTAACAAGGAGTTGATGGTTCACACTAAAACTATATGTGTGTTTTCTGTTGAAAAGTCAGTAGGTCTTAAGAATTCAGAGTTTTCCTTGGCTTTCCTGCATGGCTTTTCTTGAATTTCCTGCGTGGCTTTCCTGTTAGCTAGGCCTTTTCACTGGGTAGGTATTTGTCAAGTCACTTGTTACCTTTTACTCAGATGCTGGATCTGTTTGGTCTCTGCAGGTATACATGTTTAAGATCCTTGACTAATCTCCAGTGTATCATACACACATCTTGATAAAATCATCAGTACTTTTCTTATAGTGGAAGACCCAAATCTAATGCCTGGATTTTGATTATTTTCTAAATAATATTTTAAAGATATATATGAGTATGTGTTTAGAATCAGCAATTTGCAGTAACTTTGTCAGCTTTCCCTGACCCTGGCTCTGGGCTCACTGACATTTTCCCAGTGTGTTTAGGTCATGTGTGTGATGCTTTGCCTTTCCCTGAGGTCTGTATTAACAGCCCAGGGCAGGGACTTTCTTACCATGGCCAATGGGATGACTCCGATCAAGTCTTTCTGACTCACGTAGATCTTGGAGACACCCAAGTCAGATGTGATGTCTCCTGGATATTCAACCTGCCATGTGACAAGCTGCGTGGCCGGCGGGTCACTGGGTTCTTCGATTTCTACGTCGATCTGCATGACTTCATAGGAGGCACCATTTGCACTGGACGGAAGGAGAGAGAAGGAGAGAACAACACTGAGGGCTGGGTGGGCGTGCCTGGCAGGCAATAGACAATTTCCACACGCACTTATATTATCGTTCAAAGAGTCTGTTGGAAAAGCAATCTTCAATGACCATTGACAGATGAATGGACAAAGAAGATGTGATATATGCACATATATAATCTACATGATATATACACATATTTACATATAATAGAAAATTACTCAGTCATAAAAAATGAAATAAATGCTATTTGCAGCAATGTGGATGGACCTAAAGATTATTATACTAAGTGAAATATGTCAAAGACAAATATTATATGATATCATTTATATGTGAAATCTAAAAAAAGATATAAATGAACTTGTTTACAAAACAGAAATAGACTCACCGACATAAACAAACTTATAGTTACCAAAGGGAAAGGGGTAGGGGAGGGAGGAGAGATAAATTAGGCGATTTGAGATTAACAAGTACACACTACTATATATATGATAGATAACTAACATGGATTTACTGTATAGCACAGGGAACTATATTCAATATCATGTAATAATCTATAATGGGAAATAATCTGAAAAGAATAGATACATATATAACTTAATCACTTTGTTGTACACCTGAAACTAATACAACATTGTAAATCAACTATATATCAATGAAAAAACAAAGGAAAAAAAAGATATTCAATATCCAAAAGAACAGCCTTTAAGAAGATTCACAGCCTTGGCCTGGCCTTAAACACCATTGCTCAAGCTTCCCAGCCCTTGTTTCTTGTGAGCTGCTCAGAGTCCCCAGAACAGGTGTTTGTGGATGACTACATGAAGTGTTGATTGAATTTCCTAAATCTTTCTTCCCTGAGCTCCATCTCGGAGGACGGGATTCTTTTTCCCACTCCCAGAAATCTCTTTGCTGCCTATATTGGATTTTCCAAAGCCACAGTCCCTTCAAGTTGGATGCACAGAATTTTAAAGGTGTTTGAGGGTGATGTGGCTTTTTATTTCTGGTGGGAATGAGAAAGAAGTGCAGAGAATCAGAGATGAGCCGCGAACAGAAGACTGGGGCTGTGGGACCCACATGGATGAGCAAGGAGAAGTAGCCAGATGTTACCTGGAAACAGGAGTGATTATGACAATGATTAGTTTTCGGACGTCTTGGGTTTTCTGTAAACACGTATCTGAAAATGAATTCAAGTTGGAATATCAGGATGATTTTTTTCAGCTATTTTGGTTAGTTTAATTCACTGGCTACCTTTTCTTCTTTTTTATAGTTAGCTTTTATAAAACATCTGCTTTTCTAAGTGACAGGTGAAAAAGATGCAGATGTGGTGCCAACCACTCCTCGAGGGAAGATGTGAAGAAATATAGGTGAGGGTTCACCAAGGAGGCAGCAAGGAGAATGCTTTTTAACCCTATGTGACCAAAGCCACTTCCACCTATCAGATCTGTCTCTAGAAACTGGAATTTCATGTAATTGCAAAAATGATCACTGACCTTGACATTTAAGAGGACAAAAATTGGCCTTTAAGATATGAAAAAGCTATTGAAATATTTATCATACCATCAGACCTATGCAAATGTATCAATAAGAAGCTCGGAGATAAATGGTGGGGAATTTGGAACACGGGGAGGAGGAGGGCAAGAAAGAGAAGGACGATCAGAAGATATTCCCAAAGAGAGAGCACCAGTCAGAGAGGTAAACTCCCTGCATGAGCAGCGGCCTCTCACATGGAACAGGAGTAGCTACAGTGAACCATGGGCAATGGTGAGAACAAAATGGCACTGGCTTTTATTTTATGTAATTAGTTAATTTATTCTTCATTTAAATTTTCTAGTTTTCATTGGAGTATCATTGATGAACAACGTTGTGTTAGTTTCAGGTGTACAGCAAAGTGAATCAGTTATAAATCCATAACTTGAAAAGATACAAGCACTCCAGTGTTCATAGCAGCACTCTGCACAAGAGACAAAACACGGAAACAACATAAATGCCCGTTCATCACTGACAGGTGAATGGATACATGTGCATATATACAGTGGACTATTACTCAGTCGTAAAAAAAGAACAAAACAATGCCATGGCAGCAATATGGATAGACCTAGAGAAGGCGATGGCACCCCACTCCAGTGCTCTTGCCTAGGAAATCTCATGGACGGAGGAGCCTGCTAGGCTGCAGTCCATGGGGTCGCGAAGAGTCAGACACGACTGAGCGACTTCCCTTTCACTTTTCACTTTCATGCATTGGAGAAGGAAATGGCATCCCACTCCAGTGCTCTTGCCTGGGAAATCCCATGGACGGAGGAGCCTGCTAGGCTGCAGTCCATGGGGTCGCTAAGAGTTGGACACGACTGAGCGACTTCCTTTTCACTTTTCACTTTCATGCATTGGAGAAGGAAATGGCAACCCACTCCAGTGTTCTTGCCTGGAGAATCCCAGGGACGGGGGAGCCTGGTGGGCTGCCGTCTATGGGGTCGCACAGTCAGACAGGACTGAAGCGACTTAGCAGCAGCAGCAGCAGAGATGATCATACTAAGCGAAGTAAGTCAGAGAAAGACAAACATGTATTAGTTATATGAGGAATCAAAAAAATGTTACCAATGAACTTATTTACAAAAGAGACTGGCACCTGATTTTTAAATCCTACAAGAATCACTCTCTCTAGGCTTCTGAAAGAAAGACGTTGAACTCTTTAAAGAAACAAGTGGCAGTGATAAGAATTAGAAACAAATTGTGTCAGCCACTGTGGATTGATACCCTGTGTAGATTTCTTTTCCTAAGACACATGCCATTGCCTTTTTGGAACTCTGAACGACAGTCTCCACAAGCACAGGAAACTTGGGAAAGCGATACCAGAATGAATCTTGGTTTTTATATTTGGAATTTGCAAGCATTCCAGTATTCCTCTCCCATTCATGAAATGGGATAATCCTTCTTTTGGCTGTTCTGAGCTTTGCCTTCTATGTTTAGTCCCAAGGAAAGGGAAATTCACAGAGCAGAATTGGTCAAAGTTGAATTCAGAAACTCAACTCCACAATGGAGGCACGTGGGAATTCCTTCAGAGTAGTAATTCCTTGTATGCAGTATCGTGACCCTGCTCCATACTTTTTACACTGTTCTCTTTTCCTCCCCCCTTCCAGGTGCCCTAACCTCAACAAAACTGAAAAATTTCAGATTCCACTGGAATATGGGACTTTTCTTACCGCCACATCCTCACATTTTACTCAGAGTTCACTTTATCAGAAATACCTTTATAAATCTCTCCATTTGGTCAAATTCTTCCCATTCTGCAAGACCCATCTAAAATAACATCAGCAATATATATGTATTTTTTTACTTATTGGGATACAGTTGTTTTACAATGCTGTGTTAGTTTCTGCTGTTCAGTGAACTGAATCAGCTATAAATATACATACACTCCCTCCTTCTTGGATTTCCCTCCCACCACCCCCTCATCTTACCCATCTAAGTCACCACAGAGCACCAAGCTGAGCTCCCTATACTATATGGTAGCATATACTTAGTCATCTGTTTTATGCATGGTGGTGCATACATGTCAATCTCAGTCTCCCAACTCATCCCACCCCCTTTCCCCCAGCCCCATGTTCATCCATCCATTCTCTAGGTCTGCATCTCTATTCCTGCTCTGAAAATGAGTTCATCTGTGCCATTTTTCTAGATTCCACATATATGCACTAAAGATTTTTCTCTTTTGGACTTACTTCATTCTATATGACAGACTCTAGGTCTATCTAGAATGAAATGACCCAATTTCATTCTTTTTCATGGCTGAGTAATATTCCACTGTATATATGTACCACATCTTTATCCATTCTCCAAAGAAGACATGTGGATGGCCAAGTGGCACATGCAAAGATGTTCAATATCACTAATTACTAGAGAAATGCAGACCAAAACTACAATGAGGTACCATTCCACACTGGTCAGAATAACAATAATGTTGAAAGTGCTCTATTTGCGTCTTCTAATTTTACTCCTTCAGTAATCTTGCACGGTTTTCCTATCAAGTCTGATTTTCTCTTTGCCCTTAGATCCCTTGCCTGGCCAAAGGATAAAGCAAACAGTTTCTTTTGAACTAACTTCCCTCTCTTTGATTTGCTGATGAAAACAACCTAGGTTGGAAACTCTTAACCTGGCAGCCAGAGCAAACTCTAGGAAGGTCACGTATTCTGAAATTGTGTGTTTTTCTTGAATGATTCCTTTGCATGCAGGAGCTTCTCAGTATTTCTGAGGCACTAGGGTGTGTACCAGGTCCTTGACAGTTTTCTCTGTATATTCTGCATATGGTGATCTAGCTTTGGAAGAACTCACCTTGTGTGTCTTAGCAAATCACTGGAAATTTGAGTTTTAATAACTTTTTGGAAATATTTAGCACTTGAGAGTTTCCAGAACTCTTCCATACTTGGCAATATTTATCACTTCTTTATGTTTAACTGGAAAGCTAAGGACTGTACCTTTGCTGTGGGAGTGTTTGGGTTTTAGCCTGAAATACTTTGAAAAGAGTAGTCATCCTTAGCCTGTTTCCAGAGTGCCTAGCGCAGAGGACAACACCTGGTATCTACTGTGTTATAGGGGACAGACAAAGTATTGTGAAGTAGAAGCTTATGAAATATGTCTGCATATATCATATGCATTGTTTCTCCACTTTACCCAGGGATTAGAAATACCTGGGGAGAACTTCACAAATAAACTAATGACCAGGCAACACTCCGAGTTCTGATTGTTTCTGAGTGGGGTGAGGCACAGATTTTTTCTTTTCTCTTCTCCTTTTTTCCTTTGTCATTTCCCTTTCTTTCTCTTTCTTTCCTTCCTTCTTTCTTCTCCTCCTTCACCCCTTTCCCTCCCCTTCCTCCTTCTTCTCTCTCTCCCCTCCCCTTCCTTCCTTCCATCCTGGCTTCCATCTTTCTCTCTTTTCTTTTATCCAGGTCATGCTATTATGCCACCAGATCATGAGCAACTATGTTAGAAGTTTTACAATTTAATTATATGGATACCCACAATCTTGGAAGTACTTTGTATATAATGGTATTTGAAATGGAATGTCCTAACTGAGCACATTTGGGAAATATGGTCAGTAAAATCTGTGAAGACACAGATGAACCAAGAAGAAGAAACATTCAGGGTTTCCGATGTCCATCAGTGAGAGAATGAGGAAGGAAGAGAACAGAGCTCCAGGCAAGGGTGCCTGGGGGTCTGGAGCAGCGTAAAGTGTTCAGATGCTACTTTCAGTGGCCCTAGACCCAGCCCAACCCATTGTGCCTCCTTCTCCTTCCCTCAATGTTAGCCGCTCAGTTGTGTCTGACATTCTGTGAAACCATACACTGTAACTTGCCAGGTTCCTCTGTCCATGTAATTCTCCAGGCAAGAAAACTGGAATGGATAGCCACTCCCTTCTGCAGGGGATCTTCCTAATTCAGGGATCAAACCCAGGGCTCCTGCATTGTAGACAGATTCTTTACCGCCAGCGGGGAAGCTCCCTCCCTGCAGAGACCAAGTTTAATAATTAGCAACAGTGATGGGCAAAGCTTTATGTGTGAACTCCATCTGGAAGGCAGTATCGCTGTCAAGTTTGAGCAGAGTTTGCATGGAAGACAGTGCAGTCACCCGTGGAGAGGCTCAGTTCTGGATCACGGACCTCAGAGCACTGTGGGCATGGAGCTGCCTACAGGTTTAGATTCTTTCACTGGTGTGGCTCCTACCAGCCCAGGAAGCCAAGAGCCACCTTCCTGCCCTGTCTTGCTTGCAGCTGTTCTTTGCACACAAGACAGAAATGGAAGCAGCGGTGTGGTAATGCATCCTCTCAGGGACTCCTCAGATCCCTACTGACTGGTTCCACCTCAGTTGGCTTGGAGGCATCTCTTAATAGTTCTCTTCCACAGAGAAGTTGAATAATATATCCTTGATTTGAGGAACTCTTCTTATTTGCCCATAGCTTCCCCCTACATGGGCCACTTGGTACATTGGGTTCAAAATCTCAGCCTTTAATTTCTTAATTTTTAAAAAGTTTTATTTATTTATTTTTGGCTGTGTTTGGTCTTCACTGTTACACTTGGGCTTTCTCTAGTTGCAGCGAGTGGGGGCTACTCTTTGTTGCAACGCACAGACTTCTCATTGCAGAGGCTTCTCTGGTTGCAGAGGCTTCTCTGGTTGCAGAGCTTGGGTTCTAGTGCATGGGCCCAGTAGTTCTGGTGCATGGTTTAGTTTCCCCTCGGCATATGGGATCTTCATAGACCAGGGATCAAATCCTTGGCAGATGGATTCTTCACCATTGGATCACCAGGCAAGTCCCCAAATCTAAGCCTAGCTAAGCAATAAGGACCCACTGTGTAGCACAGGGACTGATATCCACTATCTTGTAATAACCTCTAATGGAATCTAATTTGAAAAACATTGAATCGCTATGCCGTACACCTGATACCAACATATTATAAATCAACCATACTTTAATAAAAATCTAAGTGTTTTTCACCTTTAAATAAAGACACATGGTTGTTGACATAGCCTGTTGTTGTTCATTTGCTAAGTTGTGTCTGACTCTTTGCAACCTCATAGACTGTAGTCCGCCAGGCACCTTTGTCCCTGGGATTTCCCAGGCAAGAATACAAGAGTAGGTTGCCATTTCCTTCTCCAGGTTATCTTCCTTACCCGGGGATCGAACCCATGTATCCTGCATGGGAAGGTGATTTCTTTACCTCTGAGCCATCAAAGAAGCTCCACCATAGCCGGAGGCTTCCCCAGATTTAAGGAAAAGAAAACACCCTTTCAGAAAACAAGGATCTGGGTCAGCTCAGACAGTCAATGACCACATCCTCCAGGATCAAATGGAACCACCCCAGTGCATTCCAAGGTCAAGGAAGGGCATCACTTTCAAGCAAAAAGAAAATCTTCTTTTGGATGGACATGCTTCTTTACCCAAAGTGATGGAATAATTACCACTCACTGAGTATTTTGAATGTGAGCTGTTTTAAGGGCATTTTATGTCTTACCTCTTGCTATCCTCACAGTATTCCAATAAATAGCTGTTATTTACTCCCAGTTGGTGGATGAGGAATTTGGGATCAAGGAGAGTAAACCATCTTTCCAAGGTCACCGAGCTACTGAGAAAAAGATCCAAGAGATCTGGGTACAGGATGCCCAGTTTGCATCCCTGGGTTATAAACCCCTATCTCTTTTTCCACTGCCAGGACAGGTATGCTTATTAGCAACAAAGATCAGTAAAACAACTTTTCAAACCCCGAGAGAAACACAAGTCAAGGCATTACACAGGGCTTCCTCAAGACCCCAAATTGGATGCTTCGAGTGAATTCTGTATAACCAAAGCTGGAACATTTTTTGTAACAAGATGCTTTGAGATGAGCTTGCCTTTAGGGTCTTCAGTCAACTATTTTAAGTTCCACAATGTGTCCATAAATCAGAACAGAGATGTGGAAACGAGAGCATTAGATACGGAGGCCTACCATCATCATGGGCTTCCCTGGTGGCTCAGAGGTTAAAGCGTCTGCCTGCAATGTGGGAGACCTGGGTTTGATCCCTGGGTCAGGAAGATCCCATGGAGAAGGAAATGGCAACCCACTCCAGTACTCTTGCCTGGAGAATCCCATGGAGGGAGGAGCCTGGTAGGCTACCGTCCACAGGGTAGCAAAGAGTCAGACTCGACTGAGCGACAAACTACTACTACTAAAATCATCATTTGGAGAGATGAGAAACCATGCCGACACAGACCTCCCAGCATTAGAACAGTTAGGAGCTACATATTTGAGATACAAGTCAATGCCTGTTGAAGTTACCTGTATTTTTTTTTTCCAGTTTAGAAAATCAACATATTATGGTAAAAAAAGAAAAAAAAAGTGTGCCAATGATCAGAGTGTATTCTGTAACCAACCACGTGGACAACTGGTTTTCACCACAAGCGTGAGTGTCCTGAGTGATATGGTGGGGTGGATGGGGGGAAACAGAGAGTGAAATTTCATTTGCAACTTACGTTTCTTTTTCCCAGATGGCACTCTATAAGATAAATGGGTAAAACTGCTAGAAACAGAGGAAAGCTGGAGAGAGGGTGCATTTAGTAGCTGAATGACTGCCCTTAGGAAACTGTTCGAGATGAGTTCTAAAAGCTTCAGGACACTTTCTAGAAGTCATGTGAATGAGAGCCACTTATGACCAGAGAGCAAATGGTGATGGACAGTGTCAGGGTTCCAACCAAGTCTCCTCATATCTCTGCATCATTTCCACGTGCTTTTTTTTTTTAATTTAACTTTTTAAAAAATATTATTTACACAATTTTTAAAAGTTACTTTCTATTTATAGTTATTACAAAATTATCAACCATATTCCTTGTGTCATACAGTGAATCCCTGAGCCCATCTTACACCCGATAGTTTATACTACCCACCCTCTCCTTCTGTTTTGCCCCACCCCCTTCCCTCTCCCCACTGGTAACCACTAGTTACCAGTGGTAACTAGTGACTGCTTCTTTTAAAAATTATATTCACTAGTTTGCTGTAAATCTTTTTAGATTTCAGATATAGGTGATATTATATATTATTAGGAGAAGGAAATGGTGACCCCCTCCAGTATTCTTGCCTGGGGAATCCCATGGACAGAGGAGCTTGGCAGGCTCCACGGGGTTGCAAATGAGTCAGACACGACTTAGCGACTAAACAACAACAACATACAGTATTTGTCTTTCTTTGACTTATTTCACTAAGCATAATACCCTCTAGGTCGATCCATGTTGCTGCAAATGGAAAAATATCATTCACTGTTATGACTGAGTACTATTCCATTAGGATTTCCAGGTGGCACACTGGTAAAGAATCCGCCTGCCAGTGCAGGAGATGCAACAGACATGGGTTCCATCCCTGGGTCAGGAGGATCCCCTGGAGGAGGGCATGGCAACCCACTCCAGTACTCTTGCCTGGAGAATCCCATGGACAGAGGAGCCTGGCGGGCTATAGTCCATGGGGTCTCAAAGAGTCAGACACCACTGAGCATGCACACTTACACTGAACCATTCCATCGCATGTATGGACCACATCTTCCTTATTCATTCATCAGTTGGAGGCCACTTAGGTTGTTTCCACGTCTTGGCTATTATAAATAATGTTCCCATGAACACTGGAGTGCATGTATCTCTTCAAAATTACTGTTTTTGTTTCTTTCAGATATATACCCAGGAGTAGAATTGCTGGGTCATATGGTAGCTCTATTACCATTTTTTGAGAGCCTTCTATACTCTTTTCCACTATTGCTGCACCAGTTTGCATCCCCACTCACAGCGTAGGAGAGTTCCCTTTTCTCCGCATCTAAGTGCTTTCATTTGTAATGATATCTACCTGTGACTTTCCCTGGATGGCTTTTCTTAGAGTTTCTGGAGCCATCTTGCCCACAAGTACAAAGGGCTGCACGTGCTGTAGAGATCACTACCCTTGGTGGTTGGCCTTGGGCGGAGCCTGACGGCGCAGAAGGTGAGCCCTCACCTCCAGCCGAATCAGTTGGAGGCACTGAGCATGCTCCATGGGCTCCCTGTGGGGTTAGGCTAAAACCACCCTGCACGTGACTTCAAAAACAGCACAAGTGCCTGGGCTCTTTTCTTCTTCTACTCTCTCTGACCTCTTATTGATTTATGGGGGACATTTCCTTTATAAATCACACACAGTCTTGTCTCAGGATCTGCTTGTTGGGAAACTGAAGGAATTTTCCAAGTAAAGAAGACACCACAGGCAAATGACAAATGATATGTAGATGGTTCTATCAATGAAAGAGACATGAGGAATAAGTGAAGGGGTGGAGGAGCCATTAGTCCAGGCACCGACCCTTTCCAGCTCCACCTGCAAGTATCCTTCTGACCAAGCCAGTATTTGTCTGCAGTGGCATTTTGGAACTTTGTGTCAAATCCAGACACGGGCAACCGGATGTCTCCTAAATGCAAGTGCCATGGACTTCTTTCTCCTTCCCTTCACATCTCATGTTCAAGATTACAATAAGGCTATTATTTTTAAAAAATTGTTTTTCTCAGACATTATCACAGGATGAAAGTTTTCTATTACTAACATCTTTTTTCTAACTTTTTCATTAATATTTCAGAATAAAAACTTCTCATTAGGAGGAAAAACAGACACGATCCCTTTAATGTATGTACTTTATAAATAGGGTTTCCCTGGTGGCTCAGTGGTAAACAATCCACCTGCCAATGTAGGAGATGTAGGTTTGATTCCTGGGTCGGGAAGATCCTCTGAAAAAGGAAATGGCTACCCACTCCAGTATTCTTGCCTGGAGAATTCCATGGACAGAGGAGCCTCGCAGGCTACAGTCCATGGGGTCACAAAGAGTCAGACAGACTGAGCGATTGAGCTTGCACTCACTTTATAATGAAGTTTTTGTCCCCATAAATCTGTCTTCTCACGTTCTCTGTTTGTACCTTATAATACTCTGAGGTTGGGTAACCGGAGTACTTCTAGAGTAGCAAAATGGGAAGCTTGCAGCTTGAACCAAATTATGCTGCATTTCCTCCTTTTACCTATGCTTTCTTGCTTTCCCTGCCAATATTTACTTTATTCATTCATTCACTCAAGTGATATGTCAGGAATTCTTATTTATTGGACACTGCTGGGTGATAGAGATGCAGATACAACAGTTAGCTTATAAAGATGGAGATCCACTGGTTGCCCAGGCCAAGCTGATTCTAACTAAACATCTCCTTCGACCTCCACATGCACTGATATCATTTTAGTAGCTTGACTTTGACTGGAGTGGAAATATTTTCTTTTCTAAAATTTTTTATTGGGGTATAGTTGATTTATAATTTTGTGTGACTTTCTGCTGTACAACAAGGTGTATCAGTTATGTATGTATATATACCACCCCCTCTTTTAGATTCTTTCCCTGTATAGGCCATTGCAGAGTGTTGAGTAGAGTTCCCGGTGCTGTACAGTAGGTGCTTATTAGTTATCTGTTTTATATATAGTAGTGTGTATATGTCAATACCAATCTCCCAATTTAACCCTCCTCTGCTTACCCTCTGGTAACCATAGGTTTGTTTTCCTCATCTGTAACTCTATTTCTGTTTTGTAAATAAGTTCATTTGTACCCTTTATTTAGATTCCACATGTACATGGTGTCGTATGATTATTCCTCTATATCTGTTTATTTCTTTCTGCGTGACAGTCTCTAGGTCCATTCATCTCGCTGCAAATGGCATTATTTTGTTCCTTTTTATGGCTGAGTAATATTCCATTGTATATATGTACCACACCTTCCCTATCCATTCCTCTGTCAGTGGACATTTAGGTTACTTCCATGCACTGGCGATTATGCATACTGCTGCAATGAACATAGGGGTGCGTAGGCCTTTGGGTATCTTTTCAAATCATAGTTTTCTCCAGATCTACTGCAGAAGCAAATGACGACCCACTCCAGTATTCTGGCCTGGAAAATTCCATGGACAGAGGAGCTTGGCAGGCTAGAGTCCACGGGGCCACAAAGAGTTGGGCACAACTGAGCACACATATACTGGATATATGCCTAGGACTGGGACTGAGAGATCATACAGTAACTCTCTTCTGCTTTTCAAGGAACCTCCCTACTGTTCTCCATAGTAGCTGTACCAATTTACATTCCCACCAACAGTGTAGGAGGGTTCTGAGGTTGGGGGGAATAGTTGCACCATGGAAACTGGCAAATGTCATAATCCAGGGTTCCCTCTTAGCCCCCAAAGAGCAGATGGATGAAGATTCTTGCTCTTTCAGAGCACACATTCTAGTGAGGAAGATGGATATGAAATAAATGATCCAGTCAACAAATGTAAATTAGCCACTGTAAGAAGAGGTGAGAAACAGAAGCAGCTGGTGAGATGAGAGCTATGTTAGAGGACCCTGCTGTACTCAGGGAGATAAGGATGTGTTTCCTGGTGCAACAAGCCTTGGCCTGCGATCTCCAGGCCAAGTTCCAGGCCGGTTTCCAGGCAGAAAGAACTGCACATACAAATGCCCTGAGCTTGGAGGGAGCAGGGTGGGTTGAAGAAAAGAAAAGAAACCAGTGTGACTGGAACTGAGGCATGAGAGATACAGCTGAAGGGTGGGTAGAGGGAGAGAGTCCTTGTAGCCACATTCAGAGTTGTTTATTTTTTTTTTTTCAGAGTCAGCAAACTATGGTCGGTGGTCAAATCCAGCCAAAGCTTGTCTGTGCATAGATCCTGGGCTAAAAGCAGCTTTGCCATTTTTAAATATTGTTTAAAAAGAAACAAGATTATATAGGCTAGAAAGCATATGGCCCACAAAGCCAAAAATATTTACTATCTTACCTCTTATGGGAAAAGTTTGCAAATCTCTTTATCGTAAGAGAAATGGGAAATTATTAAAACTTTAAAAAACAATAAGCTAATATTGATTTCAATATGTAAATGCTTGGAAATAATCATCACTGGAAGATATTAGGAGGTGGGGAAATATTTATTCCCAAGGATGAAAAATAAATTTGGATTTAAGAGTTGATCTGAGGCTGTTCTGAATGAGAAAAACAGGAAACGAGAAAACACAAGTGTATGTACAAGCCCTGGAATAAAAACTGTATACCTAGGATAAGAATTCACAGACTAGACTTATTGTTATAAGATAGCTTAAAAAGTACAGAATCACACAGAGAATTATATTCAATACCCTATGATAAAACATAATGGAAAAGAATACGAAAAAAGAGAATGCATATGTATGTATACCGGAGTCACTTTGCTGTATAGCAGAAATTAACACAATCCTGTGAGTCAACAACACTTCAATATTAGAAAAAGTACAGAATGATCTTAATTGAACTAGGAACAATAAGTCAAGCTAAATTATAGATCTCTGAAGTAGGGAAAAGTGAAAAAAAGTCACACTCTTTCAGATGAGTTATGAGTCCTACAAAAATGTCTGCAGAACATTAGAATTTCAAACTGCATAAGGGACATTCTTCATTGTGTGGTACCACCTGTCATTCTGGGCCCCACCTACAGGTGCCGAAAGCAAACCCCAGTCATCGTAATGACTATTACTGTGCTAAACCACACTCAACACCCTCTAAAGAGAAGTACAGGCCTGCTGTGTGTCTACGATACTTCTGTATTTTTTCTGTCTTTAGGAAGTCCTTCTGTAAACCAGGTGGGGTTCAGAAATGGTTATTTCCTTTCTTTTCTTCCAGCTGCACATCCTATTTTTAGCACTGAAAGCCTTCATGCAAAAGTAAGAGTGTAGGGTCAATGGGGAAGAAGTTGGGGAATGGATGAAACAAGAGGAGGCCTTTGGATGGGGGAAGCAGTGATTACTTGCTCGTAATCACCATGTGGCGGGGGGCAGGTTCCCCTGAAACTCATGACCACAACTATCCTCTATCTGAGCACCCAAGGAAGGTTCCTGACCAGAGTATGCTGGGTGGGTTTGCAGTGCGAATGCCGATGGAGGGTGCTCCAGATCAGTCCATGATGGGTGGGGGCCAGGAAAGCCTGACATAAGGAAGTCAATCCATGAAGTGAGGACTCCCATGGAAAAGTGGCCATCACCTTCTTGATCAAGCCATTTCTGACCCCTCACCTGGATGCCTCCCACTGTAGAGTTTGGCTTTTGTCTTCATTGTTCTGATGACAAAGGTGACTTGTAGAGTTTGCACGTCAGCATATAGCTCCTTCTTGGACAGGCCCATTGCTGGGGTCTGATGGAAGGGACTATAGGGGTCAAGCATTCAAACCATGAATGGGTTTGTCTTTGTCTAGAAACACAAGTTTCCATGGTGGCTCAGATGGTACAGAATCCACCTGCAATGCAAGAGATCTTGGTTCAGTCCCTGGGTTGGGAAGATCTCCTGGAGGAGGGCATGGCAACTCACCCTAGTATTCTTGTCTGGAGAGTCCCATGGACAGAGCAGCCTGGCGGGCTACAGTTCATGGGGTCACACAGAGTCGGACACAACTGAGTGACTAAGCACACACAGAGAAACACAAATGAACGTTTGCAGTCAGAGCATCCGGGGGCACACCAGGACATGACACCTGCCAAAGCAGCCCTAGAGTCCCAAGTCTAAATAGGATTCCATCACAAGGGGGGGTGGTTTGAAAACACCACGATGGCTACAGTGCTGAGAATGGATCCCAAGTGAATCAGAGAATACCAGGTAGACATTTAAAGAAATAAGGCTGTGGGAGAGACACACTGAAGCTTGGGTGGGCAGTGGGAATTTGCAGGACTGAGGCTCATGGTGTATATATATGAATTTCTGTTGAGTTTTTTTAGGGTTTTTTTTTTCCATTTTACTAAATTTTTTAAACTAAATTTTTTTTTTATTTTGTACTGGAGTATAGCCGATTAACGACATTGTGATAGTTTCAGGTGGACAGCAAAGGGACTCAAGCCATACACATACATGTACCCATTCTCCCCCAAGCTCCCTCCCACCCAAGTTGCCACGTAACATTGAGCAGAGTCCCCTGTGTTATGTTGCCCCCTGGTGGCTCAGACATAAAGAATCCACCTGCAATGCAGGAGACCCGGGTTCTATCCTTGGGTCGGAAAGATTTCCCTGAAGAAGGAAATGGCAACCCACTCCAGTATTCTTGCCTGGTGAATCCCATGGATAGAAGAGCCTGGGAGGTTAGAGTCCATGAGGATGCAAGAGTTGGACGCAATTTAGCAACTAAACCACCACCACAACCACCACCCTACACTGTACAGCAAGTTCCTGTTGGTTATTTATTTTAAATATAGTGCTGTGTACCTGTTCATCCCAAATCTGTGTTGATTTCTTAAACTCCTGTTGAGAGAGTCACCATCTTCCTGCCCAATGACTGTGAAGACACTAGTTTCCACCTACTATTGCCGGTTTGCCCGAAAAAAGATACGCCACAAACACATTCACCGCTCCTTATAACCACAAATACATGAAGGCATACAGACCAGGTTTCCCTACGGCAAGGAAGGGAAAATGAGGAAACAGAAGGCAGGGAAGATAGCAGAAGAAAGACAAGGGCTCTGTGATGCCGTTGATGGAACTGTAGACCTCATTCGGTGATCTCTCCACACTCAGCATCTGCATCCTAAATGTCCATCATAAACGTCACTGTTGTGTGAACTCTTATACAGAGAATGGATAAACAACAAGGTCCTACTATATAACACAGGGGACTCTATTCAATATCCTGTGATAAACCATCATGGAAAGGAATATGACAAAGAATGTATATATGTGTGTAACTGAATCACTTTGGTATACACTAAAAATTAAATCAAATATGGAAGTAAAAAATTAAATGTCATCACTCATTGCTATTTGTATATAGAACACAATCACAAACACCATGCAAATCTACTGCAAAGGGATATTTTTAATTTTTAAAAAACTGTCATATTTAATAAAATCCGCCAATGGAGTTTTGAAGGCAATTGCTTGCATTACTTGATTCACACATGAAATGATCAACAAACAAGGGCTTGGCAGAGTTAAACATGTTAAGAGAAAATATACGAGGATGATGACAATTTAGGAATGTCAAAAACATATGATGTAACAAAGGCACAAAATAAGTCTTTGAGAAAAGTTAATGAAAACCTAGATCACTTTTTAGAAATTGATCAAAAGTGAAAGAAGTTCCCCCTCCCCCAAAGATTACTTCTCCATTCAATGAACACTGGTTTCAGTCTTTATCTGAGAATAAGACCATAATTCTAACTTTTGCATATTTAAGGTGAAATCACCTGATCTTCTCTGTCTTAAGCTTCATTTATAAATTGTAAGATCCTAATCAAACACATTTTAAACTACTTTTACTATGACATTTCAACCTCTATTTGACATAGATGGACTTTCCTGGAAGTATAGTTGATTTACAAGGTTGTGTTAGCTTCAGGTATACAGCAAAGTGAATCAGTTATACATATACATATATCTTTTCCAGGTTCTTTTCTTATGTAGATTATTACAGAATATTGAGCAGTGTTCCCTGTGCTATACAATAGATACTTATCAGTTATCTATTTTATATATAGTATTGTGTATATGACCTAGATGGACTTAAAATTATTTTTTAAAGAGTACGTATTGTCCTCAGCAAAAGAGGTTCCAATACTCATAGTAAAAGAGACTCGAGACTGAAGTGGGAGGAATAGAGGGTCAGAATCCATGAAGAGGCCCTTCCTCGTTGTCCAGCAGCTAAGACTTCATGCTCCCAATGCAGGGGGCCCAGGGTTCGATCCTTGGTCAGGGAATCAGATCCCACATGTGGCAGTGAAAACCTGCCATAGCCAAACTAAATTAAAAAATAAATACTAAAAAAAAAAAAGAAAAAAAAAGAAATGGAGCCATTAAAAGTGTCTGCTCAGAATTAGGAAAGAAAGGCAAAATTCTCTCTGAAATTGAAATGTTCTTGGAGTGATCCTAGAAGCGCCTCCTCCACCCCTCCTCCCATCAGAAAGTATTTTCCATACGTGAGTTGGAAGTGCTGCTGCAGATAAATACAGAAAGGAAAATACAGTAAGCTCTTTCCTCTCCATAGCCTGACATTTTCTTAAACATATTCACTTGCAGAGGGAGAGATAATTTATTTTATGTATATATTTTTGTTGGGAGTATTATTTTTTACGTAAAAAATCTGATTTCTAGGGCACAGACACATTAGCATCCTCGCCAGGACTGCAGACGGGTAGAGATCACAACTCGTCTGCATAAACAGGTAATGAGAATGCCATCAACTCGGTCTGCTCAGCGTCTCTGATGAAACCCTAGACGCGCTTTGGGCAGAACACACAGAACCAGAATACGGCAGAATTGGCAGGGAAGGGAAGCAACCCAGTTATGTGCAATTAACTCTAAATGTCTCAGTCTCTCCTCTTCGGGGGCTGGGAAGAGGGTCCATCTGAAACACCAGCTCTGTGCGCAGGTTCCTTCACCCTTCTAAGTCAGACTGACGATGGTCCACGGCACAGCTTTTCTCCCTCGTCTTTGCCCTCAATCATTTTTTAAAATATCTTTATATGTGGACCATTTTAAAAGTCTTTACTGAATGTATTACAATATTTCTGTTTTATGTTTCTTTGGAATTTTGGCCACGAGGCACGTGGGATCTTGGTTCCTGGACCATGGATTAAACCTGAACCCCTCTGCATCGAATGGCGACGTCTTAACCACTGACCCACCAGGAAAATCCTTGCTTTCAATAATTTTCAATGAAGAATATTTCCTCTGCAATCTACTGAATAGTACAGGAAACTAGACTCACTATCTTGTAATAATTTATAATTGAAAAGAATCTGAAAAAGAAGACATATAATTTATATATATAACTGAATCACTGAACTACTGTGCTATACATCTGAAAGTAACCAATACTGTAAATCAACTACAGTTCAATATAACAAATTTTCAAATTAGTATTTCAAAAATTAAAAAAAATTTTTTTCCTCCACTTTAATGCATTTATTTGTTAAGAGAGCACACTAAGAATCTCTGCAGGCTATGTCACCAGACGGGTCAAAGGAAGACATTTTGGGATGAAATTCTTTGTGTCTTAACAGGGCTTTTAGTAACTCGTCTTAGGGGTAGCGCTACAGCTCACAGGTGACGGCGAAAGAACTGTCTTCATCAGAAAAGCAAGGTTGGACTCCCTTAAACAAGCACCTCTGACAGGTACATTGCCTGCAAAATCTTAGCATAAAAATCTAACAACATCAGCTTGATCCTGGAAGTCATGATAAGCAGAGACAAATTTTCTTTAACTAGCCATGATCTCTTTAAGCATGCAGCTGAATTTGTGGAGTAGAGTCTCCATTCATGTGAAAATGCAAACAGGACTATTAATTGATAGAGACTGGCTCTCCCAGTGGTTTTCTCAACCCCCATCTGACATGACAAATGAAAGCTGAGAGGCTCAGATGTTTTATTCTTTCACAATAAAAAATAATTCAAATTCGTAACTAGTGAATTTCTCCTCTGCAAGCGAGGCTTCTGTTTCTTTAGGCTTAGCCAGTCGATTCCCACATGACCAAGCCACACCACATCCCATGATCAATTTGTAACTGTGCTCCAGCCCCTCACATGCTCTAGGTCTGAGGTTGAAGAATTAATTTGCTGATCGAGGTTAATAGAATGTCAATGAATTTCTCAGTATAAATGTCAATACATTCAGTTAAGCTTCATTATTTAAATATAATTAAAGACAAACTTTAAGTCAGTGTTGCCTTTCTGGTTTGGGGCATGATGGGGGATTTGCTAAAATCTCACAAAGCTGCTGTGAAGGAGAATTTCATCAGGAAGTTTGTTTTTCTCACAGAAGCACTTAGATGTGTTTGTTATCAGTTTCATTTGAGGAAAGATAAACCACTTACATTATTTTATCAAAGGCTTCAAACATCCACCTATTAACCTTCACAGTTGAGGGCACTCCCAGAGGGATTTTACAGCAAGAAAGTTTATTTCGTCATCGTGAACATTCTCTAGACAAGATAGTAGGCAGGCAAATATAGTAGTTGACAGAATGGACTTTGGAGTGAATTACACTCTGAATAGAATCCTGAGTGCTACTAGTTATGAGATCTAATGTTTAAGCTCCTTAAGCCTCAGGTTTCTCAACTCTTAAATAGTCAATAATCACAACTCCCTCTGCACACATGATCCCATTAACCACCATCACCAGTGCTAGGATTGCCGCATACATCCGTGCAGGTTGCGCACTGCCCAACTCAAAGATACACCACATTGACTGTGAATGATGTCGCTAGAATAGTTCAGCGCACATCTGCACACTGCACTCCGAGGGCTGATCACCACACCAAGGGACAGATATGAGGTTGATTAATTACTCATTTACATATCCATTTCTCATAGCAGAGAGTGAATGTTTTGAGGACAGAAAGTATTCTTTCCTCTTCTCGTTTCCTTCCATCTTTCATTCCATTCTTCTTTCTTTTCTTCCTTATCTCTTTCCTCTGTCAGTCTCTCCTTTTTTTGGTTCCTTTCATTTTCACTGTTGCTGTTACTCAAACCTTATAGATCCCCATAGGTTCTAGGTACATGAGTATTCAATAATGGAATGATTCAATAACTGTGCAGCCAATGTTGGATCTACAGTAAGTTCCGTACTTACAAATGAGTTATGTTCTAACAGAGCATTCGTTAAGTTCAATTTGTTCCTAAGTCCAACAAGGCAAGGTTGGCCTAGCAAGGATGGTAAAGAATCTGTCTGCCATGCAGGAGACCCAAATTCAATCCCTGGGTCGGGAAGATCCCCTGGAGAAGGGAATGGCAACCCACTCTAGTATTCCTGCCTAAAGAATCCCACGGCCAGAGGAGCGTGGTGGACTACAGTCCACAGGGTTGCAAAGATTTGGACATGGCTGAGTGACTAACACACACAAATACCCAACAAAAGCAACCAGCTATATAATACTGTTGGAGAAGGCAATGGCACCCCACTCCAGTACTCTTGCCTGGAAAATCCCATGGATGGAGGAGCCTGGAAGGCTGCAGTCCATAGGGTCACTGAGGGTCAGACACGACTGAGCGACTTCACTTTCACTTTTCACTTTCATGCATTGGAGAAGGAAATGGCTACCCACTTCAGTGTTCTTACCTGGAAAATCCCAGGGACGGGGGAGCCTGGTGGGCTGCCGTCTATGGGGTCTCATATAGTTGGACACGACTGAAGTGACTTAGCAGCAGCATATAATACTGTAGTATAATAGGTTTATAATCATTTTCACACTAATAATATACATACAAAAACAAACATGAAAAATAAAGAAAATATTTTTCATCTCACAGTACCTTGAAATGTACAGGAGTACAGTACAACAGCTGGCACACAGGGGCTGGCACTGAGTGAATAGGCAAGAAGAACTACTGACCAGAGGAAGGAGAGGAGGTGGGAGATGGTAGAGCTGAAGGACTGTCATGTATGTATTTCTGGAAATCTATTTTGTAGCTTTCAGGAAACAAGATTTTTCCTGATAGAGAGCTGGGATGTCAGAGGGCATACACTTTTCACCCTCCCCTCTTTCTCTTTCTTGCCTGGAATGCACATGTGATGCCTGGAGGTGCAGCTGCCATCTTGTGATAGACGGCACAGCAGGAAGGTACAAGGAGGAGACCTCAGTGGGTCATGTAGCCATCATATCAGGCACAGAGTACTTACCGATATCTTTTTGTTATTTGAAATACACAACCCCAATGTTTACCAGTAACTATCTCTTCAATCAAAGACCCAGTTTAAAAAAAAAATCTAACTTGATAAAAATTATCTGTTCTTCAGGTTTTTTTTTAAAAAATTCAGATATCAGTCTTGCTCTATTGCTGCTGCTAAGTCACTTCAGTTGTGTCCGACTGTGCAACCCCATAGACGGCATCCCACTAGGCTCCCCCGTCCCTGGGATTCTCCAGGCAAGAACACTGGAGTGGGTTGCCATTTCCTTCTCCAATGCATGAAAGTGAAAAGTGAAAGTGAAGTTGTTCAGTCGTATCCGAGTCCTAGCGACCCCATGGACTGCAGCCCACCAGGCTCCTCCATCCATGGGATTTCTATATCTGAGCATTGTCAGGTGAGTTAGATAGGAAATTCAGCGAATGGCACCCTATACTAATCTTTGCTAGAATTCTGGAGAATACAATCACAAGATTAGCCCATCATGTTTAAATGCTCACAGGTGGCCGGATCGGATCCACAGGAGCCAGGGCCCCTCTGTCGTTTATTCTTTAAATGTCCCGCCTCACTGTTGAGAGGCAACTTGGGGCAGATCTAAATAGTTGGGTCTCTATCTGCCAGAAGGCTAATTTGCAAAGATCGCTGCAAGATGAAAGTGATATGGAACATGACAACTGAATTTTCCAGCAGCAAAGAGAATAGCCAAAGGCATGAACAGCCTTCTTAAGCTACAAACCGGGAAAGGGAGGGGAGAACTTCTCTTAGGAAAAGATTAAAGCCAGGTGAGATCAAGTAATTTTAGCATGCTTGTAAGCTCTCTTTGTATTTGACACATATAAGGGTATTGTATTGGGAAAAAGACCAAACAGGTCACACAGTGAGGGGGCACAGTGAGCTAAAGGAAAACAGTAGTGGTAGAGACTGTTGACAACTGGAGGAGGTTCTGGGAAAAAATGCAGTATTGGCAGATCTTCTAATCCTTTTAAAAGAAAAATCCATTAAAAAAATTTGAAAGCTCCTTATTATTAAACATGGATAACTGATTAAACATGTATAACTTTTTTTTTAAAAATTTCTTAAAACCAACATGCAGGCCAAATACGTCTTCAGACCAGGTTTGGCACAAATGGCTTGCAATATCTTCGAGGAAACTTAGACTGGATGTTTCACTCTATATTGCCATGAAGCCGGGAAAGTGATAAAGGTTTCCGGAGACTCCTCCTGACCTTTGACATCTTGGGCTCTGAAAAGGGCTGTATGGCGCTTGTGTGAATTAGTGCACTGTCCCCTCTCTCTGAAGTGACAGCCCACGTCAGCCACGGCACTGGCAATAGAATGAAGTTGGGGTTCAAAGCCCCTTCCTGTAGAACAACTTAAATAATCAGCCTTGTCCATGAAGGGCCTCCATTAGGTCTTTAAAAAAAAAAAACTGGAGTGTAATTACAATGTGTGTTAGTTTCTGTGCAACACTGTGAATCAGCTGTACGTATACATATATCCCCTATCTCTTGAGCCTCCCTCCCACCCCAGGACTTAATCTTAGTAGACAAAGTATATGCTCTTCCTTCCAGATTTTGTCAGTTCCCTTTTCTACATAAAAGTTTTATATAAAAAAAAGTAACACTAACCATTTGATCTTTAAAAAAAGATGATTTTGATCATGCCAATGATGATGACAAAGGTGGTGGTGATGGTAACAATAATGATGGTGGTGATAGTGATGCTGGTGGTGGTGATAACTGATAATCGTGACTATGATGATGGTGGCGGTGATCGTGGTAGGGCACTGATTAGAAACAGAAAAATACCGGAGTCTGTACGTCTCTATATTTATCTGCTAAATGTGGCTCAATGTTGTGGGGCTATCAAGAGACACTGAACAACTTATCTGCCCCCACATTATCTTGCCAAGTCATGATCATGAGCAGTAGGGCACTTCCTGTTGGGCCAACATACATTCTGCACCCCAGACCCTGACTCTACCACGTTTGTTTCAGTGGTAGTTAATATATGGGCCAGTGTGAACGTGTGATACAATGTATCCCTCAGTGGCTGAAAAGAAAGAAGGGGCTGTTGCTGTCAGCCCCTGGCCAGGCTTCGCGAGCAGGGAAGGTCTCCTGCTGGCTGGGGCCATGGATGGATGGATGGACGTCACAGGCAGAAATGAAGATCGTGGGACATGTAGAAAAGAATGCATCACTGCTTTTCACTTTCTTCTCTATCATATCCCCAATATTTCTTTCAGCTAAGAACCAGTGTGGTCAAGCTGAATAACAACCCCCAAAGATATCTACATCCTAATCCACAGAACCTGCAAATGCTTCCTTATACGGCTAAGAAAGACTTTGCAGCTGTGATTAAGTTAAGGCTCTTGAGATGAAGAGATTATCCTGGATTATCTAGCCAGGTCCTAAATGTCATTACAAGTGTTCTCATAAGAGAGAATTCCCCACAGATAGAGAAGGCCATGTGACAATGATAGAAACTGGAGGGGTGAACTTTGAGGATGGAAGGAGAGGTTATAAGCCAAGGAACACAGGGGACTCTACAAGCTCAAAAAGACGAGGAAACAGTTTCTCCATCAGACTCGCCAGAAGGGACTAGCCCTGCGGACACCAGTGAGACTCACTGCAACCCCTGACTTCTAGATCTGGGAAAGACTAAATGTCTATTGCTTTAAGTTTCACTTTAGTGGTAACTGGTTTCAGAGGCCATAGGGAACAAATACAAACAGCGACCCTCTCATTGTTAGAAAAACCAACCTATTAAGGCACCATTCCATTGCAAATATTTAGAAAGTCAAATGCCAAGTGCATTTGAATGTCTGGGGCCGTTCAAAATTCATCTGTTAAGCCCTAACCCTTAATGTGATGGTTTTAGGAGATGGGAACTTTGGAGGTGATTAGCTCACGAGGGGAGCCCCCCATGAATGGGATTAGTGTCCTTTTTTTTTTTTTTTTTTTTTTTTTTTTTTTTTTTTTTTTTTTTTTTTTTTTTTTTTTTATTTTTTTTTTTTTTTTTTTTTTTAATTTTAAAATCTTTAATTCTTACATGCGTTCCCAAACATGACCCCCCCTCCCACCTCCCTCCCCACAACATCTCTCTGGGTCATCCCCATGTACCAGCCCCAAGCATGCTGCACCCTACGTCAGACATGGACTGGCGATTCAATTCTTACATGATAGTATACATGTTAGAATTCCCATTCTCCCAAATCATCCCACCCTCTCCCTCTCCCTCTGAGACCAAAAGTCCGTTATACCCATCTGTGTCTTTTTTCCTGACTTGCATACAGGGTCGTCATTGCCATCTTCCTAAATTCCATATATATGTGTTAGTATACTGTATTGGTGTTTTTCTTTCTGGCTTACTTCACTCTGTATAATTGGCTCCAGTTTCATCCATCTCATCAGAACTGATTCAAATGAATTCTTTTTAACGGCTGAGTAATACTCCATTGTGTATATGTACCACAGCTTTCTTATCCATTCATCTGCTGATGGACATCTAGGTTGTTTCCATGTCCTGGCTATTATAAACAGTGCTGCGATGAACATTGGGGTACATGTGTCTCTTTCAATTCTGGTTTCCTCGGTGTGTATGCCCAGAAGTGGGATTGCTGGGTCATAAGGGAGTTCTATTTGCAATTTTTTAAGGAATCTCCACACTGTTCTCCATAGTGGCTGTACTAGTTTGCATTCCCACCAACAGTGTAGGAGGGTTCCCTTTTCTCCACACCCTCTCCAGCATTTATTGCTTGCAGATTTTTGGATCGCAGCCATTCTGACTGGTGTGAAGTGGTACCTCATTGTGGTTTTGATTTGCATTTCTCTAATAATGAGTGATGTTGAGCATCTTTTCATGTGTTTGTTAGCCATCCGTATGTCTTCTTTGGAGAAATGTCTATTTAGTTCGTTGGCCCATTTTTTGATTGGGTCGTTTATTTTTCTGGAGTTGAGCTGCATAAGTTGGTTGTATATTTTTGAGATTAGTTGTTTGTCAGTTGCTTCATTTGCTATTATTTTCTCCCATTCCGAAGGCTGTCTTTTCACCTTGCTTATATTTTCCTTTGTTGTGCAGAAGCTTTTAATTTTAATTAGATCCCATTTGTTTATTTTTGCTTTTATTTCCAGAATTCTGGGAGGTGGATCATAGAGGATCCTGCTGTGATTTATTTCTGAGAGTGTTTTGCCTATATTCTCCTCTAGGAGTTTTATTAGTGTCCTTTTAAAAGAGACCCCAGAGAGCTCCCTGGCCCCTACCACTGGTGAGGACACAGCCAGGAGAAGCCATCTACAAACCAGGAAGAGCATCCTCGCCAGACACTGAAAATATTGGCACCTTGATCTTAGTCATTCCCATCTCCCAAAGTGTGAGAAACAGATGTTTATTGTTTAACCCCATCTATGGTATTTAGTTGGAGCAGCCTGAGAAGACTAGCACACCAAGTTTTCTTTAGGTTGATACACGTATCTGAACGCGGAAAATGACTTCATGTCATCACTTACGTGAACACATCCTTCCAGCCTTCCACCAGCTTCCCTGGTGGCTCAGATGGTAAAGAATCCACCTGCAATGCAGGAGACCAGGTTTGATCCCAGGGTCAGGATGATCCTCTTGAGAAGGACATGACAACCCACTCCAGTATTCTCGTCTGGAGAATTCCATGGACAGAGGAGCCTGATGGGCTACAGTCCATGGGTTCCCAAAGAGTTGGACAAAATGGAGTGACTAACTCTTTCCTTTTCCTTCCAGCCTAAATTATTACCCGTCCATTACCCCATCTGTCAAGCCCCCTTCCAATCATAACTGTATTTAAGTGATAAACATTTGGGCCTCATAAAAATAGAGAAATTTTACAATGAGCATCATAAATTTGTTATAAAAAATTAGGTAGAAACTTCTTGGCATGTAATAAACACTTCCTTTTTCTTATTGGTGTCATCCAGGTCACATTTCTATTAACTCTAGAAAGCAAAGATCTGGTTCATCCTTTTTTTTTTTTTCCTTTAAATAGGGTTTAGTTTTTAGAATAGTTTTATATTTACAGAAAAATGGAAACCACATTTCAGAGAATGTCCATATATTCAACACTGAGATTCCCCAACAATTAACACCTTAGATTACTAAGGTATATTTGTTACAATATACCATACTGGGAAAGATCAAAGACAAAAGGAGAAGAGGGCAGCAGAGGATGAGATGGTTGGATGGCATCACAGACTCAATAGACATGAGTTTGAGCAAACTCCGGGAGATAGGGAGGGACAGGGAGGCCTGGCAGGCTGCCGTCCATGCGGTCACAAAGAGTCAGACCTGACTTAGTGACTGAACAGCAACAAATATTTGTTACAATTAATAAACCAATATTGATACATTATTATTAACTGAAGTCCATAATTTCTCCATATTTGCTTAGTTTTAATCTAATGTTCTTTTTCTGTTCAGGATCCCAGACAGGTTTCTACAAAATATTGAGCTTTTGCATCTCCTTAGCTCTTCTTGGCTGTAAAAGTTTTTCAGACTTTCCTTGCATCTGATGACCTTACCAGTTTTGGGGCATACTGGTAAGACATTCTGTAGTATATCTCCACTATTGAAATGTGTTTGATGTTTCTTCTCATGATAAGACTAGAGTTTTTGGTTATGGGGAGGAAGACAGATGGTTTTATATATTTGTAATATAGTTAAATTGTCTTGTCACATTCTGCATTCCTTCCTGAGATGCTCTGACTTCCTACATGATTATAAGGCTCACTGTGCAGCAAGGCTCTACAGGTTCTGACAAATGCGTGTCATGGATCCACTCTGACAGTATCATACAGGATACTTAAGGATTACAAGGTACAAAATGAAGCCAAGCCACCTGAGGATTATGGTAGGGTAACATTTTTTTTTTTTACAAGTTAACTGCTTATTTTCTTGATTTGTCTCTTTTCTTCCTTTCACTCTATCAGGCAGATAGACTAGTGGGTGCTCCGTGCTTCTGAGAAACAAAAAAGAATGGAGTTTCCTTCCTGGCTGCTAAATTTCAAAAGTCTAGAGTCTTAGGGAAATATTTAAAAAATAAATGAGTAAAAGAAAGAAATGAAAATCTTAAAGAATAAAACAGAATGTGCAAGAATGCGTTTCCCCCAGTCCCCGAAGAATTGTCCAAAGACAACTAACCCTATCAGATGAGGGCTCTACGCTTATGACCTTACTTAACTTTAATCACCTCCTAAAGGGCTGTCTTCAAATACAGTCACAGTGGGGCTGAGGACCTCATCATGAATTTTGGAGAGGGAGGGACATCATTCTGTCTGGAGTAGATGCTTTGAGCTGAGAGTAGAAGGGGATTCAGAGATGGTAGGGACAAGAGGTCTCTAGGTGAGAAGTGGGAACCAGTGCTGGGGAGAAGAGAGTCATGGAACAGATTCACAGCTTTGTTTTGAGAAAGTCAAATCATCACTGGGACCCAAGAGCTGTCCTGGGCATTTTCAGGTTGCCTGGGGTTATTTCCCTTGGGTGACTGCATCGTAAAGCCTGATGAGTGACAGCAAGAAGGACACTCATTTTGCCCCAAGCCTGCTTAACATAGTTTGGCTTACTAGGTGTAAGCAACCCACTGACTCAATATTTCAGGAAGCATTAGAGAAGGAGGATAGAAGCTGGTAGGGTAGCAGTGAAGTGGAGTATAACGCTTCAAAAACTCTCCTTGGGCGGGGCTTCAGGTCACCCCTGGGGAACCGCTAAAATGTACCCCAGCTCCAGGAAACATCATAACAACTCTTACCTGGCACTCTCTCTACCTGGGCAGACCAACAGTACTCCAGCCACTTAGAATAGCTATGCTGGAACTTCCCCAGTGGTACGGTGGTTAAGAATCAATCCCTGGTCAGGGGACTAAGATCCCACATGTTGTGGGGCAACTAAGTCCGTACACTCTGGAGCCCATGCACCACAACTAGAGAGAAGCCTGCATGCTGCAACTAGGGAATCCTGTGTGCTGCAATGAAGATCCTCAGTGCCTCAATCAAGACCCAACACTGCCAAGTAAATAAATAAACTGCTGCTGCTGAGTCACTTCAGTCGTGTCTGACTCTGTGTGACCCCGTAGATGTCAGCCCACTAGGCTCCCCCATCCCTGGGATTCTCCAGGCAAGAACACTGGAGTGGGCTGCCATTTCCCTCTCCAATGCATGAAAGTGAAAAGTGAAAGTGAAGTTGTTCAGTTCTCTCCGACTCTTAGTGACCCCATGGACTGCAGCCTACCAGGCTCCTCCATCCATGGGAGTTTCCAGGCAAGAGTACTGGAGTGGAGTGCCATTGCCTTCTCCGAATAAATAAACAAATACATATAACAAAAAGAACAGCTTTGTCTTTGCAAGGCCAACCAGAGGAATTCTCAAAGTGACATAAATGTTAACCACAGCGCAATGCACAGGGAATGTGGGTACCCTTCAGCTTCCTTTATCTCTCATCATTTCTGCCACAACAGATCCAACGGTCGTTTGCCATTCATGTAAAGGAGATGATAAATCAACATCAAATGTACTATGCTCAGCCTTATAATAATTCAATAAATTATTCAGTACAGCAATCAGTAAACACAGAGTACTTTACAAATAGCCCAATCATGAGAGATTGTGATTCAGGCCAAACATCTGCAGTTGTGTTTACACTGCAGACTCGAGATGGGTGTTGTTTCAGAACAGAGGTTTATGACGTGGGCTGCATGTTGGGGATCACCTGCATTGCTAGGTAATACTGATGCCTCCCATAGTTTGATTTAATCTTTCTGGAGTGTGCACTGGGCATGTCTCTGGGTTTTAAATAATTGCCTTGCATCACTCAAATATAAAGTCATGATTAAGAACCATCATTTTTGAGTACAAGGAAACTAAACTGCTTGGACCACTTAATCCAATCAGATTTGGGAAGAAAGGGTGGCAAAGGGACCACTTAAATCAATGTCCTCTCTTGGAGAGCATATTAGAATCACCTGGATCAGTTGAAGCCTCACCTGAATTGGAGGTCAGTGTCCTCTTCTCCCTAATAAGTGTATTTCCCCACAGCCTCACCAGTAAAACTTCTGCAGTCAACTCTTTTCCTTAAAGTCCATTTCCAAGGAAACCTAAGAGAGAAGCTCTGAAAAATACGTAACAAAGGGAGGGGATAGAGGCCCCACTTTTCATATGGTAGGCATAGATGTTATCACGATCACAGAAAACTAATCAAAATGATCACATGGATCACAGTCGTGTAACTCAAGGAAACTAGGAGCCATACCATGTAGGGCCACCCAAGATGGACAGGTCATGGTGGATAGTTCTGAAAAAACGTGGTCAACTAGAGAAGGGAATGGTAAGCTAAGCTGAAGCTGAAGGTCCAATACTTTGGCCACCTGATGTGAAGAGCCAACTCTTTGGAAAAGACCCTGATGCTGGGAAAGACTGAAGGCAGGAGAAGTGGATGACAGAGGATGAGATGGTTGGATGGCATCACCGACTCAGCAGACATGAGTTTGAGCAGGCTCCAGGAGATGGTGAAGGACAGGGAAGCCTGGCGTGCTGCAGTCCATGGGGTTTCCAAGAGTTGGATACAACTTAGAGACTGAACATCAAAAGATGTTATGAGCTGAATGATGTCCCCTCAATTTTTGTATATTCAAGTCCTATCCTTCCCACCACCTAGTACTTCAAAATGTGACTCTTTGGGGAGACATGGTCTTTAAAGAAGACATTAAGCTTAAACAAGGTCTTTAGGGTGTTCTAATCACTGCACGTGGTGATTGCAGCCATGAAATTAAAAGATCGTTACTCCTTGGAAGGAAAGTTATGACAAACCTAGACAGCATATTAAAAAGCAGAGACATTACTTTGCCAACAAAGGTCCATCTAGTCAAGGCTATGGTTTATCCAGTAGTCATGTATGGATGTGAGAGTTGTACTATAAAGAAAGCTGAGTGCAAAAGAATTGATGCTTTTGAACTGTGGTGTTGGAGAAGACTCTTGAGAGTCCCTTGGACTGCAAGGAGATCCAACTAGTCCATCCTAAAGGAGATCAGTCCTCGGGGTTCATTGAATGGACTAATGTTAAAGCTGAAACTCCAATACTTTGGCCACCTGATGGGAAGAACTGACTCATTGGAAAAGACCCTGACGCTGGGAGGGATTGGGGGCAGGAGGAGAAGGGGACAACCAAGGATGAGATGGCTGGATGGCATCACTGACTCAATGGACATGGGTTTGGGTAGACTCCAGGAGTTGGTGATGGACAGGGAGGCCTGGCATGTTGCGGTTCATGGGGTCACAAAGAGTCGGACATGACTGAGTGTCTGAACTGAACTGAACTGAATCCAAAACAACTTGTGTCATTATAAAAAGAGAAGACTGGGAAATAGACACACTCATTTAGAGGAATGACAATTGAAGACAGAAAGAGAATATGGCCAGGTACAAATCAAGGAACAAGGCCTCAGAAGAAATCAATCACTGAGTTCATATTTCTAGCCTCTATAACTATGAGAAAATAAACTCATGTGGTTTAAGCCACCCAGTCTGTGGTCCTTTGTTATAGTTGTTGCAGGAAACTAACACACAAGCCTTCTCTGGACATCAGGCATTTCAAACAAATCATAATTCAAGAGATATATGAACTATGGGACATCTGAGAGAATAATATTCCGGAAAAGAGAAGAGCAAATGCATTATGTTCTCAACCTACATTAAGAAATGTTAAATGAAATAGTAGAATTAAAAATGCAATATATCTTCCAATATTTGAGATGTTGCCAAAGGCATGGTCCACCATATTCCATAGTGTCCCTTCTCTGAGGATCAACATAAAACCTCCATCCAGATCCTGTTACCAGGAGAAGTTGTACAACCCTGAGTTATTGGTTTGGATTCATTTTGTGGTCACTTTGAATCTTTTACCTGATTGCCTTCTTTGATCTGTTGACCATTAGGATTTTTAGAAAGAATCTCTGATTTACCACCTGCAACTGTGAAGAAGCACGTGGTGTTTATTTCCATTATGAATCTTTACTTAACTTTTCTGTTTCCATCTGTGTTTCCTTTCAATCCCTAATTCTTTATATTTTATCTTTTCTATGATTAACTATGGTCATCAAACCACTTTAAGTCATCTTAAAGTGGAGTGAAGTAGGTATAAATACATGAACAGTGAAGTGTTCACATCATAAGAATGTCTGAACTACAGTCACCATCTTCAAAGTCAACATTATTTTGCAAACTTATCAGTTTCTGCTCCTGCTGCACAATATCCTGATATATCTGCACCCGTCTCTCTTCATGACATTTAATGATCACTACAATCTCTTTTCTTTTTCAAGGTCACATCAAAATAATCATTTTCTCAAAGTGAAACTTTAAAATATAGTGGAGAACAATCAGGTGCCCCAAACCTCAAAGGGTATTTTAATTAAAATTGGTGATGTTATTTCAAGGGCAAGACCATGCACGCCATATATTCAGTTCTGCAGAGGCAGGCAAGTCCAGCCTTTGAGGCCATATTCTAGGTCTAACATGGATATTCCAAAGTTGATCAAAGCAACACTACTTTCAGTCATCCAGCACTTTAAGGGCAGTTCTGCCACCCAGCACTCTTCAAGCTAATTGAAAGCTGTGGTCAGGTTGTGTCCTGATACATACACACTTTCAAAGTTCTCCATAGCTAAGAGTCTATTTCTCAGGAGCTAATCAAAAGTTTTGGGCGGAACCTGAGACAAATAATGTCAAAGGCAGCTGAAAGCTAAAGAGCTTCATCTGAAACAGAAAATGAAATAATAGGGTCTCTCCATGCTCTGCTAGCTACCTCTGAGGGCTCTCTGCCCTGAAGCAGAACAGGCCAGCTCTAATGGAAGAATGCTGCCCCCGTTCTCCATTCAGCTATGTGCAGGATCCCATTTCCCTCGCTATAGAGGCTCGTTGAACTGTGGCAGAGTGGAGCTATTTTCAAAGGTAGCCATCAGCACCATTATTGCTGGCTGAATATTTTCAGTGAGGACTCACATGCCTTTGGAAAAGTTCAGTCGACACAAATGGCAGAGGTGGATGGAGTAAATTTTGAAATAAATGTCTTAAGCAGCTTCAGAGACAGAAACAAAGCAATGAGTGTTAGTTTCAATCACGACATGCCTTTGGATGTTGCAGGGAGCCAATTGCCTGGGAACACTGGTCTGCTCAATCAGATAGGTCTCCTCAGAATATGCCTTTAATTCAATCAATGGATTACATTTAATAAACCTGATTATGGGTAATAAAAGATGAAAATGTGTTATCCTGGAGATGGTTTTCATTACAACATGTGATTTAATGTTGTGGAAACATTCTTTCAGTCCTGTTTAGCCCATATCTGAGTTTGTTCACAGCCCTGCACACAATTACACGCAGACACACACACAAACACATGTGGATAAGTGTAGGTGGTTAAATTACAGGCTTAATAGTTTGCATTCAATAAGAATAAAAAGAAGGTAAGCCATTCTGTACAGTTTTCAAATCTGCACCCCCTGCATCAAAAGGTGGAGTCTCAATCACTGGAGGCAACTTTGATATAAATCACCTGGCCATTTAATCACCCCTATAAGGTGATGAGAGGTGGAAGATACAATGGAAACTCATGGTTAATTCCAGAAGCTTAATGCATGGGAAAGAATCCAAAGAAGACCCAAGAGATGCAGGTTCAATCCTTGGGTCAGGAAGAACCCCTGAAAGAGGAAAAGGCAACCCACTTCAATATTCTTGCCTGGAAAATTCCATGGACAGAGGAACCTGAATGGTTACAGACCAGGGGGTTGCAAAGAGTTGGACACAACTGAGTGACTGAGCACACACACACACACATACACACACACACACACATTGTGTTTGAAATCATCCTTTGAACACTTGTATTTTCTTTTTATAACACAGTTATCTCTAAGCGCAACTATGCCTTTTGATATTTGACTCCTTGTTATTTTCCTCTTAGAAACTCATAGACAAACCAATAAACAGTGATAAAGTTACCCAGAAAACCTAGCAAATGAAGGCGATTTGGCTCTGAATGACTCACAAAAGGATTATCCGTCTCTGAGAACATTGGAAATCACTTCTATCCTTCCAAACAATCACCTGACTTGGAACTACAGCTTTTCATTACAATTAGGTTGGTGACATTCTTTCTGTTTTTTTTTTTCCATTGTTCTTATTTTTTCTTTTAAAAATAATTTATTTAACAAATGCTTCTAGAGTGCTTGCTGCCATCTCTGACGTAGATTTTTCCTACGACTCCCATTTTGCATGTAAGGAAATGTAAACCCAGCATGGATACAAGAGTTTCCTCAGGTTCTTTGGCTCTGAAGTGAAAACCCAGTATCTGATTCCAGGCAGTCTGGCTCTGGTGTTGGTTTGATTCCCTTATAATTGTTTAAACTTTGTCATGAAGAATATTATACCTTCACAAAAGTCCACATGGCATAGAGGCAGAGCCTGACAAATTTTCATAACAAGTAACAGAAAATTAACAACATTCCAGAAGTTCCTCTCCAGAAACTGCCCTTTTGCCCAACAGTAATCACGTACCTGGTCTTTCAAGGGATGCGTGTGTGCCTACTACATCACTTCAGTCGTGTCCGACTCTTTGCAACCCTATGGACTGTAGCCAGCCAGGCTGCTCTGTCCATGGGATACTCCTGGCAAGAATGTTGGAATGGGTTGCCATGCTCTCCTGCTTCAAAGTATAGATTTGTTTCCCCTGTTTTGGTACTTCATGTAAATGAAATGACAGAGTGTGGACTCTCCTGTTTCACTCCTTTAATTTAACATGAACTCATCCCTATTGTTGAGTACAATCTTGGATCATTAATTCTCATAGCGGTTTTGTGTTGCATTGTGTGACTACAATGGAACTGATTCATCCTACTCTTGAAGGGTATTTCAGCAGTCTGCCAGTTTGGGCCATGTTCTATGTACATTCTAGTCCATATCTTCTGTTAACATACATGCACCCATTTTTTCTGGAGTATAATTCACTCAGGAGTGTAATTGATGGGTCAGAATCCATCATCTTAAACACAGCACCACGTTCTTGGAAAAACTTGCTGGTGGTTGAAGTACTATAAAAGCCTATGAGATTTTAATAATAATTGAAATTTCTGTTCTGCTACTGAAAAAGAACTCCTATGCTAAAATATTTACGAGTCAGTTTAAATATCAAACCCTTCTAGCTGATAATCAAATGTCAATTCAGAAGCCGGTTTATAAGACTCTTTCTTTGAAATTTACCACTTTTCAAGCCACTATCATCTAAGCCAAGATTAGAACATCAGATCACAGTTTTTTGAGCACTTAAATTCTTTCCAGCCCATTAAACTGAAAAGGGGTATTCAATTACCAAGTATTACTGTAATCATCCCTGAAAAATCATTTCTAGGCAATACTTACAGTATAGAGACTTGCTCCAGCAAAAATAATAATTGTCACTTGTCCATCATATTGACCAGTAGTACTGGACTCAAGATCCCTTTAGCAGGGCAGTTACAGGTAAGGTGATCTGTGAAGTGGAAAAGTACAGGCTACCCACTGTTGCGCTGTACTGCATGATAGTAGGAAACATAAAGTCCTAAACCTGAAGCATTAAAGAAAATATTGATTCAATTGAACCAGGAAGAAGAGGAGACCCTAATTATTAACCCTAGGAAGCGCTATTAACTAGAAATCATTACTTTTCCATGATTGTATGTATCACGTTCATTGTAGGTAAAAACGCTAGGCTAGGTCAATTTTCACACCATGGCATCTTGAGTTTGTCAACCTTGTATGTGACTTAGAAAACTGGCCACTTTTCACAATATGGAGTTTTTTGGAAGAGTGAAATATGAAAGTTCAGGTGAAGACATGTTTAGATCGTACATTCTCCCAAAAGCCAGGTGTCCAGGGACAGAAGAAATTCTAGTTTTCAGACTTCCCTGGTGATGCAGTGGTTAAGAATCTCCCTGCCAACGCAGGGCACATGGGTTTGGGCCCTGTCCAGTGAAGATTCCACATGCCGTGTGTCATGGTTTGGGTGCGGGTTGGAAAAGAATTTCCAGACATGAGACAGAATGAGAGGGAATAAAGTTTATCAGTGTGGGAGACACTGTTACAACAGCGGGCCAGCTCAAGGGAGAACTGACTTTGGACACAGGTCCTTAGTCCACTTTTATATCCAGGGTACAAGGAGTGGGATAGGGGTCTTGTGGGTCGTTTGCTGATTGCATGAGGCACATATACTGGGTTGGGGAAGAGTAAGGCAAATACCTTCTCCCTATGAGATAGGAAGGGAGACAGGTTATACTGATCAGGAGGACATGAAATCTGTTAATAGTTACAGCATAGGGGAGGGAAAGAAGATAAGGGTCTGGTTTTTTTCCTGCATTCCAAGACCCTCCTTGGTGTTACCTGCTCTTTCATCCTTGGGTCACTACACCATGGAACAACTAAGCCTGTGCGCTTTAACTTCTGAAGCCCGTGCTCTAGAGCCCGTGCTCAAGAGGCCACCACAACGAGAAGCCTGAGCACCACAACTAGAGAGTAGCCTGCATGCTGCGACGAAGATCCAGCGCAACATCAGCAAAACCAGCAAAAGGATAGAATTTCATAGGATCAAACTCAAAGACCGAACGGCAAACAGAGATGACACACCAATACAGAGAGTCAACAACGTGCTCCCAACACTCCTACAGCACATCCTCATCACAAGAAACGAGGAGGTGCAGACAAAGAGTTGCACTGAAAGAATCTGGGGGATAGCTTGATTAGCAAAACCTCATGTATGAAAATGCAACATTCAGGTGCCAAGTCAACTACTGAAAATTTAAAAGAACTTACTGAAACTTTAAGAGTGACTTAAAACCAAAAGGAGCAAAACAAACAATGTAAAACAGACAAAAGACAGCTGGCAACAAATTGCATCACAATGGGAAGGGCTCCACAAAGCTGTCTGGGTGTAAATCTCCAAGAAACTAACATTCAGTAGAACTCATGGGCATTTAGACCATGCTTTTGTCTTTTCTGCAGGTCAAAATGTCTCAAAAGTCAAGGTGATCGGCGAGTTCCTAGAAAGCAGATGACATGGCAACACTTTGCTTTCCTGGCTCTGTTTACGGATAGAAGGTACACATCAGGCCATCATTCCACTTCTTCCTCAAGGACGAATCTTGGCTACTCCGTGTGTGGTCCACAGATCAGCATCTCTTAGAACTGGTTGAAAAGAACATTCTCAAGCTTGCTCCAGACCTCCTGGATCAGAGTCAGCATTTGAACACAATCTCTAGGTGATTTTGTACATATAAAACAGTCTTAAAACACTGGGAAAAAAGTTCCTATACTTCCTCCCATGTTAGAATGCAAGTGTTTATGCTTCCATTTTAAGGTGTCATATTCTATCTTAAATTCTTGGAAAATACAAAAAAGAAGCCAATTATTGTTCTTTCCCAAGACAGCATGTGTTGATGGACTCTTTTAGTCAGAAACCATTCCACTCATCTCAAATTGTCTGTAATATACATACATCATCTGAAACTGCAGCTTTGTCCCTCTCTGCATCCCAATGAGCATTTTAAATGGTTAAAGTGCTTCTTAAACTTACTGGATTATAGATTTAGTGGGACATTTGGGGAAAAACAGTTTTGTATCTTTGTTATTCCCAGCGACCTGAAAATAAACAGATTATTCATTCATCTCCCACCCACCAGACTGTCTGGTTGGTTTTTAAGAGAACAAGCCTGCAATCTCCCTCTTCTTTAAATATGCAGCAAGAATTAGTCGAAAACACAAATCAAATTTCCCAGGCACTGACAGGAGAGTTAGGAGACAAGATTAACTGCTAAAAATGTCTCTCTTTCTTATTTTCAGGTTTAATAATTTAGAGCTTGAATTGTTTGCTCAGAAGGCAAACAATATCTTCTGTTGCATATTTTATGACTGTGTATTACAGACAGCAGTGGACCAGCAGCCAAACCATTGGTGCATACTTAACGGACTCCCCGGAGAGAGACTCTCTATTAGGAAAAGGAGAGGGAGAGGCTAGGATCAATCCTGACATGCTGGCTCAGAGGCTCAGAGAGGATCAGTGATGCATCCGGGTGAGTTTTAAAAGCTCTTAATTAATTTCCACCGGAGACAGGCCACTGTGCGGTGTACACCGTTCCCACGCTGTTCCTGCGGGTCTCTGTGTCTGATGGTCTCTCTACACAATGGCCAGTTAGGACAACACTTCCTGATAGCTTACTGTGGCTCAGTCCTGTGTAATGAACTGATTTATGAGACGCACACAGGCCTAATCCCCTGTGACCTCAGGGTTTCCGATGCTTGCAATGGAACGTGCTCCTGACCAATCAGGGAAACAGGAACCAGAGTGTAGAGTGATTGTTTCTCAGGACTGGTGCCACAATACTAATATCAATACCAACATTAATACTGACCCTGACCCCAAACCCAACACTGATACTAATACTGACCCTGGCGCCAAATCCAACACTAATATTAATACTAACTCAGACCCCAAACCCAACACTAATACCGTCACTAACCTTGACCCTAAACCCAAAAGTAACACTAATGCAAATACTAACACTAATTAGGATACTAACACAAGTACTAACCCTAATACTAATAGCAACACTAACCCCCAACCCTAATCCTAACCCTAATATAATATTAACACAGATTCTGTTACCAAAAGAGTGTGCGGGCTTCCAGCTGCTCACCGCTCAAAAGCCAATAAACAGAACAGGCTGGTGGAAAGGAAAGTTTGCTTTATTTCAGATGCCAGCGATGGGTCAGGGAGAGGGCAGATGTCTGTCCAAAGGCCCACTCGCACCCTGTCAACCAGTGGGCAAGAGCTTTTATAGACAGTAAGAGGGGGCTACATGCAGAAACAGCACAGTCAGCTCTGAGAGTCATCTTGAAATTGGTCACTGGTGCTCGGATCAGCATCATCTTGGTTATTTTCAGGTACAGTACCCACTCGACTATCCTTGCCTGGAGAATCCCATGGACAGAGAAGCCTGGTAGGCTACAGTCCGTAGGGTCACAAAAGAGTCAGACCCAACTGAAGCGGCTTAGCACGCACACAATCTTCAGTTCCAGGGTCCATTTGTTCCCATTTCTTTAAGGTCAGTTCTTAGAATTGTGGCAGCTTCTGTGGTGAGTACAATCTGGTCATCATGCAGTTAACTTCTTTAACTTCTTCCACCTGGGGTTTCAGTATCTAGAAGACAGCTCACAGGATATGGCTCAGAATGTTATCCACAGTCCTTAAGAAGAACTAAAGGTCCTTGACTATGCTTAATTACTACATTATTATTACTTGGTCTCCTTTGACTTGCTTTCCTTTGCTTTCGTACGTTCCCATTTCTCTGATTAAACTTATGCTTGGACTAAAGTTTTCCACAGACAAAAGGTAGGCAGAGGACAAGGCCAGGAGAAGGAGTGGCAAACACCCACAGGGTCCTGCTCTGTTTAAATTCCAGCAGGAACACAAATTCTAATACTAACCCTAATACTGATACTAACCCTAACACTAATATCAACTAACACTACACTATATACCAACACTATCCCTTATCCTAGTCTCAATACTAATACTAATGCTAGTGTTCAATACTATATTTATACCAACACATTCATTCATACCAGGCTTCCCTGGTAGCTCAGCTGGTAAAGAATCCACCGGCAATGCAGGAGACCCTGGTTCGATTCCTGGATTGGGAAGATCCTCTGGAGAAGGGATAGGCTACCAGACTCCAGTATTCTTGGGCTTTCCTGGTAACTCAGATGGTAAAGAATCCGCCTGCAATGTGGGAGACCTGGGGTTCCATCTCTGGATTGGGAAGAGCCCCTGGAGGAGTGCATGGCAACCACTCTAGTACTCTTGCCTGGAGAATCCCATGGACAGAGGAGCCTGGCAGGCTACAGTCCATGGGGTTGCAAAGAGCTGGACATGACTGAACGACAGCACAGTGCATTCATTAATACCATGCTAATACTGGAGCTAATGATATTCTATAAATAAACTTATAAGAGCTAACAAAGTTTGAGCATTTACTTTCTGCTCTATGCTATACAAAGTATTTGATCATTTAATTCCTAAAAACCTCGTAGAAGTAGTGATATTACCATTTCCAGGAAATGCTGAAGAAACTGAAGCAGAGAGTGGCTAGGTTACTTGTCCAAGGTCAAACGTGTGAAGAGAAAGGATGTGAAGTTACACAGCCTGATGACATAATTGAGGATTGTAATTCCTCTTCTACTACAGGAAATTTCAAGTGTAAACCCCACCAACAAGTCTCCAAGAAATGTTATATTCAGTCTGAATGGGAGGGGAGTTTGGGGGGAGAATGGATGCATGTTTTCCTATGGATGAATCCATTCGCTGTTCACCTGAAACCATCACAACATGGTTGATGGGCTACACCCCGATATAAAATAAGATGTTTGAAAATAAAATAAAAACTAAGAAATGCCATATAGGGACCATTGCCATCAGCAACTATCAAGACCTCCTCCTAGAGTACACTTCCCACATCTGAATCTCACCAACCAGCTGCGATGCTGGAGGACCAGCTGAGGAGGAAAATGACTGTATGACAGGGATTATCATGCTGTGGGATCACGATGCTCCTGTACTTTTTAACACCAACAAACTCCTCTAGAATACAGTCTACACCAGAGGCTGACAAACTAGAGGCAAGAGCAAATCAGGCTTCTCTCTGTTTTTGTACATAAAGTTCTACTGGAACACAGCACGCGCACCTGTTTACCAAGTATGTGTGGATCTTTGGGGTCACAATGACTGAGATGAGCAACTGTGCATTTCTTTTTCTTGTGATGGTTCTGGTCACTGCCTCCTGTACAATGCTAAGAACCTCTGTCCATAGTCCTTCCGATATCCTGTCTGCAGGGTCTAATCTCTTGAATCTATTCATCACTTCCACTGTATAATTATAAAGAATTTGATTTAGGTCATACCTGAATGGCCTAATAGATTTTGCAATAAGGAGCTCATGATCTGAGTCACAGTCAGCTTTCAGTCTTGTTTTTGCTGACGGTACAGAGTTTCTACATCTTCAGCTGCACAGAACATAATCTGATTTCAGTACTGACCATCTGGTGAGGTCCATGTATAGAGTCGTCTCTTGGGCTGTTGGAAAAGGGTATTTGCTATGGCTAGTATGTTCTCTTGACAAAATTCTGTTAGCCTTTGCCCTGTTTCATTTTGTATTCCAAGGCCAAACTTGCCTGTTACTTTGGGTATCTCTTGACTTCCATCTTTTGCGTTTCAACCCCCTATGATGCAAGGGACATCTTTTTTGGGGGGGTGTTAGTTCTAGAAAGTCTTGTAGGTCTTCACAGAACTGTTCAGCTTCTTTGGTATCAGGGACTGGGGCATAGACTTGAATTACTGTGATGATGAATGGTTTGCTTTGGAAACAGAGATTATTCTGCCGTCTTTGACGCTGCATCGAAGTACTGCATTTCAGACTCTTTTTTGACTGTGAGGGCTATTTCAGTTCTTCTAAGGGATTCCTGCCCACAGTAATAAATACAATGGTCTTCTGAGTTAAATTCACCCATTTCTATCCATTTTAGTTCACTGATTCTTAAGATGTCAATGTTCAATCTTGCCATCTCCTGCTTGACCACATCCAATTTTCCTTGACTCATGGACCTAACATTCCAGGTTCCCATGCAACACTGTTCTTTGTAGCATCAGACTTTACTTTTACCACCATACACATCTACAACTGGGTGTCATTTCTGCTTCAGCCCAGCTGCTTACTTCTTTCTGGAGTTATTAGTAATTGCCCTCTGCTCTTCCCCAGTAGCATACTGGACACCATCTGACCTGGGGAGCTCATCTTCCATTGCCACATCTTTTTGCCTTTCCGTACTGTCCACGGGGTTCTCCAGGCAATAATACTGGAGTGGGTTGCCATTCTCTCCTCCCATGGACCACAGTTTTTCAGAACTCTTCACTATGACCCATCTGTCTTAGATGGCCCTGCACGGCATGGCTCATAGCTTCACTGAGCTGTACAAGCCACTTCACCACGACAAGGCTGTGATCCATGAAGATGAAATCAGCTATATGTATACACAGATCACTTTAAAAAATTTCTTTTCCTTTTCATTTAGGTCATTGGAGAGCATTGAGTTGAGTTCCCTGTGCTATACAGTAGGTTCTTATTAGTTATCTATTTTACATGGAAACAACATAAATGTCCATCAACAGATGAATGGATAAAGATGATATGGTACATACATACAATGGAGTATTACCCAGCCCTTAAAAGGAATGAATTTGGGTCATTTGCAGAGATGTGGATGGACCTAGAGACTGTCATACAGTGAAGTACGTCAGAAAGACAAAAACAAGTATTCTGTATGAATACATACATGTGGAATCTAGAAAAGACAGTATCAATGACCTTATTTGATGCTGATATTACGTGTGGAAAGAGTCAGAGATTCCCGATGTCCTCTCTTCTCTCCATGGTTGAGCCATGAGTCAGGGCAAACCTCCAGAGGAGAACTCAGGTGTACTGACCGGCAGGGCAGGTACAGACGCTGGGAGGAAATCCAAATGACTGTCCATTATCACCTCCTATTTGCGGATTTCAAAGGACTATCCTTGGTCCTCATGCTTCTTCCCGGTGACTCTGTGATCACCAGTCCCTAACCCCTATGCCACTTGATCTTATCTGGGTCAACCTTTTCTATCTAGAGTATAGTATAAGAGCAGAGGGGGGACTTCCCTGGTGACTCAGTGGTAAAGAATCTACCTGATAATGCAGGCGATGTGAGTTCGATTCCTGGGTCGGGAAGATCCCCTGGAGAAATAAAGAGTAACCCACTTCAGTATTCTTGCCTGGAAAATCCCATGGACAGAGGAGCCTGGCGGGCTGCAGTCCATGAGGTCACAAAAGAGTCAGACATGACTTAGTGTCTAAACAACAACATCAGAGCAGAGTACATCTGTTGAAGATAGGGATCAAGGAGCCAGGCCGTGTTCTTAACCTCAGCTCCACACTAGTGTTGGATGTTGAGAAATTCTTCTTATCTTAGCTTGCTTACTTGTAAAATGTGGGTCTTAATATCACAGTATGGCGAGATTTCTGTGAAACAATTATTTAACATGTCCTAAAACTCATACACACATATGTACCATATATATGTGTGTGTATATATATTCTAGCACATTGTAAGTTCTGTATACTGTTGATTATTATATCTGTGGATAATAAGACCAGTATTCTTTCCACGGTTACTTTTTTCTCTTTATCCTACAAAAAGTGAATCTCAAGGTTCTGCATTAGCATGCTTCTTGTAATTTCACTATTTTCCTTCAATGAATTTATTTCTACTTGAACACTGACACAATAATGACATAATAATATTATTATTAGCAGATGATATGGTGTGCTTGCCATGTGTATATGTGCTCAGTCACTCAGTCATTACCGATTGTTTTGATTTCTCAAGATGCTGGAAGCCTAGATTTTCACATCAAAGCCCTTGATCTTCCAAACAAGGTGTGTAGTGAATTTTCATGAACCACATCCTGGTAACAATCTAAATCTACATTGACAGATGAATGGATATAGGCATGGTACATGTATACGATGGAATACTACTCCTCTATAAAAAGAGAATGAAATAATGCCATTCGCAACAACATGGATGGATCTAGAGACTATCACACTAAGTGAAGTAAGTCAGAAAGAGCAAGACAAACACCATAGGCTATCACTTCTATGTGGAATCTAAAACATGATATAAATGAGCTCATTTACAAAACAGAAGCAGACTCACAGACATAGAAAGCAAACTTACGGCTACCAAATGGGAAAGAGGGTGGCGGAGGGATCACTTGGGAGATAGGATTAACAAATACAAACTACTATCAACATAGATAAAATAGATAAACAACAAGGTCCAATGGAATAGCACAGAGAACTATATTCAGTATCCTGTAAAAAACTGTAATGGAAATGGATATGTATATATACAAATATTCATGTATATCTATTATCTATATCTATATATACATTGTTAGTTACTCAGCTGTGTCCAACTCTTTATGTATGTATATAAACTTACTTGGCTGCACACCAGAATCTAACACAACATTTTAAATCAACTATACTTCAAAAGAAAAAAATCTCATTGGACCGCAGAAGCACTATCTGTGGGACACACTCAGACACTGGATGTGAGTTTCTGATTTCTGATCTAGACTGTCAGAGTTCCTGGAAGGAAGGGCTATGTCATATGGACCATCTTTGCCCAGGGTGTGTGACTGCAGAGGTACAAAAGTGTACCCAATGAGTGAATGAATCAGTGAAGGTGAGTGCATACACCAACCAGCTCTGTGTTGAAAATGTCCATCAGCCCTGATGTGTCAATTTGTTTCACTGGTCAGCATTTAGATGTAGTGATTTCCGGGGATTTTTCCTGTCTTTTTCCAGGAGAGTGGTGATTGTGTCTGAGGAGTGGCTGAGAGTATGTTACAGAGTTTGCTGAGGGTATACTTAACCTTCTTCCATTGGGATGGCACAGGGCCAGACTGCAGCCTTTGTGTTCTCTTTTTGAGGGGAGCAAAGTTCACATACTTGCTGTAGGCTGCTTCTCAGAAACTTGGCTAAATTGAAAACTATTTTCTTTTACCTAACCCTGAAAAACTTTTCAAAAGACCCTCTGGAAGAGTCTTGAGTGGCTGTACTTTCATGAAGATAAATAAGACTCCAGCTGGCTCAAACACCTCCGCCAGCAATTCATGGCAAACTGAGTACAGTACCATCCATCACTCAAAAATGCCCATCACAACCCACAGTGACCCATGTACACAGGAGCAAAGCAGCGCTCTCTAAGTGCCAACCACGGTCATGCTCTTCCCTGGGAAACATAAACTGTCATTATTGTTCAGTTTCTAAGTTATGTCTGACTCTTTTGCGACCCCGTAGATTGTAACCTGCCAGGGTCCTCTATCCATGGGATTTCCCAGGTAAGAATACTGGAATAGGTTGCCATTTCCTTCTCCAGGGTATCTCCCCAACCCAGGGATCAAACCCGCGGCTCCTGCAAGGCAGGCAGATTCTTTGCCACCAAGCCACCAGGGAAACCCTGGAAACATAAATATCATCCCAGAATTCAATCACTTCTCTGTCAGGCTTCTCCAAAGAGATATCCACCTCACAACCAAATAGAAATACTTTTCTTGACAGGACCATCATTTAAAATTAATATTGAAATAAGCAGCAAGGCTTTTCATCATCACCTCGTTAACAAGGCAGAATTACAAATTGAATTAAACGGCTTCCATCTCAAAGCAGTTTTGTGGCACAGCACATTTTTCAGTAACAAGCTGAGAACGCTAAACCATTGATCAAACTCTGCCATCTCAGAATGCTGGGCGGGGAAAGAAATAACACTGGCCTCTGAGCTGGGAGTTGTAGCTATTACTGTCAATTATGGGTTCTGCTGAGAAACATGAAGAGATTTTATCCCTGATGGCTGCTGCTTCCTTCAATACATTTTTGCAAGAACTGGGGATACAAACCTAGAACATGAAAAGAGGTTATTACGACTGCCTGCTAGGCTGAAATACTACTCAGAAACTCAAGGACTGGACCCGGTTGGTCGATAAAATTATTGAGATCAGTTGGCTCAGAAATGACAGTAAGTGTTTTTCTCCCTGATCACTAACTAAAGAAACAGATAAATCTCTGAGATTCTGCATTATTTCTTGGAAACTTCCACGGAAGGTTCTAGGGGTGATAAAGAACTCCCAAAGCTGGGTCACCCCAGAGTTGGGAGAAGTCAGGAGTTTCCCAGGGGAGGGAGTTTAGAAGCAGGGAACAGCATTTGATGATGTTTTGAGCCTGGTGCCTCTGTTGTGCTAAACTGTGCACATAAGACACCCTAAAGGAACTTCCCTGCTTCCAACGGTTAAGAATATGCCTGCCAGTGCAGGGGACCTCAGTTCGATCCATGCTCAAGGAACTAAGATCCCACATGCCTCTGGGCAACTAGAGAAGCCCAGGCATTGCAGCAAAGAGCCTGTGCAGCCAAAAAAATTTTCTTTTAAATAACAAAGAATTTTAAAATGATGCCCTAAACACACTCAGTGACCTGTCACATCACACCAGCTAGAAACACAACAACATTGAAAAGACCACATTATTATATGATTCCATTTATATGAAATGTCCAGAAAAGGCAAATCGCTAGACAGAAATTAAATGTGTAGTTGCCTGGGGCTGGTGGAGAAGAGGGAGATTGGCTTTAAAGGCTCCCCATGATGTTTTGGGGGTGATGGAAGTGTTTTAAAATTGGACTGTGCTGATGGTTACATAATTCAGTACATAAGCCAAAATGCACACTGAACTGTACACAAAAACAGGGAGCTTGACAAAATGTAAATTACACATCTGTAGAGTGTTTAAAAAACGTGACATTGAGGACTCATCTATTCACTGTCCTCTATGTAAGCACCCCATCGAGGGTATGAGTACACCAAATCATCTAAGAATTTCTACCACCAAGTAGAACAGGAGATTCAAAATAGAAATTAACTTTTATTATGAAATATTTGAGGTATTTTTTAAATCCATTTGCATAGCATGCATGCTCAGTCATGTCTGACTAGCTGCAACCCTATGGACTGTAGCCCTTCAGGCTCCTCTGTCCACTAGATTCTCCATGCAAGAATACTGAAGTGGTTGCCATGCCCTCATCATATATGAATATGGGTACGGATTAATCTCAGAAAACAAATTCAGTGAAAGGAAAAACTGCAAAACACTATGTCCAGTATCTTTATTTATGTAAAATGAAAATTAATTCACATTCACAAAAAATAGAGATGCACACCAAACAAAGGACAGAGGTGAGTCATGGGACGGTGGGGAAAAGGATGAGATTGGAGGAGGTAGTTGTGGAAGAAACTGCTAATTGTCTCCTCCAATTCATTTCCCTTCTTCCTGCTAATAATAGGACCCTGATTCATAAGCTGAGTCTATGATCTGCTATATTCATAACATCAGTTCAGTTCAGTCACTCAGTCATGTCCAACTCTTTGCGACCCCATGGACTGCAGCATGCCAGGCCTCCCTGTCCATCACCAGCTCCCGGAGTTTGCTCAAACTCATGTCCATCGAGTCAGTGATGCTATCCAACCATCTCATCCTCTGTCATCCCCTTCTCCTCCTGCCTTCAATCTTTCCCAGCATCAGGGTCTTTTCCAATAAGTCAGTTCTTTGCATCAGGTGGCCAAAGTACTGGAGCTTCAGCTTCAGCATCAGTCCTTCCAGTGAATATTCAGGACTGATTTCCTTTAGGATTGACTGGTTTGATCTCCTCACAGTCCAAGGGACTCTCAAGAGTCTTCTCCAACACTACGGTTCAAAAGCCTCAATTCTTCAGTGCTCATTGGTTGTGAATTGGCCAAACCTGAGCAAACTTTCTGGCCAACCCAATATCACTTAGCTGTAGAAATGTGACTAAGTTGTATCCACTGGAAGATGAGAAAAAAATCAATCACCTGTGTAGCCCCAAGATCACATCTATAAGTGGAATTTCCTTAACGGCCACCTGTTCTTTCCTTTCCTTCTAACTGAAAGAAGGACTTGATGGTGCTGGGCCATTTGTTTCCATGTGGACAAGGGCACTGTCCTAGAAAACAAGACACTAGAAAGAGTCTAGGTCTCGAACAACCACGGAGTGTGGATCTGCCTTCCTAGCCTGGGTAGCTAGGCAGCTTGGATTTCTGTAGAAGAAAAGAATAAAATCTTTATCTTTTTCACATTACCAATGATTCTTTCTTAAAGCACCTCAACTCAACACCCTACATAAGGTCCTGTTTAAAGATGATATTATATCTGAACATTTTTATTTCTTAACAAATCCAAGAGCAAATATGATAAAACCATACTGCTGTTCATTTTGATGGGAATAAGCTATGTCTACAGAGTTATTTCTGCAAATGTGTTAGTTTTTACGCTTTCCTGAAACTTTTATCTTTGTCCAAGAAAATATAAAGACAGTCACACTGCTTGTACACTCAAAATTGTAATTTAAGATCTGTTTCCAGGGACCTTCCTGGTGGTCCAGTGGTTAAGAATCCAAGCTTCCACTGCAGGAGCCTGAATTCAATCCCTGGTTGGGGAACTAAGATCCCACATGCTCTGTGGTACAGCCAAAGAAAAAAATCTGTTTTCACAAGGTATCTATGGTATCTACCCCATAAACACACTTATTTGACTATTTTGTTTGTGGGTTGTTGTTGTTCAGTCGCTAAGTCGTGTCCAACTTTTTGTGACCCCATGGACTGCAGCACACCAGCTTACCTGTCCTTCACTATCTCCCAGAGTTTGCTCAAACTCATGTCCATTGAGTCAGTGATGCCATCCAACTATCTTATCCTCTGTCATCCCTTTCTCCTCCTGCTGTCAATTTTTCCCAGCGTCATGGTCTTTTCCAGTGAGTGGGCTCTTTGCATCAAGTGTCCAAAGTATTGCAGCTTCAGCTTATGGGTAAGTTTATTTAATAACTCATATCTTCTCCCAAGCCCTCATCAGAAGAATAAACCTATTCAAAATCTTATAGGAATATTGCCAATATACTCTTAGGATTTTTTAGTATTCTGGGGTGTAAGGGCCTATAGTCCACTTTGAGCATCTCACCTCACACAGTGCATCTCAGTATAGAAAACGCCAATGAATGTTTATTGACCTCTCCAAGTGGCCTTTAATAAATCCGTCTTTGCCCTGTGAGCTTTCTAAGGAGTCTTGCTTGTCTGGGAGATGGAGTTTTCCATGCCCATCACTCACCAAGTGTGTGGTTGTGTCATTTAGGGTCACAAACTAGATTAATTGTGTTCTTGATGAACAGTGTTCTTTACAACAGCACCAATCCTTAACTGTGTTATGCATTTAAACTTTCCAAGAAACACCGTAACATTTAATGAAAAATAGCCCTAGAAGGCAATCAGAGTATCTATCAAACACTTGGTTGAACACTTTCTCATTTCTTAATTCTATTATGCCTATCCTGGGACTGAGGATCAACAGAGAAAAGAATCTGGGAGCTGAGAATTCAGGAAAACTGCAGTGTCAGTATTTTCATTCATCTTTCTCGATGTCTGGGAATGTATCTGATGCAATCAGTGATCATTCTGGGGTGGTTGAATGATTTTCCCCTCAACAAAGAATTCTACTCTTCTGTCAACCAACATTCTTTTCCCTAAAATGGCCTTGAATGGAAAGCATAGCTTAATAGTGGCATCCAGTCTGGACAATCCACGTCTGCTTTTGCTTCACTGAGCTCTACTTTGATTCATCTCAGGTTGTGGAACCAGAAGTCTTGCAAGAAGGCAAAAGTCAACCCACAGACGTGGAGGTGACAGACCCCTGCAATCAGGGCCTTTTATTTGGGGCCAAAGCTTTGGTTCCTGCCTGGGAACATCTTAGGGAAATAGTATATGTAATACCTGAAAGTCACAGAGGATGAGAGGAGAAGGGACTGGGGAAACTTGTACCTCAGGAGTTATGAGGGAAAACCCAGAATGCAGACTAGGTGAAAAGACCAAGTTCAGCGTTAGTGAGAATAAACATATAAGGCCAAATCTCCAAAATTATTTACCAGTTGAGACAGGCTGGGATTGGGACTCTTTGTTGCAGTGCTTGTTTCTGGACAAACAACTCCTCGAATAACAAAATACAAAGAAATTGTAAGGGACTAGAAATAACTCTGTGCATGTGCAGTTAGGGAAAATTATGGACAAGATACAAAATGGTCAAAAAACCCAACTGCTGCTTCTGAAGAGGTGGGAGCTAAAACAAGGGTTCAGGAGCTAAAGCAGGGTACTGCACAAGCCCCCTGCACACAACACCAGCAAAGGTAGGCAAAATACCTAAGCCACCTCTCCAGCTGAACTTCAGGACATATCCCTTCCCTCACCCCATATAAGGAACCAGCTCACCCCCGACTTGGGGAGCGAGAGCGCAAGGGAGCCTGTTATTTGCTCTCTCCCCACTGCTGCAGGAGGGGCCCCAATAAAGCCCTGCCTGAATTTCTTTTCTGGTCTCTGATAAATTTCTATTGATTATGGAAGGCCAAGAACCCTGGTTGGTATCACAGATGCGGGCACATTAGTTAACAGAGAATCCTTTTAGTTTGAATCTGTAACCTATGCTGAGTGGAACCATCGTCCTGCCAATGGGTTAACATGGCCCACATCTCTTTATATGCAGGGCCACCTAGGCTACTTCAACAGTGAAATTGATTCATTTTGCATTTCCAAGTTCCAATCAACGAACCGCAGGGTCCAATCCACTCAACACTGATGTTTTCAAATCAGTATGATGGGAAGGGAGTTGTATAATTTGCACTTTCTGGAAGAAAAATTCTTGGGGAAATATATAATCCGGATGCCAAGTTACATATGTAATATTTTTCGTATTAACTCTCAGTTGTTCCATTTGAGTGGGAAAACTATCAAGATCTTTGTGGGAAAAATGTGAGTCACAGCAGGTTGGTCATTTAGAAATCATTCAATGAAGGAAAAAAGACAGCATAATTTCTTCCAGTCTGACTTCCCAAACATGAGCAAAGTTCTGAGCATGCGTGCAGTCCTCTTAGGCTATTTCTCCATCGATAGATCTAGGGTGATGCTTCTCTTCCATTACACCCCCCAAGTTTTCACTGAAATCCACTGTTGGTTTAATTTTTCTGCCCTGAGTTTGGCTGTGAGGAGCTGTGTGATTTGGGGCTGCAGAATGAACACATAACACTCTGATCTGCCACAGTCTCTTTATGGGAAATCGGTGGAAGGGCTCAGGATTATGCAGAGCCCTCTGAGGGAGTGTCCACATAAAAGTGATAGTTATAGGACCACCCAAGGTGCCAGTATCAAAAACTGTGCTTTACACACACTAACCCATATAACCCTCATCCTGACCCTTTGAAGAAAGAAGGCTGTTCTCTACTTCACAGAGGAGCAAGTAGAGGCACAGAGAGGTCAAGTAACCGCTCCTAGGTCACACAGCATATGAGCTGGGATTGGAGCCCTGGCTCTGGATTGAAGCCCCAGCTTCTGGCTTGAGTCTGGATGCCCTTCCCTCTACTCTTCCACCTCCTCTGTTCTCTTCAATCTCAATGACCAGAACAATCTGGCTCTCTATAGACACCCGCACGTGTGTAAGGATGTGAACGAACCCTGTGAGGTCAGCCTGCGGACTCAGTCCCTCTTCTCTTGACGGGTCCGCTAGCTCTGTGATGGTGGATGCCCCAGTCTCAGTACCACCAGGGGAAGCGAGTGGAGGGAGATGAGTTCACTGAGGAGTCCAACCACGGAGGCTCAACCACTTCTACAACCCAGCATCTCCAAGGGTAGAAAGGAACTACCCTAGACTCCACGTGAGGCGGGAGAGGATGGATGAGTTTCTTGACTAGCCAGGTTTCCCATATGTGCATTTATCATCTACTTTTGGAATTTGTTGTTGCTGTTGTTTGTCTGGAGGATGACCAAAGAGAGAAAGATGGGAAACTCTTCGGGGAGTCTTGACAACCAGCTTTGAACAGATTTCCTAGAAGTCTGTCTGCCACTAAGGCTTCATAAAAGAAATCAAACTCACGATGGTAGCTAGAATCCAACATTCACATGAGCCTGTATAGCTCCAGTTCAATGACATTTTCACTGGGGACTGAAAGGAAGATGGGCTATAAGAGTTCCTCCGAGTCCCTCTGAGAAGATGTCTGGGAGGCAGAGCTCATTGCCTGTCACACGGGTCTATGAGCTTTCTTACTGGGGTTCTCAACCAGAAATGTTAAATCTCAGCTAATCAACATGCCTCAGCCCTTCAGTTCAAGGACAAGATGTGATTCATCCATTTCATTCTATAATTGATAGGGTAGAGATAGTGTTTATTTTCCACTGGCCGTGAGGCTGAGAGGATGGCTGGGGAGTCTGGTGGGACAGCTGGTGAAGAGCAGAGAGACTGAGGATTTAGTCCTGGGGGTATATTTCTCTCAGAATCCGGAGGCGATCTTATTTCTGAATGTCCACATACTTACATTGGTGAATTCTCCTTTGTTTACTAGTTTGAATTGTGTTTTTCAGCCGTGGGTTATCAAAGAAGACCCATCCCATGGAATCATTTACCAGGATTGTGGTCGGCTCCTTGAAAGTCCCAACTGAGTGCTAAATACAAATTATTAAAGAACTTTGTCATAAATAAACAATAGTCTTCACTTAGCAGCTCCCTCCAAGTCACCTCAATTACCCAAAGGATAAAGTTCCCATGGCTTGAGTAATTTTACTGCTTGTTATCAAAGACTTGTCAGGCAAGGTGACTGCTACAATGAGTCTCCGTGTGATTAGAAGATTCATCTGGAATGCTGAAAAGCAGCAAGTGGCTTTAGAAAATGCTCCCAGGCATGTCTCTCTCAGGAGAATGTAGACACATCCTTTAGAATACACACATATCTCCTTAAAAAGAGTGTCGTAAGGAGGAAATTCACAAAACAGATGTTAGGAAGTGATGGCAGAGCATTCACGTGAAGTGAATGATCTCAAATAGAAAACTGCACTAATGGATTTTAAATAGATTTTCACCTGCAAAAATTCAGCTCATATGTAACTGCTGAAGAACACATCTGCTGTGGAAAGTGCAGTGCACTTGTAATGAGGAAAAAAAATCAGACAAAAGCAAAGACCTCTCCTGAACAATTTGTCACTGTTCATTTATGTGTTCAGTTGCTATCTCTGGAGCATCTGCTACTTGTCAGGCAAGGTTGTAGCAACTGTAGATACAGAGGAACGTGAGAGGGAAAGGGGCCCTGCTATTGGCATTCTGCTGAGTGAGTGACATTGTGTTAGTCTTTACTTTTAATTAAAATTTCTAAAATTCAAACTTTAATTTAAAAAGAATTGAAATATAATTGATTTACAATGTTCGTCTAGTTTCAGGTGTATAGCAAAGTGATTCCGATATATATACATGTATTGTTTGGTCGCCAAGTCATGTCTGACTCTTTATAATCCCGTGGACTGTAACCCGCCAGGCTCCTCTGTCCATGGGATGTCCTAGGCAAGAATACTGGAGTGGGTTGCCATTTCCTACTCCAAGGGATCTTCCCAACCCAGGGATCCAATTGGCATCTCTTATGTCTCCTGCATTTGCAGACAGGTTCTTTACCACTAGCGCCACCAAAAGATACAAAGAGACCAAAAAAAAAAAAACCACCTAACTGAAGAGCCTGGAGCAAAAACGGGGTGTTGGGAGCAAAAGTAGAATACTGCCCATGCCCTCTGCACACAAAACCACCAGAGGGGTGGGCAAACTACCTAAGCCACGCCTCCTGCCTGACCCTTGCATACACCCCTACCCTCACTCCATTTAAGAGACCAGCTCATGCCCTCTCTGCAGTGAGCAAGGAAATCTGTTGTTTATTCTTCCTCCCCAATGCCGCAGCAGAGGCCCCAATAAAACCTTGGCTAAAAAAATTTTTTTAATTGAAATATGACTGATGTACCATATTGTTTTCATTTCAAGTGCATAGCTGAGTGATTCATTGATATCTATATCTATATATTCTTTTTATAGATTCTCTGAAACTCATAGATTCATGATGATATGTAAAGTAGATGGAGAATAAAGAGAACACTAGTTAGAAAGATTGGTCAGCAAAGGCTCTTTGCAGAGGTCACATTCAAGAAAGGAGCTGGGGGAAGTGCGAGAGCCAGCCACGGGAGAGCAAAGAGAAGTGTGTTCCAGGTGGGGGGCAGAGCACAAGCAAAGGCCCTGAGGTTGGTGTGTGCTGGGCATGTGTGAGGGATGGTAAGGAAAGAGAAAGTGGGCCAGAAACTGTAAGAGCTTTCTCTCCGACAAAGATTTTGGATTTTATTCTGAGTGACACAGGAAGTCACTTTAGTTCTTTAGCACAGAGGCTCTCTGATTTGAATGGTAAAAACAGCACTCATCTTTTGAAACGTGAAAATGGATGGAATATAAAAATGAAGGTTTAACATTCTAACTGTGGGACCATGGTATGGATATGAATGAAATGGGGACAAGACATCTCAGTGTATATATTTCCATGTCATTTTGTTATTGGAGTCTCATTGCTTTACAATGTTGTGTTAGTTTCTACTTTATAACTCATGGAATCAGCCACATGTATACAAACAGCCCCTTTCTCTTGGGCCTCCTTCCCACCCTCCCCACGTCTCACCCATCTAGGTCCTCACAGAGCACTGAGCTGAGCCCCCTGCGCTATACAGCAGGTTCCCACTAGCTGTCTGTTTTCCACATGGTAGTGTACATATGTCATGACCCAGAAATCCCACTCCTGGGCATACATCGGGACAAAACTCTAATATGAAAAGATACATATACCCCAATGTTAATTGCAGCACTATTTACAATAGCCAAGACATGGAAGAAACCTAAACGCCCATCGACAGAGCAATGGGTAAAGAAGATATATAATGCTACATATATCCATCATTTTGATTTTTGAAACACTTAAATGTTAGTTATTCTCCCAAATCATCCCACCCTATGAAACGAATCGCCAGTCCAGGTTCGATGCATGATACTGGACGCTTGGGGCTGGTGCACTGAGATGACCCAGAGGGATGGTACAGGGAGGGAGGAGGGCGGGAGGTTCAGGATGGGGAATACGTGTATACCCGTGGTGGATTCATGTTGATGTACCGCAAAACCAATACAATATTGTAAAGTAATTAACCTCCAGTTGAAATAAATAAATTTATATTTAAAAAATTAGTTATTGAGTAGGACCATACAGATGAGATTTACAAGAATCTCACTGGATGTCAGGTGAAGAGGAGGCTGTGGGGACAAGGGGAGAAGCAAGGAGTGATGTTGGGGGAGGTGAGCTGACAAGTGGCCAGATTCACGGTTTCTTTCGGAGAGTAGACCCAGTGGCATTTGCTGATGGATTCAGAGTGGGCCTTGGGTGAAGTAAGAAAGTTAAGGATGACTCCTTCGAAGACTGCCATATTTCTTTATGAAGACGAATCCCTCTTCCCCACCTCCTATCCTCCCACAATTCATCACCTGTAGGGACAAAGAGTAAGTAGATGACATCCTTTGACTCTTACAAAAGAGGAAAAATGAGAGTTCATGAAAGTGGGACTTCCCTAGCAATCCAGTGGTTAAGACTGTGCTTTCACATCAGGGGGCATGGGTCCAATCCTTTGTCAGGGAACTAAGATCCCATGTAGTCAAAAAAGAAAGAAAAGAAAAAGAAAATGTCTTGAATTGAATAAAAATGAAAATACAACATATTGACTTAAAAATCATTTAAAAAAAGAATTTATGAAAGATACCAGATATTTTTGTTTAGAATTTCTTTTTTCTTCTAGAAGGGAAATTTAATCAAGTTCTAAAATTGTCTAAAAATTTGTCTAATTAAGTTATTAAAATGCCCAAATTTCCATAGAATCCAATTAGTTTGATTCACTCAGTTCAGTTCAGTCACTCAGTCGTGTCTGACTCTTTGCAACCCCATGGAGCGCAGCACACCAGGCTTCCCTGTCCATCACCAACCCCCAGAGCTTGATCAAATTCATGTCCATCAAGTCAGTGATGCCATCCAACTATCTCATCCTTTGTCGTCCCCTTCTCCTCCTGCCTTCAATCTTTCCCAATCAAGGTCTTTTCCAATGAGTCAGTTCTTTGTATCAGGTGGCCAAAGTATTGGAGCTTCAGCTTCTGCTTCATCATCAGTCTTTCTAATGAATATTCAGGACTGATGGCCTTTAGGATGGACTAGTTGAATCTCCTTGCAGTCCAAGGGACTCTCAAGAGTCTTCTCCAATACCACAGTTCAAAAGCATCAATTCTTCAGTGTTCAGCTTTCTTTATGGCCCAAATCTCACATCCACACATGACTACTGGAAAAATCATAACTTTGACTAGATGGACCTTTGTAGGCAAAATAACGTCTCTGCTTTTTAATATGCTGTCTAGGTTGGCCATAGCTTTTCTTCCATGAAGCAAGCATCTTTTTATTTCATGGCTATAATCACCATCTGCAGTGATTTTGAAGCCCAAGAAAATAAAGTCTGACACTGTTTCTAAAGTCTGACACTGTTAATAAAGTATGACACTGTCTCCCCATCTATTCGCCATGAAGTGATAGGACCAGATGACATGATCTTTTTTTTTTTAATTTTACTTTATTTTACTTCACAATACTGTATTGGTTTTGCCATACGTCAACATGAATCTGCCACGGGTGTACACGTGTTCCCAATCCTGATCTTCTTTTTTTGAATGTTGAGTTTTAAGCCAGCTTTTTCACTCTTCTCATTCACTTTCATCAGGAGGCTCTTCAGTCCCTCTTTGCTCTCTGCCATGAGGGTGGTGTTATCTACATATCTAAGGTTATTGATATTTCTCCTGGCAATCTTGATTCCAGCTTGTGCTTCATCCAGCCCATTGTTTCTCCTGATGTACTCTGCATATAAGTTAAATAAGCAGGGTGACAATATATAGCCTTGACGGACTCCTTTCCCAATTTGGAACCAGTCCATTGTTCTATGTCTGGTTCTAACTGTTGCTTCTTGACCTGCATACAGATTTCTCAGGAGGCAGATAAGCCTCCTGAGGAATACCAGGTGTGGGATTCCCATCTCTTTAAGAATTTTCCATAGTTTGTTGTGATCCACACAGCCCAGGAAGGCTTTGGCATAGTCAATAAAGCAGAAGTAGATGTTTTTCTGGACTCTTGCTTTTTCTATCATCCAACAGATGTTAGCAATTTGATCTCTGGTTCCTCTACCTTTTTTAAGCTTTTTCCAGCTTGAACATCTGGAAGTTCTTGGTTCATGTACTGTTGAAGCCTAGCTGGAGAATTTTGAGCATTACTTTGCTAGTGTGTGAGATGAATGCAATTGTGTGGTAGTTTGAACATCCTTTGGCACTGACTTTCTTTGGGATTGGAATGAAAACTGACCTTTTCCAGTCCTGTGGACACTGCTGAGTTTTCCAAATTTGCTGGCATATTGAGTGCAGCACTTCCACAGCATCATCTCTTAGGACTTGAAATAGCTCAACTGGAATTCCATTATCTCCACTAGAATCACTCAGAAACCTCATTAAAAAGAGAAGTATCCTTCTTCATAAATACATTCATTAATATATTATAAATACATTTTTCATGATGGTTATATAAAAATAAAATTTCAAACTTGTCAAGAATCTAGTCAAGTATTTGTGTTTTAGAGTAATTCAACTTTAGTCTTATAAACTATACTTTTGGAAAACAGTGCTTGTTTATATACTTTAACTGAAAGTGAATTAGGAGCAAAGAAAATTTTTAAAGCAGACTTCAATGTATATTTTTACAAAATATGTACACATATACATATTTATACACAAATATTTATACATACAGGCTTCCCAGGTGGCTCAGTGGTAAAGCATCCACCTGTCAAGACAGGAGATTTGGGCTCAATCCCTGGGTTGGGAAGATCCCCTAAAGTAGGAAATGGCAACCCACTGCAGTATTCTTGCTTGGGAAATCCCATAGACAGAGGAGCCTGGAAGGCTACAGTCCATAGGGTCCAAAAGAGTTGCACAAGACTTCAGAGACTAAGCAGCAGCATTTATACAGACACATACAAACATGTAATTACACATGCATGCGCCTATATGCATACATATGTTTTGTATGTATTAATGCATACATGGGTATTTATGATAAGTAAACACACACGGCCATACACCATATACACACTGCACATTAGGTATGCACCTGCAGTTTCAGCGGTGAGACAAATGAGACCAGGTTTCTTCCTATGGCTCACAGGTGGTGGGTCGTATATTTAGACTCTTGTGTGAAAGCATCCTACTCACCTCAAACTGTGCAAAATACCAACTATGGTCCCAGGAGTAGCGTTCTCAGATACAGACACAGAATACAGAGTTCTGTTCAGGCCTATTAATTTTTCTCCTTGCCTCTATTCCTCCAACACACACTGCATGTTAACAACAGATTAATTTTCTTCTAACAATGTCCTTATTAGATAAAGCAAAGGTCCCCTTGATATAAGAAAAATGCTACCAGAAAAGGCAACTTGAAATGACTTTTCCTAAACCAGGGTCCATCTTTTCAAAATCAACAATGAAAGAAAAAATTAAGGCTTGATCAAGACCTAATTTAGGAAGCTAAAATTATTAAAATGTTTGCTATATATCACTTTCACAACATTTCGGTTTTCATTGCAATTACAGAGTGATTCGCAGGAAAAACAGAATGCAAGCCAAGTCATTCTCTAATTAACACAATTTTTACAGAGGTTAAAAATGTTAATTTGCTAAGTATAAACCTTTAAAATACAACATGACACTTGTAACTGTCTTTGCCATTTCGTCTTCAGTTAGAATTGTGGAATTCTTACAAATGGGAAGTGACCCTGGTACTCTTTGTCTCTGAGTGAGAAGCTCAGAGAAAAAGTCGTAAGACTGAACTTTAAATTCATGTATTTAGGTATAAATGATCTTATCTGCAAAGCATAAATAGAGACCCAGACAGAGAGAACAAATATATGGATACAAAGGGAGAAAGTGAGTGTGTGTGGCATGAATTAGGAGACTGGAATCGACATATATGCACTATTGATACTATGTGTAAAATATTAATAGATAACTAATGAGAACCTACTGCATAGCACAAGGAACTTTACTTAATGCACTGTGGTAACCTGAATGGGAACCAAGTCCAAAAGGGTGGCATACATATGTACAGAGAGCTGATTCACTTTGCTGTACAGTAGAAACTAACACAACATTGTAAAGCAACTGTAAGTAAGTAAGTAAAGTCACTCAGTCGTGTCCGACTCTTTGTGACCCCGTGGACTGCAGCCCACCAGGCTCTTCAGTCCATGGGATTCTCCAGGCAAGAATACTGGAGTGGGTTGCCATTTCCTTCTCCAGGGGATCTTCCTGACCCAGGGATCAAACCCACGTCTCCCACATTGGAGGCAGACACTTTAACCTCTGAGCCACCAAGGAAGCTCCAATAAAAATTAAGGAAAAAAAGTCCCCAGGGAAACCAAAGGTAAAAATAATGCCCCACTTAACCATATAATGTGCCTGGACCTTACTTAGGGCAAGACTGATTAACCCCAAAGGCAATGAGTGTATGTATAGCAATTCTAACTTTTTAATAATAATCAATAATACCTAATACTTATTGAGATTTTGTAATAAGACTTGTTCTAAATGCTTTGTACTTTTCTGAGTTTTTAGTGAATAAAAATTAAATTTTCTTTACAAAAAAATCATGTATTTATTTTATCAGAAACAAATACAGAAACATCTAGACAACCATGGTGGGATGATTTAAAATGTCACCATGAATAGATGCTAAATTGCTAAAATAAACTAGTTCATTTCTGGATTTGAAAGATCTGTGCCACTGACCTATTGTTCTCAGAGAAACCTTTCCTGGCAATCCATCCGAGTTTAGCATTGTATTCATCCTGAAGCACTCCCCTTTACACTGCTTTATTTTTACCATCACTCTGTCTATAAGATAGCGTTTTCTCCTCCATTTCCACACATTAGAACATAAAGGATCTTGCCTTTCTTGCTTAATTTCAGCACTTGGACAGTGCCTGGCATCATGTATACTCACTGAGTATGAATTTTTCCATTCTATTTTTTTCATGATGTAGTTATTAGCATGTAGATTTATAATTTATTTGCAGAATGTATCTTCCTTTTTTGAAATATTTTGGTTATTTCATTACTTCTCTTTTTTGAAATATTTTGGTTCTTTTAAGCATTCTTTTTTCTAGATGAATTTGAGAATTATTTGGTTATTTTTCTGACCACCCTGTTAGGATTTAAATGAGCATAATACTGCATTTATAAATTAATTTGCTATGAATATGCCACTTCTTGGTATCAACTTTTTTTTTTTTATCATCCAGGAACATGAATAAGACTTCAGTGACAGAAGTCTTATTTCTTATCCCTTAGTTGAGTTTGGGGATTTTTTCCATATTGTTCCCAAACAACTGTTCTTCAGTTTTTTCTTGGGTGCCTTATATTTTTACACACGGTCATTTAATACCATTGAGAGATGGTCAGAGGAAAAGTAATAAAGCATGCTCTGGTCAGTGGCTCTAAAGTTTTTGGGTCACTAATTTCTTTGAGAATATGAAGTTCATGACATTTATGAGCTCTCTGTACATATAAATGTGTGTATACATGTGTGTCTGAGTTTCATGGGTTCCATGAACACAGATTGACCATAAGCAGGTAAACCTTCTGCAATGACTTTAAAACGAATTTTTATGTATTTTGCTATACTTGGTCTTCATTGCTGCACGTGGGCTTTTTCTAGCTGCGGCAAGCAAGGGCTACTCATCACTGCAGCGCACGGTCTTCTCGTTGTGGAGCACAGGCTCTCGGCTCATGGGCTTCAGAAGCTGTGGCTCTCAGGCTTAGTTACTCTGCAACACGTGGGACCTTCCCAGACTAGGGATTGAACCCGTGTTCCCTGCATTGGCAGGCGAATTCTTAGCCACTGGCCCACCAGGGAGGTCTTGTAATGACTTTTTAAGTACAGAGACTGATAGACATTCAGAGAGAAATCCTTTTTTATTTAAAGGAAGCATTATGTCTGTATGTCTCTACTCCAACTTACTTGCGTCTTTCTTGGGAAAAAAGAATGTGTAAGAAATAGAGGTGAATTAAGATAGAAAGTCTGTCTGTCTGATACACACACATACATAGACACGTTGTGTGAACACAGGTTCAGAAGAGGACAAGCAAAGCAATATGAATATTTTACTGGATTCTCTTGGAGAAAACATAAACATTTTCTGTGTCTTTATCATTTCTGTTCCAGTGACAAAAACACCACGGGAGAAAATTTTTCATCCTGTGGATGCGGAGAACCTAGGGGGTGAACCACATATAGGAAATGTGAATGACAGTGTTCAGCAATTCAGGAGATTATTTTGCCAGCAATGTTCGGATTCCCTATATTGCTCCAACTTCTGTAAGATAAACAGAAGCATCTCTTTACATATAGAGTGTGAAAGCACTGGGTACCTATCAATAGTAAATACACATATTTGAACACTACGTTATTTCATATTTATATGCCACAGAACTCCAATGGTAGAGCTTAATAATGTGTATAAAATAGTAAACATCATTCACTCACTTTGATACAAGCACAGAAACACAACCAAAATGCCTGAATGGCCCAGAGATTCAAGCATGTTTATAAATGGATAGAAAAGACAAAAACTAGAGGAATGTGAAATCTGCCAACCTCGGTAATACTCTGGGAAGCTGACATGATTTTAGAATAAATCTTTAGTTTTCAAAAATATGTAATTTATTTATTTTTGGTTGTGCTAGGTCTTTGTTGCTGCCCATGAACTTTCTCTAGTTGCAGTGAGCGGAAGCTACTCTCTAGTTGTGGTGTGTGGGCTTCTCATTGCGGTGGCTTCTTTTATTGCAAAGCACGGGCTCTCAAGCTTGGTAGTTGCACCATGTTGCTTGGCTGTTCAGAGGCATGTAGGATCTTCCCAGACCAGGGATCATATCCACATCCCCTGCATTGGCAGATAGATTCTTCACCACTGGACCACAAGGGAAGTCCCAAATCTTTGAGTTTTTTTTAATACATTTTTATTTTAAAATTTTTTATAATGAACATACATATAAGAAAAATCATAATCATCACAAGCAATACAGCTATTTCCACTTGGAGAAAAAATATAAAAGTTTCTAGCACTAAAAATGTGGCCAGTGTGACTGAAATCGCTTAAAATTTTAATTTAAATAGCCACAGGTGTTCAGTGGTGTCCATAATGGACAGTGTGAGTTCACTTCCATGGAACAATTGTGAGAAGCGAGAAAACAAAGACCATATGGATTTAAAATATCTGGTTTATTTATATTTATTATATATTCTCCTAAGAGAATCCCATGGACAGAGGAGCTTGGTGGGCTACAGTCTGTAGCATCACAGATGCTACATGACTAAGCGTCTGAGCACACACACACAAGACTGGTCCTAAGGATGACTGTGGGATGAACAGTGCTGATGCCTGAGGCACCCTCAAGCAAGCAGGCAGGCTCCTATATTCTTTCATTTACCTCCCAAGTCTTACTTGACGGGTTCTTACAGTTTCTTTCTGCAAGTTTTCCCAATGCATCTCCCAATTCCTCTTTGCAGGTGGAGCTCACAAAACAGGTGTTACTATGGCAAACTACTGTTGATATCATTAGCAGGAGCAGGGACTATTGAATGAGGGCATTGCAGTGGTACCCGAGTGGTTCAAAGGCAGGCAGAGATCACCTTTCAGGGGTTAATTCCACACATATTTCCCTATGACAAACAACCTTGCAAGATGCATATCCATCTTTTCGTGTATTAATATTTGACAGTGTCCATTGAAGAGAGTTCTCTTGGCCTGGAACTGCTGGTCAAACAGCACATGCCTGTCTAATCATTGGGATATCATCAAATTCCCTCCCTTAGGAGTTGTGGCATTTTTAATTCATCTGCTCACTTCCTCACGTCTATGCCAAAAGAGGATGCTATGAAACATTTGGGTTTATTTTTTATTAATTTGGGGGTGGGGTTGAGATGTGGTATCTCAAAACACTTTTAATATACATCTCTCTTTATATGAACAAGAGTGAGCACATTTAATATATTGAATGACCATGTGCTTTTACTTTCTGCAAACTGTTTATACCTCTGAACATTTCCCTTTAGGGCCAGTGATCTTTTTTCTCTCTGGTTTTAAAAATTCCTCATAGGTATATGGTTAGGTCTGTCCTACAATTTGTAGTATTTTCTAAAGTTTGTTATGTTTTCCTTCTTGTGAATTTTTCCCCATTCATAGTTTTGTTTATGCCATCCTATTTGTCTATCTTTTTCTCTCTGAATTTTGGGTCCTAGAAGGGTTTTTCTTTTTTCTCAGATTATGGAGGAATGCATCCATATTATCTACTAGTATTTGCATTTATTGCTTCAGTGTGTTTTGTTTTTACATTTAAATCTCTGATTCACGTGTTATTTACCCTGGTATGATATGTGCAGAGCAGCTCCAATCATGTCATTTTCACAAGGTGTATTCAGCTATTCCTATATCTCTTATTAAAAAGTTCATCTTTTCTCCACTTATTTGTAATGCTTTCTCATAATAAATTTCAGTATGATAAATTTTTTTCCACTATGACTTATGGATTTATCTTACTACCCATGTAACAATACTACAAAGACTAACACTCTGATCCTGTTTTAATTATACAAGATTTCTGATATGGTTTTTAATTTTTTTAATATTTACTTATCTATTTGGTTGTGGCAGGTCTTAGTTGCAGCATGCAAACTCTTAGTTCCCTGACTAGGGACCGAACTCAGGTCCCCTGAGCTGGAAGCATGGAGTCAGCCACTGGACCACCAGGGAAGTCCCATCTCATATGTTTTAAGATTAGGTGGGCTTCCCTGGTGGCTCAGATGGGAAAGAACCCACCTTCAATGCAGGAGACCTGGGTTTGACCTCCGAGTTGGGAAGATCCCCTGGAGGAGGGCATGGCAACCCACTCCACTATTCTAGCCTGGAGAATCCCCATGGACAGAGGAGCCTGCTGGGCTACAGTCCATGGGGTCGCAAAGAGTGGGACATGACTGAGTGACTAAGCACAGCACGGCACAGGTATAATGCACCTTGTTTTTCTTGTTCAATATATTCATGAAGCTTCTTGTTCAATTAATTTTCTCAACGAACTTTTACAGCAACCTGTATAGCTCCCGAAAAACAAATACGATAGTAATTTTATTGAAAATGCACTGAGTTTATCACTTTCGGGAAAACTACCTTCATGATGTAAAGACTTCCTATTCAAGGACATGGTATATCTTTCCATGTTGAAATAGGGTTTTCATCTTTCTTTTGAACTTTAAAGAAGGTTTTATAATTTCCTACATTTTGGTTTTGAATTTTTTTCTAGGTTTGTGCTTCAGCATTTTATGTATTTTTTGCTATTACAAGAGCAGTCTTGTTAATGCGTTTTGCTGTTGTATGCATATAGAATGCCTATGAGTTTTGTGCTGATTTTTATAAATCCATTATTTCATTAGTTTGTCTCACTATTTTTCTCAGTTTCCCATTGATGCCTTGGAATTTTCTGGATATATAATTATATCATCTGCAAAGAGAGATGCTTTCATGTCTCCGTTTCCAATTCTTATGCCTCTAATTGCTTTCATTTGTCTAGTTAAGGAAGTAATATCACCAACACAATGTTAAAAGTTTGGGAAGAGAAAGGACATCTTTATTTCGTTCCTGATTTTAGAGAATGCCTCTGCTTTGGTTAACTGGCTGTAACACTAGCTTTCTGCTACACTTGATATTTTTGAGTCCTAAGCTCTCTGAGGTTCTGTGGGGACACACAGCCCTTCAGCTGTTCATCCCTATACCTGGGGCCACACTGCCCCCAGCCCCCTCCATCCACACAGATCCCCACATTCCCTCTTCCCAATCCCCCATATCTCATCTTTCTCTGTTCTGTGTTCATAGCTTTTTCTTTTCTTTTCTTTTATATATTTTATATGGTACCTTGGCAGGGAAGGATATAATATGTGTATATAAAAGTGAAAGTTGTGCAGTTGTGTCCAACTCTTTGCGACCCCATGGACTGTATAGTCCATGGAATTCTCTAGGCCAGAATACTGGAGTGGGTAGTTGTTCCCTTCTCCAGGGGATCTTCCCAACCCAGGGACTGAACTCAGGTCTCACGCATTGCAGGCAGATTCTTTACCAGCTGAGCCACAAGGGAAGCCCAAGAATACTGGAGTGGGTAGCCTATCCCTTCTCCAGCAGATCTTCCCGACCCAGGAATCAAACTGAGGTCTTCTTCATTGCAGGTGGATTCTTCACCAGCTGAGCTACTGTGGAAGCCCATGTATGTTTAAGCCTCACCTTAAACTAGATTTACCAAATGAGAAGGTGACTGAAACGTAGCACTCCCGTCAACCTCCTTTTTTGTTGTTGCTGTTCATTTGCTTTGAAAATTAGTTTCTTATCAACAGTCTGCATTGGAACAATTAGCGAAAATGTCAGAAAATGTCATTTGAAAAACAGTCTATATATATAATATCAATATTTATTTTTCAATGTATTTATATTTAAAATATAAGTCTATTCAATAAACATATATTATATATCATATATAATCAGTTCAGTTCAGTTCAGTCACTCAGTCGTGTCCAACTGTTTGCGACCCCGTGAATCGCAGCACGCCAGGCCTCCCTGTCCATCACCAACTCACGGAGTTTACTCAGGCTCACGTCCATCGAGTCAGTGATGCCACCCAGCCATCTCATCCTCAGTCGTCCCCTTCTCCTCCTGCCCCCAATCCCTCCCAGCATCAGAGTCTTTTCCAATGAGTCAACTCTTCGCATGAGGTGGGCCAGAGTACTGGAGTTTCAGCTTCAGCATCATTCCCTTCGAAGGAATCCCAGGGTTGATCTCCCTCAGAATGGACCGGTTGGATCTCCTTGCAGTCCAAGGGACTCTCAAGAGTCTCTCCAACACCACAGTTCAAATGCATCAATTCTTCGGCCCTCAGCCTTCTTCACAGACCAACTCTCACATCCATACATGACCACTGGAAAAACCATAGCCTTGACTAGACGGAGCTTTGTTGGCAAAGTAATGTCTCTGCTTTTGAATATGCTATCTAGGTTGGTCATAACTTTTCTTCCAAGGAGTAAGCGTCTTTTCTCTCCACTGTCCTGTCCCCAAAGTATGGCTTTCTCCCTGTTGGTTTTCAGACAGCTCTTCCCCCTCCTTCCTTCTCTGAAGGAAGAACGTGGCAGGAGTGACACGTAGAGCAGGAAAGCTAAGTGTTTTCAGAATCCCCAGCAGACTTTTGCTTCCTAAATGCCTGGCAGAACTGTGCCCTGGCCACCCTGAAGGCAAGGGAAGTCATTGTTTGTGTTTATCAAAGCTAGGATCACTGCCAACTCAAGCAAAATCGAGGCTCTTAAAATAAGAGAAAAAGAGAAATGGATTTTGGATAGACGACTAGCAATGTCATCCACACAGGGTTCCTGAGTAAACAAGTCAGTTTATTCAAACTGCTCCTGCTTCAGAGAGAGAGCTCAGTCATATTTTATTTTCTAAAAAAATAGACTTCAGACTCTTCAAAAGCAATGAGTATTTTTGTAAGTTTTAGCTCACCGTCTAAAACCTCTATTGTAGCATTTACCATAGAATTTGTGTGCCATATATATATATTATATGTATGTCATATGTTATATATATGATATACAATATATATTATATAATAATACATATTATTATATTATATAATAGTATATACACTGCTGGGGGCCAGCGTGAAGAACTCCACCCATGGCAAAGGTCATGAGGAAGGAGGCTTGGCATACGCAAAGGCGTGATCAAGCCTCAGGAAACCCCCTGTTCCCGAGCATCTAACCCCCAAACCAGAGTCTGTTTTATGCTCTCACCTACACCTCTGACTTTACGGGGGGCTCTCCCCCATAACCGTTTCTCTCGGAGAAGGAGTAAACATGCAGCTCCAAGGCAATAAAAATTCTTAGGCATGACAAGAGTGTTTCAGCTTATGGACTCCTCTGAAGGTTATCTAGCCCACCTGTATAGGTTCGTCCGGCCACATGTGATTGTTTACAGCCTCCCAATCTGAGAGGCATGAGATGTTTTAGACTTACTAAAGGCAAATTCTTTTGGGGAGTTGGAAATTATTAGTATAGTGGGTTGGTTAGGAATTATATTGGTGAAGGGTTTTTCATTTGTTGTGTCAATAATTGCTGCTAATTCCCTGCCCTGGGTGGGACAAGGATGTCTCAGGTCAAACCTCTCTGCTGACAGACTAGCTTGTGTGACAGGATTATCCATACTCCTGCCACATGATTGTTTACTACCTCTCAACCATAAACAGCACAGAGAGTTCTGGAGTATTTTGAGAGTCTTAATTAGCACAGGGCTTTTTCTTCTTGTTGAGTCAATGATTGCTGCCAGGCCTCCATATCCTTAGGCACCTGGGAATATATTAATCAATGTATTTGGAATACAGTAAAGGAAATATAGTAGTTTTGGATGTTAGCAATACTAGACTTTTTGAGTTAATGGATTTTCTCTTTTGTAATAGATCACTGTGCTTTGTTATAAATCACTGTGTCCTTGTTATGTAAAACTGTAACTTTATCACTATTTTAAGACTAAATAGATCTTAAGGGGAGCATTGGTGAAAGGAATTTCATTTGTTGGGCTGATGTTTGCTGCTAAATCTCCATGTTCCCTACCCTTATAATGAATACAACTAGCATATAGGAAGAAGTAAGTATTAACCTTTAAGCATATAGGAGAAATAAGCATTAACCTTTAAGATTAATCAGTTAACCTTGGGTTAAATAAATTCCTTTCTTGATTGTAACTCACTACACCCTCACCCTATAAGAATGTAACTTTATTTGGAGGGTGGTGCCTGGTTTAAGAAAAAACACCCTTAGAAAAAAAAAGTTTTCGGCTATCAGAAAGAAAGGATCATAAAATCCCTAAGACCTTTTTATGTGAAGCACCTGATTTTGATAAAGGTCAGGACTGCTGACCCCCGCATGACTCTGTATTCATCCCTATGTGTAACTAAAGGTATATAAGCAAACCTAAAAATAAAGAAAATGGATCAGTTTCCAGAAAGACTGATTCCCCCATGTCGCTTCTTTCTTGCTCCCATTTCTCTGGCTGAATTCCCACCTGGATTCAGCCTCCTTTTCTCCACTACACTATCCGTTTCTAATCTCTCTCTATATCTGTAATTAAATATGTATTTTTCTAAAGACGCCGACACCGTCCCCACCTTCGAATTCCCTGGATCCACCAGGGCTGGACCCTGGCAATACACTATATATATTATATATATATACACTATATATATTATATATATATACTATGTATATTATATATATATATATATACACTATATATATTATATATGTTTTATATATATGGAGAAGGCAATGGCACCCAACTCCAGTACTCTTGCCTGGAAAATCCCATGTATGGAGGAGCCTGGTAGGCTGCAGTCCATGGGGTCACATAGTATATAACATATACTATATATATATATATATATATAACTATATATATAATATATATACAGTATATATTATATCTATAGAATATATTATATAGTATATACTATATATAGTATATATTATATAATAATACATATTATATATTAAATATCATATATACAACATATGATATATATTATATATATATGTGGCAGACAAATTCTATGGTAAATGCTACAATAGAGGTTTTAGACGGTGAGCTAAAATTTACAAAAATACTCATTGCTTTTGAAGAGTCTGAAGTCTATTTTTTTAGAAAATAAAATATGACTGAGCTCTCTCTCTGAAGCAGGAGCAGTTTGAATAAACTGACTTGTTTACTCAGGAACCCTGTGTGGATGACATTGCTAGTCGTCTATCCAAAATCCATTTCTCTTTTTCTCTTATTTTAAGAGCCTCGATTTTGCTTGAGTTGGCAGTGATCCTAGCTTTGATAAACACAAACAATGACTTCCCTTGCCTTCAGGGTGGCCAGGGCACAGTTCTGCCAGGCATTTAGGAAGCAAAAGTCTGCTGGGGATTCTGAAAACACTTAGCTTTCCTGCTCTACGTGTCACTCCTGCCACGTTCTTCCTTCAGAGAAGGAAGGAGGGGGAAGAGCTGTCTGAAAACCAACAGGGAGAAAGCCATACTTTGGGGACAGGACAGTGGAAAGATAATGCCAACCTGGGACATCAAATGCATCAGTCCTGGACAATCTTCCTCTGGGCTAATTTTCTTTTTGAGAAAACCATAATCCTCTATTGGGTTAAAGAGGTTAAACTACAGTAGTCCAGTTTCAGCCACACAGATTCAAACATCTAGTGAAGGCAGATTTCTGTACATTTAATATCATTAGTTTGAGATAGAAAATTCCTCTAGAAAGTAAGCTATGCTATTTCCTACAGTTTGGGCATAAAACCCATATGGGAGGATGGGGTGATTTTTGTACCCTAAGAAATACAGGCGATATTAGAAAACATTAGATAAATCCCCTTCCAGCAAGCACCATTCTAGAATCTTTAGTCTTTGGAAGATGGTAATACATCCTCAAGGTTTCAAGTTCCACAAATATTTATTGCACACCAAGTACTTTGCTGAGTGCAACATGAATAGGAAACTCTTATTTTGACCTTGGAGAGATTACACTTTATCCATTCTAGGAGACAAACAATCAAACAATACAGTAAATATGTAATAGAGGTTTTAGACAGTGATCTATTGAAATACAAACAAAGGAGTAATTATTCTTTCCATGAAGTCATATGAATTAAGTATTAAAAACATCTTAGCTGGCCATGAATCAACAATGTCTTACACCCAATAAGCCCTTACAAAATATTTTCTAAGTAGAATTAAAGCATTTCACTATGACACCAGTGAAAACACAATCCACACATACCTTTGAGTGTCCTAGCCCTGTGATGTTGTATTATAAAGAATCAAAATCAAGTCACTGAACTTCCCCGGTGGGAAGAATCCCTGGGTAAAGAATCTGCCTGCAATGCAGGAGACCCCGGATAAATCCCTGGGTTAGGAAGATCCCTGGAGGAGGGCATGGCAATCCACGTCAGTATTCTTGCTTGGAGAATCCCACGGACAGAGGAGCCTGGTGGGCTACGGTCCACAGGGTTGCACAGACTTGGATACGACAGATGCAACTTAGCACAACATGGTGTTAAATACTGGCCCTCAAATAGTCGTGTCTACAGACTTTATGATGATGTCAAAGTGATATGCATTTAATAGAAACTGTACTTGGAGTTTTGAATTGTGACCTTATCCCAGCCTGGTGATACGTAATACAATCCTCTCTCGAGATTCTGGATAGTGGCAGCTACATCTCACATCAGCCACACCACGACCAGGGTAAACAACTGATCCACTTACAACCATCCTTGACCAGACAACCATTCTGTTTTTCACTTTCACTACAGTATCTAATAAATTACATGAGACATTCAACACTTTATGATAAAATAGGTTTTGTGCAGGTGATTTTGCCCGACTGCAGGCTAACGTATGTGCTCTGAGCAGGGCAAGGCTAAGTTATGATGTTCAGGAGTTTAGATGTATTAAATGCATTTTTGACTTATAATATTTTCAACTTAAGATGGGTTATATTAAGACATATTGAGACATAATCTTATTGTAAATCAGGGAAGATCTGTACTTGGAACCTGAGAATGTGACCTTAAGTAGGGTCTTTGCAGATGTAATTAGTTAAGATGATGTCATAATGTATTAGGGCCCTAAACTCAACAGCTGGTGTCCCTAAATCCAATGGCTGGTCGCAGAAGCAGATAAAAAAGCCATGTAAAGGTTCAGTGGTGAAGAAACTGTCTGCCAATGAAAATGACACAGGTTCAATTACTGGTCTGGGAAGATCTCACATGCCGCAGAGGAACAAAGCCCACATGCCGAGAGCTCTGGAGCCACAGCAAGAGAAGCCACCACAATGAGCAGCCCACACACTGCAACACAGAGTCCCCCCTGCTCACTACAACTAGAGAAAAACCTACAGCAGCAAAGACCCATCACAGCCATAAATAAATATGCATAAATAATATAATTTTTAAATAGCCATGTAAAGACACAGGGGCAGATACACCCTCAGGGAGAAGGTCATGTGATGATGGAGGAGGAAATTAGAGGGATGCACTACAACGGAGGAACACCAGGGATTCCTGACAATACCAGAAGCTTGAAGGAAATAAGGAAGAGTCCTACCCTGGAGGTTTCAGAGGGAGCAGAGAACACCTTGACTCCAGAATTCTAGTCCATGGAACTGTGAGAGGATGAATTTCCATTACCTGAAGCCACCTAGTTTGTGGTACCCTATTTCTGCAAATTAGGTGCAGGAAACGAATCCACCATCTTTCTTGTATTTTCCTTGGGTAGTCACCATTTTCCCAGCTTCACCCCCAGGTTCAGGAGGTGCTAATGTCACATCCTCATGTTTCCATGGTGTAGGATGTAGACCTGGCCAATCAGTCTTGGCTGTGATGGGGTCACATGGAGGAGGGATGTGACCCAGTTTTGGCCAAAGAGAGAGCAATGAATTCCAGAAATTCCATGGAAACTCCTGAAATATTTCTATTTCCCTTGGATACTCTGGGATAAAGATGTAAGTTCAGGTGCAGCAGCAAGTATTTTGCCACCATGAGGGAGACAGGTACTGACAGAAGACATGTGTGGAGCTTAAAGACAAAGGCTTCCACAGAAGTAACATGGCAAAGAAGATAGAAACCCTGATCCTGGTAATGTCATTCAGGGAAATTAATGAAGCTTTGCCTCAAACCAGAACCACCACTCTACTTTGCAGTGATGCAAGCTAATGTTATAACCAAGAAAATCCTAAATAAGTAAATAAATAGTATACACACACACACACACAGTATACATATACACAATATACATATATACACACACATACTATATATATATATTAAAAAGCTATACTACACTATGTTTTCTTCACTGCATCCACAGTTAAACCCTATCACATATGAATATAAAATGCCAAGTCCACACTCTTTCACTTCGCAGGTAGCAAGCAACCATTAGAGATATTTAGTTATATATATTTTTAAAATGTAAATGTATATTGTATGATAACATTTATATGCAAAATCTAAAGAGAAATTATACACATGGACTTATCTACAAAACAGAAAGAGACTCAGACTTAGGGAACAAATTTATGGTTACCAGGGGGCAAGGGTGGTTGGTAGGGGAGGGATAATTAGGGAGTTGGGAGGGACATGTACAAACTGCTATATTTAAAATGAATAACCAACCAGGACCTACTGTACAGCACAGGGAATTCTGCTCAATATTCTGTAACAACCTAAAGGGGAAAATAATTTGAAAAACAATCTATACATGTATATGCATAGCTGAATCACTTTGCTGTACACCTGAAATTATTACAATGTTACTTATCAATTACACTCCAATATAAAATAAGATGACCTGAATGGGAAGGAAGTCCAGAAAAGAGGGAATATATGTATACATACGGCTGATTCACTTTGTGGTACAGTAGAAATTAACACAACATTGTAAAGCAACTATACTCAAATAAAAATTAATTTTAAAAAACTGTCAATCATCTCCACACACATCCTGTCGCTGACAGTTCCAAATCATGCCTAAGAAAGCAGAGTGTAGTTTCCTGTGCACAGCATCATGGCAGAACTGTCCAATAAATGAAGAAAACAGCAGGGGGAAAATGTGAGCCAACAGGACAGCCAGAAAAACCGAAAGCAAATCTATTTCTCTTGCTAGATTGTTTATGTACTTTCCCACTAAGCTCATGTCCTGCAGGAAGTCACAAAGGCAGATAATCATCTCTGCTGCCAAGAAGCTGTCAGTACAACCAACAAAACGGTGAAGGATAAAGACCTCCATCACCCCAGTAGACGCCCTCGTTTCTGCATCCCTCCAAAATCTATCTCCAGCTAAACCAACAAAGAGTAGGTGTAGCCTCTAATATTTTTTGAGTACTGGCATAGGATACCAAGTATAAACCTACTAATTGGTGAAAGATTCTAGGAACATTTTTATATTTCCGTATTTAAGCATTACATATGGTGTCTGATGTGGAGTTTTGGTATCTAGTCTTCATGTAGTTAAAAAAAATTCTCATCCATTCCTACAATTTGAGCTTATTGTGTAGTATGGAAATACAAAAAACCTCAAATAGCCAAAGCAATCTTGAGAAAGAAGAATGGAACTGGAGGAATCAACTTGCCTGACTTCAGGCTCTACTACAAAGCCACAGTCATCAAGACAGTATGGTACTGGCACAAAGACAGACATATAGATCAATGGAACAAAATAGAAAGCCCAGAGATAAATCCACACACATATGGACACCTTATCTTTGACAAAGGAGGCAAGAATATAATGGAGTAAAGACAATCTCTTTAACAAGTGGTGCTGGGAAAACTGGTCAACCACTTGTAAAAGAATGAAACTAGATCACTTTCTAACACCGCACACAAAAATAAACTCAAAATGGATTAAAGATCTAAATGTAAGATCAGAAACTATAAAACTCCTAGAGGAGAACATAGGCAAAACACTCTCAGACATAAATCACAGCAGGATCCTCTATGATCCACCTCCCAGAATGCTGGAAATAAAAGCAAAAATAAACAAATGGGATCTAATTAAAATTAAAAGCTTCTGCACAACAAAGGAAAATATAAGCAAGGTGAAAAGACAGCCTTCTGAATGGGAGAAAATAATAGCAAATGAAGCAACTGACAAACAACTAATCTCAAAAATATACAAGCAACTTATGCAGCTCAAGTCCAGAAAAATAAACGACCCAATCAAAAAATGGGCCAAAGAACTAAATAGACATTTCTCCAAAGAAGACATACGGATGGCTAACAAACACATGAAAAGATGCTCAACATCACTCATTATTAGAGAAATGCAAATCAAAACCACAATGAGGTACCACTTCACACCAGTCAGAATGGCTGTGATCCAAAAATCTGCAAGCAATAAATGCTGGAGACGGTGTGGAGAAAAGGGAACCCTCCTACACTGTTGGTGGGAATGCAAACTAGTACAGCCACTCTGGAGAACAGTGTGGAGATTCCTTTAAAAATTGCAAATAGAACTACCTTATGACCCAGCAATCCCACTGCTGGGCATACACACCGAGGAAACCAGAATTGAAAGAGACACATGTACCCCAGTGTTCATTGCAGCACTGTTTATCATAGCCAGGACATGGAAACAACCTAGATGTCCATCAGCAGATGAATGGCTAAGAAAGCTGTGGTACATATACACAATGGAGTATTACTCAGCCGTAAAAAAGAATTCATTTGAATCAGTTCTGATGAGATGGATGAAACTGGAGCCGATTATACAGAGTGAAGTAAGCCAGAAAGAAAAACACCAATACAGTATACTGACACATATATATGGAATTTAGGAAGATGGCAATGACGACCCTGTATGCAAGACAGGAAAAAAGACACAGATGTGTATAACGGACTTTTGGACTCAGAGGGAGAGGGAGACGGTGGGATGATTTGGGAGAATGGCATTCTAGCATGTATACTATCATGTAAGAATTGAATTGCCAGTCTATGTCTGACGCAGGATACAGCATGCTTGGGGCTGGTGCATGGGGATGACCCAGAGAGATGTTATGGGGAGGGAGGTGGGAGGGGGGTTCATGTTTGGGAACGGATGTAAGAATTAAAGATTTTAAAATTTAAAAAATAAAAAACTAAAAAAATAAAAAAATTAAAAATTAAAAAAAATCAAGAAATGGCATTAAACTTTGAGACATTTTCTTCAGATGTTTATAAGACATTAAGATGATCACGTTTCTTTATTTATTCTACTGATCAATGATTTTAACCAGTGTTTCTCATGTAGGGGAGATTTTGCCACCCAAGGAATATCTGGCAATTTCTGGAGATATTTTTGGTTGTCATATATGATGGAGGAGGTTATGATATCTAGGTGGTAAAGACCAGTGAAAAAGTGACAGTGTCAGTCATTCAGTCATGTCTGACTCTTTGCGACCCCATGGACTATATATAGCCCAGCTCCTCTGTCCATGGGATTCTCCAGGCAAGAACACTGGAGTGGGTTGCCATGCCCTTCTCCAGGGGATCTTCCCAACCCAGGGATCAAACCCATGTCTCCTGAATTGCAGGCAGATTCTTTACCATCTGAGCCACCTGGAAAGCCCAGTGGAGGCCAGAGATGCTGCTAAACACCCCTCAGTGTCCAGGATAACACCCCCTGGACCCCTGAACAAAGAATCCTCTGCTCCAAAATGCAATAGTGCAGAGACACTGGAGAAACTCCTAAAGCTGATCCCCTGATGTCCTAATGCTGAATATCTATTGAACTATATTCCAACACAATCTCCACTTGGTCATACTTTTAATAAACTGTTGGATTTGATTTACTAATATTTTAGGTGAGATTTTGGCCCCTCTGCTCCCAAGTGAGCTGATCCTTATTTTTGTTTTTCAACTATTGTCAAATTTTGTCATCAGGGTAAAGCTAGATTCATAAAATAGTTGGGAATCTTTTCTCTCATCAAACTGATGATGTTCAATTAACATACAGTACAATTTCTTCGTACTGTGCACAGTTTTCTGAGTTTTGACAAGAGTGTAGTTTTGTGACCATCACAACAGTAACGATACAGAAGAGTTCCATCGGCGTCACCCCCTCCCCAAAATGATATCCTTGTCCTGCTTCTTCATGGTCAAATCCTCCCTTAACTAACTGTCCTTTTCCTGTTTTGTTTTTTTTCTCTTTCTTCCCTCTCTTCCTCTCTCCCTCCCTCCCTTCTTCATATTTTTAATTTTCAAATTAATTCATGCTTGTTCAATTAATCAAATCATATAGCAATTTAAATAATGTGTTTCTACTTTTCTCTCATTCTCACCCCTTACTGGCATTAATGCTAGTGTTTAAGAGAATATTTACATATTTGGGGATCATGAACTGTCATATAAAATAGACAATAATTCACATCCATATCACTATTTAACTTTTGTTGGTGAGAGGCACCATCAACAAAAGCAAAAGAGAGATACACGGTAGCTGTATCACTGAACGGAAATGTCACCATCTTGTCATAGGACAGGGGCACCTAAGGATAATAAGGTGCCCTTGTTATAAGACAAACAACAAAAAACAAAAACCTTAGCATATACGTACCACAATTTCTTTATCCATTCATCTGTTGATGGACATCTAGGTTGCTTCCATGTTCTAGCTATTGTAAATAGTGCTGCAGTGAACAATGGGATACATGTGTCTTTTTCTATTTTGGTTTACTCAGGGTATATGCCTAGGAGTGGGATTGCTGGGTCACATGGTGTCTTTATTCCTAGTTTTTTGGGAATTTGCTGTATGGCTCAGAAAATTCAAATAGGAGCTCTGTACCAACCTAGAGGGATGAGATTGGGAGGAAGATGGGAGGCAGGCTCAAAAGGGAGGGGTATATGTATTCCTATGGCTGATTCATGTTGAGGTTTGACAGAAAACAACAAATTTTGTGAAGCAATTATCCTTCAATAAAAAATAAATCAAAACCTTAGCATAGGGCATCAACAGGCACATCCCCAAAGAGAAGGAGGCCAGAGGCCAGGAAACATCTGGAAAACACTCTTCCTTAGGAGCAGCCAAGGCAAGGCAAAATAGAACCACAAAGATTACACAGTTCCTTATCAGATTAGAAAAAATGAGCTAACATCTAAGTCCAGGGAGCTTGTTGCTAAATAAGAACTTTCACAAAATGTTGTCAGACAAATGAATTGCTTCGACGTTCTAAAAATTAATTTGGCCTTGCTTATTATCCTAAAGAATTAAAAATTCTTTGACCCATAAATCTCAATTGGGATTTTATCTTCAGTAATAAAATCACCAGTACGTACAAATGTGTGCAGAATTAGTCACACTGACAAAATATTGGGAAGAGACTTACCTGTCAGTAGGTGAATGGCTGAATCAATTATAGTAAAACCATCCTTTTGATTATCATGCAGATTTTTTTTTTTAAAGAAAGAAGTAATTTGGTATATACTGATGCTGTGATTCATGGGGTCGCAAAGAGTCAGACATGACTGAGCAACTGAACTGAACTGAACTAATGTGTAAGAAGAAGAATACACAGAATATATCTTTAAGCCAAAATATGTTCATCTTTTATGAAAAATTATGCACATATACAGACATTCATTTAGATAGTATAGCTGACATTGCAGGCTTCCCTGGTGGCTCAGTGGTAAAGAATCCACCTGCCAATGCAGGAGACGTGGGTTTGATCCCTGGGTCAGGAAGATCCCCTGGAGAAGGAAATGGCAACCCGTTCCAGTACTCTTGCCTGGAAAATCCCATGGACAGAAGAGTCTGGTCAGCTATAGTCCATGGGGTCACAAAGAGTCAGACATGACTAAAGTGACTTAGCAGAGCTGACATTTTAACTGAAATCATATCATTTGACAATTTCCTTTCATTTTTCCTCTCCTGCACGGAAACATGAAAAAGCGTTCTGCAGATTACAGTCAAACTAAGGATATGCGACAGAGGATGAGATGGCTGGATTATATCATCAACTTAATGGACATGAGTATGAGCAAACTCCAGGAGATAGTGAAGGACAGGGAAGCCTGGCCTGCTGCAGTCCATGGGGTCGCAAAGGGTCGAACACAACTGAGCAACTGAACAACCACAAGAAGAGGATGGCAATAAGCCACAGTGCACTTACTTACATGACTGAGGGCATTGCAAGTCTTTGCTCTGGTAACAATCACTGTACCTGTCCTGTCTTGTCACAGAAAGCACACTCTCTTTCATGACATTTTGGTGACATTCTCATTAGGGGGCCTGATTCTTCCAGAGTTGGGCTAGCAAACAGATTGCATCTCAAGAGCAAACTTGGGTGATTGGTAGTGGCAGTCTGAAGCTAGGTCAGGGCTTAATGGAAAAACATCATGATTAATTACCAAAGCCTTCCTTTCACCAGCGGAGGTGGGGACTGTTGAAGGAGAGTCTGAATGTTGACAATCTAGTTATAGATGATGTTTAAGACAGATGTTCTGGGGATTTTCAGTGGTTCAGTGGTCAAGACTCTGTGCTTTTACTGCAGGGGGCACGGGTTTGATTCCTGGTCAGGGAACTAAGATCCCCACATGCTGTGGTATGGTCAGAAAAAATAAAGATACAAAAGAAAAAAAAAAAAGACAGGTGTTCTGTGATGGAAAACAGAAATCACTGTGTCCATTAGTAGAAAAAACTACTACCAGATACCTTCAGAATGTCTCTGCACATAAATATTAACTTGTAATCTGTTGACTTGAAATAGAAAGATGTCACAAATTTTGATAAGGAAAGCCTACCACGTCCTAATTTTTAAAACACCTTTTTACAGTCATAGCCATTTAGGGCACGAAATCCAATTCATTAAAGCTAAACAGATCATAAGTGTGAAATTCCTTCGATTTATAATAGCCTCATGGGTAAGTCTCCTGGGCAGCTTTGGCTGATAAAATACTTGACATTTTTAGAAAATTACATAAAAAGTTTACAACCTTTTAAAAAAACTTTACAAAGATGTATTATTTTCTATGAGCATTTTATCTATTTGATACTAATGACACTTGGATGATGATAATCAAGAAATTTAGAAGCATTTCTGTACACGGATGACTTACTTCCCAAAAAGTTACCTGTAAGTCCTTTCATTTGCATTCAAGGTTAGTCTATGACAAAACTTTCTTAATAGGATTTCCACTCTTTTTACCATGAAGTTTCCCAATAATGTTGTAGTTTTCTGTCAACATCACACCAACAATATAGGTGTTCAACATTGGGGCTGACTCTCTAATACCATTCACAGTTTCTTCCACCCCATCACCCTTCCCTTTACTCACCCTAATTTTGACTTAGCCAAGGTATTTCTACCTCTTATTTGATAATACTCTAGCCTTCAGAATTCTTCCTATTTTCCATTGACTCTTAAAATACACAAAGAATTCTTCACCATGAAACAGCTTTGGGGTTTTAAAACATATGTATTGAAGTACATTTTAAATAGTATTTAATACAACCATTGCTGGTGTATATTTCAATCACTGTAATTACATTTACCAAATTGTGCAATCATCTAGATCATTTTTAGGGTATTTCCACCATCGTAGCAAGATCCCTCATGCTTATTCACAGTTAATCTCCATTTCTATCCTAAGCCCCTAGCAACCACTAATCTACCTTCTGTCTCTGTAACAATTTGTCTTCTCTGGACATTTCATATAAATGGAATCATGCAATATGTGGTCTTGTGTCTGCTTCTTTCACTTATAATAATGGTTTTGAGGTTCAGCCCATGTTGCCATATTTATCAACAGACCATTTCTTTTTATTGCTTAGTGTTTCTTTGCATGAATATCACACATTGGGCTTACCCATTCATAAGCTGATGGACATTTGTGCTGCTTCCAATTTTTTATCATTGTTAATAATGATGCTGAAATCACTCATGTGCAAGTCTTTGTGTGGACATAAAATTTCATTTCTTTTGCATACATATCTAGTATTGAAATTGCCAGGTCACGTGGTAAAGCTATATTCAGCATTGTAAGACAAAGTTTTCCAAAGTTGCTGCACTTTCTTCCATTTCTACCAGCAAGGTAGGAGGGTTCCTGTTTGCCATATGTTTATATTGTAGGTTTGTTTTTTAATCCCTACGTTTGTTTCATTATAATGGAAGTTTATATAGTGCAGTTGGTTTTAACCTAATTGACATTACAAGATTAACATATATATGTCCCAACCTTCATAGCAGCTCTATTTACAATAAACAAGATACAAAAACAACCCAAGTGCCCCAAAACAGACAACTGGATTAAGAAGACATGATATATACATGATAGAATATTACTCAGTCATAAAAAGAATGAAGTAATACCATTTGCACAACATGGATGGACCTAGAGAATATTATGCTTAGTGAAATAAGTCATACAAAGACAAATACCATATATCATTTGTATGTGGACTCTAAAAAAAATACAAAAAATATATATATACAAAACAGAAACAGACTTACAGATATAGAAGACAAACTTCTGGATACCAAAGGGGAGAAGAAAGTGGGGAGGGACAAATTAGGGGTCTGGAATTAACAGATAAAAACTACCATGTATAAAATAGATAAGCAACAAAAGGATAGTGTAGAGCACAAGGAATTATATCAAATATCTTATGAAAACTTACAATGTTATCTAATCTGCAAAAAAAAAACAAACCTAAATCACCATGCTGTACACATGAAACTCACATAATATTTTAAATCAACTACACTGCAATAAAAACATTAATGTCTTTTGAAAAACACTCTGGAAACACAACAACATGCAGATGACTAGGTGAACATGGTGGTCAAGGAAAAGTGACCACGAGACTTCCCTGGTGGTCCAGTGGCTAGGACTCCATGCTATCAATGCAGGGGGCCCAGGTTCGATCCCTGGTCAGGGAGCTAGATCCTACATGCCACAGGTAAAAGTTTGCAAGCTGCAAGGAAGACAGCAGATTCTGAGTGCTGCAACTATTAATAAGATCTGTGTAGTTTGATAAAGGGCAGAAATGGTATGGACCTAACAGAAGCAGAAGATATTAAGAAGAGGTGGCAAGAATACATGGAAGAACTGTACAAAAAGGATCTTCACGACCCAGATAATCATGATGGTGTGATCACTCATCTAGAGCCAAACATCTTGGAATGTGAAGTAAGTGGGCCTTAGAAAGCATCACTACAAACAAAGCTAGTGAAGGTGATGGAATTCTAGTAGAGCTATTTCAAATCCTGAAAGATGATGCTGTCAAAGTGCTGCACTCGATATGCCAGCAAATTTGGAAAACTCAGCAGTGGCCACAGGACTGGAAAAGGTCAGTTTTCATTTCAATTCCAAAGAAAGGCAATGCCAAAGGATGCTCAATCTACCACACAATTGCACTCATCTCATACGCTAGTAAAGTAATGCTCAAAATTCTCCAAGCTAGGCTTCAGCAATATGTGAACTGTGAGCTTCCTGATGTTCACGCTGGTTTTAGAAAAGGCAGAGGAACAAGAGATCCAATTGCCAACATCTGCTGGATCATGGAAAAAGCAAGAGAGTTCCAGAAAAACATCGATTTCTGCTTTATTGACTATGTCAGAGCCTTTGACTGTGTGGATCACAATAAACTGTGGAAAATTCTTCAAGAGATGGGAATACCAGACCACCTAACCTGCCTCTTGAGAAATCTATATGCAGGCCAGGAAGCAACAGTTAGAACTGGACATGGAACAACATACTGGTTCCAAATAGGAAAAGGAGTACGTCAAGGCTGTATATTGTCACCCTGCTATTTAACTTCTATGCAGAGTACATCATGAGAAACGCTGGGCTGGATGAAGCACAAGCTGGAATCAAGATTGCCGGGAGAAATATCAATCACCTCAGATATGCAGATGACACAACCCTTATGGCAGAAAGTGAAGAGGAACTAAAAAGCCTCTTGATGAAAGTGAAAGAGGAGAGTGAAAAAGTTGGCTTAAAGCTCAACATTCAGAAAATGAAGATCATGGCATCTGGTCCCATCACTCCATGGGAAATAGATGGAGAAACAGAGGAAACAGTGTCTGACTTTATTTTTGTTGACTCCAAAATCACTGCAGATGGTGACTGCAGCCGTGAAATTAAAAGACGCTTACTCCTTGGAAGAAAAGTTATGACCAACCTAGATAGTATATTCAAAAGCAGAGACATTACTTTGCCGACTAAGGTCCGTCTAGTCAAAGCTATGTTTTTTCCTGTGGTCATGTATGGATGTGAGAGTTGGACTATGAAGAAAGCTGAGTGCCGAAGAATTGCTGCTTTTGAACTGTGGTGTTGGAGAAGACTCTTGAGAGTCCCTTGGACTGCAAGGAGATCCAACCAATCCATTCTGAAGGAGATCAGCCCTGGGATTTCTTTGGAAGGACTGATGCTAAAGCTGAAACTCCAGTACTTTGGCCACCTCATGCGAAGAGTTGACTCATTGGAAAAGACTCTGATGCTGGGAGGGATTGGGGGCAGGAAGAGAAGGGGACGACCGAGGATGAGATGGCTGGATGGCATCATGGATTCGATGGACGCGACTCTGAGTGAACTCCGGGAGTTGGTGATGGACAGGGAGGCCTGGCGTGCTGTGATTCATGGGGCCGCAAAGAGTTGGACACGACTGAGCGACTGAACTGAACTGAACTGAGTCAAATAAACAAATATTTATGAAAAGTAAAATTGACCACACACCCATATCCTGACATAGCTTAATCACACCCTTCTTTTTGAAGTAGAACTTGGTTCCTGTTTATATAGTCAAATAGAAGTGAGTTTCTGATACTGATGTGAGGTGGACAGGATATGGTATTCATAGTTGCCATTCACCGAACATGTTTCAAGAACAGGAACCAACTGTGATCATTTCCAGCTTTATTGTGCGTGGTTTAGAACCATCCAGTGAAGCACCTTTGATTGTCTCCATCTACACGCTCAGAGACTAGTATTTGGAAAAGTTTAGCACATTCCCCAGGCCTGCACAGGCAATGCAGGACTGAGATGACATGTGAAGCCTTGCCATAACATGTGATGATCTCGTGTTCCAGCATGAGATCTTTGGGAGGAGAGTATGACAATTGGTGTACATTTGAAGAAGAATGGGACGTGGCTGTGTTTGGTGCACACATTGTCAGGGGCCCAGAAAACTGGCCGCTGAGAGACACCCATCTATCTAGGTCCACTGAAGGCCACTGTTAGTATTGGCTAGAAATTGTGCTCAGGAGCTTGAAAGTGAAACCAGAGATGTGATTCCTTTTTCTCAAACAGTCACGAGTCCAGAAGTAGGCACTTCAGGTTTACATAACGTCTTGTGTCTTCATGACCTAGTGCATAGCCTTCCTCTTGTAACTGCCTCATGGTCACAAGATGGCTGCACCACATCCTTCCTTCAGTCAGCAGTTCAGGAAGGGAGATAGCGAAGGAGAACACAACAAGGAGAAAGAAAGCTCCTCGAGCTGAAAAGGAAAACCTTTCCTGAAATTGTTTGGAATCCCTTTCATAAGACCCCACCTAAGACCAGAGGAGGCTCAGAAATGTAGTCTTAGAGCTGAGACAGTTGTTCCTCTGCCGAGTCAGGATTCTGTAATACGAAAGAAGGCAGAAGGAGGATGAGGAAGGCAGTGAGTAGCAGTTGCCACATTAATGTTTAAATGTCTTTCATCTTAAGAGAAGCTCAACACACTCCCTCTCCAATCCTGTCTCAAATTGTTAAAATATTGGAAGAACCACTTGCTGAGCATGAAATTTCTAAATAATAATAATGATAATAGCAGCAGCTAACACATAGTGCTTACTGTGAACCAAGAGCTCTTCTAAGCTGTTTACATATATTAATTAAATTTAATTTTTATTGGAGTATAGTTTTTTTTTTTTTTTTTGCCACACTCTGCAAGCATGTGGGATCTCAGTTTCCCCACCAGGGATTGAACCTGCAACCCCTGCAGTGGAAGCTCAGAGTCCCAACCACTGGACCACTAGGGAAGTCTCAATACATTACCTAAATTTAAATCCAACAATCATGTGAGGGAAGCAATATGTGAGTATCATCACCATTATTCAAATGGGCACACTGAGGCACAGAGAGGTTGGGTAATTTGCCTCAAGCCACACAGTCTAGAAGTAGCAGAAGTGGGAGGAGCCAGGGGTGCAGTGTGGCTGCAATGCACGTGTTTCATTCATCTGACGCTCTCTCACACGCAGAATGTGTGTTATAGGTCTCTCGACCTATAAACTCTTAAGAGATACATGACCTTGGCAAAGTCACTTTCCTCTTGCTGCAGTTTTACTGCTCACGTACCACAAGGGTGATGTCAAAAACCTCAAAGGATGTTTGTAAGGAATAAATAAGACCTCATATGTGAAGCACACATACCAAGCAATCTTTGCATCTTCAATGTTTTTGCTGAAATGTTTATCATCTCTGCGATTTGAATCTCATTTAGGGTAAGAACAATGATGTGTGGATGGTAGGAGATGGGGAGGCGCATGACCTAGGGGGTAAACTTGCCAGGTTTGGCAGAGAGATAACACTCCATCATTTCTTCTCTTGGTCAGAATATAAAGCCTAGGGCTTCCCTGGTTGGCTCAGTGGTAAAGACTCTGCCTGCCAATGCAGGAGACATGGGTTCAATCCCTGATCTGGGAAGATTCCACGTGCCAAGAAGCAGCTAAGCCCAAGCACCACAACTTACTGAGCTCGAGAGCCACAACTACTAAAACCCACATGCCTAGAGGCCATGCTCCGCAACAAGGAGAAGCTGGAGCCCTGCAGCTAGACAGCAGTAGTTCTTGCTTGCCACAACTAGAGAAAGAGCCTGTGCAGCAATGAAGACACAGCACAGCCAGCAGATAAATAAACAGAGGATTATACAGCCTACCATTAAGGAAGCCTCCTCTGCTTTTCATTTGATCCCGGTCATTTTGACTCCCTATGCACCCCAGTTTATTTATTTTTTTTAAAGAATACTGATAAAATTAAAAAGCACTTTAAAAAAATAGCATTTCTGGGAGAAAGTGAACCTTGTGAATTTCCTACAGGAGGAAAAGAAAATAGTGGATCTGAGGATGCCGCAGTGCAAGAGGTATTAAGACTTCGAGTTTACTTCAAGGGGGGATTTTCACTTTAATTGCTGTATTAACAGATTTTTCCAGGTATTAAGGCCCACTGAGCTGATCTCAATCATCTTTTCACATCCTGTCTCTGCTCTTATTGCTGTGTTTTCAATCCTCTCTACGATTAATGGAAATTTGTAGATGGGTCATTGAAGCTTCTATAAAAATTTATATGCAACAGTAAATGTTTTTAATTAACTGAAAAACAAAAACACAAAATCCACGAAGGGAAGAGTGAATAGAGGGACGAAAAACACAGAAACACAAAGAGGAGAAAACCAAGAATACAGCAGGTCAGATGTGACAGAACTGGGGGCAAGAGATTGGTTTCTTTTAAGTGAATTTAAAAATCAATTTTAAATTGGATAGTTCAGCGTCGAGGTGTACTTTACAACTATGTCACAACACAACAACATCTTGTTATCGAACATCAAAACACTTTTCCTTTAAAACAAAAACAAAAGGAAAAAAAAAAACAAACCCTTCAGGGCCCAAGTGTGAAATTTGAATGATGAAGACCAAAGAGGTGAAGTCTTTGAATTTGCATTTTTCTATTTTGCAACTTTGCGATTAATGTGATCCATGTTCAAGAATTCTTAACATGTGTTATTACTGGGATGAGGGATTCCATTGCTTATATAAGATAGAGAGGGTTCAAATAGAAACTTTGATTTTTATTTATTTTTTGGCCCTAGGACAAAATCTAGTTTTCCTTGGTAGAGAAATGGATTAGCCATGGCCAGTTCTCAATTTTCCATATTCATGAAGGCTGACATCAAACAGCCAAAGACAACCCAAAACAAAACAGAAAACAATATTTGGCTTCAGGAGGCATTATACTTTTTAATGGAAATGCATGTCTTAGACATTTTCTCAAGGGAAAAGCTATTACCTTTCATCACCTGGTCCTCAGTCCTTAGGAAGGTACTTGAGAACAATGAATTCCTCTCACTGCTGAGGGGGAGGGGATGGAGAAAATGCCATCAACCTTGGCTAGAGGTTCTCCTTGGGAAATAAGCCTCCTTGAGAGCAGCTGAAGAAATGTGAATTTTGCCCCTAATTGCATTCAACAGCTCATCATCACTCATCGGAAATCTCTTAGGTTGGTCTGGCCAAGTGTTTGGGAATTGCGCCCTAAACTCTACTGGATGCCGAATTGGATGAGCTAGGTCTGTCAGTAGGGGTTCAGCTGCCATTCACAGAAAGCCCCCTCATCGTGATCCACAGAAAGGAGGGTTACTAGATGGAATGACTTTACAAAATCATTGTCAAGTTAATGTGATTAATTAATCAAGAGCTGGAGAAACCAGCTCCAGAGTGGGATTAGAAACCCACAGAGAAGGACCACCAAGGAGTGGCTGCAGCCTCTGCTGATTAGGAATTCAGAAATTCAGGAAACACTGTCCCGCCAGTGTCTCCTGCAACACACTTTAGCTCTTGTTGGGGAAGTTTGGCCAGAACTGCTGGATCCAGAGCAATGACACTGGTCCTTGTTAGATCCACACCAGGTAAAGGCTGCTTCGAGACTGCTGCTTATCACCTTCTAAGGTAGTTCTGAGGTTTGACTGTGTTTGAGAGCATCTGATGGACAAATCCTTAATCTGCAGGATCTTGGCTTCCAGGGAGTCTGGAAAGTACAGTTTTTAGATTTTCCATCTTTAAAGTCTCAAAGGATGTTGACTGGGTCAGCTAACCATTCCTGCCTCATCTAGGTTTAAACCCAGCTCTGCATTTTGCCTGTGGAACATCCCTTAGATGCCACTCTACCTTATTTTTCTGATCTGTAAATAGCGATAAACTATCTCATGGGGTTGATTGTGAGAATTAAATCACTATAAAGCCCATGACAAAGTGCAAGCTCACAGTAAATGCTGATTAGCCCTGACTCCCCTGACTTGTTCCCATGGGTACTAACTTCCAGCTGGCAACAAGAGATGGAGACATACAGGAAGGAAAATGTTCTTGCTCCTTAAACTTGGGAAGGTAAGGACGGATATTGCTAAGGAGAGTGGAGGAGATAGGCATATGTCTCAGCCAAATTAGACTGGATACCCAGGGCATACTCTGGCTAGGCCTTAGGGTGCTTACCTGGTGGTGGGAACTTGGCTTGAGATGAAGGATCAGTGATGGTTAGCTTAGACTCACTGGGTACAATCCCAGGACTCAGTCATGTCCAGCTCTTTGTGACCTCATGGATCATCACCCACCAGTCTCCTCTGTCTGTGGAATTTTTCAGGCAAGAATCCTGGAGCAGGTTGCCAATGCCCTCCTCTAGGGGATCTTCCCGACCCAGGATATCAAACTCGCGTCTCTTGCATCTCCTGCATTGACAGGTGGTTTCTTTACTACTGTGTCTCTGGGGAAGCCCCCAGGTTCATGTTCTTCTGGCTTTATTCTAGGGACCTTCCAAGAATGGAAACTGGTCCTGCACTTCCTTATCACAGCAAGTAGGATGTATGCCTCCCACCTCTATCTGATCAGGTACTCACAACTTCCCCCTGTGTGGGCCATTGTCCTTGTCCCATATTAGCAAGAAAGGACACCGAGTTTCAGAGTGATTCAGTGACTTACTCGATGACCCCAGCAGCTGAGTCTAGGGCTTGCATGTTTCCGCTTCAATGTGCTGCTTATCTGGATTTCCCAAAGGATTATTCTTCTGGGCCTCAGATGTTCCAGAAAGTCAATTTTCTTTCAGTTTACCTCTCACGGGAGATGAAGGGCAAAGACCCATCTGTCACGTCTGGGCTGAGAGCCTAAGAACCCAGCTGCCTGGAGTGTCTCTCGTCTTCTCCAAAGTGATACACATGGGATTCCTTTTGGGTATTGGATCCGATCAGCGGGTCTTACTTTACAGACCAGATCTGGGTTCCAACCATGTGTTCCCACCTCTATCACTCTTGCTCTGCTGGAAGCCATCATCACCTCTTCCCAAAGAATTATCAGGTTGGTCAAAAAGTTGGTTCAGGTTTTCCCTGAGGTCTTACAGAAAAAGCCAAATGAACTTTTTGGCCAGCCTGATACAGTAGCCTAAGTGGGCATCCTGCTCCACCGTGACCCCTGTAATTTTATTGTTCATGTAGCAGCCAGGAAGAACTCAGAACAGGCCTCTCATCTCCGCTGGTTTCCATCTCACTGTGGACAAAACCTGAGTGCTCATCACCTGCCCAAGTCCTCACATGGTCTAGTCCTAGGATCCTTGGTTGACTCACGTCTCATTCCCTGCTACTCCTCTGCTCCATCCCATTGGCATCTGCACTTTCCTAAAGCACAGCAATTGCACGCCTGCCCCAGAGCCTTTGCACCTGCTATTCTCTCTGTCTTTTCTCATCCCATGTACCTACAGAACAGTCAGGTCTCTCTCTGATATGACTTCTCCCGCCATCCAACACAAAATTCCACTGAAACTTACTTCATCATCTTGCTTTATTCATATCCAACCCATTTATCCATACTCACAGGTTAAGTAGCTAGGTATGTTTGGATTTTAATTCCTCCTACTAGCTTTTGAATTGTGCTGGAGAATACTCTTTAGAGTCCTTGGACAGCAAGGAGATCAAACCAGTCAATCCTAAAGAAAATTAACCCTGAATATTCATTGGAAGGACTAATGTTGAAGGTGAAGCTCCAATACTTTGGCCACCTGATTCAAAGAGCTGACTCATTGGAAAAGACCCTGATGCTGTGGAAAACTGAGGGCAGGAGGAGCAGGGGGCAACAGAGGAAAAGATAGAGGGCATCACTGACTTGACATGAGTTTGAGCAAACTCTGGGAGATGATAGTGAAGAACAGGGAAGCCTGGTGTGCTGCAGTCCATGGGGTTGCAAAGAGTCCGATGTGACTTAGCAATTGAACAGCGAGGATGTAAGCTTCTTTTAATGACATGCATAGGTCAGAATTCCTTTCTACTTTTTAAAAATGTATTTTATGGAAGGAGAGTTGATTCACAATGTTGTGTTCATTTCTAGTGTATAGCAAAGTGACTCAGTTAACTATATATACACTCTTTTTCATGTTCTTTTCCATAATGGCTTATCATAGGATATTGAATATAGTTGCCTATGCTACACAGTAGGACCTTGTTGTTTATCCATTCTCTGTATACTATTGCATCTGCTAATCATAAACCCACAATCATTTTATATCTATCTATCTATCAATATATATATATCACATATATCTTGTTTCTCCATTCATCTGTTGATGGACATGTAGGTTGTTTCCATGTCTTGGCTATAGTAAACAGTGCTGCTATGAACATAAGGGTGCATGTATCTGTTTGAATTACAGTTTGCTCTGAATATATGCCCAGCAGTAGGATTGCTGGACCCTATCGCAACTCTTTAGTTTTTTTGAGAAACCTGTATACTGTTCTCCATAGTGGCTGCATCAGTTTACATTCCCACCAACAGTATAAGAGGGTTTCCTTTTCTCTACACCCTCCCTAGCATTTGTTAAATTTGTAGATTTTTTTAAAATGATGGCCATTTTGACTGGTATGAGGTGGTACCTCACTGTAGTTTTGATTTAAAACACATGCATGTTTCTGACAAGCAGAAAATTCTGAGCTCACCTGAGTAAAAGCTTAGTACTTGCCAAGGGAGGTTGCTGCTCGGGGAGCCAGCACGCCTCACAGCCATCTCCACCTGGCCCGCTTTCACACCTTTACGCTACACTCCTGGCTACTTCAGCAAATGAAGGTGGTGTTCAAATCAGTCCTAAAGGTTGGTTTCTTACCTCCATGCTTTTCCCATACCACCTCTCTACCTCAAAGGTTCTCCACTTCGTTTTCCCTGATCAACTCTCGATTCTTCTTAGGGTTTACCTCCCCAGGGACCTCCGGGGACCCCTTGGTTTGCACACTCTTACTCAATGCTCAAAGAAGGCACCTGTGCAGACCTGTGTTCCTGCCCTTGCCCCATCACTCAAGCCTCCTGTTAGGACCTCAGGTCCATTGACTGGCATTGCTCTACAAATACTACATGTAATTTACTCTTTCCAACAATCCCACAAGGAAGTGTGGTTCATATCATTACCAAAAGCATCTGTACAAAGACTGACTCCCTCCAGCTAACAATCAGTGGGCAAACGATTTTACAGACAGAGGGAGGGGGCTATATGCAGAAACAGCACCGTCAGCTCTGACAGTCATCTTCACATTGGTCATCAGTGGTCTGACCCGTGTCACTCTTATTTTTTAGGTACAGTTAATCTTCAGTTCCAGGATCAGATTCTTTCCATTTCTTTGAGGCCAATTCTCAGAACTGTGGCATCTTATGTCATGGCGACAAGCTGGTCATCATGTAATTAACTTCTCTCCCTGGTGGGGGCTTCAGTATCTATAAGACAGCTTCACAGATGGCTCAGAATATTATCTACAGCCGCTGAGGAGCAACTAAAGGTATTTGACTGTGCTTAATGAGTACAGTATTATTATTCTTTGATCTTCTTTGACTGTTTTCCTGTTTCTGCATTTCTCACTTCTGTGATTAAACTTATTCTTTGGCTTAAGTTTTTCCACAGACAAAAGGCAGGCAGAGGACATGGAGGTCAGGGACCATAGGGTTCTACTCCATTTCAGTATCATCTTCACTTACAGAAAAGGAAACAGGACGGAACAAGCCTGGCCGAGAACATTCACCCAGCACATGGCCAAGTCAAGAGTTAGTATCAGGTTGCCTGGCTTCCGACTCCAGGATTCTGTTTACTATAGGAGACTATCTTTCCTGTACACTGGAGTTTATTTAATGATCCTTCGTTAGTGAGAGAAATTCTAAAAGGGAGATGATCCATCTCTTCCATCCTCTCCTGGTTGCTTTATCTCCTCGTCTGACCTGAGAAGAATGTTTTCACTCTACAGCAACTCATGTCTACCATATGTGAGACCGTAGAATGTCGTTCAGGTGTGTGCAACCCTGGAACAAATATCAGGGATGGTATTCCAGTTGGGTTTTTCCCCAAAATGTTGCCTATTGACACTTTTCTTGTTCCTTGGTTACTGGGTACAAATTTAGGATCATAAAATGAATTGTGTAAGAAATATCAGTATATCTGTTTGTGTGTGTGCTAAGTCACTTTAGTCATGTCCGACTCTTTGCAACCCTTTGGACTGTAGCCCTCTAGACTTCTCTGTCCATGGGATTCTCCAGGCAAGAATACTGGAGTTGCTTGCCATGCCCTCCTCCAGGGGATCTTCCCAACCCAGGGATTGAATCCTCATCTCTTTTGTCTCTTGCATTGGCAGATGGGTTCTTTACCGCTGCCCCACCTTGGAAGCCCATGTCTCTTTACTGCAACTCAAATCACTTTTTAATTCCAGAACCCATCAGTCTCTCTGGTGGACATTTAAACTCTACTAAGCTCAGGAATTTCCCCCCAATCTTTTTGTTAAAGTGTTTTAAAAGAATGAAAACATGGTCATACTTGTGTTTAGAAAAGATAAAAAAAAAATCAACTAAAAAAAAAAGACCTTTTGATGACGTCAAGTGTTGGTGAGGATATGGAATAACTGTAGTGCTCCTACGCTGCTGGGGAGATGCGTGGAACTTGGCATAATCACCCTGAGAAAGCGTTTGCCAGCGTTCATGCTAAACATACCTACTCTATACAACAAATGTATGGATACCAATGGGGAAGCAGGGTGGGATGAATTGGGAGAATGGGATTGTCATATATACACTGCTATTATAAAACAGATAACTAATGAGAACCTACTGTGTAGCACAGGGAATGCTACTCATTGCCCTGTGGAAACTTAAATGGGAGGGAAATCCAAAACAGAGGGGATATATGTATACGTATAGCTGACTCACGTCGCTGTACAGTAGAAACCAACACAACATTGTAAAGCAATTATACGCCAATAAAAATAAATTTAAAATGAAAAAAAGAAAACACATCTCCTTACAATATCATAGTTAAATCTTACTGATACAATTTTGAGCAAAAGAAGACAGACACGAAAGAGTGTATACTGTATGACTTCATTTCTATGAAGCTCAGTAACAGGGAAGACAAGTTTATGATGAGAGAGGTCCAAATAACTCTTCTCCTCCAGTGGAGGCGGGTCCTGGCATGCAAGAGTGAGAGCATCTGTTGGGATGATGGAGAAGTTCTGTATTTAGATCTGGGAGGTGGGGACCTGACTTCACATGTGACATTTCATCACGATTGACACTTAAGACTTTTGCACACTTACTGTATATGTTAGAATTTGCTAATTTTAAAAATTATATTCTTCTATCACCAATAAAGTGCTGAACAGGAATAAACTGTAATAAAAGGGTAGCTCAGACATAATATAACAGAGCAGTAAGTGTTTTCAGAATCAGTTTACTTGTCAGTTCCATGTATAGTATGCCATATGGAAGTGGCTTTGAACATTTTTTTTTAATTGCAATTCTCAATGGAATTGCTTACGCAATAGCTTCTGGCCACTGTTTTCTCATTCCAAATCCCCAGGTTTTATGCCTGGTACAGGATTAAAAATAGACCAATAGCTACAGGATTCATAACTCCCTTTCAGGATTTTCCTCCTATAAACATTGCTGCAGGAAATTAGGGGGAAAGCACACTACAGCAGGAACTGGGACTTTGGGAACTACTCTTAACAAAGACATTAACACATTAATATTAAATACTCCAAACTGGAAATGTACAAAGTTAATCAGGTTTACTTTGGGGATCAGATTCCTTTCTTTAGGGGCTCTGAAACGCAGTACAAGAGGTTCTGTTTGGGTCAAATATTCCCACCTGGTAACAGACAAATCCTGGCAAGAATAAGATCAGTCCAAACACTTGATGGTCAATACTCTGCTTGCATATATGGCAAGATCATATTTAAAACATTTTTTCAACTGAAGTGTAGTTGATTTACAACATTGTGTTAGTTTCTGCTATACAACAAACTGACACTGTGATACACACATATATATACACACATTCTTTTTCATTGTGGTTTATCACAGGATATTGAATAGAGTTCTATATGCTCTACAGAAGGACCTTGTTGCTTATCCATCCTCTATAAGACAGTTTGCATCTGTTAACCCCAATGTCCCAATTCACCCCTCTTCCACCCCCTGCCCTCCTTCTTGGCAACCACAATTCTGTTCTCTATGAGACTATTTTTTAAACATCAGCTTAGGTCTGCCCTACTCCCTGCTTTTGTCTCTTAACCCACTTTCTCTTCACCATTCACCCATAATCTAGTCGGTTCTGTTCTTAATGTTCAGCATAAGGGCAGACACAGACTGTTTCCCAGGCAGTGAAATTTTCAAAAGTGTGGCAGATTATTCAATTGTTTCCAAATACATGCTGGCCCTCCCTTTGGTAGGCTTCTGTTTTTCTGCCTATTGATATCAAGCTTAGCCATGTGACTTGCATTAACCCACGAAGAGTTAACAGAAGTGACATATGGCACTTTTGAGACAGATGCTTAAAGAATTATGATGTGTTTCCAAGATATTTCTTTATCCCAAAACAAAGCTGTCCTTGACAGCAATGGAACATAGATAGAATGGAAAAAAGGTGCCCCATAGCTACTTGTCACCAAGCATGGACTGGCAGAGAGAGCAAAAGCAAGCTTTGGTTGGCATGAGCCCCTGAGAATTCAGGGTCATCCATTACCTAAGCTAACTTGCATAAAACATAGTTCTCCTAGGAAACAAGAAGGACACAGGTGCACAAAAGTAGAAGTGGATTTTGAAGTATCCATGATAATGTTTAAGAGTGAAGCATCAAGTTCTCAAAACAAAACATTGTTTATTTTTTTTTTCAAATGAATTTACAAGATAGATATTTGAAAGGAAAGCAAGGAATGAGTAGAAACTGTGGGCATCTGAAAAAAATGGTCAGGTCTGTCTTCCTAAGTCTCAGAGAGAGAAGGCTGTAGACAGTGAAGAGATTTAGGGAATGACGAGGCATGGAGACCATGACTCTCTCTTAAACAGAAGCAAGGACTCAGAGAGGAAATGATTGTGCGGTGTGATGAGGCAAAGGATTCAAACAACAAAGAGGTATTTTTCCAGATTCCGTGATACAAGGACATGATGATAAACATCTCACATGTCCTAGAGAAGCAGCAGAGTCTTTGAGGCATCTCTGTGTGTTTGAGTCATTCTCCATGACTTATAGCATGAAAGATTCATGATGTAGAAAAAGCCTAGACAACCCACACCTGAAGCCCAGGTAGACCTCAGACATCTCAGATGCTAACTGGCTAACTGATGACCAGATACAATTTCCCTTCACTGTCCTCTTGAACCCTTGGCAACTACAGATCATTCAAGACTTAGATACAGTTGTGCAAAGCAACCTGTAGCCTGGATCAGCAGGGTGAGTATGTAAAAGAACCTGGCATGACTGAGAGTGAAGTGCCTTCATCCGAAAGAATGGAAGTTTGAAGTAGATACAAAGACCAACTATAGAAAAATGATATTAAGTCTTGCCCATAGGAGTTTTTAGATTGGGATTTGCATTTACCCCTATTCTATTTACCAATTATTTTGAGATTTTCTTTTACCTAGCTGTGATTAGTGATCTTATGGGTTTAGAATCCAGTCAGGAAAACAGTCTTTGTCTGGAGTTAACAGAGTGAATTTAATCCAGGGGATTAGTTTAGAAGATGTTGGATGTTCATGAAGATGTACAAAATTATGTGCACTTAACTGTATACATAATACATTTGAGCAAAAACTTCAAAAGGTATTGGAAGAACCAAAAACCATAAAATGAAGTAGTGAGGCAACTCAGGAAAGCAACTAACATCTCCAGGGATGGAGGCGACCAGCAGGAGGTGGTCTTACTAGAGTCAGAAACGGGAGCTGCCTGTTAGGAGCTGGAGTCAGGGTGGAGGATGTTTGGTATGAGATGGAGCCATAGGAGAGGGAAGGCCACTGAGTGAGATGTTGCTCACAGCAGAGACAGAGAGACGGAAAGAGAGAAAGAGACAGAAATCCTGGGTTCTCCATTCTTCCTGCTCTCAAATCTCCTAACCTTTCTTCCACTGACTAAACCTTATGAGCACCCAGCGGGCAAGAGAGCTTGAAATATGGGATTTGGAGCAATCGACCCTTTGTGATTGGAAGTAGAGCAAGGAAAGTGTGAAGAAGGGGTCTGTGAACAACTTGCCAGAAATACCTGGTTCTACATGTGTATCCCTAGTGGCTCAGAAGGTAAAGCATCTGCATGCAATGTGGGAGACCTGGGTTTGATCCCTGGGTTGGGAAGACCCCCCCGAGGAGGCATGGCAACCCACTCCAGCATTCCTGCCTGGAGAATCCCCATGGACAGAGGAGCCTGACTGGCTACAGTCCATGGGGTCTCAAAGACTTGAGCATGACAGTGACTAAGCACATTCTTAGCTCTCTCTTAGGGAGAGCTCCAGGCCTCCTTGGTAAAGTAGAAATGATCCCGGACTTAGATGTCTCAAGACTCTTCCCTTTCCCCCTGCTGTGTAATTCTGGGCAAGTCACTGAACAGTCCCCATGTACTGAGGGATAAAAGTCAGGACTCAACAAGCTGCAAGGCAGTAGAGGAGTCTTCAAACTATCCACCCAATGCCCCTTCCATTTTGCCCTGGTGCCTCTTGAGTGGTACAGACAGGTTTGGAACAGGGTGCTGGAATTGACTGTAGTCTCAAAGCACAGCAAAACCCTGAACACACATCTGTGTTTGATGATGCCAGAATGTACACCCAAGGCAGTACAACTGCATCTGGATTAGATGTGGGAACTTCCTTCTATGAACACAGTCAAAACAAGGAAAAGGGAAAAGCCACCCGCATTTCATTCACGACCCAAAGTCCTTCCAATTCCTTACCTTTATTGAGTAAATAAAGTATATAATGGGTTTCCCCAATGGCTCAGTGGTGAAGAATTTGCCTACCACGCAAGAGACGTAGGAGACATGGGTTTGATCCCTGGGTCAGGAAGATCTTCTGGAGGAGGAAATAGCAACCCACTCAAGTATTCTTGACTGGAAAATCCCATGGACAGAGGAGCCTGGTGGGCTACAGTCAACATGGTTGCAAAGAGTCGGACACAACTGAAGCGACACAGCATGGATGTCGTGGGGTGCTTTATCTGCCCTGCCTCCAGATGAAAGCAGGGATTCCCCGGCTGATTAGTGCATTGGGAATGGATAACTTCTAGGAACTACCCTCAGATGAACAGACCCACCAACCCACTGCCTCCCACCCCATGCCAGATCATGCTTCCTTCCAGACAGAAGCTGCTATTGAAAGACTGGTCGAGGCTGATACAGAGATCTGGTACCCTGGCTTCACCCCAACCTCAGCGCTCCCCTAGGGATGGACTGAGACCTTTGCTGAAATTGCACTGAATATGTTCAGTCCTGCTTCCTCCATAAGCTTTTCCCAAGGACACATCCCTAAACATCTCCTGCACAAATCTCTGAGATGGGGCTTGCTTCCTAGGGAACCCTGGCTAAGATAAAGCTGACCTTCAATAATGGGATTGTCAAGGTATCTACCTCCTCCACTGTCTCCCACACCTCAAGTGAAAGTGAAGTGAAGTCGCTCAGTTGTGTCCAACTCTTATCGACCCCATGCAGCCTACTAGGGTCCTCCGCCCATGGGATTTGCCAGGCAAGAGTACTGGAGTGGGGTGCCATTGCCTTCTCCAGTCACAGGGAGCCTACTCTCAGGGAGGTACGGAGCTGGGATGGTCCTTACAGCATTTCTCCAAAATGAAACCAGGCCCTGAACCTTTATACAGCTGTGTCCTCCAGTCAGTGGACACATGCTGTGCCAGTAAAGGAGCCAGATACCCTGAATGCTGCTCAGAGCAAATTCAGAAGAGGGTATAAGCTGATAGGTATTGGCTGACCCACTCTAGCAGGTGGTGGGGGAAGAACCTCAGGGCTGGAGCAGAAAATGTGGGTGGTGCACCCAGACACCCACCACTGGTGCAGTGAGTCCTTCAGGGAAGAGAGAATGGGAGACCTTGGAGAGAATATGGTGTGACTTGATCAGTGCTTCCATCCCTATGACCCAGGGATGCAGGATTGCCGCTTACACTAGACACAGCTTGACTTTCAGGGCTGTGCACCTTAGCTGCCCTGCTGGTTCTCATGCAGAAATGACTTGTCTATTCATTCAAAGCTATGTGCTGAGAATACAATGTCCCAGATGTGGGAGGTCCAGCAGCGCATGAGGGAGACAGGATTCCTGCCCTCACAGTAGAATAAGACATTGAATCAGCACATGAATATACCGATGGATGTATTTATGAATTGATGCTTAATGTCTCCTGTAGACATGAACATTTCTCAGATCTCTGCCCTTAAAGAGCCCAGTCCTCCTTTGCCTTCTGAGCCACGGTGAGCAGTAAACACATCCACTCTTCCACATTTGGCCGAGTGAGGTGTGTGAAACTGATTAAAAGAAGGCAATTGAAAGCTGGTGTCAATGATATTTTTCAGGCTTTGGTTTTTCTCTTTCTGTCACTTTAAGAAGAAAAGATGCTGTAGGGAGTAAGTTCTTCATTGTGCTTGTATGTGGTTGTGCTTAGTCATTTGGTCATGTCCGACTCTTTATGACCTCATGGACTGTAGCCTGCAAGGCTCCTCTGTCCATGAGAATTCTCCAGGCAAGAATACTGGAATGGGTTGCCATGCCTTCCTCCAAGGGATCTTCCCAACCCAGGGATCGAACCCAGGTCTCCCGCATTGCAGGCAGATTCTTCACCATCTGAGCCACCAGGGAAGCCCAAGAATACTGGAGTGTGTAGCCTATCCCTTCTCCAGGGGGAACTTCCTGACCCAGGAATCAAACCAGGGTCTCCTGCATTACAGGTGAATTCTTTACCAGCTGAGCTACCCGGGTCTTCATTAGAAACAGTAATTGCACCTGTCAAGCTTTAATCAATTTGCCTGGCCATGAGACCAGGCTGGCATTAGCTGTCTTTCCCAGGAATGAAATGCCTCTGATTCTGACCACACAGCAAAGTCTCCAAGTGAACCAAACATGCCATTATTTAACGATTATTTGAAATCTAAAATAGGCTAATCTGCAATGATAAAAGCCTGGAATCCCAGGTGCTGAGTTTGTCCTTCTCAGACATAAACTGACAGCTTCTCTGTTTCTCTCTCATCTTTCCTGACACAAGGAAAGTGACTTTTTGGCACAGAAGCCAGAGAACACATGCACAATTCGCTTTTCCAACTACTATTCAAAATGCAGCACTTTCTCCAATTTTATCTTTTCTTGAAAGAGTTATTTTTAGCTCAGTAAATAGTCTGGCTCAGGGATTTTCTGCTTCAGTCATTCTGGAATCCGATCTTTGCTCCATATGCATGCAAGTGACACTCTTAGGCAAACTTAATATTTTTATTAAATTGACTTGCTTTCTTGACTTAAATACATTCATTTGGAAAGGAAGTTTTATTGCACGGCTGTTAAGTTAAAATGGTGCTATTTGCTATAAATAGAAGGCAGTCATAAACATAACCGAGGAGAAAATAAACACCATGATTAATTCTAACTGTATACTATTGCCTGCCAAAGGCTCTGCCTCTGACTTGTACTTCACTGTGAAAAATGAGAGAAGCAAATACAGGGATTTAAAGACAGCCGAGTATGAATGGATAAAGAAGATGTGGTATATATACAAAGGAATATTACTCAGCCATAAAAAGAATGAAATAATATCATTGCAGCAACAGGGATAGACTCAGACGTTATCATACCGAGTGAAGTAAGCCAGATAAAGAAAGGCAAATATCATGTGATATTGCTTGTATGTGGAATCTAAAAAATGATGGAAATAAACACATTTACCAAATTGTGTGTGTGTGTGTGTGTGTGTGTGTGTGTGGAACCTCACAGACATGGAAAACAAATGTATTGGTTTCCAAAGGAGATGGGGGGAATAAATTAGGAATTTGGGATTAAGGACTTCCCTGGTGGCTCAGACGGTAAAGCATCTGCCTACGATGCAGGAGACCTGGGTTCGATCCCTGCATCGGGAAGATCCTCTGGAGAAGGAAAGGGCAACCCACTCCATAACACACTACTACATTACTAAATATAAGATAGATAAACAACTAGGACCAAATATATAGCACAGGGAACTATATCCAATATGCTATCAATTCAGTTCAGTCACTCAGTCGTGTCCGACTCTTTGCGACCTCGTGAATCGCAGCACACCAGGCCTCCCTGTCCATCACAAACTCAGCTTTAGCATCATTCCTTCCAAAGAAATCCCAGGGCTGATCTCCTTCAGAATGGACTGGTTGGATGTCCTTGCAGTCCAAGGGACTCTCAAGACTCTTCTCCAACACCACAGTTCAAAAGCATCAATTCTTTGGCACTCAGCTTTCTTCACAGTTCAACTCTCACATCCATACATGACCACTGGAAAAACCATAGCCTTGACTAGATGAACCTTTTTTGGCAAAATAATGTCTCTGCTTTTGAATATGCTATCTAGGTTGCTCATAACTTTCCTTCCAAGGAGTAAGCGTCTTTTAATTTCATGGCTGTAGTCACCACCTGCAGCGATTTTGGAGCCCAAAAAGATAAAGTCTGAGACTGTTTCTACTGTTTCCCCATCTATTTCCCATGAAGTGATGGGACCAGATGCCATGATCTTCGTTTTCTGAATGTTGAGCTTTAAGCCAACTTTTTCACACTCCACTTTCACTTTCATCAAGAGGCTTTTTAGTTCCTCTTCACTTTCTGCCATAAGGGTTGTGTCATCTGCATATCTGAGATTATTGATATTTCTCCCGGAGGTGTTGATTCCAGCTTGTGCTTCTTCCAGTCCAGCGTTTCTCATGATGCACTCTGCATATAAGTTAAATAAACAGGGTGACAGTATACAGCCTTGTCATACTCCTTTTCCTATTTGGAACCAGTCTGTTGTTCCATGTCCAGTTCTAACTGTTGCTTCCTGACCTGCATATTGGTTTCTCAAGAGGCAGGTCAGGTGGTCTGGTATTCCCATCTCTTTCAGAATTGTCCACTATTTGTTATGATCCACACAGTCAAAGGTTTTGCTATAATAACGTATAAAGGAAAAGAATCTTTAAAATATACATATATGCACATTATATATACATATATATAACATATATATGTATATATATACATAAATCAGAGCTGTACACCTGAAGCTAGTAAAACATTGTAAATCAACTATCTTCAGTAAGAAAAATAAATAAAAAAAGATATCCTGGTATGAAATAGAGCCTTTCTACCTGGGGGGACCTGTATGGTTGGAAAAGAAAGGAAAAGAGACTCACATTCTTACCCTGTGAATTATTGTTATCTAGTGCTATGTCCATGTTTCTGCACTGTAGCACCTTCAGCTTTCCTAGATATACAATAATGCAAATACATGGTCATTCATCTGGTGAGGTGAAGCAACATCAGAATCAGGAGCCCTCAGTTCCTGGTCTCTGCCACTAACCAGCTGTGTGAAGCTACCTAATCACTTCACCCGTCTGGGTACCACTCATCCGAGTTGTAATAATCTTTAAGCCTGACCACCAGTGAACTGTGAGCTCCTGGAAGTTGAAAATTACACCCTGTGCATTGCGATCTTCAGGGCAGGCAGAAGAAGAGAGGGGCACTTTCAGCATGATGCTCAGTGGGTGCTCAGTGAATTTATGTATGCTGAATGTCTGGGCACCAGGCACTTTACAGATTGATGACTTTATTCTTGACAATTACACAACCGAGTATCCATTCTCTGTGTTTCACAGATGAGGAAACTGAGACTTACTTTGGTTAAACAAATTTTTCAAAGGATGTACCAATATGTGCTGAAGTACATAGTTTTTAAAACTTCTTTTTTTCATTCTGAAACACTTGAAGTTCACAGGAAAAATAGAGGGAACGACATAATGAAAGCTTGCATATCCTGCACCTGGAAGTAAACAGCTGCCTGTGCTCTGTCATAATTGCTCTGTCTCATATTAAAATGCAAAAGTACTTGAAAGTAATGTACAATAAATCCCCTCCATACAAACCTTCAAGTTGAGAACTTTCAACGATGCAAACATACATGCCAGCCCCTGTATGACAGCTATTGTACTATATTACTGTAGTATTCAAGGTACTGTACTGTAAGATTAAACATGCTTTCTTTATTTTTATATTTGTTTGTCTTTTATGTATTATTTGTGTGAAAAGCATTATAAACTTATTACAGTACTATAGAGCTGATTGTGTTATTTCGGTACCTGAGCTAACTGTGAAATTAAAAGATGCTTGCTCCTTGGAAGAAAAGCTATGACAAACCTAGACAGCATATTAAAAAGCAGAGACATCAATTTGCTGACTCTATCTAGGCAAAGATATGGTTTGTCCAGTAGTCATGTATAGATTGAGAGTTGGACCACAAAGAAGGCTGAGCACCAAAGAATTGATGCTTTCGAACTATGGTGCTGGACAAGACTCTTGAGAGTTCCTTTGACAATAAGGAGGTCAAACCAGTCAATCCTAAAGGAAATCAACTCTGAATATTCATTAAAAGGACTGATGCTGAAGCTGAAGCTCCAATAGTTTGGCCACCTGAGGTGAAGTGCCAACTCACTGGAAAAGACCCTGTTGCTGAGAAAGATTGAGGGCATGAGGAGAAGGGGGTGACAGAGGATGAGATGGTTGCATGGTATCACCAATTCAACGGACATGAGTTTGAGCGAACTGTGTGAAATAGTGAAGGATAGGGAAACCTGGTGTGCTGAAGTCCATGGGGTCACAAAGAGTTGGACATGATTGACGGACTGAACAATAACAGGCTAACTTTGTTTGACTTAGGAACAAAGTGGACTTACGAGTGTGCTCTCAGGACAGAACTCATTTATACGGAGAGGACTTACTATAGTAGTTTCTTATTCATTCCTACACTATACTGACTGCTATAGATTGAATATTTGTCACTTCTTCTTCCACGAAAAAATTCATATGCTGAAACCTGATGCCCAGCGTGATGGTGTCAGGAGATGGGGCCTTTAGGAGGTGATCAGGTCGTGAGGATGGAGCCCCCATGAATGGGGTTAGTGTCCCTATTAAAGAGGCCCAAGAGCTCCCTCCCTCCTCATACCATGTGAGGATGCAGCAAGAAGTTGGCCCTCTGCAACCCTGAGAAGCACTGCCACCAGAATTCACCCTCACTGCCCCCTGATCTCAGACTTCCAAGATCTAGAATGGTGAAAACTAAGTTTCTGTCATTTGCAAGCCACCCAGTCTGTGGTATTTTGCTATATCAGCCCAAACAGACTAAGTTCCTATTTGATGTTATGCCAGTAACATATCACCACTCAAATATTTTCAAAAGACCAAATGTATCAATATTCTGTGCTCCAAATCTGCTAAAAGAACAATAAGGGACCCCAGTATTCCATTTAGCCATTAGTCACCAGTCAAATAATGATGAAGATTTTGAAGCTCTCTCTCACCCCCATATGGCTTGCCTGTTTTTTATCTTCTGATAAGTGAGATTTTATTGTTCACAGTGGGTATGGAGTTTGGTTGCCGGGTTAGAATGGGTGTAGGAAACAGCAGAGCTATTGGCCTTGGGAGGCCCAAGGTTCAAATCCCAGGTCAGTCACTTCATCAGTCTTGGGCATTTATCCATTAAATGGTAAGAATTTAAAAAATCAGCTTCATAAAAAAATGCTTTGAGAATAAGTTACTTGATGACAATGTTTAACCCTGCCCAGCATTCAATCAAGGAGCTCACTGGTCCAACGGCAAATAAACGCACAGTGCAAAAAAACTTGCAGGGAATGGTAAGATTGCAGAGTAAGTTTCCACCACACCCACTGGGGCTCCAGAGGCTCAGGAGAAGTCTCTGAGGTGTAACACATCTTTACACCTCCAGATTTTGTTGGAAGAGCAACCATTATATGACCTCGCCCTCCCAGTCAGCACCCTAAGTGTGGAACAGTCCTTAGGTGAAGGCCAGATGGAAAGCTTCATTCGGTCCATATTCTTCCAGGCTGGAAGAAACATTTCTGCTGTTCCAGGCACACAGTGAACTTTATAATATTGACCAAGAATGTGCTCATGTGGCATCTGACATCAATCCCATCAGTGTATCTGCCCACCTTGGGGAGGAAGTGGGTCTTTGTCTGCAGAATGAGTGGGGTTCCTGCAGCCCATCAGTTGGTGGGAGCCACTAAGAGGGACCCACTTCTTCCTGCCAACTGGTGCCTTGTGTGTTAAGCCTTCCTTGGCATCTCCAAGTCTGGAGAGGCTGCAATGGCTCATGTCTGTGGGTGTCTACTTCTTGTGCTTGGCATCATCGGGATCTTTGTCCTTCACTTGGTGGGAGGGCTCCTTTGGGGTTGATAGGTGAATCTTCCAGGCTCCCCTGGTCATGCTAGATGCTAACACAAGTCCTGTAGAATCTCAGCATATGTGTGGTTACTCATACAAATGCAGCTTCAAATGACATTGACAACCAGGCTGGTTGTCCATCCAACTGATCAGCACCTTGGACAGTGATTCAATGGGCGGCATGAGTATGTCTTCTAGAATCTCACAGTATGACAAACCTCAGCACACCACATATGAGTCCAGGGTGTGAAAATGTATATTTTCTTGCAGCGTGATCCTAGGTGTCAGCCAACCAGCGACTTCTTTGGGTACCTCAGAAAAACAAAACAAACGTCCCAAGCCGGAAAATGTAATCTTCTCAGTGCTGGGGGATAAACAGATATGTTTGATTAGTTGAAAGTGAGTATACTTGTCTTGTGATAAGGATTTTCAAAAGTGATTTTGATTCTAAGTGATTTTCAATGATGCTTTGATTTCAGTCTCATCCTTATGTAAGTTAAGATTCCAGGTTTGATTTTTAAGTAGCAGTGAAACGTACTCCTATTAGAAAAGAAAAAAGCAAACAGTGCTATGCTTTGCAAAATTATTAACTATAATGTCCTGAGAGTAGCATCAGCCATGAAACTTGCAAATTACTCTGCTTCTTTGCAAATAGCAGGTATTAGGGCTCATTAAAGAAATCACTTGGCATCCAGACAGGCATTTCTGCCCTGGGAAGTTTCCATAACTTCTTATCAAGGTTTCCTGGGCTTTCTGGCAAGTGTGTCTGACTTTTGCTTCCCGATGCAGTGAAATTCAAATCATGGTCCACAGATACTCTGTCTTCTGTGAATGTTCACTTCATGGGTTTCCCACGAAGTGACTGAAGCTCCTCAGTGTTGTCAAGGAAAACAAAATACACAGATGCTGGCAAGAAGGTCATCATAAATTTACCTCCCCCCAAATATGCTGGAATTTACCCAGCTGGCAACACAGAGCTCTGATAAACAGGCATTAATCATGGTAGAAGCATTGTTAAAACTCAGATCTGTATTGCTGCATAGCTGCCCACCCCCACCTCTTTATGTATCTTGTTTCCCTGTGTAAACATTTTGCTGCATATCTGGTGCCTGCAGACTGCACATTAGTTATAGCTTCTACGGAATTCACACAGAAGTTTGAGTGGCAATTACAGGGCAATAAATCATGTAAACTAACTAAATGTTCAGAAAGAAGGGACCCAGCATATTGATAACCAAGCAGAAACATTTTGCAAAGTACATAAACCCAAAGAAAGAACTTTAAGAACAAAGCAGAGATAAAGTACATTCATTAAAGATGTCAAAAATCAGAAACCTGACTATAGAGGTTTGTCAGTTTAATGTGACCTGCCCAAATCAAGGTTCTTTTCCTGTAACAAGTAATCCAGATAAAGGACAGCCAGGGGCTTTCCTGGTGGTTCAGTGGTAAAGAATCCACCTGCCAATGCAGGAGACACACGTTCAATCCCTGGTCTGGGAAGATCCCACATGCTGTCGGGCAGTTAAGCCCATGTGACACAACTGTTGAGCCTGTGCTCTAAAGCCCAGGATCCCCAACTACTGCAGTCCACATACCTAAAGCCTGTGTTCCACAGTAAGAGAAGCCACCACGAGGAGAAGCTCACACACAGCAACTCGAGAGTAGCCTCCATTTGCCACAACTAGAGAAAAGCCTGTGCAAAACTGAAGACCCATCACAGCCATAAACAAACAAATATATATATGTAAGGACAGCCAGGTCTGGGCAGCAGCTTAATGATAAGAGGAACCCAGGCAGGAGGGCAAGTATATCCTCCTAGGAGCTATGCCTGGAAAATTCCACCTGTACTTATTACAAGAATTGTGTCACATGACTTCTTAGTGGCAAAGATGTCTAGGAAGGCAGTTTCATCTAGAACACTGTTCTGTCCCACGGTGAGTGCAGAGGAAGGGCAGAATTGACATTAAGCAAACAAACAGCCATCTGCCACAGTGACATAAAAGGTTGGAACAAATAGTTCATCTTGAATCTGGGTTCCTTGAGGTCAGTAGAAAGAGATGAAATGCTGTCTCCCAGCCCTGGTGAACGTTCTTCTTTTTCCTCATTTCCTCAAAGACACCACTCAGGAATCATGATGGATGACACCTCCACCTACTCCATTCCACGTGGCCCACTTTTCAGAGCAGCAAGGAGAATTGTGGGATTTTGCTTGAAAAGAGGGCAGTGTGGAATAGTGCCTGCTTGGGGAAAAAAAATAGTGTGTGGACCCTGGAAAGAAATTCTCTGTTTATTGCAAGGATAACTATAAATGGACATGAGCTGAAGGAGAATCAGAAGTCTTCACACTTGCTTTCTTGTCCATCAATAAAACTTGGAAGTCATCTCCAAAAGGAAGGATGCTGTTTTCATCAATCACATGCAAGATGAGATGCTGATTGCATTCTTTCTTCCTGCTCTCTCTGTACGTTGACTTAACTCTTGTCACGGTTATTATCTTCATCACAACCCAAGTCTCTGCTTATGTTTCCCAGCCAGAGTCTGCAGAAATGAAAGGGCATTCATATCGGTGGTGACACTATCCTAACAGAAACATCCTGAGAACTCATGAGTTGATCATTTTTACTTTTAAACCTTTGTTAAACCATGGTTTCTGAGTACTTTTTTAGAATGAAGGATGGGAGGGAGGAAGGGAGGAAGGAAAGAAGGGGGGTGTGAAGGGCAGAAACCTGTTATTTATCCCTTGTTTTCTCAGATTCACTCATACCCCCACCCCCCACCCTCTGCAACGGTTTAACCAGGATGCCGTGTATAGATTCTTTTACCATATTTTAGGATTACCTTTGCATTCTAGCTCTTAGCACAAATCCAGGCATACTGTAGATGATCTGAAAACCTTTGCAGACTAAAACGTGAGTGTCCATATCTGTTTGTTTCTGCCTCCTGGCTTCTGTGTGTGGCAGTCCTTGGCCTGGAATTTCCTACCACAATATTCAATCCTTTCTAAACCCAAGTTGTATTCGAAGAAGGGGTTAAAGCTGCTTCCTCCGACTGAACAAGACTCTTTCCAATAATCATCTCGGTTGGTTGCTAATATTAGAAACCTTAAACTAACTAAAGCTAACAATAACCATTTTAAAAAGGATGTATTCGCATGCAGTGAAACAGTCTAGCACTGGCTGGACCCAGGGGTTCAAACCAGGTGCAGGCAAGGCACAGGTACTTCCTCTACCTGTTTCTGTTTGTTTTCTAGTTTTACTGAGGTATAATTGTCATATGTTTCAAGTATACAACGTGTTGATCCTTCCAGCTCTTGACTGCGTTATCTGTCTCCTCTGTGACTCCATTCCCTGGACAGGCCCTGGCAGGGACAGGCCCTGGGAGCTACAGGCTTCCACGCTCAGTGCCATTAAACCCAGGGGATCAGAACCATCTCATCTTTAAGGTCTACCCAACAGCCCTAGAATGAAATCGCATCATGTCCTGTTGACTTGGTGTGGGTCCTGCACTCACACTGGAGCTAATCACTGTTACTACTGTCTCTGTGGGTGTCTCGTTGCGTGTATGCACGTGTGTCTATGTGTGTCTCTGTATGTGCGTCTGCCTTTGTGCGTGTGTGTCTGTGTGTTGGTGTATATTTGTGTGTCTGTGCATATGTGTGTGTATCCGTCATGTCTCTATATGTGTATCTCTGTGTGTTTTTATTCACGTGTGTGTGTCTGTGTATATCTCAGTGCCTGTGTCTGCGTACATCTCTCTGTGTTTGTATCTGTGAGTGTGCCTTTGTGTGTCTCTGTGTGCACATGGGTGTATACCCGTGTGTGTCTGTGGCTGTCTGTGTATATGTGTGTGTACCCACGCGTGTCTGTGGGTGCATCTGAGTATGTGTTCATTTGTGCATGTGTCTAAGTGTCTGCGCATGTGTGTGATGCCCTGTTTGGTTTTCCTTTGTTCTCACATCCCCGCCCCCACTCCCACCCCCAAGCCAGTGTCCTGTCAATTACTCCTTAACCACATAACAGGAGAGGTAGTCGGAGTTCTGTTTCTAAAACGGCTACTAAGTAGTAACCATAATGCGTCCTCTCTATCACCGCTCATGATATACCTTGGTGAATAAATCTCTGTAGAGTTCGATTAGCCCTCAGGCAAGAACATAACTCCTCCAGGTCACATTCTGCGTCTTTGAGCTTGTTTCGTGCCAGCGCTAAATGGAGTGCACAACTATTATGCATCTCACTGAACGACAGTTTTGAGCATTATTATTAGTATTGAAGAAGAACATTCAATTCTTCTTAAACTAATACATTGGAGACATTAAATTACTCTTAATATTGAAAATACACTATAGGGGCTTCCCTGGTAGCTCAGTGGTAAAGAATCTGCTTGCCAATGCAGGAGACATGGGTTTGATCCCTGATCTAGGAGATCCCACATGCCGTGGGGCAACAAAGGCTGTGCACCACAACTCTGTGCTCTAGAGCCCAAGAGCCACAACTACTGAGCCCACACACTGTAACCACCGAAGCCCACTGCCTAGAGCCTGTGCTCTGCAACAAGAGACCCACACACTGCAACTAGTGAGTAACTAACCCCTGCTGCTGCAACTAGAGAAAAGTCTGCATAGCAACAAAGACCCAGCACAGCCAAAAAATAAATAAATAAATAAATATTTTTTTTTTCTTTTTTTTTTTAAAAAAGAAAATACACAGTGGAATTTTAGAAAAGATGAGACTTCGGATGTAGGGCTTCCAGTGTAAGGTCCTCCCCTGAGCGGTGATGGAGCAGTGGGTGTGGTGCAAAGTGACTGAGTCGAGGAGCAAAGTCAACAGGGGCAGTAAGATCTGGGAGGCACCAAGACACACTCCTGTGAAAGACTCTCCCTGTGAGGACATCATGCAGGCACTGCCACTGACTTTAAGAGGTCTCCCTTTTTGCTTCTAGCTGGGGGATGAAAGAGTTCTGTCATGGTTAATTTAAGGCTCTCTAGGCACAATGATACTTCACTAGCAAGTGAAAAATGTCTTTACCAATGTGCTAAACCAAATAATCCTTCAGTTGGATAGGAGCATCACATTTGCCCTCCAAAATAGGAACTTTCTCCCTGGAAATCACCTCTTCAGTCCTTGCATTAGCCAAGGATTGTACCATCTAAGAAGGAGTTGATTCTCCTGCAAGAAGGTGTACTTCCTGTCTCTCTCTGCCCCTCCTCTCCAGCTCACAGACACTGCATTCTGAGCCACTGTCTGTGACTACCATTACAATTCAAGATAGCAAGCAATCTGTCTGCCTGTTTGTTTTTCTCCAAGAACTCCACGGCTGCAAACACTGGATGTGACCTCCCATCTCTCATGCATGACAACCAAAGTTAAGTGCAAGAAATTCTGCTAATTAACAGCTGACCTTTAGAGAGTTTGAAAAGAGTCCAAAAGGCAAAGGGGACTCATGATCCAGCATGCTTGCTTGGAACCACAGGCAACATGTCTAAAGTAGACAGGTGTAGGTAATGGGAACCCGAAAGCTCACAGGGTTCATCAATTAACAGCCAAGTGTCTGGGCTCTGGCTGCTGATTCCAGGAGCACTTATCCAATAAACATGCATTTGGTTTTTATCACGGTCTAGAACTATAAAAGTGTAGGGCTTCCTGGGGGGTCTCAGTGGAAAAGAATCCACCTGACAATGCAAGAGGTGTGTGTTTGATCCCTGGATAGGGAAGATCTCTTCAAGAAGGAAATGGCAACCCACTCCAGTATTCTTCCCTGGGAAATCCCATGGACAGAGGAGCTTGGTGTGCTAAGGTCACAAAGAGATAGGACTTAGTGACTAAACAACAACAACAAGAAGGGTAGTCAGAGATAATCATACAAAGCCATGGGATATGACGCACACACTGTAGAGACAAGAGTGATGCTATAGAGCAGTAAGAATGAGCAAAGCTAGGGGCTGGGGTTGACATCCTGGCTCTAACCCAACTTCAGCACTTAAATGCTGTGCATCTGTGGACAGAGTACTTGACCTTTCTAAGTCTCCACTTCCCCAACTTGAATTAAGGATAATCATACACTTGTCTCACCAGGCTTTTCTTTTTCAGTATTACCGGAGGTAATACAAACAATTGTGTTACTCTTTTAAAGATCACAGATTTGAGGTGGAAGCTGACTTCAGCAATGTGATTACAACACATTGTGATAACAAGCATAATGAGGAGAAAGGGCAGAAGAGGAGGACAAATAACTAAGAAGGAGGGAGCTGGGGAAGGCTTGTAAGGAGAGCATCATTTTCCTGGGTGTTGAATTGTTACTAAGAATTCTCCACGTGGAGGGGGGGGAAGGAAGAGGGGAACTACAAGCAGAAATCACAACAGGTGCAAAACCATCGAGTGTTCCAGTAGGGGTCTGACACATGGCTGCAGCTTAAAGGGCAGAAAGCAGTGCCTAAGGAGAAGCTTCTGGTGAGAATGGTTTGGATCATCTTGTGATGATGACCTTGCCTTGGGGCGAAATGGAGGTTGTCCTTGTCCTCTGGGGAGCCAGAGGTTTTCAGTTCAGGGGACAATGGCTGTGTTTTTTCCCAGAAGGACAACTCTACTCTTTGCGTGTAGGAGGGGCTTCTCACAAGGAGAGACAGGACAAGCAGGGGAAATGATTTAAGGGCTCAGTGCAATCACCCAGGAAAGACAGGATGGCGGGAGATGAAGAGTTCAAAAGATGCTTAGTAGACAGAACAGACAGAACCACATTATTGATTGGACGTGAAGACGAAAGGAAATTGCAGAAGTTAAGAGGAAAACAAGGATATATAAGGATATATATATATATATATATATATATATATATATATATATATATATATATATATGGGCTTTCCAGGTGGTGCTAGTGGTAAAGAACCCACTTGCCAATGCAAGAGACATAAGACATGTGGGTTCGATCTCTGGGTCAGAAAGATCCCCTGGAGGAGGGCATGACAAGCCACTCTAGTATTCTTGCTTGGAGAATCGCAGGGACAGAGGAGCCTTGTGGGCTATAGTCCATAGTGTGGCAAAGAGTCGAACATGACTGAAGCGACTTAGTGTATATACCACAGGGAACTCTGTTCCAATATTATGCTGCTGCTAAATCACTTCAGTTGTGTTCGACTCTGTGTGACCCCAGAGATGGCAGCCCACCATCTGTCCCTGGGATTCTCCAGGCAAGAACACTGGAGTGGGTTGCCATTTCCTTCTCCAATGCATGAAAGTGAAAGGTGAAAGTGAAGTCGCTCAGTCATGTCTGACTCTTAGCAACCCCATGGACTGCAGCCTCCTAGGCTCCTCCGTCCATAGGGTTTTCCAGGCAAGAGTACTGGAGTGGGGTGCCACTGCCTTCTCCTCCAATATTATGGAACAACCTAAATGGGAGGAGAGCTTGAAAAACAATAGGCACATGTATATGAATAACTGAATCTCTTTGCTGTAAGCCAGAAACTAACACAACATAGTGAATCAACTTCAACATAAAATACAAATTAAAAAAAAAGTTAAGAGAAAAACCTCCAGACTCAAATAGCACCAACCTCAGATCCTGAGTTTGCCACCTAATCACTCTGTGTGGATATATTATTACGCTTGTGTAAACCGTTTCCTCATTTCTCAACTGGAGATGATTTTAGTGGCTCTTTTATTTTTTAGGACCATCAAGAGGATTAAATGAAAGAACATTAAAAGTTGTTAGCATAGAGCCAGATTCATGGAAAGCGTCCAGGAAATGTTAGTGGCTATTATCACTGATTTTATTATCATTGTCATTATAATGATTGTGGTGACACTGTGGGGGTGGAGTAGAGGCAAGGCAAGAGGGGCAGGGGCTGGGACGGGGAGGAAGAGGAAATACACTGAGTTCTCCCCACTTCTGGTGAGCCTGTCTCAGGGTCCCCTGGCTTAGAAGCTGACCCCAACATCTTCCCTTCTTTCCAGTCACCAACTCCCTAGTATCTTCAGATTCCTCCTGGAACAAATGGAGCTGGCCTTCCAGATGGCCCCCTCTCTGCAGATATAAAACAAACAGTCCCTGTGTACAACACCAAGAGCTTGTGTTTGTCCCTGAAAAACGAAGTGGTGGGGCCACCACCCATTTTCTTTTAGGCTGAAGGTGACGGAGGCCTCTTCATCTGCTCCCTTTATCAATAAATGATTAATAGAGCTGGGTTTTCTCTATTTATACCCCTCCCCCACCTACCCATCTGCCACCCCAGTTCCACTCCCCCCTTCCTTCTGCTCTGTTCCAGAATCCCTAAGGGCTACAGCTCTAAGATCCTTCACTTTCTGGCTTCTGGTTGGTTTTGGATAAAAGACAGAGGAACAGAGGGGAAGGGATGTTTATCCCCCAACTCTCCCCTGATCAGGTGCCCCATTTCTGATAGCATTGAACCTCTCTGGGCTAACAGCTCTTATCCTGGGGTCCTTCTCCAGGAGTCCAGCTCCACCTTCACTCTGGATGTTGCCCTCAGACCCAGGGAGGTAAGAACTTCCTGCTGCTTTAGTCACTTATTGGGTCTTTCTCCCTGCCCACACCTCTATGGATAATCTCTCTGTAACTCTTTTTTCCCACTCTCACTGTATCTCTTCTGCTTCCTGCTGTGACTTCAGCTGTAACAACAACAAATGGGGCAAAAACTCAGCCAGGCTGACTCATCTTTTGGTATAAGTCCTCTCTACTGCAGAGGATATTAAAGGGGGGAAAAAAAGCATAACAATAACATAATAGCATTGCTATTTCACAAGCTACTATTTGCCTTACATCTGAGTAGAAAGAGGTTTGTGTTTTATTTTTTTTTTCTCAAGATGGGATTTGAGTCCACTGATAATGATACCATAAGACACAAGCTAAATTCATTACAATTTTCTTCCTTTTCTACTGAAAGACCTTCTGATGTGGTTTAATCAGATGCCTCAGAGAAAGATAATTACACAGACAGCTTTGGGCATCACACAGAGAAATAGATTTGAAAGACCTGCTGATGAAACTCAGTCCCGAAGGGGACTTGAACTCACAGTCTTCCAACCAGGAGTTAAGATGTTCCAGGAAAGAGGCAACAAGCTAAACAGCAAAGTTCAGAAGGAACACCGTGCACTTCCTAGGTGGTCCAGTGGTTAAGAGTCCACCTGTCAATGCAGGGGACACAGATTCCATCCCTCGTCCAGGAACGATTCCACATTGTTGTTTTTCAGTAGCTAAGTCTTGTCTAACTCTTTGCGATCCCAAGGACTGAAGCACACCAGGCTTCCCTGTCCTTTACTATCTCCTGGAGTTTGCTCAGACTCATGTCCTTTGAGTCAGTGATGCCTTCCAACCGTCTCATCCTCTGTTCTTCCCCTGCTCCTCCTATCCTCAATCTTTCCCAGCAACAGAGTCTTTTCCAGTGAATCAGTTCTTTGCATCAAGTGGCCAAAGTACTGGAACTTCAGCTTCAGCATCAATCCTTCCAATGAATATTCAGGGTGGATTACCTTTAGGACGTACTGGTTTGGTCTCCTTGCTGCTAAATTATTACCCCAAAGAGGCCCACGGTAGTTCTGAAATTCATCAGATACAACCTTCAGTAAGACTAGAACTGAACACACACACACATAAGTCAGCTTTCTACTCTGACAGTTTCACCCAGGGAAGTTGAGAGAAGTGACATCCAGCTCAGGGTCGGTAGGTAAGACTCACTGAATCATGAACCTGGGAGCTAGAAGGCAGCTCAGAAATCATGGTCTCCACTCTCTCCTGTTTGACAGAAAAGGGAAAGGCATTTTTCTCAATTATCAAGAAAAAGCCCAGGGCTAGTGTTTCCTGTCTGAGGTTTGGAACATCACAAGTTTCCTGAATGAGCCCACTGGGGCTCTTTGCTCAGCAGGTTGTAATGACACCAGAAACATCTCCCCGTGTGTTCTCTGAATATCTCCAATGGCGTTCCTGTCACCTTGACACCTGGTGACACTCTGCTAGATGGATATCCTGGGGAAGCGCAGAGAATCACCCGGAAATGATGAGCTGCAGGCTGGCAGACTTGCTGATGTCCATAAAAGGATTCTTTCTGCAGTCAAAATCAAGAAAGCATCCATTATCTTCAGTGACTAGGATCAGAACACTCTTTCCTCATTTGCAATGCTTTGTTTTTGCACAGAGTGAACGACTGGACATGCTAATTCAGTCACAGATCCATCAAATGTCTACTGAGCCCCTGAAACTCGGCAGGAGCTGTTCTTGGTGCTGAAGTTACGTGGTGGACAAGGCAGACAAGATTCCATGATGGGGGGCAACATAACTGTAGGCAACATGATTTCCATTTGTAATGGTAATATGGGTACTTTATAAAATGTGAATTGTATGGCTAGACATATTCTAGAACACTGGCTAAAAGCAAGATTTCACTCAGGTTGGTGTTCTGAATTCTTATAAAATATGAATATTTGGAACTTGCAAAAGAGAAACTGAAAGTCTCAGGAATTCTCAGAAGATTTTTAAAATCATAGGTTATTCCTAAAATACTACCAATGCTTCACACCCTCTACTTGTTATTATGGGTAAATAAAGTATGTCTAATAAGTCTTACATTTAGTTGAATTTATAGATAATGATACTCCACGGTGAATACTGCAACTTTAGAAACACTAGTGAACATTTTGGGGTAGTCTATGAATAATCTTACATTTATATTTCATATTAAGGTGGATGTCAATCACAGAAATGGCCAATTTAAGGCCTTAATTTGCTTTGAATATGTGTTATTTCTTGATATGTTATTCCAAGGGTTGATATAAAGTGTGCTGTGTGTACAAACATATTGTTATTTCTTTTATTAGCAATAGTGACTTACTGTTAACAGAAGTCAGGGCCACCAGCAAATATCAAAGGGGACACAGTTACAAGAAAGACCCATTAGATCACAAGGGATTTACCCCTACATACTGCAACCTCAGTGTTCCCAAATGTTCACCTTACCCTTCAATGCCATTGACTTTGGTGAATTTTCCTGAAGTGGGACATCTCTGTGTGGTTTGTTAAGCTTGAATACTTGTGTAAGAATTGTCATACTTTTTCTCAATTTCCTCACTCTTTTTTCTCAGGATTCAAGATTTGAAACATCTCAAGATGTTTCTCAAGACAGGGTGGGAAGAAATTCCTGCCTGGGAACACTAACTCATGCTGTCTGTGTTCAAGGAGCAGCTGTGTTATTCACTGACACAGATCAACTCTTCAAGTTTGGATGTTTCACTAACCTTCTATGGGACTCCATCTCCTCGTCTGAAAAGGGCATAATAATTAGCACCTAAGTCATAGAACTGAAGTGAGATTAGATTCTTGAATGGGTAGAAAGCAGTGAAAACAGCATTTGGCATGTAATTAGCACTGAATAAATGTTAGCTGTTGTTAAAAAGGTTACAGTTGGGATTGCTGACGACTGTCTGCAGAAAACGAGGGATGAATCAGTGAAGACTTATGTGTTTGCATATGTGTGTGATGAGTCACTATAGAATTCAGTGAGCTGATTAGGAGAGCCATACAGAAATGCCTAAGGTGATTATAAAGACCTTCCTTCTCACTGGGTGCTGAGGACACACCCATTTTCAGATACCCATGCCTATAAAGCAAACCCAGACTGCTAGAGGACCCCCCAAAAAATGAAAGTGAAATTGAAGCAAGTGTGTGAAGCATGTTACTGGATACCTAACATACATTAAATGACAAAAGGTAACTCGGGCTGGCTGGATGTGAATGGAGGTGGTCCTTGAATGAAGGTGGTCCTTGAAGAGGTTACAGGCTTTCTGGTTACCAAGCTCACCAGTGTGAGTTTAATGGCAGAGCTGGAAGTTTTACAGTGACTCTGCTGATCAAGGTTGAAGGCAATGGGAAGTCCAGTCAATATAACTATGAACAGTAAAGGCTTAGAAGGAATCAGTTGGATGGAGGAAATAGAGACAAGAAAGCACAGAGGCTGGCAATTCAGGAAGGTTATTTATTTTGCTGGAAGGTTCCATTCAGGAATATGAAGCCTGAGCCAAGAGAAAGACCAAGAACCAGAATGGGGACTCCAGGAATAAAGTCATGTGTGACTGCTGACCTCAGCTTTTCAGTGGATTCAGGGAAAGAGATTCAAATGGAAGCTCTTAAAGGGCAGAAGCAGACGTGTGGATTGAGAAACAAGACCAAAAGGTCCTGTTAGCCCAGCAGTCTGAAGGTAAAAGGGGTGTTTTATTTGTAGACAGACATAGATGGACTCAGACAAAAAAAGTAAAAGCAGAACAAATAGCAAAAACAAACCCAGGGACTTCTCTCATGGTCCAGCAGTTAGGACTTTGCCTTTCAATGCAGGGGTTATGGGTTCAATCCCTGGTCAGGGAGCTAAGATCCTACATGCCTTGTGGCCAAAAAACATAAAACAGAAACAGTATTTTAAAAAATTCAATAAAGACTTTAAAAATGGTACACATAAAAACAATTTCAAGGGTAAAAAATGAAAAAAACTCAAAGAAAATCCTGGTAGGTGAGATAAAATTTCTCTCTTTGCATTTCATGAAAGGATCAGTCTAAAAATTCCACCTTCCTTCTGACTCATTCGTCTTTTTGAGGGTCTTTACATGAAACTGGAAAGGCTAGAGGGGCTGAGCAGATGTGTAAGTTCTTTTGCAGGGACCAAGAATGAAGAGAAGACAGCCAATTGATGGATGATTGATAGATTCATATAGGTAGACGTGTCCATACGGACATGTTCCTCTCAAAGATGGAACGCTCAGTTCAAGAAGATTGAGTAAGGAGGCATCAGAGGCTAGACATTCCAGGAAACTTTATCTCATTTGATTCTCCAAAATTCTAGAAGGGAGGCATTGCTAGCTTGGGTTACAGATAGAATGTTTGAGGGGTGGGGGGGGGGGCTTCCCTGGTGGTCCAGTGGTTAAGAATCTGCTTTTCAATGCAGGAGAAGAGGGGTTTGATCCCTGGTTGGGGAATCAAGATCCCACATGCCTACAACTATTGAGCCTGTGTGCTCTAAAGCCTGTGCTCCACAATTAGAGAAGCCCCCATGTGTCACAACTTGAAAAAAGCCCACACACCACAACGAAGAGCCTGCACGCTGCAATGAAGACCCAGGGCAGCCAAATAATAATACTTTGAGAAAGGATAAAGAAGCTGTGGTGCATATATACAATGGAATATTACTCAGCCATTAAAAGGAACACATTAGAGTCAGTGCTAGTGAGTGAAGACCCTAGAACCCATTATACAGAGTGAAGTGAGCCAGAAGAAGAAAAACAAATATTGTATATATATATATATATATATATATATATATATATATATGGAATCTAGAAAGACGGTACTGATGAACCTATTTGCAGGGCAGCAGTGGAGACCCAGACATAGAGAACAGACTTGTGGATGTGGTGGTCAGGGGGAGGGGAGTAGGAAGGAGAGAGTGGGACAAATGCAGAGAGTAGCATGGAAACATATTCACTAACGTACATAAATTAGATAACCAATGAGAATTTGTGGCATGACTCAGGGAATTCAAACTGAGTCTCTGTACCAACCTAGAGGGGCGGGATGGGAAGGGAGGTGAGAGGGAGGTTCAAGAGGGAGGGGACATACTTCTGTCTGATCTATGTTGATGTGTGGCAGAAACCAACACAATATGGTAATTGTCCTTCAATAAAAAAGTAAGAACAACAAACAAAAAATAATTCGAGCAGGAATAAAGAGTTAAGTGACTCACTCTGAGTTTCAGAGCTGGGATCTGAACAAGATCTGAATGACATTAACACCCAGGGCCTTTCTTCTGAAGGTGTAGGAGAGAAGAGAAATTCACAAACTGAGGAGAAATGAATCTTTGCAGTGAGATCACTGTAGAAGCACTTTTTTCCAAAGTTTAAAGAGAGGGATGAATGGGAGACACTGATTAAGGATATGCTTAGGAGGGCATTCCATAGACAGAGAGAAACAGAGACACAGAGACAGAGAGACCAATGGAAGGAGGTAGAGATAGAAAAAAAAATAGAGAAAGGGGGGCACATGGAGAAAGCCTGAAAGAAAGGATGGGGACTTGACTTTCTTCTTAAAATGGACAAGGGGTTTGAGGAATTGAAATGGTATCGCAGACCAGAATAAGAAAAAGTGTTACACTTTTGAGTTACAAATCTGAGTTGTAATTTTCACATTTGTATGACAAAACTAAAATGGTGCTTAGGACAGGGTTTTATGGCTGATTTTGCAAAGGAAATTATTATGAAATCTATGCGGTTAATAAACACTATTCACATTACCAGTCTCTCAGCCCTCTGACTATTGTGGGGGTCGAAGCATAACACACCCAATTAATTTTACAACAGCATTAAATATCCCTCTTTGTTAGACAGAAATTGCCTGCACAAACAAGGCTGCAGCAATTAAATTTTGGCTACCCTTGGGATATGGTAATAAAGAATTCTTTTGTCCAATTAACAACCTCAAATTGATTATAAATGGGACTTTGCGAATGGGAGGTCAAGGCAATAGAGAATTAACCCGTTGAATTTTAAGCCTTCAATGGGATGAGATGTGTAGTCCATACCATGCTCATCTTATGGCTTTCACCAATTTTATCAGAAGCAGGTCCTGGCAAATAGCGAAGCTCCATTGACTTTGATTCAGGGAACCCATCCAGGAATCTCAGAGCTCACGTTCGTGCATACTCAGTTGCTTCAATCATGTCCAACTCTTTGTGACCCTATGGACTGTAGCCTGCCAGACTCCTCTATCCATGGGATTCTCCAGCAAGAACACTGGAGTGGGTTGCCATGCCCTCCTCCAGGGCAGAGCCCACAGCAAACCACAAAATCTCAAGCTGATAGACATGTGAAATTCTTCTTTTAAGAAGTCTGATCCAAAGGGCACACAAAAGCATATTGGATCCAGCCAACATCACTTATTCCTCAGATACAGTTGATCAGATTGTTTTGAACAAGAGCTCAGAATAGAGACAGTCCTTCCTGGTTTTCCCTCCTACCAGCCTTTGAGTACGCATATTCACTTAACTGGAGGATAAACTGGAGCCTTGTTTGTACAGGCAATTTTTATCTATCTGGATGAACTTGGTCTCTTAGCCTCATTTCTCTTATTTTAAAGATGGGGACAGTTTCCTGGTGGTTCAGTGGCTCAGGGGCTTCCCTGGTGGCTCAGTGGTAAAGAATCTGCCTGCAATTCAGGAGACATAGGAGATGTAGGTTCGATCCCTGGGTTGGGAAGATCCCCTGGAGAAGGAAATGGCAACCCACTACAGTATTCTTGCTGGGGAAATCCCATGGATAGAGGAGCCTCATGGGCTCTGCCTGCAATTCAGGAGACATAGGAGATGTAGGTTCGATCCCTGGGTTGGGAAGATCCCCTGGAGAAGGAAATGGCAACCCACTACAGTATTCTTGCTGGGGAAATCCCATGGATAGAGGAGCCTCATGGGCTACAGTCCATGGGGTTGCAAAGAGTCAGACACGACTGATTGCCTAAGCACCCACTCACTCACTCAGTGTCGAAGACACCAAGGTCCCAATGCAGAGGTCATGGTTCGATCCCTGGTCAGGGAACTATATCCTACATGTTACCACTAAAGATCCCTCATGTCACAACTAAGACTAGGTAGAGCTAAATAAATAAATAACAATAAAATATGAAAATAAAAATGAGAATATTCATAATTTCTGTTTCTCTGGATTACTATCAACAATGATTGACACAATACAAGTAAATTGCTTAACACAATTCCTTGCACCGAGAAAAGCCTTCACAAATAACAAATCATTGCTGTTAAGAATATTTTTGTTATCACTTGCTACATGCCCAATCCAATTAAATGACAAAGGCTGTCATGTCTGGTCTCTCATTCACAGTTGGTTTGACAGGAAAGACTAGTAGAACAGTGGTTGGTTGAGCAGACTTTTAATTTTCACATAACAATTTATTTATCTGAACCTCAATGAATCATTCCTTCTCACAGTAGCTGTTATGAATTTTCTATGACCTGTAACAGTACTTGACAGTGATGTTCACTCATTAACTCACTCACTCACAAACATTCCTTCAGGAAAGCACTGTTCCTTAGGTACTTCAGAAATCAGCTGGGGGAATTCCCTGGCGGTCCAGTGGTGAAGATTCAACGCTTCCACAAACACCATATATTCATGCATTTATATGGAGTTTAGAAAGATGGTACTGATGACCCTATGTGCAGGGTAGCAAAGGAGATGCAGGGGGCTTCCCTGGTGGCTCAGACAGTAAAGAATCTGCCTGCAATGCAGGAGACCTGGGTTCAATCCCTGGGTTGGGAAGATCCCCTGGATAAGGGAATGGCAACCCACTCCAGTATTCTTGCCTGGAGAATCCCATGGACAGAGGAGCCTGGTGGGCTACAGTCCACGGGGCTGCAGAGTTGGACAGGACTGAGAAACTGACGCTAAAGGAGACGCAGACATAAAGGACAGACTTTTGGACATAATGGGGGAAGAAGCAGGAAGGGCGAATGGAGAGAGTAGCATGAAAACATAAAATAGATAGCCAGTGGGAATACGCTGTATAATGCAGGGAACCCAAAGCTGGTGCTCTGTGAAAACTAAGAGGGGTGGGATGGGGAGGGAGGTCCCAAAGGCAGGGGACGTAAGCACACCTATGACTGATTCATACTGATGTATGGCAGAAACCATCACAATATTGTCAAGTAATTATCCTCCAATTAAAAATAAAATAAAAATTTTTTTAAAAGACTCTACACTTTTGATGCAAGGAGCATGGTTTAGATTCCTGGTCAGAGAGCTAAGATCTCACATACTGTGTGGTGCAGCCAAAAAAAAAAAAAAAAAGTGGGTACCAGTCAAGCTGGAATCAAGATTGCCGGGAGAAATATCAATAACCTCAGATATGCAGATGACACAACCCTTATGGCAGAAAGTGAAGAGGAGCTAAAAAGCCTCTTGAGGAAAGTGAAAGAGGAGAGTGAAAAAGTTGGCTTAAAGCTCAACATTCAGAAAACGAAGATCATGGCATCTGGTCCATCACTTCATGGGAAATAGATGGGGAAACAGTAGAAACAGTGTCAGACTTTATTTTTTTGGGCTCCAAAATCACTGCAGATAGTGACTGCAGCCATGAAATTAAAAGACGCTTACTCCTTGGAAGAAAAGTTACGACCAACCTAGATAGCATATTCAAAAGCAGAGACATTACTTTGCTGACTAAGGTCCGTCTAGTCAAGGCTATGTTTTTTCCTGTGGTCATATATGGATGTGAGAGTTGGACTGTGAAGAAGGCTAAGCGCTGAAGAACTGATGCTTTTGAACTGTGGTGTTGGAGAAGACTGTTGAGAGTCCCTTGGACTGCAAGGAGATCCAACCAGTCCATTCTGAAGGAGATCAGCCCTGGGATTTCTTTGGAAGGAATGATGCTAAAGCTGAAGTTTCAGTACTTTGGCCACCTCATGCGAAGAGTTGACTAATTGGAAAAGACTCTGATGCTGGGAGGGATTGAGGGCAGGAGGAGAAGGGGACGACTGAGGATGAGATGGCTGGATGGCATCACCGACTCGATGGACGTGAGTCTGAGTGAACTCCGGGAGATGGTGATGGACAGGGAGGCCTGGCGGGCTGCGATTCATGGGGTCGCAGAGTCGGACACGACTGAGCGACTGACCTGAACTGAAATAGAAAGGTCAGTAACACAACTCTGGCTTAGGTCAAAAAGAAAATAATTTATTGGGTTATAGTCCTGGGAGATTCAAATGCTGGGTCTTAATCCAGACCCAGCTGAATCCACAGTTTTAATTCTGTCACCAGAATGTGCTTTGAGCCTTGCTTTTCTCCATCTTAATTTTATTCCCAAGCAGTCTCTCAGACACGCTGGAGAGCAGTTCCAGGTTTATGTGATACCAGCTCTGTTCTCTCCCTAGAAAGAGACAGATTTGCCTAGTAACTCCAGCCAAAGTCCAGGGATGGAATCTCATTGGTTATACTTGAATCATATGACCATCCCCAGCCAATCACTGTGGCCCAGGGGTGTGGGCTGTTCTGATTGATGAGGCCTCAGTTACCTGCCCACATCTCTCAAAGGGAGCAGATTCTCCTTACATACTCAGGATGCAAATAATGGGAAGAGGCAAGGATGCTGGGCAGCCAGAGGAGCAAACCTCCACCTTACGAGCCTTATAAAGAAAGTTAGATATCTCCTAGGAATTAGGAAATGATGGCAGGGCAGGCATGGAGGGGTCAAGGCATGTGTACATGGCCTTCAAACCAGGAAGAATTTAGACAAGTAGATGGCCTCCTATCAGAAGGCATCAAAGGGTGATGGGTCCAGCTCTGTGCTTGAACAACTTTGTTGTTCAGTTGCTCAGTTGTGTCTGACTCTTTCTGACCCCTTGGATTGCAGCATACCATGCTTTCCTGTCCTTCACCATCTCCCAGAGTTTGTTCAAACTCATGTCCATTGAATTGGTGATGCCATCCAACCATCTCATCCTCTGTCAGCCCCTTCTCCTCCTGCCTTCAGTCTTTCCCAACATCAGAGTCTTTTCCAGTGAGTCACTTCTTTGCATCAGGTGGCCAAAGTATTGGAGCTTCAGCTTCAGCATCAGTCTTTCTAATGAATGTTCAGGGTTGACTTCCTTTAGGATTGACTGGTTTAATATCCTTGCAGTCCAAGGGACTCTCAAGAGTCTTCTTCAGCACCACAGTTCAAAAGCATCAATTCTTCAGTGTTCAGCCTTCTTTATGGCCCAACTCTCACATCCATACCTGACTACTGGAAACACCATAGCTTTAACTAGATGGACTTCTGTAGGCAAAGTAATGGCTCTGCTCTTTTATATGCTGTTTAAGTTTGCATAGTTTTTCTTCCAAGGAGCAAGCGTCTTTTAATTTCATAGTTGCAGTCACCTTCCACAGTGATTTTGGAGCCCAAGAAAATAAAATCTGTCACTCTTTCCATTGTTTCCCCATCTATTTGCCCTGAAGCGATGGGTCGGATGCCATGATCTTAGTTTTCTGAATGTTGAGTTTTAAGCCAGCTTTTTCACTCTCTTCTTTCACCTTCATCAAAAGGCTCTAGTTTCTCTTCACTTTCTGCCATAAGGATAGTGTCATCTGCATATCTGAAGTTATTGATATTTCTCCTGGCAATCTTGACTCCAGCTTGTGCTTCATCCAGCCCAGGATTTCACATGCATATAAGTTAAATAAGCAGGTGACAATATATAGCCTTGACGTACTCCTTTCCCAGTTTTGAACAATTATAATGGGCTAGGCATTTGGAAATACAATTTAGAACAAGTACCCCAAAGACCTTGCATGCTGGGCTGCAGGAGCTGAATTTTATTGAGAAGCCAGTGGAAGACCACTGTAGCTTTTCACTTGCAAGGAGGATGGAACCAATTGCTGCTTTAGAAAGCTGGAGCAGGCAGCTGCATGTGCTATGCCTGGGGAGCATGAAGAGAGAGGTTCAGTCATCCAGGTAACAGATAAGGAGGGCCAGGCATTCTAAGAAAAGCACATGGGACAGTGGGATTCAGGAGCGACTGGGAAAGCAAGGGCTGCTTCTGAAGTAGTTTTTTCCACACAGAAAGCTCCTCACTTCAGCCACTTGGCATCTGGGGATGGCATTTAGGAGAGAAAGCAAAGGTATTTTCAAGGCTAGCATATTAGGCATTACACACAAGTACTTCCCTCCCCGCCCCCCCCGCCCCCGGGCTTCTGCCTCCCAGGAATTGCTATTTCTTTCTCTTGCAGAGAGAAGAGGGAGATGAGCCAAGAAGGCGATTTCCATTGCTCTTTGTGGTGCTCTGACCCTGAGTAAGGCAACTCGTGGCTGATTCCTCTGGACCATGATGAACTGGAGACAGAAGCTGGGAAGCCTGCATTCCTGGTTCCCTTCCTGGACACATGCACATCAGCATCCATTATCGCAAAGGTGATGTGGAAGGTGCTGGTTCACATGCGGCACACCCATCATTCCTACATCCACAGCAGGACAGTGAAGCAAAGAGAAATTGTCACCAGCCCCAGCCTCAAAGAGGCTCTAAGCATCCACCCAGACTCTTCAGAAACCTTCCATCGATAGCTTTTGGTTTTCATTTTTTACCTTTTTGGCTTTCCAAAATGCAGTCATGAGGCCTTCATCAAGAATGCAACTTGGGCTTCCCTGGTGGCTCAGTGGTAAAGAATCTCCTGCCAATGCAGGGGACATGGGTTCGAGCCCTGATCTGGGAAAATCCCTCCTGCCAAGGGGCAACGAAGCCTGTGTGCCACAATTACTGAAGCCCAGGTGCCGGGAGCCCATGCTAAGCAACAAGAGAAAGCACTGTAATTAGAAACCTGTGCCCTGCAACTAGAGAGTAGCCCCCGCGCGCTGCAAATGGAGAAGGCCCATGCACAGCAACCAAGACCCAGGGCAGCCATAAATAAATCAATCCGTAAAAAAAGGCCACCTAAATCCAGAAATATTTCCCCAATTGTATCTCCGTGATTACACTTCTTTGAAACTCGCCTCAGCAGCCTCTCCTGTTCTGTCTTCACACTTCATGAAACAGTATTTTCCATGCAATACTTTGCAAACTGCTTTTTACCCTGACAGCCGTATATTTCTAATTACTCCAAGCCGAGGGTGTGTGCTGCATTTTATTTTGCTTTATCTTTATGACTGGATAAATCAATTTTAATGTCACGCCTTTAAAAATCTGGCTTCTTCCAGCTGGAAACAGATGTTTTGTTTTCTTGATGATACTTTAACGGGTCGTTCTTTGAAAGAGGCGCCAGTGGTAAGACAGGGTCCGTAAACTCTATCTTACATGGTGCTTCAAACCTGTACATCACCTAACACATTAAAACAGCAAAAAACAAAACATCTCCCTGACTTAATGAAGAAAAATAGCCCACAGACAAGGGACCATAAGATCAAAAAGAAAGAGCTTGATTACATGCTCTAAAGATACAAGAGACTGTATCTTTTACATAAAAATTTTATTTTGTACTGGAATATAGCCAATTAACCATGTTGTGACAGTTTCAGCGGCACAGCAGAGTGACTCAGCCATATATACACATGTACACATCCTCCCTCTGGTGGCTCAGACCATAAAGAATCTGCAGGAGACCCGGGTTCAGTTCCTGGGTCAGGAAGATCTCCTGGAAAAGGGAATGAAAACCCACTCCAGTATTCTTCCCTGGAGAGACCCATGGGCAGAGGGGCCTGGTGGGCTACAATCAATGAGGCTGCAAAGAGTTGGACAAGACAGAGGGACTAACACATTCTCCCCCAAATTCTTCTCCCATCCAGGCTGCCACATAACATTGAGCAGAGTTCCCTGTGCTATACAGTAGGTCCTTGTTGGTTATCCATTTAGAATATAGCAGTGTGTTCATGTCTATCTGAAACTCCCTAACTATCCTTTCCCCCACGCCTTTACCCCTGGTAACCATGAATTCCTTTTCTAAGTCTACGAGTCTGTTTTCAGTTTTGTAAATGAGTTCATTTGTATCATTTCCTGTTAGATTCTGCATATAGAGGAGAGCATACCATATTTCCCTTTCTCTGTTTGACTTACTTCACTCAGTATGACAATCTCTAGATCCATCCATGTTACTTCAAATGGAGATTGTACCTTTTTAAAAGATTTCAAAGTAATACATGCTAATTGTAGCAAATTAGGAAAATGAAAATAAGTAAAAAGATGATCAGTATTCTTGCCTGGAAAAAAATCTCATTACCAGAGGAGCCTGATGGGCTACACTGCATAGAGTTCCAAAGAGTCAGACATGACTGAGTATGTGCACCCACAAAAAAAGATGATTAAGCATCAGCTACAAATATTCCACTCATATGTAAGTTTTTTTTTTAATATAAAATAATTTTGGTGTTTTCTTGTTTCACTTTACATTGTGTACCTGTGGAATCTATCTACCTACCTATCTATCTATCATCTGTCCCTTTGTCAATGTCAGACTATATTGTAAATAGTTTCCTTTATTTTTCATCTGACAATACATTATAGATCGCTTTAACAGGATAACTTTCAGGTGATCCTTTTCTTTTCTCCCATTCTCTTCCATAGAATGGCCTGATAGCTCTTTAATACAGTGCATTCATTTACTTTGAATTATTAGATATGTTTTTTATAAGTGTTTTGTGAACCACCTTGTTCTAAGTGCAACTGGTTGATGAGGGATTTTAATTGAGAAAACTTCAAGGCAGAAAGAGAAAGCATAAGCAAAATGACCAGAACTAGAGAAGTAGAAACAAGCTAATAGGTTTTGAAATTTTTTTCCTGATTTTTAAATAAAAACAAAACCCAACCACTCTAATTCCCAACTTGTCTCTGAGCTCTTGTGATTTATATTTCAATTCAACTTCAACTATTCATAAAATTGCTATTGTATATGTACTCCTGTGGGTGACACATGGACCTGAGTTAAGAGTAAAAATGTCTGTCTTGAAAGGATAAAGAAGATGTGGTACAGAATGTACAATGGAATATCACTCAACCCTAAATAAAGAATGAAATAATGCCATTTGTAGCAACATGGATGGACCTAGAGATCATTATACCAAGTGAAGTCAGGCAAGAAAGACAAATATCATGCGATATCACTTATATGTCAACCTAAAAAAAGATACACAAATAAACTTATATACAAAAACAGAGATAGGCTAACAGACATAGAAAACCAATCACTGGTTACCAAAAGGGAAACAAGGGAGGGAAGGGATAAATCAAAAAGTTGGGGCTAACAGATACACACTGCTGCTGCTGCTACTGCTGCTAAGTCGCTTCAGTCATGTCTGACTCTGTGCGACCCCACAGACAGCAGCCCACCAGGCTCCCCCATCCCCGGGATTTTCCAGGCAAGAGCACTGGAGTGGGTTGCCATTTCCTTCTCCAATGCGTGAAAGTGAAAAGTGAAAGTGAAGTCACTCAGTTGTGTCCAACTCTTAGCGACCCCATGGACTGTAGCCCATCAGGCTCCTCCGTCCATGGGATTTTCCAGGCAAGAGCACTGGAGTGGGGTGCCATTGCCTTCTCCAGATACACACTACTACATATAAAATAGATAACAACAAGAACCTACTGTACAGCCCAAGGAACTATGCTGCATATTTTATAATAATCTACAAGGAGAAAGATTCTGAAATTGATTATATATATATGTATGTATGTGTGTGTGTGTGTGTGTGTGTGTATATATATATATCTGAGTCACACTGCTATAAACCTGAAACTAATACAACATTATAAATTAACTACACTTTAATTTAAAAATGTCTATCTTTTCTAGCTTCTATGCATGTAAGACATTTTTGTTTTTGAGTCTACAGATGTTTAAAACAATTAAGGGGTTGAAACGTGATAGGAGTATTCCAAGTGTGTCCCCCCACCTGGGAGCTTGTTAGAAACACAAACTCTCCAGACTGATTAAATCTAAAATTCCGAGAGTGGGCCTAGCAATCTGTGTTTTAACAAGCCCTCCAGGGTGATTCTGGTAAGTGTTAAAATTTAAGAACCACTCCTGTAGGGCAACTGAGAAATTAAAAATTAAAACAGTCTAATGATAGAACAGAATGTTCATTCCATCCATCATCACTAACAAAATCACTGACCATGTATTCAGTTCAAGATACAGGACACTGAGCACCCCACCGGGCACAGAGACTAATATTCATCATCATTCCTGTTGTATATAGTTGGTTTTTTATTAATGGAGAGAATGTAGGATCTATGAGCTTATTAATAATTGCATTTCTTTTTTAAATATTTATTTATTTAGTTTTGGCTGAGGCAGGCTTACTTGATCCATAGCATGTGGGATCTTAGTTCCCTGATCAGGGATTGAAATCACCTCCCTCGCACTGGAAGGCAGATTCTTGACCACTGGACCACCAGGGAAGTCTCTGTAATATAGCTCTTGTTTTCTTACAAAGTCAGACAGAATTACCTCTCTGTGTTTCCAAAATTTACTTCAGGGACTTCAGATTACAAAGGTCCAAACATTGTGGACTTTCCACTGGGGTAACCTGTGCAAAGGGAAATAAAAATTTCCCCCTACAAAGCTGAAAGGACAGACTTCAGCCTATGTCTTCACATCACTTTGAGTTGTTGCCTCTGTCAAAACCCCAGAAGCACCTCTAAAGTGAAATCACAGGAAACATTTGACATGGTGATGTTTGGAAACTTAAAACTGACCACCTCCCCCAACCCCAGCCCCTGTTGGATGCAAAATTAACCTTTATGAACTGCCACTCCAAAAGAGGTGAACATTTGGGGCTTCCCTAGTGACTCAAACAGTAAAGAATCTGTCTGCAATGCAGGAGATCTGGGTTTGATCCCTGGATCAGGAAGATCCCCTGGAGAAGGGAATGGCAACCCACTCCAGTATTCTGGCCTGGAGAATTCCATGGACAGAGGAGCCTGGTGAACTATAGCCCATAGAGTCACAAGGAGTCAGACACGACTGAGCAACTAATGCTTCTCACTGGGGTCATAGTCCCCTTCAAGCCTTCATAAAAACATGCTGAGCGGAAAAGGCATCGACTATGTAATTCTGAAGAGGGATGGAATGTGGCTGCCTGGCCTGAAAAGAGTATGTGAATCAACCTGGAATCTATAGATGGGAAGAAACTGGGCTGATCAATCTTTATTCCCAGGCAATCAAGCAAGGTAGCATCTTTAGTTCTCTCCACCGACGACTCATAAAATAGAGGTATTGATCAAGGGGTCTAAATTTGTCATTTTGACTATAAAAGCAATTTGTTTTTGTGGAATGGTCATAAAAGATGAATGCATTTGGGTTCCGAACTTCAAAAACTATTCCTCTGGATAACTTTGCAAGGTTTTGCCGCAGATTTCTTTGGGAAGTTACCAAGCTGTTTTCAAGTATTTTTATGGGTATGTGTGTGTAAAGTACTTTAGGTGATTTAAGTACCTACCAACACATCTGGAAGCGTATTTCATACAGAAGATCATACTTTTCAATCCTCTGAAAGACATAAGCTAGCATTTATCAAGGGTTCCCTACTTTGTGTCAGGCATATTATGAGGATTTTGCTTATAATTCCTGATTTAATGTATCCTCCTGATAACTCTATGCGTGGGATATTTGGGTTTTTGTCTTTATTTTTTGGGTGAGGAAAACATTTGCTACAACAGTGATGTAATGTGCCTAAGGACACATAGCAAGGAAGCCAATAATGGACTCAGGGCTGTTCCTTTCGAAATCCTGTATTCCTTAACAAGGTTAAAAGTATTGTGGAAAATGTACATGCGGGTTTCAGGCCACATAGACCACAGGCAAAGATGTATACAATTTTAGAAACAGCTTCTTTCCTCTAAAACGGACATTTATGAAACAAGTTGCTCCTTCACTGAGCTAAAACCTGGCCGATACGCTGTCTTCATTAGCACATTTTGTCCCTAGAAAAGTAGAGGAAGATTGTAATTTGTAGTGAGAGTTTGGAGGTAAACAGCAGTATATGTAAACGTACATCCGTAAATGATCCTGGTGGCTCAGATGGTAAAGAATCTGCCTGCAGTGCAAGACACCCGAGTTCAAAGCCTGAGTCAGGAAGATCCTCTAGAGAAGGGCATGGTAACCCACTCCAGTATTCTTGCCTGGAGAATCCTATGGACAGAGGAGCCTGGTGGGCTATAGTCCATGGAGTCCCAAAGAGTCAAGACACAACTGAGCAACCAACACTTTCAGCCATACATGTAAAGGTACATCAGTAAATGAACAGAGAACTAGTCTGCAGTGTAAGAAGGAAAAAGTAGAATGAAATAGAGATGATAAGTCATGAGGACCCAGAGAGTCAGAGATGAGAAAGCAGGTAATCGAGAATTTTCAGGACCTGTGAAAGCTGAGCATGTGTCTTCCACTAATTTGTAACAATCTGGATCTTCACCATAAATCCTCCATGACATAAACAAGCATTTGTAAATTTTCCCTTGTGATCAAATAGACACTTAACCAGGATATAAGCTACTGTCTATGAGCAACAAGGAAGCAGATATTAAATCTTTCTTTTTCACCATTGTTTACACATGCCTAGTATAACACCTGGCACATCACAGGTACTCCAACAAAAACAGACCAATGAGTGAATTAACTCCTTAAATATATGTTGTTAGAAACTACATTCCTGTGCAAACAACACACAAGCCAACTCTATCCCCAAGCTGTGCCTTTTTGGGTGAAACTCTGGAGACTTAACACAAGGCTTTTCAAAATGGAAGGACTAGCAAAGTGAATCACTTAATCCTTTTTTTTTTTTTTTTCTTTTTTCCCTTTCAAAGACCTCTCTTCTGGGGAGTTTCCTGGTGGACTAGTGGTTAGGACTCCAGGATTTCACTGCCATGGTCTGGGTATAATCCTTGACTAGAGAACTGAGATCCCACAAGCCCTGTGGTGTGGCCAAATATTTATCTATATCTATCTATCTATACACAGATATAGGTATATATATGATAGATATAGATATATATCTATATATGTAGATGGGCTTCCCTGGTGGCTCAGATGATAGAGAATCTGCCTGTAATATAGGAAATGGGGGTCCTATCTCTGGGTTGGGAAGGTCCTCTGGAGAAGGAAATGGCAACCACTCTAGTATTACTGCCTGGAGAATTCCATGGACAGAGGAGCCTGATAGGCTACAATACACAGGGTCACAAAGAGTTGGACACGACTAAGTAACTAACACACACACACACACACACACACATCTGGTAGCTCAGTTGTAAAGAATCCACCTGCCAATTCAGGAGACACAAGAGACGCAGGTTCAATCCCCAGGTCAAGAAGGAGTCAGACACGATTGAATGACTGAGCATGCATACTTCCCTTCTAACAGTTCTGATTCCTGTGTTAATTCAGGTCAATGGATGACAGAGTTGTTTCTCAATGCTAATCCTTCAAAGACATCTGCAGTATAGTAGAGGATTCTGGGATACAGTAGTTCTCAAAATTGTAGAAATACTATAGGGACATGTATGCATATAACAACATGTATGCATAGATACTTTCTCTTCTAACATGTTACCTATTACTTTGCTGAGTGCTCGCTCTGGTCCAGGCCTAGTGGTGCTTTAAGTAATTTATTATGTTTGATTCTCACATCAATCCATCACGCCGGTGAGGCAGGTGTGATTATTCTCTTGTTCAGTTCAGTTCAATCGCTCAAAGAGTTGTGTCTGACTCTATGACCCCGTGAACTGCAGCATGCCAGGCCTTCCTGTCCATCACCAACTCCTGGAGTCTACCCAAATCCATGTCCATCAAGTTGGTGATGCCATCCAACCATCTCATCCTCTGTCGTCCCCTTCTCCTCCTGCCCTCAATCTTTCCTAGCATCATAGTTTTTTCAAATGAGTCAGCTCTTTGCATCAGATGGCCCAAAATATTGGAGTTTCTGCTTCAACATCAGTCCTTCCAATGAACACCCAGGACTGATCTCCTTTAGGATGGACTGGTTGGATCTCTTTGCAGTCCAAGGGACTCTCAAGAATCTTCTCCAACACCACAGTTCAGAAACATCAATTCTTCAGCAGGCTGTACAAACTAAAGCTCAAAGGTAAAATATTTTGCATATTAAGTTCAAGGATAATAAGTAGAATCACTGGTGCCAAGTGATGTCCCTGGCACCAAAGTGTGTAGGGCTGACATCTGGCTCACTTTCCTTTTGTGCAGACTAAACTGGTGTCTCTACTGACCCACTGTTCAAAGTAGAAAGGATTTGGTGACAGCCACACCAAACATTGGGTCACACCAGCAGGTGAAAATTCCATCAACGTGCACAGCTCACGTTGACCATATTTAACCTACTGGCCACAACAGGGCAAAGACTAAATCATACAATATCTCTACTGGCTCAGTCTGCTGGGCCATCTTGTCCAGCTCAGGTATCAGACTATCAGACTGAGATATTTTCTGGAATGTGTGACATTGGCCTCATGAGGTTAGCACCACAGTCTAGCTTTTAAATATCTGAGAGAGGACAGAAAAAGAGAGAAAGGACTTTCTTGGTGGTCCAATGGTTAAGAATCTGCCTTCCAATGCAGAGACAAAGGTTCAATCTGTGGCTTGGGAACTAAGATCCCACACATTATGAGGCAACTAGGTCCATGCATCACAACTATGCAGTTTGTGCTCTAAAGCCCAGGATCCACAACCAGAAAAGCCACTTTAATGAGAAGCCCAAACACCACAACTGGAGAGTAGCCCCTATTCACCACAACTAGAGAAAGCCTGTGAACAGCAACAAAGACCCAGAGCAGCCAAAAATAAAATAAAGCAAATAGTTTTCATCTTTTTTGAAGGGCTATACAGTTCTATTCAAGAATTTTTTCTTTTTTTTTTTTTTCTTTTTTTAAATTTTTATTTCAACTTTATTTTGCTTTATAATACTGTATTGGTTTTGCCATACATTGACATGAATCAGCCATGGGTGTACATGAGTTCCCAATCCTGAACCCCCCTCCCACCTCCCACCCCATATCATCTCTCTGGATCATCCCCATGCACCAGCCCCTGTATACAGCATCCTGTATCCTGTATCGAACATAGACTGGCGATTCATTTCTTACCGGATAGTATACATGTTTCAATGCCATTCTCCCAAATCATCCCACCCTCTCCCTCTCCCACAGAGTCTAAAAGTCCGTTCTATACATCTGTGTCTCTTTTGCTGTCTCGCATAGAGGGTTATCATTACCATCTTTCTAAACTCCATATATATGTGTTAGTATACTGTATTGGTGTTTTTCTTTCTGGCTTACTTCACTCTGTATAATAGGCTCCAGTTTCATCCACCTCATTAGAACTGATTCAAATGTATTCTTTTTAATGGCTGAGTAATACTCCATTGTGTATATGTACCACAGCTTTCTTATCCATTCTTCTGCTGATGGACATCTAGGTTGTTTCCACGTCCTGGCTATTATAAACAGCGCTGTGATGAACACTGGGGTACACATGTCTCTTTCAAATCTGGTTTCCTCAGTGTATATGCCCAGCAGTGGGATTGTTGGGTCATAAGGCAGTTCTATTTGCAATTTTTAAAGGAATCTCCACACTGTTCTCCATAGTGGCTGTATTAGTCTCCATTCCCACCAACAGTGTAAGAGGGTTCCCTTTTCTCCACACCCTCTCCAGCATTTATTGCTTATAGACTTCTGGATTGCTGCCATTCTGATTGGTGTGAAATGGTACCTCACTGTGGTTTTGATTTACATTTCTCTGATAATGAGTGATGTTGAGCATCTTTTCATGTGTTTGTTAGCCATCCATATGTCTTCTTTGGAGAAATGTCTATTTGGTTCTTTCGCCCATTTTTTGATTGGGTCATTTATTTTTCTAGACTTGAGCTGCATAAGTTGCTTGTGTATTTTTGAGATTAGTTGTTTGTCACTTGCTTCATTTGCTATTATTTTCTCCCATTCAGAAGGCTGTCTTTTCACCTTGCTTATATTTTCCTTTGTTGTGCAGAAGCTTTTAATTTTAATTAGATCCCATTTGTTTATTTTTGCTTTTATTTCCAATATTCTGGGAGGTGGATCATAGAGGATCCTGCTGTGATTTATGTCGGAGAGTGTTTTGCCTATGTTCTCCTCTAGGAGTTTTATAATTTCTGGTCTTATGTTTATATATTTAATCCATTTTGAGTTTATTTTTGTGTATGGTGTTAGAAAGTGTTCTAGTTTCATTCTTTTACAAGTGGTTGACCAGTTTTCCCAGCACCACTTTAATCCATTGTATATTCTTGCCTCCTTTGTCGATGATAAGGTATCCATAGGTGTGTGGATTTATCTCTGGGCTTTCTATTTTGTTCCATTGATCTATATTTCTGTCTTTGTGCCAGTACCATACTGTCTTGATGACAGTGATTTTGTAGTACAGTCTGAAGTCAGGCAGGTTGATTCCTCCAGTTCCATTCTTCTTTCTCAAGATTGCTTTGGCTATTTGACGTTTTTTGTATTTCCATACAAATTGTGAAATTATTTGTTCTAGCCCTGTGAAAAATACCACTGGTAGCTTGATAGGGATTGCACTGAATCTGTAGATTGCTTTGGATAGTATACTCATTTTCACTATATTGATTCTTCTGATCCATGAACATGGTATATTTCTCCATCTACTAGTGTCCTCTCTGATTTCTTTCATCAGTGTTTTATAATTTTCTATATATAGGTCTTTAGTTTCTTTAGGTAGGTATATTCCTATTTTATTCTTTTCGTTGCAATGGTGAATGGAATTGTTTCCTTAATTTCTTTTTCTACTTTCTCATTATTAGTGTATAGAAATGCAAGGGATTTCTGTGTGTTGATTTTATATCCTCAACTTTACTATATTCATTGATTAGCTCTAGTAATTTTCTGGTGGAGTCTTTAGGGTTTTCTGTGTAGAGGATCATGTCATCTGCAAACAGTGAGAATTTTACTTCTTCTTTTCCAATTTGGATTCCATTTATTTCTTTTTCTGCTCTGATTGCTGTGGCCAAAACTTCCAGAACTATGTTGAATAGTAGTGGTGAAAGTGGGCACCCTTGTCTTGTTCCTGACTTTAGGGGAAATGCTTTCAATTTTTCACCATTGAGGATAACTGTGGATTTGTCATATATAGCTTTTATTATGTTGAGGTATGTTCCTTCTATTCCTGCTTTCTGGAGAGTTTTTATCATAAACGGATGTTGAATTTTGTCATAGGCCTTCTCTGCATCTATTGAGATAATCATATGGCTTTTATTTTTCAATTTGTTAGTGTGGTGAATTACATTGATTGATCTATGGATATTGAAGAATCCTTGCATCCCTGGGATAAAGCCCACTTGGTCATGGTGTATGATCTTTTTAAAGTGTTGTTGGATTCTGATTATTAGAATTTTGTTAAGGATTTTTGCATCTATGTTCATCAGTGATATTGGCCTGTAGTTTTCTTTTTTTGTGGCATCTTTGTCAGGTTTTGGTATTAGGGTGATGGTGGCCTCATAGAATGAGTTTGGAAGTTTACCTTCCTCTGCAATTTTCTGGAACAGTTTGAATAGGATAGGTGTTAGCTCTTCTCTAAATTTTTGGTAGAATTCAGCTGTGAAACCGTCTGGACCTGGGCTTTTGTTTGCTGGAAGATTTCTGATTACAGTTTCAATTTCTGTGCTTGTGATGGGTCTGTTAAGATTTTCTATTTCTTCCTGGTTCAGTTTTGGAAAGTTGTACTTTTCTAAGAATTTGTCCATTTCTTCCACGTTGTCCATTTTATTGGCATATAATTGCTGATAGTAGTCTCTTATGATCCCTTGTATTTCTGTGTTGTCTGTTGTGATCTCTCCATTTTTATTTCTAATTTTATTTATTTTATTTTTCTCCCTTTGTTTCTTGATGATTCTGGCTAATGGTTTGTCAATTGTATTTATCCTTTCAAAGAACGAGCTTTTGGCTTTGTTGATTTTTGCTATGGTCTCTTTTGTTTCTTTTTCATTTATTTCTGCCCTAATTTTAAGATTTCTTTCCTTGTACTAACTCTGGGGTTCTCCATTTCCTTCTTTTCTAGTTGCTTTAGGTGTAGAGTTAGGTTATTTATTTGACTTTTTTCTTGTTTCTTGAGGTATGCCTGTATTGCTATGAACTTTCCTCTTAGCACTGAGTTTATAGTGTCCCACAGGTTTGGGGTTGTTTTGTTTTCATTTTCATTCATTTCTATGCATATTTTTATTTCTTTTTTGATTTCTTCTGTGATTTGTTGGTTATTCAGAAGCATGTCGTTCAGCCTCCATATGTTGGAATTTTTAATAGTTTTTCTCCTGTAATTGAGATCTAATCTTATTGCATTATGGTCAGAAAAGAGGCTTGGAATGATTTCAATTTTTTTGAATTTATCAAGGTTAGATTTATGGCCCAGGATGTGATCTATCCTGGAGAAGGTTCCGTGAGCACTTGAGAAAAAGGTGAAATTCATTGTTTTGGGGTGAAATGTCCTATAGATATCAATTAGGTCTAACTGGTCTATTGTATCATTTAAAGTTTGTGTTTCTTTGTTAATTTTCTGTTTAGTTGATCTGTCCATAGGTGTGAGTGGGGTATTAAAGTCTCCCACTATTATTGTGTTATTGTTAATTTCCCCTTTCATACTTGTTAGCATTTGTCTTACATATTGCGGTGCTCCTATGTTGGGTGCATATACATTTATAATTGTTATGTCTTCTTCTTGGATTGATCCTTTAATCATTATGTAGTGGCCTTCTTTGTCTCTTTTCACAGCCTTTGTTTTAAAGTCTATTTTATTGGATATGAGTATTGCTACTCCTGCTTTCTTTTGGTCTCTATTTGCATGTAATATCTTTTTCCAGCCCTTCACTTTCAGTCTGTATGTGTCCCTTGTTTGGAGGTGGGTCTCTTGTAGGCAGCATATATAGGGGTCTTGTTTTTGTATCCATTCAGCCAGTCTTTGCCTTTTGGTTGGGGTATTCAACCCATTTATGTTTAAGGTAATTATTGATAAGTATGATCCCATTGCCATTTACTTTATTGTTTTGGGTTCAGGTTTATATGCCCTTTTTGTGTTTCCTGTCTAGAGAATATCCTTTAGCATTTGTTGGAGAGCTGGTTTGGTGGTGCTGAATTCTCTCAGCTTTTGCTTGTCTGTAAAGCTTTTGATTTCTCCTTCATATTTGAATGAGATCCTTGCTGGGTACAGTAATCTGGGCTGTAGGTTATTTTCTTTCATCACTTTAAGTATGTCTTGCTATTCCCTCCTGGCCTGAAGCATTTCTATTGAAAGATCTGCAGTTACCCTTATCAGAGTCCCCTTGTGTGTTATTTGTTGTTTTTCCCTTGCTGCTTTTAATATTTGTTCTTTGTGTTTGATCTTTATTAATTTGATTAACATGTGTCTTAGGGTGTTTTACCTTGGGTTTATCCTGTTTGGACCTCTCTGGGTTTCTTGGACTTGAGTGATTATTTCCTTCCCCATTTTAGGGAAGTTTTCAACTATTATCTCCTCAAGTATTTTCTCATGGTCTTTCTTTTTGTCTTCTTCTTCTGGTACTCCTATAATTCGAATGTTGGAGCGTTTCATATTGTCCTGGAGGTCTCTGAGATTGTCCTCATTTCTTCTAATTCGTTTTTCTTTTTTCCTCTCTGATTCATTTATTTCTACCATTCTATCTTCTATTTCACTTATCCTATCTTCTGCCTCTGATATTCTACTATTTGTTGCCTCCAGAGTGTTTCTGATCTCATTTATTGCATTATTCATTATATATTGACTCTTTTTTATTTCTTCTAGGTCCTTGTTAAACCTTTCTTGCATCTTCTCAATCCTTGTCTCCAGGCTATTTATCTGTGATTCCATTTTGACTTCAAGATTTTAGATCATTTTCACTATCATTATTTGGAATTCTTTCTCAGGTAGATTCCCTATCTCTTTGTCTTTTGTTTGGTTTGGTGGGCATTTCTCCTATTCCTTTACCTGCTGAGTATTCCTCTGTCTCTTCATCTTGGTTATATTGCTGCATTTGGGGTGGCCTTTCTGTATTCTGGGAATTTATGGAGTTCTCTTTATTATGGAGTTTCCTATCAGTGGCTTGTCAAGATTTCTTGGTTAGGGAAGCTTGTGTTGGAGTTCTGTTGCGTAGAGCTGGATTTCTTCTCTCTGGAGTGCAATGAAGTGTCCAGTAATGAGTTATGAGACATCTATGGTTTTGGAGTAACTTGAGCTGCCTGTATATTGAAGCTCAGGGGTGTGTTCCTGTGTTGCTGGAGAATTTGCGTGGTATGTCTTGCTCTGGAACTTCTTGGCCCTTGGGTGGTGCTCGGTTTCAGTGTAGGTATGGAGGCATTTGATGAGCTCCTATCGATTAATGTTCCCTGGATTCAGGAGTTCTCTGATATTCTCAGGATTTGGACTTAAGCCTCCTGCTTCTGGTTTGCAGGTTTGTTTTTTTTTACAGTAGCCTCAAGACTTCTCCATCTATACAGTACCGATGATAAAACATCTAGGTTAAAGATGAAAAGTTTCTCCAGATTGAGGGACACTCAGAGAGGTTCACTGTTTTTGAAGACAATGATCTGCTTTTCTGGGTGCCTGATGTCCTCTGCCAGCATTCAGAAGTTGTTTTGTAGAATTTACTCAGCGTTGAAATGTTCTTTTGATGAATTTGTGGGGAAGAAAGTGGTCTCCCCGTCCTATTCCTCCACCATCTTAGGACCTTCCAGCAAATAGTTTTTAAAAGAAAAGTGACATTAACTGAGATGTAAAGAATAAGCTGGATGCTGCTTGATAAATAGCAAGGGGCCAGCAAAGATGAAGGCCCTGGTGTAGAAATTGCTTGGTGTTCCAGGAACCTCAAAAAAGGTCACTGTGACTGGACGTTCCTGGGTGATGAGAAAGTGGGATGCTGGATTTAAGTAGGCATCTCCCATCGCCCATCCTTGTGTTAACTCACTTTGTGTATATGACCCTTCATGAGGCAGGGCCTACTGGAACAAGCTTGCCTTTGCAAACTGCTTCCTCAATTCAGGGCATATAGGAAAGAACACACACAAAACACAGAGAGGGAAAATAAAGGGGTTGTAACAACCGAGGATGAGATGGCTAGATGGCATCATGGGCTCGATGGACGTGAGTCTGAGTGAACTCCGGGAGATAGTGATGGACAGGGAGGCCTGGTGTGCTGCGATTCATGGGGTCGCAAAGAGTCGGACACGATTGAGCAACTGAACTGAACCGAACTGAACTGATCTTCTCAAAAAAAGTGGATTTTGCTTGGACTCTGTCCAGGACAGTGTTTTCAATGCCCCTTCTTTATAACAAATGCTGTTTTTTGTCCTCTTTCCTCTCTAAAATGAAATTCATACATAACAAGATTATCTACATGCATAATTCAAAAGAAATATAATGACTTATCCATAAGGTAATGAACCCATGAAAGGAAAGTGATTTTGAATGAAACAATATGCATTTTCAATGTGAAGATGCGCCAACATGACTACTCTGAAAGGCACAATGAAATCATCAAAGGCTTTAGCCATTGGAAGAGATATCATAAATGTGGTACCATACAAAGTGATAGACTTCTCTAGAAAGCTTAATAACTTTTGAAACTGCTCTGAACTCAACAGAATGCAATCTTATCTTCATTTGTCCAGTGACTGCATTCCCCAAATTTGGTGTATATTGAAATGATGCAAAATATTGTATTTATATATCAATGGTATCAAGCAGCAAGACCCACTATTTATATATAAGCTTCTCTATCTATCATCAGACTTCCCTGATGGCTCGTCAGTAAAGAATTTGCCTGCAATGCAGGAGCTGCAGGAGACGTGGGTTCGATTCCTGGGTCGGGAAGATCCCATGGAGGAGAGCATGGCAACCCACTCCAGTATTCTTACCTGGAGAATTTCATGGCCAGAGGAACCTGGCGGGCTTCAGTCCATCGGACTGCAAAGAGTCAGACACGGCTGAAGTGACTTGAGCACGCATCTATCATTACCACTGTCCTGTACAGTATTTGAAAACTGACTCGATTCTCTGTTGGATGGACAGCCCCATCCCATCACTACAGGAGATTAAACATCCCTGGTCTTTGTCCACTAAACATGAATGGCATCTCCCAGCAAGTATGTTGACCAAAAATAATGCCTCCCACACGTTATGTGGTGTGTGCATGTGTATCCGTGTTTGCATGCAGTGGTGGTGGGGGGACTGTTAGAAAAATCTGTGGGGCTGTGGGTTTTGGTTCGGGACTCACCATGCTGAGAAGCGACACTCCTTGTGACCAGAATGATGAAGATATCAGCATGACTTCCTAAATTGTACATGACCAGGTGACCCACAGCCATATTTACATATATTTGTGTATTAATAAAGGAGAATGAAAACAGCATGATAAATGAAATGCTATATTCCTGAAAGGAAAAACTCATGATCTTAAAGATGTCTGTCCTCCAACCAATTAATCTATAAATTAATCACCAATCCAATCCACATATCAGTGGTATTTATTAGGGGATTTTCCAGACAATTTTTAAATCCACACGAAGGAAGAGGGATCTGTAAGAATAACCACCACAATTTTGTAAATGGTGAACCATTAGGGAGGACCTGTGGTGCCCACTATCAAAGACAGAAGTATGACATTCACATGATTAAAAGAGGGTGATATTTGCTTAATGGAGTGGGGACCAGGAATGAAACAAAATAGTGAGTCTAGAAATAGATGGACTGGATTCACATGCAGTGATCAGTACACACCAAAATCGGACATTTCACATCAGCAGGAAAATGAGATTAGTTATTCCATAAATGGTCTTAGAATATTTTGGATATCCAGGGCAGAACTGGTGGGGGGGCGGTTCTTTAAGGTGTCTGTGAGGTTAACAAGAAAAATGAGAAAATTTACATGAAAGTGTTATGGTAGAATAGGGACTTCCTGGTGGTGCAGTGAATGGCTAAGATTCAATGCTCCCAATGTGGGGGGCCTGGGTTCCATGCTGGTCAGGGAGCTAGATCCCACTTATCACAACTGAAGATCCCACGTGTGGCAACTAAGATTCGGCACAGACAATTTAATTATAAAATGAATTTGTTAAAAAAAATTACTAATACTGTTGGAATATAACATTAGATTCAATGTGAAGAATGACTGTCATCTCCAAATGAGCCAGTGTTGAAGTTCAGGATGAAAGGTTGCATGATAATTAAAGGTTTTAGTGCCCTGAGCATTCATTTTTCAAAAGATATTTTAGCTTCCTCTAAAAATGAAATAAAACATAATAAACTAATTAATAAAATATATGTATATTACAGAAATAAAATTATTATAAATAATTTATAGTTATATTATTATAGGAATATAAAAATAAATTATAATTATCTAATTAAATTAGTGGATCCACTGCACAAACACTAAATTAACTCCTGAAGTGTTGTCTCTCTGACTGTGAGTGATCCACACTTTGCTTCGGTAACAGTGTTGTTCCGATGTGGAGAATCTGGCCCAGGTTACTCGGACCTTGATCTTCCCATCACTCTCCGGGGCCAGTGGATGCCACTTGTTGCTCAGTTTTATGCTAAAGCTCACATTCTCTAAATTAATTAAGAGCACATCTCTGAGCTTGCCATGCTGAAATACCGTCAGGCATAGTTTCTCAACCTGGACATCTTGGGCCAAATAATTCTGTTTTGGGAATCCCTTCTGTGCACTGTAGGGTATTTAGCAGCTTACTGGGGTGGCATCTAACCACTGGATACCAGTAGCAAATCTGTCTCCTACAAAAAAAAATGCCCCTAAAATCTGCCAATCTATCCAAGCTGAGAACCACTGGAGTAAAATGCAATATTTGATTTCTTCTGGTGTTACCAAAAATGGGATCCAGCTGCTTGCCATTCAACAGTCAATAAAAGAGGCCAAGTTGGTGCAAAGGAAAATTTGCTTTATTCTGAATGCCAGCAACTGAGGGTCGCCAGCAACTGTCCAAAGGTTGACTCCCCCCACTGATAATTAGGGGTCAAGAGCTTTTACGTTACAGATGGAGGGAGGGGGGTCTATGCAGAAATAGTAGTCAGCTCTGACAGCCATCTTGAAATTGGTCATCAGTGGTCTGACCAGCATCATCTTGATTGTTTTAAGTACAGTTAATCTTCAGTTCCAGGGTCAGTCTGTTTCCATTTTCTTGAGGCCAATTCTTAGCATTGTGACAGCTATGCCATGCCTACAGTCTGGTCCTCATGTGGTTAACTTCTTCCACCTGGGGGGATTTCAGTATCTATAAGACAGCTCCCAAGATATGGCTCAGAATATTATCTTTAGCCCTTAAGAAGGAACTGAAGGTCCCTGACTATGGTTACTGACTAAACTACTACTATTTGGTTCCTTTGTTTTTGCATTTTCTCACTTCTCTGTTAACTTATTCTTTGGCTAAAGTTTTTACACAGACAAAAGGCAGACTGAGGACATGCGGGGCGGGGGCTGTAGGGTCCCGCTCCCCTTCACTGATGCCATATGAAAAGACTCTTCAGCTGTCTTAAGATTCCCCTTGTGCTTTACAAGCTTGACATGCTGAGATATTCTATGCTAACTCTCATAACTGCCCCTGGCTCAAATAGAGATGCCAAGGGAGAGATAAAAAATATATATATAATTTTTTAAAGTCTTGCCCTTTCTTCACTAGATCATCATCTTCTGTTCCAAAAGTATCTCCTCCTCTTAAACCTGGCCTCTGCCTCAAGGTCTAAGTTTGGAGAGCATCAGGTTAATATATATATATATACTGGACCAGACTGACAAGGCTGGGGTTTGTAGTGGCCTTTTATCTTTGGGCGGTTCAGAACATGCAGGCAAGTATTGCATCTGAAACTAGACAGAGGTACCCACAGTATCTTTCCATCCCACTTCCCAAAGCTTCTTGGCTGTGCTGAGAGAATTTCCCTCTTGGCCTCAAAACACATTTGGCTGTAAGGGATGCAGGATGCTGACTTCAAATTTTAGAATCTGAGCTTCATAAAGAAGTTTCCTTTGAACAAGACTGAAGGTACAATAAAATGCGACTACCTGCCCCTTCTTCATTTTTCAGTTTTTTAGAATTTGGTATTCTTCCCTGATAGCTTAGCAGGTAAAGAATCTGCCTGCAGCACAGGAGACACAGGAGCCATAGGTTCAATCCCTGGGTTGGGAAGATCCCCCGAAGAAGGAAAATGGCAACCCAGTCCAGTATTCTTGCCTGGGAAATCCCATGGACGGAGGAGCTTGGTGAGCTATAGTCCAAAGTGTAGCAAAGAGTTGGATACAACTGAGCAACTCTGCACACATGATTCTGCCCTCCAACATCACAATGACTTAAAATGTTAGAAATACATACAAACAGAAACCAACACATGTGAATGAGGACATATTTGCTGGCCACTGCTGGAGCAGAATTCATCATTTAATCCTCTCTGTTCTCTGCCCTCTGAGGGGTTTCCAGCGACTGCGTCTTCAATTTACATCCAGTTGGTTGGGGCCATCTCAAGAACTCAGTGTTGAGAACAACCTTTTCAGACAAGGATGGTCTGTCAGTAGCCTTTGAATCCTCAGCACCCAAAAAAGTACATGAAATGAATTTGATTTTATTTCGTTAAAAAGTCTGCTGAAAACCAGCCCTTATTATTAAGGGAAGCAGGAATAGATTCCACCATATGGATAAGCCCAGGCAAAGAAAAACAAAACCAAACCTCTATTTTGCTGCAAATTTAAGGACTCTATGTCTAAATTGGGAATAAAGAGAATGATCTCCTTTACTGGTTAAGTGTCTAGCCTGGAGATCAGAATCCAGGGTTTCTGGGAGGTTGGAATTCCAAAGATCACTACTGGCCTTCCTGTTGTTGTTTAGTTGCTTCAGTTGTGTCTGACTGTTTGCAACCCCATAGACTGTAGCCCGCCAGGCTCCTCTGTCCATGGGAGTTCCCAGGCAAGAATAACTGGAGTGGGTTGTCATTTCCTTCTCCAGGGGATTTTCCTGACCCAGGGATTGAGCCAGGGTCTCCTGCATTGGTAGGCAGCTTCTTTACCACTGACCCACCAAGGAAGCACCTCTTAAATATTTACTGAACTTCCAAGATGTCCCAGGTACTGGGGGTACAGGAATAAAACAATAAAAAGTAAAATAATATCAAATAAATGATCTAGGGTGTAGCTGAAGTCTAGAGATCTAATAGAACAGTTCCTATTGAACTAGAACTTAAGGAAGAGGTTAATACACAAAAAGATTTCCCCCAAACTATACAACAACCACCTATATAAAAACGTAAACCAGTTTGCAGAAGAGGTGAGGGATTCGGCCGAACAGCAAATACATGAAAAGATTTTCAATCTTAGTTTTGGTAAAGGAAATGGAAACTAAGCAGATACCAGTTTTCACCTATAATATTGTTAAATTTAAAAATTAACATTTACTAGGTGCATCGATTTTGGAAATGAGCTCTCATAGGTTCCTTGTGATAATGTTAATAGCCACACCTTTTTGTAAGGTGATTTGCAGGGTTTACTAAGATTAAAACTGTATACACCCTTGACCAAGTAAAATTGCTCTTGGGACTTTGCTGGCAGTCTGGTGGTTAGGAATCCACGTTTCCATTGCAGGGAGTATGTCTTTGATCCCTGGTTGGGAACTAACATCACACATGCTGTGAAACAGGGTAAAAAAAATAAGACTGCTCTTAGGTGGCTCCAGGGAGCCATTTCCCCCAATAGTCATACCATTCTGTACCCATCCCCTGCACACACACATACAGACATTGGACTTGACCATGACACTTGCTTTGGCCAATGGAACGTGAGGATGTATGAGGCAATGACAAGGCTTGCATCATTCCCTCTTGGAGACCTAAAAACTGCCAGGTTGTTATACTCCAGCCATACTGAGAGACCTCTGAGAGCGAACAAAGTGGTCTAGCTGATCAGCCAGAAGGAGGCCCCAGACCTACAGCCTTAGAACAACTGGGTCAGTTATATCCTAGCCATTCAGGCAATCCTAGCTGAGACCTCAGATGTCATGCCCCAGAGTTGAACCATCTCCACCATGGTTGTATCATTACTGCAGTGAGTGGAGTGGTGAAAAACAGATGCAGCCAGAATGTCTACCAATAGGGGAGGGATGAAGGGACCATGCTACATCCATTCTATAGACTCAAGTGTGAGGACCACGGTAGAAAAAATCTTACACCTGCCCATCTGAATACATACCATCCTTAGAGACTTCTCTGGTGGCTCAGAGGTTAAAGCGTCTGCCTCCAATGTGGGAGACCCGGGTTCAATCCCTGGGTTGGGAAGATCCCCTGGAGAAGGAAATGGCAACCCACTCCAGTATTCTTGCCTGGAGAATCCCATGGACGGAGGAGCCTGGTAGGCTACAGTCAGTGGGGTCGCAAAGAGTCGGACAGGACTGAGCGACTTCACTTTATGATAAATGGAAAACGGCAGCATTGTAGACAATCCTGGTGTTGTAAAAGTATATTCAAATCCTAAATAAATGCAAAGTAAATCTGTGTATGAGCAGGAAAAATGTGGAAGACTGCATTGGGCTGTTGATACGAGCTATTTCAGGAGGGTGGGAGGGGGGACATAGTGAGGTGGAGATTATTGCCTTTTTAAATCTGGTTTTTAAAGTAATGCAGTCATTACATAAACAAGTCTGGTGATTAAAGAAAATCTAATGAAAAAATGGGAGCTCAAACAGCATTTAAAAAAGATCAGCCTCTGAAAAAAATCAACATCAAAAAAAAAAAAACACAACAAATTGGGAGAGTAAAACTAAGGGTGCCTGCAAGAAGGTTCTTTCACAAATTTTAAATGAGCATTATTTTTTTTTTTTTGGCCAGCCTTAAATTCAGATTAATTCTGTGAAAAGTTTCAGTAGCCTTTTTCCACCTGGCTTTTCAAGATTCATTTAATATGATTATTTGGCATTTTTCCTAGCAAGTTCCACTGGAAAGGGCAAACATCTGGTTTTATCTCTGTGAACATATTTACTGTGTATGTGTCTGTGTGTTGCAGGCAGTGCACTAAATGATCAATTTAAATCCCTGTGCTCTGGAATTCAAATGACCTGGAAGCTTAAGAAAATATTTTGTCTTCTAAATATCATATACATGGAACAAATGATCCCAAAATGTTGCTGTCTGATACTTGTCATTGTGTTTCTTTTTTTGTAGGAAACTTCTGCATGTACAATAGAATCTAGACAAATTCATACCAATATGCTTGACTTTTTCCTTCCTTTGTCTAATACCATGGTTCTCCACTTTTCCTTCCTATTGAAAACTTCTAGAAGGCTTTGAAAATATACAAGTGCCTGGATCTCACCCAGAGATTTTGATATAATGTGGATGAAACCTCGGCATAAGCATTTGGGAAAGAAACCTCAGGTGATTTCAATCTGCACTCAACATTGAGAACCACTGATGCTACAAAGAGCATGAGTAATAATTATTCTCAATGAACACTTAACATATTTTTATCTTTTCTTTTGAATCCATGACAAATTGAATACTATTTCACAAGGTTTTAACATGAATTGTACTTTATGGGAGTTGAGTTGTTTGAAAATTGGTAAAAGAAATGATAATTTAATTAAAAAACTCTGCTAACCAGGAATATCATTTAATGTGAACACAAGTCCTGTGTGAATTACAAGAGGTTTTCAGAGGCTGGCATGTGTGTTTCCATATCAAAATATCAAAGCCTCACTTCATAGTAACACAAAACAGTGTTCAAGACTTGGTGCTATAATTAGGTTGGCATTTCATAGCTGTGTTGTAATGTTTAATCAAGTTGTAGCATTTCATTCACAAAATTCCTTCCACGAGGTAACCTCTGATTTAAAAATTAAAAAAAAAAATCTGTGTTTCACAACGATTTTTCTCTAATTTAGTTTGAACTTAACAAAACATATGTGGACAAGCTCACTTTAAAATCGTGAACTTAGAAAAGCACTGACATATATACAGCAGGTTTTGTAAAATAGATAGCTAGCAGGGACCTGCTGTACAGCACAGAGAACTCAGCTTGGTACTCTGTAATGACCTAGGGAAATGGGTTGGGGAGATGCGAGAGACGCTCAAGAGGGAGTGGGTACACGAATACATACAGCTGATTCACACTGTTGTACAGCAGAAGCCAACATGACTCTGTAAAGCAATTATACTCCAATTAAAAAGATACACAAAGACTCATGAACTTGCCCTGAACTGATCTTCACTCACTTCTTTACTCTTATAGGCATCTTTGAGCAGTTGATTTTCTGCCTCAAATGCTTCTAAACTCTTCCCCTGGACTGTACATTTCTCTGGGGGGACAGAAAGTTTGTGTTCACAGTGCTAGGCACAAAATAGGGTGATTAAATGCCTGCTCCCCTGGTTAATCATTCTTGCTCGGCAATTTTGTTTGCTATAAAATATCATCCCGTGCACTAGAAAGGTCGCCAAGATTCTGGCATATTTGAGGAAAAGTCATCAGCTCCCTGGGGTTTTGACAAGTAGTATATTTACTCTATGAGTGGTGAGGCAGACTTCATCTTGTTGCTTTTCTCAAAAGGTCTAATGTGTTCTCTTGTGACTCTTGGGTCTTCATTAACCCAGTATCAGCCCACCATAACAAAGAACCTCAGACTGGGTGACTTATAAAAACCAGACACTGATTTTTCATAGTTCTGGAAGCTGGAACTCCAAGATATCAGTGCCAGTAAGGTCAGGATCTGGTGAGAGACCTCTGCTAGATCTCAGCCTTCGTATTGTGTCCTCACATGGGTAAAAGAGAGATTCCTGGCCTTCTCTTGTGTATGCATGCATGCTAAGTCGCTTCTGCTGTGTCCAACTCTTTGCCAACCTATGGACTATAGCCCGCCAGGCTCCTCTGTCCATGGGATTCTCCAGGCAAGAATACTGGAGTGGGTTGCCATGCTCTCCTCCAGGGGGTCTTCCCAACCCAGGGACTGAACCTGTGTCTCTTATATCTCCTGTATTGGCAGGCAGGTTCTTTACTACTTGCACCACCTGGGAAGCCCTTAGAAAGAAAGTCAAGTCGCTCAGTCATGCCTGATTCTTTGCAACCCCACGGACAGTAGCCTGCACCAAGCTCCCCCCATCCATGGGGTTTTCAAGGCAAGAGTATTGGAGTGGGTTGCCATTTCCTTCTCCAGGAAGCTCTTATAAGGGCACCAATCCCAGTTGTGTGAGCTCCACCCTCATGAACTATTCACCCTCCAAAGGCCCCACCTCCTAATACCATCACACTAGTGATTACGACAATGACTTCTGGGGGTCATTTGGCCTTTGTGAAGTCAGCTTTCATGGATACAGTAAGGACGGAGGCACTAGCAGTCAGGCACTATCAGTGTTCGTCATCTGGGGACCCTGAAAGCTGTTGTCCCAGTGGACGAAACCCACTTCTGCATCTGCACATCCTCTTCCCTGGATGCATCCTCAGTGAACCCACGTGGGTCCACTGCCCATGGTTTACAGCCAGACCCAAGGGGTGGTGAGGGGCAGTTCTTTGCAGAGGGCACTGAAGACGCTCTCTAAATGCCTATGTATGCCCCTCGTGGTTGGCCAGGTGGGGAGGCTTGGAAGTGGGCCCAGGCTGATTGTGCCATGGGACACAGATTCCAAGGCAGAATCTGAGGACTTGCATCCAAAAATTCTGGATCCTAATGTGGCAGCCCAGGTAGTTACAAAGGTAGATTAGTCATGGTGGGAGGACAGAGCATCTTTCATTTATCAGTTTGTTTACTTGATTTATAGCTCTTGAGTATGGAGATTTATGTTGTGCGCAGCAGATGCTGAGGGTGCCCCCCACTCCTCGCATTCCCAGGCTTCCCCACTCAGGTGCACTCAGCCTGATTTCCAGTTGTCAAGACTGCATCTCTCTGCCTCGGGGCTTCAGGTTCCTGCTGGAGTCTGCTCTGCTGCCAGAACAGCAGGCGGAACATGAGAGGGATGGGTCTCCCAGGAGCAACTTCCAACAAAAGACCGATGGGCACTGGGACAGAAGTACTCCAGGTTCTCCACCCAGGGGTGTTCGCCCTCAGCTACCCCATCAGGGGAAATCTGCCATCATCCACATGACTGACACGCTTGATGACACCTTTTATTGGCTCTATGCCCTTCCTTGTCTTACTTCCCCTCCCCTTTTTGTCCACAAAATATACCTGCATTTCAATGCTTGTTTCAACTGCTGCTTTTGGGAGAATCCAAACCAAGATGGTGCACAAGCTCCATTTACGTACTTGTCCCAAGTCTACAAATGTAAGGGGGTGGGCCTGGTGTGACCACTTTGTCTCCCTCATCTTGACTCCTCACTTCAGCTAAATGAACGAGGTTGTGATTATCCCCATTTGAAAAGACTTTGAGCATGAAAGTCATTTGTCCAAAGCCCCAAACTAAGACGTAGGTAATAATTAAAAGTGTATATAATCTCATCTGTCCCTTACTTGCTGTGTATCCTTGTTCAAGTGGCATCTGATGCACAAGATGGAGATGATGGGGAAGTCATATCCATCTGAACTATTTACTAGGCTGTTGCCAAGGTCCAGGAAATGATGGCAGTGAGAGATCAGATACTCTATGAAGCGCTTTACTTCTCAGGATTATTAGATCCACACTGCCCTAACCTCAGGACAATGGAATTGGGTTCCCACCTCTTCTCTACCTCTTTATCAAATTCTTATTTCTTCTTCCCTTTCCTCTCTTCCCTTCTGAGACCTGAATGATAAGAATTAAGATTTCTTATTTTATGACAATAATAATTATCTAGACTCAAGTAAAAAATATAAGACAAAATTTTCTCCTTGAATGTCCCACTTTTTCAGTATAATTTCAGTTGAACAAAAACTAAGGTCTTTACTGTGGACTCACTGCTCTGCTAGAACCATGGAAACATCAGACATTAATGTCCCTAGTCAAAGAATCCAGGGGCTTCCCAGGTGGCTCAGTGGTAAAGAATCCACCTGACAATGCAGGAGACTCGAGTTCAATCTCTGGGTCAGGAAAATGCCCTGGAGAAGGAAATGGAAACCTCCTCCAGTATTCTTGCCTGGGAAATCCCATGGACAGAGGAGCCCGGCAAGCTATAGTCCAAAGGGTAGCAAAGAGTCAGACATGACTGAGAGACTAAACAAAGCCAAAGACTCCACTAGCTCTTGGGAATACATGTCATCTTTAATCAGTGTTTATTGGTTCTCAAACAGTATTTGAGCATCGAAAAACAAAAAAACACTATTACGTAAGATTCTGTCTTGTGTGCTTGCTAAGTTGCCTCAGCAGTGCCCAACTCTTTGTGACCCTGTGGATTGTAGTCCACCCGGCTTCTCTGTCCATGGAATTCTCCAGGCAAGAATACTGGAGTAGGTTACCATGCCCTCCTCCAGGGGATCATCCCAATCCAGGGATCAAACACATGTCTCTTAAATCTCCTGCATTGGCAGGTGGGTTCTTTACCACTAGCACTACCTGGGCCACCTAAGATATTATCTTATTTATTTAAAATAAAATGATCAGGGATACTTGTGAATGTATATGTGTCACGTGTATATGTTAAGTGACACACATTCCTTGGCCCTACAGTTTTGATAACTGCAGCTGTAAATGTTATTTGGCCTTTACCTTTTAAAGAACACCATTTTTATGTGCTATATTCCTGTGAGATCATTTGAGGGAAATTGGAATCATTAGGGTAGAATATAATTATCTCTTTAAAAACTTTTATTATTTTCTAAAATATGCAAATAGTATTCCTAAACAGTAGATGAGTTCATAATTACAGATACGCAAGCGGATTCTTAAAATCATCATTATAAAATCCCACCATCCAAAGAGAATCAAAATTTTGATACAGATTATTTTAAAACCTTTTGTATATAATACAACAGTTGTCCACATGACTAGCTGACCCATTCTTTCAGGACAGAGACTAAGCCCTCCTTCCCACTGCCTATCTGCTGAGAGAGAGAAAGCATATCTAGGCAACCAGAGGCCCATGGGGACAGAGGCTAAATCCATATGCCTCTTGAAATTATAGTAAGCAGATTCTTTCTTAAAATGCTTTGGACTTAAACGTATACCAAGGAAAGCTTTCCAACTATTTCATCATATCTAATGACCACACGATATTCTGTTTAATATAGCTACTATAATCCATTTGGTAAATTCGAATGATTGGGTATTTGAGCTTCTCTAGTATCAATCTACTATATACAATACTCATAAATAAATAAGTTTCTGCACTTGACATAATTTGCCAATCTGTTTGCTTCAGGTCTCTGGATACCCACTTGGCTTTGTAAGACCCATCAAAACATCAGTTCCTTCAACCTTCAGCTAGAATTTGCAGACTGATGACCCACAGATGTATTCTGTTTGTTCTAGATGATATTGTCACTATTTGAAAACTCCATCTGAATATATGAATGTCTTCTCTCTCAGAAAGAACTCTGGCCACTGTAGATCAGTAACCCCATATGGCAATAAGCAGCAGGGTCTGAGTTTCAGGGCCTCATTAGTCTGTACCCCAGTTTCCACAATATCCTCCTCCCCATACCCCGACTCACAATTTGTTTGCTCATTCATATCTCCTGCCTGCCCTCACTCCTCAGGCATTTCCATGTGACCATGGTGATCATCTGTTGGTCACCATGGATTTCTTAGTCATTGAATGGCACCTACCTGTGTTACCCTATAAGCACTGGAATCTGGGCTAAAATGCAACATCCCAACTCTAAATTTAAGAGATGTGTGACTTTAGACAACTGAGTTTCTCGAAGACTAAATTTGCCCTCTGATGATATAACTTCATTAACTCATGATCTTTACAAATATCAAATTAGATAACTCATGTTGAAAGCCCCTTGAATACAGCACAATCCCCAACAAATGTGCACCATGATTCTCAGCCCATGGGCAAAAGCTTCCTGTGTCATTAATATGTCCACTCTGAGTGCAAGATAAAAATGAGGGTAAGGATAGGGCAAGAAGGCCAATTAGACTATTAACCCACAGTAAAGAACTGGACATGGAACAACAGACTGGTTCCAAATAGGAAAAGGAGTATGTCAAGGCTGTATATTGTCACCCTGCTTATTTAACTTATATGCAGAGTACATCATGAGAAACGCTGGACTGGAAGAAACACAAGCTGGAATCATGATTGCCGGGAGAAATATCAATAACCTCAGATATGCAGATGACACAACCCTTATGGCAGAAAGTGAAAAGGAACTTAAAAGCCTCTTGATGAAAGTGAAAAAGAAGAGTGAAAAAGGTGGCTTAAAGCTCAACATTCAGAAAACAAAGATCGTGGCATCCAGTCCCATCACTTCATGGGAAATAGATGTGGAAACAGTGGAAACAGTGTCAGACTTTATTTTTCTGGGCTCCAAAATCACTGCAGATGGTGATTGCAGCCATGAGATTAAAAGACGCTTGCTCCTTGGAAGAAAAGTTATGACCAACCTAGATAGCACATTCAAAAGCAGAGACATTACTTTGTCGACTAAGGTCCGTCTAGTCAAGGCTATGGTTTTTCCTATGGTCACGTATGGATGTGAGAGTTGGACTGTGAAGAAAGCTGAGCACCGAAGAATTGATGCTTTTGAAGTGTGGTGTTGGAGAAGACTCTTGAGAGTTCCTTGGACTGCAAGGAGATCCAACCAGCCCATTCTGAAGGAAATCAGCCCTGGGATTCTTTTGGAAGGAATGATGCTAAAGCTGAAGTTCCAGTACTTTGGCCACCTTGTGCGAAGAGTTGACTCATTGGAAAAGACTCTGATGCTGGAAGGGATTGGGGGCAGGAGGAGAAGGGGACGACTGAGGATGAGATGGCTGGATGGCATCACGGACTCGTTGGACGTGAGTCTGAGTGAACTCTGGGAGATGGTGATGGACAGGGAGGCCTGGCGTGTTGCAATTCATGGGGTCGTGAAGAGTCGGACACGACTGAGCGACTGAACTGAACTGAACTGAACTGAAAGAATAACAAAACACCAAATTTACATTATTGGTGTCACCAACACTCATTGCCTGTTCACCAAAACCATTTCTTCTTATCTGTGGCACAGAGATAGACTACATTTCCCAAGCTGTCTTGCTGCATAGATGGTCATGTGACTGAGGTCAAGAGAATGTGAACATAACTGATGTATGCCACTGAGGTCCATCCCAACAGCCTCTCCCATGATCCTCACTGCTTTCTTCCTCCCTTCACTTCACCCTGATAACTCTGGTAACCTTGGAACCTATGTGCCAAAGGCAATGGGATGAAATTAGATTTGTCAATCTTTGCTTAGTGAGAGCTATCTATTAGCAATATCTGTTTGTATTTTACATGCAATAGAAATGAATGTCACGTGTATAAGCCATTATCAATTTGGGTGTGTTTGTTAACAATGTTTTTTTTTTAAGGGAGTTTTTCCAGTGGTCCAGTGGTTAGCACTCCACACTCTCATTGCTGAGGGACCAGGTTCAATTCCTGGGCAGGGAACTAAGATCCCACAAGCCAAACAGTTCCTCAAAAAAAAAAAAATGTTCCTAATAAAGAGTGTTAATGGAAATAACCAATAAACCTACTTGTAGTAGGAAGCGAAAAGGATTTTATTCACTCCAAACTGAGGACTTTAGCCTGGGAGACACAGATTCAAGAAGCACTTGAATTCTATTTTGTTGAACTACAACATGAAGGAGGCCTAGAGAAAGCAAAAACTGCAAAATACATAAGCTGTTTGTCAAGAATTAGGATTGGAGCTGGAAAGAAGTAAGGTGCTTGTTAACCAAGGGTTGGTTGGGGTCTGAAATGGTTGCTTAGTTACGAGAGGAGGCCTTGAGATGCAGCTGGCAGCTGCTCACAGATACTGTTTTGAGAATGGCTGCTGGTGTCCTTGAGTCTAATAGAGTTCAGGAAATTTAGGTTCTCAGTATTATAGGAACATGCCTACAACTATGTCCACAATGGCCACCCAGCTCCATTTTTGATGCATGAATGCATTCTTTTATTTAAAGGTGAAAGTCTAAGCACAATGCATGTTTAATAGCCTACAAACAGGCTATTTTGTTTACCCTAAAGTCCACATGGGACTTTTCTGGTGGTTCAGTAGTAAAGAATCTGCCTGCAATGCAGGAGATGTGGGTTTGATCCCTGGGTCAGGAAGATCCCCTAGAGAGGGAAATGGCAACCCACTCCAATATACTTGACTGGGAAATCCCAAGGACCGGCAGGCTACAGTCCATGGGGTCACAAAAGAATGGATGTGACTTAGCAACTAAACAACAACAACAACAAAAGCTGAGGTGAAATCATGTAGAAGTCAGAATGACTTCCCCAGGGGTCAATGTGTGAAAATTCTTTCCATCAATAGTTTGCAATGTCTGAAATATTATAGGTAGAAAAACTTCCTGAATCTAGTTATGAATTTCTTATCTTTTTCTGTCTCCTATTTTTTGAGTTAAAATCAGTATGAAAAAAATAGCAAACGTCAGTTTCAAGCCAATTAAGGATACTTTTGGTTACAAATGCAGTACTTGGAAACTGATTATGAAATACTTCCTGGGAGACACATCTTCTTGCTCACAGAGTTAGCTGAAAAGCAATTAATTTTTATTTTAAGAAAACATGAGAGAGCTTTTCAGTACAAGGCAGAGAAATCAAGAAAGAAATGTGTCTATAAAGTGATAGAACATAAGTGCACTTAGATGGATAGCAGAGAACATCTAATTATATATCATATCATTAAGTACACTGTCACAGAGTCACAATTCATGCACAAAATATAACTATATACAGCCCCCATTTTTCTACATTGCACACTCCACTCATTACCTAAGAACGACTTATCATTTTCTTTTTGTCACTTTACTCATCAGAAGGTCTTTTTCCTCGGCTGCCAAAGGAAGTGCAGTATCCATGCAAGACAAAGTTGGCTTTGTCTTTCATGTGATGATAGAACATTTTTGTTTTTTGGGGTCAATGACACCTTACATTTTGTGGGAGGGTTTTATCTATTACCCATTCTTTAGGTTCCTGAGAGGTTGCCCTACCCTCAAGTACATAAGGCTGCCATGAACCAAGCCTGGACAGTAGGGCCTGTCTTTATAAGGCTTAATACTTAACTAAAAGCTTAATACTCCTTAAGGCTCAGAGGGCACATGGCCCCAGGCAGATCAGAGAGCTAGACCTGAAACTTTTGCTGTGACTCTTGTGAATTAGTAATCCTCATTCTTCCTGAGATTATACTCTAAATGGTGGGCCCAAGCCACTACATGGAGTCTCCTGAGAATTAGATGATGTGAAGAATGCTGAGTCCAGTGGTGGGGAAACCATCCCTTCATAACACCATTTGTGTTCTCACATCCAGCTGAAGCTATGTATGCTGTGCACCTGTAGGTCCTTGAGCCAATAAATGCACTCTCTCTCTCTGCCATTTTGTTTTTGTTTAATTTTGAGTTTGGATTCCATCACTTGCAATTGAAGAGTCCAGATTAATCCAACAGTGAATGGGAAAATATTTTCTTATAGTTACCATGATTAACTATCTATTCTATGAAAGGCATCAGATTTGGTAAGGCACAGACCCACTCGAATCTCCTAAACAATATAGAGGGTGATGTCAGTTAGCATTTATTAGGTACTTGTTTCATACTGAGCAGAACTCTGTGTAATTTTCATTGTTGGAATAGTAATTGATATATATGGTTCAAAAATCCAAACAGTACAAAATGGTGTAAAATTAAAATAAAATTTCTTCACTCCCCCAGACCTCATTCCCCAGTTCTCTGGCTCAGATACAGTACTACAGCCAGCTACTCTCTAATCTCTTGGAATATTCACTATAAATAAATGTGCATAAGAATAAAATGGATGTGAGGGTGTGTTCATTTTTAACACAAATAGCACCATTTAATAATAACAGACTGGCTATCATAGACTAGGTACACTTTTAAACACATGACACTTATTTAATTAAATTTTATTTTAAATGTAATTTATTATTAAATTTAATAATTATTTAAATTTAATAAATTAAATTTTATTTAATTATCATGAGACTCAGGATGTGAGTCATCCTATGAGGAAAAGGAAACATGGATAAATCAGGGAAACCAAGCAGGCCTTCTGAGCATGAACTCTGTGGATGTGTTAAGGGATCGGTTTATAACATCCCAGTTTCCCACCTGAGTCTGCAAGAAATTGAGAAGTGAAACTCAACTCATGCCATCTTGGAATCAGGGTTAGGCTGCAGGAAGCAGCTTGGGAATCGCCATGTTGGCAGTGGTGGGGTGGAGTTCTAAAACCTTTCCCTTCCACATGGGGAAAAGGGAACCCATATGTACTGCCAGTGGTATTGTAAACTGTACAACCACTACGGAAAACAGTACAGAAAAAAGCTAATAATAGAGTTTCTATATGATCCAGCAATCCCACTCCTGGGCATATACCCAGAAAAAAACTAATTTAAGAAGATGCAAGCATTCCAGAGCTCAAAGAAGCCTTATTTACAATAGCCAAGACATGAAGACAACCTCAGTGTCCATCAACAGATGACTGGATTAAGATATGGTACACAGTAAGAAAGAATGAATTCTTCCATTTGTGGCAACATGGATAGACCTAGAGATTATCATACTAAGTAAAGTAAGTCAGAAAGAGAAAGACAAATATCATGATACCACTTATTATGTTGAATCTAAAAAATAATACAGATGGATGTATATACAAAATAGAAACAGATAGATATAGAAAACAAACTTGTGGTTTCCCAAGGGGAGAGGGAAGGAGGAGCTGGACAAATTAGGGGTTTGGGGTTAACAGATACAAACTACTCTGTATAAAATAAACAACAAAGATTTACTGTAGAGCACAGGGAACTATACCCAGTATCTCGTAATGACCTATGAAAGTGAAAGTGTTAGTCACTCAGTTGTGTCCAACTCTTTGTGACCCCATGGGCTGGGCCTGCCAGGCTCCTCTGTTCATGGAATTCTTCAAGCAAGAATATTGGAGTGGGCTGCGCTTTCCTTCTAAAGGGGATTTTCCTGAGCCAGTAATAGAACCTGGATCTTTTGCTTTGCAGGCAGATTCTTTACTGTCTGAGCCATATAATCTGCAAAAATACTGAATCACTATGCTCAACACCTGAAACTGACAAAATACATGAAGTCGATTGAAATGTAAACCAACTGCATTTCAATAAAACCTTTTCCTCTCTTTCCTACTCCTACTATCCAGCCTAGAAATTGGGGCAGACTCCCTCTTGGAAAGTTAAAATCAACTGAGGCAAGCTCATCCACTATTCCTGTCTCACCCTGTTGGGGATGGAGAGGAAAATTAAGAGAAAATCTTCATGGATCAGGCATTTAATAGAAACTTGGATTTAGGTGGGAAATTAGGTGGATGTCACCTACCTAGTAAGTAAGAGGACAGAAGTGCTTCTCTAGTGCCTGCATATGGACTTGTGCCTGGACACTCAGTTGTGTCTGACTCTTTGTAACCCTATGGACTGTAGCCTGCAAGGCTCTTCTGCCCATGGGCTTTTCCAGGCAAGAATATTGGAGTGGGTTGCCATTTCCTCCTCCAGGGGATCTTCCCAACAAAGGGATCAAATGCCCTGTCTTTCATGTCTCCTGCATTGGCAGGCAGGTTCTTTACCACAAACGCCACCTGGGAAGCCAACACGGATGCATGAGGGGGTGAGTTTTTCAAGTTTTCTTTAGCATCCTTAGTCAGTTTATGAGGAACTGAGGGTCAGAGGAGCTAAGGAATATGGCTAAGTCATACAGCTAAGTGTCAGGGCTGGAAAATCTCTGGCTCCAAAGTGTGTATAAATTCACTACCATGAGCTGCCTCCCAGAGACAAGCTGCATTGAAAGACAGGAGCCGCCTACCTGCAGGCACACCTTTTCTTTTTGACATGACTCATGAATCTAATTTTCTTAACATTGCAAGCATATGCCTGCCGGGTGGACAGAATATGTAAATGACTTGTTTATATTTGCATATTAAGAAATGTACAAAGAAGTATAAATCGGCTTATATGTAATGGATTTTTCAGCTTCAATCACTGGCATTGCCTCGAATTCTGTCCCTGTGCCTCTGCTGGCCTTTGATAATATTTTATTGTAGAATGATGATCTCCTCCCTTTAAAAAAAAAAAAAAAGGACAAAGCATGACATATCCTCCTTAAATCTCTTGAATATCCTCATCACTGAATCAAACCAGATGTCCGTATCTTGGCCTTGTGTCTGTCTGTCTTTCACATCTCTCAGCTCGAAGCATCCTGGCCTCTTGCTGATCCCCAAACTCTTCGGTAGTCAGCCCTATGTTCAACAGTGGGCGTTCAGTGTCTAGAACAGTGTTTGTCATGTGGTACATGCTTAGGCATTGCCAGCTGAATAAATGGGCAAGCATTTCTAAGCAAGGCAATGAGCACATACTGAGTCCCAGGGTTTGAGGCCAGCATTTTAGGCCAGCAGGGTGGAATGTGAGTGGGCAGAAGTGGACTTGGGCATTTTTTAAAATTATTCTTTTTGTTTGACTCCATCTCGTGCCATTCAAGATCTTAGTTCCCCAACCGGGGATTGAACTCATGCCTCCCGCAGTGGAACTGCAGAGTCTTAACCTCTGGACTGTCACGGAAGTCCTTGGTCGTATTCTGAAAAACCTAATTTTCTCAACAAAGGGGTAAGGAACTTAGCAGTAAGATAATATATATGTGTTTTGATGATCAAAACAGATTCACACACACACAAAAGAAGATGAAAGCCATCATCAAGCTTTACCAATAATTTCAAAGCACACAAATGACTGATGGATACAGGCAGAACAGAAACAGCTTTGGAACAGGAAGGCCAGGCACCCAGATCTTTCCCCCCACTTTGTTTTTATTTATTTTTGCTTTCATTTTCTAATTCTTATTTTCTTGGCCAGGCTGGGTCTTCATTGCAGCATTCAGGCTTTCTCCAGTTGTGTCCCATGGGCTTCTCTTGTTTCAGAACATGGGCTCTAGAGCACACGGGTTCAGTTATTTGCAGCACGTGGGCTCTCCAGTTGTAGTTCACAGGCTCAGCTGACCCTGGCATGTGGGATCATTAGTTCCCCAACCTAGGATTGAAACTGCTCCCCCTGCATTGGAAGGCAGATCCTTAACTGCTAGATCACCAGAAAATTCCCTTCCTCCCCACTTTCCACAAAGCAGCCCCACATGAACATCTGAAATCTCCAAGTGGTGCATGTACACAGTGAATGTCACTTCAAAGAAAGTTGGCAGTCACCAAGCATCTCCGTTTTATTAATATAAACAGATGGTCACCAGCTTTTGTGATTGTCCTATGAGCCATGACTCATAACTCCATTGATTCCAGCTTTGTTTGTGTGGAAACTGTTTTGACAGCCACCCCTGAAGATGTATGCACTCTGGAGGAATTCAGATGGAGACAAGCAAGATACTGGCCCCAGATAGATGAGGTGCATATCAAAGGAAAGATTTCAGTGAGCCCAGATTATTGCATCTTCCCATACATAGAAAAACACTAAAATCATAAACCTGAGATGTCTGGTTTTGTGACTAGCTGTCATCTTTTGAAGTTTCACTACATGTTTTGTTTGTTTGCTCGCTTCCCTCCCCCGACCACCCCCCAGCAAAACCTTCTATATATCCTGGCTCCCTCTTTGCAGCAGCCCCTCAGATTGATCTGAGAGGCTGCCATTCTGTACTATTGCCCTCAGTAGGGTAATGGACTGAAACATAGTTCTCAATTTTTACGTTGTGTTTTTTTTTTCTTTTTTCCAGTCAATGCTTACCTTTAGCAATATTAGACTTGAAGCATTGTCAAGATAAGGGTATTCCTGACTGCAAACACTAGGGAGTCTGTTATTAAGTTACTGAACTGGTTGACTTGGACACACCCCCCAGGGTCCTAACCCCAGTTGAGACCCCCTGTGTTGGCCAGAGATTCTTTTTCCACTAGGATTTGCCCAATCAATAATGAAACCAATGTAGAAACTGGAACAGTAGTAGCTGTATTCAATGGTCAAAACATGAAGAAAGGAGAATTTTAATTCACAAATCAAATTCTCAACCTGATTTGAGAGGGAAATCACATATACAGGACGGTCGAGGTAAAAGGGAGGGGAATCTAAAGAATGGAAGGAATATTCATTACTTATCCAAAAACAGTGGTTTGGACCCAAAACTGATACAACTCTCCTTTTCAGTTCTTGCCTGGGCTTTTCTGGTGGTTGCTATGGTAAAGTCAACTGTCATGACATCCATGGGTGTGTCACTTAGCTAACACATTACAATGAGCAGGTGAGGTTCAAGGTTTACTGGAAGTCAAGTCTTCCACCATCTTGGACCTTGGACATTCTAACCAGCTTTGCTTTTCTCTTCGTAGCTTTCTACTGAAACTGGTTTCCATTTGAGGGAGGGGCAGGGGTATGGTCCTACGGTGATGGCCTTGGTAACAATTTTTGTGAACAGAAGGTGAGAGGCGATCACCTTCCTTCTTTCTGGTGGGGTCCCCACTGCTTCCTCCTTAACCTAGGGAGAGAATTGTGAACCTGCTGGTTAAGCCTTTCCTTTCAAACCAAAATGTGATAGACAGCTTTGAAGGATTTTATAAAGAGAGTGACTCGTGACACAATTAAACTGTCTTTCTATTATGAAGTTGCTTCTGATCACCTTCTAAAGAGAGGGGCAATGGTTTTAACATCCTCAGGGTGGGGACTCACAGCTTAGTTCTTTTTGAATCTCATTTCACTCTGGGGTAAAAATGCCAATCTCTCAACAAATGGTTTTTGAAGCGATTACAAAATAATGAGGAGTTTCATTTTGACTTTTACAAATGTATTGCAAAAGAAGATATGATAAATAGAAAACACAGTAGGAAGGGGGTCTAGAAATTAACAATGAACACAAAGAGAACAATATTTGCGCTTTTTTTTTTTTTGGCAAGAGATTTATTTGGAAGCTCTGTGAGTTGAGAGATTAAATTGTTTCATTCATCATCATACCCCTCACATTTAGTACAGTACATCCATACAATTAATATTTTCTTGAATGACTTTATTGAATGAATACCTACAAAATATTGGAAGTTATTGAGAAGGATAATGGTTATATTTAGAAGCACACATGGGGGGGTGGCAGCAATATAATTTAAGATACATATGCACTGGGAGAAAATTACTAAGCCCTTTAGGAGAGAATCAGAAAATTCAGGAGAGTAATTCTGAACTAGTTTTGGCAACAATGGGGAAAAAAAAATCACTAATGATGACAAGGCTAGCTTGTGGAAGAAAGAACACTGCTTGGCTGACTCAGTCTGGACCCCCTGATGTTGAAAGAGTAAGGCCTTAAGCAGATCACAAAGGAGGAAATTACACTCATCAACATGGGAAAAGATGTTGGCATGAATAATGATCAGGGTAAGGATACATTTTGGAAATGTTCCAAAGATGGTAAAAGGCAACTCACCAGCCAGAAATATTCATGTGGGAAGAAAAGAAAATATGGATCTCTGTACTACTAATAATATTATATTTCCCAATTGCAACTTATAGTGGAGGGAGAGGGAGTCATGAACCCCCAGTATAAGGAAAGGAAGAAGAAAATCCTAAAGGTTTCCATGGCTTTCTTGAAAGTAAACACTACACACTGACTGAACCTGAAATGTAGAAGTCTATTGAAAGTCATGGTGCCCTGATTATTTTCTGTTTATCTCTTCTTATGTCCAAGATTCATTCTCCACCTCCTGTGAACCCAGGGGCTGACTCAGAGGGACTACATCACCCAGGGGCTCAGATCAAGGTCCCCACTAGCCTTCAGCTTCCAACTGGGTTTGCCAATGGGATTTCCTGGCATGAGAATAGAAGACGGAGGATAGGTATCGGTCTTCTTCCCCACTTCTGCTATATTCCAGATTGCATACAGCTGCTGTATTTCTTCAAAACCCTAGCTTGTGACAAGTGGTCCCTTATCTCCGAGTCTACCTCTTCCTGGGCCCTCCTCCCCTCGTCAAGCAAGAGTCATGGCTTGTGACCACCCTTGGGAGTCTTTGAGGGAACTAACACTGCAATTTCCCTTACTCCTGCTCACACCTCTTCACTGAAGTTTCTTCCATTCCAACCATCTGGAGTTTCCTGCTGGAACCCTGGCTCATATGAAATAATTCAGTTTGTTTAATAAGGTATTTGAATTCCAAAATAATTTGAATTCCAAAATAATCTGGGAGTGTCAACTGGCCAGAGCTACAAGTCAGAAACCAACTATCCATTGGTTTTCAGAAAGTTTTTTAAAAGTCCTATTATTTGAGACTTTTCTTTCTTACTTAGCCACACAATTTCCCAGGGTTGGTTGTTGGGGTTCCTCTTTGAGCAGCAGAAATTAAATAGATAAAAAGAAGTCACACCAACACCATTCCCCCCATGGCTCACCTTCCCACATGAACTCAGACAGGAAACAGGATATAGGATGCCCAATAATAAAATGTTCCAGTGGCTTCTTGGTAAGAAGAAGGCAGTGTCAGAATGAATAAATGCAGAGGTATGCTGTGAGCTTCAAGATGAGACATGACATACCAAGATCTCGATGATTAGAAACAGTGCTAATTGCAATTTCCCAAATCCTTCTCAGAAATATATTAGTTGGCTTGGGTCAGAATGCAGACTTTTGAGTATATAACAATACAAATACACATTTAGGCAAATAAAAGTAAGTCTACTCAATCTTCAGCAGTGTCTCTATTCAGCATCTTCTATTTGCCTTTATCAAAGAGGCTTCTTCAGCAGCAAGAAAAAGAGTTTGACTCAATATCGTTTAAGAAGAAGGAAATCTCGGGACTTCCTTGGTGGTCCAGAGGTTAAGACTCTGGGCTTCCACTGCAGGGGGCTCAGGTTCCCAACCTTGGTCTGGAAACTAAGATCCCGAGGGCCTCGTGGTGAAGCCCCACTCAAAAAACCCCACAAGTCTCACATGAGAATATAGGACCACTCGATGGAATCAAAGACTGGGGATATACGGAGATTCAGACAAGAACTGAAGTTAGGAGTCCATATGCTTAAGAGCTCTCTCCCTCCCCTCACCTACGCTGCTCCCAAAAGTATCATGTCCACTCTTTCTCTGTTTCTCTAGCATCATCTTCTGCTTCTCTGCCTTCAAAGAATATGTCTGCCAAATTCAGGAAAATGCCAGCTTGCCTGTATCCATTCACTCATTTAAAAGACTTACAGATTCCTTATCACATATATTGTATTATTCTAGGAGCTGGAGAAACCATAGGGAGAAAAATAGGAAGGTGACAAAGTTACTGCTCTCATAAAGACTGCTTTTCAGGGGGAGAAACAGGGCATACTTAAGTATATGTATACAGTGTGTGTGATACTGAAGTGTGTGTGTGTGTGCACACACCATGTGATTTATCTTATATTTTAGCTAATTTAGTATCACATCATATAAATATACAACATGGGATTTCCTGGTGGCTCAGATGGTAAGGAATCTGCCTGTAATGTGGAAGACCTGGGTTCAATCCCTGGGTCAGGAAGATCCCCTGGAGAAGGAAATGGCAACCTATTCTCGCATTCTTGCCTGGAGGAACCTGGCAGGCAATAGTCCATAGGGTCACAAAGAGTCACACAAGACGGACTAACACTTTCACAAGTATACAACATGATAAAATTACATCCTAGAATATGTAAGGTTGACCTTGGGAAGATGGGTTTATATCGTAAATTAAAAACCCTGGAAAGAGGTCCTGGGTGACACTTAATCAGAACAGAAATATACTGCACTGGAGAAGTGAATAGAATAGGACCAGAAATTAGTGTGTTACGTGAAAAGGTATGAATACAAGGTTAAGCATGCTTCAAGTATTCTCTATGTTTCTAGAGGAGAAGACCAGTGTTCATCCAGTTGACCTTGGTCTGTGAGATCAATAGCCAGGACAGAGGTATCATGAAGAAGATGTAGAGTTTTGACCTTCCTGAACCCACAAGAGTACATAAACTGAGTATACCAGTGGAATCGGTCCCAGTCTAACAATCATTCTTAATGTTCCGATAAGAGGCCTCTTCTCCACGCTGGTGACATCACGAAGAAAATGAAGCAAAATGGATAGGAGTGAGGGATTATGTGCTACTAGAAATGGTCCAGGGACCATTTCTTGGGGGGACCTTCACTGTAGGGGAATTACTGGGTAAGTTTGAAAAGAAATCTGAGTATGACCTCACCAACAGTGAGATCATACATAGGAGGTCATGGCAGTATTCCTTGATGTTTCCCCCACCATGAGATCCATGTGACTAGCAGGGCTTAGACGAGCTCCCCCACCTGGAGGAGAGACCACCCCCATCTCCCTACGGCTGCCGTGAGTTGCCTGAATCACCAGCAGTTGAGTCTGCATTTCCACCTTGGCTGCTGTTAGAAGATGTCACACGAGGTGTACCCAGAGGACACGAGGTGAGGTCTTCCCAGGAGGTTCAGTTCAGTTCAATCGCTCAGTCCTGTCCAATTCTTTGCAAGCCCATGGACTGCAGCACACCAGGCTTCCCTGTCCATCACCAGCTCCTGGAGCTTGCTCAAATTCAAGTCCATTGAGTTGGTTATGCAATCTAACCATCTCATCCTCTGTTGTCCCCTTCTCCTCCAACCCTCAATCTTTCCCAGCATCAAGGTCTTTTCAAATGAGTCGGTTCTTTGCATCAGGTGGCCAAAGTATTGGAGTTTCAGCTTCAGCATCAGTCCTTCCAATGAATATTCCCAGGCAGAGTGAGGCATTTAAGTGCTCAGTCCAACCCTTGATAAACAAAGTATGCTATTGCATGTACAAACACCACCTGAGTGCCCCACTTCCCTTTTCTCCCTGCTCCTGATGGACAAAGAGAAATTCTATTGCAGATCACAGGAACATGTCTAATGAAAGCAGCTCTTTTGCCCTTCCCAACCCGCTCTGACCTTAAAAGAACCTAATTATACAAATTAGCTCAGTAGGCAATTTAACCGAACTCCTGACCGCGCTCTCCTGAATGCACACCATGCCGTGCCTAACCTGTTGATTCTTTTCAGGGATTCAAAGAAGTCAGAATGAAGAATGAAGTAGTTACAGCATGACTAGTTCTCTACACCCAGCTTAGCAATCCTGCAGGCAGATCACATGGGTATGATAACATCTGAAAAGAGTCAGCCAGTTTGCAGGCAATGGAGAAGAATGCAGAACCCACCCTCCCGGGAATTCCCTGGCTGTCCTGTGGTTAGTACTCTGCTTTCATTGGTATGGGTGGGACAGGCTGAGACATGTCTGGGACCCTTTGCTGCTGGGCATGCACTTCAATACACCTGGCCTTGAGCAAAAATTACAAAGAAATTATATGAGACTAAAAATAATCACATGCATGTGCAGTTGGGACAAATTCTGGACTAAAGATACAAAAAGACCAAAATACTCAACAGCAACTTCTGAACAGCCAGAGCAAAAACAGGATGTTAGTAGTAGTAATAGGGCTTGGAGCATACCCCTGTACACAGTGCCATCAGAGGGGTGGGCAAATCATCTGCGCCACCCCTCTGGCCAGAACCTTGGACACAGCCCTACCCACACCCATGTAAGGCAGCAGCTTGCCTGTCCTTCCCCACCCTCCACTCCCCTCACCCTGGCCAGAGAGCAAGCAAGAGAACCTGTTACTTGTTTTCACTGCTCCTGTTGCAGCTGGAGCCTCAGTAAAGCCTTGCCTGTATTTCTTGTCTGGGCTCTGTACCAGAGTGACCTATGGTCACTTCAGTCAAGTCAGACTCTCTGCAACCCCATGGACTGTGCCCACCAGGCTCCTCTGTCCATGGGATTCTCCAGGCAACAATACTGGAGTGGGTTGACATGCACTCCTCCAGGGGATCTTCCCGACCCAGGGATCGAACCCACGTCTCTTATGTCTCCAACATGGGCAGGCAGGTGCTTGACCACAGCACCACCTGGTGGCTATCGGGCCTCTAATCAATTTCTATTGGTTGGAGAACACCAAGAACCCCTGTCAGTAACAAGAGTATAGGTTCAATCCCAGGTTGGGTGCAGCCAAAAAGAAAAAAAGAACCCAGCTTCCTTAATGATTCACTGAGATTCTGCACAGTCTTCGGAGATGGCCTCTGGACATGAGGTCACCTTCTCCCCTGATTACCAGCTTTTCTGACTAAAGCAACTTTCCTTTCTCCTGACACTTGCCTCTAGAATTACCAGCTTTTGAGTGATGAGCAGCTGAACCTGAGTTCGGTAACACTGCTTGCTCCTGAGTTGGATTCATCTCTGGCAGGAAAATGGACACTCTGCTCCTGAATGGCCACCACGACCCAAGTACCTAATTGTGTTTATGCTATTATGCATCTCATTTCCAACACCAATGACCCTGGTCCTTTATGGGCATCTGATAACACATCACATGGGAATGATAATAAGCATTTTATGGTGATTCCAATGGTCCACAAGAAAACGGGGCTGGTAAAATGAGTTTAACTTCAAAACATTGTAATTTCAATTATGATAGCATTTGTTTCTTTTCTGTTTTCTCCCTACAGACGCCCCAGTAAATGAGGGTACAGTTTGAGCACCTTTTGTCTACCCCAAAGCACAATGCCCTACATAGAGAACAGAAGCTTGAAATTACAGTATCAAAGTAGAATTAAATTTCAGGCTATAGATAGAGGAGCAAAATGAAATAAAGCTTTCAGGATTAAGGGGAAATTCATACTTAAAATGACAACCAAAGTGAAAATCATTTCACAGAGATTGAAAGACTCAAGATCTATCTCCTTAGATTAGAAAAATGAGGCAGGGGAGGAGAGACGGAGGTTTACTTAGACAATCCTAAAATACAATCTTACGTCTCATGATTTCTGAGGCTGCTAAGAAAAGTAGCTTGGGGAACCACCCTGCAATTTCTCTTCTGAAAAAAAAAAAATCTGATTATATCCGAGAGACGTGCTTATTTCTCATTTAAAAACTTTCTAAAATCTCCAGACTTTCAGAATATCTTCAAAGCAATACATGCAAAGAACTATCAAAAGTTTGCAGCAGATCCTAAATTCAACTAAGGCTAACTCCCAGATGGGAACTGGTGATAACTGCCTTGAATATCGTGAGACCTGGATTCTAATGATCCAGGCTCAGAACAATTTCTCCATCTGTGAAATATATGTCTTGGACCAAACACTCCTTACTCACAATTTCTGTGATTTTCTTAAGTGATGTTGGCGACCACGGGAGAGGTTAAATACCAAGTATTAGATAATGGCTTTGCAATTTGGCCAAAGATGCAAAATCACAGAAAAACAGATGTTAATATATTCCCTACTTGAAGCCACAGATCAAATGAAGAGACACTCAGAGGACACCCTCCCAAAGATTTAAAATTTTTTACATAAGAAGTACTCGTATTTAGAAACCTAGTAATCTCAAGCTCTATATCTTTAGTCATTTTAAATAAATGCTTTTGCACAGTGGCTGGAACCAGAAGTTCTTTTTTGTGCTATTGTTGCAATTCCATGACATGTATTCTAAAATAAAATTTGACATTTTTATACTAATTTGTGGTATATAAGCAGAAGGGGAACCTGGTGTATAAGACAGGTCTGCAAAGAGCAGAAACCCAGCTTCAACTGGTTTTAGCCAATAGACATTATTGGCGAGTGTATGTGACAAGCCCAGGGAAAGTACTAACTTCAGGTGAATCTTGATTTAGGTGTAAAACATGGCTACCTAGATGACACATCTAATTTGATGTCTTTCTCTGTGCATACTATTCTCAGGAAGAGTCATGCCACATTATGGCAAATTAATTACCAGCAGCTCTGAGTCTGCATCCTACCATTCCAGGTAGAAGGAGCAGAAGAAAACCGAAAAGCTTATTTCCTGTAAAAGTTGTGGACATGGAGACTTCACTGGTGGTCCAGGGGCTGGGACTTTTCCCTCCTAGTGCGGAGGGTGGGGGTGGAGGTTCATTCCCTGGTCAGGGAACGAGATTGCACATGCTGCAGCTGAAGATTCCACATGCCACAGCTAAAAGATCCTGCACGCTGCAACTGGGACCCAGCACAGTTAAATTAATAAATATTATTTTTAAAGTCATGGAAAATGATATTCAAACATATCCTGCGTCAGACATAGACTGGCGATTCAATTCACATGATAGTATACATGTTAGAATGGCATTCTCCCAAATCATCCCACCCTCTCCCTCTCCCTCTGAGTCCAAAAGTCCGTTATACACATCTGTGTCTCTTTCCCTGTCTTGCATACAGGGTCGTCATTGCCATCTTCCTAAATTCCATATATATGTGTTAGTATACTGTATTGGTGTTTTTCTTTCTGGCTTACTTCACTCTGTATAATCGGCTCCAGTTTCATCCATCTCAACAGAACTGATTCAAATGTATTCTTTTTAACGGCTGAGTAATACTCCATTGTGTATATGTACCACAGCTTTCTTATCCATTCATCTGCTGATGGACATCTAGGTTGTTTCCATGTCCTGGCTATTATAAACAGTGCTGCGATGAACATTGGGGTACATGTGTCTCTTTCAATTCTGGTTTCCTCGGTGTGTATGCCCAGAAGTGCATCTACCTAGACCAGGGGAATTATGTAGATTTGGACCATGTGCCTCTCTCCTCTAGAGTCAGAGGGTGGGGTTGGTTCTACTCCAAGCAAGTGAACTGAGAAGTGGGGAGGACTAATCCCAGTTTTATCTAGTTGTACATTAGTCTGTCTTTGGCCCCTAGAATATAAGCTCCATGAGGGCAGGAAACTTGTCAGTCTTCTTTACTACTGTATCCCTAGTACCTATAATACGAATATCACATTTAATAGGTGCACAACGAGTATTTAATGAATGAATGAAAAGAAGAATAGATGACAGTCAGCCAAAAGCAACAGAAGTCCAGTACCCTAGGATATTTGGTTTGTAAATTCATAGACAGTATGGAGTATTTGGTTGTAGTCAACAAATCGGTAAATCAACAGAAACAGACTCACAGATATCAAAGCAAACTTCTAGTTACCAAAGGGGAAACCTAAGGCGTGTGTGGTGGGGGAAGAGGGGATAAATCGAGAGCTTGGGATGAACAAACACACACTACATAATATAGATAACCAACAAGGACCTACTCTTTGGCGCAGGGGACTTTACTCAATATTCTGTGATAACCTATATGAGAAAAGAATCTGAAAAAGAATGGATACATGTACATGTATAACTGAAACACTTTGCTGTACATCTGAAACTAACACAAGCCAATACATTATAAATAAACTATAATCCAATAAAATAAAAAAATAACACCCAAATCTGTAAATCACCAAGAGTGATTTTCCAGTTGCTTTAATATTTATGTGTGACATGCAGAGTCTACAGAGGAAGTCTAAAGACTCCCCAAGTCTGGAAAGAGAGACAAAAGTCCCAAACAGCAGCACATACACACTGTCATTGTCGTTCAGTCACTCAGTTGTGTCTGACTCTTTGTGACCCCATAGACTGCAGCACATCAGGCTTCCCTAAAACAGGTATAAAACAAAAAGGACCTAATGCATAACACAGGGATCTATATTCAACGTCTTATAATAACCTATGATGGAAAAGAATCTGAAAAAATTATACACATGCACATATAAATTACATATATACACACATAAATATAAGAAGAAAAGCTATGACAAACCTAGACAGCATAGTAAAAAGCAGAGACATTACTTTGTCGACAAAGGTCCATAGAGTCAAAGCTATAGTTTTTCCAGCAGTCAGTATGGATGTGAGAGTTGGACCATAAAGAAAGCTGAATGCTGAAGAACTGATGTTTTTGAACTGCGGTGTAGGAGAAGACTCTTGAGAGTCCCTTGGACAGCAAGGAGATAAAACCAGTCAATCCTAAAGGAAATCAATATTCACTGGAAAGACTGAATATTCACTGGAAAGACTGATACTGAAACTCCAATACTTTGGCCACCTGATCCGAAGAACTGACTCACTGGAAAAGACCCTGATGCTGGGAAAGATTAAAGACAGGAGAAGGGGATGACAGGATCAGATGGTTGGATGGCATCACCAACTCACTGGACATGAGTTTGAGCAAGCTCCAGGAGTTAGTGATGGACAGGGAAGCCTGGCGTGCTACAGTCCATGGGGTCGCAAAGAGTTGGACACTACTGAGTGACTGAACTGAATGTATATATGTAAAACTGAATCACTTTGTTGTACTCCTGAAGCTAACACAACATCGTAAATGGACTATACTTCAATCTAAAAACACAATAAAAATAAATAAAATTTACAGTGGTTAAAAAAGAAATCTAAAACAGTAAATGAACAATGGTCAGTGTGTTATGGGAGCAGAGAAGAGAAACAGTTCCATTTATCTTTGTTCAGGAGGCTAGGGTTGAAGACACCCAGAAATGAGGACATTTAAACTGAACAATAAAGGATGTATATATTTGGATAGGAACCCAGGTTCGATCCTTGGGTCAGGAAGATGTCTTGGAGGAGGGAATGGCAACCCACTCCAGTATTCTTGCCTGGAGAATCCCATGGACAGAGGAGCCTGGTGGGCTACAGTCCAAGGGGTTGCAAAGAGTTGGACATGACTGAGTGACTAATACTTTCACTTCACGTATGTGGATAAGCAGAGAGGGGAGGGAAGGATGCTGCAGGCCAAGGAAACAGCATATGCAAATGTAAAGAGAATGTCTTAAAAACCTATCTTATATATTGTATACACACATTTTTAATCTAGAAATTGACATTGTTTTATAAATGGAATTTCTCAGCATCATAACCTACCCCCTGAGTGATAACCACCATCAGCTGTACAGTCACCTTTTTTTTAAACCTACATAAGAATACCACAGGAGAAGGCAATGGCAACCCACTCCAGTACTCTCGCTTGGAAAATCCTATGGCCGGTGGAGCCTGGTAGGCTGCAGTCCATGGGGTTGCTAAGAGTTAGACACGACTGAGCAACTCCACTTTAATGGCAACCCATTCCAGTGTTCTTGCCTGCAGAATCCCAGGGACAGGGGAGCCTGGTGGCCTGCCGTCTGTGGGGTCGCACAGAGTTGGACACGACTGAAGGACTTAGCAGCAGCAGCAACAGCAAGAATACCACAGAGAGGGGTTGAGATGTAGGTAAAGAAAGATGGGAAACAAGCCAAAAGATGGACCCAAGTTTCTGGAATGTTTCTTCTCAGTTGCAGCTGAGAGTTCCTTTTTTACCTTCTCTTTTGAAACATAATGGTCCAGGTTCCTGTCCTCCCCTTCTCCCTCTCTTCTTCCTCCCTCTCCTCCTTATTCTTGTTTCCCTCCCCTTCCTCCCAATCTGAGCCCTCATCGGATGGTTCTCTTATCTCTCTGGAACCCCAAAGCTTCCACATCCCCCATTGCAACTTCATCTAAAAGCCTGTTAATCCCACTTCTCACACTTCATCACTGAGGACCTGTTCTTCTCTAGCTCTTCAATTCTATTTGGTCCACCGCCAATTAGCATCGTGGTCTTCCCACTGTCCCTCTTCTGTGTACTCTTGGGTACACAATTCAGCCCACCAGCTTTGTGAATGACTGCTTATCCTCTTCTTTGAGAGGATGGGGTCAGCTCTGATCAGTTTGAGGATGGCAAGTGGTGCTGGTGCATCTGTGAACCAAACATGCTGAAAGGACAGAGAGATTCTAGCATCTGAAGGGTTCTCAAGAGCATGATATAGAGTCTTGTTTCTGTTACACAATATTCTTTTCAGTTTTTAAAATGGTGTATAATACATGAAAAGTAATGCTTTGGAACGCTTTTTTTCAAGAATTGAATAGAGGGAATATTTGATTAAAAAAAAAATGAAACAGGGAAAGGAGGTGACTTCCCTGGTGGTCCAGTGGCTAAGACTCCAAGCTCTCAATGCAAGGGGCCCAGGTTCAATCCCTGGTCTGGGAAGTAGACTGCACATGCTGCAACTAAGACTCAGCGCAGCCAAATAAATAAATAAAAATGAGCGAAGGGGCCTGGGTCTCAGGGCTGTGTACTGATGCAAAGTGGTCTGTGATTTCTCCTACAGAGGGTAACCCCTCCACTTGCACTGACTGCAGTCACAGCCCAACAGACCGAGATCATACCAATTTGCAGGAGATGCAAAAGTCTACATTTTGAAGTAAAATCTTCCAAATTCTAAAGGAACAGTGTGAGGGAAATAAAAAATGTGTACGGAGGCCTGATCTGACAGGTGGTTCACCCTATTGCAACCCTTGATTATACAGATTGTTTATTGAAGCTACCACTTTGCACAATCAAAACAATTGAAACGATTCAGAACCTCCCTGCCTGCTGTACAAAAATGTCTAAAGCTCAAATTCTCCAAGGCCATATGAGAGGACTTCACTTCTACTCATCACCAGAAGACCGTTTAAATCCTTGAAAGGTCAGAGGAGGCCGTAGTGAAACGTTAACTTACTTTTCAATGAAATTTATTGAAGTACAATTTGCATATAATAAAAAGCCAGCACTTGAGGCATATAGTTAGACGAATTCTGACAAATGTACACAGTCATGTAACACAACCAAGTTATAGAACGGATCCATCAATGCAATAAGTCCCTTATGAATCCATGGAGTCAATTCCCAGCCTTTCCACTGCCCTAGGTAAGACCTAACATGCTTTCTGTCACTATCATTTAGCTTTTCCATTTATCAAGTTTCATATAAATAAAACAGTACACTATGCACTTATTCGTTTCTGGCTTCTTTTACTCAGCAAAATGTTTTTGAGATTCATCCATGTTGTGTGCATCAGTACCCCATTTGGTTTAATTTTTGAGTCTTATTCCATTTATAGATATATAGAAATGTATTCACCAATTAGCCTGATGACGGGCATTGGGTTATTGTGAATAAAGCTGCTATAAATAAATATAAGTATAAGCTATCCATCTTTTAAAACTCCATTCTAGTGGATATGTGGGGTACCTCATTGCAGTTTAAATTTAGGTTTCTTTGATAGCTAGTAGTGAATATTTTTTTCATGTGTTCATTTATCATATGTATATATTTTTTGGGAAAACTCTGTTCAAATGTTTTGTCCATTTTTCAAATTGGTCATCTGTCTTCTCTTCTGGATACTGGTACTTTGTCAGCAGTATGATTTGCAAGTATTTTCTCCCAGTCTGTGAACTTGGTTTCAATATTGAACACAATATCTGTACTTCATATATTATTTCCACATGCATCACCTCATCTCATCCTTAGGGTGGGCGGGGGGAACTTGCCAATAGAGAGAAGAAGGTTGTATCTTAAATTTTCACAGGAAAAAATAAGAGAAGAATATGACTTATTCTGGGTCACACAGCTGTTAACTTGATAAATATTACACCATTAGTTAGATTTGCAGTATTTTTAACCACCTCAGAATTCATCTGCTGAAATGTAAGCAATACAAATGGAAATTTTTGTTCTTTTTTCTAAGCCCTGATGTATCTTCAGGGCTTAGAATTGTGCCTGCACATAGCAGCCATTGAAATAATTGTTGACTAAATTCCTCTCTCTTTTCATAATAAGACCATGTTCTGACTGGATAATTGTCTCGCATCCCACCTCTTTCTGTGCTTCACTGACTAACTATTCCCTCTCTCCATCATGGAACCTAGGTCCTAGCTCCACTCATTGGTCCAGAGAGAGGCACATGACCAAGACTGGTCCAATCAAAGTAAGTCTCAGGATTTCTGGAGGAATTAACTGGAGAGACACTTTATCATGTCTTTCCTACTGTAAAATGAGATGATTTGATGTTGGAGCAGTTGTAATCAACCTGCCATGAAGAGAGGTAACCTTTCTGAGAATGTAGCCAGCCCAGAGAAGAGTCAGGGATTAGACAGAAATTCAGGACTGATGCCATCTTCTAAACTACAAATCCAGATTGGTGTAGCAAAACAAGAGTAAATGTTTATCATTCTCATATTCTTTGAGGTCACAGATTTTGGAGTGGCTCAGTTGTGTTGTTTTAGCTCAGAGTCTCTCCGAAGACTACAGTTAAGATGTAGCTAGGGCTGCAGTTATCTGAAGGCTTGACTGGGGTGGAAGACGGACTTCCGAGGAGCATGATGCATAAGACTGGCAAATTGGGTTGGCTGTAGCTAGGGTGCTATGTTCATCCCCACATGACTTCTCCATTGGCTACTTGAGTGTCTACATATCACGGCAGCTGGTTAGCTTGTACCAGAGTGAAGGCTTCAACAAAGATCAAAGTAGAAGTGGTGATGTCTTATGATCTAGCTTCAACAGTCACACATCATTAATCTGCCATGCTCTATTCATTAGAGTCTGACCCACACTTAGAGGGAGGGTTATTAGACTGTGCCTTTTGAAGGGAAGAATGTTAAAGAATTTCTAGAAGCTTAAAATTTTTATTTTATTGAAGTATAGTTGATTTACAATGTTGTGTTACTTTCTGCTGTACATAAAAGTGATTCAGTTATGCATACATATGTATCCTTTTTCACATTCTTTTCCATTATGGTTTATCACAGGATATTGAAAATAGTTCCCTGTGCTGTACAGTAGGACCTTGTTGTTTATCCATCCTATATATAATAGTTTACATCTGATAACCCCCAAATCTCAGTCCTTCCTTCCCTTGCCACCCCACCCCAGGAAACAGAAGTCTGTTTCTAGACATATTTTAAAACCATTACACCAGCCATACTTGAAGCTCCACATTAAGACCTGTTTCATGAGCCGATAATTCCACCACCATCATCTCCACCAGATCTCCTAGCTTATTTTTCCTTTGTACCTTGAGTAAACTAGCTGGACTTGGGTTTTCTGACACTTTCAATAGAAAGAGAGACTCCTAGCTGATATAGAAATCAGAAAGACATTTTCTCCCTCTAAATGTAGTGTTCCTTCTGATACACCACAGTAGTCAAATTATGGTCTGATTTTTGACACTGATGGGCTAGGTTTTTATGTTTTGTAGAGAATACTGGGACTTCTTTTTAAAAAAAATCAATAGTTCAGTGCTCACATCACTCATCTTGCTCACCTCAATGAAATGACCTGATTTATCTGTGCCTGTGAGCATCATGAACATGCAAGGCTCTATTTTATTATCTTTGCATCTCCAGTGCCTAGCAAAGTGTCTGTTGTAAATTAGACGCTTAATATATATTTGCTGAATAGGGCAAAACTGATTGCATTTCACTGCGTGAAATGAGTGTCAGTATTTAAAATGGTTAGAATTCTGCTTTTATGATACATTCTTTTCATAGCCATGATTTGTTGGAAACTGGAGCCCTCCATCAGAGAGGAATGAGACCCTCCAATTGCAGTGCTGTTCTTACGGGAAAATATGGTCCAGTGTGAGACAATATGCTATATGATTAGCGATGTTTCAGAATGCCCAGTGATGGAAAACAAGGACTGCCTATAATAGAATTGCTCTTTACTCATTTGGAGAGACTCATTTAATCAAAGCCTTCCAGCACCAACTGCTGCTCTGTACCATGAGAGGCAGTTTCCAAAGAACATTAACCCTTGCATCTCCCCAGAACCCCAATTCAGCATGTTTGGAAATCCGCGAAAAGAAAGTCAAAGTGTTGGTTGTTCAGTCATGTTGGACTCTTTGTGACCACATGGACTGTAGCATCTGTCCATGAAATTCTCCAGGCAAGAATACTGGAGTGGGTACCCATTCCCTTTTCCAGGGGATCTCTTCAACCCAGGGATCGAACCCAGGTCTCCTGCATTGCAGGCAGATTCTTTACCATCTGAGCCAGTAGGGAAGCCCCAGGGAAATCAGTTTATATATATATCCCATAATAACCATAGACACAATACTACCCACTTAATTTCACTTATCTCTTAATCTACTTGCTTATCAATTTTCCCAGTTTGAAACCAGGTGTCCATATACATAACTCTCCCTAAAAGTCAAAACTCTGTCTCATGACTATCAGTAACTTGGCTTTCAGCCTTTCACTGTCTTAAAATTCATTCCAGGAAGGACTTTTTGGACACACACCTCCCTTCACATACTAGTTACAAATAAAATAAATACACACTGCTCTATTTAAAATGGATAACCCACAAGGACCTTCTGTATAGCCCAGGGAACTCTGATCAATTTTATGTGGCAGCCTGGATGGGAGGGAAGTTTGGAATAGAATGGATACATGTATATAGATGGCTGAGTCCTTTTGCTGTCCACCTGAAACTATGACAGGTTGTTAATCCACTACATTCCAGTGCAAGATAAAGAATTTAATAAAAAATAATAAAATGACTGTGAATGAATGAAGAGTCCAAGAAATGTTATTGAAGCTTCACACTTGAAAACTTAATTGGCCTTTCAAAGTCTTCATGTGCCTTCTGTTACTAAATGTGATCGCAACATAGACAATGAGATGAGAATCTTATAAAGTGCTTTCCAGACATCAATTCCTCCATCCTTAGGATCCATAAATGCATGCGTGACTATCATGTCCATTTCTCATGTGGACAGTGAGATTAGGAAGCCATATATCTTGGCCAATGCCACACAGCTGCCAAGTGCCAGGACAGGGACTCTGTTCATTTAACCACTAAGCGTTCATAACTTTAGGGGACCTAACTTGAGGCAAATGATCTTTAAGTGCAGCACTGTGGCCAAAAGCTCCAGCCTAGGGACTATCTCCCTGGGGTTTGAGACCTCATTATACCATTACTGCAGGAGTGAAAGAAGGAAGTGTTCTAGATTCCTGCTGCTGCTGTAACAAGCTACCACAAACAGTGGCCTAAACCATACACATCTACTCTCACAGTTCTGGAGGTCAGAAGTCTGAAATCAAGGGTCAGCTGGACTAGTCCTGAGGTTTGGAGACATCACTGGAGAATCCACTGCCTGCCTTTTTCAACTTTTAGAGGCTGCTTGCATTCCTTGTCTCCCTGTCTCTTTTTGAATTCATCAAACATCTAATTCCATTGGCACCTCTCTACTTCTGTAGTCAAGCCTCCCTCTATCTCCCTCATATAAGAATAGTTGTCAACACATTAAGTCTACCAGGATGTTGCTGTTGTTAATACAAGAGTTGTTGTTGTGTCTGACTCTTTGTGACCCCATGGACTGCAGCATGCCAGGCTCCTCTGTCCTCTACTATCTCCCAAAGGACAGAATTTGCTCAAATTCACATCCATTGAGTCAATGATGTGATCCAACCATCTCATCTTCTGCTGCCCCTTTCTCCTCTTGCCCTCAATCTTTCCCAGCATCAGGGTCTTTTCCAATGAGTCAGCTCTTCTCATCAGGTGGCCAAAGTACTGAACCTTCAGCTTCAGCATCAGTCCTTCCATTGAATACTCAGGGTTGATATCTTTTATGACTGACTGATTTGATTTCCTTGCAGTCCAAAGGACTCTCCAGAATCTTCTCCAGAACCATAATTTGAAAACATCAATTCTTTGGCACTCAGCCTTCTCTGTGATCCAACTCTCACATCTGTACATGACTACGGTAAAAACCATGGCTTTGACTATGCGGACTTTGTCGACAGAGTGATATCTCTGCTTTTAAATACACTGTGTAGGTTTGTCATAGCTTTCCTTCCAAGGAGCAGACATCTTTTAATTTCATGGCTACAGTCAGTGTCCACAGTGATTTTGGATACTAGGATAACTGGATAACTACCAGGATAACTCGCTGTAATCTGCCCATCTCAAGATGCCTAATGTAAACACATCTGCAAAGTCTTTTTAACCTGTAAGGTAACAAGCTCACAGACTCCAGAATTTAGGAGACAGACACATTCTGCAGAGAGGGAAGGAGGAAGGCATTATTCAGCCTACTCCAGGGAGTCATTTAGATTACCAAAATTTAGCTGGGTCTCCACTTCATGATGCATAAAATGAGGATGATATTTTTACCTGTAGTGTTAGGAAGATGAATCAAATGAACTAACTGTGCAGTAGTATAGGTGAAACACTGGAAGACACTGGATCATTACTCATCTCCTAATAAGTGGAAGACATTAGCAGTCAAATGACTGTTTGGAGGGGTCCAAAAATAGACAGTAGATTGTAATGAAAAGGGCTCATCTGAGATCCTGGGAGTATCTAAAAATGGAAGAGATGAGGGAGAGGGATAAAGACAGACAGCAAAGCCATTAGAGTTTGAGGGACCACAACTGCCTACCCAGGGTGGGGTGAAGCTGGGGATCATCTTCAAGGGTGTCAGGCCATCTCACTGCCCTATGTTAAAACAGCGCTTGACAACAAAAACTAAATGAAAGTTCCCTTCCCCATGCAAAATTCAATTCACCTCTGCTCATAAATCCTGCCTAAGGCTCCTGCTACAATTTCTTAGACTATAACCCCATCACAAGGTCACTCTGAAATTAGTTTGGAGGAGATTTTCTCTGTGGCAAGCATGGGTGAATAAGGAATAGGGGGAAATTATGCTTTTTAAAAAAAAATATTTTCTGTTTTAAAAAGAAAATTGAACTTTCGATGCTATCCATTGAATCACAATTTATTGATTTCTTTTATTTTATATTATTTTGATATATGTCCTAAGAATATTATATAATAGATCAATTCCAATATATCTTACTAAAGGATAAGCGAGGTACACTGAATTGCATGAGTATTGCAAATATTTTCATTAATCCAATCCAAAGTGAATTTAGCTTTGTGTTCTTAAATGTAGACAGACACAAAAATGCACAATCTATGTAATTACCAAGATAATCAAAAGGCAATCATTTTCAAAGACAGTTCTTTTCCCAAGGAGAAGAAACAATTTCACAAATACCTTGACAGCTCCCTTCAAGCCAACCCTGATATCCTGAAGAAAATGTGTGTATTTCTCTATAGCAAGTTTGGAATAACAAAACTCTAAAATTTCTGGAGAGGGCCTTCCTTGGCAGTTCAGTGGTTAAGATTACCTGTCCATACAGGGTACACAGGTTTCATCTCTGGTCTGGGAAGATCCCACGTGCCCCAGAGAAACTAATCTCACAAGAGCCCAAGCTCTGCAGCAAGAAAAGCTACCATAAGGAGAAGCCCACGTATCCCAACTAGAGAGCAGACCCTGCTCCCCACAACCAGAGAAGGCCACACATAGCAACCAAGACCCAGTGCAGCAAAAAAAAAAAAAAAAAAAAAAACAAAAACTTCTGGGTATTTTATGTAATTATTAAAACTAATCTATGTTCATTGTAAAGACTGGCAAATGTCAACAGATTAAAGACAGACTTTAAGACTTGAGAGAACAGATGCTCTGTTTTGTTACCATTGAACTCATGTACAATCCAGTACCACACACATACTAGGTTCTCAAAAGATAGTGTATAGACTGGATTGAGGACAAAATAAATACAACCTATAATCTCACTGTTATTAAAATTTAAAATTAAAATTATTAAAACAGAATTTTGACAATGCTGTATGTGTGTGTGTGCGTGTGTGCATGTGTGCTCAGTCCTGTCACTCTTGTGACACCATGGACTACAGCCTGCCAGGCTCCTATGTCCGTGGGATTTCCCAGGTAAGAATACTGGAGAGGGGTGCCATTTCCTCCTCCAGGGGATCTTCCTGATCCAGGGATCAAACTCATGTCTCTGGTGGTTCATGCATTAGCATGCAGATTCTCTACCACTGAGCCACCTGGAAAGCTCCTTATATTTGTACACATACCAGTCAAGTAAAAGCATTTTCTTGTACCAATAAATCTTTAAAATAGCATTCTATTGATCCTGTCATATTTTGCTATGTGAATATCCTCAAGTTTTTTTTTAATCACCCCCATCCTTAATATTTAGTGAGTTGCAAAATTTTTATTAATGCCATTAATTAAAGTGTGAAGATCATGCTTGTGCACAATATTTGTGATTAATTATTTAGAACAAGTTTCCAGAATATAGGATCAAAGGGTGAGTAACCATTTTAACAAATTCTGGCACATGCAGATATATTATATTTCTGTATAAGAACTTTTGTGAAGACTTTTTTGTTGTGTACAAATACATCCAAGTGAAGCTGTACTAAAATATACTTTTCGATATTTAATGCAGCATAGAGAGGTTTGGGTTTGTTCAGGTTACAAATATTTTGTCCTTGAATGTATGTGTTACCCCATTTTAAAGAAACCTAAACTCCTTTTTTTCAAATAGAAACTATTCATTTATTTATTTTGGAATTAATTTACCTGCATCAGGTCTTAGGTGTGGCCCTCGTCATCTTTGTTGTATCACGCACAATATTTCGTTGTGACACACGAACTTTCCAGTTGCGGTTCTCAGATACAGTAGTTGCCATAAACAGGTTTAGTTTCTCTGAGGCATGTGGGATCTTTGTTTCCCAACCAGGAATCAAACCCAAGTCCCCTGCACTGCAAGGCAGATTCTCAGCCACTGGATCACCAGGGATTTCCCTAAACTCCTTTTAAGGAAGGGTCGTTCATTAATTGAGTACTCAAGGAGATGAAATTCAGGGGTGCTGGAGTAGAAAAATGTACCTTCAAATTAATTAATTAATTCAGTCTTGAACTGAAATTTAGCATATCCTTCAAAAATGAATGTAGGCAACAAGCAAAATAGTAATGATGGTAACTTCAAGCACCCGAAGTCATGGTGATCTTCATATCACACTGTATTTGTAAAAAGAGATTTCAAAACATATTCTGCCCTTCACACTTACTTAAAAGCATAATACTTATCAGACATGCTGCGAGTCTTTCTTTTCAGAGCTATTTAAAAATACTTATTTATTTATTTGGCCGCTCCTGATCTTCGTTGTGGCATGTGAAATCTTCAGTTGTGGCATGTAGGATCTAGTTCCCTGACCAGGGATCGAACCCAGGCCCCCTGCGTCGGGAGTGCAGAATCTTAGCCATTGGACCAGCAGGGAAGTTCCTTTCCAGGGTTTTATTAAGGAAACACATACAATAAAAAATATTTTGAAAGATGTAAAATAAAAGTCTACACACACAACCATGAAGCTGTGCATGTTGACAAACATCTTCATTCCTCCAACTTCTCATGGTATTTAATACTGACATTCATTCTCTCCACGTAGCCCCTTCAGGAGCCTGTGCTGTCTCATTTCTTCCCTAGGACTTCACATAGGTTTTCTCTGAGAGGATTTGTTATAACAAGCACCTGCACACCACGCAAAGTGCTTCTCTCATCCACATTCCATTTGGCTCCAGGAGTGTGTAATCAAAACCACATTTAGCAAGGATCTCAGACTTCAAGAGTTCCACAAGCAAAACGCTGAGTGGCTATAGACAAACACAACATCCATAACAAAAACTGATGTTGACTGAATTGAAAGAAAACCTTGGTATGTTTAGGCAGTTCCCATGTGATTTTTGCACATTGTGAAATTGGTCCTAATACAATTACATTCTCTATAGGTATTCTGTCTACAACTGAAAAAAACCGACATTTTTTTCTTCCAAAATATTTCAGACTTCAGATTATATAGGAGAGGGGTCACTGACTTTGCAGTGTGAGTTAAAGTCATCCTTCACATCTCATTTCTATGATATAAAGACTTGGATCTACCTTTATGACAAAGATGAACGATCTAGAGTTCCCTGCATTTATTGATTGGCATCTTTTGCTTAAAGAAACAAACCTCTTCAAAATAGTGAGATGAAAGCTTTTCATATTGCCTGTAATTAGAATGGCTGGTCAGTGGGTCATTTCTTCTCCTGATGATTGGGTGTGTACTCAGCTCTTCAGTCATGTCTGACACTTTGCAATGCCATGAACTGAAGCCCCTAAGTCCCATGGCTCCTCCGTCCATGGGATTTCCCAGGCAAGAAAAATCAAGTGGATTGCTATTTCCTTCTCCAGGGGTTGTTCCTGTGGACTTCCCTGCTGCTCAGTGGTAAAGAATCCACCTGCCAATGCAGGAACACAAGAGATGCAGGTTCGATCCCTAGGTCGGGAAGATGTCCTGGAGAAGGAAAGGGCAAAACCCACTCCAGTATTCTTGCCTGGGAAATCCCATGGACAAAGAAGCCTGGTGGGCTACAGTCCATGGAGTCACAGAGAGGACACAACTGAGCACACACACACAAACTCACATACACACACACACACACACAAATATATATGAAAAAGTGAAGTGAAAGTATTAGTTGCTCAGTTGTGTCTGCCTCTTTGCGACCCCATAGACTGTAGCCCACCAGGCTCCGCTGTCCATGGGATTTCCCAGGCAAGAATGCTGAAGTGGGTAGCCATTCACTTCTCCAGGGGATCTTCCTGCACCAGGGATTGAACTTGGGTCTCCTGCAATGCAGGAGGATTCTTTACTGAGCTACCAGGGAAGCCTGTATATACACATACATATAGTCATTCCTCAGGATCTATAGGGATTAGTTCCCACCACCATCCCTGAGGCTACCAAACTCTGAAATGCTCATATCCCTTTACATACACGCTGTGGCATTTGCATATAATCTACACATCCTCTTATATACTTTAAATCATTTCTAGTTACTCACAATACTTAATACAGAGCAAATGTTTCATAAAGAGTTGTAGATACAACATAGATGCTATGTACATAGTTGCTGGTGTGAGCAAATTAAAATTTTGCTTTTTTGGAACTTTCTTGAATTTATAAAGGATATTTTTGATCTACAGTTGGTTGAATTTATGGATGTGGAACCTGCAGATATGGAGAATTTATTGTAAATGGACTAATAGAATAGGTCTTCTCATGTGACTGGCTCCTTCCAATCAGCATAATACTTCAGAGTTTTATCCAGGTTTTTTGTTTGATTTTTTTATCTTTTTTTTTTTTTTTTTGCCACACTTCATGGCTTGCAGAATCTTAGTTGCCTGACCTGGGATTCAACCCTGAGCCCTTGGCGGTAAGAGCACAGAGTCCTAAACACTGGACCATCAGGGGATTCCCTAACCATATTTTTTCATGCATCAGTGGCCACTTCCTTTTCATTGCTGTGTAGTATTCCATTGCTTGGAGAAGGAAATGGCACCCCACTCCAGTGTTCTTGCCTGGAGAATCCCAGGGACGAGGGAGCCTGGTGGGCTGCCATCTATGGGGTAGCACAGAGTCGGACACGACTGAAGTGACTTAGCATTCCATTGCTAAAGTGTAGCACAGCTTTTAATCCACTCACCAGTTGATACATATTTGGATTGTTTCTGACTTGAGCTATTACGGAAAAAGCAAAATTATGGATTCAGAAAAGAGACAAGTGGTTGCTTGAAACTGGGGAAGAAGTGGGGTTTCATGGAAAATTGGTAAAAAGGGACTTTTTCCACAGATGGAAGTCTTCTTAAACAAGATGACTGGGTAAAAAAAATTTTTTTTCTAAAATTCATTTAACTGCACACTTAAAGTGGGTGAATTTTATGTTACATAATTTATAACAAAAACTGTTGTTGTTTTTTTTAAGAGCTCTAGGTAGGAATATAAAGTCCCATGCCTCATCACTAATTTTTCCAACTATGTCTCAGCTCAAGCACCATTACAAAGACGACAAGGCCCACTAGACTGACTGCCGACCAAATCAATCACCAGAGTTAAAAGATTAATAAGTTACCAAAGAAACTTTTTGAACTGGCACCCAGCATGGAAGATGAGAGCTGTCAGAAAAAGACGAGTTTAGAAATGATAGCAAATCCAAAACATGTGCTCTTAAAAATAAAATAAGACATCCTAGCTAAAAAAAACAATAATCAGAGTGAAATTTTTAGAACATAAGAAACAAGATGATACTTTTCACAGCTGGACTGTAAATAAAGCTTCTTTGGATGGATCCCATAATTTTTCTTTTGTTTCTTTTTTAATGTTCCATGAAATACTATTATCTTTCTAAACTGCTCCCCAGGCCCTCAAGAAAACAGATAATCCAAATACAGCATTTGCTTCTTCCAGCTAAGCACACAGGGAAAACCTGGGGATTCTGAGAGGCTTGGTAGGGTGCTGACAGCAAAGGCTTGTCACCGAGGATGAATGCACAGATCAGGGACTGTGGAGGCTCATACAGGTAAATGATCAAAAAAAATAAAAAAGACTTTCCCAAAGAACTTGGCCCCTAGAAAACATCTAAGTTATGCAGAAATCTGTGCACCATTTTTGCAATGGATACTTAGCAAAACAAATTTGATTACAAAAGCTCATGACCCTTTCAAAGTAAAAATAATTTTATTTTTTGCATGATGCATATTTATTATGCATACATGTGTAATTATAAACTTAGACATGTATAGATAAGTTATCAGTATGGATATATATGAAAATACAGACACAGAGATAAAGATATACAGATATATACATTTCAGTATAGATACAGACTTGGTTTTTTTTTTCCTTTAAGACTTCTACTGATAATGTTCTCTATGTTTGGAAGGAAGGACTATGAATTTGTGTATGTAGACACATGCACACACGTGTACACACACATATCCAATGAAGTTTCAAGTTCAAAAATTTACTATTTAATACTGTATTTAATTTACTATTTAAATTTAATATTGAAGACAAATATTAGCCCATGGTTTTCTTGATGGGATGTTACATGTCACACCAGATACTTCTGCTACTGCAGACATTTTTCATCATTTCAGTGAAGGAAGAGGCAATATATAGCGGCCTGGTAGGACTTTGTGAAATCACTAACCCAGAGCAACCCAACATTAGCCATGATCTACAACCCTGGAGTGTGCTTATGAAATATTCTGATGAACACCAGCCAGTGGCATCATATAATTATTGCTGCTATTAGGTTATTATTTATGGTGCATTCGTGTAGCTCTAGCAGAGAAAAGAGTTGGCATTTTTTTATTACAACACCCTGGATATCCTACCCAAAACAAAGGCAGATTCTCCAGTAAAGATGTACAGCAGTAACTCACATTGTTCTCTGCCGAAAGTGGGTGTTTAATAATTTAATTCTAAGCTTGGTACTCTACTTGGAAATGGGAGATGTTAAATATCAAATATATGGATGTAATAAAAGTAAAGCCACACAAGGGTACATTAAGGCAAATCTCACACTTTCCCCTGCGACCACCTAATAAGATGGTGTATGTGTCAGGAAGTGGTAAATGAGTCAGCCCCAGGTATAAATTCATAGGGAACTGGGCTCATCATTTTCCTCCACTGTAATGCCATGGGCATGAAGGATTGCTGCCTCCTCTCTCAGTCCATGTGTTTCTAGAGGAAGTGATACAAATAAGCTTACCTTTCCAGGGACACAACTCGGATGCTATTTTAGGAAAATCTTAAAGCTCTTCCCTCCATGATGCCTGCCTGACACCCTCACACACTTTCCTCTGGGTTATCTTTCAATGGTTGGTCTTTTTTTTTTTTTAGTTTTTTATTTTTTAAATTTTAAAATCTTTAATTCTTACATGAGTTCCCAAACATGAACCCCCCTCCCACCTCCCTCCCCATAACATCTCTCTGGGTCATCCCCATGCACCACCCCCAAGCATGCTGCATCCTGCGTCAGACATAGACTGGCGATTCAATTCTTACATGATAGTATACATGTTAGAATGTCATTCTCCCAAATCATCCCACCCTCTCCCTCTCCCTCTGAGTCCAAAAGTCCGTTTTACACATCTGTGTCTCTTTCCCTGTCTTGCATACAGGGTCGTCAATGGTTGGTCTTTTAAGAAGCAGCCATGGCTCATCCCATTTATATCTGTATTAATCCAGATTAACACAGATAGAATGACTTGAGTGGAATCATACTACATGTTATTTATTTTATTTTTAGTTGGAAGAAAATTACTTTACAATATTGTGATGGCTTCTACGATACATCAGCATGAATCAGCCATCAGTTCAGTCTCTCAGTTCTGTTCGACTCTTTGTGACTCCATGGACTGCAGCATGCCAGGCTTCCTTGTCCATCACCGACTCCCAGGGCTTGCTCAGACTCATGTTCATCGAGTCTGTGATGCCATCCAACCATCTCATCCTCTGCCATCAATCTTTCCCAGTGTCAGATTCTTTTCCAATGAGTCAGTTCTTCACATCAGGTGGCCAAAGTATTGGAGCTTCAGCTTCACAGTCCTTCCAATGAATAGTCAAGACTGATTTCCTTTAGGAATGACTTATTTGATCTCTTTGCTGTCCAAGGGACTCTCAAGAGTCTTCTCCAACAGCACAGTTCAAAAGCATCAATTCTAGCCATAGATATACATATGTCCCCACCCTCGTAAAGCCCCTTCCCACACCCTCCCCATCCCACCCCTCTAGGTTGTCACAGAGCCCTTGTTGTGGTTTCCTGCTTCATACAGCAGATTCCCACTGGCTGTCTATGTTGTATATGGTAATGTATATGTTTCAATACTACTCTCCCAAGTCATCCCACCCTCTCCCTCCCCACTGTGACTGTAAGTCTGTGTTTTTCATCTGTGTGACCTCTGCTGCCCTGCAAATAGGATCATCAGTACCATATTTCTAAACTCCATATATATGTGTTAATATACGATATCTTTCTCTTTCTGACTTAACTTTACTCTTTAATAGGCTCTAGGTTCATATACCTCATTAGAATGGATTCAAATGCATTCTTTTATATAGTCGAGTAATGTTTTATTGTATATATGTATCGCAATTTCTTTATCTATTCATCTGTTGAGGCATCTCAGCAACCTCTCCAGCTGGACCCCTGGATACACCTCTATCCTCACCTCTTATAAGGAAACAGCTCTCACACCCTCCAGGAGTGAACATGGGAGCTTGTTACTTGTTCTCGCTCCCTCCTGCTACAGCAGGGGCCTCACTGAAGCCTTGCTTGAATTTTTTGTTTGGCCTCTCATCCATTTCTACTGATTAAGGAAGCCAAGAATCCTGGCCTATCAAAATGAACGTTAATAAACATTCATTAATAATTACACGTAGGTAATTCTTCATAATTGTTGTCTTATTGCTGCATAGATTTCAATTAGATAAATGTACAATTTTAAAATCAATTTATCTTTTGATGGATAGTCAGGCTGCTTTTAACAGTTAGCTATTTTTTAAAAATGCAATAATGAACACTCCCGTACCCATCTCTCCATATCCATGACTAAGTGTTTATCTGGAGAAGTATCTAGACTTGTCCTTTCAGGGTCACATGGATGCATATTTTAAACATGCATCAACAGCCAGTAGGTCCCTGTTGATGATCTATTTTATGTATGGTAGACTGTTTCTTTTTATCTCAGTCTCCTAATTTATCACTCCTCCCACCTTTCCCCTTTAGTAACCATAAATTTGTTGTCTATGTCTGTGACTAAAAACCTACTGTATAGCACAGGAAACTATATTCAATATCTTATAATAACTTAGAATAGAATATGAAAAAAGAATATCTATATGTATAACTTTGCTGTACATGTGAAAGTTGCTATTGTTGTTTAATCGCTGAGTACTGTCTGACTCTTTGCAACACCACAGACTGCAGCACACCAGGCTTCCCTGTCCTTCACTATCTTCCTGAGTTTGCTCAAACTCATGTCTATTGACTTAGTGATCCTATCTAACCATCTCATCCTCTGTTGCCCGTTTCTCCTCCTGCCCTCAGTCTTTCCCAGCATCAAGCTTTTCTCCAATGAGTCAGCTCTTCACATCAGGTGGCCAGAGTATTGGAGCTTCAGCTTCAGGATCAGCTTTTCCAGTGAATATTTAGGGTTGATTTCCTTTAGGATTGACTGGCTTGATTTCATTGCTATCCAAGGGACTCTAAAGAGTCTTCTCTAGCACCATAGTGAAAGTAACACATTGTAAATCAACTACATTTCAGTAAAAAAAAAAAATTAAAGTCAATAGCTGGATACTGACAAGTATTTCTCCAAGGAGGACGAACTATTTTATAATTCCTCCAATGGGGTATGAGGATTCTGTGTTCTTCCTCATTCTCAGAAAAATATTTCATTATTTGTATCTTAGTTTTGCCAATATAATTAGGACAAAAATCCATATAGTCAAAGCTCTGATTTTTCCAGTAGTTATGTATAGATATGAGAGTTAGACCATAAAGAAGGCTGAGCACTGAAGAGATGATGCTTTCAAACTGTGGTGCTGGAGAAGACTCTTGAGAGTTCCTTGGACAGCAAGGAGATCAAGCCAGTCAATCCTAAAGGAAATCAACCTGGAATATTCTTCAGAAGGACTGATGCTGAAGCTGCAGCTCCAATACTTTGGCCAGGTGAAGCGAAGAGCCAGCTCATTAGAAAAGACCCTGACGCTGGGAAAGACTGAGGACAAGAGGAGAAGAGGCCGACAGAGGATGAGATGGTTGGAGTGGATTCACTGACTCAATGGGCATGAGTTTGAGCAAACTCCGGTAGATAGTGAAGGACAGAAAAGACTTGCTGCTGCAGTTCATGGGGTCACAAAGAGTCAGACATAACTGAGCAACTACACAACCACCACAAATAACTAAATCACTATGGTCCACACCTGAAACTAACACTACACTGTAAATAAACTACAGTCCAACATAAAATACAAAAAATAATAAAGACAGGGGGAAAACTTTCTTCATACTCAAGTATGAAGCTCCATATGCAACTTAAGCTCCATGTACAACTAACATAATTCATCTGGTATATTGAGGAATTTTCAGTTAGGCTATGGAAATAAAGCAAAATCTTTCATGATCAAGGAGAACTTGGGTATGTGTTCTTTTTAAAATACATACATACATACATATATTTATTTATTTATTTATTTATTTATTTTGCTGCCCTGGGTCTTCATTGATGCACACAGGCTTTCTCGAGTTGTGGTGAATGGGGGCTATTCTCTAGCTGCAGTAAGAGGGCTTCTCATTGCGGTGGCTTCTCTTGTTGCAGGGCACAGGTTTTAGGGTATGCAGGTATCCATAGTTGTGGTGTATGGGCTTAGTTGCCCCATGGCCTGTGGGATCTTCTTAGACTAAGGATTGAATCCATGTCCCCTGCCTTGCAAAGTTGATTCTTAACCACTGGACCACCAGGGAAATCCAGGTATGTACTCTTGATTATTTCAAAGTGTGTCTGTTCATGTTTAGGATTACATGAGATTCTTACAACTGTCCAGTGAAGGCTGACATTGATAGGGTTGCTGTTACAAAACAAGATGTTTAACCTTTTATTGCCTCTTTGGTGAACTGCAAGATGGCTGGGATAAAAATGAGCAATGAATATTAGATTTCATGTATCTTATCTCTGTATCGTTTCTACTCTTTGTGAAAGAATTATCATTCAGGTGGTAATATGTATTACTATTATAACCCACAACAGCCAACAATAAGGATACTGAAAGCATTTAAGGCATCAAAAAAAAATCACACTTTCCACAAGAAAGACATAAAATTTTGATAACTTTCTACCATTGTCTCAGGTCTTGTTGTTAAACTCAAGTTCTGGATGTCAGAAGACCTGAATTGCCTTGCCGGAGAGAAATTGCTAGAAAATAACTCTAATCAAATCATTACATTAATAAAAAAAAAAGATCTTTTTATTTCTATCACTTGATCTGTCATCCTGACATTGTCAAGTAGCAGTAAATTGCAATCATTAAAACTTCGCTTTCTAAAGCAAAACTGAACATTTTTAACCGATCTATAACATCTCTATTACAAGAATTTTGCCTGGAGCAAAAAAGAAGGGCCAGCTTCTTCCAGCTTCAAATTTGGACAAGTCAGCAGAGGAATAAGGTATTGCTAAACTGTCAATATTCCACTGCACAATGACAAGAGAGATGTACAGACTCTATTAAACTATTTTCTTAGCCACAGTGCATTACAACTTTATTTTTTATTGTTAGTTTTCCATATCTGATATTTTCCTAATTTAAAAAATTTTATGTTCACCACAAGAATTTTCAGGAATACATACTGAGTCAATGAAGGGGACATTATGAATCACAGTTAATGTTGCCATCTGGCAACATCCTGATTGAATATCTGCTAAATTTTCCCTCTCCTATATTTATTGATAAAATTGGTCTTATCTCATTAGCTTTTTTGTAATCAACTGACTTTATAGCAGATTTACCAAGATATAATTCATATACTATAAAAGTCACTGTTTTAACATTTACCATCCAGAGGTTTTTAGTTGAACAACCAGCCTGTGTGCGTGTGTGCTAAAGCTGCTTCAGTCCTGTCCAACTCTTTCAGACCCCATGGACTATAGCCTATCAGGCTCCTCTGTTCATGGGGATTCTCCAGGCAACAATACTGAAGTGAGTTGCCATGCCCTCCTCCAGGAGAATCTTTCTGATTCAGGGATCGAACCTGCATCTCTTACGGTTTTCACATTGGCGGGCGGGTTCTTTACCACTAGCACCAGCTGGGAAGCCCTGAACAAACCTCAGCACTTTCTAATTTTAGAGTATTTTTTATTACCTCCAAAAGAAGCCCCATATTCATGACCAAAATCTCTCCATTCTCCCCTTTCCAGGCAACCACTAATCCACCTTCTTCCTTTAAAAACAATTTTATTGGAGTATTGTTGGTTTACAATGTTGTATCAGTTTCTGCTGTATAGGAAAGTGAGAGGTATACATATATTCCGTCCCCCCACCTTTTTAAAATTTCCTTCCCATTTCAGTTACCACAGAGCAGAGTAGACGTCCTTGCATCCCTTTGCCCGGATAGATCATGTGTTTATCTGCTCATCTATTAGCTGTGATAAAAATGCTGCCGTGAACATGTTTGTGCATAGTTTTTGCATGGACATTTGTTTTCAGTTCTCTTGGGTGTAGAACCGGTAGTGCCAGACCTTATGGTAACAGGTTATCTTCAGCTCTACCTGTGGTCATTCTTTCTATATAGTCTTGTTTGATTGGTTTTTAGGGATTTCTTTCTTATTTTCAGTTCTTTTATTTTGTCTTCTGAAAATTCTTTCTGCCAAAGTTTTCTCTCAAGTTCACTGACTTCATTTTTTTATTTTAAGAATTTTTTAAAATGTACACCATTTTTAAAGTTTTTATTGAATCTTCTACAATACTGCTTCTTTTTTGTTTCAGTTTTTTTGGCGTGAGACGTGGACTCTTAGCTCCATGACTAGCGATCGAACCTGTACCCCTTGCATTAGAAGGCAGAGTCTCAACCGCTGGACCACCAGGGAAGTCCCTGATTGCATTTTCTCCAGTAGCAAGTCCAAAAGTCACTGAGTTTCTCATTCCATCTTTCTTATCTCACAGACTTTTTCTCCTTGCTGGCTTCATCTGTCTTTGATGATACCATGCTTATTTAGAATCTGAGACCACCGGTCAGTGTTTAAAATTACCCCTATTTCATGCACGAAGTTCTGTTTCTGCCTCTGATTTTTAAGAATGTTTCCCAAATTTCTTGAGGTGATATTTTTAAATGTCTATGGGTTTTCTACAGCTTTCCAAGTGGTGCAGTGGTAATGATTCCACCTGCCAATGCAAAAGACACAGAGACTTGAGATCAAGTCGGGAACATCCCCTGCAGCAGAAAATGATAACCCACTCCAGTACTCCTGCTTGTAAAATTCCATGGACTGAGGAGCCTGGCAGGCTACAGTCCATGGGATCACAAAGAGTCAGACACGACTGAGGGATTGAGCACACACACTCATGGGTTTTCTGCCTGCTTGAATACCTGCTCGAAAAGTGTGCTCCTCGTCCAGTAACTGCCTTTTATTGTTACCAGTCCAAAGAGGAAATCTTACTGGCTTTGACATGTCCATGCCCACCTGTACCAGGACCTGCTGTCAATATTAGGAGATAGTCTTGATTTGTGTGTGTGTGCGCCTGGATCTCCTCTACTCACATTCCTGGTCCTTTTCTTTTTTTAAATTAATTTATTTTTTATCGAAGGATAATTGCCTTACAGAATTTTGCTGTTTTCTTTGAAACCTCAACATGAATCAGCCATAGGTATACATATATACCCTAATGCATAATTGAGATTGGCAATCTTGGTGTCTACCTTCAATCCAGTCTTGTACTTTTCACGAATATGTCTGTACATTTCTAACATATGCATGATAACTTTTTCCTATATGTATGTACTTATTTATTTAATTGGAGTATAGCTGATTAATAATGGTAGGTTAGTTTCTGGTGTACAGCAAAGTGATTCATATACATATATAGACATATATGTGTGTACATGTATATATTCTTTTTCATATTATTTTCCATTATAGTTTATTACATGGTATTTAACCTTGTTCCCTGTGCTATACAGTAAGACCTTGTTACTTATCTATTTAAAATATAATAGCTGAAAATTTCCATGGGAACCTGGCAGAATGAAAGGAATGGTTAGGTATCATGTCCTTTCCATCGTCTTATTGGAAATCCCACAAGATTTACTCTTTTATAAATTGCTGAGATCAAGGTTTCTGGTCCCTTAACCCATCCAGTCCACTTTTCTCTTTGGAGCAGAAAACTGATTCTAACTTAAGTATACTAATGCCTGTAACACATGATGTTTCTTACTTCCCTTTGAAGTCTCAAGTCCTGACCAATGAGAAGCAAGAGAGTACTGGAGGCTGGCATAAGTTTCTAGAAAAGTTGTTCAAATGGAACTGATCCAGTGGAGAAGGCTCTTTTCTGTCAGTTTATTTATTTATTTATTTTTAGCCTGCAATGCAGGTATGATGACTGGCACTCCAGCAGCCATCTTAATCTATGAGGATAAGAATCATGCATAAACATGATGTTAAAGAAAAATAGGTGCCTGGGACCCTGATGGTACTGAGGAGTTGCCAGGCCATCTACGGCCTTCCTGTATCACGGTTTCTCCTATGAGACAGAGAAGTAAATTTTTACTTTACTTAAGTCATTTTATTTTTAGTAAGTCATTCATTACATTATTATTATTCTTTTTTGCCTCAGTTACATGCTTTAATTAAAGAACTGAATATAATATATTCTCAACAGTTCAGTTTCTCAGTTCTGAGACTTTGTTTCCATGAACTAAATAGTGACTTAACATATGGTTGCCAACCTTTTATTTTGCCAAGAATATTTTTTTAATTTAATTTTATTTTATTTTTTAATTTTAATTTTTACTTTATTTTACTTTATAATACTGTATTGGTTTTGCCATACATTGACATGAATCTGCCACATTCATTAAATTATCAAACTTAATCCTAATAAAAGTGTTATGAGATGGATTTATTATGCCAGCATATGTTTTTTGAACATACATTCATGATCATAATCATATCTGTGTATCCTTTAAATATTACTTTCTATTTATGGTACGTCATGCTATTACTTAAGCTATATTTGTTTTACAATGAAACATATTGTAACAGGGAAGAACAAATCTGACTCCATATTGGATCTCTTTATTTTTACTTTAACTTCTGTGCACTATTGCTTTTGCTATAAGTTAAGAATTTGCCTATAGCCTGAAATATACAGCATAGCCCATTCTCAAGGCTCTGATCTTTAAAGCTGTAATACTTTATAGAGATTAAAAGGTTGCAGAATGGACTGTAAGGTTGCGACCTGACTTACACGGATAGTTCCAAGAACAAAGGATTCCTGCACCAAGGAGTATGCAACAGTCAACATCCCCCCCTCCCCTTTTAGTATAAAAGAAGCCTGAATTTTAACACAGGTAAGATGATTCTTCGTAACACTAGTCCACCATCTTCTCAGTCTGCTGGCTTTCTGAATAAAGTCACTATCTCTTTCCCCAACAACTCATTCATCAATTTACTGTCCTGTCATGTGGCAAGCAGTATGAGCATGAAGTCGTAACAAAATTACCTATAATAAATGGAAAAGCAGTATCTTATGAAGTAAATGGATAATCATGAGAAAGGATTAAGCCTAACTATGTACTCTTGCTTGTCTACAATCTATTAACAAAGGACAGAGACTTTTAAGACATATTAGCCCCTAAAAGAGATGAATTTCTCTTCAATTAGAAGTCTTGCTGGATAACTGGAAAACACACACATTTCTGTCATTTAAGTTTATTTGATCCTGTTTCTTTACACACCTAAAATCATTTAAATAGAAACTATGGCAAACTTTGGAAAACACTCATCTATGCAAAGAAGAGCAAAGAAATAAAAAAATACATGACTTTTGTTACACATTTATCTAAGTTTACAAAGTGCTAGAGTGAGCAAGATTTAGAAAATGCCAAATGGAATTTGATGGATGGAGCGTAATTAGTTATTCTCCTTCTGTCCCATAATATTTCCTGGCAATGCTTAGTCAAAATAGATCTGATAGCTGTGGGTAGTATTCATATGTTAATACTGTGATGATAAGGCTTTGAACAACTACAGTTCTTTAAAAAAAAAATGAAGGATGTATTTCAACTTAGATAAGATATCTTCACTTACTCCTGTTGAGTTCATCACTAGACATGCATCTCCTTAATCCATAAAATTACACCTGTCACAGGAACTTAACTTCATTAATGCATCTTCACAGTCCATGGTAAATTATTAGCAATTCACAACCCATGACTCTCAAGTTCATTAAGACTGACTCTTTTGCATCTTTATGATCTGACTCTGACTCTAAGAATAACTGATGCATTTTCCTGATGGTCCAGTGGTTAAGAATCCACCTTGAAATGTAGGGGACATGGGTTTGATTCCTGGTCAGGGAACTAAGATCCTACATGCCATGGGGCAGCAAAGCCCATGAGCTGCAACTAGAGAATCCCTGCCCCACAATGAAAGATCCCACATGACACAACAGAGATCCCTCATGCTGCAAATAAGACTCAGCGTAGCCAAAATAAGTAAATAAATAAAGTTTTTTTTTCTTTTTTTCAAAAGAAAAAAAAAAGAATAACTGAAAAACATTCAAAGAGAGTAGGGAGAATGTATAAAGCAAAATTGCTCCTGAACCAAAACCTATTAACATGAAAGCATCCAATCCATCATATGCTCTCCAATTATCCTTCAAGAAAAGGAAACGGATCTTCTGGTGTGCTCACTACCCCCAAGAGTGGAGCATGATTCTTCTGCATTTGACTTCATAAAGACAGAAGCAAAATAAAAAGAATTTAAAGGGAGGATAAAAGTTGAACATAGAAATGAATATATCCTATTCAGAAAAGTCTGTTTTAACTATATACATAATATTAAATGGTAATACATGCACATATTAAAAAAAAATCATAGTCCAAATGGCTCACAGTAAAAAGTAATTTACATTCAGCTTTCTCCCCCAACTTCCCAGCTCATTCCAAAAGAAATAACAGTTGCCAGTCCCTCTGCTGAAAAAGTGTCCTTCTCTGGGTTTTCCCCCAATAGGTCATCAATGCAGATACTGTTGTACACGTTACTTGATATGAACAGGTATGTCAGAGACTATTCAGTATGTGTACTGACAGATTTGCATCGTAATACATAAAGTAATGGAGATATAGGCTAATTCTAGGATGTCACTAAAGGAATATTCATGGAGACTCTCACATGTAACACATGTTGCTGTAGGGTCTGGAAACAGCTACCAACCAGACCGGTGTGGTTTTGCATCTAAAAGAGCGTGCATTCTACAGCTTCCTCATTAAGCAAAGCCTTCCTGGCTGTAGTGTAACAAGTAGAGTGAAAAACACTGAATAAACCTCTGCATCATAACATGCTTTTCTGTTTCCTACTGTGGGTCCAGATGATGAAAGAAAGCATATGCACTCATGCAGACATACACAAATACACATAAGTATGTCATGTATACATGTAGATACTGAAACACCTATATCCCTTATATGTCCTATATACATATACTATATATATGACATATTATAAAGACACGTAATATACTGCATGTGCACATACATATATTAGTCTATATATGTACATAAATATAACATATTAAAGATATAGAGTTATGTGTGTTTCTGTATGTCTATCAGAGAAGGCAATGGCACCCCGCTCCAGTACTCTTGCCTGGAAAATCCCATGGGCGGAGGAGCCTGGTGGGCTGCAGTCCATGGGGTTGCTAAGAGTCGAACATGACTGAGAGACTTCACTTTCACTTTTCATTTTCATGCATTGGAGAGGAAATGGCAAAACACTCCAGCGTTCTTGCCTGGAGAATCCCAGGGACGGGGGAGCCTGGGGGGCTGCCATCTATGGGGTCGCACAGAGTCGGACACGACTGAAGCGACTTAGCAGCAGCAGCAGCTGTATGTCTGTATTAGTCCATATGCTTTCTTTCATCATCTAGACCCATAGTAGGAAATAGAAAACTGATATCAGAATCTACAAATGGATAAGGAATAGTCTCCATAGTGAGTGGCATGTGATATCAGAACTGTGAAGGAGTAGCTTGGCAGTCCATTCAGTGAATTTGTTTCTTAAAGAAGATACTGATACAGATGAAAGGGGGGAAAATGGCAAGCACCATACATTTGTAAGTTTCGATATGTCCTAGAGCTGTTGATTTTCTGTTTCATCTGAGGAAGTGTTAAAGCCCCTTGGGAATGCCTTAGTTGATGCATAAAAAGGCAGCTTACACCTTACATCTTAATGGGAATGAGCTTCTCTTGGAAAGTTGCCTTAATTTCTCCATGCCCAAGACAGACTGAATGAATGTTTAGCCAGAAAGTCAATAATACGTTTCAAATGACTCAAATCTCTGCATTTCATACATAACACTACAATCACCGCTACTCCCACTAACCCATACAGTAAATGGCAAGAAGAAACAAGAAGGAAAAAAAGCACCTTGTTTGGGTTTCTCCCAAGTCTCCCCCAGACTCCTGCAACTTTCTGGTAAAGAAAAAAATTTATGCCTGTCTATATATCTATCTGTATATGTATCATTTATCTATCTACCCATCCATCCATCGCATTATCTATTATTTACCTAACTATCATCTATTTATTGTTTATCTATCATTATTCATCTACCGACCTATCTATCCTCCTAATTTTTGCTAACATGACAACACAAAGGAAACCCTTAAGGGAGCTGGCACCTTACTTCCCAAACCATGTCACTGGCACAGACACTTTTGGACGTGACCTTATTTATAAGTTCTTAAAGGTACTCCAGGTGGCAGACCATTACTACGTAAAGACTTAGGGCAGAACTCAGATACAGATCTCTTCTTCTCTGCTCTCATGTGCTCTACAAGCAAATCTTCAAGAAAAAAAAATTCTTGAAACACTGGTCACAAGAGGAAAGTCTTGACAGAGCTTGACAGCTGATAACCCAAATCTCAGAGCACCCATGTGAAACAGAACCATGGATGGAAATCCATATCATGTCACCCCCAAATTCACATCAAATGCTCTTTGGAAATAAATTCCCAAAGGCAAAGTACACATCAGCTGAGATTCATGACCTCTATATTAGAATAAACAATGGAAAATAAACTTTCTCTAAACATGGAGCTAGGAAGTTTAAAAAACTGACTCCAGAAATAATGCTGTATAGGTATGGATGGTCCATTTATTATTATTTCAATTGCCGGTAATACAATGAACAAAAAAAACCCAGCCAACCCCAAAGTGGCACAACTAGGTGACCAGACCAGAAATATTTTGGAATCATAATGCTGCTGCTGCTGCTAAGTTGCTTCAGTCATGTCAGACTCTGTGTGACCCCATAGACGGCAGCCCACCAGGCTCCCCCGACCCTGGGATTCTCCAGGCGAGAACACTGGAGTGGGCTGCCATTTCCTTCTCCAATGCATGAAAGGAAAAATGAAAGGAAGTCACTCAGTTGTGTTCAACTCTTAGCGACCGCATGGGCTGCAGCCTACGAGGCTCCTGAGTCCATGGGATTTCCCAGGCGAGAGTACTGGAGTGGGCTGCCACTGCCTTCTCCGGAATCACAAATGAGGTTTCAGGAAACAGAAATAAATCAAGAACCACTGAGTTTCCAAGTCTCTCTGCCCAGCTGTGAATCGACTGTTTCTCCTTTGGTGAGTATCAGAGACAGAGTCACAATTACCTATAATTCCACAGCAGATTGTTCACATGCCCATCAGAAAATGCCCACACAAAATGCAATCCTTGCATTATATTTAAATGACATGGCAAATGTGGAAGGCGCCTTTTCAGGCCAGGAAATCTACCAGCTTTACTTGTTTGTTTGTTTGCTTTCTCGAGAAACTCTTGTTTGGAACACTTGCAAAATGGGCCATTTTATCAGAGCTGCCCAGACTTTCCATTTTCCCTAATCGTACAGATTAGAAAGAGGTTGCGTTGCCGTGTAACATCATTTGGAGATAAACTCCATCTGCATGGAGTAGTCCCTGCAGGTGACCCAGAGCTGCACTGGGACTGTGAGCAGGTCCACCGTGAATAATAGCTCACCTTTTTCCAAATGAAGGATTTCATCCATCTTACCTAGAAGCACTAATAATACAGACGCACAGCAAATGCAAACCACAGTGAAAGTGGCTGTTAACGATTTGGGGAGAAAGGAGGCCGCGTCACTAATAATCTGAATATACGGCAGGCCGTGGGGACTCACCTTTTTTCTGAGCCAGCCGATTTCTTCTGACAAACAATGACAGCAGGTGTGTACTTCCCAGCGTAATCTGTGCTCTCCTTGACTTCCCACACGGAAGGGCTGCTGGCTCTCACCCCAATGATGTTCATGCCTTTCATCACCTTTACCCTGTTGGAGACAGCAAGTACACAGCTGAGACGCCGGTGGGGCATCCCTGGGTTACCTCTGCTTCTGGGGACACCCAGCACTTAATGGCACATGGTCGCCTGGCAGGTGTAACCCCATGTTTAATAGAATTTAATCACACATTGGCAATTCCATTCCAATCCATCCATCCTCAGTTTTTCTCCTGGTCATTCTTTCCTTTAACAGAAGAGCTAGAAACAGAACAGTGACACAGGCAAGGACTGGTCATATAAAGAAATAATATTCTGATAGTGGATGGCTTTAATTTAAAAAAATTACCTGAATACCTGTAGACTATTAAAATTAAATAGAAAAAAGAAATTCATTCAAACTGCAAAAGTGAATTAATAATATCAATGCACAGTTTTGGAATGTCTTTTTCATGCCAGGTACTGATGGGCCCTTCCTCTGTATTATCTAATTTCCCAAACATCGTTCCAAGTTCAAGGGTGGAGGACAGGCCCTGCCACTCAGACTGTTTTGAGAAGCATGCTAGTTCATAGGAAAACAGATGCTGACAGGGTACAGAGAGAAGCATGCCTTAATTCCTTTATTTTTTAAAGATCTTTTTTATGTGGACTATTTTTTAAGTCTTTATTGAATTTGCTGCAATATTGCTTCTGTTTTATGTTTTGTTTTGTTTTGTTTTTCTGCAAAAAAAAAACCGTGGGATCTTAGCTTCCCAACCAGGGATTGAACCTGTAACTCCTGCATTGGAAGGCAAAGCCTTAAGCACTAGACCGCCAGGGAAGTCCCTGCCTGACTTCTACTCTTGTGTTCCTGCCAAAACATCCTCATCATCAGCATTGTCATCACCAAGACCATCATTCCATCATCATCACTATCACTTATCGATTCCTTTCCACAAACTGGGTGCTCTTCTGAGTTCATGACAGTTTTATTCCATTTCACTCCCACGTATGCCCTGTGAGGTCAGGACCATTTTAATTTTCACTGAGAAGCTGAGCAACCAGGGGATCTGGCTGCAGGTGATGCAGGATTTGAAATGGTTCCTGAATCACAGTGTGGGTCCAATGAGTCTCAGGGCTTTCCTTGGCATCACATAAAACTTCCTTGTGCTGAAGCCACTTATTTGAGCCGGTTGATTTCTTTGATAGCCAACACTGGCCAGTACCTGTCCTGAGATCTAACATCTTCTCAGACTTAATGACAAATTTGCGAAAGTAGGTGAGGCCTCCATACCAGACTGCTTATTATTTCTCTCCTTCCCTGGTGTCTCAGGCAGTAAAGAATCTGCCTGCAATGAAGAAAACCTGGGTTTGATCCCTAGATCAGGAAGATCCCCTTTGAGAAGGGAATGGTACCCACTCCAGTACTCTTGCCTGGAGAAGGAAATGGCAACCCACTTCAGTATTCTTGCCTGGAGAATTCCATGGACAGAGGAGCCTGGTGGGCTACAGTCCACGGGGTCGCAAAGAGTCAGACAGGACTGAGAGACTAACACTTTCACTTTCCATTTACACTTTTCTTCTTTCACTCAATCATGGAAAGGGACAGACGACCCGCTTCCAAAATTTCCCCCAGATATCAGAGGAGCAGGATGCGAGAGGCAGAGGATGCGTGGTGGAACTGGTTTCCTCATACACCCTTATTTTTCTCTAAGAGATTTCAAGTGAATAAATATATAGGAAATGGAAAGGATATAGTCAAAGGACAGTGCAATAAATCGCAAACAGTTGGATGCACAAACTGCTGGGAAGAGTCATGCTTCCTGTTGTGTCTTCTTTTCTTAGTCCCTTGAGGAAAACATAAATGGATCTGAAGCAAGAAGGCCAGGGGACAAATGGGGCAGACTGATGGGTGACCAGGTGGAAGATGCTGCCAAGAGGGGAGCCCCAGACGTATGCTCCCCAGATTTATAGCTGTGGTACCTGTAATGACCAGAGGCAAAGAGGAGGGTTCTGAGTCTCCATCTCTAAAATCCTCACTCTTATCACCAGATGAAACAAGCTAGGTCACCCCTAATATTAGGAGCAAAGCGGGAAGAAAAGATGCCACTTTTAGGGATGGGGCTTGGTGAGAAAAGACTTGCCTGCAAGCACTAAGAATGCAATTTCCCACAGAAACAACTTGAAGACAGATTGTGCAAAAAAAGTGAACACAGCAGGCCTGAGACTGCCCTCCTAGAAAGGCATGCTGGCAAGGTTGCCCTCTGGTATCCGGATTTTGAAAGGGGTTTCCTCAACTCTTTAATAAGAGGGGCTCACTAAGTCTAAATTTTTTGTACAAGCAATATAGTTGATCTTTCTTTCTGGTGGTCTGAAGTTACCATGCCTGCCAGGCAGGTGGTGTCTAGGAGACCTGCCCCCAGTAAAAAATTCTTGGCTCCCAGGGTTGGATGAGCTTTCCAGAGAGACAACTGTTAATCTGTTTTGTCATAACTCGTTGCTGGAGGGATGAAGGGCATCCTGTACAACTCCCTGAAAGGGCACTTTCCCAAGCTTGTGCCTAGTACCCCGAGACTCCACCCCGTGTCTCTTTTCCTTTTGCTGAACTCGCTTTGTGTCCTTTAGCTGTAATAAATCTTAATCCAATTATGACTGTGCTGTGCGCTGAGTCCTTAGAGTTTTCCCAGAAAGTCATCAAACTCAGGGGTGGTCGTGGGGACCCCAAAACACAAACTACTTTGCCTCATCTAACAAAGACAAGAGGAATCACTTCTTACATTTGAACCCCAGGGCTGAAGTTAGCATTTTTGGGTGAGCGCCATGCATAGCATTGCTTCTAGAGCATTGTTTTGTGTCATAAATAATCCAAGTAGAAACCAACATTTTGAATGCCGTCATTTATAAATTGGGGATTGTATGCACAGACCAGGAAGCCATCTGACCTGGTGACACGAGCTAGGATTCCTGCCTTGCAGGAACTTATTTAAATTGTAAGCAACCAAGATGGGCGATGAAAAGAAGTTCAATTCACTATGGACAGCTGCTATTCTATGAAGATGAATTCTAAGGGCTGTTCCAATTACTGTGCACTGGAATTTTATTGAGTCAAATTTACTTTAAATAAATAGGTCATCATCAACTTGGATTTGGCAATCTTTTCATGATACAGGAGTTATTAGTACCGAAGCTTTTTCTGATTATAGAATAGGCTCTTATTTTTCTTAAATTTTATTCATAAGTAGGTTATTTGGAATTCAGATACTGTGTCTCCAATGAATCATTTTTAAGTTCTTAGGAAAGAACATGGTTGCTTATTTAACCCACGAAGTACCCAATATCTGTTGCCAATAATTCCAGTGCAGCTACCCGAAGCTATAATTTATAGCATTATTTCTAAAGGGGGATTATGAAATTGAGCACTGGGCTCTAAGAAATGGTGCTTTGTGGACATAGAATGTTTTCATAAGAGGAGACACATTTCTATAGCGTATTTCAGATGTTCTGAACTGGGCAAGAGGTCCCTGCTCAAGAAACGTCAGTGAATAGAGTACAAACATCAAGAACGAATGTGTGAAAGAAACGAGACTGGTTGTTTCTCAGAGACACATCTGTGGTACACGCTGAATATGGTTTGTGTTGGGTGCATCATTTTGAAACATTCATCTCAGCACTGTAAGTAGCAGCGTTTTGGAACTATTAAGATAATCCTCAGAACACATGAAATTTGGCTCCGCTGGGTCTGAACCAAATGCTACTTCCTTCTTTTGTTGATGACAACTGGGTTACTTACATTCATTAGTGGAAGTTTTATAATCTACTTGTGGTTCAATAAATAGAGGTTTCACTGACAGCTTCACTACATAGAGATAAACACAGCACTTGATTTCCAAAGACATTTACTATATATTTACATTTAATAGTATGTCTACTGTTGCGGCTGGGGAAAAAGCCATAATTTCCCCCCACAGAATGCACAGGGACTGTGGACTGGAATAAATAAACTCTGCTTGGCTTAAGGGTATATTTTATTTCAAAAACATAACAGAGTTATTGTATTTATATAGGTATACACACAAATATATCCATAGATATAAATACACATAAAAACATAAATACACATACACAAATATACACACAAATATAAACACATAGATATACACATCTTATATACACACATGGACACGTACACACACACAGATCTGTATACACATTTAATATATACAGATGCATGTACACACACATATACATACACAAGCAACATATATACACAAGTGTGCACACAAATATACATGTATATACACAAAAATATATGCACACACATTTACACACAGGTATATACACACATATGGACATGCACAGACATATATACATGCACATAAACACTCATATGTACACACAGTGACATACACAAGCACAAATAGAAACACATATATATACACACATGCATGAATGCACACATAGATACACAGACATATGGAAACATGATGCACATATATCCACATATACGTATGTATATACACATATATCTCCTGCATTGCAGGCAGATTCTTTACCATCTAAGTCACCAAGGAAGTTCATCTATATGTACACACACAGATATATATGGACACACATAAACAAATCTTATGCATGCATATATTTATATATATAGACACACGCCCATATACACACATGGCTGCACATGTGTGCGTGTGTGTGTTTCAAACATAGTATCCAGTAACAGTTGAAACAGCCAGCAGCCTGGGATCAGAGCTGTGGTATGCACCTGCTATTTCTGCTTTTCCACATCCCATCCCTCATACCCTGGGTAACAGAAGGATGCTACACGCTTCCAAGTGCTGTGGATTTGGTTAGTGGAATCCTTTCCAATTAACTGATGGCAAACCTGTCACTTCTCATTGGTTCATAGCCCAAAAAACCCCTTTGGTTCAAAATAAAGCTGTTTTGAATTCCTCCCTGTCTCCTTACTTACCTTCCCTCATTAATTATGGAACAGAATTAAATATACTATGTTTTCTCTTACTCAGTAAATTTATTGTAAAATTAATAGTCCACAATCATTCATTATTCTAATTTCTAATTGATGAGGATCAATTTATGACCATATTATGCCCCACCAAGACCACATGTTTTATAGCCTATAACATTTCATTTAAGAACCATTTTCAGACAAATACCATATGAAATCATGTAGATGTGGAATCTAAAATATGACACAAATGAACTTATTTATGAAACAAAAACAGACTCTCAGTCATAGAAAACAAAGTTATGGTTACCAAAGGTGAAAGGTGGGGGAGAAGGGATAAATTAGAAGTTTGGTATTAGCAGATACAAATTACTATATGTAAAATATCTCAAAAAGGTCCTACTATACAGCACAGGGAACCCTACTCAATATCCTGTAATAAACCATAATGGAAAAGATTAAAACAGAATAACTTTCAGCCCCATCCCTATATCTTGGCCCTGCCCCAGCCAAAAATTATTTTAATGTGATCATTTATGATGTAATTAACAATTCTTTGTTAATCTTGTTCTATTTTCCCTTCCTGTGACACTGGGCCCCTCTTCCCATCACTGGAATGTACATTGCTAAATTTCTCTGCCATGACTTTGGGACTAACCAAATATATGCAGTTCAATGCCAACAATGCTACACACAAGCAAACCCTAGTTAAAGCCGTAGTGTGAATTAGCAGGTTCTAAATCATTTCTTTTGAAACCAGGAACTCATACCAGTAAATTATTTTTTAGCATTTCACTTTAATATAGATATATTTATTTATCAAATTTATACTTGAACTGCTGACATAATAACATGCATGCTAGAAAATACACAGAAAAATATAAATAAAAATGATGAGATTACAAAACAACATGGTGAGAGGTCCTATTTTTGCATCATTGCAATTTTTTAATCACTTTGCATATCTCTTGGGGTGCACACACCCCACTTACAGGGAATTGCTCAAATCTTCTGGAACCTTTAATTCCCAAGCGTGACATGAATAAACATAATGAGCAGAAGTCCTGTTATATGGAAGCAGGTAAATAAATGCACATTAATAAGGAGATAAAACTCTACTGCTGATTCCATGTGTTTCTACAAGTATGAAGAATCTGTTTCCACACTGCCATTTTGGTAAGGGTAAATTCAGAATGAAGGCCAGTCACTTCAAGGCAAGTCATTTTTGATGTATTGCTCTCTTGAGGCATTGAAAGTCCTAGGCTGACACAAGGTGTGTGTACCATCATCCCAGCTGTCAAAGGACCACACTCTGAGGGGGATTAAAGAGCAGAAGATCAAACACGGAGTGGATCTGGGTCACACAGGTAGGGACATTCCCCAAAACCCACAGTGGGAGGAGCCAACAGTGGAGGAAGAGGGGGACTTGGCCTCCAGGACCCCCTGCCAGCCAAATGGGAGGGAGGTGGACACTTTTTAGCCATTGGCTGATCAACTGAATTTTCAAAGGCCCTGGAAGTGGAGATGATGTCATTCCTTATAAAGTGAAAACTAAAGGAGGGTTGGACAACTCAGACTGTGAGCTCAGGCCTGGTGTGGCCAAGTCTTTAAAACATTGAAGGGAGGGCAGAAATTCTCAGTTGCATGTGAAATTCCAAAAATGTAAAAACACCATCCTCGCTAAGCAAAGTCATTCAGGGATTGGAAGCTGCCCAGCATTTGTGACCTCTGTTGGCTGGAACGCAGTAAGATCAATCCATCATGAATGAGAGAATGAGGGACTAAATCAATGAGGTGTGTGATGTCATGCTACCTCAGAAGTATCACTGAGGTCTCCAAGCGCAGAAAAGCATACCAACATCCTGCCCCTCCCCCTACACACACTGGACATGATTAATAGCTTTGTCATTTTTGTCCTGATTAAGGGGTTGGGATAGGCTTACTGCAGAAAAACACTGAGTAATACACACAGGTATAAGGAAGAAAGTAAAATCTGTCTGAACTTCCATCTCACTGAACTTAGATCATCAAAATTTCAGTCATCATCCTGCTTCGTTCACACCTGTGGATAAAGAATGTCACCTGCCATTTCAGTAAACAAAGGGCGCTAGACATCCAGCCCTCAGCTACTGCAGCCACCCTGCCTGTTCACCCTGAGGGGACTCAGCATGGAGAAAAACAGGATACGGGCCCTGGACAGCTTAGTGAACACCAAAGGAATGATTTCAATGAGCTCAGACTCTTGGATCTTCCCATACAAAGAAAAGCACCAAAATTATTCACTTGAAATGTCTGTTTTTGTGACTACCAGTAATCTTTCAAAGTTCAACTACTTTTTTTTTTTTTTTTCAGGAAAAACTCGTATATATCTAGTTCCTCCCTGACCTCTTTGGAGCAGACCCTCAGAGCAATCTGAGAGGATGTCTTCAAGTCCACTGAATAAGACGTTAATTCTTGACTTTGAAGCTGTATTTTTTTTTTAACAGTTGACACACCCAGGTTATAATTCTATAATTTTCAATAAATAAGATCATGCCCAGGATTGCCATACGGCCATATAACTTGTGCCCTGACCAACTCCAGGAAGTACCATGCCTAGAAATTATGACGTGAATCGGGCCTCGTAGAGTTGAGCAGTGTGCAGTCTGTATAACTGTTCACAACAATCCCAATCACACAAAAGATGCCGCTTTATTCACAGATCACCCTGGCCACTCTTCTCAACCGACTCCGAGGACAAATTAATAGCTGAAAGCAGGAAGCAGGCTGGCCCTCAACCAACTCAGGAGAGCCCAGTGAGGAGAAGAGCCAGAGCAACAGAACTAGGCATCTTGACCCAAAGGGTGAGCGACATGTGATGCCAGTCTCTGGCCAGGCTGGCTGCTGGTGCAGAGGCTGAGGACTGGCTGTTTCTCCTGGAACTTCCATGAGTCACCACTTTTCAACCTGTGGGCTACCTTTGCCAGCACAGAGCTCACTAACTCTTTAAAAGCCATCGTAGAGCTAAATGCATTCTATGCATAGTCCTTAGTCTCTCCAAGTACCTAGTTTTCCTCTGACTCTCAGTTCATTCACAAAAGGTTCCAGAGACCCATCTTTCTTATGGGCATATGTCCAAAACAGCTGTGGTGAGTAGAAACGGGACAGGAAGGACTGCACACCACATGGAAAGCACACCAACAGGACGAGCGTGGGTGCTAACTGTTAGAAGCTTTGGAGGGAGACTTCCCTGGTGGTCCAGTGGCTAAGACTTTGTACTTCCAATGCAGGGGGCCTGGGTTCAATCCCTGATCTGAGAACTTGACCCCACAGGCCAAAACTAAGAGTTTGCATGCTGCAACTAAAGATTCCACAGTCAAATAATAAAATAAAAAATAATATTAAATATTTATTTAAAAAGCTTTAGAGGAAGTGATGATCCCCCCCTAGTACCTCCCTTCCACCAAAATGTTCAGATATAAATGCCTAAAGCAGGTCATGAATGTAATGAGTAACACTAGGTGAGTAAATCAAACCTGTCTCTTTGTCTGCTTCTTCAGTCACTGATTCACTCAACAAACACTGAGTCCCACCTGTTCTCCAGGCATCATTCACAGTCCAGGAAGTTTGTTAGGCACAAAACTTCCTATTGACAGGGAACTAACATTCTTGCGGGGAGAGACAGAACACACACACACAAACCCACACACATTTCTTACGTTGATAAATTCTACAAAGAAAAAAGAAAGCAAGACAAAGAGATGGAGATCCCAGGGGGAGGATGACTATCTTACACAACGATGGAGATCCCAGGATGTGAGTGACCATCTTAAAAAGACTTTGTTACACACATAATACAAAATGGTAAAGCCAGGAACCAAAAGATGTGGGAAAGTAGAAGGGAAATGTATATATCTGGGGGGAAAATCTGCCAGCCCAAAATGTCTCAGGCACGCAGATTATTTTCAGATGAAGACAATCACAGACCCAAAAACTCAGGAAGAAACATTGACCCTTCCCTAACTGCCTGAAGAATTTCAATAGTGGTCCTGTTGCAGGAACAGAGCTATCACCAGGTATATCACTCAGGTCCTCACCTGAGAAGAACAGAGACTAGGTGTGGTGGGGGGAATTCTTAGAGATCAGAGATGTCTCTGTGTCCCATGGTCTCTGCCTGGCCCAGCAAACATTTGTTCACCAAATACTTGCTTTTCCATCTCCATGTCAGCTGCTTTCCTCCCCACCAAAGTACCAAACCTCCAATATCTTCTTCAGCCATTAGCTGAAGCTGGTGTCTAAGGTGAAGATCTTGGTCTCTTTTCGAGTAGTCAATTTTCCTGGTTTCTCCAATGCATACATGTGATTACACTTTTGTTTGACTTTCTCCTGTTCATCTGTTTCATCTCAATTTAATTCTTGAACCAGCCAGAAGGACCTAGAAGGGGTGAGGAAACTTTCCTCCTCCCTCCAAAATACACATATGAATGTCTTCTAGAAGTGATCTGATCTTTGCCTGGCATGTGAGCATGAAGTACACTTCTTGTTCCTACTGAAAAATGTCAGACCACCATCCAACCATCAAGGATGCAATTTAAGTATTTCATAGCTTATTATGTGAAACTAGTATCTAACAGACAGGACTTCCCTGTGGCGCAAACTGTAAAGAACCTCCCTGTGATGCAGGAGACCAGGGTTTGATCCCTGAGTGGGGAAGTTCCTCTGGAGAAGGAAATGGCAATCCATTCCAGTATGCTTGCCTGGAGAATCCCACGGACAGAGAAGCCTGGTGGGCCACAGTCCATGGGGTTGCAAAGAGTCGGAGACAGCTGAGCAATTAACAAACAGTATATGACGTAAATATGTTATATATATGTTGAAAGAACTTGATAGAACTCTGTATGTGTTCAGTTCAGTTCAGTTCAGTCACTCAGTCATGTCTGACTCTTTGCGACCCCATGATTTGCAACACGCCAGGCCTCCCTGTCCATCACCAACTCCCAGAGTACACTCAGACCCACATCCATCGAGTTGGTGATGCCATCCAGCCATCTCATCCTCTGTCATCCCCTTCTCCTCCTGCCCCCAATCCCTCCCAGCATCAGAGTCTTTTCCAATGAGTCAACTCTTCGCATGAGGTAGCCAAAGTACTGGAGTTTCAGCCTCAGCATCATTCCTTCCAAAGAAATCCCAGGGCTGATCTCCTTCAGAATGGACTGGTTGGATCTCCTTGCAGTCCAAGGGACTCTCAAGAGTCTTCTCCAACACCACAGTTCAAAAGTATCAATTCTTCGGCGCTCAGCCTTCTTCACAGTCCAACTCTCACATCCATACATGACCACATAGCCTTGACTAGACGGACCTTAGTCGGCAAAGTAATGTCTCTGCTTTTGAATATGCTATCTAGGTTGATCACAGATTTCCTTCCTAGGAGCAAGTGTCTTTTAATTTCATGGCTGCAGTCACCATCTGCAGTGATTTTGGAGCCCCAAAAATAAAGTCTGACACTGTTTCCACTGTTTCCCCATCTATTCGCCATGAAGTGATGGGACCATATGCCATGATCTTCGTTTTCTGAATGTTGAGCTTTAAGCCAACTTTTTCACTCTCCTCTTTCACTTTCATCAAGAGGCTTTTGAGTTCCTCTTCACTTTCTGCCATAAGGGTGGTGTCATCTGCATGTCTGAGGTTATTGATATTTCTCCCGGCAATCTTGATTCCAGCTTGTGTTTCTTCCAGTCAATTGGGGCTTCCTTGGTGGTCCAGTGGTTATGAATCTGCCTGCTAATGCAGGAGATGTAAGAGACGCAAGTTTGAGCTCTGGATCAGGAAGATCCCCTGGAGGAGGAAATGGCAAACCACTATAGTATTCTTAATTGGAAAATTCCATAGACAGAGGGGCTTAGAGGGCTACAGTCCATAGGGTCACAAAGAGTCAGACACTGAACACACACGCGCATGCACAGCATTTATTGATTCCTTTGAAAAACCAAAGCCTAGTATAGACAAGGTCCCTCAATACAGCTTCCCAGTAAATGATGGCTGAGTGCAGAAGATGCCACATGAGAACATCATGTTTCTGGAAAAGCAGGAGAAATTATTTGCCTCATTGTTACCAAAGCAATAAGTGACTACATTCTCTGAACTGACCATATGTCCATGACCAGAATTAGGCCACCTCATTCTTTACATGCTATTGAGTCTCTCATCACAGAGTCACAAATACATCAGCAAATACGTCAGTCAAATACATCAGCATTCATGCAAGAAAAAAAGTCCTATTCTTTGTTGAACATAATGAACTCTATAAGAGAACAGTGTGTACCACTATACTTAAAATGGATAAAAAATAAAATAACCAACAGGAACCTACTGTATATCACTGGGAACCCTGCTCATTGTTAGGTGGCAGTCTGGATGGGAGGGGAGTTTGGGGGGAGAATGGTTACATTTGTTGCTATGCTACGTACCTGAAACTATCACAGCGTAGTTAATGAACTATATTCTAATATAAAATTGAAAGTTTTTTTAAACAGATACAGTGTGCCAAGTCCATAATGTCCACTAAAAATAGTCTATTATTATTATTACTATTATTATTGCCCTTGTTACACAAAAGTTTACTAGGTGAGTAAATCAAACTGGTCTCTTTGCTTCTTTGGTCATTGATTCATTCAACAAACACTTCCTGAGTCTCATCTCTTTTCCAGGCACCATTTTGAAAGCTGGACAGCTATTTTAAATCAAGTTTCACTCTCTTTCCGTCTCATCCATACAACAGTCACTACCCAATGGCCTGGTTTTCCTAAAAAAACAAAATGAACTGAAATAAATCTGCATCCACACTGTCCTTTGGGAGGTGGAAGATGCGGAGTCAAAGTTCACGTTGGACTCAGGAGTTCCAAATTCCCAAGGGCAGAATCAGAGCAGAGCAAGCACGATGAGTATCTGGAAAACAGCAAGCCTGGTGGTCTTCCTCGGTGACTCGTGTTTGAACATGAGACTCCCAACTCTGTTCCCAGGACACCGAGATGCACTGGGCGCTGGGAGGGGTCTGGCTCCCGGGGTTTGGAATAAGATCTAATTTTCTTATCTGTAATGAGCCCCAACCCTCTAATTTCACTACAGCACATAATAGAACTGGATGGCTGTTTCCTTCAGCTTTCAAGGTTACCAGGGTTTTAGAGGGATTGTTTAAATATATTTCTTTAATTAAGGAAAACATTCTAAATCAAAACCAGAGTTATGGTTAACAAACTCATATTTTCAGGGGCCCTTTTTAGAGGGATTCATTGTTAATTAACTTTTTTTTTTCATTCAAAAGAATCATACAAGCATGTTGATAAATATTTCAACATAACAAAGGCAGAAACACAAAAAGTTTCACTGCAGACTTCTCTCCTCAGACTTCTCCCCAGTTTAGTGACCATTTTCTAGGAGATTAACACATTTAGAAAAGCAGATCTTTGGAGACTTCCTTGTGGTCCAGTGCTCAAGATTTCACTTTCCAATGCAGGGCATGCAAGTTCAGTCCCTGGTTGGGGAGCTAGGATCCCACATGCCTTGTGGCCAAAAAAACAAAAAGATGCAACAGAAGCAATACTGCAACAAACTCAATAAAGACTTTATTTTAAAAAATTAAGAAGTATAGATCTTTTAAAACCAATGGCAACACACTGTACACACTTTTATGCATCTTATCTATCAGTTCAGTTCAGTCACTCAGTTGTGTCCGACTCTTTGCGATACTGTGTCTTTTCACACATCTATATCAGTGTTTATACTCCCACTTCCTTCGATGTACTACTTCAATGTGTAGATTTATTTGAATAAAATTTAACTGCCTGTAGGCCATCTAATGGTCTTATAGGAGGTATCCAATCTTTGCTACTATAACCAGCACTTCAGAGAACTTCCATACACTCGCAGCTTTGTAGACACAAGCTTTGTAGACACAAGCAGGTCTACAGTAACAGTTCTTAAAAAAGAAATTGCCAAGTCAAAAAAGATGTCCATGTTCAATTTTGATAGAACGTGCTAAATTACCACTCAAAGAGATTCTACCAATTTGCACATTTGCTGAGAATGTCTTAATGTGCCTTTTGATCACTACAGATCTAATACAAACAGTACTTCATTAAGTTTGAGTCACTGAATATTTTTCATATACCTATAACTTTTTTCTGTTTTGCTAAATATCTGTTCAAATCCTTTGTCTACTACATTGTTTTCTTGGTCTCAGAAGACTCTTGAGAGTCCCTTTCACAGCAAAGAGATCAAATCAGTCAATCCTAAAGGAAATCAACTCTGAATATTCATAAGAATTGATGCTAAAGCTGAAGCTCCAATACCTGGGGCATCTGATGCAAAGAGCCAACTCACTAGAAAAGACTCTGATGCTGGGAAAGATTGAGGGCAGGAAGGGAAGGGGGCAACAGAAGATGAGATGGTTGGATGGCATCACTGACTCAATGGACATGAGTTTGAGCAAACTCTTGGAGATAGTGAAGGACAGGGAAGCCTGGTGTGCTGCAGTCCATGGAGTTGCAGAGTTAGACATGACTTAGTGACTGAACAACCACAATAAAAACATGTATTAGTAAGGAAGTTAGTCCCTTGATCCATCAGGAACTCATTTTAGTGCGAGAAGTTAATGAAAGAGGGATCTTCCTTTATCTTTTCTCTGTATGGGTTTTACCAGCACGTGGTTTATTAAATGATTCCCTCAGTACTTGATTTAAAATGCCATCTTCAATATGCACTAAATTCACCTTTTTATGTTTATTTTTGGCCTCTCTACTTTCATCGATCTGTCTGATCTGTCTTCACATGAGCCAGTACCCAAGCATTTCACACACAATAGCTTATGACGTTTTAATATCTGATAGAGCTATTTCATTCTTATTCTCCCCATTTCTTCAGGAGTATTTTGATGTCTATTTCAACAAGAATTATTTCTGTCAGCACATCTTCAAAGATGGCCTTTCAGTTTCCAAGAAAAAAGGAAAATGTGCCTTTGTAATATCCATCTCTGAAACTGAAGCATATACATGTCAATCAATTAAGACAGGTGATGGCCACAGCTGAAGTTATCTCTTGCAAAGATAACAGGTATGTGTGTTAGCATTAGGGTGACAGCTGGATTCGAACACGACACTGGCCACTTCACACACCAGGTTTTCGAGGACAGTGATAACCTTCCAGGGATTTGTGGTTTGCCTTGAAAGTATTCCAATTCTTTGGGAACAACCTTGGGTCCATGTGTCCAATGGATCACAGTGGTGTGGTCCAATCAGACTGATGGACTCAGGAATTTTCCCAGAGCAGCAAGAAAAGACTATCCCTCCACCTCAACAGATCCTCACTAGCATGTGCGTTGTCATATAGACCCTTTGTGACCCTTTTTTGGGACCCTTTAGACCGTAGCCCTCTGGGCTCCTCTGTCCATGGTTTTTTTTTCAGGGAAGAATACTGGAGTGGGCTGCCATTTTCCTCCTCCAGGGGATCTTCCCCATCCAAGGTTCCAACCCAGGCTTCCTGCATTGGCAGGAGGATTCTTTACCCACTGAGCAATCAGGGACACCTGACCTAACCAGAGCCTTTTTCTCTTTTCATTTTTAACTTTACTCTTTTAAAAAAGCAGTAAGAACACTCACTGCAGACGGTGACTGCAGCCATGGAATTAAAAGAGGCTTACTCCTTGGAAGAAAAGTTATGACCAACCTAGATAGTATATTCAAAATCAGAGACATTACTTTGCCAACAAAGGTCCGTCTAGTCAAGGCTATGGTTTTTCCTGTGGTCATGTATGGATGTGAGAGTTGGACTGTGAAGAAAGCTGAGCGCCAAAGAATTGATGGTTTTGAACTGTGGTGTTGGAGAAGACTCTTGAAAGTCCCTTGGACTGCAAGGAGATCCAACCAATGCATTCTGAAGGAGATCAGCCCTGGGATTTCCTTGGAAGGACTGATGCTAAGGCTGAAACTCCAGTACTTTGGCCACCTTATGAGAAGAGTTGACTCATTGGAAAACACTCTGATGCTGGGAGGGATTGGGGCAGGAGGAGAAGGGGACGACCGAGGATGAGATGGCTGGATGGCATCACTGACTCGATGGACGTGAGTCTGAGTGAATTCTGGGAGTTGATGATGGACAGGGAGGCCTGGTGTACTGCAATTCATGGGGTCGCAGAGAGTTGGACACAACTGAGCGACTGAACTGAACTGAAGAACACTTAACCTGATATCTACTCCATTAACATATTTTTAAGTGCACAAAACTGTATTGGATTTATTATATTTAAAAAGACTATTTCCAAATAAAGTCACATCCACAGGTACTGTGAGGTAGGAATTGAGGGGGACACAATTCAACTCACAGCAAGGTCAGTTCGGTTGGTTCTCTGCAAACTCTAGTGGGCAGCTCTTATTAATGCAATCTCACCCAAACATGATGGACTATTAAAATCTGTTCTATTTATTTGTTATAGAAAGATATTCCCCAACTAGAAAGCATCCAGTGAGTAAGTTAGTGCATGGGTCTTTGCTTAAAATTTTAATGTTGAACTAGCACTTTTTAACAAATTAATAAACTTTATTTTTTAGAGCAGTTTTACATCAACAGCAAAACTGAGCAGAAAGTAGAGATTGTTCAGGTACTCCTTGCAAGCTCACCACACACACACACACACACACACACACACACACACACACAAAACCTCTCCAACACTGACATCCCAGAGTACAGTGGATAGACTACAAAAACACCTCATCATCACATCTCATATTGTGTTTCTAGAGAGAAAAATCAATACACCACATAAAAGAATCTTGTCCAACATAGAGAGTAGATGTACAGTTGCCAAGAAGGAGGGAGAAGGGAGTGAGGGATGGGTCTGAGTTTAGGGTCAACAGATGCAAACTATTATATATATAATGGATAAACAACAAGATCCTACTGCGAGCACAGGGAGCTCTATTCAATATCCTGTGGTAAAACATAATGAAAAAGAATACAAAAAATAATAAACATATATGTATAAGTGAATCACTTTGCTGTACAGCAGAAACTAACACAACATTGTAAATCAAATATACTTTCATTAAAAAAAAAGAGAATCTTTTTTCCAAGTCTTCTGTAAATGTCTTATCATACTTCCATAATTTAAAAAGTAACAAAGAAAAAAAAATTCCTATCTGAAAATGGTATAATTTTTCAAGGGTGCTTATGGAGACAAGATATAACCTCCTTTTATAGATGAAGACTGAGGTACAGGGAAATTAAGCAAGTTGCTTAAAGCCACAGCTAACAATGGTTCCAGGAGCCCTATTCTTACCCACCATGTCCTATTGCTCCTTCTTTTCTCCCTGTAGGATATCCCCTGGCTAAGTTGACAGTCCATGCCCTCAGCTACCTCCCCTGCCCCTCCAAGGACACATGGGGACTTTGTCCATGGATATGCTATCCCACACTATTACAATCGGGCTGACCTAAATTTAGACCTGGGCTTACCAAACACTGACGATTGAGTCATTGTGTAATCAACCATTGAGGCAACTTCCTTCCAGAGCCTAAATGCTACTTGCTAGCAGGCAATCCACTCCAGTACTATTGCCTGGAAAATCCTATGGGCAGAGGAGTTTGGTAGGCTACAGTCCATGGAGTCGCAAAGAGTCGGACACGACTGAGCGACTTCAGTTCACTAGCAGAGGTCCTTCCGCCCTTGGAGTTCCTAATGACTTTTCTAGCAAAGTCCTGTCACTCAGGTCAGATTTTCTGCCCCACTGGTAGCAACACAGACATGCAGCTCACCCTGTTTCCACAATTTCTAGCCCTTTTCTTCTTTCCACAGTCCCTCAGGACCACGTTTACATCCACAGAGGTGGGAGTTGGTCTTTCTACATCCTCTTCTCCCCATGCTGGCCCCTGCAGTATAGCAGAATCTATTATGTGCTGGGCCCCCAGCTTAGTGGGTTGCAAAGTGGGGGATAAAGAAGGTTTTCAAGAGATTTTTCTCTTACTCCATAAATCTGCCTTCCCAGTGAATCATCTAAGGACAACAGAATCCCACTTTGGAAATTAGAATCTGAACAATAACCCTTTCTATTTCTCTCTTTAACTTCCAGCTGTACCACTCTCCCTCATGACATCACGGGGTGGCTTCAATTCCTCAAACTACCCCCTGAATTCCACACCTGTCACTTCCCCTCACATTTTATTGGCTGAAGCAAGTCACGTGACTATACCTACCTTCAAAGCGGGGTTGGGAGAAGTTGATTCTACCTTCTGCCACCGTTAGACAAGGGATTGCCTTAAACAAAGAAGAAAGCTATTCCCCCCCCCCCACCCCGCCACAAAAGTATTTCCAAAAGTTTTTCAACTTTCTCATTGCACAATGAGAAAACCAAGATTTAAAAGAGATTAGAGGGACTTCCCTGATGGTCCAGTGGTTAAGAATCAGCCTTTCAATGAAGAGGACATGGGTTCAGTCCCGGGTCTGGGAAGATTCCACATGCCTCAGAGCAACTAATCCTGTGCATCACAACTACTGAGTCCATGTGCCTAGGGCCCATGCTCTACAACAAGAGAAGCCTGAGCAATGAGAAGCCATGCACACCACAACTAGAGTAGCCCCTAATCAGTGGGACTAGAGGAAGCCCAAGCACAGCAACAAAGACCCAATGCAGCCAAAAACAGACAAACGAAGTTTAAAAAATTTTTAGGGTTTAAAAAATATATTTTTAAGAAGAGATTAGAAAGACTGGCTGTTTCCTTCGAACACCTGATGAATTGTTAGACACACAAAGCAAGGGGAAACTTAGGACATGCACTGTCACTTGCAGAGAGGGGCAGTTGTATGACTTTCCTTGGGTTTTTCTTCCAGGTGTGTGGTATGATTTATTTCTCTACCTCTCCTCAAAGTGAGATCTGGGTTTGTGGCTCTGGCCAATAAAATGCAGGCTGGAGAGACAACACATCACATTTGGTGAGGCTGGAAGAGTTAGAGCATGCTCAATGTGATGTCTTCCCCTTCCTCCCAGAGACACTGAATGTTCCAGGTGGTGACTTTCCCATCATCCCAGATCCCAACTGAGGACACACCAAAGCAGGGGCCCCAGCACATATGTAGTGTGACAGAGAAACAAAACCAGCTGGCTTCAAAACACTGCAATCTAGAGGCTGTTTGTTATAGCAGCGTAACCCGGACTATACTCTCTTTTAGAGAAAGTCTCTCCTGTGAAGGAGGGAGGCTTGCATGTAGGGTGAAAGAGAGAGTACAAGACTTGTGAATTAGGTCAGAGAAGATCCATTGGCTTCCATGGTTTTCCCACAATGCTGAGCCTCTCCTGAGCAATCTGAAGCTGCCATGCTGTGATGCAGCCCCATGCTAAGGATGCCATGTGCCAGGGCTACTCTGAGTCCTTTTCCTAGGAACATGTAAACTGAAAGCTTGAGTAAGAATCTGTGACTGTTTCTTTAGTTCTGATTAGATAGGAAATAAACTGATCAGGCAGTCATTGGAAAGATCTGTTCTTTGGGTGAAACAGAGAATTTTCCAGGTTCAGTGGCACTCACTGGGTGAAAAAAGGATAATTCCAGTCTTAAAAAAATTTGTTTCATTGATGTACAGTTGATTTACAATGTTTTGTTTGTTAATTTCTGATATACTGTAAAGTGGCTCAGTTATACTTCAATATACATTCTCTTTTCTTTGAATAGTCTTTTCCAGTACGGTTTATCACAGGATACCAAATAGAGTTCCCCATACTCTAGAGCAGCACTTTGTTGTTTATCCATTCTCTATTCACTAGTTTGCAACTGCTAACCCCCAAATCCCAACTGATCCCTCTCCCATCTCTTCTCCCTTGGCACCCACAAGTCTGTTCTCTGTATCTGTGAGTCTGCTTCTGTTTCAGAGATAACTTCATTTGTGTCATATTTTAGATTCCAGATATAAGGGATACATTCCATTTTCAAAACTAATTATTATTTCATTCTGATGTGGTTTTTCTCATATTTTTATATTTAAAAAATCCTGACAGGGACTTGTCCAGTGGTCCAGTGGTTAAGACTCTGCCTTCCACTCCAGGGGTTGCGGGTTTGACCCCTTAGTCTGGGAACTAAGTTCCCAAATGCCGTAGGGTGTGGTCAAAAAATTAAAAAAGAAAATCCTGATAGAGAAACTTGATGTTGAAGCCTTGGGAGCCAAAGGTAAGGATTTAATTCTTCTGCTTTCACTACTGAAAAGTGGGATTTATTCAACAAAGGGAAGGCTTGGTATTCGTCCTCCCTGATTGCACCTCGGAGATTGTTTTTTCCTGTTGTGATTCATGAGGCTCTTGAGTGACAGCAAAGAGGGATCCTCAGCTCACATGTGAACCAGCATCTCTGTTGACACTGCGTGGCGGCCCCTTCCAGCCCACATGCTGCAGGGCTGGTATTTGTCAGCAGCCAGCTGTTTCACTTTCTACAACACTTAGGTAACAATTTCACAGCCATTACCAGCCTGTAATCAGGACACTGGCTGAAAGCTAAGTGCTAAGCCGGTTGTAAACTGCAAAGCCAACCAGGGGAGGTGAACACAGAGGCGCTGATAAACAGGAAGAGACAGCCTGTACATTTCAATGGCTTGATTTAAATCTCCATTCAGCTTTGCTTTCATCACCTCAGTCCACTGGTTTTTAGCAGATAGGGAAGGTTGTCTTGTCCAAAAATGATGCTGAGAGCATCTATCTCTTCCTACAGTGTGAGCTTGTCTCTCCTGTGAAGGAGGGAGGCTTGCAGGTAGGGTGAAAGAGAGGGTACGAGACTTGTGAATTAGGTCAGAGAAGATCCATCAGCTTCCATGGATTTCCCACAATGCTGAGCCTCTCCTGCGCAGTCTGAAGCTGCCATGCTGTGATGTAGCCCCATGCTAAGGATGCCATGTGCCAGGGCTTTGGAGGACACACCCAGCTGAGGTCCAGGAATGAACCAGCATCCATCATCAGGCATGTTTGCAGTGAGACTTAACAGGATTCCCAGCATCATGGTGGGAACTGTCATCTGGTCTGGGAATTGTCATGATGGTCTTGTCATCTCTTTCAAGCTATCCTGGTTGAAGCCCCAACTTTCATGGTGTAAGCAGCACCTTGGCCTGACAACTTAGTTGTACTTTATACTCAAAGCCTTTACATAAGATAAAATATACTAGTTTAGTCCCTAAGCAAGGCCAAGGATCTTTATTTTCTCCTCAAGGGTCATAGGTAATATTCTGAGCCATCTCCTGGGAGGTGTTTTACAGATACTGAAGGCCCCACCAGGTGGAAGAAGATGACTTCATGACGACCTATTTGAAGCCACGGTGTCAGCTGCTCTGCCTCACACAGTTCTAAGAACTAGTCTCAAAAAACTGGGAATAGACCATGGAACTAAAAATTAACTGTACTTACAACAACCAAAGGTGTTTTAACCACCTCCTGGTGGCTCAGTGGTAAAGAGTCTGCCTGCCAATGCAGGAGACATGGGTTTGATCTCCATGATGTGGTTTGATCTCCATGGGTTTGATCATGGGTTTGATCTCCATGATGCGGGAAGATCCCATATGCCGAGGAGCAACTAAGACCAAGCGCCACAACTACTGAGCCTGTGCTCTCGAGCCCAGGAGCCATGACTACTGAAGCCTGCACACTTTAGAGCCTGTGCTCAAAATCAAGAGAAGCCACTGCAATGAGAAGCCTGAGCACCGCAACTCGAAAGTAGCCTCTGCTTGCCACAACTAGAGAAAAGCCCGCACAGAGATGAAGACACAGCACAGCCAAAAACAAAATAAATAAATAAAACAACCAAGGTGACATTGGTCAGATCACTGCATTACTGGTGTTGAGATGACTATGCTGCTCTCTTCCCTCCCTCTGCCTATACAACCCTTAAACTCCCCTTTAAAAGCTCCTGTTCCTTGAGCAGCGACTGGGGGCTAGTTCTCAGACGGGAGTCCACCTTCTCCTGTGGCCAGCCTCCACAATAAAGCAACCTTTCCCTCCCTACCAACACTGGTCTCTGGAGAGTCGGCTTTAGAGCAGCGGGTGGCTGGACCTGGGTTCCATAATAATGGAGCAGAGATATTTACTCTAGATACACTGCTTCTCAATGTCTGACACACAGAATCCATGAATGAAGAAAATGGTTGTTGTTTGGAGCACAAGATGTGTTATGTAGCAAGAAAAACTTGCGCTTGTATCTGCTCATTTGTATCTGTCTCTTTTGCAACCCCATGGGCTATAGCCCTCCAGACACCTCTGTCCATTGGATTTTCCAGGCAAGAATACTGGAGTGGGTTGCCATTTCCTACTCCAGAGGATCTTTCTAACCCAGGAATAGAACCCATGTCTATTGTGTCTCTTGCATTGACAGGCAGATTCTTTACCACTGAGCCACCTGGGAAGCCCACGTAGCAAGAGAAAATGCAACAACAATGTTCCGATGCAAAACTGGAAAACCATTGCCTGCCTGTCCTTAGTCTACATTGGAGGCTGGGCTCTACCTGGGAAGGTGGGTTTCTCCCTCGATGTCATAAATGGCGGCCCATGGACTGAATTGAGCCTACACATCTCTTGTCTGATATTGTTCTATTCCATTGTGATAATTTGAACCAGTTATTTTCAAATTAAAGCATTTCCTTTAAGAATCCACTTCACTGACTCGTCAACATAGTGTATAATAGTACTTGATCTGCTGCCTTAAACACCAATCAACTGAGGCTACCACCTGAAAGGGTACACAAGTTGTCCAGTTTTTCCTGGTGTCCACCATCCCCTAGTGCATCTTCAATTTTCTTAGGCCCAACCTGAACTAATTCACTCAATTTTGTTGTCATTTAGTAGCTAAGTCGTGTCTGACTCCCTTTCCACTCCATGGACTGCAGCCTGCCAGGCTCCTCTGTCCATGGGATTTCCCAGGCAAGAATATTTGAGTGCATTGCCATTTCCTTCTCTAGAGCCACCAGAGAAGCCCAATTCACTCAATTTTATTACTTGCCTGCCCCTTGAAGGCAACCAAGTTTGGGACCCCTGCTTTTGTCCTTGCAATTAACAGAGTCCAACGTTGCCTTTGCATCAGTGACCACAGAGTCTAACAGTTTAATTACAGTCCTGTGACATTAAACAACAAAGAGAACTCAATGTTCTCTGATGTTTTGGTTAAGGTGATGAATACATAACTGGAAAGAAGTAACACACACGGCCAGAAACAACAGTAAGTCCTCCACTGATTGAGAAGTCCTTGTTACAGGGATTAGTGAGGTTTCTCTCCTGCTCTAAATTCCTTCCCATCAGACTGGAAAAGACTATGTCTGTTGGGGCCTGAGAGTAAGTGAACAAACTGTGTTCGGAAAGAAACATCACAAAGAAATGAGGAAGGTAAACCTGTGTGTTACATGGCAAACTTCCAACAAAGCCATTTAACTGTACGAAGATTGACATTTAAAAGATTAAATTTGCAATGGGAAAGTAACATTGAAATGGTATTATCTCCCATATTAAAGCCTATCTACCTATTTAACCATATGTCTGTCTTTCTACAGACAGAGATGTCTGTCCTACAGACAGAGGATGAGATGGTTGGATGGCATCACTGACTCAATGGACATGAGTTTGGGTAAACTCCGGGAGTTGGTGATGGACAGGGGAGCCTGGTGTGCTGCAGTCCATGGGGTTGCAAAGAGTGGGACACGACTGACCAACTGAACTGAACTGAACTGTCTTCCTATTTTCTTTCTATGCACCTGTCTACCTATGAATCATCTAAATACATATCTATCGTCTATCTGCCTACCTACTTATCTTTTATTTATCTACTTACCTATCAATGATGTATCAATTATGTATCTATCATCTATCTAACTACTGATTATCTATTTATCTATCACCTCTTGTCATTAACTGTTTCCCTTCTAGTTTCATGCATGCTCCTTTAATTGTGTTCTCTTTTCTCAGTCAAAAATCTTGATCCCTGCCCCATCTATTACCACCTTCTCTTCACTATCATCCCTTACACCAGTTCAGTTCAGTTGCTCAGTCATGTCCGACTCCTTGTGACCCAATGAATCACAGCATGCCAGCCCTCTCTGTCCATCACCAACTCCTGAAGTTCACTCAAACTCACGTCCATCAAGTTGCTGATGTCATCCAGCCATCTCATCCTCGGTCGTCCCCTTCTCCTCCTGTCCCCAATCCCTCCCAGCATCAGGGTCTTTTCCAACGAGTCTTCTCATGAGGTGGCCAAAGTACTGGAGTTTCAGCTTTAGCATCAGTCCTTCCAATGAACACTGATCAGGGTTAGGGTTAGGGTTAGGGGTTAGGGTTAGGGTTGGGGTTGGGGTTGGGGCTGGGGACTGATCTCCTTCAGGATAGACTGGTTGGATCTCCTTGCAGTCCAAGGGACTCTCAACAGTCTTCTCCAACACCACAGTTCAAAAGCATCAGTTTTTCGGCGCTCAGCTTTCTTCACAGTCCAACTCTCACATCCATACATGACCACAGGAAACACCATAGCCCTGACTAGATGGATCTTTGATGGCAAAGTAATGTCTCTGCTTTTGAATATGCTATCTAGGTTGGTCATAACTTTCCTTCCAAGGAGTAAGCATCTTTTAATTTCATGGCTGCAATTACCATCTGCAGTGATTTTGGAGCCCCCCAAAAATAAAGTCTGACACTGTTTCCACTGTTTCTCCATCTATTTGCCATGAAGTGATGGGACCAGATGCCATGATCTTCGTTTTCTGGATGTTGAGCTTTAAGCCAATTTTTTCACTCTCTTCTTTCACTTTCATCAAGAGGCTTTTTAGCTCCTCTTCATTTTCTGCCATAAGGGTGGTGTCATCTGCATATGTGAGGTGATTGATATTTCTCCCAGCAATCTTAATTCCAGCTTGTGCTTCTTCCAGCCCAGCATTTCTCATGATGTACTCTGCATATAAGTTAAATAACCAGGGTGACAGTATACAGCCTTGACGTACTCCTTTCCCGATTTGGAACCAGTCTGTTGTTCCATGTCCAGTTCTAACTGTTGCTGCCTGACCTGCATATAGGTTTCTCAAGAGGCAGGTCAGGTGGTCTGGTATTCCCATCTCTTTCAGAATTTTCCACAGTTGATTATGATCCACACAGTCAAAGGCTTTGGCATAGTCAAGAAAGCAGAAATAGATGTTTTTCTGGAACTCTCTTGCTTTTTCCATGATCCAGCGGATGTTGGCAATTTGATCCCTTACATAGAGACCTATAAATTGTGACCATGCACTGAATTTGATATTCCCCAGCAAGTAACTCTCCTTTTATGAGGAAGAGAAATCTGGAAACCTGCATCCAGGGGGAATCCAACCAGCTTCCCTGTAGGAGGCAGACTGTAAGGCTTATGATGCATAAGATAAGTAGCACCTGAGTTCAACTTCCTAAAATTTTTCAATGATATTGACTCAAGCTAGATCAGACCCTCAAGTCACCAAGCCTGTGATTCTGAGATATTGATGGTCTGATCTCTGGGGCTTTCTCCCTATTCCTGATGAAGTTCCAGTCACTTGAATAACCTTTCCTCTAGCCCTACTGTGACTTATAGCATCCAGTTTTCCAAACAGTGTATCCTCCCCAGCTATTTTGCTGTCTCTCTCTGTCCTTCCAAGACACCAAATATCCTGCCAGTTCTTAGGCTGCCAGTGAAAACACGCCAACAGGAAGTGCATCACATCACTAAACCCATCACAATGTCTTCTTGTCCAACTTGGAAAGAGAAGCTGATTATACAGAACTTAAACTCATCGTTTACTGGAGTTTGACAGCCCCATGGCATTGATAGAGAGCTGGCAGGGTATCAGCCAGATTGGATGCATAAGAAAATATTTAACCTATAGTAGAGCACATTTGAATTTGAGGATGCCTTAATGAAAAGTTGGATCTATTCTAGGCAGTATCTTTCAAAGAACAAGCTGCCAGGTGGCATGACCTGGGTCTGCAGCCACAGAATTAAGCCTGGGTTGACCCCTTAGCAATTGATAACTTGAGAAGAGTTCATTGTTTACTGTGCAGAATATGTGTGAAATATATACACAAAAAAGCTAGAGAAACAAAAGACATTTATTTTAAAGTCACTGATCTAAAAAGGATATTAGATCATCATCAGAAGATTTTTTGGGCCTTTGAAAATGTATTTTGCCTTTCATATTTTATTTCTACTGGAAAATAATTAGCAGAAGAAAGTGGTTCTCATAATCTGACAGTGCCTAGGACTTTTAAGGTTCTTAATGTGATTCTGCTAATCTATGTCATATTTCCCCTAGAATCTGAATATAGTGAAAACAAAAGAAGAATAAAGAAAATAAACTTATGATATAGATTTAAGTGAGCAGACTTTTCTGACATTACAGTTTAACTTGATATGTTCCTCTCTGTAGATACTATAGATGAATGTATAGATACATATCAGAAGGCTGGGCAAATATGTCAAAATTGAGTAATGACATCTTGGGCAATTGGGTTACAAGTGATTTACATATTGTGCTTTGTACTTCCTCCATAAAGACACTGGTTTTCTCTCATGAATATTCATGAATTATGAATGAAGGCAAAGTTCAGAGGATGTCGCAGGGAGTTTTACATTTCCTTTCTGCCTTCATTGCTTGCATATATAACTGGCCTTAATACAGCCTTGAGGAATGTGCAGGGCAATGGGAAAAACATTCACTTGTTTTCTGAGCTGTTCATCCATGAATTTAAACACCTGCAGCAGTCCACACCCCCACCAAACCCATCACTTGCCCATGTATCAAATTGAGAAGAGGAAGTGGTATCTCTATCTAGACCACCACTTCTGCCAACACCAAACCACTTGGCACCCGGATCCGTACTGGGTTGAAAGAAGTCTCTGAAACTCCACCCCATCAGTCCAAGTTGAGCCAAATCCCAACATATGCTTCATTACAATGTGGATGCCTCTCACTAGACTTCCTCTGGCAATGGAAAGGAGCTTTATCTTCCACAGGTGCTCAAGTGAGAAGGACAGGGTGGTTGTCTCTGTAGAGGTTAAAAATTGCTGAACATACCTCAAGTGCTTACCCTTCTTTTACAGCAGTGAATGTAAATAATTTCACAATTTTTCTTGGCCCTTTTTTGCTAGTTTTTAAAGGTTTTTTTTTAATGTTTATTGAAGTATAGTTGATTTACCGTGTTGTTAGTTTCTTCTGTACAGCAAAGTGAATCAATTAAACATGTACACACATGTATGGCTCTTTTTTCTATCTGATAGCCCATAACCTATTCGCCTCGCTTGCACAGACCCTGAAAATGCACTATTCAAAAAGTTAGCTCTTGGTCATGGGAATCTATTTAAATTTAAAATTGTAGACACTGGGACTTCCCCAGAGGTACATTGGTTAGCACTCTGAGCTTTCTCTGCCGGCAGAGCCCAGGTTCAATCTCTGATCAGGGAAACTAAGATTCCTGCAAGCTGCGTGGAGTGGCCAAAAAAAAAAAAAAAAAAAGTAAAGATAAAAAAAAGAGTTCCTTAGGGGCATAAGCATAATTTGAGACTATAACACACGCAGATAGGTTTTACTCTGTAAGCTAGGACAGGTAGAGAACACACCCATGTCATAGAAAATATCATGGGATAGTAATGCTCCAGAATGATTTTTACAAAACAAGGTCTCTGCAGGCACATTTGAAAGTTGGCATTTAAAACTTTCCTTCTCAGCGGCAAAGGTTGAAATTTTCAGTATATTGTAGCCATTGGCATTTTAAAATTAAACTGCTATATCAAAGTATTCACTGGAATCTAAATATCATAGTGAGTTGATGCCTACCATTATTTGTTTTAAAAAGTACACAGACCACCCACCTCTTTTTTAACCAGGCTTCAATTTTATATTTCTTTTTTCTCTTTTAGTTTGCATATCCATTTTATTTCTTTCACAGAAGTTTATTCTAATGTGTTCTGTTTTTGTGCTTGAAAGTTTTTTATTGATTACTCTGTCACACTTCTTTGCAACAAATATATGTATATAAATTCAAATTTGTTTTTCCCTGTGTCCATGTCTCTAAATGTGGTTCTTAAAATTCTAGTCTGAGATGCATTACAATTATGTTTAGTACACATTTAAGAATATATATATGTATATATGTATTTGAAAGAATAATTATTCAACACAAGACGGTGAAGGATTATCAGGAATGAACTGATTAATAACAGGAAGGGGGTTCTATAGTCAGGAGAGTCCTTCTTACGCTGATGCAGCAAACAACCCTGATGCTTACTGGCTTAGAGTAACAGATGTATTTTTTGCTCAGATCTGACATTGTATGTGCTAATGGTAAAGAACGTGCCTGCCAGTGCAGCAGACATAAGAGATAGGGGTTCGATCCCAGGCTCCGGAAGATCCCCATGGAGTGGGCCTGGCAACCCACTACCATATTCTTGCCTGGAAAATTCCATGGGCAGAGGGACCTGGTGGGCTATAGTCCATAGCGTCACAAAGAGTTGAACACAACTGAAGTGACTTAGCATGCGTGCATGCAGACAGGGAAAAATTCAGACTGATGGTGCTTCAGAATTTCTCAGCCAAAGGAAGATAGAACATGAAACATCACCCCATGTTTCATACTTTCTTCTACATGGAAGCGACATACATCAGATTGGCCAAAGCAAGTCACATGACTGCAGCATACTCCATGGGAGCAGAGAAATGCAAGGTTCCTGTGGGTCCCATCAGGGTAGAGGAACTGAAGCAAGTCCAAGTGGAGAGTATATAATACAAGGAAGCAGAAATTATTGGCAACCTGGAAATGAGGGCTGGAAAGCCCCTTCCAACTATCTCTACCATCTGCTGCAGGAAAATGGATGATTCCCAGTACTAGCTCCCCAGCTTCTGGGAATATCCGGAATCTTCAGAAGCCACACAGGAGAACAATGCCTATTCTCTTCTACTTTCCAAAGCCTCATGCCTCTGCTTGGCAGACTCTAACCCAGCAATACATGGGGAAAGGGCATCTGGAAAGCATAGGTGCAGGTTTCTGCTCTCGGATGAAGAGAAGAATACAGGAGGGGTAGCAATTACAGCGAACTGATAAAAATGTTCTAGTTCAGGAAACTTCTTCCTGAGTTAGTACATGTCAGCGGATGTGTTTCACATCATAGGATGTGTTTCATGAACTGCAAGAATGAGATGGCCAGCTTCCATTCCAATCCTGCAACTCGACATCATAGGTGTGGTCCAGGGCACTTTGTGACAGAGATGTCACTCATGGTTCTCAACTCTTTAGAAGAGAAACACCACATCGTGATTCATCCTCCAAGGGGATGTTTAAAGATCTGACAGTGTGATCAGGGCCCCTTCTGCTTTGTTGAAAGCAAAGGATTAGAAATTCTGTGGCTTACAAAGGGATTTGTTATCTAGTCATTAGAGTAATCTGCTTTCTCAAAGGCACTAATATCACTAAACTGTCTACAGCTCCTAAGCTTTTAGCCAGTGCAATCCATCCAAGTGAGATCCTAGATGGATGCATAGAACAAATAAGAAGCCGATGGTACTTTCATGGTAGGTCAACTTCAGGAAAGACAATGTATGGAAGTAGAGAACTCAGAAAACAGATTCCATTTTTAAGAGAATTTCTTAAATGTTCTCTTTAAGAGAATGACTTATTTCTACATACTCTTTGAATGGCTTGGCATAACATCAGGCATACATGTGCCCCAGCCTAAAGACCTTTATAATTTAAAACTGTCTTCAAAATTCCAAAAGAGCAATAGAGCTCTGGTAGATAAATAATCACAGACAACCCACCAACACCTAACTGAACACACCAGCTATTTTTTGCAGCAACTACAAAGACTCTGAGTTTTCTGCACATGTAATATTTTATACATGTTGTGAGGTTAGATGAGGTAATACCTGAGAGAATAGACAGGAAATCTATTTTAATTTTCATTCCTTTTCACCTAACATGCAGAGGTTATGATTTAACCTAGAATATTTCTTCCTCCCTAAGTCAGAAGTGTTTATTAATAGTCTTTCTACTTTGGGTTCAATGTTGGAAGACACCTAGAAAAATGTCAACTAGACAGATTCTTTGATATGAAGCCCACCTAAAAAGATTTCAATTTCTCTATAATATTTTTTGATGTAGAAAGAACAAGTATAACCTTGCTTCCTGTCATGTGAATCTAATCTAAAAGATATAAGGAAAGTTTCCATATTGAAAATCTACTGGTAAAATAAGAAAAGACATGAGCATGGCTTCAAGTAAAATGAGAAGTGTGAAGTGAAGTGGGGTGTAGGTGGGATGTGAACACCTGAGAGGCCAGAGAAAGGTAGAAACGTCGAAAGAAGGTGCATTTTGGTTCAATATGAAGAGCATCTGAGCACTCGAAGCTAACTGAAGCTTAAAGAGGAAAACTCCTAAGCGCAGCCATATGTAAATTTCTAAGAGCCCAGTTCTCCATTGATGAGATCCCAAGGGTTTTTATCTGTAAATTAAAAACATTTACTATGCATCATCTGGGTACCTGGCCTTGTTCATTGCTAGGGGTACAGTGGAACACAAAATAGTTCCAGTTCCTGCTCTCATGGAGCTTATCAAGTTAATGGGAATGAACAGTCAGGTTAGGGCATGTGATGCTGCAATAACAACTCATGCCTACAAAACAAATGACACGAGGTTATTTCTCATCTGTGCACCTGCTCACCCAGGGTCAGTGACATGTCAGTGGATCACAGGACACATCATCCCCCTCAGGGAGAGCCAAGAGAGGCTGTACCATCTGGAATGTTGCCAGACCCCCACTAGAGAAGAAAAGATGGAAACTTCACACGTCAGTTTGCCCTTGCATCCATGGTGGAGTGACACGTCACTGTCACTCATTTGTCTTTAGTCTACTTCCCTGGTGGCTTGGGCAGTAAAAGCATCTGCCTACAATGTGGGAGAGCCGGGTTTGATCCCTGGGTTGGGAAGATCCCCTGGAGAAGGAAATGGCAACCTACTCCAGTGTTCTTGCCTGAAAAATCCCATGGACAGAGGAGCCTGGCAGGCTACAGTCCATGGGGTCGCAAAGAGTCGGACATGACTGAGCGACTTCAGTTCTTCACCTTCACGGTTATGGGGAAACATAACCCAGTTCTCTTCCTAGAGTAGATATTAGTCTACGACTATTGTTGTTTTAGTTGATAAGTCATATCTGACTCTTTGTGATACCATGGACTGCAGCCCACCAGGCTCCTCTGTCTATGGGATTGCCCAGGAAAGAATACAGGAGTGGGTTGCCATGGCCTTCTCCAGGGGATTTCCCTGACCCAAGGATGGAACCTGTGTCTCCTCATTGGCAGGCAAATTCTTTACCACTGAGCCACCTGGGAAGTCCCATTAGTGGTTGGTAACAATGGCCAATAAAGGAAGACAGATGTTAATGATTACATGACAACGGATCATGGTGAGTGGACTGAAGAAGTCTCAGGTGTCATGAGAAAGTAAATAGGGGATCTAATTGATGTTGAAGGATTCATATAATGCTTCTCTGAGGGATTGAAAAGGGGCAAGTTAAGAACCTAAAAATTCTGTCCCACTTTGAGAGTCAATTCTGATTCTAACTAGGCAATGAAAAGTGAAAGTCACTCAGTCATGTCTGACTCTTTGTGACCCCATGGACTATACAGTCCAGGGAATTCTCCAGGGCAGAATACTGGAATGGGTAGTCTTTCCCTTCTCCAGGGGATCATCCCAACCCAGTGATCGAACCCAGGTCTTCCACCTTGCAGGCAGATTCTTTACTGGCTGAGCCACAAGGGAAGCCAAAGAATATTGGAGTGGGTAGCCTTTCCCTTCTCCAGCGGATCTTCCCGACCCAGGAATTAAACTGGAGTCTTCTGCATTGCAGGTGGATTCGTTACCACCTGAGCTAATCAGGGAAGCCCCAACTAGGAAATACCTATGCCTAATTCAAAATAAACACTTCGAATCATTCATCTAACCAATGTCTGAGTGCCTACTATGTGAAATTCATTCCCGATAACCATGTGTGAAAGCCTGTGTGTCTCCTCTCTACCTGTGCTGCTATTCACCAGGGACAGTGAGCACGGCTAGTTTCTCCAGAACTAATCTCATTTATGGAACACTAGGCATGCAATCAGTGCTGTTCTTCATAGAAGTAGGCTCAGAGTTGCTTCATGTCACACTAATAGTCTCACTGATTGAAAATCCGCAGCAGACAAGAACTAGGAGTCCCCGAGATACTGCTGGAGTTAGAATAATTTATGGAGAGCAGTCTAGCACAACATAAGCTATTTAGAGCTGCATAATATACCCGCAAACTCTTATTAAGGACTGTGGTTTTCAACCCTAGGAGACAAAAACCAGTTATCATTATGCATCACCATGAAAGCAGATTAAAATTAAATCAATTTGTTTATCTCTGGGTTCTCTGCACAATTAACAGTTCAGAAAGAAAAGCATTCTGTCCAGATACCAGGACAACCCTCATTCAAATCGAGATATTAAAAATATAAATCTCGGGAGGTTTCAGAGCTAAATTCAGTTATGAAAAGGGCAGAAAACTAGTTTATGAATGATTTGTACTATGAGATAAAGCTGGAATGCTTGGACACCATCCACTTGGATTAATGGTAAGTAAAAGTTTTCTATGTATAATGATTACAATAATATATAATAATTCATAATATAAGTGGATTTCTCTCTAGAAATAGAAAAACCTCTTTATTTTGATGGCTTTATACAAATACATATACACACATATTTCTTGAAAAATGTTTTACAGTGAAATATTGAAACTTTGGTAGAATAATCTATGTACTTATTAATAAATTCATAAAGTTTATGGAGGACTTTGGCTTCAACATGTGGCTCAGATAGTAAAGAATCTGCCTGCAATGCAGGAGACCTGGGTTCAATCCCTGGTTGGGAAGATCCCCTGGAGAAAGGCATGGGTACCCACTCCAGTATTCTTGCATGGATAATTCCATGGACAGAGGAGCCTGGCGGGCTACAGCCCATGGGATCACAAAGAGTCAGACATGACTGAGTGACTAACACTTTGGCTTCAACTACCAAGGATTTCCTTCCTCTGAGTGTGGATAATCTCTTATAGCTTGATTTCAATTGGACAGTCCAAGTCCAGGTAATTCTTGGATTCCCAAGTCCAGGTAAATCATGTGTTTCAAAGGTGACATTGAATTTAGCAATTTTTCCATGGTAGAATGTAATAGGTTGAGAGCATAATATACTCTCAGTCAGAAAGCTAATGCTACTTCAGACCAATTAACCCAGTTCAAAGAGCCCTTCCTACTAGCCAGAAACCCTACTTTTCATCAAATGAGTTAAGAAATCTTTCATAGACAGGTAACCAGACATCAAAGAACAGATTAGACCAGAGAGGCTGTGAGCAGGCCTTGAGTCTCCCAGACCTCTCGGAATCTCATGGAATAGTAGATATATCCCCATCCTCGTAGAAGGAAGACCCAGATTCCAGCTCAAGAACAGGCACTCACCAGCCCTGTTTTCTTGGACAGTGAATGTGACAGTCTTCCTGGCCCTGAACTTCCTCTTTTGAAATAACCCAACTGGGTTATCTCAAATTAGTCTCAAGAATCAGCAAAGTCTATGTGTGTGTAAGATCTCAACCCCTGCATCTTCTGCCATTCCCCAAGTTGCCCCATGCTCCCATCTGGGTGTTTAAGCGCCCATTGTCTTCCCTGGTATAGAACCGGGGTCCCTAATTCCCAGGCCACAGACTTGTTACCCGTCTGTGGCTTGTTTTAAACCAGGGCACACAGCAGGAGGTGGGCTCCAGGCAAGCAGGAGAAGCTTCGCCTGCATTTACAGCTGCTCCCCATTGCTTGCATCACCACCTGAGCCCTGACTTCCATTCAGTCAGTGGCAGCATTAGGATTGGGAACACTACCATGAACTAAAAATGCAAGGTATCTAGGTTGTAAGCTCTTTTTGAGAATCATCCCCAAACCATCCCCCATCACACAACATCTGTGGAAAAACTGTCTTCCACGAAACCGGTCTCTGGTGCCAAAAAGGTTGGAGACCTTGTCTACAATGTACTTCAACCATTTTCCTCATCTGGATAAATCTCATGCTTCCTTTGAGACCTCCTTTATAGCAAGTCCTCTAGTGAAGTCATCCCTGATTTATTCTTCTTCGACCAAGTGGTATAAACTTCCCTGTTCTCCACAAGTACTTGTATTAGGCATCTACTGCCTTGCATGTAGTTGACATGCAATCAATGTGTAATTTATCATACTAAGTAGCAAACTTCTTTATCTGTGTACTTCTCATCAAGATTGCCCTAGACTCTAACAGAACCTTAGGCATAAGGGGTGCTCAGGTAACAGGGTGACTTATCATATGGATTAATTATTTCAAGGGGTGTTTTCATTTACCGAAGACATAAAACTAAGATGCTAAAATTACACAATAGAGAATAACCACAAGCTATAATGTCCCAAAATAACATTTAAACAGACAGTATTTCTCTGTCTTCTCCAATCCTCTGTTCATCTTCATAAAAATTCAAAGACCTTGTTCAAGGGCCATGGTGACATAAATGTCCAGCTTCCTTAAGGTGGTAACATAAAGGTCCACTTTTTCAGAATGCACACTGCTTTGGTTTGCTCTTTTATTTATTTTCGATCCTGAGTGCTTTGGTTCTGGGTAAAGGTGTATCTGTGCATAGTTGAAGATATTTATGGATATTTCCCCCATTCTTCTTTTACCCCTCCCTGCTTAACTCTTCTTAAGGGTAGAAGGATAACAACCCAATTCTGCTACAGCAACCCAGAACTGGTCAGCAGAACAGAACAGTTAAATTATGAGGAATGTTACAAAAGAGATGCTCATTTTTCTGGTAGGTTCTCATTCTGTAAAATCCGAAGGACCTAGAGCCTCCTCCTGGACTGAACGTCACAGATCAACTAAGGTTGTCCTTTCAGAATGAACTCCTGGAGACCCTGGGGGAAGAACAGTCTGACTGGGAAAAGATATAAGACTGTCCAGGAGGAAAGAGAGAAGGTTAACAGAAAGTTAACCTTATCTGAATGCCCATCTGAGATGATGTCTTGTATCCGGGGAGTAGTAATCAAAGTTGTTTTTGTTTTTTTTTTTTTAAACAATTGGTATATTATTAAACCAGTCAGGACAGCCATGAATTCTCTTAGTTGCCCTGACTTGGGATGGTGTGGAGCATAAAAGGAAATGACTAAAGAATCAAACCCTTGGCTGGTCTGACATGAGGTAAGTGGTGTCTATTTCTGAAGACAGACGATAGGTACTTTTACACGCTGGTAGTATTTCAGGTAGACTGACAGTACAACAGCCTAAGGCATTTCCCAGGATTTTCACTTATTTCTCCCAGAGAATCTGGTCTATGCAACAATTTAGTGATGATCTACTCAACCTGCCTTGCTTTTTAGACAAGAAGACAGAAACAAGAAGTTGAACAACAACCCAAAGTCAAAACTGCGGATCAGTGGCAGTGCTGGCCTTAGAATTCTGTTCTCATTGACTTGCTGAATTTATTGAAATAGAAGCAGGCATTCTTCTGATGGGTCATGTGACGCAGCTGCAGTGTGGTTATAGGATCCGACAAAGTTAACAGACTAAAAGGAACATGAACCAACAGCCTGGTGCCTTCTGGCAGGACAGGGCTTGAATCATCGGGGCCAAGGTCATCTTCTTGATCTTCAAGAACTTTGTGGACAAAGGGTCCCATGACCGCCTTGGACAGCTGTCTGAAGCATCTGCTATTCTACTTAACATTTATTTATGTGGCTATGACAGCTCTTAGCTGCAGCGCTCAGGATGACGAATCTTTAGTTGCGACATGCAAACTCAGTTGCTGCACATGGGGTCTTGGCTTCCTGACCAACAATTGAACCCGTGTCCCCTGCACTGGGAGCAAGAAGTCAGCCCCTGGGCCACTAAGGAAGTCCTGAATCTGCTATTTTTGTCTCTCTGCTTTCTTTTACTCTGACTCAGATGGTAAAGAATCTGCCTGCAGTGCAGGAGACTCGGGTTCAAACCCTGGGTCAGGAAGATCCCCTGGAGAAGGGAATGGCAACCCACGCTAGTATTCTTGCCTGGAGAACTCCATAGACAGAGGAGCCTGGTAGGCTACAGTCCATGAGATCGCAAAGAATCGGACACCACTAAGCAACTAACATTTTTGTTGAAACAGTACATTTTTGTCTCTCCAGACAGTATTTCCCTATGACTTAGCGGAAATGACCCATCTCTCAGTTGTAACCAGGGTTCTTGATGGCTTCCCTCTGTGATTCTCAAAGTATAGCCTGGGAACCCCCGGAGAATCCTTCAAATGTTTTCAGGCACTCGGAAAAGCCAGAACTATATCCATAATGAAACCAAGATGCGACCCACTCTTTTTCTAAGTTGTCATTTGTAATAATGGTGCAAAAGCAATGGTGGATAAAACTGCTGTCACCTCAGCATAAACCAAGGCAATGAAATCGACCTGTACTCTTAATAATGCTATTATTCACAGCAACACACTCAAAGCAAAAGGCCAATTTTACCAGAGGATGTCCTTGATGGAACAGTAAAAATGACTGTTTTTATTAAATGTGTCTTTGAATACATGTCTTTTAAAAATATTCTGTGTGGCAAATATATACAAACTTATATCTCTCTTTTTAAAAAATTTTGGCCCTACCAGGCACAAGTGGGATCTTAGTTCCCTGACCAGGGATCAGACCTGTGCCCCATGCATTGGAAACGTGGAGTCTTAATCACTAGATCACCAGGGATGTTTTATAGATACATATAAACTTCTATTACATTCTGAGTTCTTATGGTCTTCTTGAGGAAACATGCATACTATTCTCTGAGCTGTGAGTTAAGCTGGCTACTTTTTTTTTTATGGAATACCATTTAAAATAAAAAAAGCTAACAAGCTATGGGTATTCAGTTTGGTTATTTCACAAACGAATATGACAAATTGAGCTTGCGACTTCAAGAAAAACATCTAACAGTACTTGTTACCAGTGAGCCAATGACAGTTTTCTAGCAAAAAGTGGATTTTGAAAAACTGGTATCTGCCACTGTGATTTTGAAAGTGTCACAGTGGCTATAGGCTTTTTCTGATGTTTAAAAGAAGATGTGAATTTTTAACACTGCAATAAATCGGTCAGCATTTGAAAGTTGTATATAACCAGTGAATCAGTATTTTCTAAATAACCAATGCATGATTTTATAATTCATGAATGGTTTTTGAACCATTCAAAAGTTTTAGTATCCACATTGCAACTAAGAAACTATATGACAAGTTTTGGTGTAGTATTAAAAACACACACACATATACACACACAATGATCTGAAAGATTATTAAAAATTCCTCTTTTCCAAATACATCCACACGTGAGGCCAAACTCTATCTATATGTCAATAAAAACAATGTTATCACCACAGCTTGAATTCAGAAGCATATACAAGAAGTCAGTTCTTATTTGTTAAGTCAGATGTTTAAAAAAATTGACAAAAATGAAAGAGTGCTGCCTTTCTCATGGATTTTATTTGAGCATGGAAAATTGAGTTGCATTTCATAAAAATGTACTGTTATGCTCATGTGCATTGGCTTTACAACTCTTTTTTTAATAAATTCATAAATATACATTTTTTGCATTTCTCAGTTTTAATTTCTAGTGGGGTAAGTATTGATAGTTACAACCTAAATAAACAAACATTTTTTAGAGTCCTCAATAATTTTAAAGAGTGTAGCCAGAGACCATAAAGTCTGAGAACTTTAAGCCAGTTAATGCATCCAAATGTCCGATCATTGTAGGTGGTTTTAGGGATGAACATGTGACCCGAATAGAACAAAAGTTAAGAAGATGTTCTAAGACCTTAGAAAGAGCAAAAAACTAACTTTATCACCCACAAGGGCTTCCAAGAGGTGGGTGTCTGCTATGGGCCCTTCAAGGGAAGAGCAGACAGGAGCTTGGGTGCTCCACACAGCCAAGTTCAAAAGCAAAGTGCTTGGGGATATTGTTTGAAATGCTAAATCGAACCTCCCTATAGCCACCTGGTGGGCTTCTCTGGTGGCTCAGACAGTAAACAGTCTGCCCGCAATGCCAGAGACCTGGGTTCGATCCCTGGGTCAGGAAGATCCCCTGGAGAAGGAACTGGCTACCCATTCCACTATTCTTGCCTGGAGAACTCCATGGACAGAGGAGGCTGGTGGGCTACAGTCCATAGGGGTTGCAAAGTGTCAGATCTGACCGAATGACTAACATTTCCACTTAACAAAGCCACCTTGCACTTGGAAGTTTTTGTTTCACAAGTCATATATTCCCTCTGCTGTTAAGTCAGTTTGAGTGCTTTCTGTCACTTGCCACCAGAAACCTAATTTATACAATTGGCTCAAATGATAACCTATTACCTGATAGTCAATAATTCACCACACTGACACATCAAACTCCCTTATGCTAGAAGCTAAGGAGAGTCTTATTTCTTGGGAAACCAACATCACCCCAGAGTACTCATGAATCATTATTTTATGACATAATTTTCCCTACTATTGTGTCTTAGACATTAACTTTGGTTGCCTCGACGTTATATTTAAATGTATCTCTTGTATTTTAAAATCTCAAATCAAATTGTTCTCTTCCCTATGAAGTCTCACTGCACATCTGTGGAAAGGCAGGTCATTTATTAAGAAAATTTGTTTCCAAAAAAATCTTTCAAACATATTAAGCAATGCATTAAGCAATAAAAACTTCTTATGTTTGTTTCATTATTTTATTGTATTTTATATCGGTCATATTAATACATTATTATTACTAATATTATATTAGTATAGCATGATATTGTTATTTTATTTTTAATCCATCATATGTTTGAAGGGAATCTGATTAATTTTTTTATTGTTCAGTTGATTCAACAGAAAAGAAAACAAAGCAGGTAAAGGTATATCTGTAGACTTCTTTTTAAAAATATTATTGAAGTAGAGCTGATTTACAATGTTCTGTTAATTTCTAATGGATAGCAAAATGATTCAGTTATACATATATATATATATATATATATATATATATATTCTATTTCATATTCTTTTCCATGATGTTTATCACAGGACACTGAACACAGTTTCATGTGCTATATAGTAGGACAGTGTTGTGTATCCATCCTACATATGTGCTGTGTTCAGTCACTTCAGTTGTGTCCAACTCTGTGACCCTATAGACTGTAGCCTGTCAGGCTCCTCTGGCGATGAGATTCTCCAGGCAAGAATACTGGGGTGGGTTGCCATGCCCTCCTCTAGAGGATCTTTCTGACCCAGGGATTGAACCCTCGTCTCCTGTATTGTAGGCGGATTCTTTACCTGCTGAGCCATTGGGGAAGCCCCCATCCTATACAGACTAGTTTGCATCTGCTCAACCCAAACTCCCAATCCTGCCCTTCCCCACCCACCCCCTTGCCAAACCTGTGGGCTTCTACAGTAACTATTCTACAGGTCAGGAAGTTCAATATAGTATAAACAGGGATACACTGTCCGCTGCTAAAGCAGCGGTTCCCAAATCCTGGCACACATCAGAATCACACTGACGGCATCAAATTACAGAACACAGTCTCTGCCTCAGCAAGGCTGGAGAGTTTGCAAGTCTCCACTGCCAAGTGACCCTAGAGTGACGTAGGACCATCTCACATGACACGGGTAGTTGTGAGATATTAAAGGTCTACCAGTTAGATTTAGAAACACTAGAGCAGTTAGAAGAGTCAAGGTAGGAGAGCATCTTCATTCACAAATCAGTAAGATTTCACGCGGATGGTCCTCTGATTACAACATAACAGAGATTATCTGACTTTGATCAATGTACCTATCATGACAGCAGCATTAAAAGAGCAAAAATGGAGGAGTTCCCTGGTGACCTAGTGGTGCAGATTCTGAGCTTTCACAACCATGGCTCAAGTTCAGTTCCTGGAAGAAGAACTGAGCTCATGTAAGCCACATAGTATGGCCAAAAGTAAATAAATAAATAAAAATCAAATGTAAATAAATAAAAGTGCAAAGAATGACCTATTGTATAACATAGGCAACTATACTCAGTATCTTGTAATAATTTATAATGGAAAAGAATCTGAGAAAGAAAATACATATATTATATATAATACATATATAGCATATATGAGACTATATATTACATTAGTGTATATGATATAGATATATTATATACATAACTGAATCACATTGTTGTACACATGAAACTAACACAACATTGTAAATTAACTATATCAATTTAAAAAAATCAACCATATCAATTTGAAAAAAAAAACCAGATTAAACGAATAAAAAAAGTGATCAAAAATATGTGACTACCACATTGTAACAAGGGCACTGAAATTTTCACCAGTTGTATGATTGCACTTTTCTCTATCAAAACACTCTTTAGTCTTCCTTTTAAAATTTTCATCCGAATTTTTCAGAACTTTATTAAACTTTATATTGAGCAAAGAAAAAAGTCCAATAAAATCAGAGGTTAAAGGTAAACTTGGACATCTGGGGGCATTTTCAGTACTTAGGCACAAGAAAGAGATAATGGTTTTCAGATTGGCATTACCGTATGATGCTTGCCACTGGCCACAGCACTTAAACAAATGTCACCATCTTCTGGATTTGATCAGTGATTTCAATGGCCACTAATACTCTCCTGCATGCTCGATACTATAGGAAGGGCAGGATGGCAGAGAGATAAATATGTATAAAAGAGCTTCTCCTCTGTATGACACTGTAGAATGAAAAGACTGCAGTATGTAAAATTTTCAATACAGATTTATTTGACTTTCCAAAACTACATTTGTAAAAGGTGTAAGCACAGAATGAAAGTATCGCTCAAGGTTATACAACCTGCCAATTTCCGGAACACGCATCAAAGCTGAACCTGCAGGCTTTGCAAAGGAAGTCAAATGAAGCAACAGCTTCATCTCAGCAAGTGGCACTGGGAGATGACTGCCTGCTGGAAACGGAGACCTGGGACCAACACTCAAGGTCAATTACCACGCAGTTGCTGCTATCATATAGGGAAGAGGAAGCTTTTTATTCTCATGGTTGCATTTTTGTGGGAGGTAGATGAAACCGTACACTGAGCGTTTTTAATTAAAGTGGACATAGCTAACGACAGCTTGTCATCCCCGTAAGGCAGTTGTGTGTGTTTTTCACTAGATGGCAAATAAAGCCAGATGTTTCTTCAACTCTAAAGGAAACAGCTCTTAGATAAAAAGGATGAAATGATGGCTTTTGCAGCAACATGGATGGAACTGGAGATTATTGTACTAATGAAGAAAGTCAGACAGACAAACATCATATGACATTACTCATATGCGGAATCTTAAAAAATAAAACAAACTTCTTTACAAAACAGAAACAGACTCACAGACTTAGAGAACAAACTCTTGATTACCAGGGCTGGGAGCAGGGGAGAGTGGGACTTTGGGATTGACATGTACACACTACTGTATTTAAGACAGATAACCACAAGGACCTACCGTATAGCACAGGGAACACTGCTCCACACTCTGCAATAACTTAAATGGGAAAAGACTTCGAAAAAAGAACAGATACATCTATGTGTATAATTGAATCACTGTGCTATACACCTGAAACTAACATAGCAATGTTAATCAACAGAACTAAAACATAAAAGACAAAGTTTAAAACTTAAAAATATAAAAATTATTAAAATGAAAATAGAAAAATTTAAAGGAAGGAACCCTTGGAAGAGGAGCAGGATGATGGAATAAATCGTTAATATTTTTCAGTTGGCTAAATAAAGCCACCCAGAAATGACTTATTAGAGACAACGGTGGATCAAAGACAAAAGAAACATTGAGAGAACAGTTAGGAAAGCTTTGGCTTTAAGCAACAAAAAACCACCTACAAGGTGCTTAAATAAATAAGGAACTTATCATCTCACAAACCATTAAATCTAGAGGCACAGCAGCATCAGGGCTGGTTAATTTTGCAGCCCAGTAAAGATTCCGTTTTGACGCCATCTAAGTCCAAGGTGTTCCTCTCCTCACAGTTCCAAGATGACTATGGAACTTCCAAGCATCTCAGTGGAAAGATATCCATCTTAATTTAGTTTTATCTAGAATTATACTCTGAAATGCAGGAGACTCCGGTTCGATTCCTGGGTCAGGGAGATCCCTTGGAGAAGGGATAGGCTACCCACTCCAGCATTCTTGGGCTTCGCTTGGGGCTCAGCTGGTAAAGAATCCACCTGCAATGTGGGAGACCTGGGTTCTATCCCAGGATTGGGAAGCTTCCCTGGAGAAGGGAAAGGCTACCTACTTCACTACTCTGCCCTGGAGAATTCCGTGGACTGCATAGTCCATAGGATCGCAAAGAGTTGGACACGACTTAGCAGCTAGACACGCTGCAGTCACCAAGGGAGTAAGAACAGAGGAGCTAATGGAGGAAATCAATCATGGTTGCTATAACCAGACCAAGTTAGAGAGAATTCCATTGCATTTAAATTTAACCAGAAGAGAGGACCGCTTCTGTGTCCTCAGAAGGATACTGTTGAATAAAAATTTAATTTTTTTTAAGTTGCCAAGCTTTATTTAGGTTGCAGTGGTGATGCCTTCTTGATGAGCATGAAGCAATTTTTTTTTTTGGCCATGCTGTGTGGCATGTGGGATCCTACCTCCTTGATCAGGGATTGAACCCATGTCCCTTGCACTGGAAGCATGAAGTCTTAACCACTCAACCACCAGGGAAGTCCTCAGAAATTTCTTACTGTAGGGTGGCTAAAAGTCCCTATGAGTGCTAGAAATTATTGCATATTACTCTTCATTCTTCATTCAAGTATTAATTCAAAATTTAAATGTGTGTGGGGAATGGAGGGATTAACAGACTCCAACTACTGTACACAGGATGGATAAATAAGGACCTACTGTATAGCACAGGGAACTATTTTCAACATCTTGTGACAAGTCATAATGGCAAAGAATATACGCTGAATATATATAAAAGAATCACTGTGCTGCACACCAGAAATTATCACATTGTAAACCAACTATATTTCCATAAAATACAATTTTAAAAATAAACACATAATAAAGTCTCGCTATATGTGCATTATTTTAAATAGCATTGAACTGACTTGATATCACATGTTAAATGATGTGGAGTTGGCAGGTATAAGGTTGTTCAGGTGTTTTCCCTGAACAAATAGGTGGGGTGTTGCAGACTAGACTAGAGTGAGAAGGTGCGAGAATAGGGGGAGACAGGTGTGGACTGAGGGCAGCAGGGTCTCTATGAACTGGAGGTATACCCACTGCAAGACTTCCATTTCAAAACAATCACTCCTTGAATACTGCTACTTGGATTCTGGGGAAAGCTAGTTTAGTGCTCTTAAAGTCTTTTCTCTCTCTCTTTTTTAATTGAAGTAGAGCTGATTTACAATGTGTGTTAATTTCTGCTGTACAGAAAAATGAATCAGTTATACATACACATATATGTCTTTTTTATTCTTTTATAGTTTATCATAGGTTACTGAATATAGTCCCTTGCAATATACAGTAAGACCTGTTGTTTATCCATTTTATATATAATAGCTTACAACTGCCAACTCTAACTTTTCTTTTTAAAATTAATCTGATGGCCACAAAAGAGCAAAGCAGCTTTGTGTGGAGGCCTTGGGATGACTGAATACACAGGGTGGCACCCTTGAGGACCCTATACCTATGTGGAGTGGCCAGTTCTTATCAGAGGATGTTGCTTCAGCCAGTGGGCCAGATTTTCTTTTGGGATACTGATTTTGAAATGTATCAAAAATAAGATGGATCAATAAATGCAAAGAAACATACATTGATGGCTGTATGATAAAGGAGACATTATTAAAAGGTCATTTGTAGGGACTACCCTGGTGGTCCAGTGGATAAGGCTCCATGCTCCCAGCGCAGAGGGTCTGGGTTCAATCCCTGATCAGGGAACTAGATCCCACATGCCACAACTAAGAGTTCACCTGTGGCAACTAAAAAAACTTCATGCCTCAAATAAGACCCGATGCAGCCAAATAAATACGTATATTTAAAATATTATTTGAAGAATTTCAATGAAGGATATAGGTGTTAAATCTAACGTTTGATTAATATAACTGCATGTTTAAAATTTTTTATCAATATAATAAAATGTTGGGGGGAACATATATGCCTGAACTCTATCCAGTTTGAATCACAATCTTTAGGGATATTAAAACTCCAAAGTGTTAAAAAAAAAAAAATTAACAAAAGGCCAAGACACACTGTTTTTCTTGGGAGGGAATAATGCTACATGAACAACAAGTGGCAGCTGTGTGCAGAACAAATCCCATTACAAAAGATGCTGACACCCATTCACTTGTCTGACAGTGGAGGTGGTGGTTAGCCGCTAAGTCGTATCCTACTCTTGTGACCCAGTGGAGTATAGCCTGCCAGGCTCCTCTGTCCATGGGATTCCCCAGGCAAGAATACTGCAGTGGGTTGCCATTTCCTTCTCCAGGGAATTTTCCCAACTCAGGGATCAAACTTGGGTCTCCTGCAGTGCAGGCAGATTCTTTACCAACTGAGCCACCAGGGAACCGGACAGTACAGGGGTGGGACTTCATGGATGCCCTTCTGAGCAGAAAGGAAGCTGAAGCTCAGATAAGGAAAGTGATGTGTCCAAGCGCCCTCAGCAAGTCAGCAACTGAGTTCAAATGAAAATCTAGGAATCGAGTTCATAGCCCTTTCCAATATTTGGGAACCTGAGGACTGCAGTATCCCTCAGTGTTTTCTGATGTCAAATGGCAGATAATAAGATATGAAATGAAGTAAATAAGAAAGACTTCCAACTAAGGAAGCAGCAAAGTCAAAATGAAAGAAGCTAAGAAGAAGCTTGATGTCAGAGAAGATGAGACGTAGATGCCAAATATTCCCCCAGGTTCGGCTGCCTCTGTGTAGAGATGGAATCAGAAAAACTGTAAAGCCAAAATTCTACAGGAGGGCATCTCACTTCCTCATCACATCTGCAAGGAGCTACATTTGAAGTCTAAGCAGATCCCTCAGCCACCCAGAGTATGTAATGAAGTTTCTCAGAAGAACAGGTCATTGAAATGGAAGCTCTCAGTTTCCCAGAAAACTTTCCTCACATGAGCCTGGTTACTGGTCCCTGCATTATTATGGCTTCCCAATTGCTGCTCGTTGAAATTATTCAATGCTTTCTGCTTCCATGAAGCAGTTAGAAATCTCTCCCTAAATTAGTGAGCTGCTGCTGCTGCTGCTGCTAAGTCACTTCAGTCATGTCCGACTCTATGCAACCCCATAGACGGGAGCCCACGAGGCTCCCCCTTCCCTGGGATTCTCCAGGCAAGAACACTGGAGTGGGTTGCCATTTCCTTCTCCAATGCATGAAAGTGAAAAGTGAAAGTGAAGTCTCTCAGTCGTGTCCGAATCTTCGCGACCCCATGGACTATAGCCTGCCAGGCTCCTCCATCCATGGGATTTTCCAGGCAAGAGTACTGGAGTGCGTTGCCATTTCCCTCTCCCAAATTAGTGAGCAAATAACTCTTTATGGACAAAACTGAAATGATTACCGAAGCTGGGCTGGGTGTCAAACAGGAAATAAGAAGTGATGGCACCGATTAGAATGGCTATCATCAAAAAGTCTACAAGTAGTAAATGACAGAGAGGGTTGCACTGTTTGTGGCAATGAACACTCCCACAATGTTGGTGCTGCCATTGGAAGAACAGTATGGAGGTTCCTTAAAAAACTAAAAATAAAGTTACCATATGATCCTTCAATCCTATTCCTGGACATATATATGGAGAAAACCACAATTTGAAAAGATACATGCACCCCAATATTCATTGCCGCACTGTTATCTACAATAATCAGCACATAGAAGTACAATGGAATATTACTCAGCCAGAAAAGAGAACAAAATAATGTCATCTGCAGCAACACAGAAGGAACCTAAAGATTATCAAACCAAATGAAGTCAGACAAATGTCATATGATATCTTTTATATGTAGAATCTGAAAAAAATGATACAAATGAACTTAGACACAAAACAGAAACAGATCCACAGACATAGAAAACAAACTTATGGTTACCAAAGGGGAAACAGGGAGGGGAGAGATAAATTAGGAGTTTGGCATTAACATATACACACTACTGTCTGTCTACTGTTTACACGAGTGTTCGGTTGCTTCACTCGTGTCCAACTCTGCAATGGTGCCTGCCAGGCTCCTCTGTCCATGGGATTCTCCAGGCCAGAATACTGGAGTGGGTTGCCATCCCCTCTTCCAGTGGATCTTCCTGACCCAGGGACTGAACTCACATCTCCTGCATTGCAGGCAAACTCTTTATCCACTGAGTCAGCAGGGAAGCCCATCTATCCACAAAATAGACAACCAACAGGACTATATCACAGGGATATATATTCAATATTTTGTAACAAACTATAATGGAAAATAATTTTTAAAAGAATCACTTTGCTATATAACCCTGAAGCTAACATAACATTGTAAATCAACTATACTTCAATGAAAGTGTTTTTTAAAAAACATATTTAATCCCTGAAAATAGCTGTTATGCAAACAAGCAATAAAAGTAATTTGTAGTACAAAAATGTAAAAGAAAATAAAGCCCTTAAAAGAGGAAATGGGAAGTGATAGGAATGTGTGCCCAGTTGAATTGCTAAATCTAGTATTGGCTAGAAAGGTCCAACCAATTTTTGCTCAGTATAAATATGGACAGAGTGTTGTTAGATCTAAGTTTTTGATGAAATAAAAAAACCCAGTTTTATCTGAAATCTGTACATATGTTGGAGATTAATTCAGTTACACATACTTATAAATAAAGTTTTCAGGCCAGTTTTCCCATTTGTGAGTCAGTTTCAAACTACGGACCTCTGTGTACAAACTTGACCATTTTTTCTCAAGAGAGAATTAGCTGTCTTCACAATAACACTGCCTAAAAAACCAACACAAAATGTAGCAGCTCAAACAACAATAATTTTTCCTGAATGTCACCTGAGGGTATTTCACTATGATTTTTATCCATTTTTTCTGGATTTCTAATTGAAATAGACCTGTACAATGAGCTCCCTGAAAATAGCAATTTTGTCTTATCACCACCATAGTCCCATTACCTAGAATAGCACTTAGGTGTGGAATATCTGTTGAAAAACAAAATAAATACATGCCTCTCTGATTTTAAATACAGTTTTCCTGGGGGGTGGGAAATCCATTTTAGATCATCAATGCAAATCCCATTCCACTTTTCACCCCTTTTAAAGACAGAAACATCAGATTTATTGACAATATTACCAGAAGAGGAAACTGGAATGATTTCAACTAAATTTACCTTCCTTCACATGTTCTGAACATTTACAGAGAGATTTTCCTGTTAGAGGCATCTTAGCTTGAATTGCTCCAGAAACAAAGTCAAAGATAAAGTCTGATCACACATACGGCAGTATGATCTCAGGGTGTGGAGTCAGGGATAAAGGCATGAGGAAGAGGAGAGAGTAAACAGAGATGTGTTATCGAATCGGCAATCAAAGAGGCAGTGGGTTCCTGACCAGGGACCTCTCTGAAAGCCATCATGGAGGCAATGCAGAGCCAACGCCGGAGAAAGAAAGAAAAGGTGATGTGCCTGCTTCAGTCCCCTAGTTATTCAAGAGTTGTCCCAAGAGGCATACACTTTTCCCAAGTTTCTGGGAAGCACACACGTGAATGTCAAGTGGTTCCTTCAAGGTGAGAGAAACCCTGGGGTAGAATCACAGACAACATGTGTGAACTGGGAGCCTGTCAGACAGTGCCTGGACCAATCGAATTGAGGCCCATGCAGAACTAGTCTCAGCTTCCGTGCCTGGAATAAGAGCTGAATTTGAGAGACATTCCTGGTGGCCCCATGGTTAAGAATCTGCCTTCCAATGCAGGGGATGCAGGTTCGATCCCTGGTGGGGAGACAAAGATCCCACATGCCATGAGGCAATTGAGCCCACAGGCCACCACCAGAAAAGCCTGTGTGCCATAACAAAAACCCAGCACAGCCAAAATGAAAAAGGTTGCACTTGACAGAACTTGAAGGAGTGCCCCAGAGGTGCCTCATACAGAAACGTCTTGTGTTAAAAAAGAACACCCCTCACATAAAATGTTGTGAGGAGGCATCAGTTCAGTTCAGTTCAGTTCAGTCACTCAGTAATGTCCGACTCTTTACGACCCCATGAATCACAGCACGCCAGGCCTCCCTGTCCATCACCAACTCCCAGAGTTCACTCAGACTCACGTCCATCGAGTCCGTGATGCCATCCAGTCATCTCATCCTCGGTCGTCCCCTTCTCCTCCTGCCCCCAATCCCTCCCAGCATTAGTCTTTTCCAATGAGTCAACTCTTCGCATGAGGTGGCCAAAGTACTGGAGTTTCAGCTTTAGCATCAGTCCTTGCAAAGAAATCCCAGGGCTGATCTCCTTCAGAATGGACTGGTTGGATCTCCTTGCAGTCCAAGGGACTCTCAAGAGTCTTCTCCAACACCACAGTTGAAAAGCATCAATTCTTCAGCGCTCAGCCTTCTTCACAGTCCAACTCTCACGGGTGGCTAGACACATTTTTTGTTTACTAACAGAAGTCTACGTTCTTCTAAGCATTGCCCTAAAAATTTCCAGATACGAACACTAAGATTCTAGAAGTAGTTTGTCTTGACCTTTTTTTGTTCATGTAAATTAGATTGGCAGAGTCTGTTATTGATTTTTAGAAATTTCAAATGACGGGCAGGATCTTGGTGTGAAAATGTCTACCTCTAAAACTGGTACCAGGTAGACCACGGCTGATTGACAGTGATAGCAACTGATGCTTCCAGATTTTTGGATTTGGGTCATTCTCCAGTACACTCTGACAAAGTTTGTGGTTAAAAATAAACTCTGCTTTAACATTATTTGCCCAGAATACCATCCCTGATGGGGTGTTTTTTGTTGTTGTTGTTGTTGTTTCATGGATAAAGGCATATATGCTGATGGGGAGAGTATCAGCGAGACAGAACTGGAACAAACCAAGTGTTCATATTGGATGAGTTAATGCCAAAGGGCTCACAGGTCCTCTCTGATTTTATTTCCCATCTCACTGAAAAAATGTTGGGTTTTGACCTCGTGGCAGAACAAGTGTGGTTCACACTTCCCAATTTCCATGGCCAATCTCATGTACTATTGACATTTCTCCCCCCCTTTAGTCAGTATTTTTTTTAATTGTTCTTAATTGACGTAGTGTTGATGTACAATGACTCAGGTGTACAGCAAAGTGATTCAGTTATAAATACATACATACACACACATTTTATATATATACACACACACACGTGTATTCTTTTTCAGATTCTTTTCCATTACAGATTATTACAATCTACTGAATGTAATTCCCTCTGCTATAAGTAGGCTTTGCTGTACACCTAGTTTATACGCAGCAGTGTGCATCTGCTGATCCCATACTCCTAATTTATCCGTTCTCCCACTTTCCCCTTTGGCAATCATAAATTGGTTATCTATGTCTGTGAGTCTGTGTCTGTTTTGCAAAGAAGTTCACTTGCATCCTTTTTTAAGGTTCCACATAAAAATGATAGCATATATTTGTCTTTGTCTGACTTACTTCACTCAGTGTGATAACCTCTAGGTCCAACCACGTTGCTGCAAGTGGCAGAATTTTATCATTTTTAAGGCTGAGTAATATTCCATTGTATATATAAGCACTACATCTTCTTTATCCATTCATCATCTATTAATGGGCACTTAGGTTGCTTCTGTGTCTCAGTTATTGTAAACAGTGATGCTATGAACACTGGGGTACATGTATCTTTTCGAATTCGTATTTTTATTTTTTTCCAGATATATACCCAGGAGTGGAGTTGCTGGATTATATGACAACTCTATTTTTAGTTTTTTAAGGAATCTCTATACTATTTTCCACAGTGGCTGCACTGATTTACATTCCTGCCAACAATCCAAAAGGCTACCCTTTTCTCCAGAGCCTCACCCACAAATTTGATATTTGCAGACTTTTGTATGATAGCCCTTCTGACAGGTGTCTCATCCTTGTTTTAAAAACTAAATTTGAAATATGTTATTTTTACTGCTGTTAGTAGTCCTCATTCTAAGCATGGTAGACACAGGTGAAGTACTTGCTTTTGCAGAAGTTACATTCTGGAGGAAAAAGAGCCCTAAACAAGGAAGTAGGGTAACTGGTGATAAAAATAAAATGCGATAATATAGTAGGAAATGACCAGTCTGGGCACGTGCCTGTTTTAGAGAGTAGTGAGACAGCTGCCTCTGAAAGGGAATCAAGGCCAGACTGGAAGACTAGAAAGAATCAATCAAGCGCAAAATTGGGGAAAAACTATGTCAGCTTTATGGCACTTATAACAACATTCTAGGTGTTTTCATTTAATAATGTCTCCTGATTCAAGAGCCCAAAGGAGAAAAAAAAAAAAGGCAGCTGTCTTTGTTTTATCTTTTTCTCATTATTAGTTCAACAGACCACTCTTACACATTTTCTATTTTATAAATAAACATTTCATTTTTGAAACTCAATCGCTTTTGTTCAATGTGAAAAACAATTTTCTCATTATAGCTTCAGTTAGACATGGTTTAAAGGTTAGAAGTGTTAAACCACACTCTGTTGTAACTGGAAGGGAGACAAATAATTTGCTGATAACAATTTATCCCTGTTTTTTTCAAGTTGTAACTGAAGGAGCACATAGCAAGAAATTCAGATTGTTATAAAGCTACAAAGGGGAAAAATAAAACCCCTTTCTCTTTTGCCAGTCTTCAGATGCAGCTTCTATTTCTAGCTCATTATTAACATAAATGATAGCTTTCTCTCATTCTCTCTGCTATTATTTTTTCACTTAATAATATACCTGGGAGATTGATTCAGACTGGTCGATTTATACACTGATGCTTTCCCCTTTTAGCACACACTACTCTATTTTAAAGTAGACCATCATTTATGGAAACAGATGTTTTTTGATAAGCATTCACCTACTCCCAGCCTTTGAAAGCGTAAATGATGCTACATAAGTGTCCTTTATAGAATCTTCAGAGGCCAAGGCTATAGGTTATGTCCCTAAGAATGGAATTTCTGGGTAAACAAGGATGCTTCTTTGGCAAATACTGAGGGAGGTCAATAATTGCCTTTCAATCTGATTGTACCAATTTCAACTCCCAAGAAAAACGTGGAGAGAGTTTTCTTTTCACTTCCCTGCCAATACTTTTCTTTAAAAATCTTAATCCTGGGCATCCCTGATGGTTCAGTAGTAAAGAATCCACCTGCCAACGCAGGAGTCACGAGATCAAAGCCTGGCCTGGGAAGATCCCACATGCCACACAGCAACTAAGCCTGTGAACCACAGCTACTGAGCCTGTGCTCTAGAGGCTGGGGGTTGCGACTCTTGAGCCCGCAGGCCGCAAATTCTGAAGCGTGAGCACCCTAGAGCCCATGTTCTGCAACAAGGTAAGTCAATGCAGTGAGAAGCCCAAGCGCCGCAATGAAGAGGTGATCCTGCCTGCAGCAACTAGAGAAAGCCCTCACAGCAAAGAAGGCCAGTACAGCCAAAAATGAATAAATAAAAATTTCCAAAAAGAATTTTGATCCTTACAAATCTGTTGGATGAAAATTTACACTCCTTTTCTGAGTAAGGCAGGGTGCCTATTTAATGCTTGAAGCCACTTGTAGAGCCTCATGGTAAATTTTCTGTTCCAGACATCTGATTTTTTTTTTATATTGAACTGTTAGCAGTTTTCGTATTGATTTCTTAGAGTTCTTAATATAATGAAGAAATTAGCTCTTTCATGCCATATTTACACATGATAGTTACTCTGTATGTTCAGTTAAAGGACGTTACTGCTTGACTCAAGTCCAGTTGGTTCCCCTTCCAATTTATAACCTTTATATCAGGGGTTTTCAGTTGTAAGTGGATGGGTCAAATCCACTGACCATTTGGTGTTTTTTAACTTTTTAGTATAGCCGATTGACAATGTTGTGATAGTTTCAGGTGGACAGCAAAGTAACTGCCATACATATACATGTATCTATTTTCCCCCCAAACTCTTCTCCCATCCAGGCTGCCATATAACATTAAGCAGAGTTCCCTGTGCTATACAGTAGGTCCTTATTGGTTATCCACTTTAAATACAGCAGTGTGTACATGCCAATATCAATCTCAGTTTTTTTATCAAAGTGTAGTTGCTTTACCATGGTGTGTTAATTTCAGGTGTACAGCACAATGATTCTGTTATACACACACACAGATATGCTCTTTTTCAGATTCTTCTTCCATTATAGATTATTACAAAATATTTGGGATAGTTCCCTGTGCTACACAGCATGTCCTTGTCAATCACCCATTTTTTAACAGCTTATAAACTAAAAAAAAATTACACTTTAATTGTTGAAAACAATCAAAAGAAAAGCAATATTTCATGACATATGAGACTTACATATCATTCAAATTTAAATGTCTAAAAATAAAATTTTATGGGAAAGATGGCCATGTTGAATTCATGATTCCTACTTTGACCCCAGTTGCTTTCCCACTAGAATTCAGGGGCTGAACAGCTGCCAGGAGTACCATATGGCTCGCAAAGCCTCAAATTTTAGTATCTGGCCCTTTACAGGAGATGTTAATGTAGACCGGAATTTATAGCTGATATTGGTACTTTTTCTAGTTGAGTAGGAATTCTATAACAGACTCAATTTCAAAATGTTGCTAGACAGACATTAACCAATCGGTCAAGTTCAGCACAAGTGATAAAATTCATCACCACCCGGGTCTAGGTTCAACTATTTCTATCCTTTCTTAACTTTCTTTCACTTAGAAATTTTCATAGAAGGAAAGTTCAAAAATAGTCTCTTTAGAGACAAACCCAAATGCTCATAGAAAACATTATAGTCATCTTGCTAGAAGTCTCTTACTGACTTATGTGCAAAGTCTTTAAACTCACTTTCCCACTTTAAAAAAAATGCATTTATTTATGGGCTGGGTCTTCACTGCTGCTCGGACTTTGTTCCCTAGTTGTGGTGAGCGGGGGCTACTCCTCACTGCAGCGTGCAGGCTTCCCGTTGCAGTGGCTTTTCTTGTTGTGGAGCGCGGGCTCTAGAGCGTGGGCTCAGCAGGTGCAGGTCTGGGGCTCTAGAGCAGAGGCTCAATAGTCGTGGCACACAACGCTAGTTGCTCCACGGCGTATGGGATCTTCTGGGACCAGAGATCAAACCCATGTCCCCTGCACTGGCAGGCAGACTCTTAACCACTAGACCACCAGGGAATCCCCCACCTTCCCACTTTTAGATACCTTTCTTCCTCAGTTAGAATTTTCCATCCCAAGAACTGCCAACTTACCAAGATGAGTATCTTCCTGGACAAGAGAAGTATTTATGAGGAAGTAATCTGTCTTACTCACCACAATTTTCAGACTTTTTTTTAAAATTCAGGTTTGTTTATTAAAAAAAAAAAAAACTTTGCTTCCTTTATGTGCATGCAAGTAAGGGTCATTTTCAATGGAATGTTTTCCAAAATAATATTTTTACTTTGATATGAGAAAACTAACCATCCACACTAACAAAAGATAACATCTACCATCCTTGAATTTCTGCCATTGACCTATATACAATGGATTCAATGTTTTAAACCAATGTTTGAGAAGAAGGTAATAAAATGCCCCAGACTTGCTATATAATATTTTCTGAGGTTTTCTTCCTGTGGAATCCCAGTAAGATCATAAACCTTGGTAAGAATTTAGTAAACTTCTGCTGCTGCTGCTAAGTCATTTCAGTCGTGTCCGACTCTGTGCGACCCCAAACACGGCAGCCCACCAGGCTCCGCCGTCCCTGGGATTCTCCAGGCAAGAACACTGGAGTGGGTAGCCATTTCCTTCTCCAATGCCTGAAAGTGAAAAGTGAAAGTGAAGTCGCTCAGTAAGTGTCCGACTCTTCGTGACCCCATGGACTGCAGCCTACCAGGCTCCTCTGTCCATGGGATTTTCCAGGCAAGAGTACTAGTGGATTCCAATTAGTACTTTCAGATGAGAATTTTCACCTGGTTCCTCTGATAGTGTCACCTAGACATTATTTCATATCCATTTACTTTCTGTGAAGAGGAAAAGCAAAACACATCATTTATGCACTTTCTCAAACCTATCACCTTGCAAACTCACAGGAAAGGTTTTTTCTGGAGAAACAGTTTTATGCAGCTTTCAAAAATTCTATTAGTGTTTTCCCTTACTCTCTGAGAAAGACATTTTCTGCTCCTTATGTATTTAGAAGTACTATCTTGACAACAGAATAATGGAAGGCTGTCACTGATGTTTATCCCCTCTCTTTAAGAGAATCATGAACAATTTAATATTTTTAAGTTTGAAATTATTGTTACTGTTTTAAGAAAGCTTCTGGAATAATGCTTCCTAAAGGAAAGTAAAGAAAGTATGTTCTTACGAGCTCCTATCAAAAAAAATTTCTGAAAAACAACTTCTACAAAGAGTTGGCAGAGATGCTCCTTATTAGAAACAACAAAAATACTTTTATTTCATGTTATGTAGTTCTACATTTTTTTTCCGTCTGTGTGAACCATTATACTGAACTGTGAAAACTGGCATCTTGTTGGATTTTGTTTTTGGTAATTCAGGAACTAGCTTGAGCTTTGTGTTTGTGCTCATATTTATTTTGTCTTAGCAATACTCCAAAATTTTTGGCTTAGGGAAATTTGTCTGTGTTTTTTAAATTCCAAGGATAGTATTGGCATTGTTCCTGCGTGGGTTGCCATTGCCTTCTCCAATGCATGAAAGTGAAAAGTGAAAGTGAAGTCACTCAGTTGTGTCCGACTCTTAGCGACTCCATGGTCTGCAGGCCACCAGGCTCCCCCGTCCATGGGATTTCCCAGGCAAGCGTACTGGAGTGGGGTGCCACTGCCTTATCTGAAATGAATATATGGTAGGTGAAATTATCATTTATAAATAATATTGCACTCTTTCCAGAGAAGAAGCATATTTTGCACCTTACTGATCTTTGAATATGGCTACATGAATTCCTTTAGGAGCTCCCCAAGAGGCTCAGTGTTGAAGAATCTGCCTGAAATGAAGGAGATGCAGGAGACGCAGGTTTGATCCCTGGGTTGGGAAAATTCTCTGGAAGATGAAAAGGAAACCCACTCCAGTATTTTTGCCAGGAAAATCCCATGGACAGAGAAGCCTGGTGGGCTGCAAAGAGTCAGGCATGACTGAGCACGCACGCATGCACATGAATGCGTTTAGCCTCATGAGGATGGTGGTCACTTCCTCATCGCTTGCCTTGGGCTCTGCCATGTGACTTGCTTTGGCCAAGGGGATGTGAGCAGGTGTAACATATGCAAGCCTGAAGTAGGGTGTTATGACTGGACTTGGTCTATTTCACTTTGACCATCACAGAGAAGGACCTTCCTTGGCTACCCTCCATGGTCCAAGTAGCCTAAGAGAAACAGCCTAAGCTGGGCACCACAAGGCTTGGCTAAAAGCTGTAAGTTGGGTTCCCTGCATTGATTCAAATGACTTTCTGTGTTTATCAAAGATGGGAATGTTCCAGGAGATTGTGGAAAAGATCAAGGCTTTCTCCAATCACTAAACATTTATAATGAGATAGTTAATAGTAAGAAGAAAGAATAACTGAATTTCTGTGTAAGCTACCCAAAGAGAACTGAAAGGGAATGTCATTCCATGATTGGAAGGAGCGTGGGAACAGAGCCTGAGGACTGGAAACTGAATGTCAGCTCTGGGCTTGCAGTATGAGAGATCTTCAAAATTACTCTCTCTGTCCCAGTTTCCACGCCTGAAAAATGACAAAAATAATAGTGCCTACTTCACACGTGGATCTGAGGATGAAATACATTGATGCAAACAAAACAATGAGAATGGTGTTGACACATAACACACACTTAATCAACAGTAGCTTTGTTGTTATCATTATTAATTAGACAGAAGCTTAATTAGTCATTGAAGAAGACTTCATCTGTATTAAAGAAGTATGTGTGATCATTGGAGTGGCAGAGAAATTTAAAAATGATTTCAGTAAGATGCATGAAAAGGCTTAGTTGCTATGAATATCAGTGGAATATTTGAACAACTGTAGTTTCCTTTCAAAATTGTCAAGGGCAAACTAGATACATTGCCATGCTCTGGTCTTGCATATAGTGGGGATGAAGTTTTGAGAGAATGAAAGCATATCCTCACACTCTCAGATCTATCAGTTTGTCCTGGACTGCAATTTAGGAATCTGAAAACAAGATGAGCAATTTTTCAAAACATTTAAAAATGGACCAAACCCATGGCAGGCAGCAAGCTCTGCCATATGTTGGACAGCCACTGAACCAAGGGTCCCTGGGCATGATTTACCATGAAGCAGAGACCCTTGCAGGATTGATTGACAAGTCATAATCTGTCCCCAATGATTCTTCAAATGCACAAGGGCCTGGTGAACTGTGTGATTTGTTCACACGGATTTCCACGTTTGATTTCTTTCTACTCCATTAAATAAGGTTATCACAGGATAACTGTCCCACAAATTCTTTCAAACGGACTTTGGGTTAAAATTGCAGGTATTTTTGTTTTGTTTTCAAAATATCAGCAACTGAAGGAAAGAATGAATAATATCTAGATATTGATGTTTCTCCTCAAAATGAAAATATGAATGTACCACATTTCCAATCAAAATGCCAACGAGATTGTGTGTATGTTTGTATTGAGAATATCTTCATCATTTTATTAAATAAATGTATTTGCATAAGAAAAGCTAAGAATATTTAGGGGGAAAAGACACTAGAGAAAAAGATTTTTTCCTACTCTATGTTAAAATGTACTGGAAAAATGTAATAACAGTCATTAAAAGAGAACTGTGCTAAAATAAGAACAGATAAATAGTTCTTTGGAACAAAATGGAGCATCTAAGATCAGAACCATGCATGTATCGGTCTAGGGTTGAGATGCTGCTATATGCTCACCAAAGCTTCTTTTCTCCATATACATACAGGATGAATAAATCTCTTAACATTTTCTAACACGTTAGATTCGAAACATGCAACTGAGTTTTGCCTATGACGCGTGGTGGAAGTCACATAAGACACATCTAGATTTAGCACTTAAACTCATGTCTTTGATTCTGCAGCCCATTTCTGACCTATAGCATCCACCCTGAGGGCCATCTCTTCATCTCTTCCAGATGGCATAACTTTAAGATAGAGGAGGATCCCATGACCAACCTCAGAGTGAGCTGGGTGTGGCAAACACATGTTTATAATGCTATGCTAATGATTTCCTAAAGCTTACAGTGCTATAATACCATAGCCTGGCCTATCTCGACTAATACAGGTATATAACGTGTATTAAAGGTCACAACAGCATTTACAAGGAATAAGAAAAGATCACGCAATAGATGGTGTTCAAATAATTAGTCACTTTGAAAATGAAAAAATAAAAAAAGAGAGATAGATACCAAGAACCAAATGCAAAAATTAATTTTGTTGGTTTCCCACAACAAAATGTATTAAGGGTTTCCCTGGTGGTCCAGTGGTTAAGAATCTGCCTGCCAGTGGAGGGGGCATGGGTTCCATCTCTAGTCCAGGAAGATCTCATATGCCAGGGAACAACTAAGCCCATCCACCAGAGCTACTGAAACCTGCACTCCTAGGGTCCGTGCTCTGCAACAAGAGAAGCAACCATGATAAGAAGTCCGAACACCACAATTAGAGAAAGACCCACCATATCCATAAGTAAATAAATAAAATTTTTAAAAGTGTATTAATTCCTCCCAAGGTAGTCAGAGATGGATCTAAAGACCATGAAATAAGTTGGAAAATACTCATTAAATACCAAATTAAAAACACAGATTTTAAATAATATTTAAGTAGTAATATCAAACAGGCTTCCCAGGTGGCTCAGTGGTTAAGAATCCGCCTGCCAAAGTAGGAAACACAGGAGACTGGGGTTCGATCCCTGGGTCAGGAAGATCCCCTGCAGGAGGAAATGGCAACCCATTCCAGTATTTTCCCCTGGGAAGTTCAAGGCACAGAGGAGCCTGGCGAGCTATAGTTCATGGGGTCACAAAGAGTCAGACAGGCAGACCATGCGCATCCAGCAACACAGTAATACCAACTAGAGTAACAGTTATCACTGAAAAGAGAATCAGTCCAGAGATCTCAGAAATTACATTTGCAAACCTGCAAATAGGGAAGGATTTGTATTTGGACAGATGCCCAGTTTTGTCCAGAATCACATTTCCATTAAGACTGCACACCCGCTTTGGTGTACACTGCCAGGCTGGACAGCTCTCACTGTTTCCTCTACTCAACAGGTGGTTTGCACAAAGAAAAATTATTTTAATCAATGCAAAGGGTTATGACAAAAAGCAACTAGAAGGAAAAAGTCATACCTTCAAGGTGAAAGAAATGCTGATCAGTATTAGTTTCCTGCTGCTGCTGTAATACATTACCACATCCTCAGTGGCTTAAGAAAAAATAACATGAACCAGCCATCTCACAGCGCTGAAAGTCAGAAGTCCAAAATCAGTCTCCATGAGTTAAAATCGAAGTGGCAACAGGCTGCATTTTGGGGGGAAGGATCATCTGGGCGTCCGAGGTGGCACTAGTGGTAAAGAACCTCCCTGCCAATGCAGGAGACAAAAGTGATGAGGGTTCAATCCCTGAGAGCAGAAGGTCCCCTGGAGGAGGGCATGGCCACCCACTCCAGTATTCTTGCCTGGAGAATCCCATGGACAGAGGAGCCTGGTGGGCTAGAGTCCATGGGGTCACAAAACGGACATGACTTAGTGACTAAACAACAATGACAAGATTCTGGGGTAAACGTAATTGCTTCAAGACAAATAAAAGGAATGGAAAAAAATACATCTGAGGTAACATACACAGAGTTGCAAGAGTGGTTGAATGAGTGATGAACTGTGTCTTCTCAACCCTATTTTCATTTTTTAATGATCAGCTACACTCTTATAAAGACAAATATATCTTACTTTAAATATATTAATAATGATGGCTCTAGAATTACACATAAAAGGGAAAATACCTACAAAAATCACAGCAAAGGAAACTATAAGCAAGGTGAAAAAACAACCCTCAGAATGGGAGAAAATAATACAAATGAAACAACTGACAAAGGATTAACTTCAAAATATACGAGCAGCTCATACAACTCCATACCAGAAAACAAACAATCCATTCAAAAAGCGGGAAAAATGACCTAAACAGACATTTCTTCAAAGAAGACATACAGATGGCTAACAAACACACAAAAAGATGCTTAACATTGCTCATTATTAGAGAAATGCAAATCAAAACTATAATGAGATATCACTTTACATGGGTCAGAATAGCCATCATCAAACCATAAATGCTGGAGAGGGTGTGGAGAAAAGGAAACACTCTTGCAATGTTGGTGGGAATGTAAATGGATACAGCCACTATGGAAGACCTTATGGAGATTCCTTAAAATACTAGGAATAAAACTGCCATATGACCCAGCAATCCCACTTCTAGGCATATACCCTGAGGAAACCAAAATTGAAAAGACACATGTATCCCAATGTTCACTGCACCACTATTTACAATAGTTAGAACATGGAAGCAACCTAGATATCCATGGACAGATGGATGGATAAAAAAGTTGTGGTACATATACACAATGGACTATGACTCAGCCATAAAAAGGAATACATTTGAGTCAGTTCTAATGAGGTAGATGAACCTAGAACCTGTTATGCAGAGTGAAGTAAGCCAGAAAGAGAATGATAAATTTCGTATTCTAATACATATATACAGAATCTAGAAAAATGGTACTGAATTATTTACAGGCAACAGTGGCGAAACAGACACAGAAAAATAGGAAGATGGCAATGACGACCCCGTATGCAAGACAGGAAAAGAGACACAGATGTGTATAGCGGACTTTTGGACTCAGAGGGAGAGGGAGAGGGCGGGATGATTTGGGAGAATGGCATTCTAACATGTATACTATCATGTAAGAATTGAATTGCCAAACTATGTCTGACGCAGGATGCAGCATGCTTGGGGCTGGTGCATGGGGATGACCCAGAGAGATGTTATGGGGAGGGAGGTAGGAGGGGGGTTCATGTTTGGGAACGCATGTAAGAATTAAAGATTTTAAAATTAAAAAAAAAAGAAAGAAAATAGACTTATGGACATGGGAAGTGGAGAGGAGAGGGTGAGATGTATGGAAAGAGTAACATGGAAACTTACATTACCATATGTAAAACAGCCAACGGGAATTTGCTGTGTGGCTCAGGAAATTCAAACAACGTCTCTGTATCAACCTAGAGGGGTGGGATGGGGAGGGAGATGGGAGGCAGGTTCAAAAGGGAGGGGACATATGTATACCTATGGCTGATTCATGTTGAGGTTTGACAGAAAACAAGAAAATTCTGTAAGCAATTATCCTTCAATAAAAATAAATTAATTTAAAAAATCACTTATCATTAGTGTTCATGTAAATATTACCAGAATGACCTTCTAAGTGTGGCTCTATAATGTAATATCAATTTTTAAAATAGGAAACTGCCCTGCAGCAGTTCAAATGATTCAAAGTACTCAATCTTTCAAATTTTTTAGACAAAGGAGAGATCCTTGCCAGAAATTCTTTATTTTTTGATGAATTTATTTGTTTTTATTGAAGTATAGTTGATTTACATTGTGTCAGTTTCTGGTATACAGCAAGATGACTCAGTTATTTATATAATATATATATAATTATTATTCTATGTAATAATATATTATACATTATTGTATGTATTCTATAGATAATATTTCTAATAATTAATATATATTATATACAACTGAATATATATATATATATATATTTCCTGCTTAAGATTCTTTTCCATTACAGATTACAAGATATTGAACTTGGCCCTCTGTGCTATACAAGAGGACCTTGTTCTTTATCTATTTTATACATAGTAGTGTGATTCTGGAAGAAACACAAGCTGGAATCAAGATTGCCGGGAGAAATATCAATAACCTCAGATATGCAGATGACACCACCCTTGTGGCAGAAAGTGAAGAGGAGCTAAAAAGTCTCTTGATGAAAGTGAAAGAGGAGAGTTAAAAAGTTGGCTTAAAGCTCAACATTCAGAAAACAAAGATCATGGCATCTGGTCCCATCACTTCATGGCAAATAGATGGGGAAACAGTGGAAACAGTGTCAGACTTTATTTCTTTGGGCTCCAAAATCACTGCAGATGGTGACTGCAGCCATGAAATTAAAAGACGCTTACTCCTTGGAAGAAAAGTTATGACCAACCTAGATAGTATGTTCAAAAGTAGAGACATTACTTTGCCGACTAAGGTCCGTCTAGTCAAGGCTATGGTTTTTCCAGTAGTCATGTATGGATGTGAGAGTTGGACTGTGAAGAAGGCTGAGCGCTGAAGAATTGATGGTTTTGAACTGTGGTGTTGGAGAAGACTCTTGAGGGTCCCTTGGACTGCAAGGAGATCCAACCAGTCCATTCTGAAGGAGATCAGCCCTGGGATTTCTTTGGAAGGAATGATGCTAAAGCTGAAGCTCCAGGACTTTGGCCACCTCATGTGAAGAGTTGACTCATTGGAAAAGACCCTGATGCTGGGAGGGATTGGGGGCAGGAGGAGAAGGGGACGACCGAGGATGCGATGGCTGGATGGCATCACTGACTCGATGGACGTGAGTCTGAGTGAACTCCGGGAGATGGTGATGGACAGGGAGGCCTGACGTGCTGCATTTCATGGGGTCGCAGAGTTGGACACGACTGAGAAACTGAACTGAACTGAACTGAACTTAGTGTGATTCTGTTAATGCCAAACTCCTAATTTATCCCTTCCTTCCCTTCTCTCTTTAGTAACCATAAATTTGTTTACTGTATCTGTTGGTCTGTTTATGTTTCCTATTCATTTGTATCATTTTTTTAGATCCCACGTTTAAGTGATATCATATGATATTTGTCTTTCTCTGACTTCACTTTATATGATCATCTCTAGATCCATATATTTTACTGCAAATGGCACTCTTTTTCATTCTTTTTATGGCTGAGTAATATTCCATTGTATATACATACCACGTCATTCTTTATCTACTCATCACCCCATGAATACTTCGGTGGCTTCCATATCTTGATTATTGTAAATAATGCTTCTATGACCATTGAGGCACGTGTATTTTTTTGAATGAGAGTTTTCTTCATAACTTTTCTCCTTGGGAAGTGTGGGGGTGGAACTGGTGTCTAGCTACAGATTTGAAAACTAATGTTCCAGATATACAAATAAAATATCTTTGTCCACCCTGTCCTTTTTGCTATTTCCTACTCCAAGTCTAGATCCCTACACAGATATCCACAATCAGCCAGCACAGCAGGGAAAGAAGATTCAAACAGGTAATACATATTCTTGAGGAGAGCCACCTGGTTGCCATGTGGTTCTTCTGGGCTAAGGAACAGACTGATCTTCACGGCTGGTTTAGTAAATTTACTGGCACAGTCCCGCAGTGAGCAGAGAACAACCGCATCTCAGCATAAAAGCATTTATCCCATTCTCACCAATAGGATTAAGTCCATTAGGCGCTGAATCTTCCGCGGCAAGACTGGTGTGATCAAATGGAGTTCATTGCCTGGATTGCTCCCTGAACACTTGGAGTACATTTCTCTTTTCTGAATTTCACTGTTTTTCTTCCTCTCCTCCTGGGTCAATGACATTAAATGATTCTTCCTGTCTTTGTTACTTCAAGATTGTATAGTTACCATGAAAGATACATATTTAGTTGGTTTTATCTTCCTTCATGAATCAGTTTCTTCAGTATCCTGGTTCATGTGTTGTTCTTTTTGCTTTTTATTTTTCTTCTACAAACCCCCTCTGTTTGCATGTGTCTTGATACTGGGGGAAAAAGATCCCCTGGAGAAGAAAATGCAACCCACTCCAGTGTTCTTGCATGGGAAATTCCATGGACAGGGAAGCCTGGGAGGCTACAGTCCATGGGGTCACAAAAGAGTCAGACATGCCCAAGGATGTACGCACATTCTGAGAAAAGGGTATGCATTTTTCCAGTTTCCATCTGATTTGTGAGACTGAGATATTTGTCACAGCTCCCGAGTCACCAAGAAATGCCAGATCAGGACAGTCCCTTACCTGAAACAGTCACCACTGAAACAGATCTCTTTTAGCACACGGTTACCCCTAAGTCAATTTGAAAGCCATGTGAGGCCCCTGTACCCACCAATCACCCATTTTTCATATCACAAGTTCACTTTCAGCTACAAATTCTTTCAAATACCATTTCATTTTTTGCCCCTCTTTCTCACAATTCTTGCAAGAATCTGGCCCACATGCCCAAAGAAGAGGAGAAATTTTTACTCCCGTTCTTGGCTGGCTGTGTGAGGAAAGATGAGAATTGTATCATTTATGGTAAAGTTTCAGCAGCTGAAGTGGAGATCAAAAGTAATGGTAGTGTCAGTAAAATAAAACAGCAGTTTTTCTTAATTTTTAATATTTTTTGCTGAAGTAAAGTGGCACTAGTATTAAAGAACCCACCTGCCACTGCAGACTCAGGTTTGACCCCTGGGTTGGGAAGATCCCCTGGAGGAGGGCATGGCAACCCACTCCAGTATTCTTGCCTGGAAAATCCCCATGGATAGAGGATCCTGGTGGGCTACAGTCTACAGGGTCACAAAGAGTTGGACACTACTGAAGGGACACAGCACACACACATAGTTGATTTACAATGTTGTGCTAATTCTAAGTGTACAGCAAAGAAATTCAGTTACATATTTATACACATACACAAATACATGAGTCAGTGAAAGTTTCTCAGTCACGTCCAACTCTTTGTGACTGCATGGAATTTACAGTCTTGGAATTTTCTCGGCCAGAATACTGGAGCAGATAGCCTTTGCCTTCTCCAGGGGATCTTCCCAACCCAGGGACTGAACCCAGTTCTCCTGCATTGCAGGCAGATTCTTTACCAGCTTAACCACAAGGGACACACACACACACACACACACACACACACACACACACACACACACACATTCTTTCTCAGATTCTTTTCCCATATTGGTTATTTTAAAGCACTGAGTAGAGTTCCCTGTGTCATACAATAGTATCATGTTGTTTATCTAATTTATTATAGCAGTGTATATGTGTTAATCCCAAACTTCTAATTTATCTCCCCCTACACGTTTCCCCTTTGATAACCATAGTTTGTTTTCTATGTCTGTGAATCTGCATCTCTTTTTTCGTAAAGAAGTTTATTTGCATCATTTTTATTGATTCCATATTCAAGTGACACCATATAATAGTGTCACTGTCTGATTACTTCACTTAGTATCATAAACTCTAGTTGCATCCATGTTGCTGCAAATGACATTATTTCATCCTTTTCATGGCTGAGTACTATTCCATTGTATATATGTAACACATCTTCTTTATCCTCTCATCTGTTGATAGATATTTAGGTTGCTTCCATCTCTTGACTAATAGCAGCTTATTTATTCCACCATGTAAGTAAGTCCATTCTTTGACATTGCCTTTCTTTGGGATTGGAATAAAAATTAACCTTTTCCAGGTCTGTGGCCACTGCTGAATTTTCCAAATTTGCTGGCATACTGAGTGCAGCACTTTCACAGCATCATCTTTCAGGATTTGAAATAGCTCAATTGGAATTCTATCACCTCCACTAGCTTTGTTTATAGTGATGCTTCCTCAGGCCCACTTGACTTCACATTCCAGAATGTCTGGCTCTAACTACTGCAAAATTGCACTCATCTCACACGTTAGTAAAGCGATGCTTACAATTCTCCAAGCCAGGCTTCAGCGATACGTGAACTGTGAACTTCCAGATGTTCAAGCTGGTTTTAGAAAAGGCAGAGGAACCAGAGATCAAATTGCCAACATCCGCTGGATCATGGAAAAAGCAAGAGAGTTCCAGAAAAACATCGATTTCTGGTTTACTGACTATGCCAAAGCCTGTGACTGTGTGGATCACAATAAACTGTGGAAAATTCTGAAAGAGATGGGAATACCAGACCACCTGACCTGCCTCTTGAGAAACCTATATGCAGGTCAGGGAGTAACAGTTAGAACTCGACATGGAACAACAGACTGGTTCCAAATAGGCAATAGAAGTACATCAAGGCTGTATATTGTCACCCTGCTTATTTAACTTCTATGCAGAGTACATCATGAGAAATGCTGGGCTGGAGGAAGCACAAGCTGGAATCAAGATTGCTGGGAGAAATATCAATCACTTCAGATATGCAGATGACACCACCCTTATGGCAGAAAGTGAAGAAGAACTAAAGAGCCTCTCAATGAAAGTGAAAGAGGAGAGTGAAAAAGTTGGCTTAAAGCTCAACATTCAGAAAACAAAGATCATGGCATCCAGTCCCATCACTTCATGGCAAATAGACGGGGTAACAGTGGAAACAGTGGCTGACTTTATTTTTCTGGGCTCCAAAATCCCTGCAGATGGTGATTACAGCCATGAAATTAAAAGACACTTACTCCTTGAAAGGAAAGTTATGACCAACCTAGACAGCATGTTAAAAGCAGAGACATTATTTTGTCAACAAAGGTCCATGTAGTCAAGGCTATGGTTTTTCCAGTGGTCATGTATGGATGTGAGAGTTGGACTAGAAAGAAAGCTGAATGCCGAAGAATTGATGCTTTTGAACTGTGGTGTTGGAGAAGACTCTTGAGAGTCCCTTGGACAACAAGGAGATCCAACCAGTCCATCCTAAAGGAGATCAGTCCTGGGTGCTCATTGGAAGGACTGATGTTGAAGCTGAAACTCCAATACTTTGGGCACCTGATGCAAAGAGCTGACTCATTTGAAAAGACCCTGATGCTGGGAAAGATTGAGGGCAGGAGGAGAAGTGGACGACAGAGGATGAGATGGTTGGATGGCATCACCGACTCAATGGATATGGGTTTGGGTGGACTCTGGGAGTTGGTGATGGACAGGGAGGCCTGGCGTGCTGCAGTTCATGGGGTCGCAAAGAATTGAACACGACTGAGTGACTGAACTGAACTGAAGTGAGTCCAACACTCATACGGTGGTTCAGAGATCATGGGTTTGAGCTCCTAATAGCTTCACTCTCCTTACTATCCTGTCCAAGACACCTTCCTTCCACATCCTTCTTCCAATCACCAAGAAGGAGGGAGGGAGTCTCGAAAGCCTGCCTCTTTTCTATGGCACAAGCTGAAAACCACACATGTGGTCTTCATCATATAGCATATAGCATCACGCAGTGAAAGGGATGTTTAAATGTCCTGTCTTTATGATCAGGTGACCAAAAGAAGTTGAGATCGTGTTATGATGAGAAGGAACAAGGGGGGAAAAAAGAACATTAAGGACAACTAATAATCTCAAACATCCATAAAAAGGATGAAGGTAGAATACCTTAAGATCAACGAGAAGGGAGGAAGGAGTAAATAAACTCTGAATAGCAGGAAAAACCCTGGAATGAAGTTAAGGAAAAGAGATATTGTAAAGGTCCTGGCAAAGGAGATTCTCCCCCTTGGTTTTCTAGAACTTCTTGATTCACCTGTAAATGACAACATCTTTTGTCTACTAGAGGTATATTCCATCTGAGGATGGTCATGGGGGGAAAGACCTACACTATGTTCCTTCCAGGTATTAAAATGTGGTCATGTTTCAGGATCAACTAGAACATCATTATGTTCCAGTATTAACTAGAATATCAGGCTCTGGAAGAGGCTTAAAGAGAAATGAGCACCTCAGGTGCCTTGCAGTGTTGTAACACATTCTGTTATATTGAAAATAGCATTCAGGCGGCACAGAGATAAAGAACCCGCCGGCCACTGCAGGAGACGCAACTTTGATCCCTGAGTTGAGAAGATCCCTTGGAGAAGGAAAAGGCAACCCATTCCAGTATTCTTGCCTGGAAAATCTCATGGACAGAGGAGGCTGGCGGGCTATAGGTTCATGGGGTCCTGAAGAGTCAGACACAGCTGGGTGACTGAGCACACACATATTGAATCAACATTTGGAATGAGAGTGTTCTTTGGTTTTAGTTTTGTCTTTTCAGACAATGATGGGGCAATAAAGATATTTATCAAGTGTGTATTATACAGTCACTGAGAGTAGAGTGCTAGATGATATTTTTATAGTCCTGCCCTCAAAGAACCTTTTTTTCTCAACAGGGTGGTGATCGTTAGCCAAATAATTATATGAAGAATTCATTCTTACAGGAATAGGAAACCATGAAATACAGAAGGTTTGAGTTCGAGAGTGAATGATCTGATGCATATTTTGAATGGATTACTTTGATTGCTTAAGAGTTTACTGAAAAGATGAATCAAAAACTCATGTCAGTTTCCATAAGAAATTTGAGATGGATCCCGCATAACAGTGATCTCAGTGAAATTCAGCACCCAGGACCTCCCTGGTGTTCTGGTGGTTATCACTTCATGTTTTCAATGTAGGGCACTGTTTTGCCTAAAGTTTTCATTTTCATCTCAGTTCAAAGGATTTGTTGACAAAACAAGCCACTCATTATATAAAAATAAATAACAAAAAAGAGATGGGAATACCAGACCACCTGACCTGCCTCTTGAGAAACCTGTATGCAGGTTGGGAAGCAACAGTTAGAATTGGACACGGAACAATAGACTGGTTCCAAATAGGAAACAGGAGTACGTCAAGGCTGTATATTGTCACCCTGCTTATTTAACTTATATGCAGAGTATAGTTCTGAAATGCAGATCTTGGGTGCAATCTTAAAAATGGCAGAATGATCCCTGTTTGTTTCGAAGGCAAACCATTCAATATCACAGTAATCCAAGTCTATGCCCCAACCACTAATGCTGAAGAAGTCGAAGTTGAACAGTTCTAAGAAGATCTAAAAGACCTTCTAGAATAAACACCAAAAAAAGATGTCATTTTCATTATAGGAGACTGGAAAGGAAAAGTAGGAAGTCAGGAGATATCTGGAGTAACAAGCAAATTTGGCCTTGGAATACAAAATGAACCAGGGCAGAGGCTAACAGAGTTTTGCCAAAAGAACGCACTGGTCATAGCAAACACCCTCTTCCAACAACACAAGAGAAGACTCTACACATGGACGTCACCAGATGGTCAATACTGAAATCAGACTGATTATATTCTTGGCAGCCAAAGATGGAGAAGCTCTATACAATCAACAAAAACAAGATCAGGAGCTGACTGTGCCTCAGATCATGAACTCCTTATTGCCAAATTCAGACTTATATTGAAGAAAGTAGGAAAAACCACTAGACCATTCAGGCATGGCCTAAATCAAATCCCTTACGATTATACATTGGAAGTGACAAATAGATTCAAGGGATTAGATCTGACAGAGAGCCTGAAGAACTATGGATGGAGCTTCATGACATTGTACAGGAGGCAGTGATCAAGACCATCCCCAAGAAACGGAAATGCAAAAAGGCAAAATGGTTGTCTGAGGAAGCCTTACAAATAGCTGAGAAAAGAAAAGAAGCTAAAGGCAAAGGAGAAAAGAGAAGATATACCCATTTGAATGCAGAGTTTCAAAGAATAGTGAGGAGAGATAAAAAAGCCTTCCTCAGTGATCAATGCAAAGAAACAGAGGAAAAGATTAGAGATCTTTCAAGAAAATTAAGAGATATCAAGGGAAGATTTCATGCAAAGATAAAGAACACAATAAACATGCACAATAAAGAACAGAATAGTATGGACCTAACAAAAGCAGAAGATGTTAAGAAGTGGTGGCAAGAATACAGAGAAAATGATCATGACTGAGATATCCATGATGGTGTGATCACCCACCTAGAGCCAGACATCCTGGAATGTGAAGTCAAGTCGACCACTACAAACAAAGCTAATGGAGGTGATGGAATTCCAGTTGAGCTAATTCAAATACTGAAAGATGATGCTGTGAAACTGCTGCACTCAACATGCCAGCAAATTTGGAAAACTCAGCAGTGACCACACGACTGGAAAAGGTCAATTTTCATTCCAATCCCAAAGAAAGGTAATGCCAAAGAATGCTCAAACTACTGCACAATTGCACGTACCTCACATGCTAGCAAAGTAATGCTCAAAATTCTCCAAGCCAGGCTTCAACAGTACATGAACCGTGAACTTTCAGATGTTCAAGATGGATTTAGAAAAGGCAGAGGAACCAGAGATCAAATTGCCAACATCTCTTGGATCATCGAAAAAGCAAAAGAGTTTCAGAAAAACATCTACTTTTGCTTTATTGAGTAGGTCAAAGCCTTTGACTGTGTGGATCAAAATGAACTGTGGAAAATTCTTCAAGAGATGAGAATACCAGACCACCTTACCTGCCTTCTGAGAAATCTGTATGCAGGTCAAGAAGAAACAGTTAGAACTGAACATGGAACAACAGACTGGTTCCAAATCGGGAAAGGAGTAGGTCAAGGCTGAATATTGTCACACTGCTTATTTAACTTATATGCTGCTAAGTCACTTTAGTCATGTCCGACTCTGTGTGACCCCACAGACAGCAGGCCACCAGGCTCCCCCGTCCCTGGGTTTCTCCAGGCAAGAACACTGGAGTGGGTTGCCATTTCCTTCTCCAATGCATGAAAGTGAAAAGTGAAAGGGAAGTCGCTCAGTCGTGTCTGACTCTCAGCGACCCCATGGACTGCAGCCCACCAGGCTCCTCCGTCCATGGGATTTGCCAGGCAAGAGCACTGGAGTGGGGTGCCATTGCCTTCTCCAACTTATATGCAGAGTACACCATGAGAAATGCCAGACTGGATGAAGCACAAGCTGGAACCAAGATTGTCGGGAGAAATATGAATAACCTCAGATACCCAGATGACACCACCCTTATGGTAGAAAGCAAAGAAGAAATAAAGAGCCTCTTGATGAAAGTGAAAGAGGAGAGTGAAAAAGTTGGCTTAAAATTCAACATTCAGAAAACTAAGATCATGGCATCCAGTCCCATTACTTCATGGCAAATATATGGGGAAACAATGGAAATAGTGAGAGAATTTTTTTTTGGGGGGGTGGTGCTCCAAAATCACTGCAGATGGTGACTACAGCCATGAAATTAAAAGATGCTCGCTCCCTGGAAGAAAAGCTTATGACCAATCTAGACAGCATATTAAAAAGCAGAGACATTACTCTGCCAAAAAAGGTCCGTCTAGTCAAAGCTATGGTTTTTCCAGTAATCATGTATGGATGTGAGTATTGGACTATAAAGAAAGCTGAGCACTGAAGAATTGATGCTTTTGAACTGTGATGTTGGAGAAGACTCTGAGAGTCCCTCTGAGAGTGCAAGGAGATCCACCCAGTCAATCCTAAAGGAAATCAGTTCTGAATATTCATTGGAAGGACTGATGCTGAAGCTGAAACTCCAATTCTTTGGCCACCCGATGCGAAGAACTGACTCATTGGAAAAGACCCTGATGCTGGGAAAGACTGAAGGCAGGAGAAGATGTAACAGAGGATGAGATAGTTGGATGGCATCACCGACTCAATGGACATGAGTTTGAGCAAGCTCTGGGAGTTGGTGATGGACAGGGAGGCCTGGCATGATGCAGTCCATCGTGTCACAGAATTGGACATGACTGAGCGACTGAGCTGAACTGAATACAAATACTTATTAGAGAACGATCTAGTTTACTTTCAATATACTTTCATTAAAAGAAAAGAGAAACAGAACAAAGAATACATCACCAAATCGGATTCTGACCAACATCCAGACTTAGGCATGGTAAGTCCCTTGTCATAGCACATTGGGAGTCCCTACTGGGAAAGGGTCCCAGGCAGTGCACCCCCTCCACGGGTGAGACTTCAAAGATTGCAGTTCATTCCCACTTATAATCCCAGGAGGGTCACAAACTGAGATCTTCATCAATCTGTGACAAATTGCAGCTCTGGTTTCCTGTTAATGCTGTTTGTTTTGTTGTGTAAAACTTAGAATGTAGTTAAGCCTGGGGCTTGGTTGGCCTGGCCCCCTCCAGGGTCTCAACAATCTCAAATTCCTCCCCCATCTTATCTGTGGTGCTGTAAGCCTTGCACTCACAGCAGGCCTTCACTCCCAGTGTCCAGGCTGGTTAGAAGCAAGGTCAGAGGCCTGCTCTGCTTTGGCTCCAAAGCCTAAACCGAACTATTGATTTAATTTCCCTAACAGGGGCACAGGTTCAATCCCTGGTCTACGAACTAAGATCCCATATGTCGTGTGGTATGGCAAAAGATTAAAAAAAGAAAAGAAATGATCAAGTTAAATATTGATCTAATGTTTGTAAAGAACTAAAAATGGTTTGCTTTGTTCTAAATCACATTATTTGTTCTATTTCCCATTATAAAAAGTAGAGGATTTCATTGAATCTATGACCTGGGTTCGACCCCTGGGTTGGGAAGATCCCCTGGAGGAGGGAACGGCTACCCACTCCAGTATTCTGACCTGAAGAATCCCACAGACACTGCTGATTTGCAAGACATGCCATGGTTCATGTATGATTCAGTTCAGCTCAGTTCAGTTGCTCAGTCGTGTCCAGCTCATTGTGACCCCATGGACTGCGGCACTACAGGCCTCCCTGTCCATCACCAACTCCCAGAGTTTACGCAAACTCATGTCCATTGAGTCGGTGATGCCATCCAACTATCTCATCCTCTGTCATCCCCTTCTCCTCCTGCCTTCAATCTTTCCCAGCATCAGGGTCTTTCCCAATGAGTCATTTCTTCGCATCAGGTAGCCAAAGTATTGGAGTTTCAGCTTCAGCATCAGTCCTTCCAGTGAGTATTCAGGACCAGTTTCCTTTAGGATGGACTGGTTGGATCTCCTTGTTGTCCAAGGGACTCTTAAGAGTCTTCTCCAACACGTATGATTAAGAAAACAAAAACACCGCTGAATCTAATTGTAAGCCATCACGAGTATAACATCCATCTGATTTCAGGGAGTGAGAAGAGAAAGTGACTTGGAACTGGTTTAAAAAAAAATGGTGAAATATCTTACTTTCCTGTTTTAGATGGTTCTCTGTCCTCCAGTTCTACTGATCAGCTTTCTAGATGTAACAAGAGGTTATAAGAAAAACTATAAGGCATCCACAAATTACAGGCTGTTTAAAGATAACTCTTACCTATCCTAAGCACTACGAAATTAGCTTTGCTTTGAAGTCTCACATTTCATAGGATAATCCAATAGTCCTATAGAATTTGGCAATATTGTTCCTTTGAGGCAACTTCTTTTTAAAAAGTTTTTTAAATTAAAAAAAATTGAAATATAGCTCAATTACAATATTGTGTTAATTTATGTTGTGCAGAAAAAATGATTCATTTATACATTATTAAAGGACAGTGACTGCGGCCATGAAATTAAAAGATGCTTGCTCCTTGGAAGAAAGGCTATGACAAAACTGACAGCGTATTAATAAGCAGAGACATCACTTTGCCGACAAAGGTCTGTATAGTCAAAGCTATAATTTTCCCAGTGGTCATGTACAGATGTGACAACTGGACCATAAAGGCTGAGCAACCAAGAATTGATTCTTTCAACCTGCGGTGCTGGAGAAGACTCTCGAGAGTCCCTTGGACAGCAAGGAGATCAAACCAGTCAATTCTAAGAGAAATCAATCCTGAATATTCATTGGAAGAACCGGTGCTTAAGTTGAAGCTCCAATACTTTGGCCACCTGATGCAAAGAGCTCACTCAGTGGAAAAGACCTTGATGCTGGGAAAGACTGAAGGCAAGAGAGAAGGGGATGACAGAGGATAAAATGGCTGGATGGCATCACTGACTCGGTGGACATGAATCCTGAGCAAACTCCAGGAGATAGTGAAGGACAGGGAAGCCTGGCATGCTGAGTTCATGGGGTTGCAAACATCAGGACATGACTTAGAAACTGAAGAACAACAAAGGCGCTAGGCAGGTAAAACCATGTGTCTGAAAGGAGAGACCCAGGGAAAAGGACACAACTCAGACACTGGATTATATTGGGAGATGTTAGAAAGAGGATTATTTTAATAGTACACACCTTTGTACTATATAATTTTTTGATCTGTCTATATATATGTGCTATATGTATATGTGTATATATGTGCTATATGTATATGTATGTGTGTGTGTGTGTATATATATATACATATATATGCTGTTCTGTGCTTAGTCCCTTAGTTGTGTCCAACGCTTTGTGACCCTATGGACTGTAGCCCCCAGGCTCCTCTGTCCATGGAGATTCTCCAGGCCAGAATTCTGCAGTGGGTAGCCTTTTCCTTCTCCAGCACATCTTCCCAACCCAGGGATCAAACTCAGGTCTCCTACATTCCAGGCGGATTTTTTCCCAGCTGCGCCACCAGGGAAACTCACATATATGTGTTGCCAACTCAATACTGATGATGGGGAGGTGGAGCAAGGGGACACGGAAAAGGGGATGAAACCAGAATACTTTCCCCAACTGCTGTGACATCAGTTGTGAAGAAGTAAAGGGTATATATTAGTCAGGGAAATGAAATACTTGGAAGGTCTCTTGTTCTGACTTTTAGTGCAAAGTGGACAAGGCCCCAGGCAGCACAATGATGGTAAAGGAACCATTCCTTAATGGCACATTGGTAAAACTATACCAACTCAAGACAAGAGAAGAAGAAAATGCCACATGACCCAGATATTTTATAGCCATAAAAATTCCATTACCAGTATGGGAGAAAAGCAAGTAAAACTGACCACATACATTGGCTGGATTCAAGGGTGTTTTAATGTATCAACAAAATAAATCAGGTCTCAGACACTTGAATCCCAGGAACAGATTTCAAATGTACTACAAACTGAATGGTAGCAGGAAGCAGAGAAGGTTTAAAAGCTGAGTTAAGTGAAAATATACTGAGGTCAAACACTAACAAATTTATGGTTTTGGCTTTGGGAAGAAGACCAGCAATTCTCACCAAAAAATGAAGACCAATTTCTGAGTGAAGAGGTTTTTCCTTTACTTGCTCAGTATTCACTGTTTTGTGTTGTGCCGTGCTTAGTTGCTCAGTCATGTCTGACTCTTTGCGACCCCATGGACAGTAACCCACCCAGCTTGTCTGTCCACGGAGATTTTCCAGGCAAGAATATTGGAGTGGGCCTCCATGCCCTCCTCCAGGTAATCTTCCCAACCCAGATATTGAACCCAGGTCTCCTGCACGGCAGGCAGATTCTTTACCAACTGAGCCCCCAGGGAAGCCCATTCACTATTTTAGGCCAATATAGATTAGCATGGTGCCAACTGAAAGACTACAATTTGTACCTTCAATTCTCGGGAGGTATAATAAAAGCAAGTGAAGCTGTGATGAAATGTCACAGGGAACTCCTTCGCTTGATCTAGATTTTTCTAAAATAATAAATTCCCTGAAGGTCCCAGAGTTTTATCAATGGAGAAGCCCTGACTTAAACTTGCAAACCATCATGTGCTCGTTTCCTGGGCTTTGCATGATACCCGTTTGTAACTGGCTTCCCAAGTTCCCCAAGGGCTTTCTTCTGTTTTTAGTAGAAGATGACGTATTTAAGGTGATGGCTTTGGTCATCTCAGGGAGTGACTTAGTATTCCTTCAAATCAACCCTGTATGAAGGAGGTATACATGTTATTAAACTTCTGGTTTTGTCCTGGTTTAAAAAGAAAAAAGCTTGCAGGATTTTTAAAGCTTGCATGATTTCAACTACTGTTCACCAGTGCTTTTCCTTTCCCCCGCCTTTTATCACCCTGATCTTAAGCCACCTCCTATGATGTATCATTTGATGTCAGACTAAGAGAAATCCTCAGAGATTCCATTTTGACAGATTTCCAAGGCATGGTATAAAAACAAGGGGCTTGCTGCTGGGCTTTCATGGTTCGCGTTTAAGCGATGAGTACATGTCACTTTGACCTGTGGATACACCAAAGAAAGAGGAATGGCTTAATGCCAGAAACACAAAGCACTTCCTAGGGCTTCCCCCTCCATATCGAGAAGTGGTTTTAAAAGCTTTTCTAAGCTGACTCAGCTTAGTAACTCCATAAGCCACATGACCTTGTTTGAGACCATAATTTGCTTCTATGTGATTTTTATATTTAAGGTTCATCAAGAGATTTTATTGACGTTTATCAGATAGATTGCCAGCTAAATGAACGTTAATGGTCATGTCCAGAGGAAATTAATACATTTGTTTACCCAACTGTCAAGAGGAATGACAATCAAGAGAGGTTCTCAGTGACACACAGCAAGTTGCCTTCAGTTTTCACTGGAAGACATGTAAAAAGGGATATATCACATATTCTATCTTTAGCCAAACTATGGAGAATATTTGAGCTTCCTTGGTGGCTCAGACAATAAAAAGTCTGCCTGCAATGCAGGAGACCCGGATTCATTCCCTGGTCTGGGAAGATCCCACATGCCCTGCAGCAACTAAGCCCATGCACCATAAGAGCTGAAACCTGCCCACCTGCAGCCTGTACTCTGCAATAAGAAAACCACTGCAGTGAGAAGCCCGCACACCACAAGGAAGAGTCGCCCTTGTTTCGCCACAACTAGAGAAAGCCCACTTCAGCCATGAAGACCCAGAGCAGCCAAAAATAAATAAATAAAAAATTTTCTAAAGTGGCTACAATAACTTCCCACTGAGATTAGAGATGTGAGGCCAAAAACAGTTGCAGCAATCATATTCAGCCTTGCACTAATGTCTCCACAGCTTTCCTAAATCCTCTATAAGTTATTCCTCAGCAGCGCACATTCTACCTCTTCATACCAGTGTTTCCCATTTGCTATTCTCGTAACTTTCTTGGAGCAGATTCCTTGGCATGCTAGTATATCTGGTCCTCCATCTCAAATACACTATGTGTATTTAGTATGAACATGACTGTCACTTGCTGAAAAGCTTTCCATATCTGGGGCTGCTGCTCCGATTGTGGACAGATCATTTCCTACGGCTCTAAGAATGAAAGCAATGTAAATTTACCTTATTCAACAGACTCAGGGTCTATCATCAGAGATGGGGAGAATTGAAAGCAAAGTAACAAGCCATATGAGTTAATAGTTTCCTTTTACAGACTGAAGAAAAGAAGGCTGGAGAGAATTAACTTGCTTCTAGACACAGATTGTGTTCAAGGCGGACCCTGGATAGGAAATCTGATCTCCTAGTTAATTTCAGAGAGATCAGATGCTATGCACACATAAATGTGAATAGAAGCGGACATTTAAGCCTGCCATTGTCGCAGCAACACTATATAAAGTGCCCGCCTTGTACTTATGCTGGATCTTATATTCCAGGGAGGTGGGAGGAAGTAATATGGAAACAAGATATCTTTAGGAAGAGAGGAAGTGATATGGAACCAAAATAACTTTAGGAAGCAAAATGCAATCTGGTAATAGGGAAACCCCAGCTTGAAGATAGAGATCACTTCTGTGGGGCATCTCAATGAACTAGAGAGAAGCTGTCAGCTAGGATGGTAATGTGAGTTACTGGACCCAATTCTTCACCCAGTTCTTAACCTTTGCTATACAACTTCACAGCTCCTCCCATAAGAGAGGCAGGGACATTTCTCCACCATTGACTTTGAATTCAGTTCATGGGACACACTTTAGTCAACAGAATGAGGTAAGCATGCCTTTGAGCCAGTTCTCAAGAAGTCTTGTGCATTTCTACCTGCCCTCTTGCACTTTGGCTCTTGCCATGAGAACATCCCTGGGCTGGCCTGCTGATCCTGGGAACTGGAAGAGAGGATGTGGAAAGCAGCCAGCCTCAGAAGAGCCAGATGGTTGCAGATGTGTGAGTGAGAACAGTTGATACTAGCCCAGCCGCTGAACTGAGCCCAGCCTGGATCAGCCAATCTCCAGCTGACACTCAGCTATCCCATAACATAGGACCGATAGAAGGGCAGACTGTTTCACACTGCCCATCTTTAGGAGCTGTCTGTTCTGCAGATAGTTGCCCATCTTTGGGGGCCATCAAAGCTGCAATATATTTGCACACAGCTGCATTCGTACACTTTGGAAACAGATGATTCCAAAAATGGAACAACTTCAAATATTCCAAGAAAAGTACAAGTCAGGCTTTGAGAAACAGAAAGGGGTCCAGTGTGACTGAGCCACTCATTAAATGCTTGAAAACTTGCAGAATGTGGTTCCAAACAAATAGAAAAGGGCTAGGTTGAGTGTGGTCCTATGGGACAAGGTGGAGATTTTATCACAACTACAATGGAAAGACTTGGAAAGTTATAAAACTAGTAACTGACAGAATCTCTTTATCTTGTTGATACATAACTGGATACTCTGCAAGCATCAGATACAGGCTGGTGAACAGAGAAGCAGGTAAATGAAAGGGGGCTCTTTCAATAGTTGCCATGAGACAATATACTTCTTGATGTCTCTGAACAAGTATATTATATATGTGTGTATACATGTTGAGTGCACATATATATATAGGTATAATACATGTATACATTTAATTATACTATATTACATATATAATCATACTTACAAATGCATATATTATCTATATACTATATTACATATTTTACATATTATGTATTATATACACTATATATAATCACTTATCATATATGATGTGTATCATACATACATACTATATATATAGTTATATCTGTATTTAATAGTGGATAATATTATCAAGCTAATGGACCACAGTTGTGCTGATATCAACTGGGAGGACATTAAAAAGAATAGTGATATAATCCTCTCCAATTTATTTGCACAAATTGGTGACCAAAATGTCATAAGATATTTTTCAGGTCCTGAAACAGGTACATTTAGAAATAAAATATAACCCAATCTTCTATAATGAACACCCAGTATTTACATAAAACAGAGCTGTAGAACTTCCCAGGATGATAACTAAAATGATGTTATAAAGAGAAATGTTCCATCAGAATTCCCCAGAAGCAAATAACACATCCATGCGGTCCAAGTAGGAGTGTCCCCTGAGAAAGCAGTACTACCTCTCAATTCATCCTTTACACAGGTTCCCTGAGGCAGTCCAAGGACAAAAGTCATTCCCCTTAGAGGAACATGGAAAAATTCTTTAAAAAATAAAAATGAATAGCCAGGAAATCCAAATATCATGTTAAAGAGTCTTACCTGTGTTTCAACCACAATGTAGCATTTGAACTTGTAGCTATATTGGCTGAACCACTGCCTGCAAATCACAAAATGCCTCAAAGGTGGGCCTGCAATTATTCACAGATAACCGTTTCCCATCTGGCTTGGACCATGGGTAAAGTTCAGACAATCTTAGAATTTCCCAGAGTTCAAGCTGGTCCTACATTAGATGTGCTTTATTTGGGGGGTGATGAGTCCCTTCAAACATGTTTTTTAAAATGCCATTTGAATAAGGGCAGAGACATATCAGAATTTAATGAAAGTAGTAGGGAATATAAGAATTTCAAAGGTGGAAACCCGGTCATGACATTTCTAGGAAAAAAAAAAAATATATATATATATATATATACACACACACAATAAAATTCTGTCACAGGGATTTCCCTAGCATCCAGGGATTAAATTTCAACTTTCACTGAAGGGGTGCAAGCTTGATGCCTAGTTGGGGAGCTAAGATCCAATATGCCTTGAGGCCAAATAAAATGAAACATAAAACAGAAATAATACTGTAACAAGTTTAAAAAAAAAAAGACTTAAAAATGACCCACATCAAACAATTTAACAAAAAACTTGATTACAAATATAAATTACATGTATCTTTGAGAGGTAGAATCCTGGCACATGGTAAGCCAGATTTCTAGGATGGATTCTTAGGAAACACAGGAGTGTTTTCACACATTTCAATCTTCCATGAGAAAAATGCATCCTACAAAATGCACTTGGGCTGTTGAGCACAGTGTAGCCTGGAATGATTCTCAGAAGTGGCTGAAAAAGGGCTGTAAAAACAGACTTACTTAGGTCAACCCTCAGACCACCTAACCACATCAAACCAGACTGACATCGGAGCAAGGCATCCGGATCTGGATTTGCTATGATTTCTCTTCACCCCAAATAGAATCATCACTCTCTCTCTCTAGGCCAAAGGTTCCTACTGCTGTTGCAAAATTAAGACAGACTTTGTATGTGTTTGTATTCTCTATTGTCGCTATAGTTCTAGGTGTGTATTGGCACTTAATGGCAGAAAATAAGCAAGAAATGGTACAGTCAAGACACATGTAAGCCAAAGGAATACCACCAACAGAGGAGCAATAAAAATATAAAACAACAAAAATGGATGGGAAAGTCACAGCTTACAGAAACACTGCTTTGATTTCTAGATAATGGGGGTCATAGGTACTAGATACCAGTTTCCCTGTTTTCCAAGACTTTGGTCTCTCTTTATCTCATGCTGGGGACTTCACTGATGGCCCATTGGTAAAGAATCTGCCTGCCAATGCAGAGAACATGGGGTCGACCCTGGTCTGGGAAGATTCCACATGCTGCAGGGCCACTAAGCCCGTAGACACAACTACTGAAGCCTGCGTGCCTAGAGCCTGAGCTCAGCAACAGAAGAAGCCAGCACACTGAGAAGTTCATGCTCTGCAATGAAGAGCAGCCCCCACTTGCTGCAACAAGAGAAGTGCAGCAACGAAGACCTAGCACAGCTAAAAATATAAAAGATAAATAAATACATTAAAAAAAATCTGATGCCCCTAGCATCAGTTTCCACTTCTTCATCCAAAGTCCATGTGGTTTGGTGGGGTGATCCCAAGCTAGGCTGGGCATTTGATCAAGGCAGGACCATCATACCTTTTCATAGCATTGCATCGTATTTGACTCGAATACTCATTTTGTATCATGTGTTTGGATACCTGATGTGATTAAACCAGCCACAGGAAATCCCTAGGCTTCTGAGAGATGCTGGAGACTACTGACTTTCCCCTGCAACTGTTCAGGGACAGAATGAAGGCTTGGGGTTTCTGGAATCCATATTTTATCAAGAAGGGGAAGCAATGAAGAAAAGAGAGCAGGGCGGAGAAGCAGAGAAAGATTTATTGCCCTTGGCTCCTAATCCTAGAACTAGCTATGCATGAAAGCAGGGCCACCCTTGGAATTCCCAGTTTTATGACCAATAAATCCCTCATTCTGCTTAATCTGGTTTCAGGAGGGTTTCTGTCCCTTGCAATTAACACATTCACAACTGATATATTTTGGTGCATATGACTGTCATTCTTTGTGTATAATCCAAGGCAAAAGTAATAATAAACATGTAACTTGGAGTTACAGAAGCTTTTAAATATCAGTGACTATACAATATTCATACAAAAAATTCCCTTCCAGTCAAATAAGAAAGAATTTAAAAACAACACATGACTGCTGCTATCATATAATTTGTTTCATCAGTTGGAATGAATAATTGCCCCAAAGAGGTCACATTTTAGTTTTATTTTTTAATTCTTCATTTATTTGACTGTGTCAGGTCTTAGCTGTGGCACACAGGACCTTCACTGTATTCTGCAGGGTTTTTCGTTGCAGTGCATGTACTCTCTAGTTGTGGCGCACGGCCTCTCTAGTTGTGGAGCATGGGCTACAGAGCATGTGGGTGCAATAGCTGTAGTTTGTGGCTTAGTTGCTCCTCAGCATGTAGGATTTTAGTTCCCTGAATAGGGATTGAACCCACGTCCCCTGTGTTGCAAGGATTCCTAACTATTGCACCAACAGGGAAGTCCCAAGGTGTTGCATTTGAAACCACAATTCAGAACCACCAAAAAACTCTCCATCATGAATCAGTGGAATTTCTCATGTATTTTATACTTCGTGCATTTTAAACGTTCCATCTGTATCTTGTGAATGTTGTCGTGATCGCTTGTACTGAATGGATTATAATTATTTATTTCTGCCTCCCCAGTTGGAGTCTATTCAAACTTGTAAATTCAGTACCTAGGACAGCACCTGGCAAAGCCTGTGCTCTGTCAGAACATCTTTAAGGGCCAACTGACAACATTAAAAAGCATCAGGGAGAGAGGTTAAAGGCAAAACCTGAGCAGCTTATCTCTGTTTATTACAACCACACTGTGTAAGTTAAGAATGTGCAAACATCTACCCATATTTTCAAAAACAGTGTACCAAAAAACAAATACTGATGCCAGAACAGATTAATGAAGCTATCAACAGTCAGTTCAACTTTTGTTTTTAAAAGCAGACAGCAGTCATGCCTGGATGCTACTGGCTTATTTAAATGTAGGCAGGAGATGATGATAAAATGAAAAGTACAAGAAAAAAGTAAGAAAAAATAAGTGAAGAATAAGAAATAATAAGAACATGAGAGGGAACAGAGAAGTTGAGGTAATACCAGAGGTTTATACAGGTCACCTCCAGCTCTTATGACATCAACTTTGTGGCCCACTGACTGCATTTCTTTGGGCCTCGTATTGATTTTAGTCACATGGGCAAATGCCATTTTTGATTCAGAACATCACAGATGTCATCATTTCCAGACCTGACCCAACTGTCTAGCCTCTGGTAATTGTTTTCAGTTGAATGAGGAAAGAACGGATGCATTCAAATCACTATAATGCAACTAACCAATTGGAAAATGACACAGACAGGAAAAAACTCCCTCCCTCATGCCTGAAGCACTATCATACTAAGATGCTGAAGCATGAGATTCCATTATCATTATCGTTATCTAAGCTTGACTAGCTGTAAATGAATTTCAAGTTCCGGGTACCCAGCCAAGGCACAAAATGAAGACACTGTTAGCAGACAATATTAAGCAATACAAATGCCTACCTTCCTAAGAAAATAGTTTTAATTAAAACAGCCTTGCCCTTGAGGGAGTCAGGGTAGGGGATGAACATATTGAGATGTGAGATAACCATTTCACATGGGTGGGTTCCCCCCACCCAGCTTGAGTGACCTATGCGCATACAAATTTCAGAATTTTCTTCATCATACTCTAGATATTTATACAAATGAATCATTTGCCATTAAAATATACTACAGGTATAAATCCAAGACGACCTTGATGGGCTCACTCTTAAAGGTTCTCATCATTGGTCCTCTTCCAGATTTTCTTTTCACGTACTTTGCGGTTTGTGTTCTGCGGTGTCACACACAAACACACATCACTGTGTCACTGAAGACTTAAACATGACGGGTGTGATTATTAAAATGATATGCATTTGTGGGGACATGACTTTTTATCATGGCATTGTGGATTTCCTGTCCTACCGAGTCATCCCTAAATGGGCACATACCAAATACAAAGTAACAGGCAACTGGAAAGGAATACAGATGCTCTCACTTTAACTCCTCAACAGTCATGAAGGTTCCAGCCTCTCTTTCACCTCTAGGAAAAAAAGACCTTGTCTCATCTTATATTCTCCTGAACAGTTCTTGTGTGACACTGGATCTAAGGGCTAGAAAATTCTCTAGTTTCTCTTGTAATATCTTCATGCCTCCTACATAGCCTTTTGATGATTATGGGAAATTAGGATTCCATGTAGAGAAGTTGTATTTAGGGAGAAAATGTGCTGATTGGCAAACACTCATTTGGAAACCTTGAAGATCACATTGTCCATTGTAAATTAACAACTAGGCAATGCAGTTTTTCATATATCCTTATTTTTATGGGTTGGTGTTCTTGGTTGCCGTCAACAGCTGCCATATTGAATCTGTGAAGGCCAGATAAACAGGCTTAGTTGCTTGGAAGCCAGACACAAGGCAGCCAGGAAAAACGCTCAACTCTGCCCCAGCGCTGCTGTCACAATATCACAGCAGATGCTCCTACCTGTGTGCAGCTGTCCATGTTGGGGACTGGACAACACACAAACCAACAAAGCTGGGTAGGAAGGACCAGACCCTCAGCCACCCAGCTTGATAATCTCCCTGCACACGGTAACCTGAGCTTGTATAGTTACCCACGCACCTCTCCCCCTTGGTCTTGTGAGTGGTGTCTCCTTGGGAGAACAGGTTATAGATGGACCCCAATTATACAGGCCTTTAGGAAATATCATTTTAGCCTATTTTTCACCCTTCACAGTATAAAAAGAAAATTGGAAGTCAGTCACAGTGGGTATGAATGAAGACAAACTACAGATGCCTCTACAGACTTTCTTGAATAAAACTTGGGAAGATGGAGGAAACTGACAAGGAAGATATAGAAGGATGAGACAAGTCGTCATACCTAGGTGCAGAGACTCTAAGATAGGCCCAGAGTTTGCCAAGGTCCCCTAGCCATGTGGGAAAGCTGCTAAAATTCCACTGTATCCAAGAGGCAGTGTAGACTGGCTCAGTTACCAGGCCAGCTGGAGAGAAGCCTGCAGAGAAACTCAGTAAGGTCATAGCTTTGGTGGGAGTGGATGAACACGCAGGGACCCGAGACCACACCAACCTCACTCTCCATCACTCTCACCCAAATGCACGTACTACCAAACTAACTGTATCTTAGAAGCAACTACCCAGAAAAGGCAGAGAACTCAGAATTGACCATAAGAACCATACTGAATTACCTATGACTGATTGGTCTGCTGTTTGGGTAAAAAGTAGGGAGAATAAAAAGAAATTACCTTAAATTTGGAGGAATACAATTGCATTTTTTATACACCTGAGTATATAACTTGATGTAAGCACCCTCTACAAAATACTTAGTGTAAAGTATAACTCAGAATGCAGCCTTATCCCAAACAACACATGTGGAACAGAAAGGGCAGTAAGTGTACCTGTTCCCTTGTATACAAACAGCCTTTATTATGCTCTTCCACCATTGCTGGTTTCCTTTTCTCTCTTGGAAATGAAGAAAGAGACTTTGTTCTCCTCTCTGTGTCTCCAGGTCTAACATAGTCCCTGAATTTTTGAGCAGACACTGAAATACAGGAGGTCCCCAGGTTTATCATGAGTAAGAATTAACTAGAACTAAGCTAACTCAGTAAAGCTATAATACTCCCAGTTATGGTTTATTACAACGAGAGAATACAGATCAAAATAGGCAATGGGAAAAAATGCATAACGGCAGAGTCCAGGAGAGACCAGGTGTAGGACTTTCTGTGGTCCTCTTCCAGCACAGCCATGCAGACAATGCATTATTCTCCCATCAATGATGTGTGATAATATGCACAGAGTATTGTCAACCAGGGCAGCCCAGGGAAGCTTGGTGTCCAGAGATTTTATTGGAGTTTGGTCTTATAGGCATGGCTGATCACCTGCATGGTTGACCTTAGTCTCTAGCTGCTCCAAAGATGGAGCTGGTATCTTTTGGATGAATCAAGGGCTCCACCATAAATCATATTGCTGCCATTGACTATCTGGCATGACCCAAGGTCCTCAGGTAAACAAAGATACTTATCAGGCAGCACATTCCAAAGGCGTAAAGGTTAAACCCCAGGAGCTGGGGACCAAGGACCTGTCTTCTGGAGAGGTTAATCTTTTAGTGCATCTTTCAGTATTCGTTTAATAAACAGAATGGCTGATGAATAAATGAATGACAATTCCACTGTTGCTGTCCAGTCACTAAGCTGTGTCTTGTGACCCCATAGTCTGCAGCAGGCCAGGCTTCCCTGTCCTTCACTACCCACCAAGATTCACTCAAATTTATGTCCATTGAGTCCGTGATGCCATCCAACCATCTCATCATCTGCCGTCCCCTTCTCCTCCTGCTCTCAATCTTTCTCAGCATCAGGGTCTTTTCTAATGAGCCGGCTCTTCGCATCAGGTGGGCAAAGTATTGGAGCTTCAACTTCAGCATCAGTCCTTCCAGTGAATATTGAGGGTTGATTTCCTTTAGGATTGACCCATATGATCAGTATGAAAAGATAATTCTATAATAAATATGTATTTTAAAAGCCCCTTTCTGTATTTGAGGGCACTCAGGTGTCACACAAACTTTCTCCCACAACTCTCAAAAGATACAGAGGTTCCTTGTTGAGTTGTTCAAGCCATGAATTCATCTTTTAATTCTACCAACCAGCTTATAACATGCTTTACCAGGCCAGAATCACTATTGTCCAAGTGTACTGTATCAGATAATGATTTCCAGACACCAGTGGGTGTACCGGATGGGGTTGGGGAGGCTGACAGACAAAGAGTTGTTTCTACTAGATTCTATGAGATATCGATTGCTATGGGGAAACCAGATAACACACTGCAAGAAGAACAGAATAATCACCCACGAATCCCTGGCTTTTAAATGAAAATCACTGTGAAGAAAGAGTGAAGTGTGGTTTAAGGAGTTTTAATTCAGCACTCTTGACCCTGCAGTGGCAGAAACAAGAACGCTGATGTTTATTCACTTGAGACGCACTGGCTTGCCACTTAACAGAGTAGAGGAGGCCTGTAAAAGCTAACAAAATGCCAACATTTCTGCAAGGAGTGGGCTGAGATGCCCAGCTGGGGAGACTAAAAGCTCTCTTTTGAAACGCATCTTCATTCTATCCAGATCCAGAGTTGTTTTTCATCTGCAAAGATGGAGCCTAACTATGTCGATTATGGATGAAGGTTCAAATGTCACCAGAAAAGATAAGAAAACCACGAGGCAGGAGAGCTCTTAGATAAGCACAGCTTACATTTGACAAATGACAGATGCTGTTAATGAGAGACCAGTTCACTGGATGGACATGCAATTGATTTTTTTTTAAAGATTTTTTTTAATGTGGACTGTTTAAAAAATCTTTATTGAATTTGTTACAATATTACTTCTGTTTTATGTTTTGATTTTTTGGCATGCGAGATCACAGCTCCCTAACCAGGGATCAAACCCACCCCTTCAGCATTGGAAGGTGAAGTCTTAACCACTGGACCACCGTCAGGGAAGTCCCTGATTTTCTTTCTGAAACCTGTACAGAGAGTCTCCTTTTAACACTCTGTTTCTGGGAGGAAAATACAGAATTTGGAGTTAGAGAACCAAAACTGTGTGCCCTGTAGAAAGCCAGGTGACTTCTGTTAACAGATAAATCCAAAAATATCAGTTTATTGACCCATCAGCTCCTGTCTTTCTCCCTCTCTCTGCACCATCCTCATTCCTTCCCATCTTACAATTTCCAACCAACTCCCCTCCTATTTTGTCCACAAAGAAACCCATCAGAGAAGTGGCTCTCAAAATTCAAGTGTACCCCAACCACCTGGTGGCTTTTTAAAACACAAACGGCTGGATCCCACCCCCAAATTTTCCAGTTGAGTTGGTCTGGGTTGGGGTCGCCAAATGTTCATTTCTAGTTTAAGTTCCCAGGTGTTGCTGATGCTCTTGGCTGGGAAACTATCCTTGAGAAACACTCACGGGTAGTTTTAGAGTCTCATCAGTATATCACTCAAAAGAAAATTAGGTGTCTTCAGTTAGGACATGGAGATAAGGCAGAAGGGCATCATGAAAAGGAGCAGCACAATTGAACTCGTCTGACCTCTAAGAGTCTTGTCGAAGATCCATGCCTCCTTCCTCCTCTGGGTGTGAGTGGTTCCCAAGAAAGATGGTGACCTCTTGCAAGGTTAGAGGAAAACTGACAGTGGTTCAGTAATTGATCACAGTCATGACAAGCCTAAATTCTGTCCTCTTGAGACCGGCTGGGACCTGGGATGCTTTGCTGCCGTGCTTGCACTTGGACACACATTTTCTCCAACAACAAAATATAAAGAAACTATCTGGAACTAAACATAACTGCATGCATGTGCAGTTGGGGCAAATTCTGGACAAAAGACACAAAAAGACCAAAAAAAAAAAAAAAACAAACCCACTTCTGAAAAGTCAGGAGCAAAAGTTAAGGGCATGCCCTCTGCACTCAACACCACCCAATAGCTCAGTGAACCACCTAAGCCACTCCTCCAGCCCGACCCCTGGACACACCCTTGCCCTCACACCATATAAGGAGCAACCTTACTACCCACCTATCCTGGGGAGCAAGCAAGCAAGGGAACCTATTGTTTGTTCTTAGTGCCCCCTGTGCAGCAGGGGTTGCAATAAAGCCTTGACTAAATTTCTTCTCTGGCCTCTCAGTTCAGCTCAGTTCAGTTCAGTCACTCAGTCGTGTCCGACTCTTTGTGACCACATGGACTGCAGCACACCAGGTTTCCCGGTCCATCACCAACTCCCGGAGCTTGCTCAAACTTATGTCTATCAAGTTGGTGATGCCATCCGATCATCTCATCTTCTGTCATCCCCTTCTCCTCCTGCCTTCAATCTTTCACAGCATCAGGGTCTTTTCAAATGAGTTAGTTCTTCACGTCAGGTGGCCAAAATATTGGAGTTTCAGCTTCAACATCAGTCCTTCCAATGAACATTCAGGACTGACTTCCTTTAGGATGGACTGCGTGGATCTCCTTGCAGTCCAAGGGACTCTCAAGAGTCTTCTCCAACACCACAGTCCAAAAGCATCAATTCTTCGGCACTCAGCTTTCTTTATAGTTCAACTCTCACATCCATACACGACCACTGGAAAAACCATAGTTTGACTAGACGGACCTTTGTCGGCAAAGTGATATCTCTGCTTTTTAATATGCTGTCTAGGTTGGTCATAGCTTTTCTTCCAAGGAGCAAGCATCTTTTAATTTCATGGCTACAGTCACCATCTGCAGTGATTTTGGAGCCCCCAAAATAAAGTCTCTCACTGTTTCCATTGTTATCCCGTCTATTTGCCATGAAGTAATGGGACTGAATGCCACAATCTTAGTTTTCTGAACGTTGAGTTTTAAGCCAACTGTTTTCACTCTCCTCTTTCTCTTTCATCAGGACGCTCTTTAATTCTTTTCTTTCTGCCATAAGGGTGGTGTCTTCTCTGTATCTGAGGTTATTGATATTTCTCCCAGCAATTCTGATTCCAGCTTGTGCTTCATCCACAATCTGGAATCATCTCTGGCCTCTAGTCAAGTTCTATTAATTGGAAAAGGCCAAGAACCCAGGTCAGTATCACTCTGATCACACCAGGAAGGGTCTGATCCTCCCCCCAAACCAAATGCTGGGCTGGCAGGTTGGGCACAAGATTCTGCCATCACTCCTGTCACTTATGCTCTGGCCCCAGATTATGCTGGAGGCAGAGCCAGTGTTTAATCTTTGAAGCTGAAGAGTTGGGAGCCCTCCCTTTTAACCCTGTAACCATGCTAGGTCTCCACACGCTGCTAAGTGAAAGTGAAAGTGAAAGTGTTAGTCACTCAGTCCTGTCCTACTCTTTGTGACCCCACTGACTGTAGCCTGCCAGGCTCCTCTGTCCATGGGATTTTCCAGGCAAGAATACTATAGTGGCTTACCAGTAACAGTTCTGCTAACACAAAGCTAACAAAGACCCACACACTTGCCACTTCTCCTATTTCTGTGATTCCCCTCCCTCCTCTGACAAGCTGTGTTCTACAGTTTGGTGTATGAGCCTCTTGACCATTTGCCATTGTTTTAAAGACAACTAGAAAAAACAATGGTCCTTTATTGGGGAACACAAAAGTATGATGCAAAGCATTTGTCAGAGGCAACAGCAAAGTTAACAGGTTTTTCTCCCTGGTTATTTTGTTCCTACGCCTATTAGTGCAATTATATGCATCTCTTCAAACACAGTGATTTTTTTTAAGAGTAAAGATTATGTGCGCACTCAACAGTTCTCAATGTTGCGGTTAAAATGGACATTTGGATTCAATAGGTCTGGGGTGGGGTCAGAAATTTTTTTCTAACCAACTCCCAAGTGATGTGGTCCAAACATACATAGCATGGTCTTAGCTCACATTTTTCTCTTTTAATCTCATGACTGTAGAAGAATACTTAGTACACAGTAGGCCCCAAATTCAATTAACACTTCTTTAATAGGAATATATAAGCATTCTACTTCTGAATCAGTCAAAATCCTTAGTTGCAAGCAACAGAAACCAATGCTGATTAACTGCAACAAGAAATAACCGACTGCAAGGACACGAAGGGTCTACAGAACTGATGAGAGCTTTGAGATTGTGCTTCCCTGGTAGCTCAGTTGGTAAAGAATCTGCCTGCAATGCAGGAAATCGGAGATCCCCGTTTAATTCCTGGGCTGGGAAGATCCCCTGGAGAAGGGATAGGCTACCCATTCTAGTATTCCTGGGCTTCCCTGTTGGCTCAGCTAGTAAAGAATCTGCCTGCAATGAGTGAGACCTGGGTTCTATGCCTGGGTTGGGAAGATCCTCTGGAGAAGGGAAAGGCTACCCACTCCAGTATTCTGGCCTGGAGAATAATCCCATGGACTGTAAAGTCCATGGGGTTGCAAAGAGTTAGATACAACTGAGCGACTTTCATACTTGAGGATGTGCAGGAAGTTAAAAGAAGGAGTAATAGGGAGGGATTAGAGGCAGAAAGGTCTGCTTAGAATCTTGTCACTCAGAGGGCATCCTAACGGTCATCTCTTCCTGCCTCTGTTTCATATTCCTAGTTCATGGAAGGATGTCTGGCTGACTTGGTTTGAGTCACATGCCTGCTCCACATAGGAAGATGAGCAGGCCTTGATCTATCTCCCTAGACTATATCCAGTTGGTGAAAGTAATTCCACTGAGGTATCAGGACTGCTCTGAAAAAAAAGAAAATGACTGATCGATGTGGCAGAGGGCATTCATCCTCTTAATTCAAGAGAAATTAAAGGGACCACATTGAAAATCATTAGTTCATGTCCTGAGTCATTGCTTTTAAATAAATCTGTGTTGACCAGCTTTGAAATGTTATGTCATAAAAAGAGTTTATCACAAGAAGTTTTATAGATAGTTAGAAATCAGCCCTGTTAAGTCAGAGTATAGAAATCAATAGGTTTCTGACCTTAAGCAAGTTATTTCACCTCTGAATTTGAATAATAATGATAATAATACAGGATTTAAATCTTACTGATCAAGTGCAAGAGAGTTCCAGAAAAACATCTATTTCTGCTTTACTGACTATGCCAAAGCCTTTGACTGTGTGGATCACAATAAACTGTGGAAAATTCTGAAAGAGATGGGAATACTAGACCACCTGACCTGCCTCCTGAGAAATCTGTATGCAGATCAGGAAGCAACAGTTAGAACTGGGCATGGAACAACAGACTGATTCCAAATCGGGAAAGGAGTACCTCAAGGTTGTGTATTGTCACCCTGCTTATATATGCAGAGTATATCATGAGAAACACTGGGCTGCAGGAAGCACAAGTTGCAATCAAGATTGCTGGGAGAAATATCAATCACCTCAGATATGCAGATGATAACACCCTTACGGCAGAAAATGAAGAACTAAAGAGCCTCTTGATGAAAGTGAAAGAAGAGAGTGAAAAAGTTAGCTTAAAGCTCAACATTCAGAAAACGAAGATCATGGCATCCAGTCCCATCACTTCATGGGAAATAAATGGGGAAACAGTGGAAACAGTGGCTGACTTTGTTTTTCTGGGCTCCAAAATCACTGCAGATGGTGACTGAAGCCATGAAATTAAAAGACGCTTACTCCTTGGAAGGGAAGTTATAACCAACCCAGACAGCATATTAAAAAGCAGAGACATTACTTTGTTAACAAAGGTCCGTCTGGTCAAGGCTATGGTTTTTCCTGCGGTCATGTATGGATGTGAGAGTTGGACTATGAAGAAAGCTGAGCACGGAAAAATTGATGCTTTTGAACTGTGGTGTTGGAGAAGACTCTTGAGAGTCCCTTGAACTGTGAGGATATCCACCCAGTCCATCCTAAAGGAGATCAGTCCTGGGTGTTCATTGGAAGGACTGATGTTGAAGCTTAAACTCCCATTACTTTGGCCACCTGATGCAAAGAGCTGACTCATTGGAAAAGACCCTGATGCTGGGAAAGATTGAGGGCAGGTGGAAAAGGGGACGACAGAGGATAAGATGGTTGGATGGCATCACCAACTCAATGGACATGGGTTTGCGTGGACTCTGGGAGTTGGTGATGGACAGGGAGGCCTGCGGTCCATGGGGTCACAAGGAGTCGGACACGACTGAGCGACTGAACTGAAGCGAAATGATCAAGTGCCCACCAATGGATCAACGGATGAATGGATAAACAGGATGTAGGGTTTATAGACAATGGCATATTATTCAGCCTTAAAAAGGAAGGAAATTCTGACACACATTATAACATGGATGAACTATAAAAAGAGAATACTAATGAAAGAAATGAAACACTGAAGACAATCATACAGGAGTTTCACTTAAGTGAGTTCCCCAGAACAGTCACATTCATGGGGCCAGAAAACAGAATGGTAGTTGCCAGCGGAAAAGGACAAATGAGGAATTATTGTTTAATGGACACACAGTTTAACTTTTGGATGATGAAACTGTTCTGGAAATGGATAGTTAACACAACACTGTAAATCAACTATATTTCAATGAAGTTTAATGGATAGTGCGGACTGTCCAAAAATGTCAAAGTACTTAATGCCACTGAACTGTATATTTAAAAATTGTTAAAATGGTGAGCTTTATGTTGTATATATTTTATCACAATAGAAAAACTTATTGTACATGGGAAAGTGCACATGATCAGAAAGCAAAATGTCATGGGTAGCATTTAATTTTTATGTTCACTCAGGTACCATATGATATCACTTATAGGTGGAGTCCCAAATATAACACAAATGAACTTATCTGTGAAACAGAAGGGACTTCCCAGGGTAGCTCAGTGGGTAAAGGATACCTCTGCAAAGCAGGAGACACAGGTTCAATCCCTGGGTAGAGAAGATCCCATAGACAAGGAAATGGCTACCCACTCCTGCGTTCTTGGCTAGAAAATCCCATGGACAGAGGAGCCTGGCAGGCTACGGTCCACAGGGTTGCAAAGAGTTGGACATCACTGAAGTGACTAAGCACGCACATGCATAAAACAAAAACAGACTCACAGACATAGAGAACAGAGGTGTGTTTGCCTGGGGTGAGGGGCGGGAGGTGAAGGAGGGATGGATTTGGAGTGTGGAATTGGGGCAAAGTAGTATATATAGGATGGATAAACAACATAAACAACAGGGTCCTACTGTATAGCACAGGGAACTATTAATATATTCAATGTCTTGTTATAAATGATAATGGAAAAGAATACTATATATATATATATATATATATATATATATATATATATGGCTTCCCTGGTGGTGCAGAGGATAAAGCGTCTGCCTGCAATGTGGGAGACCTGGGTTCGATCCCTGGGTTGGGAAGATCCCCTGGAGAAGGAAATGGCAACACACTCCAGTATTCTTGCCTGGAGAATCCCATGGATGGAGGAGCTTGGTGGGCTACAGTCCACGGGTCGCAAAGAGTCGGACATGACTGAGCGACTTCACTTTCATATATATATATACACACACACATACACACATATCTGAGTCACTTTGCTATACAGCATCAATCAACACTACATTGCAAATCAGCTATACGTCAACAAAGTTTAAAAAATACATAAATAATTCTTACGTCCTCTTAACCAATAGAGAGTTTTCTGTGGTCTGTGTATCCTATGAGCTGATCAGCATTAATTTGCCCATTCATTCTATGTCTGCCTTGGGTCAAACCAGGTAGCAAAAAGACAAGTGGATAAGACATGGTCATGAGATCAAGGAAGTGCTCTCCAGTGGGAACTGATCTCTCAGTTTCTGCCGGAGACAGGAGCTTCTGCTAGAGCTCATGAACACAAAGGCACATTCCGCTGCTTTAAAAACCAGATAAAGAAAAAGAGAGATGGAATGCAGTAAGCTGTCATGTTGAATGGACACCTGTGTTGTCCTTTTTGCATCTTAAAACTTATAACCCAATACCTGTAAATAGCTTCAACAACAGCACTCCCTTACACATTAATGAATCCATTGCTTGTTCCATTACAAAACTTTCACTTCTTTTTCTTCTTTGTCACCCAGTTCAATAAGACAACTCAAAACACTTGAGATTGTTTTTCTAGCATTCAGGCAGTCAGTTTCCTGAAGGCTTGGGGATTCTGTTAAAGATGCTCTGAAAAGCTATTGTCCAGCCAAGCAGAAGAGAGTAAAGACTTCTGACCACTTCATTCCACAGTGCATGTCCAGCATCGCTTAAAATTTCAAATATATGGATTTGGGGGCTGTATTCCTCAGGTTACAAGCAGGCAAGCGATGGATGATGTTAATAGAAAGAAAAAAAAATTAGAAGGTGGGTCTGTTCATCCATAAGTGAATTACAAATGTGTTCACAGGACGTGTTAGCAAGTAAACAGCACATAATCAGAGGGATTTACAGGACGATTAGCTTAAGTACCGACAGAAGTGCATTCGTCTGACACGGCACTAATGTTCCGATAACAGACCTGTGAGGCACTGGTCCAAATTGCCACCCGAGGGGAAGCTCGTGTTCACCTAGGTCCAGGAAGAACAGCAGTGCTCATTAATCCCCAATGTTGGGATCTCAGCTGCACCCCAGCTGACAACGCAGGAGTCAAAACTTCTGCAGTAGAATTCAAAGCAGGATGGCTTACAAAGTATCAGAAGATCGCTCTCTCTGTGTGTCTCTCTTCCCCTCTCCTCTCTCTCCCTACATTTTCCATGTATGAGATGCTGTCCAAAGCTCTTCATGTATGCATTACATAACTCTTGCAGCCCCTCTGAGTTAGATACTATTTTTTGTTCAGTCTCTAAGTATCCAATTCTTTGGGACCCTATGGACTGCAGCATGCCAGGCTTCCCTGTCCTTCACTATCTCCCAGAGCTTGCCCAAACTCATGTCTATTGAGTCCATGAAGCTATCCAACCATCTCATCCTCTGTCTAGATTGACATCTAATACATCTAATCCTCTGTATTAAAGTCTAGACTTCATTTATAAGGAAACTGAGGCAAGGAGAGGTAGAATGGCCTGCTCAAGCATGACATAATGCTGGTGTCTTTCTAAGGGAACTAACGTCAGCTGCCATCAACCTTTCTGCCCTGATCATGCTACCTTCTCTTCTCTTATCTGCAGCTGACGTTTGCTTCTGGATTTGCATCTTGGAGGGTTTTCCTCCCAGATATCTCCCAATTACATCTGAAATGAAGGTGGAGGAGCTGAAGAGCTGCACAACTTTCATAGCTGTTCCTTTTTCCTCGAACCTGGGGCACCCAAGGTTTACTTTAAGCCTAACACAACAAAACTTTCCTTCTCACTCATACCAGCTCCAGTGTGTGTTGACTGGCACTGTCCTTCATCCAGTGACTCAAGGCTCCCTTCATCCTGTGATGCTGTCCTATCAACTCACGGCTTCCAAGTCCATCCCACTGTGAGAAGAGAGGGATGGGGGAGGCACACAGATGCTGCTGCTTCCTGGACCTATGTGCCTGGGATCCAAGGTGATGTACTGTCTTTTTACATCCCTACTTGCCAGAACTCAGTCCCACTGACCCACCTCATACCACAAAGGAGGCCAGGGATGTAGACAGGCAGATGGATAGCAGATATGCACGGTCATCTCAGCAACAACTAGAATGCAGAAAAGCCAGTGTTGATACCCAGGCAATGTGGCTCCAGAGACAATGCTGTTGGGCATTCATCAGTTAGCGGTATACTTAGGTACAAATAACAGGAATACAAGCAGAGTGGCTTAACCAAAGAGGCATTTCTTTTTCCCACAAGACAGAAGTCCAGAAGCAAGCTATTTCTATGATAGTTTCAATAGCTTTTGATGTCAAAGCCAGACTGAGTCATCCCAGTTGTAAAGAGACTGGGAAGGTGGGTGGAAACTTTGTCATGAGTGACCTGGGTCAACCAGAGTTTGGATGCAGAGGAAGAAGATATGGCAACAGTTGGCAGTCAGTAGGGGCATATCCAATCATTCTGTTCTACTCCCTCTTGCAGCACCCCTGAGCTAGATACTATTACTATCTAGAGTTCAATTGTAAGGAAACTGAGGCATGGAGAGAGAGAATGATCTCTTGGTTGAATACTGCTACCCCTGGAGCTAGAATTCCAATCACATGCATCCAAAATATGTTGGCCACTGTGAACTATGGCACCAGATGATGCTAAAAGAGAGCTGAACTTGAGGAGTTACAAACTCAAGGGCCCACGGGGCCAGGTGGATAGAAGGCATGAGCGAAACAGACTTGGTGGGAATACTGAAACATGGCGGGTGGCAGCTCCCAAGTGTTAGCAAGTCACGGGCAGGCAAACCGCATCAGGCCACATCTTCTGGGGCTGCAAATGACAGCGGAAATGGGGACTTTGGTGTGACATATCCTGATTCTAAATGGTTGGCACTTCCTAATTAATTTGTGATTTATATTTTAGTCCCCAAACCTAGAAAGGTTCTGTGTTCCTAACCACAGCTGAGATGCTAACAGAATAGATCTGATCAAGCAGGACCGCTGGGATTCAGAGAAGGACAAAAGTCCTGATGGACAGGAATCCCCACCCCCAGTCCTAAGATCACAATCCTGTTAAGGGACTACTGGAGCCAGGCAGATCTTGCTTAATGACAGGGAACAAGGTTAGAATTGGGGCTTGAAACTACGACCCAGACCAAAGGACCTCCAGGATATCTGCTGATGTTGAAAGAGTCACTTGCAGAAAACCCATGATATCACCTCGCCCAAAGTCTAAGGAGTGACTGAGTCCTGAATTCCACGCTTGTGAGACTTGGACCTCAGATAAGCACTCATGCAGCAAAGCAAGACCAGGGTGCCAGCTGCTCTGACGTTCTAGAAACACAGTTTCAAGGCTAATGCAGAAAATGAATGATAGAAAGACTAAAAGAATCTATGAAAAGAGATTCTAGACCCAAGACTCAGGCAAGAGAGGGTTCCTCTACCTTCCAACCAATCATCGGCATCAGGTCTTAGATTTCCCCTTCACCCTCTTACACCTCGTTCTCCATCTATGGGATGAGGATGTGGCTTGGGAAGAAGGCCGGCTTCATTCAGCATCTCAAGTCTGATCCATCCTGACACCTTCTAGCTGTATGGCCCTGGGCAAGTCACTTTACCTCCCTGTGCAACTTCCCAGCTTGTAACAAAGCAGAAAGGAAACCTACTTTGTACCGTTGTTATGAGGACCACAGCGAAAGCAGGAAAACTGTCCAAAGCAAGGCCTGCAGATGGTGATTTCTAAATTAGAGAAAACAATGCAAAAGGACACAGGTAGGAAATATGGATGCAAAGAAGGCTGAGCACCGAAGAATTGATGCTTTTGAATTGAGAGTCCCTTGGAAACCAAGATCAAACCAGTCAATCCTAATGGAAATCAACCTTGAATATTCACTGGAAGGACTGATACAGAAGCTGAAGCTCCAATACTTTGGCCACCTGATGCGAAGAGCTAACTCATTGGAAAAGACCCTGATGCTGGGAAAGATGGAAGGCAGGAGGAGAAGGGGATGACAAAGGACAAGGCGGTTGGATGGCATCACTGACTTGATGGATATGAGTTTGAGCAAGCTCTGAGAGATGGTGAAGGACAGGGAAGCCTGGCGTGCTGCAGTTCATGGGGTCGCAAACAGTCAGGATGCAATTGAGTGAGTGAACAACAACAGTGGCCGTGTCATTTGTTTAAAGGTTGTGCCCTGTCCGCTTCCCTCCTGTTTCATAGTTTCTGTTGTAACTGCTGTACTCAAGTTAAACTCAATAACTGAGACAGAAAAATATCTAAACAGTAATATTCAAACCCTTAAAATTTGTGCAGTTTCAATAATAATTTAAGACAACATAGGGTTTTTCCTGTATTCAGTAAATCTGCTATTATCATTATTTTTTATTTTTATTGAAATATAGGTGATATATATAGAGATAGATATATATATAGATATTCTTTTTCAGCTTCTTTACTACAGGTTACTACAAGCTATTGCGTATAATTACCTCTGCTATACAGTAACTTCGGAGAAGGAAGTGGCACCCCACTCCAGTACTCTTGCCTGGAAAATCCCATGGACGGAGGAGCCTGGTAGGCTATAGTCCATGTGGTCACAAACAGCTGGACATGACTGAGCGACTTCACTTCACTTCACTTCATACAGTAGCTTGTTCAGCTATTTTATATATGGTAGTGAGTATCTGTTAATCCCATACTCCCAATTTACACTCCCTCCACCTTCCCCTTTGGTAGCCATAAATTTGTTTTCTATGTCTGTGAGTCTATTTCTGGTTTGTTTATTTACTACTTCATTTGTATCATTTTTTTAAGGCAATATGGATTTAAGATTTTAAAATACACATACATACAAGAACAGATATACCTATGTCCCCAAAGAAATTCATTATGAACACAGCACCCTATAAGGGACAAGTTTCATTTCTCTGTGACTCCCACATCACCTCTAGCGGGGGACTCCACCGAGACACAGTGTATGTGCAGGAATGTTTCTGCCAATGAAGGACTTATTACTTAATTAAATATGAAAACACTTAGCCCATTTCCTCACATTTAGCTAATGTCCCAAAGTGTTTCCATTCATAGGCATTCATCTGTCCTAGGTTATCACAACCTCTCTACCACTGCTTGATTTTTTTTTAACTTCAGCCAAATTGCCTTAATTTAAACTCAATTAACTTTTGCAAGGAAAGGTATCACTGTAATCCCATTTGCTGAACTAAATTCTCTTAACGTTCCCATTACCAATTCCTGTTTTCAGTGTTTTAAATATGAGGATCATCTGACATTTGGTGTAAAGGTCTCCATCAGTAGTGTTAATGAAAATCATTAAATGACTTGCTTTGATTCAAACTGAGTTACAGTCATCATTTTCTTCTTAATTTAAACACTATCAAGATTTTTTTTTTTTAAAGGACATTTCATTTTACAATTGAGTGCTTTCCCCTAACAGGAGAGGGACATTTAGGACATAAAAACCAAACTCCCCTCTAGAAAGACATCCAGAATTAGTTGTATTTCATTACAGAACCCTAAAATAGCCCCAAGTTACCCAATCCAAGTCATCAGTGTGTCTCTATTCTATGCATATTCATTTCTACTTTTGTCCCCAAGCCACCTACAAGAACTGTCTGCCAAATCTTTGGGGTCATCTTAGACTACACTCCCTCTTTCTAGCTCACAATCAACCCACAGGCAAATTCTGGCAACCTACCCTTTGAGGTTGACCCAACATCCAGCCACCTGTTTCCCCCTTCCCTAAACACCCCTGGGGAGAGCCACCCTTGCCTCATTGCAATGAGGCAGGAGATTTATGGGGCCCCAGTGCAAACAGTTGGGGTTTGTCCTCTGTGGATTGATGGTCCAAGATGAAAACAGCAGGACAATTGAGGGGAGGAGGGCCCTGCCCAGATAGAAGATAAGAGACCACATATTTCTCATACATGAAGTCAGGAGACCTCCCTGACTATGCATGTCCAGAAAGGCTTCTTAGAGGTCAAAGAGGAGTGATGCTAAGTGATGCTAAATACCCATATGCCTCTGGGGTAGAATCCAGCTTGGCTGAGAGATGCAGACGCACACACGGGAGGATTCCAAGGTTTACCAAATACAGACAGAGAACCAGGCAAATCAAACCGGAAGAAATGCTCCACAAAAGTGATGTAAACTTCCACAAGGGTGTGACTCAAGGACTCTCTGAGCCCACCTGTGTGTCTGTCCACACGTACTGTACAGTTTTCCTCCTAATAAACACTTTGTTTCACTACTGCATGTCTTTGTGGGAATTCTTTTCTGCAAACTTGAAGGGCCAAGGCCTGGTCACTGACCACTGGTCTAGTTCCTCGGATTTGGTGCTCTCACTGCCATGACCTGGCCTCAGTCTCTGGCTGGGAACGAAAGACCTGCTTTCAGGAGCTGCAGGCTGAGGCCACCTGAGATCAGTAACAGCCTCTTCTATTTGTTACCAAACACAAGATCATGTGCCCGATGCACAGCGAGGCCAAACAAGCCCAAACATCAGAGTCTGGAGCACAGAAAGGTTCACTGCAGGGTATTGCAAAGAGAATGAGTGGCTCCTGCTTAAAACTCCTGAACTCCCCATGAATTTTCAGGGAGTTTTCACAGGCAAAATTTGGGGTGAAGGCTGCAGGGAGTGACTTTCTTCTGATTGGTTGGTGTTGAGGTAACAAAGCTCTATTCCAGCAGCTTTGTGCTCAGCCTGAAGCTACCATCCTCCATCTGAGTAGGGGCCTGAATTCCTGCAGAAGAACTCAAAAGTATCATTAGGTGTATACCATACATAGCTGGGAGAGACCCAGGAAAACTGAGTAAGTTGCTGAGATGGCTGAAGGCCTCACCTTAAATACCATCTTCAGCTAAAGACAGAAGAGGATGCTGGGGCTGGTGGTTTAGGATCTCAGAAGGAAGGAAGGCAATTCACATGGAGATGGAAATCAAATGTTTGGTGAACAACTGTTCTCTGGTTCAGAGACCATGGGGCACAGAGTGGACCCCAACTCTCCCTCCTCATGCCAAGACCTTATTCTTCACAAAGATCTCTGGTGATCACTCTATTCCAGAAACAGCCCTTCTATCTAAATTCTTTTAGGCAGTTAAGTGGGGATGGAGTGGAAGTTTCTTCCTGTGTCTTTTCAGTCTTGATTATTTTCAGCCTGAAATATCCACGTGCCAAAGAGGTATTTGGGGCTGCCAAGTTTTGTTCCCCTACAAATGTCTTCACAAGTTTATTTTCTCTCTTGACTAGAATGCACATTTCACGAGACAAGGACCTTGCCTATCATTTCAGTATTGGATCCCCACCAGCCATAACTGCATGCTTGGCACCGTGTCTGTACCCAACAAACACATGCGCATGAATGAGGCCCCTGGTCTCTGGCTTTAGCGTCCTAATAAAGTAAGATGATGCTGAGGGCCTGCTAGCAGGTGCCAGGCATGCTCCCAAGTCTTTGAAAGATGTGCATGTTACATCTTCCAACGATGGGAGATAGGTTCATTATCCCATTTACCAACAAAGAGTCTGAAGCCCAGATGGGCTAACTTGCCTAAGGACACAGCTGCTTGGCAGAGGCAAGCTGTGAACACCGGTGGTCTGGGTCCAGGGTGCTTGTGCGTAACTGCCCACGGCCACTCCTGCTGAGTGCTGTTATTTTATTTATCTATTCATTGTATTTGTCTATGCTACGTTCCATCCTCTACCCAACACCCTCCTGACTTTTGGGGAAAGTGAAGAAGGTTGTACTTTCTGTGACTTAAAACCCTGAACGGTTGTCTGTTCTCAGAAAGAGATGCTCTGAGCCATAGAGAGGGATCTTGTTTTAGCTACGCTCACTGAGTCCAATGAAGGTGGAAATGTTGAGAACAAGAGTCTGCTAGACGCTGAAGGTGTAATGCCACCAAGGGAGGCAGGCTGTGCTCTCAGATCTTCATTCCCAACAGGGAGGCCAGGACCAGAAACCTACAAATACATTAAAAATAGCTATGACCTGAAAGTCTATCGATGTGCCAGCACACAGGAGATGCTCTACATGCAAATGCAAAGGAGCCCTTCAAAATCTTAACATATCATATGGGCAACTGACCGAGAAAGAATTTGGGAGAAAGTATACCTAGGAAAAGGTTCAAAGGTCAGACACTGAAAAGGTGTTCTGACCATCTATATCCTATGCCAGATTCATCTTCTCAAAATATGAAAAAAAAAAAAACAACCCCTTAATCTCCCAGTGCCCTGAGGTGGGAGAGGATCCATATATCAGTTAATAGGGCTTTCCCTCTTCTCTGCACTCCTCTACTAAATGTTCTTGTAAATATCATGAGTCGTTGTCTACTTTTGTAGGGGAGATGTGCCTGCTTTATCTCAACACCACCCTGACTTATCCATGTGGCACTGGCAGGGCTGTCAATCATGGAACCCTGCCTACTAGTTATGGGAGTGATCACGTGACATGGGATGGCCAATCAGAATAATCCATTCTCACTGTCTTGGTGCTTGGCTAGGCTATGGACAAATGACCTAACCTAGCCTATGGACAAAAGAGCCTTCCTTTGGACGCTGTTACAGCTAGTAGGGGTAAGCCTGGCTTTGGCTAGTTGGGGAATAAAAGTTAAGGCTGGCATAGGCATTTTTCCAGGATATATGATGCAAAGGAAGTTCATCAGTAATAGAGGAAAATGAAAATAACACACAGACAAGTCAGAGCTGAGAGGAAGGTAAGAAGATGGGGAGAGAGAGAGAGAGATCTAATGATAGCACTTAACTAACTGGATCCAGCTGTCCCTAGAGCCGGAAGCATGCTTTCTTGCTTAAACCAGTTGGATTTGGGTTTTCTTTCTTATTTAACAGCAACCAAAACAAAGGTCTGTAAAGTCAAAGCTATGGTTTTTCCAGTCGACATATATGGATGTGAGAGTTGGACTACAAAGAATGCTGAGTGCCAATGAATTGATGCTTTTGAACTGTGGTGTTGGAGAAGACTCTTGAGTGTCCGTTGGATGGCAAGGAGAACAAGCCAGTCTATCCTAAAGGAAACCAATCCTAAATATTCATTGGAAGGACTGATGCTGAAGCTGAAACTCCAATACTTAGGCCACCTGATGCAAAGAGCTGACTCATTAGAAAAGACCCTGACGCTGGGAAAGACTGAAGGCTGGAGAAGGAGACGACAGAGGATGAGATGTTTGAGTGGTATCACAGACTCGATGGACATGAGTTTGAGAAAGCTCTGGGAGACGGTGAAGGATAGGGAAGCCTGGAGTGTTGCAGTCCATGGGGCTGCAAAGAGTCGGACACAACTAAGGGATTGAACAACAAATAAGCTCACTGTAACGCATCAACAGGTGGTGCTAGTAATAAGAACCCGCCTGCCAACCCAGAAGACATAAGAGATGCCGGTTAGATCCCTGGGTCAGGAAGATCCCCTGGAGAAAGAAACGGCAACCCACTGCAGTATTCATGCTTGGAGAATCCCATGGACAGAGGAGCCTGGCAGGCTACAGTCCATGGGGTCCCAAAGAGTCAAACAAGACTGAGTGACTAACACACAAACAACACATCAACAAGCTAAATGACACACCCGTGGGCGCCACGACAACTCCAAGGTCAACCACCAAAGACCAAATAGTGGGCGGTGACCCAATTCCTGGCAAGCTCTGTCCCTTTTCCCCAGATAGTTGGAATAATCTTCCCACTCATTAGCCTATGAAATTATCCAGCCCATAACAGCTAATTACATCAGATTTCCAGGCTACTCTTGCCTTCAAATGGTCCACACTCTGCATGTGGACTATGTTTCTCTAAATAAATCTACTTCTTACCTATCACTGTCACTGAATTCTGTGAAAAGACATCAAGAACCTGAGCTGCACTAAATGCTGAAACCAGGTGGGGGAATCTCAGTTGGAAGAAGGTGGGTTCAAGTCCCAATCCGAGGTGCACAGTTTCATCACGAACTACTCCAATATCCTTTTTGGGATTGCCCATTTATCTTTTGGGTATCCATCAATTTTCCATGACTTGTGAGGAGGTCTTTATATTTTCTAGATTTTACTGAGCCATGTTTTTCAAGATCATCCAGTTCTGGCACCGGTACCCAGTGTTATTTAAAGTTTCAAGAGAAAGATACAGAAACATAATTTTCCCCAATCAAGTGACATTATTCTTTGAACCGGTTTTCACTTTTTAGAAATTACTGTTCTCCTCCACCCTAGGAACCCACACTCCAAAGGTTTGCTTTTGTCGTGCCAGTACTCAGAGGAGCTATCGAAGGGTAAAAACAAAATCGGAGAAGCCAATTCTATCTCCAGGATCAGAATGCTTGCATGAGTCTGGTCTCCCCAACAATAAGCACCTCCTCTGCTTCATACTGCTGTTACCTTACAGTTTTTGCAACTGCTTCAGCCCACAGACCTGCAAAACAATTACCATGTCTCCAACAGTTAGAGTTCGGATAGGCTCCGCCACACTTTAGAAACACTAGTCAAACATGAGCTATTTCAAAGAAAGCCCTGCACAGTAGGTGCATTATTTAAAGACAGGATTTATTACTTACAACATAATTAGTTACTGTACACCCACAAGAACTTCTTACCCCCTCCACTTGTGAGGTTGCGATTAAACAACACCTACTCAGAGGGGGTATGTGAAGTCTCAATTTGGGATGTTTAAAGAAGATTGCTGTTATTGCAAACTACATAAATAACTGTCTAACTTTAAACGATTTAACTTGGAGCACTGTTCTTCGTGTTGAAAAGGATATAATTCACTGTAGTTGTAAGTGGTCCGTGGCTATTATAAACTTATCAACTTACAGTTGTTTCCCAATTGTCTTTCCTTGGAACACTAGCTTCTAATGGAATTTTAATCAGTATCCGGCTGAAAACAAAAAAGCTCCACAGTCGGTTAATTTCAAGAAACACGGAGTTAAATGAAGCCACACAGGTTTCTCCTGTGTGCCTTCTCAGAGGCTCTACTGGTCCAGGGCTTTGAGACGCTCTGGGACAGAGATGTAGGATGTAGTGTTCTCCAAACCTATTTTCTGATAGTCTGTATAATGGACTGCCTGTGTTCCTCCAAATGAGTTTAGAATATCAACTTCCAGAAATTTCAGAAAAACTCTGATCAGGAAAGAATTGGCTGCTGCTATTTATATGATGCTTCACATTTCACTGAATATTTGAAGGACAGGTCCAGAAAAAGGGCAAAGTGATACTGCAGGAGGCAGGAAGGGTGGATGGATAGTGTCTGTTGAGTAGGGACCCCTGCATGTCACTGGATATCTTACCAGTAGGTGGAGTTGACTGTATCACAGACAAAGTGGTTGTTAGGCTGACAGCCTTGGCCAGTCACTCATACGCTTTCCCTACATTCAAGAAATATATATTAAGCACCTACTCTGTGCCTGGAACTGTGCCCGGCACTGGAGATTCAGCAGTTTACAAGAAGGACCTGGTCCCAGCTTTGTGGAACTTACTGTCTAATTGGGAAACATACAATGGGCAAGTAGATAAGTAAATGAACAACGTAATTGCAGAAAGGGATTTGTGTCACTTAAGGAGCATGCAAAATGAGCACACTGGGTGTGATCACATCTCACCTCCCATCTTTCATCTTCTAGTGAACTTTCTTCACTTACTTCCTATCGCCTTAAGAAAAAAGTCAGAATTCCTTACCAAGGATAGACGACCACAAGGGGTCTTGCTCTTACTACATTTCGGTTCTTATCAACTTCTCTTTCTCTCTCTCTCTCTCTCTCTCTCACAGACACATGTTCTCTGTCTTTCCCTCCAACCCTCCTTCTGCTCTAGTCAAGCTGAAGCCCACCTACAATCCTCTGCTCCACCCCAGTGGCTTTGCACATTCCGAGTCCATCATCTGGCATATTCTTTCCTCCTCTCTCCCCTAGATATGCTTCTTATTTTTCAGATATTGCCTAGATCATCTCTGGCCCTGGGGAGGTTCTCTTTACACTCCCTCCAACCTTCTCAGAGTACCAGGTAAGGCTCTTTGGTGGCAGGTACCAGAATTATAATGGTGATTTAGAATGATTTAGAATTAGAATGCTGTCCACGTCTGCTCACCATTGTAGCCCTCCCACCTAGAGCAGCGCATGATACAAAGTTATTCTGGGCAAGCTCCTGATGAATGAATCCATCAAAACTCAGTTCATGTGTCTTGTCCCACCCCCTCCTCCTACCTGGAAGACATTATCCTTAATTCCCTTAATTTATCTCTGCCTCTTCCATGATACCTGTCTGCCACCTTCTTCCCTAGAGTTACTAAAGCTCATGTCTTATGTTTCCTATGACTTTATTTGTGCTGTTGTATTTTACTTAGGAATTAGATCCTCCAACGAATTCATAAGAAAGAAAAAAACTGTACAATCAAAGTCATCCTTGAAAATCTCCCCAACAAGGTCAGTATTTATGACTCTGAACACAAACATGTGACCATATATTGTCCCTCAGTGTGACCAGAGAGAAGAGGCAGACTGCTGGGTTTCAGGAGAGCAACCAGATGGTATAGTGTGGCTTGTGTTTAGCATACACTTTGTATAAAAATATGGGCACATATAGTTGGATGTATGAAGTTAACCTTATTTGGTAAAAGTGCAATGTATTCAAAGGGAAGAGGCACATTGCGGTATGGGTTTAAGAGGTACAAACTGCTAGGTCTAAAATAGATAAGCAAGAAGAATATATTGTACACCACAGGGAATTAAACCATTGTTTTGTAATAACTTTTACTGGAGTATCATCTATAAAAACACTGAATCACTACGCTCTTCACCTGAAACTAATATTGTAAGTCAACTGTAATTCAAGTTTTTAAAAGTGCAATGTATTCTTTTTTTTTGCAATGTATTCTTGAAAAACAAAATTTGTTTCTGATTTATCTTTGGGTCTAGATAGACAGCAATGAAAAAGAGTTTTGCATGTAGCAGGAAGTTAATGCATGTCTCCTGGGTAGCTGGTTAAATAGTTTTTTGAAAGTGGCATATTTTGGATACACACCAAATACACAAAACATATTTGCGTGTGAAGTCGACATGTGATTTTCCAGATGTCCCAGTTGGCCTGGGAGCTTGGGTTTACTCCTGTTGTCTTGATACAATAATGGGTGCTGTCTGCTTCCAATTGAAAAGTGCTCTAGTTTGGAACATAATTTATATGTGGCATGTGTGTGTTGGAGAAAAACAGACAGATGGAAACTGTGCAACTCAATGGTTTATGTTTGGAGTTCAGGGCAGTCACCACGGAGGAAAGAAAAGAGGAAACTACACTGCGAAGGTCCAAAAGACATCCGAGAATCAGACGGGGAAACCAGGAAAACAAGAGCTGATAGGGCTGTTCATTCTTTGCACAGGGATCACCTTGGCAGAAGCAAAAACAATCTGAATGTCTCCCATGCCATAGAGAAATGAGGTCTCCCGGAACATTTCTAAGAAGCAGAGTTTGGAACACTGAAGGAAAGCAAATAGAGACAAGGCAGTTAGCCTGATCCAATAACTGCCACCTAATTTCCTGCTTATTTAACTTATAGGCAGAGTACATCATGAGAAATGCTGGGCTGGAAGAAGCGCAAGCTGGAATCAAGATTGCCGGGAGAAATATCAATCACCTCAGATATGCAGATGACACCACCCTTATGCCAGAAAGTGAAGAGGAACTAAGAAGCCTCTTGATGAAAGTGAAAGAGGAGAGTGAAAAACTTGACTTCAAGCTCAACATTCAGAAAACTAAGATGATGGCATCTGGTCCCATCACTTCATGGGAAATAGATAAGGAAACTGTGGAAACAGTGTCAGACTTTATTTTTGGGGGCTCCAAAATCACTGCAGATGGTGACTGCAGCCATGAAATTAAAAGACGCTTACTCCTTGGAAGAAAAGTTATGACCAACCTAGATAGCATATTCAAAAGCAGAGACATTACTTTGCCAACAAAGCTCCGTCTAGTCAAGTCTATGTTTTTTCCTGTGGTCATGTATGGATGTGAGAGTTGGACTGTGAAGAAAGCTGAGCGCTGAAGAATTGATGCTTTTGGACTGTGGTGTTGGAGAAGACTCTTGAGAGTCCCTTGGACTGCAAGGAGATTCAACCAGTCCATTCTGAAGGAGATCAGCCCTGGGATTTCTTTGGAAAGAATGATGCTGAAGCTGAAACTCCAGTACTTTGGCCACCTCATGCGAAGAGTTGACTCATTGGAAAAGACTCTGATGCTGGGGGGGATTGGGGGCAGGAGAAGGGGACGACAGAGGATGAGATGGCTGGATGGCATCACTGACAAGATGGACGCGAGTCTGAGTGAACTCTGGGAGTTGGTGATGGACAGGGAGGCCTGGCGTGCTGTGATTCATGGGGTGGCAAAGAGTCAGACACAACTGAGCGACTGAACTGAACTGAATCTACTGTTCTAGTTATCAGAGTAGTTCCCGATAAGAGCTGATATTTACCTGATATTTACCAAAAGCACGTGACATGTGGATCAGCTGGTAAAGAATCTGCCTGCAATGTGGGAGACCTGGGTTCAATCCTTGGGTTGGGAAAATCCCCTGGAGAAGGGAAAGGCTACCCACTCCAGTATTCTGTCCTGGAGAATTCCATGGACTGTACAGTCCACGGGGTCACAAAGAGTTGGACACGACTGATGACTTTTCCTTTCTTTTCCATGACATATCAAGCCACTAGTGAGTCCACCCCAGGCTTATTCTTTTCCAATGACTTTATGAGGTATAGCACTATACTTATGATCATGACACCCATTTTACAGATTAAAATACTGGGGCTCAGAGATGTTCATCAACTTGCCCAAAGCCACCAGAGGAGGCATTGGAAAAGCCAAACTCAACCAAGGGATGTGATGTAAGAAGCAGCTCTTCCTTCAGGGCTCCTGTATGCTTGCTCCTAGAGAGAGGTGAAAGGTTAAAGTGAAAGTGAAGTTGCTCAGTCGTGCCCGACTCCATGTGACCCCATGGATAGTAGCCTGCACCAAGCTCCTGTGCCCATGGGATTTTCAAGGCAAGAGTACTGGAGTGGGTTGCCATTTCCTTCTCCAAGGAATCTTCCCAACCCAGGGATCGAACCCAGGTCTCTCACATTGTAGACAGACACTTTACCATCTGAGCCACCAGGGAAGTGGCTAAGAAAGGTTAAAAGGTCTGCACAAAAGTCCTGCACCATCCAGACATCTCACCCAGGACCATCTCATGAGAAACAGCGGAAAGCAGCAAAGTCCAACCTTAACAGTAAAGGCTTCATCAGACCATCAAAAGAAGCAGAAAGGATTTCAAGATACTCATCTCACAAACCTCCAAACCAATAGATGCAGCCAGACATGGCTTTAGAAACATGCTACCTATGAACAAACTCATGTCCTAATTCTGAACATCCAAACTGAAAGTTTAGAAACACACACTTAGAAAAGCAAAGAGGTTTTCTTCAGGACTGAAGTAAAGGGAGTGGGAAGGAAATCTCAAGATTGATGATCCTTGGTAACATATTTGACAAACTCTTAGCTGGGAAAGAGCATTTGAAATGATCAAAAAGAGATGTCAGGGTTCCACAAAGTCTCACCTCTCAGACAAATGAAACTTCACCAAAGAGCAGCGAAACTGTTCACAACTTTTTGACTGACCGTCATGCTCAGTTGCTAAGTCGTGCCCAACTCTTTGTGACCCCAGATAGCCCGTCAAGCTCCTTTGTCCAAGGGACTTTCCAGGCAAGAATATAGGAGTGGGTTGCCACGGCCTTCTCCAGGGGGTCTTCCTGACTCATGGATTGACCCCATATCTCTGCATTAGCAGGTGATCTTTTACTATTGTGCCACCAGGAAAGCCAGTTTGGAAGGATGCAAATTTGGCAAGCAATGTCATTCTGAGTAAGAATCCTCTGTTAATAGTAGTGAATGTGACTTGTGGACAATCACAGCTGCCATTTCAGTAAACAAAGGATGCTGCGGCCATAAGGCCATCAGGGTCAACAACAACCCCACCCCACCCTCACCATGGTACACTCTGAGAGGGATTCAAGGTGAAGAAAAACAGGACACTGTCCCTACATAATTAAGGAGGATATCAAAGGAATAATTTCAACAAGCCCAGACTCTTGTATCTTCCCATTGTTTCTGAGAAATTAAACAGCTTATCTAAGAAAAAAATGGAAAATTTTACCTGAGCCAAATCTGAGGATTATAAGCTGGCAAGAGCATCTTGGAAAGCTCCCAGAACTGCTCTGCCCAGTAAAAGTCAAGGCACAGTCATGTAAATTTTCTTGAGACAGAGGGCTGTACATTAAATGACATATCACTAACAGTTTACACAATCCATATCTAAGCATCATCGTGGCCCCTTACAAGATCAAGAAGGAATGTTATCAGTTAAGGAACTGTGAATTTGATGCTAAGAGAACGTTGCTCTCTGTGGTTGAGCAGGTATTCCTGCCAACGGGAGAGGCTTGGTGGATGTCTAATGCAAATACACAGTGCACTATGGAGCGGCGGGGGAAGTGAAGTGAAGTGAAGCGAAGTCGCTCAGTCATGTCCAGCTCTTTGCAACCTCATGGACTGTAGCCTACCGGACTCATCCGTCCATGGGATTTTCCAGGCAAGAATACTGGAGTGGGTTTCCATTTCCTTCTCCAGGGGAACTTCCCAACCCAGGGATCGAACCCAGGTCTCACACATTGTAGGCAGATGCTTTACCATCTGAGCCACAAGGGAATGTGGGGGGAGAGGAGGCCAAAGAGCAGATAAATTTTTACTTTTCAAGTTTTCTTGTCTTGCCAAGAATATTAATTTGATTTCACAATTTCCCCCTTTTATTTATTAATCTTTTGTTAGAAAGCATTAAATGTTCAAATATAGTTCCTTGAAGCCTGGGTGGCTCCTATTCCAAACATACCACACAAGAACCTTAGAATTTAAGACTAAATTCACATACAAGGAAAAAAAAAAAAAGAAAAACAGGAACTATTTCTAGGAATAAAAAAAAAAAAAAAACATGCCAACGAAAATGACATGAAGATGTTCACTACAGCATTATTTACAGCCAGGGAACCAGACAAGCAACATCAATCCACTGTGACTAGGAAGAGTCCTTTCTCTGTCTCCTGTTTCTTGTTTGCAGGTCAAGGCATATACATAAAACAACATCTTTGAGCTCTTCTGCAAAACTAAACCCTCCAACAAATGGAAGATGCTAACTACTTGATGAAGCCTTCTTCAGAGAAGTTCAGGAGACCACTTGAGGCCAGATTAAAGGAACCACAGAAGTTCAACAGGAGACCACCTGGGGCCACATTAAAGGAACACAGGCCCTGCACACACCCCAATCCTTATCATCAACCCTACCCTGGATCCATCGCTGTAAAGCTCCTCACCAGACCCTCCCAGGTTGGGACACACTGTTTTCCACGGCACAAGCCCACCATGTCCCCCTTTGCCTGGCAAAGCAATAAAGCTATTCATTTCTACTTCACCCAAAACTCTGTCTCTGAGATTTGAGTCCTAGTGCACAGAAACTGAGCATTCAGCACCAAATTTTTGAGCATTTTGCTGCTTACTTACAAAAGATTATTAAGGGCATCGAAAATTATAATTAGAAAGTTTAGCACATTGGGAAACAGTTACATATAAATGGGAAAAGCTAGACCTGAATTGTATCTGTATACAATTATGATGAGATAAAACTCTTGCCCATTATAGCCAAGGACTGGCTGAGAAAAAGAACACAGAACCAATGCAAAGTTTGCTCAGAACAACCTCAAGGTTGAAGGTTTTATTTGATTTTCTTAATGCTTTTTAGGAAAAGAGAAGAGAGAGAGACGATAAGGATGAAAAAGAAAGGAAAACAGAAGAAAGGGAGGGAGGAAAAAGTAGAAATACTGTTCTCAGCTCTGATGACGTTAACCCTCAACTCAAAATTCATTTATGATCCTCTGTTTCTCTCTCTCCTTTATATAGAGTTGGACCCAATCTTTGACACTCAATCTTAGAGCCATTATGTGTGTGTGTTAGACCTTCAGCCCTGTCTGACTCTTTGCAACCCCATGGACTGCAGCCCACCAGGCTCCTCTGTCCATGGAATTCTCCAGGCAAGAATACTGGAGTGGGTAGCCATGCCCGCCTCCAGGGGATCTTCCCAACCCAGGGATCAAATCCGGGTCTCCTGCGTTTCAGGCAGAGTCTATTATAATTAGGAGCTAATCTCTCTTTCGTTTTATACAGTTTTCATCCTGGCTGTGTTTTACTTCTCCTGGATCAGCCTCCAGGCCTGACGGTGAGCCCTGAGGGAACTCAGGTTAGAAACAGGATGCCCACCATCCAGCGCTCAGCCACTGTAGCCACCCCAGATGATGAAAGGGACCCAAGATGAGAAAACATAGGATACTGGCCCCATATAGCTGAGATGCTTATCAAAGGAATGATCTCAGTAAGCCCAGATTCATATCTCCCCATAAATAGAAAAGTGCTAAATTCCTTGAGATGCTGGGTTTTATTTTGCTACTGGAGAAGAGTCTTGAGAGTCCCTTGGACTGCAAGGAGATCCAACCAATCTATCCTAAAGGAGATCAGTCCTGGGTGCTTACTGGAAGGATTGATGTTGAAACTGAAACTCCCATACTTTGGCCATCTGATGCAAAGACCTGACTCACTGGGAAAGTCCCTGATGCTGGGAAAGATTGAGGGCAGGAGAAGAAGGGGATGACAGAGGATGGGATGGTTGGATGGCATCATGAACTCAATGGACATGGGTTTGGGTGGACTCTGGGAGTTGGTGATGAACAGGGAGGCCTGGCATGCCGTGATTCATGGGGTTGAAAAAAGTCAGACATGACTGAGAGACTTAACTGAACCGAACTGCACTGAATCTCTAGATGTTCTAACTACCTGGTCTTTGTTGAAGAAACTCCCCTCTTGCTTCTTCAGCGCAGTCCCTCAGAGCTAAGATGCTGTGTCTTGTGCTTAAGTCCTCAGTTTTATTCACTGAATAAAACATAACTCTCATGTTTAGGTTGAGCTTTTTAAATTTTTTTTGGTCAATACCCATGTTGGGACAGGTATGGAGCTCAGCTTATAACAGAAGGTAATTCACGAGAAGATGGAAGAGTAAATGTTTGGAAAACAAAGTTTGCTGGGCCTGGCAGAGACCTTGGGACACAGAGAGGACTCTGATCTCTAGGCTTGTTCCCCTCACCACATTCAGCCCATTTTCTTTGCTAATATCTCTGGTGATAGCTTTCTGGGAACAAACCCTCTAAGTTTTTATAGTAAGGTAGTTCAGTTCAGTTCAGTCGCTCCGTCGTGTCCGACTCTTTGTGACCCCATGAATCGCAGCACGCCAGGCCTCCCTGTCCATCACCAACTCCCAGAGTTCACTCAGACTCACGTCCATCGAGTCCGTGATGCCATCCAACCATCTCATCCTCTGTCATCCCCTTCTCCTCCTGCCCCCAATCCCTCCCAGCATCAGAGTCCTTTCCAATGAGTCAACTCTTCACATGAGGTGGCCAAAGTACTGGAGTTTCAGGTTTAGCATCATTCCTTCCAAAGAAATCCCAGGGCTGATCTCCTTCAGAATGGATCTCCTTGCAGTCCAAGGGACTCTCAAGAGTCTTCTCCAACACCACACTTCAAAAGCATCAGTTCTTCAGCGCTCAGCTGTCTTCACAGTCCAACTCTCACATCCATGCGTGACCACTGGAAAAACCATAGCCTTGACTAGATGGACCTTAGTCAGCAAAGTAATGTCTCTGCTTTTGAATATGCTATCTAGGTTGGTCATAACTTTTCTTCCAAGGAGTAAGCATCTTTTAATTGATTGTTGTCATCTTCAAATAATCTGCTTGTTAAAGAGACATTTGGGGATGACATATTTTGTTCCCTTACTGCCCCTCACCCACACACTTTATAAATTAAACAAAACCTTGGACCAAGAGATAAGCTGCTTCCCCACGGGCTTTGGCTGATCTGTCTCTAGTATTCTTTTCACCAATGTCTCACAACACTAAATGCATCAGGGAATCAACCATCTACAGGTATTCTGAAACTAGGCAAATTCAAGGTTTCAAAAGTCACATACTTTCCGATTCTTTTTTCTTTTAACTTATTTTTATTGGAAGGATAATTGCTTTACAATGTTGTGTTAGTTCCTGCTAACACAGGAACTAACGTTGTTGTACAACAACGTGAATCAACTCCATGTAAACATACATCAGCTCCCTCTTGAGCCTCCCTCCCACTCCCCATCCCACCCTTCTAGGTCATCACGGAGCACCCAGCTGAGATCCCTGTGTTATACAGCAGCTTCCCAATAGCTATTTTACACATGGTAGTGTGTATATGTCAGTGATACTGGAGCAAATTGAGAGAGCTTCCAGTTCTTATAAACAGTCTTCTCTGTTTAAACTCAAGAAACAATATAAGGCCAGTGATCTGATGTTGGTCTAAATTACAGAGATGCTGGAGACTGGTGAGGAAATCTGATCTGTGGGAGAAACTTCTGGGTAATACCTAGGCAGCAAGAAAACTCACAACGTGTTTTATATTTGTAACCTGAGAACAAACAGAAGTACTAACATCTGAATTCCACAGAAAATGGCGCCTGTGTGCTGTGATTCATGGGGTTGCAAAGAGTCAGACACGACGGAGCAACTGAACTGAACTGAACTTGGGTTCACTGTGAAGAAAGCTGAGCACCGAAGAATTGATGTGGTGTTGGAGAAGACTTTTGAGAGTCCCTTGGACTGCAAGGAGGTCCAACCAGTCCATCCTAAAGGACATCAGTGCTGGGTGTTCATTGGAAGGACTGAGGCTGAGGCTGAAGCTCCAATACTTTGGCCACCTGATGTGAAGAGTTGACTCATTGGAAAGGACTCTGATGCTGGGAGGGACTGGGGGCAGGAGGAGAAGGGGACAACAGAGGATGAGATGGCTGGATGGCATCATCGACTCGATGGACATGAGTCTGAGTGAACTCTGGGAGTTGGTGATGGACAGGGAGGCCTGGCGTGCTGCGATTCATGGGGTCGCAAAGAGTCGGACTCGACTGAGCCACTGAACTGACTGACTGACTGAAGGGTTCCATGAATACAGACTCTGTGGCTTCTATTTCTTCATGGGGTTAATCCAGTTTGAAGCCCAGGGGACCAGGATTAACACATGACCTAAGCCTTTTTTAACTGGATTCATTTTATCAGCTTTTTGGGAATTTAAGTACATCCAAATGGCATCTCCTGCTCCTGGTAGAAGTGTGATGGATGAGGGCAGAGTGACAGCAAGGAAGCCTGCTCACACTCTGTCAGGACCCATCGCATCCACCATCCATCTCTTGTTTACCCCCGGGCCTGACAGCTTTCTTTCAAATTGGTTCAGTTTCTTATTGCTGAATAACCACTAATGTGTTCTTCCTGGAAGCTAGGAAGCTAGAGAAACATAACCATGGTCACTTTGGAGGTGTTTGTCCCTGAAACTTAAAAATACTCAATCAAGAGCAGGTAAGCCAATAAACTTCCAAGCCTTAGGTTCTCATCTAAGTTAATAGAATAATATTTAAAAAAAAAAAATTTTTAACCCTTTCTCCCCTAAGATCTGTCTCTGTTACAGAAGAGGCAATGAACTTGTGCTAAAACTAGTATGATTCTCAGAGTATTATCTACTCTGCCCATCTCCCTTCCCACTGCCCACCTCTCCCTCCCCTGAGGTTGTCCAGTCCTGTGGGAGGGGTGACGGGGGCCCTCCTGGAGGTGCATCCTTTCTGCTTTCTGTTCAGTTCAGTACCTTGAATTGAACTGTCCACCATGGACACTTTTTTTTTTTAAGTTTTAGGTTTATTCATTCTCCTGTAGAACCTCAATTCTATCAGAATCTTGGATGCAAACCTGATGCTTTTCATGTCTCTTTCTTGGACTTTACTGAACAGTTCATGGGATTGATCATTACGTATTTAAATGAAAACGTGCAAAGAAAACAAACTCTGGACATGTCAGTATCAGAATATGTTATTTTTGAAAATCTGTTTAAAGTATTTGCTTTATAAAAAAAAAAAAAAGCTGCATCAATTGTATTTTCTTAGCATCTTCTGGGCTTGTACCTTAAAGTGAAAACAAGAGGTTTTGCCTGTTAAAGAAATTTACATTAGAGTTCCATTAACACCTAAGAGATTATGAAAAAAAGCAAAAGAAAGAGATGGGAATACCAGACCACCCGACCTGCCTCTTGAGAAACCTATATGCAGGTCAGGAAGCAACAGTTAGAACTGCACATGGAACAACAGACTGGTTCCAAATAGGAAAAGGAGTACGTCAAGGGTGTATACTGTCACCCTGCTTATTTAACTTATATGCAGAGTACATCATGAGAAATGCTGGGCTGGAAGAAGCACAAGTTGGAATCAAGATTGCTGGGAGAAATATCAATCACCTCACATATGCAGATGACACCACCCTTATGGCAGAAAGTGAAGAGGAACTCAAAAGCCTCTTAATGAAAGTGAAAGAGGAGAGTGAAAAAGTTGACTTCAAGCTCAACATTCAGAAAACAAAGATCATGGCATCCGGTCCCATCACTTCATGGGAAATAGATGGAGAAACAGTGGAAACAGTGTCAGACTTTATTTTTTTGGGCTCCAAAATCACTGCAGATGATGACTGTAGCCATGAAATTAAAAGACGCTTACTTCTTGGAAGAAAAGTTATGACCAACCTAGATAGCATAATCAAAAACAGAGATATTACTTTGCCAACAAAGGTCTGTCTAGTCAAGGATATGGTTTTTCCAGTGGTCATATATGGATGTGAGAGTTGGACTGTGAAGAAAGCTGAGCGCTGAAGAATTGATGCTTTTGAACTGTGGTGTTGGAGAAGACTCTTGAGAGTCCCTTGGACTGCAAGGAGATCCAACCAGTCCATCCTATAGGAGATCAGTCCTGGGTGTTCTTTGGAAGGACTGATGCTGAAGCTGAAGCTCCAATACTTTGGCCACCTTATGTGAAGAGTTGACTCATTGGAAAAGACTTTGATGCTGGGAGGGATTGGGGGCAGGAGGAGAAGGGGACGACAGAGGATGAGATGGCTGGATGGCATCACCGACTAGATGGACATGAGTTTGAGTGAACTCTGGGAGTTGGTGATGGACAGGGAGGCCTGGCGTGCTGTGATTCATGGGGTCGCAAAGAGTCGGACACGACTGAGTGACTGAACTGAACTGAAGTGATTCCTTTTCAAATTCTTTTTCCATTTAGGGTGTTACACAATATGCAATCTCCCTGTGCCATACAGTAGTTCCTTGCTGGGTATCCATTGTAAATAGAGCAGTGTGTACGTGTCCATTCCTAACTATCCCTCCCCTCCCTCTTCCCCTGCGAACCTGAGCATGTTCATATCTGATGGTGACCCTCAGCTTCCCCCACGGTCCCAGCAACTGTGTATTTAGATGTGGCATCTACACTATTTGCTTTAAAAAAATGTTGGTGGCTTAGAATTCCTGTCATTTCATCTTTGCACATATCTCTACAATAGTAAGTCCTCAAATTACTGAAACAAACAAAACAAACGGAAAACAGAATGCTCCACATATCGATGGAAGCAAAGAGGGACAAAGAAGCCTCAAAGAAAAGGAAAAGAAAACCAGTTAGTCACCCATCCGTCCCCACAATCTCCATTCCCCACAAGCACCACCTCAGTAAATACCCTCCCTCCTCTAAGTATCTTCACTCCAAGCAACAGCTAAAATAGAAACCATCACTCAGAAAACAAGTGCTTAGTTTTCATTTGATGGCAAAGGGCTCTCATCATGCAGAATCAAAGCAAGTTTTAACTGATTGCGTTAGGCAGAGATGACAAATAAATATTTGGAGAAGTAGTCTGTCAATGCAAAGCGTTGTCCAAATCCCCAATCTGGTTGTCCCTGGCATTTTCCCATGAGGTGAGCAAGTAAGTATCTTTGTACAGATGCAGAGTGAGTGTGTGAGAGAGAGACACAGAGAGGAAGAGAGGAAGAGGAAAGGGCAGGGGAGGAGATGGCTTGAATTCAAAAGTCAAAACTGTTAAAAAGAACACCACAAGCCTAGACTTCTCTGATGGTACAGTGGATAGGAATCCACCTGCCAATACAGAGAATAAGGCTACGATCCCTGGTCCAGGAAGATCCCACATGCCTCGGGGCAACTAAACCCGTGCACCACAACTGAACCCAAGGGCTGCAAATATTGAAGCCCCTGTGCTCCAGAGTCCACGCTCCACAACAAGAGGAACCACCACAAGGACACACCCGTGCATTGCAACAAAGAGTAGCCCCCACTGGCCACAACTAGAGAAAGCTCACGCGCAGTGACGAAGACCCAGCACAGCCATAAACAAATAAATAAATCTGCAAAAAAGAAAGAAAACCACAAGCCCAAGATGGAGTCACATAAGTGAGGCCACCAAACTGGGGCTTAATATATAACTTATCTAACTGAAGCCTCAGCTTCCAAAAATGGAGTCTTAGCCTGTCACTCAGGAACAATGAAGTCACCTGTCACAAAGGCTCTTTCCACCCCCCAAAGGTAAATGGAGTATCCGCCACATAGACCCCTTCCTTCCCTGTGGGTTACCTAAGCCTGACACACTCTGTTTTGCTTATTACCTCCTTGTCTTGCGTTTAGAAACCTTTCCCTTTCCTTAACCCTCTGGAGATGCCCTCTGCATGCTAGATAGGAGGGTCTCCTATTCATGAATCGTTCAATAAAGACAAGTAGATCTTCAAAATAAACTTTTGTTTTGTTTTGTTTTGTATTTTAAAAAAGTAACAGCTGAACCTCCTTTTCATTTTTCTCCATTTTTTGGACAATTGAAGAGCATATCAGGATTTAGGACAATTGTGGACCAGTTATAACACAGCTTTGCATTTATAAAGTACCCATCATGAGAAAGGACTTCAAAGATGTCACATACATAAAATGGCTGGGGACCAAATCCTGCAACCCTGACCTACACCCAGTGCTGCCACACGAATTTCTCAGCACTAAATGGAGTCACACACACACAGGTCAGATTTCCAAAGCAAAGATGACTCAGGTATGCATAACCACGCTAACTGCTTTGGATAAAAATCCCCATGCCATCCTACCATAGCTTTTTTTCTCAAAAAGCTTTTATTTAACTAAAATAGACTTTTTTGTAAAGCTTACTCCTTCTCTATGCAAATGACTCAGAAATTTTTTCAGTTAGTTACATTGTATTCAAATCTATAATTTTTCTCTGAAACTTACCCTGAAAAATGAGTTTGCAGTCCTGCTATTCTGTCGGATAGTCATAAAAAGAATTATTTGAATACCTTGGGAAGATCATTATTAGGAGGTTTTCTAGGGTGGTTTTTTTTTTTTTTCAATAAAAACCATGGATTAAATTGATCATTGCTCTTCAAGTTACTTTCGAAAAAGATCTAAAAATTCTAGGATGAGGTTTGCATTGTGGAAGGTGTGGTTTTGAGCATTGTGTCCATGACCCAGAGGGCTTCATACTTGCCTCAGCTTAGCTACACCTTAGCCAGGCCTCCCCTGCCCTCAGCCCTTACTGAATCCAGACAGCCTATCCAATGAACCCCTCTCCTCCTTTTTTTAGAGCACGCACTTTAGAAAACTTGTCACCAGTAAGTTCTTTCTCCACCCCTTTGAGATGTTTTAAAATCTTTTTGAAAGCCCCTTACCAGGGACTTCCCTGATGGTCCAATGGCTAAGACTTCAAGCTCCCAATGCAGGGGGCCTGGGTTTGATCCCTAATCAGAGAACTAGATCCTACATTCTGCATCTAAAAGATCCTGCATGTGCAAAGAAGGTCAAAGATTCCTGGGAACCACACCTAAGACCTGGAGCAGCCAAGTAAATTTAAAAAAAGAAATTAAAATAAGAAAACAAAGTCTTCTGACAGTTTTGCAACTCAGCATTGTCTTTTCTCAAGGACCTGGGGCCAGCCTTTTGAAAACTTCAGGGGAGACAGTGCCACCTGCCTCCTGGTTTTCTAAGAAGGGAGGAGCCTAAAGTGGGTGGGAACTTTGCTCTGAGTTGTCAACCTCCCTCCTGTGGGAAAGAGCTAAGAAAGTTAACTTTCCTTTAGATTAAGCTGATTAGCACACATAGTATCAGTATCAGTTCAGTCGCTCAGTTGTGTCCGACTCTTTGCGACCCCATGGACGGCAGCATGACAGGCTTCCCTGTCCATCACCGACTCTCAGAGTTTGCTCAAACTCATGTCCATCGAGTCAGTGATGCCATCCAACCATTTCATCCTCTGTCATCCCCTTCTCCTCCTGCCTTCAATCTTTCCCAGCATCAAGGTCTTTTCAAATGAGTCAGTTCTCCGCATCAGATGGCCAAAGTATTGGGAGTTCCAGCTTCAACATCATTCCTTCCAATGAATATTCAATACTTATTTCCTTTAGGATGAACTGGTTGGATCTCCTTACAGTTCAAGGGACTCTCAAGAGTCTTCTCCAACACCACAGTTCAAAAGCATCAATTCTTCGGCATTCAGCTTTCTTTATAATCCAACTCTCACATCCATACATGACTACTGGAAAAACCATAGCTTTGACTAGATGGAACTTTGTCAGCACAGTAATGTCTCTGCTTTTTAACATGCTGTCTAGGTTGGTCATAGCTTTTCTTCCAAGGAGCAAGCATCTTTTAATGTCATGGCTGCAGTGATTTTGGAGCCCCCCAAAAATAAAGTCTGTCACTATTTTTCTATTGTTTCCCCACCTATCTGCCATAAAGTGATGGGACCGGATGCTATGATCTTTGTTTTTCGAATGTTGAGTTTTAAGCTAGCTTTTTCACCCTCCTCTTTCACTTTCGTCAAGAAGCTCTTTAGTTCTTCTTCACTTTCTGCAATAAGGGTGGTGTCAACTGTGTATCTGAGGTTATTCATACTTCTCCCAGCAATCTTGATTCCAGCTTGTGCTTCATCCAGTCTGGCATTTCACATGATGTACTCTGCATATAAGTTAAATAAGCAGGGTGACAATATACAGCCTTGATGGACTCCTTTCCTAATTTGGAGCCAGTCTATTGTTCTTTGTCAGGTTCTAACTGTTTCTTATTGACCTGCATACAGATTTCTCAGGAGGCAGGTCAGGTGGTCTCGTATTCCCATCTCTTTCAGAATTTTCCACAGCTTGTTGTCATATACACAAAGGCTTTGGCATAATCAACAAAGCAGAAGATGTTTTTCTGGTATTCTCTTGCTTTTTCAATGATCCAACAGTTGTTGACAATTTGATCTCTGGTTCCTCTGCCTTTTCTAAATCCAGCTTGAACATCTGGAAGTTCACAGTTCATGTACTGTTGAAGCCTGGCTTGGAGAATTTTGAGCATTACTTTGCTAGCGTGTGAGATGAGTGCAATTGTGAGGTAGTCTGAACACATTTTGGGATTGCTTTTCTTTGGGATTGGAATGAAAACTGACCTTTTCCAGTCCTGCGGCCACTGCTGAGTTTTCCAAATCTACTGGCATATTTAGTGCAGCACTATCACAGCATCATCTTTCAGGATTTGAAAGAGCTCAACTGGAATTACATCACCTCCACTAGCTTTGTTCGTAGTGATGCTTCCTAAGGCCCACTTGACTTCACATTCCAGGATGTCTGGCTCTGAGTGAGTGATTAGCACACACAGCTGGCCTCAAATCTCCCCACTCCAACTCATACAAACCCTTCCGCCCTTCTTCAGTGGAGCTGAGCTCAGACTGTGTCCTGGTCTCTCTCTTCTCTGTTACAATAGTTTTGAATAAAATCCTGTTGCTTAACTCCATCCAGTGCAATGTTTCTGCTTAGATACCTGTTTTAATTCATTACTTCCTACAACAAAATTGTGATCTAAGTATTACTGCTTCTCTGTTCTACAGGTAAGGGGTCATGACCTACCCCAGATCCCATCAAGTGTAACACTTGCGATTCAAATCCAGGTTGAGATTCAAATTCTACAGCACACTTCTTTCCCTACACAGATTAAGGAGATATGCTTCCATGGAAATATTTCACAGGTTAAATTTCTTAAATCTCACACTCAAGCCAACTCCTTCACTGTACTGATGGCCACTCCTCTTCATTTGCAAAATTCAAGGTGAATGAAATCAATATTAGCTATAAATCTTTGATGCTTCCATTAAAAAGACTCCAAAACAGTCCTGTGGTGGGTTTGGTTTGCTTTTGTTTTTGTATTTGGTTTTGTTTGGTAGACTTTGAGAAAAGAGCAGCGTATTAACATAATGCCTCTTCTCAGAGAACTTCTCTGTACCCAAAATGACACAGGGGTTAGCCTGCCAGCCAGGAGCTTGGAGATATTCTCTATCCACCCATAGATTTTTCAAAGCAACACAATACAGCATAAAGAAGATGACAGAATAGCTGGAAGCTTGTGTCATTATTTGTTTTATTAGTTTGATTTTATACTACTATCTTATTTCTGGAGCAGTGGAGAGCCCTGCATGAAACAGCTGCACTAAGTGAAATTCAATCAGATTGCAAGTTATCTGAAATTCTCAGTCCTCCTGTATCCCAGTTTTGTAATTCCAGGAAGACACACATTTTCCTAGAGGAAAATGAATCATCTAATTTTGAGGATAATTTCTCCCACGATAGCAAGGCATAAGAGCAAACCCCACATTGCATGGGAAGCCCTGATTAGCTACCTAGTGGCTGATAAATGACCCTCCAATCTTCGTCCACAAATACTGAGGCACATCTAAGGTAAGAGAGGGAACATTGTTCAGTCCAACTACTTGGATGAGTCTGAGAGTAGAGGTGATATAATGACCATACCTGGAATTTTAAAATTACATTTCTTCGCTACCAAAAGTTTAACCAAAAATATTATTTCTGAATCACTGAAGGCACATGGAAGGTGGAACTATCAAATCTCTTAACAATTGTGGATAATGTGGGTCCCTCTTTATAGAATGTCTTCTCGGCTTTGGACGGGGAATTTATCAACCACACAGGTGTGATGCTTGTGAACATCATTCCTGGGTAAGCCTAATGTGATAAGCGCTCTCTGCAATTATGTCTCTAAAACCTAATTAACGCTGAAGGTGTCCACATTGCTTCCTCACTTACAATGGCAAAGGTGCAGGCACATTAGATGAAGTGGAGATTCCTGGAGCCCTGGGTAAGTCAGGAGTTCCCAACAGCAAAAACAAAACACAGGGGTGATGTGTCCAAAAACAGGATGCATTTCTAATGATCATTCTAGCCCTCAGGTAGCAAGAAGTGTATCACAAATGGATTTCAAATGAGCTGGCAGTTTCTAATACTGTATGAAAAGTAATAATTTTGAGAGATACTGCTCAGTCACTCAGTCGTGTCCAACTCTTTGTGACTCCATGGACTGTAGCCCGCCAGGGTCCTCTATCCATGGGATTCTCCAGGCAAGAATATTGGAGTTGGTTGCCATTTCCTTCTCCTAAGAGATACTATGCATAAGGAAATACTTACAGTAAGTCCCCAATCATATGAACCTTCAAGTTGTGAACTGTCAGAAATGCAAACGAGCGTTCACATGTCCAACCACATAAGTTAGTCTGATGTCTGGCACACACCGTCATATGCACACATCCTCCACGTGCGCTTGTGCTTTTGTGTACTTATCGTACAGCACTGTATAAAGTACCGTAGGACAGTATCTTTATTTCAAGCCCAGGATGTCCAGGAATAAACATAAAAGCAGCAGTGATGTAGATGGTACTACTGTACTTTTCAAGGTCCTGTAATGTATGATTGAAACTGTTTTATCTATTTTTGTTTGTTTTATGTATTATTTTTGTGAAAAGTATTATAAATCTATTACAGTATAGTGCCATTTGGCTGACTGTGTTAGTCGGGCAGCTAGGCTAACTTTGTTGAACTTACAAACTGGACTTATAAACATGTTCTCAGAACAGAACTCATTTGCATGTAGGGGACTTACTATATTTCTATTGTTTCATACATACCTGCACAAAACGTCCTTGTTTGAGCTCTTGCCCATTTTTATGCTTGATAGCCCTCTGCTCAGCTCACGGCTCTGGTAGCTTAGGCTGCTCTTAGAATATCCTACCTGAGGTTCACACCAGCTGCCATGTATGGATGTAAGAGTTGGACTATAAAGAAAGCTGAGCACCGAAGAATTGGTGCTTTTGAACTGCAGTGTTGGAGAAGACTCTTGAGAGTCCCTTGGACTGCAAGGAGATCCAATCAATCAGTCCATCCTAAAGGAAATCAGTCCTGAATACTCATTGGAAGGACTGATGTTGAAGCTGAAACTCCAAATACTTTAGCCACCTGATACAAAGAGCTGACTCATTTGAAAAGACCCTGATGCTGGGAAAGATTGAAGGTGGGAGGAGAAGGGGATGACAGAGGATGAGGTGGTTGGATGGCACCACCACCAACTCAATGGACATGAATTTGAGTAAACTCCAGGAGTTGGTGATGGACAGGGAGGCCTGGCATGCTGTAGTCCATGGGGTCACAAAGAGTCGGACACAAACTGAACTGCCCTTAATACCGTATTCTACAAGGCTACCAGCCAGCAACATCTTTAAAAATGTAAATCCCACACACACACAAAAATAGAATTGCCATGTGATCCAGCAACCCCACTATTGGGCATATAGCCAGACAAAACTATAATTCAAAAGGATACATGCACCTCAATGTTCATAGCAGCACTATTCCAAACAGCTAAGACTCGTATGAAAGCAAGCTAAATGTCCAACAGCTGAATGGATAAAGAAGAAGTGGTACATATATACAATGGAATATTACCTGGTCATAAAAATGAATGAAATTATGCCATTTCAGCAATGAGGATGCAATTAGAGATTAGCATACTAAATGAAGTAAGTCAGACAAATATCATATGATACCACTGATACGTGGAATTGAAAATGGGCTTCCCTGGTGGCTCAGATGGTAAAGAATCCGCCTGCAATGCAAAAGACCCAGGTTCGCCTATGTATGAAACAGAAACAGAATCAGGGACATGGAGAACAGACTTGTGATTGCCAAGGGGGATGGGCATGCAGGGATAGAGCAGGAGGTTGGGACTGGCAGATGTAAGCTTTTATGCACAGAATGGATAAACAACAAGGTCCTACTGTATAGCAGAGGGAACTCTATTCAATATCATATGATAAACTATAGTGAAAGTGAAAGTCACTCTGTCATGTCCGACTCTTTGTGACCACATGGACAATACAGTCCCTGGAATTCTCCAGGCCAGAAAACTGGAGTGAATAGCCATTCCCTTCTCCAGAAGATCTTCCCAACCAAGGGACTGAACCCAGGTCTCTTGCATTGCAGGCAGATTCTTTACCAGCTGAGCTACCAGGGAACCCCCAGTAAACCATAACGGAAAAGCACATGAAAAATTATGTATGCATATGTATAACTGAGTCATTTTGCTGAACAGCAGAAATTAACAAAAACATTATAAATCAACTATACTTCAATTAAAAAGAAATTAAAAAAAACTAATCTGATGGCCTCCTGCATTTCACATGATTTCCAATAAAGCTGTCAAGACCATCAGGAAACTCTGCACCCCATTGTGTCCTGACTCAAGTGAGTTTCTACTGGAGGAGGCTGATTATAGCCACAGACCCCAAGACCCTTTCCCCTCCTGCACCTGCTCTGTCTGGACTCCAGTGATACAGAGCCCTACACACCCACCTGAGGAGCTACCGTCAGAACATCTGGAGCAGAATCGGGGGCGGAGGTGGGCAGCAAGACAGGCTGATTCATTACACTGCCCTTATCTTTCAGATAAGTTCGAGCAGCTCAGAATATGCTTTTCCTTGTACAATGGCAAGTCCTGCAACAGTGCCTTTTAAGAGCCCATTATTCTATTTTCAGATTTTAACTGTGCAAATGTCTCATTGCAGCTCATTTTGTAGCTTACTGAGCTGTGTTATATCATGAAAATTCTCCAAGTACAAACTGAACGTGTCTCAGCGAACATGATTACAGCTACATCCCATCTTAAACCAAGCAGAAAATCCAGTGGTTCAGAGGTGTGGGGATGGCAGTGTTGCAACAGACAGAGGAGATGGTGGCGAGAGGGCTATCGGCTCTATGGGTAAAGAGTAATTGGGTAGCTCTGAATTGAAGTGGTTTCTGCTGTGAGAAAGAGAGAGAGACAGGTGAAATTTCATCACACTCTTTGAACAGTTACAACAGCAAACACATTAGTTCACCTTTTTTAACTACAGAAAATACTCCCAAGTTTCACTTTCTATGATTGTAAAAACAAACTCATCAGATCCCATGTAAGAGAGGGCAAAAAGCCCTCTTAACAACACAGCAAGTGTTGTTACAGATGCTGGCCCTAGACACAGGGGCTGGTTCATGTCCAGTGAGAAAGAATAGCCCCAGGACAAAGTACAGTAAACCACTGACTATAGCCAGAGTCGCTGCTTTACAGACGCCTGGACCAACCAGGTCAACCTTCTCACTCCATCCTCTCACTGTTTGCACTCTGACCCCTGTGTCCAGCTCATCCTGTGTTCTTTAACCATCCAAACTCAAGCCAAGCTTCCAGCCCCCAGCTCACAATCCAGGTTCTCTCTAAGATGGATTTGTACCCAACTGGTTCTATGGTTTGTGATCAGTTACCTTGTTGAGCTTCATTTTCTTCAACAACCGGAAAATGTGGAATTTGGACAAGAACTGTGTCTTTCACACCTCAGATATTCAGGCAGGCCCATTGTGATTTTTTTTTCCAGAATGTATATACCACCAATATTGTAATAAGAGTAAATATTACCCTTTAAATCAACTCACTTTAGAAAAAAAATCAATTTATTTTGAAGTGAAAGTGAAGTTGCTCAGTCGTGTCTGACTCTGCGACCCATGGACTGTAGCCCACCAAGCTCCTCCGTCCATGGGATTCTCCAGGCAAGAATACTGGAGTGGGGTGCCATTTCCTTCTCTCTCATATTATTACTGCATATGGAACCCCACTGGCACTCTAGAAGAAGTCTTAGCTTGGTGGAAGCTTATCTTTGATGTCTATCCTTGCTGCAATCAGAAATTTTCAAGAGTTAGAGACATGCTAAACGCCTTCTGATCACAATTGAGCAATTCTCCTTGACATCACCAAAAGGACTCACAAATAGTTTGAAAAGGGATGACTCACTCAACTTGGGCTCAAATATTATACGTCCTGAATCACTGAACCACCTCAGATCTTTTCACACACCCTGATGAAGGGGTTGGCAAACTGCAACCCCTGCATTCAATCGTGCCCACACTGTCTGCTCTTGTAAAGAGTTTTATTGGAAGACAGCCCAGTAGAGTCATTTATGTATTTTCTGTGGCTGCTTCCGCTACACAATGGCAGACTTGAGTAGTCACAATAGAAACTGTATGACCCACAAAGCCAAAAATATTGACTATTTGGCTTTTTACCAAATGTTTGTTCACACCTGCACTGATGGATAGATGCAATCTGTAGAACATTGCTGTATATACAAAGCTCCTTGCCTGTGTATATTAAGCTCCTTCCCTTTGCTCCTCGAACCCATTTCTGATGCAACCTCTTTACTGCCTTAATTGTTTGTTTGTGCATCTTCTGGCTTTAACAGACTGTCAGGTCCCCAAGGGCAAGAAGGGCACAAAAAGAGCATTGCCACGGGAATCAAGAGAGGGCGAAAGTGTGAACAAGGGCAAGTGATCACCCTCAGGAGCGAAGGTCTGATTCCTATTACGAAAGGAAGAACTAGAATAACTACTTTGACAATTAAAAATAATTTAGGCCCAGGAAAAACATCTAATTCAAAAAGATACATGCACCCCAATGTTCATTGCACCACTATTCACAATAGCCAAGACTTGGAAGCCGCATGTCACATGAATGGATAAAGAAGACATGGTAAAAGAATGAAATAATGTCATCCAGCAACCTGGTTGGACCTAGAGATTATCATACTAAGTGAAGGAAAGTCAGAAGAGAAAGACAAGTACCGTATGATATCACTTATAGGCGGAATCTTTAAAAATGATATAAACGAACTTATTTATCAAACAGAAATAGACTCATAGACACAGAAAACAAACTTATGGTTTACGAAGGGGAAAGGAGGAGAAGGATAAATTAGGAGTCTGGGATTAACATATACACACTACGGTTTATGAACTAGATAACCAACAAGGACCTACGGTGTAGTACAGGAAACTATATTCAATATCTTATAATAGTCTATAATAGAAAAGAATCTGAAAGAGAAAATTAAATATATATAAATACATATCTGAATCACTTTACTGTACACCTGAAATTAACACAACATTGTAAGTTAACTATAATTTGAAGATGGTTAAAAAATAATAATATAGGTAAGCCACCAAGCACATCCTATCACACTCAATGAGTATTTTTAAACTAAATGAACAAATCTATAAATCAATGTATTTGTAACACACTGATTTTTCCTTCATTCCAAGTTTAAAGCCCTTAGATCTGGTTTGTAATTAGAACTGTTTGCAATTCTATCCAATCAATGTTAGCATAGTCCTCCAGGGCTGCAATTTCCAATAAGGTAGACACTAGTCAAAGAGAAGCAGGGCTCTTCTGAATTGAGCTGTGCTGTGAGTGTAAAAGCCACACTGGATTTCAAAACCAAGCACAAAAAAGAAGAATGTGTCATGAATATTTGTATATTGATTATATGCTGAAATGAATATGATTTGAGTTTCTTGGATTCAATAACCTGTCTCACTAAAATTCATTTATTCTGTTTGTTTTTGTTTTCAGCGTGGCTACTAGAATTTTTTCTATTATTTATTTTGTTGCAGTATATCTGATTTACAATGTTCTGTTAGTTTCAGGTGCCCAGCAAAGTGATTCAGTTATACATATACATGTATCAGTTCTTTTTCAGATTCTTCTCTCGTATGCTATTACAGAACACTGAGTAGAGTTCTCTCTGCTGCACAGGAGGAAATTTTAAATTCTGCACATGACACACACTTGTGGCTCACACTGTGTTTCTCACAGGCAACACTGCTGCAGAGCTGACAAAGTTCATCTCTCCATCATTGTCCACAACTACCATTGGGAAGGAATGACCTTGCCTATTTTGCAGAATCAGATGCTGAGCATCCAAGAAGGTAAGTATTCTATCTGAGGAGGCCTTGCTCATAATTGTTGGTGCCTGGACTCCCACTTGTGACCTTTCCACCACATAGCTGAGCCTCTCTCAGTCATTTAGGTCAGCACTTCGTAGCACTTTTTTGCAGCATCTCTTCATATCCACATAAGGGAGGGACAAGGGCTTTCATATCAGGGAATATTTCAGGAAGACAACAGATGTCACTGTCCTAGAGTCAACATCCATGCTGCCACCACCCAGTTTGAGAGAAACACTCTTTTCAGATCCCACTGGACTCTCCTTCCCTCAAGGCAACTACTATCATAAACTTGCATTTAAGACAGCAAAAAAGACACAGATGTGTATAGCGGACTTTTGGACTCAGAGGGAGAGGGAGAGGGTGGGATGATTTGGGAGAATGGCATTGAAACATGTATACTATCATGTAAGAATCGAATCACCAGTCTATGTCCGATGCAGGATACAGCATGCTTGGGGCTGGTGCATGGGGATGACCCAGAGGGATGTTGTGGGGAGGGAGGTGGGAGGGGGGTTCATGTTTGGGATTGTATGTACACCCGTGGTGGATTCATGCCAATGTATGGCAAAACCAATACAGTATTTTAAAGTAAAATAAAAATAAAAATTAAAAAAAATTTTTTTAATAAAATAAAATAAACTTGCATTTACCACCACAACTTGTGTTTGTCATTCCTAGATGTGATTTTATATGTATGCTTGTAAATAAATTTATATAAATATGCATATACACGCATACATATGTATACATGCATATAAGCACACAGATACACACACACACACGACACGTAAGGACAGGGAAGCCTGGCGTGCTGAAGTCCATGGGGTCGTAAAGAGTAGGACATGACTGAGCAACTGAACAACAACATGTGATATAAAATGTATGCATATGTTTTTAATATATATACACACACAAGCCAGAGTACTGCTTTGCATGTCTTTTAAATTGCTACAGGGTCATATCATAACTTTTCTACAACTTACTTTATTTCCTGTTTGCTTGTATTTTGAGAGGAATTAGTCCATTTTGATGCGTAAGCTCTATTTTATTTTAACTCACATACATTGCATGACTGTACGCATAAGTCGCAAGGTTTGTATTTAATTCTTTCCTGGGTGGACGTTAGAGAGTTTCTAATCTTTCTCTAGGGTTTCCCAGATGTCTCAGAGGTAAAGAATCCACCTGCCAATGCAGGAGATGCAGGAGACACAGATCCCTGGGTTAGGAAGATCCCTTTGAGGAAATGGCAACCCACTCCAGTATTCTTGCAGGGAAAATCCCATGGACAAAGGAGCCTGGCAGGCTACAACCCATGGGGTCACAAAGAATCAGACGTGACTGAGCATGCACACACACAATCTTTATTGCAGTGAGTGGACATCTTTGTAGCTGCCTCTGGATCCAGATGCCAAGAATTTCACAAGTGGCTGTCTAGCAGAACTGCTGGCCGCAGAGGAAGACCTTCTGCTCGGCTTTATTGCCAAATTGCTCCCTTGAGGAGACACACCAATTTACACACCTGTCCCCAGTGAACCCCAGTGAACCAGCATGCCCATTATCCCACTTCTTGTCAGAATTCTCTCTCCGCCAATATGATAAATGTGAAACGACACTGTGCATTTTCTGTTTCCCTGATTCCTGAAGACAGAGCATCTTGGGGGCTGGTGACATTTTTTTTCCTCTGAGAATTGCTTACTCATGTCGTTTGCTAGATTCTTCTATCGTGTTGTTTAGTTTTTCCTTGATGATTTGCATAAGATCTTTAATTATTTGAATCTTTAGTTATTTTTACTGTTTCAGACTGAGTCTGCTTTATGATTCTCCTGTCATAGACTTTGCACACAGTGTACCAAGCACATGGCCTATGCTTTTAAAAATGAGAATTAACGATGAATTGGTTTCTCCCTTAAGGATGCATCTATTTATGTTCAATTATGATACAAGTCAATTTTATTTGCAACAAATCCTCAACGCCCTGTCTAAACAACTGCATTTTATTAGCAGATAATTTGATTTCAATGAATAATGCATCACATAAATGGGAAATTCCATTCTAAAATTTTCATATGATACACATTTTCACTCCAACAAGATTTATTAGAAGAGGGTTTTACCTTTATAAATTCATATGTATAATCGGTAAATGAAAACCCCAGGATGAATGAACAACAGAATGCAAAGCAAAATGGACAAGTCTCCCAAATCTAATGGGAAACACATTTCATATGGACTCACTGAGGATGACAGGAAGGAAGCTATAAACACCTACTGTGGGCGAGCATAACTCTGTGTGTCTCTTAAATGAAATGAACATGAGTCCATCTTTCATTTAATCCCCACAAGAATTCCGGAAGGTAGTGTGGGGTAATTTGGGGTTGGCTGCCCCCGAATGTGCTTCCACGGCACATTTTGAATGAAAATTACTTAAGAAATGGCCAAGGCAAGAGAGACACTCTAACCCTCCATTGTCATCTCCCTGAAGCAAGAAGTGAGTGAAGTGAAGCCGCTCAGTCGTGTCTGACTCTTTGGAGCCTACCAGGCTCCTCCCTCCACGGGATTCTCCAGGTAAGAGTCTTGGAGTGGGTTGCCATTTTCCTTCTCCAGGGGATCTTCCCAATCCAGGGATCGAACCCAGGTCTCCCACATTCCAGGCAGATGCTTTAACCTCTGAGCCACCAGGGAAGCAAGAAGTAAATTGCCCCAAATGAGGAGGAGATTTGTGTCTGTATGTAGAAGGACACCTTATCACCAGAGATGGAGAATTCAAGTCAAGAAATCTACATAGAGAAACCTTGTTCCTGCTTTCATTGACAACTCCAGCACCAGCTCTGTTTGGATTCTTCATTAATTGAGCACCAAAACCTAAGTTTGTTTGTCCTGTCAACTCTTTACCAACTTAATGGTTTCTTTGCCTAAAACCTGTGAAAGCTGCCTGCTTTGGCCAATTCTAAAGTCCCATCTCTATAAGACTGAAACTGAGCAGGCTCCTGGGCACAAAAGCCTTTCTGTGTTCCCCACTTCTCGATTACAAGAAATAGGCTTTATTCAGCCTCCATAACCATCCTTGAGTTCCAAAGGACTGGTTCAAACAGATGCTAATCAGGGGAGGGAGGTGATGCGGAGACAAGAGAGGAGAACCCAATAAACAATAGTGCAGTCTCAGGGCAGAGTCCTGGTCCCCCCTCAAAGGATGCACACAACATCTTTGAGCTGTTTTGTACATACTGAAACCCTCACCAGGTGGGAGAAGTTACCTGTCTGCTGCCCATAAGCATGTAGACCTCAGACCAGATGGACCAGAAGGTTGATTATGCTGACGCCCACTTAGCTTATCAACAACCAAGTGGAAGAATGTCCATGAGTTGAACACACCTTCTTTGAACCATGATGGTAAAACTCACTACCCTCTTCTGGTGGGGACACACAGTTTTGAGGGCATTATCCCCCTATGGCCCCCTTTGCCTGACAAAAAGGCTATCCTTTTCTACTTCACCCAAAACTCTGTCTCCAAGGTTTAATTTGGTGTCAGGGTACAGAGGCCACACTTGGCTTCAAGACCTCCATGTGCATGATTCAAATATGTTTATTTTTCTCCCATTCATGTGTCTTGCATCAATTTTATTATCAGTCCAGCCACAAGCACTCAAGAGGAGTAGAGGCGGAAATTTCCCCCTCCCTCAAGATAAATATTGTTTTTCCATGTTTTCAAATGAAGAAACTAAATACTCAGAGAAGAAACTTTCCTAAAGTCACATCCTAAGTGAAACAGTTAGGACCCATAGCTTTTATTTCTTATTCAATAAGATCTTTCTTCCAGAAACTGAGTTCTGACAAGTCAGATAAATGGGGAATCATCACTAACCTGGCTGCCAAATGCTTTCTCTTGTGATCCATCCCCAGATGTTGAAGGTGGTAGTGGGTAAGCTTGGAGTTGCACTGTCAGCTATTTAGGCTATGGAATACCCTATGTCCCTCCGCCCCTGCTTCCCTGCAAAGTCATCAATTAGCTAAATACAACCTAAGCATAAAAAAGCACTTGAAAACGTAAGACAGGGCATAGGATGAGACAGAAACCTTTTTTATCATTTCATAGTGAATTTGTTACCACCCATCACTCTACAGTCTTTGTGAAAGAATTATGATGAATAGAACTGTCTTTCTCTAATCTCCAGAGAAAGCTTACCTCTAGAAAATGTGGTTTCAGATATACAGTAAGACATAGGTACCTGGCACTCAGCTGAAGAAATAAATGTTACAAATGCAAGTGAAGTCTCCAGGGAACTCTTCCTCCTACTGCTCTACTGTTTCTTTACCCTCACCCCCCACTTCCCCCTGCCCACAGCCAGGTGCCATCTCTCACCCTGTACTTGGGGTTGCCACTCATATGTATATAATTATGCTTTCAATACACACGTGAATCTTCAGGTAGGTTTATATATAACTATTTTACAAGTTAACAGAAAGTACACCATATTGTCCATGCCTACCTAGAATTTTACCTTTTCCCCTCACTATTGTGTGTGATAGTGTATTAATAACAGGGAAGAAGAAAATCTTACTCTACATTGGATCGTTTCTTTTATTTTAACCTTTACTTTCCACTGCTTCTGTTACTATGGTCACGAAAAGGATGCTGTCTATAGCTATAAGCATACATAATGGCCTGTCTCCTGGAAAACTGCCCCTTGCCTGAATGTTAAAGTGCCTTTATTCAGCTCATAGGGAGACACTGCGACCGCATCCACCTGTAAATGGCTGCAGAACAAAAAGAAATGAACAGATCCCCTCCCCAATGTTGGCCAAACCAGGAGATATTTTACAAGACTTATGGCCCTTTTACTTTACTTCCTCACTTCCTCCCCCATCTGTTTAATAAAAGAAACTAGCATCCAGACCCCCACAGGGTGGTATTCTGGGACTCTAGTCCACTATCTTCTCAGATGCCCAGCTTCTGAAACAAGTCACTGTTCCTTGCCTCAACACCTCATTTCCAGATTATTGGTCTGTCGTGTGGACAGCAGACTGAGCTTGGACTCAGTAACAATGTTGACTCCACTGTGTGCACTTATTTTCTCTGCTGTGGAATGCATATTGAATAAGCATTTGAAATGTATGCGTTACTTTTTTATGCATTACTTTTTGACAAATGTACATTTGCTTCTCATGTTTTTCTATTAAAAGCAATGCTGTTTCAAACAGTCTTGTATTAATCCTAGTTTAGATGACCAAGAGCTTCCTCTGGAACAGATCATTAAAGAACAGAAAAGAACTACCGGGTCATTTAGATCGTGTATCTTCAAATTAACTCTATGAGGCCAAATCACTTTTCAAAATAGTTCTAATATTTGACCCTCTCATTGGCAGGACCTTGGAATTCTCATTGTTTCATTTTATTTCCAACAGTTGGTCTTGTCACACTTTTTCATTTTGTCAATCTGACAGGTGTGAAACTGTACTCTGATGTGGTTTTAATTTTCCATTTCCATGATTTTATTTCACTTTATTTCTTTGTGAAATTGAGCATCTTTCCTATGGTCATTGATGGGACGATGCAGGTTTCCTCTCTTAGTGTTGTAGCCGTGTGTTCCAGGAAACACACTCACTCAGAAGGACAATGCAGATAGCGGAGTGCAGTTTATTACACCGGCGGGCCCAGGGCAGAGTCTCCTCTCAGCCAAGGGCCCCGACCAGCATTTGTGAAAATCTTTTATACCCCATGTGTACATGTCTGAACCCACCACTCCAAATTCCTTGAGACTTACATAAACCAAGGAAAACACAATCCCAGTAACCCCATCATTCACATGCTGTGCTCATGTGCTCAAACAGTCAAACAATTAGCCAATAATCAACAAACCCGAGGTTACACTCCGATAGATACAGAAAAATTTATGGCCTGTCTGGAGGAAGGGGTGATAGTGTATGTTTTCTCTTAGGCGATGAGTAACCTAGATACGATCTTCAAGGTTCCCCTGTCTGGAGGGGGTCTTATCCTTCTGTTGTTGTTTTCATAGGCACTAAACACAGAGTTAAGAGTCCGTTGGAAAGGTGGCCAAGCATGATCAGCATGAACAGGCCTAACATGGAGTCCAGGCCCTATGAATTCCTTCTTCATTAGGAATCACATGTTCACGTGTTATGGTTTAGTCACTAAGTCGTGCCCAACTCTTAAGACCCTATTCTTAAGGAATATAGGAATACAGGAATATAGCCGGCCAGGCTCCTCTGTCCATGGAATTCTCCAGGCAGGAATGCTGGAGTGGGTTGCCATTTCTTCTCCAGGCGATCTTTCCAGCTCAGGGATAGAACCCAGGTCTCCTGCGTCACAGGCAGATTCTTTACCAACTGAGCTACAATGGAAGTCCCTCTCGTTCATATACTTTTTCCATTTTATTTTGAGTATTCTCCATAATAGAGCAGCTGCTAATGACTTTTACACCTTGAACACTTAATAAGTTACTACTATGTTTGAGCTTGAATATTGGCTGACTCATAGGTAAACAGGGAAATCAGAAGTAAGTATATATAAAGCCCCAGGGCACCCAAAATTCACTTTGTTTGCTTCACTATCTTCAACCCAGCATCCCTACATATGTATCAGCCTCTGCTCATGGTGTTCCTTATCTATTCCTTAACCTCAGGCAATGAAAGAGTTTTTGCCTGGTCAACCTATTCCTTTCTAGATATGCTGGTATACTTCTGATCATTTTGGGTTTTGTGGCGATTTTAAGATTTTTTTTTAAAGGAAGCTTTACACTGCTAAAGATAACAGAAAACCAGTATCAGTGGCCGCCAACAGAAGGTGTCTTCAGAAATAAACACGATGGAAAGAAAAAGCTGTTATGAGAAACCAGCCTTGATGGCATTCCTTGGCTGTTCTTATGTTTGTTTTGCTTTTTGTCTTTTAATTTTTATGTTATATTGGAATATAGCTCATTGACAATGTTGTGTTAGTTTCAGGTGTACAGCAAAGTAATTCAGTTACACACGTATCTACCCGCCTTCTTGCCTGGAGAATCCCATGGATAGAGGAGCTGGCGGGCTATATATAGTCCATGGGGTTGCACAGAGTTGGACATGACTGAAGTGACTTAGCACATTTTGTTTCAAATTCCTTTCCCACTTGGGTTATTACATACAGACTACTGAGCAAGTTCCCTGTGCTATACGGTAGGTTCTTCCTCGTTATCTCTTTTAAATACAGTAGTGTGGACATGTCAATCCCAAACTCCCATTCTATCCCTCCCCCACCCCCAACCCTGTAACCATAAATTCGTTCTTTAAGTTTGTGAGTCTGGCCCTGTTCCACAAACAAGTTCATCTGGATTTTTTTTTTTTTAGATTCCACATATAAGGGACATCATAGGATATTTGTCTCTCTCTGTCCAACCCACCCCATCCAGCACGGTAATCTCCAGTCACTGTATTCCTTTCTGGGTGTGCTGATATACTTGTGATCATTTTGAATACTTAACCCTCTCTCCCAGCTAGGAGAGTCATTGTGATGTGGAAAGCAAGGACTTAATCACTTTGATTCAAAGATAATTCCCTGAGTTATCAGAATTTATTCTCTTCCTTCATGACTGAGCCTCATTAATGCTATAAGGGAGGAGGACAGTCCATACCCGTGGTTCTCAATTTGTTTTCAATCTTGGTTCATTTAGACAAAACAAAAGATCCATTTCTTAGTCTGTTTCCTCACCATTTTCTATTCCCCAATGGGAGAAAGAGGTGCATTTAACCAGTACAAATAACCACAATTTTGGGAAACACACATACTTTATGTATTTAATGTAATAATATTACCTATATAACACATAAATATGTTTAATATAATATATACTGTGTGCTTAAGATAACATAATATACATTTCCCAAAATTGGACTTCTTTATTCATATATATTGCACTTAAATTTATATACATACTTTAAGCAAACAGTTATATTTAAACCACAGCATGTCTTTAAGTGTAGCTAATGGAAAGTTCCAAGTTGTTACAGAAATAGTTTCTCCAGCATCACAATGACTCTGAAGCTAGACAAACAACCTGTAATAAATTAAGTAGATAATGTTGAGGGTAAACTGAACAGTCATTCATAATTGAGAAGCAAGAGCAGCAATGACTGAGAACTGCAAACAAGCTAGGACATCCTCTCCCAGCTCTCCTCGGGCCACTCAAGCCCCCGGTGGGGACTCTGCAATATTACAGAGGTTGCGGGGCTGCAGTCTTCATAGGAGAATAACAAGGTCTTCAGCAAACTGCAGTAAAATATTGATTTTAGTTTCTGAATTCCAAACTTCTGTAATTTTGATAACTCAGTCGATTCCTTGGAGTAAGCTTTAGTCCCATGTAAAAGTGGAAACTATGGCCTCACAAATCATTTAAAAAATCAAAGCAAGGATGTGTACCTTTAGATCAATCAGCTTGTAGGGGGGCTCTGATAATCTCTACCAAGTGCTTTGAAATCCAGTTTAGACATCACCAGGGTAACACATTCTTTGAATCAAGGTAGCTTATGGGAATTCTTTCTTGGTTCTCTCAATGGAGAAGAATATCATTTATTTTCAAATAAAGTTCAGTAGGAGATTATAGGGCCACCTTTACTTAAGAACTTTGGTTGTAGAACACTCATTCATTCATTCACTTATTGATTCATTCAACAACAGACTGTTGTCAATTTGAGCACTGCTGGTAATCATTAAAATAGCCCCCAAAGATACTCATGTCCTACTCCCAGGATTCTGAGACAATGTTATACTAGTAGGCAAGGGGGATTAAGGTTGGACTTCTCTGGTGGTCCAGTGGTTAAGGATCTGCCTGCCACTGTAGGGATTTGATCCCTGGTCCAGGGAGATTCCACATGCTTTGGGGCAACTAAGCCCAGGTACCATAACTACTAAAGCCCGTGTGCTCAAGGGCCTATGGTCCACAACAAGAGAAGTCACCACAATGAGAAGCTACACACTGCAACTAGTGAGTAGCCCCCACTCCCAACTAGAGAAAGCCCATGCACAGCAAAGGAGATCAGCACAGCCAATATATAAATAAAAAGGGATTAAAGTTGCAAATGAAATTAGTTGTCAACCAGTTGATTTCATGTTGAGATGACCCTGGATTATCTGGGCAGCCTGATATAATTATAAGGGCCCTTTTTATGTAGAAGAGGGAGGCAGAAGGTCAGACAGAGATACAAAAATGCTATGATGCTGGGTTTCAAGATGAAAAAAGGGGTTAAAAGTCAAGGAGCACTGACGGCCTTTTAGGAGCAAAAAAACAAATTCTTCCCTAAAATCTCTCAAGAAAACATAATACATCCCTGCTCATACCTTGAAGTTAGGCCAATGACATCCATCAACTTCTGACGTACAGAACTTAAAATATTATATTAGTTGTTTCAAGTCATCACATTCATAATCATTTGTTACAGCAGCTACATGAAACTAATACAAGCATCACTGTTTGCCAGGCATGAACTAAGAGCTGGGTGCAGAGTGATGAGCCAAATGGGTCTGTTCACCTGTCTCTGTCCACCATCCCACTATCAGTCGACAGTCCAAGGCAGTCATTAAGAAAATAAATCATAATATATATTTTTTTTGACTTTTTATTTTTTATTTTTTTAATTTTAAAATCTTTAATTCTTACATGCGTTCCCAAACATGAACCCCCCTCCCACCTCCCTCCCCACAACATCTCTCTGGGTCACCCAAATGCACCAGCCCCAAGCATGCTGCACCCTACGTCAGACATGGTCTGGCGATTCAATTCTTACATGATAGTATACACGTTAGAATTCCCATTCTCCCAAATCATCCCACCCTCTCCCTCTCCCTCTGAGTCCAAAAGTCCATTATACACATCTGTGTCTTTTTTCCTGTCTTGCATACAGGGTCGTCATTGCCATCTTCCTAAATTCCATACATATGTGTTAATATACTGTATTGGTGTTTTTCTTTCTGGCTTACTTCACTCTGTATAATTGGCTCCAGTTTCATCCATCTCATCAGAACTGATTCAAATGAGTTCTTTTTAACGGCTGAGTAATACTCCATTGTGTATATGTACCACAGCTTTCTTATCCATTCATCTGCTGATGGACATCCAGGTTGTTTCCATGTCCTGGCTATTATAAACAGTGCTGCGATGAACATTGGGGTACATGTGTCTCTTTCCATTCTGGTTTCCTCGGTGTGTATGCCCAGCAGTGGGATTGCTGGGTCATAAGGTAGTTCTATTTGCAATTTTTTAAGGAATCTCCACACTGTTCTCCATAGTGGCTGTACTAGTTTGCATTCCCACCAACAGTGTAGGAGGGTTCCCTTTTCTCCACACCCTCTCCAGCATTTATTGCTTGCAGATTTTTGGATCGCAGCCATTCTGACTGGTGTGAAGTGGTACCTCATTGTGGTTTTGATTTGCATTTCTCTAATAATGAGTGATATTGAGCATCTTTTCATGTGTTTGTTAGCCATCCGTATGTCTTCTTTGGAGAAATGTCTATTTAGTTCTTTGGCCCATTTTTTGATTGGGTCGTTTATTTTTCGGGAGTTGAGCTGCATAAGTTGCTTGTATATTTTTGAGATTAGTTGTTTGTCAGTTGCTTCATTTGCTATTATTTTCTCCCATTCAGAAGGTTGTCTTTTCACCTTGCTTATATTTTCCTTTGTTGTGCAGAAGCTTTTAATTTTAATTAGATCCCATTTGTTTATTTTTGCTTTTATTTCCAGAAGTCTGGGAGGTGGATCATAGAGGATCCTGCTGTGATTTATGTCTGAGAGTGTTTTGCCTATATTCTCCTCTAGGAGTTTTATAGTTTCTGATCTTACATTTAGATCTTTAATCCATTTTGAGTTTATTTTTGTGTGTGGTGTTAGAAAGTGATCTAGTTTCATTCTTTTACAAGTGGTTGACCAGTTTTCCCAGCACCACTTGTTAAAGAGATTGTCTTTACTCCATTGTATATTCTTGCCTCCTTTGTCAAAGATAAGGTGTCCATATGTGTGTGGATTTATTTCTGGGCTTTCTATTTTGTTCCATTGATCTATATGTCTGTCTTTGTGCCAGTACCATACTGTCTTGATGACTGTGGCTTTGTAGTAGAGCCTGAAGTCAGGCAAGTTGATTCCTCCCATTCCATTCTTCTTTCTCAAGATTGCTTTGGCTATTTACAAATTCAATGCAATCCCTGTCAAGCTACCAGCCACATTTTTCACAGAACTAGAACAAATAATTTCAAGATTTGTATGGAAATACAAAAAACCTCGAATAGCCAAAGCAATCTTGAGAAAGAAGAATGGAACGGGAGGAATCAACTTGCCTGACTTCATAATATATATTTTAAATTGCCTTAAATCTTTGAAAGAAGTCAACCTGATGTTAAAGAATAAAGTAAGTTGACACATTATAAGTCAGAAGGTCAAGGAAGCTCCCCTGGACATGGTGAAAGCAACCATGTGAAGCCTGAAGGTCATGATGTTTGGGGACACAAAAGGAGAAATGGCCAGAATGGAGTTGGAGAGGGAGGCAGGGCCCAGAACATGCTAGGCCTGCTTGGTTTGGTTTCAGTCTAAATGCAATGAAGCCACTGGAGAACTTAGCCTGATCGCCAGCTTGCAACTGAATGTGGGATCCAGCTGCTTACCACTCAAAAGCCTTGCTTTATTCTGGAGTCTGGTGATGGGGGTGGGGTGGGACTCCTGTCCAAAGGCCAACTCCCTCCCTCTACCCCTACTGGACAATCAGTGGGCAAAGAGCTTTTATGGATGGAGGGAGGGGGCTCCATATAGAAATGGCAGTAACTGATAGTCATCTTAAAATTGGTCACACAGTGGGCTGACCAGCATCTTGACTGTTTTTAGGTACAGTTAATCTTCACTTTCAGGGTCGGTTTGTTTCCATTTCTTGAGACCAATTCTTAGATTTGTGGCAGCTTACTTATGTCACGGCTACAGTCTGGTCATCATGGAGTTAAATTCTCTCACCTGCTGGGACTTTCAGTATCTACAAGACAGTTCCCAGGATATCACTCAGAATACTGCCTATTGCCCTTGAGAAGGAACTAAAGGTCCTTGACTTTGTTTACTGGCTAAATTACTATTATTTAGTTTTATTGGGCTAGTTTCCTTTGTTTCCACATTTTCTCACTTTTCTGATTAAGCTTATTCTTTGGTTAAAGTTTTCCCACAGACAAAAGGCAGGTGGAAGACATGGACTGGGGGACAGGGGGGAAAGAATAGAAGGTCCGGCTCCGTTTCAAGCTTCTGGTGCAAAACAGGCAAACAAGTGCATCGTGAAAGATAGTTCTCCTTGGAAGAAGCCTCAAGTTATCTTGCAGTTTGTTCTATTTTGCTACTTTTACTTTAAAACTAACTGATCAAGGGAGAAAACTGAGAGTAGGTAATCTTGGATAAGACTAATCCATATCAGAAAAAGCCAGCAGTCACTTCGGGACTGGAACTGAGCCACCCACTAGGATAAACGTTGCCTCCAACTGCAACCAGCTGTGTTTCTCCATATTTGTCTCCAGATCAGGGTTTCTCAGCTCTTATTTTTTCATTATTGCTCCCTAGGGAGACCTTTTTAAAATAAGCTTTGCAAAATTTTAGAACCATTTTAGAAAAATGGCTAAGAGAGTACAGAATGTTCTCATCTATCCCAAATCCAGTTTCTCCTATTTTATAGCATCTTCTATTCCTACAGTACATTTGTTACAAATAATGAACCAATACTGATACATGAGTAACTAAATTCAAGAAGGTATTCAATTTTCCTTAGTTTTTAAACTAATGTTTCCACCCCCCCCCCATTTCAGGATTCCATCTGGCATTATCACGTGATATTTACTCATCAAATCTCCTTGGGCTTTTCTTGGCTGTGACTGGTATTCAGATTTTCTCTCTTTCTGATGACCTTGACAATTTTCAGAAGTACTCACCAAGTATTTCGTAGAACGCTTCTTAAATGAAACTTAATGTTTTTCCCTCCTGATCAGACTGGGGTGAAGTATCTTTTGAGAAAGGCCGTACATGTAAACCGGCGTTTCTCTTATATCACATCAAAGGTACGTGCCCAGCTGTGGCCTTTGGGGCCTTTTTCCAGAGGCCTCCTGTGTCTCTGGCATGTTCCCATCTGTGTGTGTGTCTGTCAGTGCTTCTTTCCTTTCTGCCACCACAAGGTGCTCCAGGTCTGATACTATGTATAAAATAGAGAACTAATGAGAAACTGTATAGACAAGAACCTCTACTCAGTGCTCTGTGCTGACCTGAATAGGAAGGAAGACCGAAAGGGAGGGGATAGAACAATATGCGTATGTACAGCTGATTCATTTTGCTGTACAAAAACTAACCCAACATGGTAAAGCAACTATACTCCAATAAAAATTATTTTTAAAAATAATAATAAAAAAAAAGCAAATGCTCCAGGTCTAAGAAGCTCTGTCACACTTACATTTCCTAATCACTTTTTCCCACAAAACTTTAAGCCCACAGATGTCTTGTACATCTGTTAAGTACTATGAATATATCTGTATTTTCTACATAATAAGGGTAAGATTCTTTTTGTCCCCACCCTCCCACCAAAGTAACAACTATATGCCTTTGGAGGTCAATCCAACTGCACTGAAAATGCATGATCTATACCTACATTTACACTTTTAAAAAAGTTATCACAATAGAGGTGCCGGGTCACTATATATAGTTTCCAGCCTGCTCCTTGCAGAGGAGACAATTGGATAAACCCTTGACTCTTATCTAATTTAGAATTACTCCCCTTTTTTTAAGGGCTGCTCCAAGACTCAGGGTATTTGACATCTGACAGAGAGGGAAACATATGTATTTTCGAGAAATAAAAAGGGTAACACTGAAATGGAGGGAGAGATTCTAAAAACCAAAGAAAGAAACAAACCAAAGCCCCTCTGATCTCAAACACTTTGCTTCCATTTCCGTCTCCTCTAATTTCCTGTATTCTGCTCCTACTCTTCCTTCAGTGTTGGATGACTCTGAGTTTGCAAACTTCACATAAGGACACCGAGAGCTAACTTCACAAACCGTGAGCAGCAGTATTCATCACCCCAGCGTGGTCGCAAAGCCCTTCATTTGTTCCGTAATCTGGCTAAAGCGGCAAATGAGCTGCTGACAGCTGAACCGGAAAACAGTATCATCTTAAAACAGCCATTTCTGGGATGGGGCTGCATTTTGTCTCTCTTTGGAAAATGCAATATTATGAAAAGAATGAGAACACATAGAAGCAAGTGTGATGACTTTCTGCATGCTGAACTGTCTGGATACAGGCAAAAATGTAGCCACGGAGACACAATTTTAAGTCAACAAACTTCTCATTCGATTTCTCTAGCCTTCAGATGGGCTCCCATGAACCCAGGCTGTTCCAGTGCCAAGAGAGACCAGCTCCCCCTCCCCCAAGAGCTGGCTCTGATTGCTTAGGTAACAACAGGACAGAGCTGACCCCACCTTTCCATCATCAGTAGGGAAGTAAAGTCTCTAAGCAGCCCTTTAACCACCCCTTAAATATATTTTTGCAATTAAAATAAATTCTGAAGGTCATCATTTCAGAAGGCAGCCTCCCCTTGGAACAGCAAGGCCTTGAGGTCTATAAAACTGCACGTGTAAGTTAATGGCAATGAATGCAGTGGGCCATTTGCCTTTCTCTCATTTTCAAAGCACTTGGCAACTGGTCATGGGTGGTGGGGGTCTGCAAGAAAACAGCTGTGGTTAAAGGAAGGAAAACTTGAAACTGAGACGCTGAGGGTGAACATGAGTCAGTGCTAAGAGACAATTTCCTGAGCTTGCGGCTGAAAACGAGGCTTGGTACCTAGCATTTTCCTCAGCGTGTTCAACTATTCATTTATTTTTGGTTGTGCCGTGGGATTCTCTGGCCAGAGTTTAAAGCCACGCTCCCTACACTGGACGTGCAGCATCCTAACTATTGGACCGCCAGGGAAGTTCCCTGTGTTTGACTATTAATTCAGAACATCAAGAGGGCATCACCAGCTGGACTGGGCCCAGAGCTGGGTTGTAGGTGTGAACCAACCAACCAATTCAACCTGCCTTTCAGCAACTTGGGACAAAGGACCAACAAACTCAAGTGACACACATAAATAATGCAATTTCAGATAATGATACGTGCTCGAGAGAACTGCCATGGAAAGCATATTTCAGGAGGTGATATTTGAAATGAGACTTGTTCCTGGGAAAAGCACAAACTATGCAAAATGATAGGGAAGGAACAAGCTTTCTAGGCTAAGGGACTCACCAGAACCCAATAATGCCTGGTGATGACAATAACCACTAGTTTGAGCAATTTAGACAAACAGTTGCAAATAACTTAGATATTAACTCAGAAGGGTCTTAGAGGGTCTTCTTTCATCTCTCCCACAAACCTTCAACAAACCTCCTTCATCTAATGGGATTACTCAGCTATTCATGGTTTTCTCTCTTCCCTTAAATTTATTCTATGGTTTCAAGGTTCTCATCCTAGAAATGTCAGCTCCAAAAATCTGCATTTCAGGCTATCAGGGAAAATAGCAGCAAACATCACATGGTTGAACAAAAAATGGCTCCAAATTCTTTGCTACACCTTCCATTGGAAGGTGATGTCTGATTCCCTTGATCTGAAACCTGGACTGGCTTCTGTGAATTGCTTGATGGATAGGATGGCTTCTGAAGCTAGGTCCTAAAAAAGACTGAGGGACCTCCCTAGTAATCTATGACTAAGACTCTGAGTTCCCAAGGCAGGGGGCCTGGATATGATCCCTGGTCAGGGAAATAGATCCCATATCATGCAACTAAGGGTTCGAATGCCACAACTAAAGATCCCACATGCCGCAACAATGATCGAAGACCCTGTGTGCCACAACGAAGACCTCGTGGCTCAGATGGTAAAGAATCTGCCTGCAATGCAGGAGACATGGGTTCAATCCTTGGATCGGGAAGATCCCCTGGAGAATGGAATGGCTACCCACTCCTGCATTCTTGTCTGGGAAATCACATGGACAGAGGAGCCTGGTGAGCTACAGTCCATGGGGTTACAAAGAGTCGGATATGACAGAGAGACTAACACAAGACCCAGGTGCAGCCAAAGTAATTAATTAATTTTTTTAAAAGACTGAAACTTTGGCTTAGTTCCTTGAAACACACAACTTTGGAAGGCATCCTCTAGGTAAGCTGTGTGACTATTCTAAGCCCACCAAGCTGTGTGACGACTGGGGATGGAGGATGCAAGTTCATAGGTAAAGAGGTCAAAGGCACCACAGTTCAGGTATATGGGTTTAGGAGCTACCTTGACAGTGGGTGCTGCCCTATCAGCTATCCCACTGATACCATCTGGAGCTGAGCTGAGCCCTTCCTGAGCTTCTGACACAAAGACTGTCAACAAATGCCAACAAATTTAGTGCTGGTTTAAGTCACTAAGTCAGGGGTGGTTCCTTACAAAGTAATAGAGATTCAAAATACATGTGCTTTTTTCTTTTTTGGTCAAGAATTCAAACATTATCAGATTGATTGCTATACTGGGAAAGTGTTAATCACTCAGTTGTGTCCAACTCTTTGCAACCCCATGGACTGTAGCACACCAGGCTCCCCTGTCCATGGGATTTCCCAGGCAAGAATACTGGAGGGGGTTGCCATTCCCTTCTCCAGGGGATCTTCCCAACCCAGGGATCAAATCTGGGTCTCCTGCATTGCAGGCGGATTCTTTACCATCTGAGCCACCAGGGAAGATTCCCTCACAAAAGGAAACTTCCTAAAATGTTGGCTATGGGGACAGAAAAAAGGTCATTTTCTTATATTCCAGCTACTTAGAAATTTCCAAAAACTAATGTGTTTACTCATGCCCCTTGCTCTAATAAACTAAAAGGAGCAGTCAGCTTGAAAAGTTATTTTGTGAAGTGAGAAAACTTGATTTTCTCCTAATAATGGGCAAAATAACAGGTGAGTAAAAAAAAAAAAAAACAAAAAAAACAAAAAACCCTGTTGTTCTTCTCTGTTTTGTACAATTAACCTTAAGAACAAAGAATGCCTTTTTTGCAGATTATTATAAATAGCTTTAGCAATATTATATGACAGGGTGGAGTAGATTTTAAATATGACTATTTTCTTATGAAACGCAGTAGAGCTCTTTAAATGGACACCTTATCTTTGACAAAGGAGGCAAGAATATACAATGGAGTAAAGACAATCTCTTTAACAAGTGGTGCTGGGAAAACCGGTCAACCACTTGTAAAAGAATGAAACTAGATCACTTTCTAACACCACACACAAAAATAAACTCAAAATAGATAAAAGATCTAAACATAAGACCAGAAACTATAAAACTCCTAGAGGAGAACATAGGCAAAACACTCTCAGACATAAATCACAGCAGGATCCTCTATGATCCACCTCCCAGACTTCTGGAAATAAAAGCAAAAATAAACAAATGGGATCTAATTAAAATTAAAATCTTCTGCACAACAAAGGAAAATATAAGCAAGGTGAAAAAACAGCCTTCTGAATGGAAGAAAATAATAGCAAATGAAGCAACTGACAAACAACTAATCTCAAAAATATACAAGCAACTTATGCAGCTCAAGTTCAGAAAAATAAATGACCCAATCAAAAAATGGCCAAAGAACTAAACAGACATTTCTCCAAAGAAGACATACGGATGGCTAACAAACACATGAAAAGATGCTCAATATCACTCATTATTAGAGAAATGCAAATCAAAACCACAATGAGGTACCACTTCACACCAGTCAGAATGGCTGCGATCCAAAAATCTGCAAGCAATAAATGCTGGAGAGGGTGTGGAGAAAAGGGAACCCTCCTACACTGTTGGTGGGAATGCAAACTAGTACAGCCACTATGGAGAACAGTGTGGAGATTCCTTTAAAAACTGCAAATAGAACTACCTTATGACCCAGCAATCCCACTGCTGGGCATACACACCGAGGAAACCAGAATGGAAAGAGACACATGTACCCCAATGTTCATCGCAGCACTGTTTATAATAGCCAGGACATGGAAACAACCTAGATGTCCATCAGCAGATGAATGGATAAGAAAGCTGTGGTAGGTATACACAATGGAGTATCACTCAGCCATTAAAAAGAATACATTTGAATCAGTTCTAATGAGGTGGATGAAACTGGAGCTGATTATACAGAGTGAAGTAAGCCAGAAAGAAAAACACCAATACAGTATACTAACACATATATGTGGAATTTAGAAAGATGGTAATGATGACCCTGTATGCGAGACAGCAAAAGAGACACAGATGTGTAGAATGGACTTCTGGACTCTGAGGGAGAGGGACAGGGTGGGATGATTTGGGAGAATGGCATTGAAACATGTATACTATCATGTAAGAAACGAATCACCAGTCTATGTTTGATGCAGGATACAGGATGCTTGGGGCTGGTGCATGGGGATGATCCAGACAGATGATATGGAGTGGGAGGTGGGAGGGGGGTTCATGTTTGGGAACTCATGTACACCTGTGGTGGATTCATGTCAATGTATGGCAAAACCAATACAGTATTGTAAAGTAAAATAAAGTAAAAATAAAATAAAAAAAAATAGCTATTTCAAAGAATGGTTCAGTTGGATTTATTGAATGGTATTCTCTAAATCTTCAAAGTAGGTCTAATTTCCAGCTAATCAACAAAACGGTTCCTGTCCTTTTAAGTGAAGACCAAGGAATTTTCTTTGGAAAGGCCTGTGAATTAAGAACAAAGTGGATGGGATTACCAGGAGCATTAAGCAGATGACCCAGAAAGAATGTTATCTGAGTTGTCAGGAGAATTATCACTGGGACATGATTCAGAGTCTCCATCTCCATTCCCAGAAAAAGAGGAGTTATGCTTTACAGGAAGGATGAGAGTAACGGGTCGTGGAGGTGGATGGAGGCTAGTGGATGGGAAAAAATACATACCGTAAAAAAAAGAGATATGCCCCCAATTCCTGGAGGTGATACAGTAACATTATATGGATATATGAAGAAGTGACAAACAGATAAGAAAGGTGATTCATTCTGTCCCCAGATGCTCTGAGACCTCCTGGAGGTCTTGTGTCTAAGTTGTAAATACAGCTCCAGGGAAAGTTATATTCATGTTGCTTTCTTCTCACCTCTGAAATGGCCTCTCCTGCTTCTTCTGCTTGCATCTCCTATTCATAATTATCCAGACAGTGGTCTGGTTGAATTGGCTTGTGGCCATCCAATATGGAGAACCACAGTGGGTGGATGGTTATGACCAGTGCTGTATTGAATGCAATTTTGACATGACCTTGCTTAATGTTGGCTTCTGTGTTAATCCCAGCCTTTGATCCAATCAAGGGGGTAAGAATGAAAGATTCACGTGGCATAAAGTGCAGCCTGATGCTTTCATTAAAAAGAGAGCTGTCCAGGACTTCCCCAGTGGCACAGTGGATAAGAATCCACCGGCCAAGGCAAGGGACATGGGTGTGATCCCTGGTCCGGGAAGATCCTACATGACACAGAGCCACTAAGCCCATGCGCCGCAACTGCCGAAGCCCACGTGCTCTAGAGGCTATGCTCTGCAACAAGAGAAGCCACCGCAATGAGAAGCCAGAGCACCTCAGGGAAGGGCAGCCCCTGCTCACCGCAACTAGAGAACGCACACACGAAGTAACGGATAGCCAGCACAGCCCCAACCCCCCAAAAATAGATTAATTCATTTTAACAAATAAAAGGAGAGAAATCATAGAAAATATGTTTTAAAAAATGAGGGCTGTTCAGTACAGAGCAAGGAGCTCAAGCCTGGGGGGTACAAGACCTACTCACACGCTTTGTACCAAAATGTAGCACCGTGATACCCCTTGCATGTGGTGCTAAGGATGTGCCATGTACTGGCAGGAGATACACCAATGGATTTGTCAAATGAGTCTCCAAAACAGATAGTTCTACCTTAATTTCTCAGGTCGACACCCTCTTGACACAATTTGGCTAGAACATCACTATTGCCACCATTATGACTGAGGAAGCAGGGGTCTGGGGGACCAGAACCCACTGCCAACATCTCTCTGGACTAAGAATGACACCTGCCCCCATCAGTAAACAAGCCGCCAGCCACTGCAGCTGCCCCGCCCTCAAATGCACACCCTGTGCGGATTCAGGATGGAGAAAAACAGGATTTCGTCCCTAGACTTTTCTGGTGCATAATGAAATCGAAGGAATGATTTCAATGAGCCCTGACTCCTGCATCTTCCTATCCATAGAAAAGTGCTAAATTCTTTAACTCGCATTGTCTGGTTTTCCTTAATTAACTACTCTCTTGATATTCTGACTACCTGGATTTTGTTGCAAAAACCCTTATATATCCAGGCTCCTCCGTTACCACTTTGGAACAACCCCTCAGAGCTCTCTGAGAGGCTGTCTCCTGGGAATGAATCCTGAGAAAGTCCACCTAATTTAGTTCTAAACTTCTAGGCTGTGCTTTTCTTTTTCCAGTTGACATCCCCTCCAGTGTTGATATTTTCCACAGCTCTATTTATTTCCTGAATTTCACTGGACCGTTCAAGCACCACTGCTAAAATACAAGCCATAGTGTAGCAAGTTGAGAAAGCAGTACCTAAAAGAGAAAAGAAGGGACTTCCCTGGCAGTCTAGTGGTTAAGACTTCTCCTTCCAATGTAGGGGGTGTGGGTCCAATCCCTGGTTAGGGAGCTGAGATCTCATATGCCTTAGAGCCAAAAAAAACAAAACATTAAACAGATGGAACGCTGCAACAAATTCAGGAAAGACTTTAAAGAAATGGCTCACATCAAAAAATCCTGAAGGAAAGACAGAAAAGGTTGTGGGAGAAGTGGTTTGCATGTCTGGATTAAAGAAAATCTCCCAATGGTGAGTATCATAGAGATGCTGTTTCATTAAGAATTCCACCTAGTACATAATCTGCAGAGAAGGGCACTTAGATAAAGACTATAAACATACTTCTGGTTTTGGCTTTAAGACATGTGAAAATAGGAGTCAGTTTCCAAGGAAGGACAATGTAAATGAGAAAATATATCTTATTTGAAAGTAAACACAATCAGATAGAGAGGGGTAAAGGCAAGGGATTATATTCCAGACTGACTGTGTTTCCCTGTCTTGTAAATATATATATTGCATTGGGTTGGAAAATGCTTGAAATTCATTGGCTTAAGAGGGAAAAAATAGAATTGAAAAGTACTCTTGGGCTCTTTGTAAAAGAAAATATCTTCCCTTGATGATTCTTTTACATAAGGGTAAATGTAGTTTTATGTATTTCAATAAAACACACGTTTTTGTTGTTGTTGAAAAAATAAAAATAAAAAAATAAAAAATAAAGAAAATCTCCCACCAATGGCCAAGTGTATACAATGTCTCTTAACTTGCAGCTGATGTTTGAAAGCCAGAGACACAGGCACAACTGAGTGGCTATCCCAAGGCCACTTATATTTTCAAGGAAATGAAGCTTTACTTCTGCTTTTCAGGGGCTTCTGGGGTTGACAAATAAAAACAATTGCACTGAAAAGCTAACTTTCACAGACTGAAAAACATTTCAAAAACAGAGGAGAAGGTGGAAAGGTTATTTGGTGCTCTGGAAATACAGTGTTCTGATGATGAGCTAAGCAACTAGTCCCTGCAGCCCCATTAGCCAGTAAAGTTGTTCTCAAGTCTGTACCTCCATAAAGGCCAAACTGTAGTCCACCAACATCCCTATGACTGAAGGGTGATTCCATGAATCTGATAATTCATCTCAGATTGTAGGTGAGAGCAGAGTTGCATTTGCCTTTAAAACATTCTCTCCAGCTGGGTCTTTCTGTTCTCACATTTTTACCTCTGAACGCTGCAGTATTGCTAAATGAGCAAAGAATGAAAGCACACGATTACTTGCATATCTATGGGTATACACACATGTGGTTAGTTGACAAGTGAACAAAACATGTCACTATATTTTGGCCAAAATATATGCTCCCCTATGAATCACACCCTTCTTGTCATCCAGGTTAAGAAGAAAGAGAAATACAACATCATTGCAGCTAAGATAGAGCTGGCATCGTCTCTTCTCTGCTTCGTGAGTATGTCCCCATTGGACTGCTCAGATAACACATTTAATTAGTGAACTTATTTATTTTACTTTTGGCTGCACTGGGTTCTTCCTTGCTGAGCACAGGGCTTCTCAAGTTGCAGCTAGTGGGGGCTACTCTCTAGTTGCGGAGCACAGTCTTCTCAATCCAGTGGCTTCTCTTCTGGTGGAGCATGAGCTCTAAAGTGCAGGCTCAGTAGTTGTGGCACATGGCTGTAGTTGCCTGATGGCATGTGGAATCTTCCTGGACTAGGGATCAAATCCATGTCCCCTTCATTGGCAGAAAGATTGTTAACCACTGGAACACCTGGGAAGTCCCAGATAACACAATCTGACTGGATCCACAAATCAGTATCAGGCTAGGTATGTCCTGTGGAATATTCAAGTTATATAAAAAGTCTATGATATCTTCATAGACAATAAACTGGAAAAGTAAATACAGTAAATATTTGAGCAACAGGAGGAAACAAGCTCTAGCATGTGTTGAACATCAGAAATGTAACGAAAGTGCAGGTGAGGGAACATTCTCAGGTGAGAGCCAGTGGATTACCTATTCTGATAGAACGCAGGCTAAGAGCCTTGAGATCAAACACCATCCATGAGCTGGATATAAGTTTGAGCTTTCTCTTTGTGCTACCCGGGCCACACATCTTACAAAGAAGATAAGGAGAGGTCTAAATTTTGCGTTAAACTCAGAGGTCTCGTTAGAATGAAGAGTGAGTGTGAAGTCGCTCAGTCGTGTCTGACTCTTTGTGACCCCGTGAACTGAAGCCCACCAGGCTCCTCTGTTCTTGGGATTCTCCAGGCAAGAGTACTGGAATGGGTTGCCATTTCCTTCTCCAGGGGAACTTCCCGACCCAGGGATCGAACCCACGTCTCCCGCATTGCAGGCAGACGCTTTAACCTCTGAGCCACCAGGGAAGAAGTACCAATGAAGAATGAAGAGTACCAAATAGTGCCAATGCATCTTCAACTTGTATGTGAGCGGTTTCCACTCTGTGGAATTGGCTGGCTCACCCATTTGCAGATGGTCTTTTACCTGGTCTGTCTCTGCTCCCTGAATTACTCACAAGGGGCAGCCACGTTCAAGCATATCTGTCTTGTAATTCAACAAAGCTAAAAATTTATGCAAATAGAACACACCGTCTCGGCTCTTTCTGCCCAAGACTCAAATCAATTGACCTTGTAAGATGGGTAAAGATGCAAGTCATTAGGGACTTCCTTGGTGGTCTAGTGATTAAGAATATGCCTGTCAATGGAGGGGACATGGGTTCCACCCATCCCTGATCTGGGAACTAAGATCCCACATGCCACTGGGCAACTAAGCCCGTGAGTGGTAACAAAGATCCAGGACAGCCAAAAATAATTAGGTAAAATGACTAAAATATATGAATCATGAACAGTTAGGGCTGCACTGGGCTACATACAGGTCACAGATTTAATCACAGGGGTTTTAAAAAAAGAGGGGGAGATCATTTTCCCATGTAAAACAAATGCAGATGAGAAGCAAGGCTCAAGCTGCGAACGGAAGTGGTTATCAAGGACCCAGGCTCCTTCTAGCTTCCTGCTACACGTCTAGGTCATAACACTTAGACTCGTAGTCTCAAATTTTATTCTCGACACCCATTCTTATGACGCTGTGCCACGAAGGAAGAAAGGTGAAAGGCAGATGGTGTGTCCTCTGCCATCTTGGACTAATCAGGAAGTAAAGACTTTAGCAGGACCCTCTGCTCCCCTTAATTAAATCAAAATTTTATTAGCAAGGAATAAGGGGTAAACGAATGTTGGCTAGGCAACTAGCAGCTCTGCATGGCAGACTGACCATGAATTAATTCTAAATAATTGATAGCAAATCAACATACAGTCCATCTGTGACTACCTAAGCAAAGGAACAAAATCTCTGGCAGTGGATATAGTCCCCTCCCCCAAATATTTATATTTCGATTATGAGATTCCCTTGGGGGAACTCTCCTCCACGCAATTATGTTGTGCCCTTTATTTTCTGTTCTCATAGGCACAGATCATACAGAACACTTGACAATTATTCTCAAATGAAAGAAAATCATATTTAGAAATATTACTTTATTTTTTTTTTTTTGCAGTTTGAGGGGGTTTTTTATTTTATTTTATTTTATTTTTTTTAATTTAATTTTATTTATTTATTTATTTATTTTTTTAATTTTAAAATCTTTAATTCTTACATGCGTTCCCAAACATGCCCCCCCCCCCACCTCCCTCCCCACAACATCTCTCTGGGTTTTGGGGGCCTTTTTCAAAAGTTAGCCTATAGTATTTGTCTTTCTCTGTCTGACTTTTTTCACTCAGCATAATGCCCTCCAAGTCCATCATCCATGTTGCCGCAAATGGCAAAATTTCATTCTTTTTTTATGGCTGAGTAGGAGCCATAAAAATACAAATACTCTATGATATCACTTCTGTATGGAATCTGAAAAAAAATACAACAAACCAGTGAATATAACCAAAGAGAAACAGACTCACAGATATAGAGAATAAACTAGTGGTTACTAGTGAGGAGAGGGCAGTGGGGAGGAGCAAGACTGAGGTAGGGGATTAAGAGGTACAAACTACTAGGTAAAAAATAAATAAGCTACATGCATACATTGTACAGCACATGGAACAGGGCCAAAAAATTTTTTGATTGGTTTACATATTCAAGAGGAAGGATGACAAATGTAATGTTTACACATCTCCTTCATGAAGACTTCTGTGATTGGAAATTAACTATTGCTTGCTTTTGAAAATTTCTACTAATGAAAAAAAGAATTATAGTGAGAAATTCGCCCTGAGACTTTAAATGGAAGTAAGAAAACTGGGATTAGATGCCACTGAGGACTCATTAGAGGAATCTAGAAAAAATCAATACAAGATCTGGGACCATAGCCCTCCTGGAAGGGTGACGGACCTCTCTCCACATCCATGGCTCAGGCCAACAGTCCAGGGACCTTAGGACAATAAAAGGATTCTGCCTCTAAATGCTGCACAAATAGCAACTAGCTCTAGCTCAGAGCCAGATTTGTGAGGCAATAAGAGAATGTCTGTATGCAGGTCAGGAAGCAACAGTTAGAACTGGACATGGAACAACAGACTGATTCCAAACAGGAAAAGGAGTACGTCAAGGCTGTATATTGTCACCCTGCTTATTTAACTTATATGCAGAGTACATCATGAGAAACGCTAGGCTGGATGAAGTACAGGCTGGAATCAAGATTGCTGGGAGAAATATCAATAACCTCAGATATGAAGATGACACCACCCTTACGGCAGAAAGTGAAGAAGAACTAAAGAGCCTCTTGATGAAAGTGAAAGAGGAGAGTGAAAAAGTTGGCTTAAAGCTCAACATTCAGAAAACTAAGATCATGGTATCCGGTCCCACCACTTCATGGAAACAGTGGAAACAGTGGCGGACTCTTTTTTTTTTTTTGGCTCCAAAATCACTCCTGAGGGTGACTGCAGCCATGAAATTAAAAGATGCTCACTCCTTGGAAGAAAAGTTATGACCAACCTGCTGCTGCTGCTGCTAAGTCGCTTCAGTCATGTCCGACTCTGCGCGACCCCATAAACGGCAGTCCACCAGGCTCCCTGGTCCCTAGGATTCTCCAGGCAAGAACACTGGAGTGGGATGCCATTTCCTTCTCCAATGCATGAAGTGAAAGTGAAGTTGCTCAGTCATGTCCGACTCCTAGCCACCCCACAGATGGCAGCCCACCAGGCTCCTCTGTCCATGGGATTCTCCAGGCAAGAGTACTAGAATGGGGTGCCATTGCTTCTCCATGACCAACCTAGACAGCATATTACAAAGCAGAGACATTACTTTGTCAACAAATGTCCATCTAGTCAAGGCTATGGCTTTTCCAGTGGTCATGTACGGATGTGAGAGTTGAACTATAAAGAAAGCTGAGCACTGAAGAATTGATGCTTTGGAACTGTGGTATTGGAGAAGACTCTTGAGAGTCCCTTGGGCTGCAAGGAGATCCAACCAGTCCATCCTAAAGGAAATCAGTCCTGAATATTCATTGGAAGGACTGATGTTGAAGCTGAAACTCCAACACTTTAGCCACCTGCTACAAAGAGTTGACTCATTTGAAAAGACTCTGATGCTGGGAAAGATTGAAGGTGGGAGGAGAAGGGGACAACAGAGGATGAGATGGTTGGATGGCACCACCTCCGACTCAGGGAGGCCTGGCATGCTGCAGTCCATTGGGTTGCAAAGAGTTGGACATGACTGAGCGACTAAACTGAACTGAAGATAATGTCCTAATCAAACAACTAAAGGACCTCCCTGGGGAATGCAGAGGAAGTGAGTTCGATCCCTGGTCAGGGAACTAAGATCTCACACGCCGTGCAGGGCAACAAAGTCCGCACACTGCCACTGCTGAGCCGACATGCCTCAAGTACAGAGAAGCCTGTGCCACAGCTATAGAAACCTACATGGTGCAACAAGATCCTGTATCCACAATGAAGATCTGACACAGCCAAATTAGTCAATTTAAAAAGGCATACTTTAATGGTTGGATTTAAAAAAAAAGGAACTAAAACTCCATGAACAGCTTTCTGTCTCTTGGTGTTACACAACTAAAAAAAAAAAAAAATCTCAAAAAATGAGGCTTGTACAGAGAAGCTGGGAATCCTCAATTTTGGTCTGCCCTGAAACACTCTGGCATAAAACTATGGACATAAAATCATTCAGCCCACGAACATGACAAAAACAACGTCAACAGCATTAACAAGAACAACTAACGTGTACAGAGTACTTATATGTACACGGCACCATTCTAAGTGATTCGGATGCATTCGTCACTATGAGGGGCGGATGCTACCTCTATTTTGTGGTTGAGGAATCACACGTTTAGAGGACACAGGCAGCCTGGACTCCTAACTATGGCACCACAGTTGCTTCTTTACACGCAGTTAACACAGTCAGTTTTCTCTGGATATAGGTACAGGAGTGGGATTGCTGGATCCTATGGCAGCTCTGTGGAGTTGGATCCTATGACCCAAAAATAACCCAAGTATAAAACTAAGAACCAGAGGGATGTTTAGATCCATCAGCCTTGGGACATGTTTGTGTCACCCATGGGAGATGCAGCCCTGAGAGTGATGCAGGCCTCAGTTTCGACCTCATCAATACGAGAGAAAGTCAGGAAACCAGGGCACAAGCAAGTTCAAACAGGACAAAAGGCAGCAAAACACAGTACTCAGAAAATTAGAAGCAGAAAGCAGAGGAACTCAGAAAGGCACTTGGGGTATGTTTCTTTGTTTGCTCTGTTTTGATTTTTATTTTATATTGAAGTAGAGTTGATGAAAAACATTGTGTTAACTTCAGGTGTACAACAAAGTGATTCAGTTATACATATACATGTAAATGTTCTTTTTCAAGTTCTTTTCCCATTTAGGTTATTACAGAATATTGAGCAGAGTTCCTTGTGCTATGCAATAGGTCCTTGATGGTTGTCTATTTTAAATGTAGCAGTATATATACGTAAATTCCAAACCCTTTTAATATGCTATTTAAAATATCGACCTCTTTCAGACACAGAATAATTGAACACTTCATCATTTCTCAGGCATTTACAAATAGTTTCATAAGGGTTTTTAGACTTTCTAACTAAGATATGGAACTTCCCTGGTGGCTCAGATGGTAAAGTGTCTGCCTGCAGGGCAAGAGACCTGCGTTTGATCCCTGGGTTGGGAAGATCCCCTGGAGAAGGAAATGGCAACCCACTCTAGTATCCTTGCCTGGAAAATTTCATGGACTAACGAGCTTGGTGGGATATAGTCCATGGGGTCACAAAGAGTTGGACATGACTGAGCGACTTGACTTTCTTTCTTTCTTTCTTTCTTTCTTTCTTTCTTTCAACTAAGATGTGGGCTCTCTATGGGTAGAGATGTTTATATTACCATTTTTTCTACAAATCATATATGTAGGACCACATATAGGACCACCATTTCTGTACATATATCTATAACAGAAGTATTTTTTTGCACAGAGATAGGCAGACAGTACATAGTCAAATACATTTTGATTTATTACCCAGTAGTTCAGAACCTCAAGGCATTAATCTGTTTTGAAAAAAATCTGCAAAATTCATGTTCGAAGCCTTTCTTCTGCATTTGATAACTACCCTGGTTGAACCTGAGAAGTCTTGAGGAACCTTCAATCACTCTCTCTTCTAATATGAAATGCATTCTCTTTTAATTCTCTTGAATCAACTTTACAAAGAAACAGAACTCATCTCTCTCTTAAGCACACTATTGAAACCATGGCTCAGAAGTCCTCCCCAACATGCCACTAGAAATCTGAACTAAGGTTTGAGCCAGAGGGAGCCAAGAGCTGGGGGAATATTGGGAAGACACACATGTTTACATTTGGCAGGAATCTGGCAATATTTCTTCCCTATTTGGCAAAGCAAAAGAAAAAAAGTGGAATCTGGAAGCTTTTGTTTTAAAATCTTGGAACTCTTTCTGATGTTTCCTTCTCACTGGAGTGACGGGGTACTAAACATTTGTTTGGCAAAAAGGAGAGGAAGCAAAGACAAGGTAAACACTGAGATAATGCATAAAACTATTGTTTCAGAATACTCTTTGCAAAGACAATAGAAGAGCAAACGTTGACACCCAGAGGAAAGAAGCCACACGTTGAACACTTTTCATATTCAGGAATTTGTAAAACTTTGGAGGGAAGACAGTAACTTAAAAGATCACTGGTGGATCACACTTTGTGGAGAGAAGAATTCCAGTCCCTGTCAGATAAAAAATGAGTTTCCACTATGTTCAATATCCTGCAATAAACTGTAATGGAAAAGAATATACACATATATATAGATATATGTATATATATGTAAGTGAATCACTTTGCTATACATCAGAAACTAAAATAACATTGTAAAGCAATTATACTCCAATTAAAACCTAAATACATTTTAAAAAAAAAACCACTGCTGGATATCGATTTGTGGAATAAATGTGCTCCAATCCCTGGTAAAATGGTTGTTTCCAATTGGTTTCCAATATAAAATAAAAAATGAGTTACTGCTACATTCAATATACCATAATAAATCATAATCAAAAACAATATTATATATACATATTAATACATTATGTAGAATATATATGAAACTGAATCACCTTGCTATCCACCAGAAACCAACAGAACATTGTACATCAACTACACTTCAATTTTTTAAAAGTTTCCATAAAAATGTACCCCAATAAATTAAGGTGGTGCATTTTTAGATAAGAAGTAAATATGGCTGCTTTCAAATTGTGGTGCTAGAGAAGACTCTTGAGAGTCCCTTGGACTGCAAGGAGATCAAACCAGTCAATCCTAAAGTAAATCAACCGTGAATATTCATTGGATGGCTTGGTGCTGAAGGTGAAGCTCCAATACTTTGGTTACCTGATGTGAAGAGTGTACTCATTGGAAAAGACCTTGATGCTGGGAAAGACTGAGGGCAGGAGAAGAGGGTGACGGAGGATGAGATGGTTGGACGGCATCACTGAGTCAATGGACATGAGTTTGAGCAAACTCTGGCAGATAGAAAAGGACAAGGAAGCCTGGCATGCTGCAATTCCTAGGGTCGCAAAGAGTCAGACAAGATTTAGCAACTGAACAACAACAACAAAAATATGGCTAGGACTCTGGCCAGGGAAGGCTTTATCACCACTGTTAGAAATCAGAAGATCAGCTATTTAAGTTAGTTAAAGAATGTACAATAATGGTTTAGTACCAATGGGAATGCAAGAAAGTGAGAAAACAGAGCTGGCTTAAGGAATAAGGGAAGACTATACAGGATAGATAAGATCATAAGGCTGAAGCATTTAAACAATTTGGAGCAGGGCTGGGGAACCAGGCATGATGCCAGGAGTGGCCGAGTAAGATCACAAGGGAGAGGAGATTCCCAAGGAATCACAGACACAATCCTGAGTGGAGGTACTGCCTTCAGCGCAGCAGAAGGAGCAAGACCCTCTTAGATACTGAAACAAAGAGTTCATTTATAAATTTAGGAGACACTGTACCTCATCTGACCTGGAAGAAATGAGACGAAAAAGCAAGGTAGCACTGAGTTTAATATCAGCTGTGGATTTCTCAAAACTACCCTGTATCATACTGAGCACTTTCTTTGCTGTTCCTAGCATCTTGAGAACTTTTATCAGGGGAGAAATTGGATTCCATCAACTTCCTTTTATGTGTAAGTTGAAATGATCATTTGTTTTATTTTTTCCTTTTATTATACTCATGTCATGTATTATACTGGTTGATTTACTTTTGGTTAACCCCCCAAGTATAATTAGAATAAATACTATTTTACGATGGCAGAAAAAAAAAGCAAAGTAGCAAAACAGCAGTGGTGTATGGCTAATATTCCTTTAAATCACAAGACTAAGAGTAGACAACAGAATAGTGGGGAATCAGACCACCGAAGACAAAGAGTTAAATGTCAAAAGAAAGGTTAAGAAGTGCTTAATGTCACGATGTACTTCCCAACTCCAGGTTGCTGTAGTGACAGAATTTCCCCTTATACGGTGATGTTGGATGTTAAAAAATATTCCCACCTCATAGTAATGACATGATAATGGGAGAAAAATTCAAAAGAGGTAGACCGTGATTAAGGGTAAAGTGCCATGTTATCTACCTTTGGGCACCAATAATACAATTATAAGGGATGTAAGCGAGACAACCACGGAACCATCATTATCAGAGTGCACAGCCGGGTCTTGTGTTTTCATGGCCTCTGAGTGATGTGTAACCACCTGACCAGTGGAATCCGACCAACAGCATCACAGAGAAAGTGATGTGCGTTTCCAGGAGTGTCAAAACTCCCTACATGACCCTCCACACTTAATTTCTGCCCACTGGCTGGAAGTGAAGGATTTAATGTCCTATATGAAAGCAGAGGCTCAGAGAAGCATGGGTCCCCACCTCCCCCGTGGATGCCTCCTAGTGAACACTGGACTCTGTATGAGCAAGAACCACACATGTATTGTGAGAGGCATCTGAGATGTAGTTGTTGGCTTGTTCCAGCATCTGGAGATACCTACTGTAATTAACACAAAGAGGAAGACTAGGATTTAGGTAAGCAAAGCTAACCAGAGACTGTATACTTGAGAAGAGATAAAAAGAAACCATCAATGGGACTTCTCTGGTGGCCCAGTGGCTAAGACTCCGAGCTCCCAATGCAAGAGGCCCAGGTTCAATCCTTGGTCATGGATCTAGTTTTGGAATGCCCCAACTAAGACTTGGCACAGCCAAACAATAAAAAGAAATCTTAAAAAGCAAAATCAATTATTTTAAAAGACAGAGAGTGATCATATGGGTAAGACTGACAACAGCAAGCTATTAGATTTTTTTAGATATATGGGTTAAAAATAGATAGTATTTCGTACAATTAAATTCATCCATTTGACATGCTTATTGACTTCTGACAATTTTATAGTCCCATGTGATCAGGCAATGTACATACATGTGTTTCTGTATGTCTGTGCATGTGTATAAATATTTTGCAGTCCACTGCTATGAGTTTTCAGACCTGTATTGATTCAGGCAACCACCCACACAATCAAGGTATGGATGTTTCATCAGCCCCCAAACCTCCCGAATGTTTCCCTTTGCAATGAAAAGACCTGTCCTCCCAATCTCTAGCAACAATTGACCAATTTTCCATCCCCATACTGTGCCTTTTCCGGAATATCACAGAAAATCGGGAGCATACACACCTGGACTTCTGTAGCTGACTTCTCCCACTCGGCATATTGCCTTTAAAGTCGATTTCTAAGAAATGTTGGTGAGAGGGGAAAATGACACAAAAGTGGTAAAAACGGCAACCAATGGGTCCAGGAAACTGGTAACTGGAGGCTCATTAATTCATTCTCGCTACTTGCACATGTGTTTGGAAATTTCTATAATAAAAGAAGGTTTCAAATTTTGAAAGAAAAAAAAAAACACATTTTCTCTGGTCATATATAACCATTTGCTGCTTCAAAGGAATCTAAAGATGGGACTTCCCTGGTGGCCCAGTGGTCAGGACTCCACGCCTCCATGGCAGGAGCCATGGGTTTAATCCCTGGTTGGGGAACTAAGATCCCACAAGCCACACAGCCAAAAAATTAATAAGTAAAAACAAACAAATAAACAAACTAGTCTCTCTTTAAAAAAAATCTAAAGAAACAAAAGACCCTGGACTGAGAAAAAGCCTGGACTCGTTCAGTTCAGGCCACCAGATATTGGAATTATGCTGGTACCCTTGCAAGAGGCAGGCAGTAAATAAAACAGTTCCTCAGTCTGCGTGTTCAGGATTTTACTGTTTCCAGCATCTGAGAAAGCCAAGAGGCAATGTCCTATTTCTCCAGCAAAACACCAGTATCAAACCTTTGCTTTTCACCATTCTGAGAATCCCTTAAGTTTCTGATTCAAAAGCTCCATAAAGCAGAAATAGGGCAGCTCCTTCTCTAGGATGAAACTTACCAAAATGAGGGAACCTACTGCAAAAATGGAATTTGCCCCTTTTTCCCAGATGACACAGATCTGCAAGGAGAAAAGACCTAATTTTAGGCATGACGACTGTCACCCCATCAGCCCAGCACAGAGAAAACTCCTGCCTCCTGTCTGCAGATGAACAGGGGAAGCCTTAAATCTGTACCTCCCGGATCCGCTCCATTTATACTTGTCTGAAATATAAGCCCTCCTGAGTTTTCTTTGCTGTTAATATAGTCAAGAGCTTGAAAAGTAGAATTAAAATAAATCTTCCTCAAATCAATGGAAAAGGGCATCAGGTGCCAATTCTGGAGGCAACAAGGAACTGAAATAAGCTTTGAAAAGGGCACATTTTCTGAGCAGCATGTTGGAAATCCAAGCAGCCCTGCCATAGGTGTCCCTTCTGACAAAGAAAATGGATAAATCCAGAGCTTTTCAAGCACTTTGATTTTTACCTAGGTAGAGAATGTCAGATATTTTATTTTCTTCTGAGAATGTGTACTTAGTTTCACCAAAGTAAACTGTGTTTTCAGACATCTTTTCCCAACAAATCATGTCTACAGTAGCACAGTGATTCCATTGTTTGATCAATTCTTGGTTTAAAAGGTACTTCAATACTGAATTCTTAACTCTACATTTATTTTACGTTTTAACCCTAAACCACATCAATTCTGGGGAATTTTCCACATAAAAGATGATGCTGAATTTTATGATACAGGATCAAAATTACTCTCTACCATTCTGGTTGCTTTATTTTTCTAAATATTTATTTATTTGGCTGCACCAGGTCTTAGCAGTGGCTTGCAGGATCTTCCATCTTTGTTGACATGCAAGATCTTTAGTTGCAGCATGTGGGATCCAAGCTGGGGCATGTACAATCTAGTTCCCTGATCAGGGATTGAACCCAGGCCCTCTGCATTGGGACTGCAGAGTCTTAGCCACTAGAGAAGGCAATGGCACCCCACTCCAGTACTCTTGCCTGGAAAATCCCATGGATGGAGGACTCTGGTAGGCTGCAGTCCATGGGGTCGCTAAGAGTTGGACATGACTGAGTGACTTCACTTTCACTTTTCACTTTCATGCACTGGAGAAGGAAATGGCAACCCACTCCAGTGTTCTTGCCTGGAGAATCCCAGGGACAGGGGTGCCTCTTGGGCTGCCGTCTACGGGGTTGCATTGAGTCGGACACGACTGAAGTAACTGAGCAGCAGCAGCCACTGGACCAGCAGGGAAGTCCCTCTGGTTGCTTTTAGCATGTAAGTTTTGATCCCTCAACAAAGTTTCCTTCTGTTTTCTTTCAACAGTATCTAGAGAGTGCTAATATATGTGTCTTCAGAGCCAAATGAGATTGTTCACCATGACGAATGAGGAAATGCCTAGAAAACACCAGAAGATTATGGTAGAAGTTAAGTCATGACAAATCAAGGTATCAGTGAGAAGATGGCAATAGATTTCACTGAAAATAACTGTGTAAGTTAGAAAGGGAGTCTGGAATTCAACTAATATTTCATTCCATGATAAGAAAATGTTTCCTTAGGATAACGGTCTCAGCTGAGGGTGATCTGGACTTCTGGAGATATCTGTCAAGCACAACTAAAGGAGGAGGAAGGCTACTAGTGGCGAGAGGCCAGGGATGCTGCCCCAAATCCTACAATTCTTAGAACACCCTCTCCTGCCCCGCAACTCCTTAGCTACAACAAGAAGTATGTGCTAGGGTTCAGAAACCCTGCCTCAGGGTAAGATCTGGGAAAAACCTAAGTACAGAATCTGAGATGTAGGACCATAATTGGTGGTACTAGTGGTAAAGAACTCACCTGCCAATGCAAGAGACAGAGACAGCAGGGAGTTGGTGACAGACAGGGAAGCCTGGCGTGAAGCAGTTCATGGGGTCACAAAAAGCCAAACTGAGCGACTGAACTGAACTGAAGAGACACCAGTTCAGTCCCCGGATTGGGAAGATCCCCTGGAGGAGGTCACGGCAACCCATTTCAGTATTCTTGCCTGGGAAATCTCATGGACAGAGGAGCCTGGCCAGCTGCAGTCCATATGGTCGCAAAGAGTCAGACACAACTGAAGCGACTTAGAACACACACACAGGTAAAAATTCATCCAGATTTCCACACCAGCAAACCTGGGCTCTGTCAACACGCAGAGAATCTTTCAGGGCCTTTAAATTTGCCGTAGTTCCTGGCTTTACATGAATCAAAGCACTCGATCCCCAGAGATAAACTGCGATCAACTGTGTGTCAGAAGCTGCACTTGAGTTTTGAGGATGCACAAGAAAGGAAAGAGGTCTGCTCATGTGGAGCTCACAGGAAGAAGAGCAAAACGGTCAAAGCACAGAGACCTAAACAGCTGAATACCAGGCAGTGGTAAAGTCTGCTGCTGCTGCTGCTGCTGCTGCTGCTGCTGCTGCTGCTGCTGCTGCTGCTGCTAAGTCACTTCAATTGTGTCCGATTCTGTGCGACCCCATAGACAGCAGCCCACCAGGCTCCCCCGTCCCTGAGATTCACCAGGCAAGAACACTGGAGTGGGTTGCCATTTCCTTCTCCAATGCATGAAAGTGAAAAGTGAAAGTGAAGTCGCTCAGTCGTGTCCGACTCTTAGCGACCCCATGGACTGCAGCCTACCAGGCTCCTCCATCCATGGGATTTTCCAGGCAAGAGTACTGGAGTAGGGTGCCATTGCCTTCTCCATCTACTGAAGAACAAATTAAAGAAAGATGATGAAGGGAAGAAAAGGACCCAACTTGAGTTGCAGTAGTTACAAAAGACCTCTCAATGTCTATTATTTATAGATGATGCAATAAAGTACACCTGCAAGTATCTGTGTACCTACTCAGCCAGCCAATCAGCCATCATTCACCCACCCATCCACCCATACATGTAACCACCGATATATGCACCTTAGTATCTGTATATCTAGCTACCTACTTACCTCCCTATCTACTTATCCATCCATCACCTATTTATCTATCTGTCCATCATCTATCTCTACATCTGCCTTTCCATCCATCCATCCATTCATCCTCTATGTAGCTAGCTATCACAATCATCATCAGCAATCTATGACCTCTCTGCCTTTCCATCTGTCTGTCTTATGCCATCTTCTGCCCTTCATGTTTCCCACCTAATGATCTGGAAAACTTTCATATCACAAAAGCTAGATAGTCTTTTGTGAATAGTATAATGCAAATTTAAAATAACTGATATCCCTTTAATGAGCACTTTAGTCACCTGCAGATATTGCTCTATTATCTTCTGCACTGATGCCACGAAATGTGTCTGCGGAAAAGTCTAAAAACAGCCTGAAATTCTCCCCCTGGTAAGTGACAAGTGATTCATGTTCTTTACAAAGCATTTTGAAATCTGGAATGTATTACTCACATACATACACCAATGTACATAAGTCTATATAAAGCTTTCATTGAAATTACATATATGTAGATTAAAGAAAATAGTATATACCATACAGAGACATTTTAAAAGACAAAAGTAAACACTACTGTACTAGACCCCAGGTTAAGAACTAGAATATACCCATATCTTCGAAGCTTCCAGCATGTTTCTCCTTATTAATATATTCATCCTTCATTCTGAGACCAATTACTCTAAGTTTTATGTGCTTCTCCTTGTCATTTTTTAATAATTTTACCTAAGTGAATGTCTATATCCATCATCCATCAACACTTTGCTAATTTATGTTCAGTTTTTAATCTTTACATAAATGCATTTTTCTGAAACTTTCCATTAAATTTAATACTCCAGATCAGAGGTTACCCACAGGGATGTAACTGAATCATTTTCATGAATGTATAGGATTCCACTGTAGGAATATGTCAACATTTATTTATCCATCCTCTCAGTGGTCATTTGGGACACTTCCAGTTTTTTCCTATTAGAACGGCACTGCTATGAATATTTATGAATGTCTTCTGGTGAACAAATATAAGACTTCTATACCTTAGAAGTGGAAATTTGGGGTCATAGTGTATACATATCTTTGATATAGCTGGGGATTCCATATTATTTTCTAAAGAGCTTGCATCAATTTTGCTCACCAGCAATAAAAGAAAGTTTCCTTTGTTCCACATCCTTTACAATTCATATTATCAGACTTTTGGAAATCTGGTGCACATAAAAATGAAATTTATAATAGTATTCATTCATTCTTCTCTGATTTCTAACGAGATGCAGTATCTTTGCTATTCATTGACTACTTTGTTTTTTCTTATGTGAAATGCCTGCTCATATTTTTTTGCCCATTTTTCTTTTCAGGTATTTTTTTACTGAATTATAGGCATTCTTTATATATTCTTCATCCTAATTCTCCATCAGTCTTTACATGTTACAAATACCTTCCCTCAAATTATGGTCAATTTTTTATTGTAAAAAAAGTACTTATTTTAAAACATAGCCAATTGTATCATTTTTTCCTTTGTGGCCAGGGTTTTGGTGTCTTGTTTAAAGAAATTCTTTTGTCTCAGAACTTGTAAAGATATCCTTCAGTATATTCTTCTATATTGATTTCTTTTTTCCTTTGAAAAAAGAATCCTAACTGATCTGGAATTGATGTCTTAGACATCTGATTCCATTTGTCTCGTTTGGATAATCCATGTGCTAGTGCCATTTTTGAAAAATGCATCTCTTCTCACTGATCTGTAATTTTAGTTCCATTACACAAACTCTCCCTTATTTATCTGGCTGTGCTGAGTCTTAGCTGCAGCACTCAGGATCTTTAGTTGCAGCATATGAACTCTTAGCATGGGGGATCTATTTTCCTGACCAGTGATTGAACCTGGGCCCCCTGCCCTGGACATGGAGTCTTAGCCACTGGACTACTGGGGAAATCCTCACAAAACCTCCTTCTTCTGTTCATTATTCTATACACCTATTGTGTTCCACTATCACACCATTTGAATATTTATGACTTTTAAAGAACCGATCAATGTTTTTCTTTGCTTTAGTTAACCACCAATTCTTGACATTTTGGTCTTCATATATATTTAAAAATTAACATATCAAGTTCCTTGAAAGGTATTCCAGCTGATATTTTATTGGAATAGCATTGACTGTAACGATTAATGTGGGGAGAACAGCATGTTTTTCAAACTGGATATGGCATATTCATTTCTTCCGGGTTTTGATTGAATATTTGTTCTACCTGAATAGTTTATTATTTCACTAAGATTGAAATTTAATAATTAGGATATGTCTCGGTATTCACTTTTGCATTATTTTCTTTTTCTGTAACATGAGAATGTCCTTTGGATCTATAGATTTAACTATTTATTAATTTTAGAAACAAATGTATTTGTGAATTTTGGCGGGGGGGGGGGTTCATTCTGTGGGATTCTCAGCTCTAGGACAGGAATCATCCTTATATTGGATTAACTTTCTTCTTCATGTCTATTATTTTCTTCTTAGTCCTTTTTTCCTTTTTATTTTTTGAGTTACAATCTACATACAACTTACTTTCTTTACTTGCACAATTCAGTGATTTTTGGTGTACTTACAGAGTTGTGTAACTGTCACCACAGGCACAGGTTTTGTTTTGTTTTCGGTGGTGCAGTATGTGGGATCTTTGCTCCCCAACCAGGGATCAAACCCATCCCCCTACATTGGAAGCATGGCGTCTTAACTGCTAGGCCACCAAGGAAATCCCTCTTCCTAATTCTTTACTTTTTCATATTTCCCTAGCACTCACCAAGATTGCCAGCCTGCTTATTTAACTTATATGCAGAGTACATCATGAGAAACGCTGGGCTGAAAGAAGCACAAGGTGGAATCAAGATTGCCAGGGGAAATATCAGTAACCTCAGATATGCAGATGACACCACCCTTATGGCAGAAAGTGAAGAGGAACTCAAAAGCCTTTTGATGCAAGAGAGAGAGCGAAAAAGTTGGCTTAAAGCTCAACATTCGGAAAACAAAGATCATGGCATCCGGTCCCATCACTTCATGGCAAATAGATGGGGAAACAGGGGAAACAGTGTCAGACTTTATTTTTGGGGGCTCCAAAATCACTGCAGACGGTGATCGCAGCCATGAAATTAAAAGACGCTTACCCCTTGGAAGGAAAGTTATGACCAAACTTGATAGCATATGGAAAAGCAGAGACATTACTCTGCCAACAAAGCTCCGTCTAGTCAAGGCTATGGTTTTTCCAGTGGTCATGTATGGATATGAGAGTTGGACTGTGAAGAAGGCTGAGTGCCGAAGAATTGATGCTTTTGAACTACAGTGTTAGAGAAGACTCTTGAGAGTCCCTTGGACTGCAAGGAGATCCAACCAGTCCATTCTAAAGGAGATCAGTCCTGGGTGTTCATTGAAAGGACTGATGTTGAAGCTGAAACTTCAATAGTTTGGCCACCTCATGCAAAGAGTTGACTCACTGGAAAAGACCCTGATGCTGGGAGGGATTGGGGGCAGGAGGAGAAGGGGACAACAGAGGATGAGATGGCTGGATGGCATCACCGACTAGATGGACATGAGTTTGGGTAAACTCTGGGAGTTGGTGATGGACAGGGAGGCCTGGCGTGCTGCGATTCATGGGGTCACAAAGAGTCAGACATGACTGAGCGACTGAACTGAACACCAAGATTGCCTCCATCTTTTCTATATATGTCAATAATTCCCCTTTAAAGTATGCCTATTCTATTTCTTGTTTAATTTCTATTTTTCACTTTGGGATCCTCAATTCATGTGTTAGCTCTCTGGTCTACCTTATTCTCTTTATTTTCTTTTTATATTATAACTCTTAATTTATTTAGTTTGTGTCCTTTAAAAAATTTTTTCTACCCATTTAAACACTCACAGGAAAACAAAATTACCTTAAATTTATGTTTCTTCCCCAATAAATTCCTTCTCTCTCATACTGGTGTATTTCCTTCTATATTCCTTTCTTGCTTTTTTCCCTTCTGCGATATATTTACAGAGATGGATGGCCATGTCTCTTGCAATCTGATTCATGTCCGACTTGGACAACTCTGAGCCACACCCAGGCCTTCTATTCGTGTGGAATGTGGATGAATTTTACTTAACAAGCTTTATCTTGCAAAATATATACCGACACCTGAGTTTTCAATGGCCCGGGGTTTACTTAGAGAGGGTAGAGAGGAGGGGAGTTGGGTCAGGGCCTTGATTGTGCAGGTTTTCAAATGCTCTGTGCCTGAGTCCACTCAATGCTTTGTGTGTGCATTTGTGTTGAGATGGGGAAATGAAAGGGAGAGGGTTAGTACTGTATTGGGTTGGACAAAAAGTTTGTTCAGGTTTTTTCTTGTGTCTGTGTGTGTTTTCATACAATGTAACAGAAAAACCCAAATGACCTTTTTGGCCAGCTGCAATATTTCTCCCATCTACTTGGGCTTCAGATTATCCTTCCAATTCACCTCTGGGTCCAGGATCCTTGCTTTTCATAAAGACAAACATCCCTAGATAGTCTTTTATCATCATCAATCCTTCCACCAGCCAAAATGAGAATGGGGAAAGAAACAGAAATGTTGATTTTTCACTTTTGCATAAGGAGTTCACAGACTGGAGAGAAAAGTATTATCTCACATCTCCGTGTTCTCTTCCTTCTGCCTCTGGGTCTTCCCAAAGCTGTTATCTTGTTTATGATGTTTTCTGTTAGAGTAAATTCATCTCTGCATTGCTTACGACCCTTCCGCCTTTGCTCCCAGCTGGGGTTGACACAAATGACAGACCTCCATGGCTATCTCTGCTCTTGGTGCAGTGTAGAGTTGATCGGAAAAGACGGTAGGCTTTCACAAAAATTATCTTTTCCGACTACTGCTACACCCACAGGGTCAAGTCAGGGGGCAGAAACCACAGCAGGTAAGTGACCAGAAGCACTTGTGAGAGAGGGGCTGAAACTACTGGCAAAACAAGTAGATGATGGTGGTGCAGCCGTGATGCTATTAACTGCAGGAAGTCTCTTCTCCTCGGGTCAGAAGGACAAAGCAAGGAGGGGGATTCTAAGGGGCCATCAGCGAGGCCTCACTGAAGGGTTTATCTCTGTGGCACCAGTTGCCTGGCAGGAGCTCGAACCTTGGAGGAGCTTTCTGGCCTGAGTAGGGACCGGAAAGCAAGGGAGAAAACTATCCTAACTTTTCCCACCTTCCAGGCCATAAGATTCCTGACATGGAGTCACACTGGTCGAACCCAGTTAAAAGCCAGATCTGGCTAGTGTCGGGCATCTGGAAGACGCAGGTTACAGAGCTGGGCTTAATCACGGCAGAGCAGGGGAAGGGTGAGGAGTAAACTTCCGAGCAAGCAGCTCCAGGGCATCACCTCTGCGCTTTTGCAAGTAGAGTTCATTGGCAAAATTTTTCTTGATTACTATTGGGTTGGCTAAAAAGTTTGTTTGGGTTTTCCAGGTTAGGAAAAAACTCAAAATTTCTGGCCAACCCAACAGTTACTGAAAACTCCAGCTAACAACCTATCCCAAAACTTAGTGGCTTTGAACACCACAGTTTTCATATACATCACGATTTTATGTACCAGGAGTCTAAGCAGGGCTCAGCTGTGAGATGTCTCTGCTCCACCTGGAGATGGTAAGGTCCCCTGGTGGTTCTGAGCTGTCATCTGGCTACTCTACCACACCCAAGACAGCTTCACACACGTGTCTGGGATCTGGACAGGAATAGCTAGAAGATGGGGCTCACCAGGTCTCCCCTCTCTCCATGGGGCTGCAGAGCCTCCCATGGGATCTCCCAGAAGATGAGCTGGACTTTTTACAGGTGGCTCTGGGCTCCCAGAACAAGTGTTCCTGGAGACTGAGATGGAAAGTCACAGCTTATGTCTCATCTCAGATGTTCCAGGTCCTCACTTCTGCTCTCTTCCACCAGGAAAGCCCAAATTCAAGTGGATGGGGAAGAGCATACAAGTATGCAAGCCGCAGTCAGGTGCTATCGCCCCTTCAAGAGCCATTGAAGGAAAAGAAACTACACTTGTGATCTATGATCAGATCAGATGCACTGAGCTGATTTTTGCACTTCACTTCCATCACTCAGCTGATTTCCGTCTCATTCTTGAGCTGATGCCTGCCCAAGTCCTTTGTTTGTACATTGATGTTAGTATTATTTTTGCTGGATTTTTGAAAAAGAATCAACTTACTTCCATTCCTTAAGATTTGGGAGAGAGGATTCTGACATCTGGGTCCATTCTCCCATCTCATACTGGAAGATGCTGAGTCAGCTGCTTTCCAAAGTTACCCAAGAAAATGTCCCCTCAGCAGCTTTGAACATGCGCCTTCTTTTGTTTCTCCTTCATAGTTTAAGTCAGAGGTGACCTGCTCCTTGTGTTAAGGTGGCCCCCTTTCAGAAAGAATTGACACTGCTCAGGGTGAAGTGACCCAAAGTCCTCTGTTTGCATTTCAGAGGACACCTAATACACCCCTTGACTGATCGGTTATTTCCTAAATGCCTGATCTGGAGCCTCACAAACTGCTCAAGGCTTACCTGTCATCTTTTATTTACAACAACACCTGGAAGGGTAAGAGCCCAGAGACTGAGGTTCAGTGACTTTCGATGACCTTCCCAAGGGTGCACCGGCAGTGAGGATGCCAAGAGAGGTGCCCGTGGTCTTGGCCCCATGACCTGTCTTCTTCCTCATAAACCCATGTGGTCTTCAAGAGGTCAGTCCTGCCCCCAGATCTGATCCGTTATCCCACGTGATAATTATCAGTGTCTGAAGTCCCTGGAAAGACCCATGAAAATCCATCTAGCGTCCTTCAGAGCTCTTTACTCTGCAATGACTGGTAAGCCTGACAGATGTTCATGATGGTGGACATACCTTAGTCTGTCTGTGCTCCAAAGCACTGTCTGAAGTTGGCATCCCATCCCCGGAAAAGACACCCCAGGTTCACATTCACAGCACCGGCCACTCGTTACAGGGCTGTATCCATGTTTTATTCTCTGTTAACATCCCCAGCACCAAGCATCACGCTCAAGAAACATCTGCTCAATAAGGGAAATGTTTCAGGTAATTCATTTCCTTAAGTGCTTTTATAAAAATGAGATTTCGGAGTATATGTGTCTGCCTCCCTGCCTGGAACTGATGAAGATGGATTTTCCAAAACATGTGCTCCCCAGTGTAAGTCAGCGAGGGTGAGTTCTCAGGACCTCAAAGTAAATGTGGTATGAGCCCAAGGGCATCTGCCAGGCTTTTCACCTCTTGTGTTTCTGTTTCCACTTCTAGAAAATCGAGGTGATAATAGTACCTACTTTGTGGGGTTGTTCTGAGGATTAAACACGTGAAAAATATTTTAAGCAATTAGAAGAGTACCAGGCACAAATGCACAAATAGATACTTAATAAATGCTTGTTATGATATTATCATTCTTATTATCACTATCATTATCATTAAAATTATTGTATTCAGCAATCTCCCTCAAACCTCTTAGCCCCTACATGTTATTCTTGTGTTCCCAAGAGTGACCCAGAAGAGGTACACAGAAAAACCACATCTGAAGGTGACTGGCAAAGGATATGAAGATATTTGGTCAATAGCCTCTGAGGCCTCCTGACCCAAGACCACCTGGGAAATGGAATCTCCATGGATACCAAATGCACAGATGACATCAAGGACAAAACCCGTCCCTGACTCCTCCCCATTAAGGTCACATAATCCTTCACCCAGTCCTTTCCCTCTAGCTGCTTGCAGTCTGGCTGAAAAGGAGACTGTCAGGTGGGTCTAGCATGCAGGGGATGTGATGAGGCCCTCACACGGAGACGAAGGTCAGTTCAAGGTTACAGAGGGCAAACATCAGTGACCAGAAGCTGGCACAGTCAAAGAAGATCACAGGGAGCTTTGGTTGCAAGACAACTTTTCTGTGTATACATCTCTAATATAACAATATTTTTTTTAATACACAAAGGCTAAACATACTGAAAAAATTACTTTCATAAAAATCACTGCATCCACCCCACAGTCAAAAGATATAATGGCAGCCACCCAGCTCATATCCTTATATTCTTTGAAAACCAAACCGCACACAATCACTTCTCAGAGAAACTTCTAGAACTGTATGCAGAGAGGAACAGCCATGTCCATTCATATCTTTTCCTCTTCCACATTTCTTGGACGCTGCCTCAACAGACAGGGACTTGAGAAAGAATGTCATGACCCTCCTTCCTGGGGCCCCCATTACCTGCCCTACTCCACCTCCCAGAAAAATATGACAATTGTGAGCAAAACACTTCCCTGTGGTTTTCTGTTTTCTCCTTCTGGCTCTTTTTCAAGCCCAATGAATATAGGAATTTCACGTTGACAGCCACCTTTTGGCTCCCTTGAGGTTTTATGTTTTGAAGCAGGGAGGAGAAAATTACTCCTTTCAAGAGGGGTGGAGATAAATTAGGAGTTTGGGATTAACAGAAACACACTACTATTTATAAAATAGGTAACAATGAGGTCCTATACTGTATAGCACAGGAGACTACATTTAAGAGCAGATAATAACCTATAATGGAAAAGAATCTGAAACTGTACACCTGACACTAACACAAGATTGTAAATCAACTATAAGCTAATAAATAAAAAAAGAAATTGAAGGCATTAGATGACATGTTGCAAATTTATTCTGTCAGTGTTTTGTGTAGCCTGGCCACCATGGTGAGCAAAATGACATTCAGAATAAGAAGAATTTGTCTGCAGATGCATTTCATAAGGAATTTTGTTTTTTCCTGAACAAAGATGAAAGTGTCATGTGATGTAATGGGTAATGAACAGCCTCAACTATAATGAAAAAGAATTCAAAAGAGAACATGTGTGTGTGTGAATAACTGAATCACTTTGTTGTGCGCTTGAAACTAACACAACCCTGCAAATTATCTATAGCTCCACTAAAAAATTGCTCCTTTCAAACATGCTTCTCACCAATCCTTGAAGGCAGTGTCCTGAACACCACATGATCATTCCTAGAGTCCCAGGGGCCTAGAAGACACACAACAGTTTCCTGTAGCACCTGCATTTTCTGGACCTGTCAGAAGCGTAAACAACACACACACACAGTGGATTCTAGGGGATTTCAGGCAACACTGCACAAAATGTGAAGAGGAGTGTGGAGGTATATTCACCCTGCTCTTTTTGTGTGTGCAAATTAATTTCATTTCTTCATCTCATCCATGGGGATGATAACCTTTCCCTCAAGGATTGTGCAGCAATCACGTGTCCTATTCTGGCTACCAGCCTCTCTCCCCTCTTTCTGGAAACCCCCTGAGTTCTGAGTCAGGGGATCAGTGGTCTCTCATTGGGACTGATCAAGGAGGGATGGTAAATGCAGGACCTACTTCTCTCCCAGAAGTTACTGAGGGGGTCAGATATTTTCTCTCACTGTTCTGGCATGGCTAAGGGGTGGACACAGGACTCAAGCTTGAGAGAATGACCTCCTCCCTAGGTTGGTAAAGTCTAGGCTAGAGATAAAAGAATGGAAGAAATGTATGAGGAGCACTGACTTCTGCAGGAGCTCTTCCTGTTACAAAATAGCTGCTTCTTGTTTCAAATCCAACCCCCCAGAATGGCATGGAACCTACTTCATTCAGCATCTTTTCTCTAGTCCTTTCATTGATTTCTTTTGTTTTCTGGCCTTCTTGAGATGTAACTGACATATAACACTGTGTAAGCTTAGGGTGTACAGTGTGATAATTTAAAGTGTAATGTGTAATATATATGATATACATACATAGTGTAAAATTATTTTACAGCAATAAGGTTAGTTTATAACTCCATCATCTCATTTAGTTATCTCTTTTTTTCATGATGAGAACTTTTAATATTTACTCTCTTAGCAACTTTCAAGTATGCAATACAGTATGATTAACTGCAGTCACCATGCCATACATTAAATCCCCAGAACTTGTTTATCTCAGAACCAGTAGTTGGTACCTTCAGACCAGCATCCCTTTTCCCCCTTCTTCAAGCCTCTGGCAACCATCCATCTATTCCCTAGAAACTTTCATGAGATTCCACCTATAAGTGATATTATTCAGAATCTGAATTTCTTGGACTTATGTCACTGAACATAATGCCTTCAAGGTTTATTATCCCTGTTGTTGCAGGAAAAAATGAAATCACTGTCTCAAGGAGATATCTGCTCCCTGCTGTTCACTGCAGCATTATTCGCAAGAGTCAAGACATGGAAACAACCTGAGTGTCCAGTAATGGATGAATGGATAAAGAAAATGTGATGTATATACACACAAAAAAATATTCAGTTCAGTTCAGTTCAGTTCAGTAGCTCAGTCGTGTCCGACTCTTTGCATCCCCATGAATCGCAGCATGCCAGGCCTCCCTGTCCATCACCAACTCCCAGAGTTCACTCAAACTCACATCCATCGAGTTGGTGATGTCATCCAGCCATCTCATCCTCTATTGTCCCCTTCTCCTCCTGCCTCCAATCCCTCCCAGCATCAGAGTCTTTTCCAACGAGTCAACTCTTCGCATGAAGTGGCCAAAGTACTAGAGTTTCAGCTTCAGCATCATTCCCTCCAAAGAAATCCCAGGGCTGATCTCCATCAGAAAAAATAGTACCCAGCCATAAAAAAAAGAAAGAAACCCTTCCATTATCTTCAGAACTTCCAACTCTGCCAAGCTGGCCAAGGTCAATTTCTCTTGCTCATGAGATGAGCCTCCTGCTAGAACATGGCAAAGAGATTTAAGGAAATCTCAAGCAACAGTCCCAATATCAATATCAGAGCACAGCTCGTACCACAGTTGGCATCCTCCTTCTTTCCTCTCTTCCCCTAAAGAATCAGAGCCATCAGTTTGTTTAACACAAAAATGGATGTAGAGCCATCAGTGTGGGTCAAAAGGTAGTGCTAGTAGTAAAGAACTCCCCTGCCAATGCAACAGACACAAGAGATACAGATTGGATTTCTGGGTCAGGAAGATCCCCTAGAGGAGGGCACAGCAACCCATTCCAGTATTCTTGCCTGGAGAATCCCATGGACAGAGGAGCCTGGCAGGCGATGATCCATAGTGTCACAAAGAGTCGGAAACAACTGTAGCGACTTAGCATGAACACTTGGTTAAAACACAGTATAGCTGGAAAAGAAAAGGAGCTATCAGTGGATGGAGGGATTCCTGAGTTGGAGATCACCGTGGATTGACATCTTGAAATGTGTGAAGCTTGTGAAGCTATATGCAGAGAGGCATATGATTCAATTATATAGTGGGAGAGAGAAGAGTGAGCAGTTTAATTAACTTAAATTTCTAACTTCACCATTTGACTCAACAAGCATTGACCAGAATAGCAAGAAGAGTGACATGAACCCAATGGCTCCCAACTCCAACTGCAAGTCTGTATCTCTTGGAGAGGTTTTTGAAAACGCCAGTACCAGGGACTTCCCTGGTAGTCAAGTAGTTAAGAATCCACCTGCCAATGCAGGGGACATGGGTTCAATCCCTGGTCCAGGAATATCTCACATGCCGAGGAGCAACTAAGCCCGCTTGCCACAATGACTGAAGCCTGCATGCTCTAGGGCCTTGAGCCACAGGTACTGAGCCCATGGGCTGCAATCACTGAAGCCCACTGGAGCCTCTGCTCTGCAACAAGAGAAGCGATCGCAATAAGAAGTCCACGCACCACAATGAGAGAGCAGCCCTGAGTACCCACAACCAGAGAAAGCCCGCTCATAGGAATGAAGACTCAGCACAACCAAAAATAAATAAATAAACAGAAAAAATATAATATAATACATGATATCATAAATCAACTATATTTCAATAAAATAATAATATTACTAAAAGAGATAATGAAAAACATAGAAGAACAATTTTTAAAAATCTATTCACAGTATAGTTTTGGATTTCCGTTACCTTAGGGTCCATGAATTATAAAAGACGGATAAATTACTTAAAGAAATGTGCATTCTTTCATGTTCATGGATGTGTGTGCTCAGTAACTCAGTCATGTCCAATTCTTTATGACTCCATGAACTGTATCCCACCAGGTTCCTCTGTCTATGGGATTCTCCAAACAAGAATACTGGAGTGGGTTGCCATTTCCTCCTCCTTGGTATCTTCCCAACCCAGGGATTGAACACACATCTCCTGTGTCTCCTGTATTGGCAAGTGGATTCTTTACCACTGAGCCATCATGGGTATTTTTGTTACCAAAAAAAAGAAATTACTAACACCAAGGCTTCACCCCAGACTGGTATGGAGGCCAGAGGATCCTAGAAGCTGTCATTGTTGGAAACAATAGCCTCAGATCATCTCAAATTGGGGTTCTCCTTACAGTGCAAGTATCTCAATAGGACTATACCTGACTCTGTTATTTTATATTGTTGCTATTGTTCTTTAGTTGCTAAGTTCTGTCCAACTCTTTGCAACACCATGGACTAGCTCACCAGGCTCTTCTGTCCATAGGATTTCTCAGGCAAGCATACTGGAGTGGGTTGCCCTTTCCTTCTCCAGGGGGTCTTCCTGACCCAGGGATCAAACCGAGGCCTCCTGCTTGGCAGACAAGACTCGTTACCACTTGAGCCACCTGGAAAGCCCATTATTTTGTATACATGGCCTTGAAATACACACCAGCCACTACATCTCAAGTCTAAATGAAGAACTTCTCTCTGGTCCCTTACTAAACGGAAGATACATGGAGTAAACTCACGGAGACTGTAACTACTACTCAATCCTCCAACAGTTAATGAGTGCCCTTTTAGGCCAGATATTGTATGAGAAATGAAGAAACAATGGCGAGCAGATGGAAGATTCTGCTCATCTCATGATTCAAGATTCTCATGGAACACACGCTCAAGTGGAAGTAAAAACCATATGTTGGGTACAACATAAGGGATTTTCAAGAAAAATTTGACCACACAGTATGTATTTATTCTAAACCTGGTACCTCCCTCTCTGTAAGAGCTGAGCTTTTTAATTTTATTTATTATTTTTTTCCCACTGTATTGAAAGTCTTTGTTGCTGCAAGCGAGCTTTCTCTGGTTGTGGTGAGCAGGGGTTACCCTCTAGTTGCTGTGCCCAGACTTCTCATTGTGGCGGCTTCTGGTGTTGGGGAGCACAGACTCGAGTGCTCAGGTTCAGTAGTTGTGGTATACAGGCTTAGTTACCTCAAGTTATGTGGGATTTTCCTGGAGCAGGGATTGAACCCATGTCCCCTGCATTGGCAGGTGGATTCTAATCCACTAAACCACCAGGGAAGTCGAAGAGTAGAGTTGTTTCCCAACAACCACAGTCATAATTTTCAATTGTAAGGGTGATTCCATCCCCATCCAGGAGATATTAGGAAATATCTGGACCATCTTGGGATATCACAATTCAGGGTTGTGTATTAGTGGGTCAAGCCAGAAATGCAGTTAATCAAACTACAATGTATAGACCAGACGGCACCTCACAACAAAACATCATAAGATCCAAATGTCAACAGCCAAAGACTGAGAAATATCTATTCTGTGGGATTATAACCCAAACTGCAAAGTATTAACAAATATCCAGATGTCCTTACTGAAATCAATGATTGAATAAATATATGCATGAGGGAAAATAACCAAATTTCCCCCACAGAATTCCAAATGATTTACATAGATATACCACTGGCAAGAAGGCACAGTATAATTCCATAACTGTGAGCTGTGGATAATTACTTCCTTTTAGAAAATACTGTATAGGATGTGTTGAAAAATCAACTTTACAGTGGAAAAATCCAAGAAATATCACCCCAGCCAGTGACCAAAGTTCACATCAATAATGACTAAGTCAGATTGGGAGTAAATGTCCTCGATATGATGAAATGAAAATGGCACTTTATTTTTGTGTTTATTTTTTGTTTTTAAAAATCCCATTTGGTTTTTATTTCAAAATGATTGGGGATAAAAGAGCACAGAGATACATCTGATGCCTTTGTGTTTTTATCCGTACTGTTCCCTTTGCCTGAATTTCCTTTCTTGGAAAATAGAAGTACTACACAAACAACAAGGATCTATTGTGCAGCATAGGGAACTCCACTCAATATCCCACAATGATAATATGGGAAAAATTTTAAAAAAAACAAACAGATATATGCATATGCACAACTGAACCACCCCATTGTACATCCGAAACCAACACAATAAATCTGCAAACCAACTACACCTCAATACAAAACAAAAATCAAATTAAAGTGAACCACTACCTATTCTCCACTCTCCCAGGGCAGGGCTCAATCTCTCATGCTCCTGTCCCTCAAATGGGAGTCATTTTTCCTTTTTATTCATCTGTGTACTTCCTGACATCCTCAATCAATGTTTATTCAATGAAAAGGTGAAAGAGAGTAGTTTGCAGACAAATACAAAACATTATCTCTGTGGATTTTTTTGTGTTTTTTTTTTTGTTTTTTTGTTTTTGTTTTTTTATCCCCAAGCCCACTCTTTGGTCTTATCACAAGAAAAACATCAGATAAATCCCAATTGAGGGACATTCTTCAGAAAGTCTGAACAGGACATCTCATAGCTGTCAAGGTCAACAGAAAGCAAATCTAACAAACAGTCACAGACAACAGAAATTAAAAAGACATGATGATTAAATGTGATATCCTGAGCAGGAGCCTGGAACAGAAAAGGGGGCATCAGGCAAACACTAAGGGAGTATGAATGAGTGTGGACTTCAGTTAATAATAATATTGGAGCATTGATCGTGACAAATGAATGAAGCTAATGTCAGGTGTTAATTACAGGGGGAAACTAACCACAAGGCACCTGGCACTGTCCTGTACTGACCTCATAACTTTTTCTGTAAATCTGAATCTATTCTCAAACAGAAGGTTTATTGAAAATAGATGGATCGCCCTCCTTTCTCTGTCTGCCTCGCACTCCAGTCTGCTCCAGAAGCAACTCCCTGAATCCCCATCAGATGACAAAGGAGACGCAGTGCCAGGCATGGATGTCATGGACCTTCGTGGGGTTTGGAGATACCCAGTATCATCCTCTTCCTTAAAAGCACCCCACTTTTCTCGAGGGAAATACCACCTCCCCTGGGATGCGCTCTTAGTGACAGGTAACTCCAGAAGCCCACCTCTCATTCTGGAAGCATACCAGGTAACTCTGCTACCCTGGACTCAGACAGCAACCAGGTCTGTGAGCCACTGGGAGCTTCCCAAGAGTCTTTTATAAAAATCTGAGTGAGTATTTTATCTTGTTTTATTTTGTACCACCTATTTTATTCTATATTTATGTGACCCAAGATTAAGTAACTTGCATGACTGTCTTAATCTCACAGAATCTAATTCACTATTCTCCTGCAGGCACTGCCTATATTTTCCAGATATATTTTTCCAAAGCAAATAACAAATAAAATGAAAGCTGTTTTCATTCTAAAAGTATACAGGAGATCTCATCTCTTCTTGCTTTCTTTACGATCTAAATCAGTTAAACTTCATTCAGGTCTTAAAGCAGTAATTTTTCCACAACATGAGTTTTCTTGCTTGGCAATACTTCCTCCATGTCCACTTCGCCTTGTTGTTGTTCTTAAGTTGCTCAGTTGTGTCTGACTCTTTGTGACCCCACGGACTGCAACATGCCAGGCTTCTCTGCCTTTCGCTATCTCCCAGAGTTTTCTCAAACTCATGTCCATTGAGTCAATGATGCCATCCAACCATGTCATCCTCAGTCATCCCCTTCTCCTCCTGCCTTCAATCTTTCCCAGCATCAGGGTCTTTTCCAAACAGTTTGCTTTTTGCATCAGGTGGCCAAAGTATTAGAACTTCAGCATCAGCAACAGTCTTTCCAAAGAATATTCAAGGTTGATTTCCTTTAGGATTGACCTGGTTTGATCTCTTTGTAGTCCAAGGGACTCTCAAGAGTCTTGTCCAGCACCACAATTCAAAAGCATCATTTCTTCAGCGCTCAGCCTCCTTCATGGTCCAACTCTCACATTTGTATATGACTACTGGAAAACCATAGCTTTGACTAGAAGGATCTTTGTCAGCCAACTGCTCCCTGGTGGTCTAGTGGTTAGGATTCTGCACGCTCATGGCCGCAGCCCCCGTGGGGTTCTATTCATGGTCAGGGAAGCCTTTCGTCTCCCTCTCTGCCTCCCACTTTTCCTTATTTTGCACTAATCTGTGAAATTTTGGACTCTATTCCATACATTTCTTTGTTGTCAATGCAGTTTATTTTAATGTTCAACTTCATCAATGGGATTAACTTTTGTAAACATCCTGCCATAAAGTAGGACACATTTAACATTTAGCACATGAGAACCCTGAGCCTTGAGATGGTTGTGAAATTTCTACAGCCACATTGGCAACAAAACATATTACAGAGTCAAGCTAGACTACAGCTCCTGACTTTTAAAAAACTTTTTATTTTATATTGGAGTATAGCCAATTAACGAGGCAAAGCTACAGTCATCAAAACAGTATGGTACTGGCACAAAACAGAAACTCAGATCAACGGAACAGGATATAAAGCCTAGAAATAAACTCATGCACCTGTGGTTAATTAATCTACAACCAAGGAGACAAGAATACAATGTTGGAAAGACAGTCTCTTCAACAAATGGTGCTGGGAAAACTGGATAGCTACAAGGAAAAAAAATAAAATTAGATCATTCTTTAAACATCCAAGAGTATTTGCAACTTTGATTATAATAAGAACAGAGGGCACTATTGGAGGAATTCATTATGCCAGGTGGGGAGGAGGTGCTGGGCAAGCAGACTGTTGCATCTAAACCAAGGGCATCCTCCTCCCACGCTGCATCGTCAAGGCCAGTGGTCCCATACCTTATTAATGCTTAAGACCAACAACATACATGCAACTAATCCTTGCATTTATGTTCTTAAATTATGTAGGCTGGGAGTTATGGCATGCAACTAAGAATATTATTCGGTACACTAGGGCATACTTTACTTGAAATAGAATAAGGAGAGACATTTTCTGCTTCAAGGCAGCTTCAAAGGCTACATCATTCAAGTGACTTGAGTTCAGGGCCAAAGCACCAAAAAACACCACATATTATTTCTAACAAGCTCAAAACCTTCTGCAAAGCAAGCTTCCCAAACCACCAAAAAGTACATTTGAGCCTTATCAACCCCAGGCCCACTTTGTCCTCTTGTCAATTATTCTTGGTTTTTTCCCCCTCTTTTATATCTCTCATTTTTGCAAGAATAGTGAATATCTATTTCTTAATAATGCCTTATTCAGAAACCTGCTCTGAGATCTGACCACCTTCTGAGCACAAGATTCTTAACAAATTCTTGAGTATTTAGCATATAAAACTGCAAAGACTTCAGCAAAGTATATGCATTTGTTAATAATTAACAAAATGTCTAAATTTTCCAGGTGGCTCGGTTGGTAAAGAATCCACCTGCAATGCAGGAGATGTGGGTTCGATCCCTGGCAAGATCCCCTGGAGAAGGAAATGGCAAACCATTTCAGTATTCTTGCCTGGAGAATCTCATGGACTGAGGAGCCTGGCAGGCTATAGTCCATGGGGTCACAAAAGAGTTGGACATGATTTCGTGACTAAACCACCACCACCAAGACAGCTCTTCATAAATTCATTCATTTAACCAATCTAAACATATCTCTGACTTTGAGAAAGGCACCCAGACAGTTCTGAGTGCTGTATCTCTGTTTTGGACTTTTCCACCTCCCTTTCTTGGACTGTCAGAGAGCCAAGCTAATACTATGCAAATATTTGGCTCCAGGCTTACATTCAGATCAGACAACCAGAAGCCTTTGAAACTGACTTCTTGTGGGAAGAAGCAACCGAAGAATAGGTGGGGGAGATGAGCAAGAAAGAGTTCTTTGATTCTCCAGACACAGAATCAGGTGACAAGGGGCGTCGGATGCTTCTGAAATTGACTCTCTGTGGGAGAAGGAAAAGGGATGGAGTGGTGAGAATGTGCAAAAAAGGTCCATGTGCTGGGTGATGCTTTTGTTGTCCACTGGAAGGAAAACACTTTCTGAAATTAAAAGGGATCCTTAGATGTTTAAAGAATGAAAGTGCTTTGCTTTTCTTCCTTTGTGGAGGTCTGCTTTGGAAGATTTGGGCTCCAGGAGAGAAGAGAACTTCTAAGATGACAAACAGCCCCATTCTGGTTTTCCTCTTTGGAATGGCTAATGCACACAGGTGCACACACCCAGCTATTTTTGTAAATTGCCCTTGGAGATAATTTGCACCACAAAACTTGATTCTCAGGATAGAAGACGAGCCTCTGTGTGTCAGCTAGAAATGACAGGCACAGAAGTGACAGGGAAGCAGCAGTTTTTAGGTGGTCAATCACTGTCTGCAGCAGGAGTCCTCTGCTGCAGGATCCGGATGGGTTCCCTTCTGTTGCTGGCTGTTAATCTGGTCCCCTCTCCACCCTGGCCATCCTTAAGTGGCGAGCTATGTCCTACTGGCACCTGACCTACAAAACATGAGCCCACCTGTGGACTTCATTAGCACTGCCACCCCTGAGTCTAGAAACGAGTCACTATTGCAGAGGACAGCACCCAAGGATACACGGTTGTATCCTTCAGGGTTCTATATACAGCAGATGGCTAGATAGAGCTGGGGCTTCCTGGTGGCTCCGTGGTAAAGAACCCACCTGCCAAGGCAGGAGATGTGGGTTTGATCCCTAGGTCGGGAAGATTCCCTGGAGAAGGAAATGGCAACGCACTACAGTATTCTTGTCTGGGAAATCCCATAGACAGAAGAAGTCTGACAGGCTACAGCCCATGGGGTTACAAAGAACTGGACACGATTAAGTAACTAAGCAACAGCACACAGCAAAGACATCAGTTCATGCTGGGTATTACAGAAATGCCTCTAGTCATTTAACAGATACCCATAGTATTTTATGGATATATTAATACATGTATGTATATCTAATCACTCCATGGGAAATAGATGGAGAAACAGTGGAAACAGTGTCAGACTTTATTTTTTGGGACTCCAAAATCACTGCAGATGGTGATTGAAGCCATGAAATTAAAAGATGCTTACTCCTTGGAAGAAAAGTTATGACCAACCTAGATAGCATATTCAAAAGCAGAGACATTACTTTGCTGACTAGGGTCCGTCTAGTCAAGGCTATGGTTTTTCCAGTAGTCATGTATGGATGTGAGAGTTGGACTGTGAAGAAAGCTGAGCGCCGAAGAATTGATGCTTTGGAACTGTGGTGTCGGAGAAGACTCTTGAGAGTCCCTTGGACTGCAAGGAGATCCAACCAGTCCATTTTGAAGGAGATCAGCCCTGGGATTTCTTTGGAGAGAATGACGCTGAAGCTGAAACTCCAGTACTTTGGCCACCTCATGCGAAGAGTTGACTCACTGAAAAAGACTCTGATGCTGGGAGGGATTGGGGGCAGGAGGAGAAGGGGACGACAGAGGATGAGATGGCTGGATGGCATCACTGACTCAATGGACGTGAGTCTGAGTGAACTCCGGGAGTTGGTGATGGACAAGGAGGCCTGGCGTGCTGCGATTCATGGGGTCGCAAAGAGTCAGATACGACTGAGCAACTGAAATGAACTGAACTGAACTGAAGTATGTCTACACACACACACACACACACATATGGGCTTCCCAGGTGGCTCAGTGGTAAAGAACCTGCCTGCCAATGCAGGAGATGCAGGTTTGATCTTTGATCCCTGGGTGGAGAAGAACCCCTGGAGAAGGAAATGTCACCCTACGTCAGTATTCTTGCCTGGAAAATCCCATGGACACAGGACCCTGGCAGGCTACTGTCCATGAGATCACAAAAGAGTCAGACACAACTTAGCATCTAAACAACAACAGAGCAGACCCAGGCTAATTCTAAATACTTGGAAGCTGTGCTAAATGAGTGTCAAATTGACTTCATTAAAAAAGATACACAGCTTCATTATTTTCTAATTATGAGAATTCCAACTAAAGGCTAATGACATTACCAGATCCAGGTTTCCCACCAGCTGTTTTCATAAACAGATAAGACTCATTCATAATTAGTGTGTGTTAAGTATTCAGCAGGCATATTATTAATGCAACTTTTAAAGAGATGGAAAGCATGCTACTTTACCAACTTAAATACAGATTTGTAAAGTATTTACTGATTTATTTTACTATTGTCTTAAATGGAAAGCACCTTTCTCATTGATGGACTCTGAACAAACACACTTTGTTCTACATCCAAAATTTTCCAATCTTTTGACTTCTAAGTGGCGAGATGCTTATTTCTGAATCTGCAAAGATGTGGATCCCTCAGAATACATAGCCCAGAAATGAACCTCTCTTGGCCATGACACAGCTTGCCAGTGGCAGGGCTGCCCTCAGAACTCATGTGAAGACACTAGTAGGCAATGGATTGTGGTCAGAAGCACAGTTGTTTTGTGAAATTTAATTCTACACTGATAGCTGCTTCCCAATAAAGACTGATGTGAATATCATCTACTGGAGAGTTGAAGTTTTAGGAGATTCTAGTTATAAACCGTGGGTTCAGGAATTCAACAAGCAGTAGCTGGCAAATGGAAAAAAATGGCAGAATATGAAATTATTTGACTTCTTCTTCTTCAAGACCTTGAGTTTCCACTGGCAAAATATTTCTCTATATAGGCAGTCATCTCTACAAAGAATATTATGTAAATGTGTTGAGCCTGGGAAAACCAAGCACAAAGCTACACATCAGGCAGAGGGAGGGCCCGTGACCAGCTGAATCTAGGTCTGATTTCCAAAGGACAGAAGGGAGCGATCACGAGGTCTCAGTCCCACAGATGTGTTGTTCATTCTAAATCCCTGTGTCTAATCCCCAGATGCACCCCCAACCCCAGCTGAAGGTTTTTCCTGCCATCAATCAGCCAGGTTCAGTCATGAGGTTAATGCTGTCCATTGGTTTCTATGTCTTCAGTTGAGATTAAAAGGAAATTCCCAGCACTAGGTCACAATCAACAAAACTGAAATGTGCAAAGTATAAGCAAGAGAATGATTTCTTTCTTAAACTCACCCACCCCCTTAACAAACACAGAAAGAACAGTGGGGGACTTCAACATCCCACTTACACAATGTAAGTGGGATCATCCAGATAGAAAATTCATAAGAAAACACAAGCTTTAAATGACACATCAGAACAGATAGACTTAATTGATATTCATAGGACATTCCAACTGAAAGCAGCAGAATACACTTCTTTCTTAAGAGCACATGGAACATTCTCCAGGATAGATCACACCTGGGGTCACAAATCAAGGCATGGTAAATTTAATAAAATTGAAATCACATCAAGCATCTTTTCTTGATATGAGATGCTATGCTTATAGTGCTAGGAGATTAAAAATCAATTATAGGAAAAAAGCTGTAAAAAAAAATATGGAGGCTATACAATTTGTTACTAAATAATCAATGGATCACTGGAGAAACCAAAGACGAAATCAAAAAGTACCTAGAGACAAATGACAACAAAAACACGACGATCCAAAACCCATGGGATGCAGCAAAAGCCGTTCTAAGAGTGAAGTTTAGAACAAGACAATCTCGACTCAAGAAAAAAGAAAAATCTCAAATAAACAACCTAACCTTACAGCTAAGCAACTAGAGAAAGAACAAATGAAACTCAAAGTTAGTAGAGCAAAAGGAATCAGAAAGATCAGAGCAGAAATAAATGAAATATAGACAAAGTAAAAAAGAAAAGAAAAGAAAGAAAGAAAAACAGCTGTGGAGCCCCAGGGGAGAGGGACAAGAGGGCTTATCATTGTTGGATAAGCTTTAAAAACCCACGTATAAATGTGGTCCCATGTCCAGTAACACTCAGGGGTCATACCAAACTGATTAGATGGCACTTCAGGTCAAGTTTCTAGATTATGTAGCAATGTGAGGACACATTTAGTGATTTAATAACATACCAAATAGCTATTATAATCAGACTCATGTGTGTTTAAAACAACAACAACAAACTGTTATGAAAATCCAATCAAGCCAAGGCTTCCCTCACATGCTGCTGTATGTTCCAAAGAGCAAACTCACCCCTTCTTTTTTCTTAAAGCCCACGGGACTCATTTTAAATGCCACCTCTTGGTATAATTTTTATATAAGACACTCCACAAACTCTACTGGATATCCTTCACACTTTCTACTCTTTTATATTTTGAACACTAAGTTCTATTTCCAGAGAGAAACAAAAGGGTAACTTTGAGGTTGGTACCACAGAGTGTACTTAGAACTCACATGCCCGGAAGAGATTGTAAGTTGGCAAAACTGTATCCTCTATCCTCCCTGACAATTTTTGCCAGCCTATTTGCAGATTCATGTCAACTCTGAGCCATTTAACTCTCCTAAGACTTGCTGAGAACCAACTAAGCCAGGTCCAAGATAGAATATCAGCCTGCTCCTGACTTTTCTGGGCCAGCCCAGAAAACCTATTAACAACATCTTCACCGAATCAATTGCCAATTCAGAGAGCTCTAACTGGTCTTTCTACTTGACAGTGAACAAGGAGTCTGCAAAAAGCGGAGGAACGTCTCTACTCTGGCCAGCACTAACACAGATCTAGGCATCACATACAGGGGAAGGGTCTCAGAAGTGCCCTTGACCTTGGAGATGCTACCGGAAGATAATGAACTCACCTTAACGTGAAGCGGTCCTCAGTGGAGTTTTTGGAGATGGAGACAGGAAACGTCAGCACATCTCCCTGCCTGACTGTCTTTGGCACGTACTGCACGGCCACGTGGTTATCCAAGCGCAGCTCTCTCAGCGGTGGCCGGCTGGGGGTCTGGTAAAGAAAAACACTCCCGATCCTGTGCAAGGGAGGCCCCGACTCATCGATGTCATTACGGCCCGTCCGCATCCCCCCGGCTCTCCGGGCATCCTCCTTGGTGCAGTCTCCACGCTCGTCCCCGGGCTGCACGGCATAGTAGAGCTCCACCGGGCTCCCTTCAGGGGGCTCCGGCGCCTTCTTCCTCCCGGCCACCACCGTCGGGGGGCCGAACCAGCTGGCCGGGAGCTCCAGCTGCGCCACGCACAGCCCCAGGGCCCCTCGAAGCCGGCAGCTGCCCCGTACCTCCCGGGTCTCCCGGAAGGCAAACACCCGCAGGCAGGGCAGGCTCTGCACCGGGCCAGGGTCGTCCCAGTCCCTGCCGACCACGTGGAACAGCACCTGCACACGGGGCCGACTCAGGTAGATCTTGTCCCGCAGGATGTGCGCCTTCAGCTTCCAGTTCAGAGAAAACGTGCTGGTGAATCCAAAGGGGCTGGAGGGGAGCATCAAGTCCTGGGGTACCACCTGCTCAATGGCGAAAGGCCCATAGCTGGCATTCAGGACTGGTAGCCTCTTGGATTTGTAAATCAGAAAGGACTCCACCCGCGACTGTAGACTGGAGTTTCTCATGATGTCCTGGTTGGCTTCCTTGAGGAAGAAGGACACGTCTGCGTGGTGGATGTGGTAGGTCACCGGGAGGTAGGTGGGCAGCAAAGAGAACCTCTGGATACTCTCCAGTATGCCTCGGCTTTCAGCCACTGTTGGGAGGAATCGGGGTTCAGGGGTTAGAAACTTGAGGGCAGTGGTACCAATATTTCAGACCTCTTTGCACCCCCTTTATAGTGGATTGCCCTGCCTTAGCATTAATTAAGTGATTCTTTATCCAAAATGTCTCAAATCAATTCATTTTATATTAAATGTATTTCTTTAAAGAAAAGTTGATGCCGCTGGAGTAAGTAGAGAACCGGCCACCAGTCTCACTGGCCATGCACAGAAGCTGAGCGAGCAAATACAATAGAATATTACTCGGCTGTAAAAAAGAACAATTTTGAGTCAGTTGAGTGAGACGGATGAATCTAGAGCCTGTTATACAAAGAGAAGTCAGCAAGAGAGAAACAAATACCATATATTGATGCATATATATGGAATCTAGAAAAACAGTACCGATGAACCTACTTACAGAGAGGAAGCAGAGATGCAAATGTAGAGAATGGACTTGTAGACACAGCAGGGTAAGGAGAGAGAAAGGAGAAACAAAATACAAATTGACAAAGTAGCACTGACATTTATACACTATGCTAAAGCATTTCAGTCGTGTCTGACTCTTTCCAACCCCATGGACTTTAGCCCACCAGGCTCCTCTGTCCATGGGATTCTGCAGGCAAGAATACTGGAGTGGGTTGCCATGCACTCCCCCGGGGGATCTTCCCTATCATGTGTGAAGTAGATAACTAGAAGGAAGTTGCTATAGAACACAAGGAGCCCAGCCTGGTGCTCTGTGACGACGGAGAGGGGTAGCACGAGGAGGGGAGGGTATAAATGGAAGTTTATATTTATATATATTAATTATATATTTATATACATAAATAATTATGTATATATGGGAAAGGGAGGCTCAAGAGGGAGGGGTATATATATATGCATACATATATACACATATATAATTATGTATATACGGGAAGAGGAGGTTCAAGAGGGAGGGTGTGTATGTGTATATATATGTATGAGGGAGGGGTATGTGTGTGTGTGTATAGATAGATGTATGATAGATGTATGGCAGAGACCACCACAACAATGTAAAACAATTATCCTCCAATAAAAAAGAAAGAACATTCAAAGTAACTCCTTTAATTTTCAACTAGCAGTCCTCATGCCTTTTAGGGGGTGACAGCTTATGCCTAAGACTTGCTCTCTTTCAGTTAGAGGGAAAGATCCCCATGAGAAAGGTCTTAAGAGACTGCTGGCATCCAACAGAGAAGAGTGCTCCCATTAGCTCCACCAGATGGACTGAGATTGGAAACAAGAATGACTTTCTCAGCATGTGGCTTGATGCTGTGTCCATATTTTACCCAATACTACGTCCTGTTCCACCAGATATACTCTACCCTTGCCACATTTACCACAGGAACATGATAAAAGACTTTAAAGATGGGCAATCATAAATCACTTGCACATCATGTCCTTTCCTCAGGGCTAAGCTGAGAGATGGACAGAAAAGACCTTGAAAAGATACTGCTGGAAGGAAACCTTCTGAAATAGATGGGATGAGCCAACCCCATCATGTCGAGTCCATGTGACCCTAAAAACCCAAGAACCAAGGGAAGTCCATCACTTTTGTGGCCTCCACATCCGTCGTGAAAGCTGTGTTGACACCAATGCACAGAAAGTCTTCTTCCCCCCAACCCCCTTCCTGAACATATCCCGCCCTCAGGGAGAAAAAGAATCCAAAACTGTTATTTTTACAATGTGCCTTATATTCTATAAGAAAAACACAGAAACAGAGATTACATAATTCAAGAACCAATTTAAGGGGCTTTAGAAATGGAAATTACTGGCTCTGGAAACACTGACTTTCTAGGCAAAGCTCCACAAATTATCCAGACCCCTTCTCATTAGCCCTGTCACTCTCTCTGGTTATTTTGCAATAAAAGCAACTCAGGCCCTGACATTCATCAGGCTGACCTGTTTCAGAGGCCCACGTGAGCACATTTTCTGATACATGATGCCTACAGGAGTCTGGACCCCTCCTGGCAGTCGTCTGTGAACAGAGGAGAAAGCAAAGAACTCAGAGAAAGGAGTCTTCACTGTGACTTTGCTGCTCAGATCTCACGAGAGAACAGGCAAGTCCCTCAGCCTCTTTGCCTCTCGGGGGCTGCTCTGTAGGAGGCGCCTGACCAGAGGGCAGAAGCCCGCAACCAGTGCTAGCAGCACAGGGCACTCAGCTGAAGTCCATCCTACCCTGGACAAGGAGCCAGCTTGTCATAAACTCATCCTGACTTGATGGACAACCCCTGAGGGAAGGGCTCCCTCCATTCCATGGCATCACCCAGCTCAGGTCAGGCTGAGCTCCACTTCAGCAATGAAGACTTCCATGGGCCTGAACCATCTGAAACCTCCAATATCTTGAGGAGTTCTGATTCACCCAAGCACTGATTTCATATGACTCAACCTAATACCTAGGAATTCCTTTTTCAAACATCAAAATATCATGGACTTCACAAGAGACCTCATTCCTTAGGAGAATCACATTTTTCTTAACATTCTGGAAATCTCTCAGGATTTATATTTTCAATAAGCAGGCACTGTCACTTGTGAATTTTCATACAAGTGAAGCACAGGGAGTGAATTTTGTGCTCATGTTCAGGGTTGAAGCTTCCTCCTTCGTCCCTTCTCTGGGTACCACCTCCCCTCCCTGTCTCTGCTGGGACATCGCAGGCTGTGTCGTAAAAGTCACTTCTCTTGACTGAACGATTCTGCATTATATGCCCCACTGATGTCCTCCTGTAGATCTTATACTTTACTATCACAGGACTTTATTCTCTGCTGTAATTCCCTCCATGCCCCAGTAGGTTATATGCAAGTGAGCAGAGATGACATGGTGGCCTTTTTTCTACTTTATTCACAGTCTTTTAGACGAGCACCTGGCAAATATTAGGTTCTCAGTAAATATTTGAGAAATGAATGAGTCAACGAATGAATGGTGCTTTCAGTATTACAAAAAGCTGATTATATTTTTACATCAGGGCTTTATATGCTGTCTCCTCTGTTGCATCCCTCTATAATTAGAATCCTCCATTCTTTTACCCCATGAGGAGCTTCAAGTAATCATGATGATAGGGGACTAACAAAGGGAGGTACCTCTCGGTGGAATAAGGTCCCTGATTCTCTTTTATAAATTTTATTGGATTATAGTTGATTTATAATGTTCTGTTGGTTTCAGGTGCACAGCAGAGTTATACATATTTACATAAATATTCATTTTATTTCAGATTCTTTTCTCATATAAGTGATCACAGGATACTGAGTAGCATTCCCCATGCAATATAATAGGTCATTGTTGGTTATCTGCCATATATATAGTAGTGCATATATCTTTATCCCAATCTCCTGATTTATGCCTACCCCCACCACATTTCCCTTTTGGTAACCATAGGATTATTTTAAATATCTGTTAAGTCTGTTTCTGTTTTGTAAATAAATTTTTAAAAAATAACCACTGATTAAGAATCCTCCTGCCAATGCAGGGGGCATGCGTTCGATCTCTGGTCTGGGAAGATCCCACGTGATGCAGACCAGCTATACCCAGGAGCTGCATCAAGAGAAAGCCCCCATGCAGCAAGGTCAAAAATAAACAAATAAATAACTTTTTAAAAACTGATACAGATTAACTTATTTACAAAATGTAAACAGACTCACAGATGCCCTGATTCTTAAAAATACATCTTGGCACCACCTGGAGCAGTTATGCTGGTTGTCATCACATCAGCCTGTCATTCATTGTAGACACTGCTGAAACCAAATAAATGGTCAGGTCATAAAAAAGGAATAATATCTGACACCGAGGCTCCCTGAACTTTCCTATTGAACATCTGATCCCTACTACTTGAGAATACCTAACTTTATCGTGCAACTAATTACATATCCCAAGGACAATGGCTGTGGGTCCCCTGACTCTATTTGGGAAAGCAACCAGGGGTTACCACAGGCATCATTCAAAGGGAAGTAATCTCTAAGCTGCATTCCACAAATGGCCTATTTGTCTTTTCACCTGGTTATCTGACCTCGATGTTTATTGCTTAAAAATGCTCCAAGTTGATCCAAAGCTAGTTGTTATTTCCTTTTCCAGTCATTCCTTTAAAAAAAAAAACTAAACTAAAAGAAAAAAACAAAACAAAACAAAAAAACAGTGTTCCACAATGCAGAAAATGGACTAAGAAGTAAAACTGAGTATCCTGGAATCCCCACGGGGATGACTATTATAAACAAAGAACACCATTTCCATGTAAAAAAAGAGCAAGGTGTCAAATAATAAAGAAGTTGCATGTGGTAAATCTCAGTTAATTATCTATTAAGGAAAAAAAATTACATTTTATTTTGGTGCAGTGACTTACATGCTTATTTGAAAGGAAGTGACATGTTCCCATCTTTAAGCAACTCAAGCAGCCTCACAGAGATTTTCTATTAATTTTAACATTTTGAAAAAAAATAATTTCCCCTAAATAATACCTTTAAGAAACTGGAGGAAGATGGCAATTTGAGCACAGGCATTTAAAACTTCCCCTGAGTGGACTCAAAAGCAGTAGCTAAGAGAATATGGTAATAAGTAAAAATCGGCATCTGTGCTGAACATTCAGTGCAAACTGCAAGCCCTGGCCTGGGAGAATTCCTGAGAAATTGCATTCATGCAGAAAAAACAGCATGGTGAAGGCTGCCAGATGAAATGCAGGAAAATCAACTATGTTTCCTTTTCTAATTAACAGTAAGGTTGCATGGGGGTACGCTTATAATTAAGGACAAAACCAAAATTTGTCAGGTATCCGAAATCCAAATGTAACCAGGGACCCTGTATGGTTATTGGCTAACTCTAGTGGCCCTAAGCATGACATCATTAAAGAAGGTAAGAGCCTGGTAGATTAGAAATAACCTGATATTTCTAAAAGCAAAGGGCATGCATCCTAGGGATGCTCTGCACTTGGTAATGCTTCCTGATGCTGACTGCCGACAATATTTGTAATCAGCCAAATTGAAAGACTCAAGAGTGAGTGTGACCACACAGTGCAGAAAACCCCAGAATCTGGGCTTCTTGCTGACTTGGAGTGGGAGGTGTGACACAGCCTTACTGTGGACTGAGTCCAAGCCACACCAAAACGATTTACAGGAAACTGGCCCCCAGTACAGCAGCTGTACCAAACTGAGAGAAGGACTGTTAGAGCGACGATCTGGGAATATCAGCAGACCCAATGCATCCCCCACCCTGCTCCAGCTGCAGCATCAGATACAGGAATGTAGGACCAGTGGCCCTTCCAGGTGGACATTTCCTGTACAGCTCTAACAAGAGCAGGTGAAAACCGAACGAAGAAAAGAGGAACCCACTCCACTGTGCCAGGGAAATGCCAAGGCACAATGAGATGAGCCGCATTCAAGGACCAAGAGAGAGAAGGCAAATACAGACGGAAAACAGAAGGAGAATAAAATGTTGGGTTTTTATTTTCTTCATAATAAAAACTACAAAATGAAAGAAAGACGTTTGAAAAGGCGATGAAGAGGTAGTTTCAAGAGTAGTTACCGCAGAAGACTAAAGTATATTTCACACAGAATAACTTTTACACTCTCACTAATCAAGGAAATGCAGGCCCTTTGTTACTTTATAATGAAATAAGACCAAGATGGAAGAAGATATGGCAGTATTAAAAGTAAGTGATTTAAAATGGTTTCAGAAGCAATAAAAGATATGAAAAAGCAGAAAATTGAATTTATCCTAAAAAAAGGAGAATTTATGAAGCTTTCCCTAAAGCTAAATGGCAAAGACAAGAAATGAAAATGATCAGCGGCAGACTGCAAACAAATATGAGACACATTAGATATATATAAAGATAATAGAACTTCTAAGAAAAATAGCAGGAAAATGCAAAAGAAGAATTATTAAAACACAACAGAGAAAGGAAAACAGTCCTGGGATAAAAATAAATATTCCACTAAATTCCAACAAAAACTGTAAACATCAACTTCTAGATATTTCCTAAAGACATTTCTTAATGTCAAAGATAATGAATAATTCTATAAGTGCTTATTTAAAAATAAAACTTTTAAAAGGAAAAAACTAATGAAATTGGCCTCAGTCATGCCCACTGTACAAAATTAAGTATTATAAAATAACAAGTATTTCCCCAAATCTTATGGGGAGTGTTCTAATTGAACAATTAATTCTCTAAACTAGAGATTGTCCTGATAATATGCGAAGACAACACAAAGATGCAAGGTTACTTCCTATCTACCTTTCCTTACAAACATCACTGAACCAAACTATTCAGGCAACCAGGAAGTGAATCAAAGTATAATATTCAGTAACAAGAAAATCATAGCATAACTACAAAAACATTAACGCATAGAATAAATTCAAATAAAGTTTAAAACATAGGCAAAACAAAGAAGTTCAAAATAGTTATTGATCAAAAAAGATTCATAACCCAAATATTGTAGCTTTTAAAAATCATAAACTTGGTAAAAATCCCAAAAGAAGCATGAAAATAAAAAAAAGTAAAAGTTTACTAATTTTGCAATAGAAATGGCTTTATTTTTATCAAGAGTAACCAAATAAATATATATTTAACTGTATTTTTTATTAGTTTAAAATCAAGCTGTTTGGCTTACAAACTGGGACAGGAGAGAGAGAAAGAAAACAGAAACAGCTCATCAAGTGATACATTGAAAATAAAGAACATTGATCATCAAGAAAGAAAATTGATAAAAAGCATGAAATATGATGAAAGGAATAAGAACAAATTTGTTAATTATGACACTAAATATAAATGAGTTAAACTCTCCTGTGAAAAGAAAGACTGACAAATGACTCAAAAATTGTAAGAAAGCAAGTTTAAATTTTCTGCAAGAGAACTCCTAAATAAAGCGACTGAGACATTAAAAAAAAAAAAAAAACCTAAAAAAAAAAAACAAACCTAACCATAGATATTTCATAGGGGATGAAAAAAATAGCACAACTTTAACATCAGAAGATAAAGTAAATTCCAGAGGGAAAAATAACTACCTAGGTTAAAGGTCTTAATTTTTGTGGAAGGACACAATTCATAGTGCCTATGTAGTAATAAGTATTCTAAACAAAAATATATCTCCAAAATTAATATAGCAAATCTCTTAAAGTTACAATTGGAAATTGATAGCCACTAATTTTTTGAAAACTTTATATACCTTCTTTTCCAACCTCTGACTTAAGAAGGATGAAAACGTAAGGCTATGAAGATATAAATAATATGAATTATGAAGTTGTAATCTCTACCAAGGATACTCTTATATATACTATTCATGACCCTTGCCAAACATCATATATAAAGTTATGAGAAAAATTTCACAAAAAGAATTTAAATTGTAGTCCATGAGCATATGTATTTAATCAATAACAAGAGAAAAATAGAAACATTGTTAATCCCTTGGGAAAAAAAACTACTAAACTGTTTCTGAAAACAAAATTAAAAGAAAGCTTTTAATTGCACTATATTTACAAATCCAAATAACAAGGATAGTACACATCAAAATATGTGAATCAGCCAAAGTGTTAGTTGCTTGGTCATGTCTGATTCTTTGCGATCCCGTGGACTGTGGCCCTCTAGGCTTCTCTATCCATGGAATTCTCCAGACAAGAATACTGGAGTGGGTAGCGGAGATCTCCCTGACCCAGGAATTGAACCCAAGTCTTCTGCATTGCATGCAGATTCTTTACTATCTTATGCACTAGGGAAGCCTGTGAAGCAAACAAAGACGTAATCAGAAGGAAAGTCATACAATCTTCAATACTATCAGTATTAAACCGAACAGAAGGAAGTTGGTAAACTAAGCATTCTACTCAAGAAAAGAGAAATCCCAAACAAAACAAAAAAATTATAAGGAAAAAATGATAAAACCAAAGGTAAGAAATAGTAATATAAAAGACAACAAAATTGAAAACTAAGCCAAAGAAATGCTAAATTTAAAAAATAAACATAAAATGGATTGTTACAGATGGCAGATCAAGATTATTCATTTACATATGAATTACAGAAAATCCTCATGAAACAGCCTAAAAGAAAAACTAGGAAAAGCTGATATAGTTCAGTTCAGTCACTCAGTCGTGTCCGACTCTTTGCGACCCCATGAATCGCAGCACGCCAGGCCTCCCTGTCCATCACCAACTCCTGGAGTTCATTCAGACTCATGTCCATCGAGTCCGTGATGCCATCCAGCCATCTCATCCTCAGTCGTCCCCTTCTACTCCTGCCCCCAATCCCTCCCAGCATCAGAGTCCTTTCCAATGAGTCAACTCTTTGCATGAGGTGGCCAAAGTACGGGAGTTTCAGCTTTAGCATCATTCCTTCCAAAGAAATCCCAGGGTTATCTCCTTCAAAATGGACTGGTTGGATCTCCTTGCAGTCCAAGGGACTCTCAAGAGTCTTCTCCAACACCACAGTTGAAAAGCATCAATTCTTCGGTGCTCAGCCTTCTTCACAGTCCAACTCTCGCATCCATACATGACCACTGGAAAAACCATGGCCTTGACTAGACAGACCTTAGTCAGCTAAGTAATGTCTCTGCTTTTGAATATGCTATCTAGGTTGGTCATAACTTTCCTTCCAAAGAGTAAGCATCTTTTAATTTCACGGCTGCAGTCACCATCTGCAGTGATTTTGGAGCCCCAGAAAATAAAGTCTGACACTGTTTCCACTGTTTCCCCATCTATTTCCCATGAAGTGATGGGACTGGATGCCATGATCTTCGTTTTCTGAATGTTGAGCTTTAAGCCAACTTTTTCGCTCTCCTCTTTCACTTTCATCAAGAGGCTTTTTAGCTCCTCTTCACTTTCTGCCATAAGGGTGGTGTCATCTGCATATCTGAGGTTATTGATATTTCTCCTGGCAATCTTGATTCCAGCTTGTGTTTCTTCCAGTCCAGCGTTTCTCATGATGTACTCTGCATAGAAGTTAAATAAGCAGAGTGACAATATACAGCCTTGATGGACTCCTTTTCCTATTTGGAACCAGTCTGTTGTTCCATGTCCAGTTCTAACTGTTACTCCCTGACCTGCATACAGATTTCTCAAGAGGCAGGTTAGGTGGTCTGGTATTCCCATCTTTTTCAGAATTTTCCACAGTTTATTGTGATCCACACAGTCAAAGGCTTTGGCATAGTCAATCAAGCAGAAATAGATGTTTTTCTGGAACTCTCTTGCTTTTTCCATGATCCAGTGGATGTTGGCAATTTGATCTCTGGTTCCTCTGCCGTTTCTAAAACCAGCTTGAACATCAGGGAGTTCATGGTTCACGTATTGCTGAAGCCTGGCTTGGAGAATTTTGAGCATTACCTTACTAGCATGAATCTGGAAAGCAAATATACAATATCAATGGGCCAGAGATACTGATAAGTTCTAAAAGATACCAGATGGGATGAATTGGTCCCATATTGTGGTCTTTTGGTAACTGTACTCTCAATTTTACTACAGAATCTCTTAGTTTTGTCTGCTATATTTGTCAGTGTCTGAGAAAGGTTTGTTAAATTATTTCTCAAGGATTCTGAAATGGTTAGGTTCTTATATTTCAAAAACACAAGATCATACCTGTCCTCAATATGTTAGACACTACCTAAGGAATCAGGATCAGATAAATTCTTGTGTATTATGTCTCCTGTTGCCAATAATAAAAACTTTTCTTTGGTCCTTCTTAGTGTTTTTGGCTTTGAACATATTTTTTTTTCCTGAAATTAATACAGCCATCCATCTCAGATTTCTCTGATTCTTGTAAACATTTTCTTAATGCAACGTTTTGCCTACTTTTATTTTCAGTGATCTGTGTATTTTTCTTTAGTGTTGATGTCTAAATAGATTTTGATTGTAAGCCTTTACTTGATTGATTTGTTTGGATTTATTGCTGCTATCTTATTTTATGTTTAAATATCCCACAATACTGTGTGGGTTGTTTTTTCCATTTCTTCTCCTTCACTGGATTTATTCTTATATGCCTTTATTTTTTTCTGTCTAGTGATTGGAAAATGCTTAAGAAGTTCTTTATTGCCAAGGAAAAAATATGCATTCAACCTGACTAATGATCAAGGAGAAAATATACAAATTTGAAGAGATTCATAACCTTATTACTATGGGAAAATATTTTGGAATTTCAGTTTAATAAATCAAATGGAAGGAATATTAGCTCCACTCCGGTCCTGTCTCTTAAAAGTCAGTGAATTATAACAACAAAATCTTACATGAAGGATAGAAAATTTTCCTTCTCCAATATAAGAAAAATAAGAATGCATTCCAAAACCCCTAAATCACAAACAATGTCCAACTTAATCTGAATTGGATAGCATTCCCCAAGAGTGAAAGAAGGTCTCTTCCTGGACCAGAAGGGTCTCAGCGTGCTTAGAATGACAAGATCTAATTACATAGCAGACCCCACAATCACTGTGGTTTTGGGCAAACCTTGGGCACTTCCTGTTTCCTGTGCCCTTATACTGGGTCACAGATGAATATGTCAGAGAGCAGACAGAAAGCAGATAGATGGCTTTACTGAGAGCTGGGACACACTAGACACCCTGAATTTCACTAAGTTCCTAAAGGCCCCAGACTGAGATGAGATGTGTGCCCTCTGAGAACTTGGATTAGAGAGTATTTAACACAAAAACCCAAATCTAACTTCCAGATTGGCTCAGCTCACCCACTTGGTTCCTTCCCACTCCTGAGTACCAGGGCTGCCCTACACGGAGATGAATAATCAACAGTCAAAATCATATCATCCCACTGAACCCCAACACATGTTCAGCTGATGACTTACACTTCAGAATCCAGCAGAAGGGAACTCTCTCCTCTTCCCTCCAGAGAATCTGCCAGCAGCTTAGAATTTGTTACCCGTCTTTGTCTGTGATTATCAGCATCTCCTTCTCCTTCAAAAACCAGACTTTACAGTCCACTTCTCCCTCTCAAGCTTTCACATCATCTATTTCTGCCTCTCAACTGGATAGCTTGCCTCAGTTTAAAAGCATGGTACACTCAAACTTCAAAAATAAACAAGCAAAACTGGTCTTTGACTCTAAAGCCTCTTCTATTTTATCTCTCTGCTCCTTTGTCTATACGTGAAACTGAAAGTCGCTCAGTCAAGTCATGGACTGTAGCCCTCCAAGCTTCTCTGTAAATGGCATTCTCCAGGCAAGAATACTGGAGTGAGTTGCCATTCCCTTCTCCAGGGGGTCTTCCCAACCCAGGAATCAAAACCGGATCTCCTGCATTACAGGCAGATTCTTTACCATCTGAGTCACCAGGGAAGCCCTTGTCTATACATATTAATGTACAATATATAGACACTATTATACATATGCTCATAGACATGTTTGTATTTATGGCAATGATTGTAAACAGCTCCTCAAACACCTACGTGCGTGCACACACAGTTGTCTCTGGTTACTGTCACGGGCTAAAAAATACCTCCCTCCAAACATATCCACGACCTGACCCCAAGAATCTGAGAATATGGGACCTTCATAGGAAAAGGGACTTTGCAGTTGTGATCCAGTTAAACATTATGAGATGGGGAGATGATTTTGGTTCGTCCAGTGGAACCAATATTATCACAGGGGTGTTAATAAGAGAATGTCAGGAGGTCAGAGAAGAAGGAGATGTTTCTTGCTGGCTTTGAGGATGAAGGAAGGGCTGTGAGTTCAGGCATGGAGGCAGGGAGCTTTAAAGGCAGGGAGACGATTGTCCTCTGGGACAATTGCTGGAACAACACTACCCTGGGGAAAAATTTTATACTTCTGACCTCACTGCCTTTCTCTTCTTATAACTGCAAATGTCATTATGTTGTTTTATATTATTTTCCTCCTTTTGTAGATAAGGAAACTGAGAGTCAAAGGGATTGACCCCCTGACCAGGGTCACACAGCTAGTCGGTGCCTGGGGGACTGGAGGAGGTAGGTCTAGTCAATGGTGTGCTGGATCTGGCAGGTGCAGACTCACAAGAGCTGATTCTATGCCTCGCCTTCCAGCTCCATGTCCAGGAACTTAAGGAGCCAATCGCCCATGCTGAGAGTGTTTACACCATGGACATTGGAAACCGTCCCAACAGGTGTCTCCTTCCCTTGCACCACAGACCAACATGTACCCTGCTGGTCTGCTGCCCGGGTTTGAATTCCTCACAGTCTACCATGGCCCTGTCATGCTTTCTGTTATCATTGAAAAAGATGTCCTTAACTCTTCAACGACTTCCATGTGAAATTTAGTAGCTCATTCAAAATCTCTGGGTTTCGATTCTCGCTTCCCAGCCTCGGGATCTTGCTGTCTGCCACATCAAACCTATGCCCCAACCAGGCTGAACTGCTGGTCATTCATCAAATGCAATCCTAGGTTCCCTCCTCTGCTGCTCCCACCCTCCAGGTTGCCATGCCCTTTCCCCCAAAGCAAATCTTTAGCAGATAAATGCTCATCTGCTCTAGAATTCCACATAATAGGGCCTCCAGGTCTAAGAAACCCTCCCTAGGAACCCCGGTCAAATGGTATCTCCACATCTATGCAATACTTTGATTCTGTGCTTCTCCTTGGGTAGGTAGCAAACTGCTTTGTATCACAGTTAAGTTATGAAATTATTTATTTAATGATTACACTTACTTCATTCTGGACACTGTTTTCCACGCTCTAGAATGGCCAATGAACGTAATACTCCCAACAACCCCATGCATTAGGTGCGTTTTATCATCCTCACATCACAGTGAGGAAACAGGCTCAGAGAGGTTAAGGGACTTGCCTTAAGTCACAGAGGTGGTAAGTGACAGAGACAGAATTCTAATACAGCAGTCTTGACTCCTTTACCACAAAGCAATGCAGCCCTCGAGGATTCATTCAGGGGCCCAGATCTGCTGGGTTCATCTTTCCAGATTCAATCAGGCTTTTCCCAGAATATGGCTTGAGTATCAGTGACATCATGATTAGTTAATTCACAGTGGTACCCAGGAAAACATTTTTAAAATTTGTAACTGGCCATGCATCTCTCTTTTAAAAAAAAAATTTTATTTATTTTTGGCTGTACAGGATTTTCATAATTGGGTGAGGTTTTTCTCTAGTTGTGGTGTGTGGGGGCTACTCTAGTTACAGTCCATAGGCTTCTCATTGAAGTGGCTTCTCTTGGTGCGGACCACAGGCTCTAGGTGCACACGCTTCAGTAGTTGCTGCACGTGGGCTCAGCAGCTGAGGTTCCCAGGTTCTACAGCAGAGGCTTGATAGTTGTGGCACTCAAGCTTAGTTGCTCCACAGCATGTGGGATCTTGCCCAATCAGGGATAGAACCTGTGTCTTCTGCACAGGCAGGTGGATTCTTCACCACTGAACCACTGGGGAAACCCCATGCATATCTTAATGAATATTGGAAAAATATAACTCACACATTAAGTCCAAGAGTCATAATTGTTAATGCTGAGATTGACGTGAAAGTAGGTACTTCTTGGTGACTGGTCTACAGCGGCTGCTTGACTTTCAGGCCCAGGCCTCACAGGACGTGCTGCTGTAGCACAAATTGGAACATGACAACTGCCATGCCCCCAGGACCCAGAACAGAGCTGGACACATTTGGGGGACTTGTCATGTCATCTTTAATTGAGAAAATGTTAGCTCCAGGAAAAAGACACAGGTTGTCCTTTGGGATTTGTGTCAATAGAAGGACATTTTTTGAAGACCTTGAAAAAGCATGATATCCCTCCCCCCATACGTGAAGTATAGGAGAAAGGTCCAGCTATGCAGATGAACAAACACATTTACTTTATTTTTTAATGATATCAAATATATTTAAATATAAAACATGGAACTGCATTGCCAAAACAGCTTTTTTTTTCCATTTTTCAAATTTATAATTGTTGAAATTTTGACACAAAACATTAACTTTGATATCAGTTAATTACTCTCTAAAAACTTTCATGATGCCCCAGATCTTTAGAATAACACGGAGGAGAATTTTATAAATCTGGAACTAACATACTTCTCTAGATTAAATTATCCTCACTAAAAATTAACCAAAATGGACAATTAACCATTTTTCTAACTTCATATGGGAAAACAGACTTCATTGAAAGAAAATTTCAATCTCTGGGAATTATGCCCAGAGATATTTATGCATATTTTGCTTTTACAATAAAAGATCTTGCTTCTTCATCTTGTCTTATTCCAGTCCCTTCATACTTGTCCCTTCTAGATCCAGTCCCCTCTAGACTCATCTTCTCTTTTCTCCTTGGGATGAGCATTTACTTTATACACATGGCTCTTAATTTGTTTCTAAAACATTGAGTTTGTCGCTTCTGATATTTCAGAAGGGAACTTGTCTTCATTTCTCAAGCACATTTTTTTTCATACTTTGAATGATTCAGGAAGCTGGTATCTGACTGCAGCTTGCCCAAGGAATGTAATAACTAAAGAATGTAGCCAGTGGCAAATGCAACCGATTTAAGTGTAGATTTAAGTGTGAGAAGCACTCTAGCTTAAAGAATAATTTGTTATGAGAAATGTGTTTGGCATCTGTAGAGTTCTTTTAAAAGCAAGATACCTCTCTGCCTTTATTCATATTGTCATTCATGGCACGAATAGATGTGTCAGGCGCTGTCCAAGGTGCTGGAGAAATGGAATTGAATAGAAAGAGTAATATCCCTATCCTCACGAGGCTCACATCTTAGTGAGGAGGGCAGATTAAAACACAAGTAAAGAAATAAACCCACGTAATGTAATTTCATGCAGCAGTAAGTGCCATGAAGAAAAATAAACCAGGGTACACAGATGGAAGCATGGCCAGTCAAGTAGGTCTGTAACCTGAGACAGGACGGCTGTAAGGAGAGTTATACATTCCCACATACATTAATCATATTTAGTCCCTGTCAGCCTTTACATTTCACTAGCTAACTGCAAAAGCCAGGAAATTAAACAGAAATTCAGACAGTCTTAACCAAAGTCTTTCCACCCCAGCACTACTGAGGATAAGTCTTTCTGCAGATGGTACATTGTTGAATATTTATCAGCATCCTTGACCTCAACTAGATGCCACAACCCCCCTGTCCAGCTATGACAACCACAAATGTCTCCAGACGGTCACAAATGCACCTCAGGGTAAAGCTGCCTGATAAATACAAGTGAAGTGAACTCGCTCAGTCGTATCCGACTCTTTGTGACCCCGTGGACTGTAGCCCGCCAAGCTCCTCTGTCCATGGGATTATCCAGGCAAGAATTCTGGAGTGGGTTGCCATTTCCTTCTCCAGGGGATCTTCCCAACCCAGGGATCAAACCCAGGTCTCCCGCATGGCAGGCACATACTTTATCCTCTGAGCCACCAGGGAACTCAACAAATACAAGACACCCATTTAAATTTGAATTTCAGAATAATAATGAGTACTCTTCTTAGTGTAAGTCACTCCCAAACATTTCACGGACCATTCAATGTTTATTTGAAAATCAAATTTAGCTGGACACCCTGTATTCTTATTTGCTATGTCTGGCAACCCTAATTGGGAAGAAAAATCATTCCCATTAGAGAACGACCACTCCAGTTTTACAGTTTAGGAAACTGTACATATGTATGCCAGGTACATATATATGCATGCCAATGACACACACACACACACACACACACACATATATATATGTATGTATATATATTAGGCCACAACAAACTCGCTGACCATCCACAGGAACGAAGACACAATTGCAATGACCTTCCAAACAAAGTGAGTGTAGAAGACCCACTTAGATGGATGAAGGAGACCAGGATCTGTTATTGCCAGATTGCGAAAGTAGAGATAAAATTCATGTCCTGCTCAATACAATGTATCTTTCCTTACAGACTTGATGAAGAGTTTTTAAAATCACAAAGAACAATGCTTCCAGGAGTTTAGTCATCGCTATGCTCTCATAAAAAATTTGAGTGGAAACATAACAAGTGTCATATTTCTGGAAGAGAACTAGACAATATCTAAGAGAAGCTTGGAGTTCCCTTTCTCTCTGCCCCATTCACTGCACACCTTGGAATCTATTCCTAGACATGAAAAAATAAAGAAATGCTCAGAAATTTTTATATTGAAAGAAAATTCAGTGCACATCAGGTTTAAAGTTTTTTTTTTAAAAAAAGGAGCAAACTAAATATCCAACAAAACATCTATATAACCACTACACACCTCATAAAATAGCCAGAACCCAAAACACTGATGACATCAAATGCTGGCGAGGATGTGGAGCAACAGGAACCCTCATTGAGTGTTGCTGGGAATGCAAAATGGTACAGCCACTTTCAAAGGCAAGTTTGTCAATTCTTGTAAAACTAAACATGCTTTTTCTATACCATCCAGCGATCATGCTCCTTGATATTTACTGCAAGGAGTGGAAAATTTATGTCCACACAAAAGCCTATATGGGAATATTAACAGCAGCTTTATTCCTAACTACCAAACTTGGAAGTAACCGAGATGTCCTTCAATAGGTTAATGGATAAACAAATAGTGGTGCGTGCAATACTGAGGAGGAATAGCATGTTAGAAGAGAAGGCAATGGAAGCCCACTCCAGTACAAATCCCATGGACGGAGGAGCCTGGCAGGCTGCAGTCCATGGGGTTGTTAAGAGTTGGGCAAGACTGAGCGACTTCACTTTCACTTTTCACTTTCATGCATTGGAGAAGGAAATGGCATCCCACTCCAGTGTTCTTGCCTGGAGAATCTTAGGGACAGAGGAACCTGGTGGGCTGCCGTCTATGGGGTCGCACAGAGTTGGACACGACTGAAGCGACTTAGCAGCAGCAGCAGCAGCAGCAGCATGTTAGAAAGACAAGACAGCGAAGGTACAGTTTCCAGATGACCCAAGAACCACCACATTAGCTGGTACATTTATGCAACTAAGAATAAATTTCTAGTGTTTCAGCCACTGTTATATTGCAGCTTGTTATTCGCAGCTGAATCTAATCCTGTCTTTAAGACAGAATCACAGCTTTTTGAACTCTGTGTTCCAGCAACAGAACTCCGCGTGTAGTCCTGGAGGTACTGGCAGCATCAGCATCACCTAAGAATTTGTTGGAGATGCAAATTCTCGATTCTGCTGCAGCCCCACTGATCCAGACTCTAGCTGGGACTCAGTAATCTTTGCTTTCACAATCTCCCAAGGGATTCTGTGAAATGCTACAGTTTGAGAAGAACTATTCTAGCCAATTTCGGTAAAATGGTTCTCCTATATAACGTGTAAACATGCATGGATGACTGCAAACATGTACAAATCCATCTGCAGAAGAATTTTTTAAAATAGGCATAACTGGGTCCCCTTTAAAGCACCCTGTTTTTTAAAACCTTCAATAAATATATCTTTGGCTGTGCTATGGTTGCTGCATGCAGGCTTTTCTCTAGTTGTGGCACATGGGGGTTGCTCTCTGGTTGTGGCATGTGGGTTTCTCATCACGGTGGTTTCTCTCGTTGCAGAGCACAGGCTCTAGGGCAAGGGCTCAGTAGTTGTGGCGCATGGGGGCTGCTCTCTGGTTGTGGCATGTGGGTTTCTCATTGCAGTGGCTTCTCTTGTTGCAGAGCACAGGCTCTAGGGCAAGGGCTCAGTAGTTGTGGCGCATGGGCTTAGTTGCCCCATGGCAGGTAGAATCTTCCCAGACCAGGGCTCGAACCCATGTCACCGTCATGGGCAGGTGAATGCTTAACCACTGGACCACCAGGGAAGTTCTCTGCAAAAGAATTTTTTCTGTTTGTTCAGATGGAGGTCGCTCTTATCTCAGAGAATTTTTTTCTAATTAAGAAATTGCAAGACTACTTTAAATAATGTGTGTAAAAGCTCTTTTAGGAAGAAGGGGGAATGATAAATCCAACGTAATTTTGAAAAATGTAACTAGCCAGGCATCCTAGACAATTAGATGAGAAGGTTTGGTCCCATCCTCACCAGTCAGGTTTCATGTGAACTTTTGCAAACAAATTCCTCAGCTACTGTAAGCCATGAAATTAAAAGACAGTTCCTTCTTGGAATAAGAAATATGACAAACCTAGACAGCATATTGAAAAGCAGAGTCATCACTTTGCCAACAAAAGTCCGTATAGTCAAGGATACAGTTTTTCCAGCAGTTGTATATGGACGTGAGAGTTCGACCATGAAGGAGACTGAGAGATGAAGAATTGATGCTTTTGAACTGTGGTGCTGGAGAAGACTCTTGAGAGTCCCTTGGACAGCAAGGAGATCAAACCAGTTGATGCTGAAAGAAATCAAGCCTGAATATTCATTGGAAGGACTGACGCTGATGCTGAAGCTCCAATATTTTGACCACGTGATGCGAGGAGCCAACTCACTGGAAAAGATCCTGATGCTGGGAAAGATTGAGGGCAAGAGGAGAAGAGGCGACAGAGGATGAGATGGTTGGATGACATCACTGACTCAATGGCCATGAGTTTAAACAAATTCTGGGAGACAGTGAAGGACAGGGAAGCCTGCTGTGCTACAGTCCATGGGGTTGCAAAGAGTCAGACACAACTGACTGAAAACAATAAAAACTATGATGACTATATGGGGCAAATATGGCTGAAAGGGGAGGTGTGTGAGTTCTGACCATAATTTTTAAGACTGCAAAGAATCAAGCAGAGAAACAAAACCCTCTTGCTACCATTGCATACAAGGGTTCTCACCCTCTGATCAGCACTGGGAATTACTTGAATGGCTTGCTGTGGTGGGGCTTCACCACAGAGCTTCTGATTCAGAAGGAGTAGATCTGGGATGGAACCAAGAATATTTATTTTAACAAGTGAGGCTGATTCACCTGATCCAGGGGCCACACTTTGAGAACCATATACTCACTGCATCCTTGACTTGGGAACTCATCTGAGAACTATTCAGAAGGAGAATAAGGCTGAACAAAGCAGATACCTTGAGATACCATATGCAAGGCCATGTACAAAGTCTTGCATGACATAGCCGTGACCTCTGTCTTCCACTGTAACCTTCCCCCACTGCCCAGCCCACATCCATCCACGCACACTGCCCTTCATGCCCTTATTCAAATGCACTAACTCCTGCCTCAGGGCCTTTGCAGTGGTCCCTTCTTCCTAAAATGCTATCTGTTCTGCATGGCTAGCTCTTTCTCCTTGTACAGGTCTCAGCACAAGAAGGACCTTGAAATGGCCTATCTGGTCCCTGCCTCCTGCCCTGCTTAGTTTCTTCCCATCTTAAATTGCCTTTTCTATTTATTTTCTTGATTAAACCTGAAGTCCTCGCCTTCTTTGCTGGGACCTTGGAGGCAGATATCTGACACGACTTGTTCATAGCTACCGATTCAGGACCCAGAACAATACCAGGGCACAGAAGGATGTTAAGTAAATGCATGAATGCAAAAAATAAACAAATGGATAAATGAAAGGATAATGGACAAATAGCTCAAAGCCAATCTCTTGGTCTCAGTGTCAGCAACTCATTAACCCCAGACTTTCCCCTGAGATGGTCATCACTGTTGAACCCCCCTGAAAGCCCACTGAGATACACTTTAATGAGGAAGACGAGGCCTGAATACAGAGCACTGACTTCATCCCTAACCTCTGACCTGACAGTGTGTAAGCATCCCCAGCAGCCTGGATGCACACACTCAGTATGCAGAGAGTGCGCTTCATTAAGTTGCTTATATTAAAATTGGTAGAGTGTCACATCTCGTAATTTAAAAAAAACTTGTTTATATTAATATTTAATTAGTTCAGGGATTAAAAACCCCATAAACAATTTTTTCCTCCTTCTCTTGTTTTCTGAGGGCCAAGTAGATTTGAGATTTTTTTTTTTTTAGTTTTTTATTTTTTTAATTTTAAAATCTTTAATTCTTACATGCATTCCCAAACATTTTAATCAGTATACCAAATTCTCTGAAAAGAGGGTAAAAGGTAGCAAGGGAACAAGAAGGCAAGAGGAAAGAGAAGGAGGAGATAAGAGGAGATGGAGAAGGAGGAGGGGGAGGGAAGAGGGCAAGGAGGAGGGGACAACCGGGCAAGAAAAATAAATGCCGACAGAAAATAGCAACCACTGTCATTCACTCCTGCCTGAGCGTCACAGGCGAGCAAACGCAGGCGTGCAATCAGAGAAAAGTCAAGAGTGCCAACAGCGGTACAGGCTGCTCAGAGGAGAGTTCATCGAGTAGAAATAGGGGCAGAGACAGAACTCTGTGCTTTCGTGGAAACTTTTCACGCCATTCTAGATTTTCAGAGTGTGATGCTATGGGAACTATTTTATAAGGCCCTAGATAACAGACAGTAATTCAAAATAAATTTTGTCTATAGGAATGCACATCAGCTCTCTCTGGCAGAGGGACCACCCCTCCCCCACTACTGGAAAAGTCAGCTTTGCGTCTGCGGGTGTGAATTTTGACACTCCTTCTATGCTTCTCTGCCTTCTCCTTGGGATCAGCCTATCATATCTGCTGGGTGTCCCCATTTCATTAATGAGCTACATAAAAATTTTAACGTCTTCGTTTTATATCCATAAGACAGTCATGACTTTATCTCTTTCTGAAAATTATCTTTTAACAGGGAAGAAGAAAAGAGGCTGGCGGTGTCTTCCAGGTCCCACGCCTGTGATGATATGAAATTCTAAGTCTCACTCGGCCCACTCCTGCCAGCCACCTCTGCACTCTACCGCAACGGCTTGCATTGGTACCACTGGGATGTTCCACAAAGACCCAGCACAGCACCAAACAAAGAAACAGAATCACAGAGCATAGCATATGCAGGAAGTCATCATGACCATCCCAGAAAAAAAAAAAAAAAGAAAACCTCAACTGAAGAACAGAACAGATATATTTCCAAGCAGAAGATGATCATTCACTTATCACATTGCAATATCCAAGTTACCAGAGGTGAGACTTCCTAATTCTTAAAAGGCAGATACAGCAAGGTAACCAGAAAGATGCCAGCCCCGGAAAGATTCAGGAATTACTTCCCTAGCCTAAGCAGCTTCAGGTTGGCAGTCTCAAGTGTGATTTGAATGCAACTGTAAAAACGTGAAATCTGTATGGACTGAAAACAATGCATCTGGGGAAAGGGCCAGGCCCTGAATCAAAAGGACACAGCAGGAAGAATGAGATCCCCCAGGGCAATGTTCTCACTCAGTTACCTGGAAAGTGAGATGAGTTCTGATTGCCCAGCTGCATAGAAAAAGGGTTCCGGAAGTCAAGTGAGCAACAGGGGCTGCTGGTGAGGCTAACAGTGACTCTCCCTCAACAGTTAACTAACTAGTTAGCTACAGGAGAGCATGTGCCTGTTTGGAAACAAGGTCCATTGAATTTAGTCCAGAAATTAAAAATCTTAAAACAAGTCTGGGAATAATTCACCAAATTTCCTAAAAACTGTAGTAGGTGGAAGAATATTCCTCCCAAGAGTCTCACCTGACTCCAGTGCTTGTGAAAATGTAACTGACATAGCAACAGGAGCTCTGTGGATGCAAGATGATAAGGACCAGGAGAGGAGAGGGTCAGTCTGGAGCATCTGTGTGGGCGCAATGCCATTACAGGGGGTCCTTCAAAGAGGAAGATTGATGTAAAAGGGGTGTGAAAGTCCCTTCTAGTATTTATTATTGTACTCCTGTCGATTTCTTTCACATCTGTTAATACTTGCTTATATATTTAGGTGACTGCCAAGATATGGAGGCAACCTAAGTATCACAGATGGATGGATTAAAAAGATGGTATATACGTACAATGGAATACTGTGCTGTGCTGTGCTCACTCAGTCGTGTCTGACTCTCTGCAATCCCATGGGCTGTAGCCCGCCAGGCTCTGCTGTCCATGGGGATTCTCCAGGTAAGAATATTAGAGTGGGTTCCCATGCCCTCCTGCAGGGGATCGTCCCAACCGAGGGATCAAACCCAGGTCTCCTACATTGAAGGCAGATTCTTTACCACCAGGGAAGCCCAAGAATACTGGAGTGGGTAGCCTATCCCTTCTCCAGGGGAATCTTCCCAACCCAGGAATCGAACCAGGGTCTCCTGCATTGCAGGCAGATTCTCTACCAGCTGAGCTACCAGGAAGCCCATCAAAATACTACTCAGTCATAAAAAGAATAAAATTCTGCCATTTGCAGCAACATGGATAGACTTGGAGGCTATTATGCTAAGGGATTGCCGGGGGAAATATCAATAACCTCAGATATGCAGATGACACCACCCTTATGGCAGAAAGTGAAGGGGAACTAAAAAGCCTCTTGATGAAAGTTAAAGTGGAGAGTGAAAAAGTTGGCTTAAAGCTCAGCATTCAGAAAACGAAGATCATGGCATCTGGTCCCATCGCTTCATGGCAAATAGATGGGGAAACAGTAGAAACAGTGTCAGACTTTATTTTTTTGGGCTCAAAATCACTGCAGATAGTGATTGCAGCCAGCAAATTAAAGACGCTTACTCCTTGGAAGAAAAGATATGACCAACCTAGATAGCATATTCAAAAGCAGAGACATTACTTTGCTGACTAAGGTCCGTTTAGTCAAGGCTATGGTTTTTCCAGTGGTCATGTATGGATGCGAGAGTTGGACTGTGAAGAAAGCTGAGTGCCAAAGAATTGATGCTTTTGAACTGTGGTGTTGGAGAGACTCTTGAGAGTCCCTTGGACTGCAAGGAGATCCAACCAGTCCATTCTGAAGGAGATCAGCCCTGGGTGTTCTTTGGAAGGAATGATGTTGAAGCTGAAACTCCAGTACTTTGGCCACCTCATGCGAAGAGTTGACTCATTAGAAAAGACTCTGATGCTGGGAGGGACTGGGGGAAGGAGGAGAAGGGGACGACAGAGGATGAGATGGCTGGATGGCATCACCGACTCAATGGACATGAGTTTGAGTGAACTCCGGGAGATGGTGATGGACAGGGAGGCCTGGCGTGCTGCGATTCATGGGGTTGCAAAGAGTCGGACATGACTGAGTGACTGAACTGAACTGAACCGAACTGATGCTAAGGGAAATAAGTCAGAGAGAAAGACAAATACTGTTTGTAAGCACTAATATGTGTAATCTAAAAAACTACAACCAACTAGTGAATATAACCAAAAGAAGCAGACTTACAGATACAGAAAACAAACTAGAGGTTTCCTGTGGGGAGGGGGAAGCAAGAGCGACAATAAAGGGGGGGAGGAGTAAGAGCTATAAAATAAGCTACAAGGATATACTGTACAACACAGGCCAATATTTTATAACCATAAATGGCATATAAACTTTAAAAATTGTGAATGACTGTATTATACACCTGTAACATATAATACTGTACATCAACTATACTTCAAATTGTAAAAAGTGGAAGAGGGAGGCAGAAACGGAAGCTGGAGTGATGGGATATGAAAGACTCAACATACTGTCTTGGATGTTGAAGCAGGTAGTGAGCCAGGAGCCAAGGAATGAAGGCAACTTCTAGAAGCTGGAAAAATCAAGGAAACATTCTCCTTAAAACTTCCAGAAAGGAATGCTGCTGCAATGACACCTTGTTTTTAGCTCAGAGAGACCTGTGTCGGACATCAAACCTACAGAACTGAAAGATGGCAAATTTGTGTCATCTCAAGTCACTAAAAGCAATAGAAAACTAACACAGCTGTCAATGAATTAACACGGGGACCAATCCGCATGATCATAGCATCTAGTTTTTTGGGACATTCGGCATCTGGGTGTAGTAATGGAGCAGGTTAACACTAAGGTGGAATTCTGCCAGGCCTGAAACTAACTAACATATAAAACATTTGTGTTAATTAGAAGTAAGTGTCCCTCTTCCCAGGCCAGTACAGGCTCATGTTAGCCAGCACAGTTCACTGAGCACATCACAGACTGGCCTTTAGCTCCACGACTCCTCTAGCATCAGAGCATTTGCACAGTGCACAACCTAAACCACCATACATGGCAGCCCATAAAAGGGATCATGAGCCATTTCATCATGGAAGGCTTTTCCTCTCCATGCAGATGAAGGAACTTAATCTGCATTCTAGAGAAGAGGGCACACTCAGTTTCTTCTGTGCCATGAAACCTGTCATTTTGCACTTCTTGACAGAGTCCTTTGTAGCTCTCATCTGATGTTGTCCCTGCATGCTTTATGTCTCAGATCAAAAATCTGCACATAAATGGGGACAGGACCCATATTCTCAGGTGTTTGCTAAGTGCTGCTTGCTTGCTTATCTGCATTTTTGTAAAAGCTGTTAAAAAATCCAAATCTATCAACTTGGGCAAGTAAGCAATTTCTTTAACCCAAAATCTAAAACGTCCAGAAGCATGAAAAGTCAAGGTTCAGGCACACTAGCAGCACCATCCTTGTAAGTGCTTCCTACAAAAAGAATGGATCTATGTTCAGGGTGATTCACTCAGGCCAGTGGCCCCTAGCAGCTCCTGGCTTATCGCCTCCCAAGGAAAAATCCACTGAAAGTAGTAGTTTCTCTTCCTTAAACACTTTAAAATCCCAGACCTGATGATCACTGGCCCAGAGCAGGTCATGTGCTCAAAACTCAACCAATCACATAGGCCAAGGAAATGGAGTATGCTAATTGGCCAGGCCTGAGTCACATTTCCACCCTGACACTGTGGTGGATTCAATCCCACATGTGTCTTGCACTGAGGGGTTATGGCAGGGGATATAGGAGGTTCCCCAGAGGAGGTCATGGAGCTATTAAAAACAGTAGTGTCTGCTCCCTCAGGTTTGCTGTGAACATTTTATTCCTAGTTAAAGTACAAAAAGTGGCTTCCCAGGTGGTACAGTGGTAAAGAATCTGCCTGTCAATGCAGGAGACGCAAGGGATGTGGGTTTGATCCCTGGGTCAGGAAGATCCCCTGGAAGAGAAAACAGCAACCCCACTCCAGTATGTTTGCCTGGAAAAGTCCATGGACAGAGGAGCCTGGGGGCAACAGTCCATGTGATCACAGAGTCATACACAACTGAGCATGCACACACACAAAGTAAATAAAACCTGAACAGCCCTGTTGTCCTTATTTTATTCTTTCTGGTATTTACACTTTTGCATTCTGGTTTCTTTGGAGGAAAAGTGAGGGAGAGAAAGTAACATCTGTTGTGTTTTTGCCACGTGTCAGACACTTTATTTATTCATGATATTGTTCAGTGTTCGTGTGATACTGTTCAGGGTTTCCCTGGTGGCTCAGCTGGTAAAGAATCCGCCTGCAATGAGGGAGACCTGGATTCGATCCCTGGGTTGGGAAGATACCCTGGAGAAGGGAAAGATTACCTATGCCAGTATTCTGGCCTGGAGAATTATAGGGACAGAGGAGCCTGGCAGGTTACAGTCAGTCCATGGGATTGAAAAGAGTCGGACACAGCTGAGCACCTTTCACGTTTACTTTCTTTCAGTGTTCGTGTAGCACCAAGGTAAGGAGTGTATTGTCCCCATTTAGCAGTTAGGAAAATTAAGGCCAAGACAATTGAAGATGCTTGGCTCACTGAGCTCGAAAGTACCTGTGCCTGGATTTGGAGGAGCCTGCCAGATTCCAGAATGTGTGATCTTAACCTCTAAAATGCCTGGCTTCACAGCAAAATGGGAACTGATTTACTGTCAAAGCACTAATTAGGCATTAGAAAGAAGAAGTAATTTCCTTTCTATGCATCTCTGAGCATAAATACGAGTTAGAGAAACTGCCGCACCCCAATACACACAAATACTTAATTTATTTTCCTCTCAATTTATGTCCTGTTAATATTAATGAAACAAGGAATAAACAGCCAATAATTAACTCATTTTCTACCACCATTTTAAGAAAAAAATTGAACATGAAAATCAGGCAGTGAAGGGAAGGTTAAGAAACAGGTTCTAAGGAACTTCCCTTATAGTTTAGTGGTTAAGAATCTGCGTTGCAATGCAGGGGACATGGGTTCGATCCTTTGTCAGAGAACTAAGATCCCACATAGCACAGGGCAACTAAGCCCGCGTGCCGCAACTACTATGTCCACTCCACTAAACAAGACAGCCTGTGCGCCCCAAGGAAGATTCCGCATGCCTCAACTAAGGCCCAACACAGCTAAATAAATAAGAGGGTTTTTTGTTTTTTTTGTTTTTTTGTTTTTTTGTTTTTTTAAGAAAACAGGCTCTGAGTCAGGTGGCCTGGGTTTCTGACCAGGTTATATTGAAATATAACCCTTCAATAGTTTTCTGTCTCCTTGGCTCGGTAACATTAGGAAATCATTTAAATTCTCTTAAATTGTTCTTTAATCTATAAAATGGGGATAATAACAGCATGCACCTCATACAATTGTTGACAAAATTCCATGAGCTATTTTGTAGAAATGTTCAATACACATGTGTGTATATATTAATCATACTGCTTTCAGAAATGATAATCTGGCCATTCTATTGAAAAAGCCACCAAAAGCTACCAACATACTCAAGATGTAGCCTTAAAAAAAAAAAAAAAAAAAGAGGTCAACTATATGCCAGTACAAAAGAAAATTAAAAAGAAAAGAAAACCTAGCTATGCAAAATGGACCAGAAGCACTTGAGGGACCTAGGAACTTATTAAAAATGCAGTGGTATAGGTCCCACTCCACGCTTACTAAATCAAAATTTGGATGCTAGTACGATCCCCAGGTGATTTATACATTAAAGATTGCAAAATACTTTCTTAGATATCAATTTTGCCCCCAATTTTTAGAATTCTTTAGCAACAATCAGATACAACACAATCAGCTGTTTGCAAGATGCTCCTTTCTGCCCGGAGCCAGCGTGAGGAACTCCGCCCATGGCAAAGCTCATGAGGAAGAAGGCTTGGCATACGCAAAGGCGTGATCAAGCCTCAGGAAACCCCCTGTTCCCGAGCATCTACCCCAAAACCAGAGTCTGTTTTACGCTCTCACCTACACCTCTGACTTTACGGGGGGCTCTCCCCCATAACCATTTCTCTCGGAGAAGGAGTTAACTTGCAGCTCCAAGTCAAAAAAAAATTCCTGGGCGTGACAAGAGTGTTTCAGCTTACAAACTCCTCTGAAGGTTATCTAGCCTGCCTGTATAGGTTCGTCCGGCCACATGTGATTGTTTACAGCCTCCCAACCTGAGAGGCATGAGATGTTTTAGACTTACTAAAGGCAAATTCTTTTGGGGAATTAGAAATTATTAGTATAGTGGGTTGGTTAGGAATTATATTGGTGAAGGGTTTTTCATTTGTTGTCAATAATTGCTGCTAATTCCCTGCTCTGGGTGGGATAAGGGTGTCTCAGGTCAAACCTCTTTGCTGACAGACTAGCTTGTGTGACAGGATTATCCATACTCCTGCCACATGATTGTTTACTACCTCTTAACCATAAATAGCACAGAGAGTTTTGGAGTATTTTGAGAGTCTTAATTAGCATAGGGCTTTTTCTTCTTGTTGAGTCAATGATTGCCACCAGGCCTCCATATCCTTAGGCACCTGGGAATATATTAATCAATGTATTTGGAATATAGAAAAGGAAATACAGTAGTTTTTGATGTTAGCAATACTAGACTTTTTGAGTTAATGGATTTTCTCTTTTGTAATAGATCACTGTACTTTGTTATAAATCACTGTGTCCTTGTTATGTAAAAATGTAACTTTATCATATCTTAAGACTAAATAGATCTTAAGGGGAGCATTGGTAAAAGGATTTTCATTTGTTGGGCTGATGTTTGCTGCTAAATCTCCATGTTCCCTACCCTTATAATGAATATAACTAGCATATAGGAAGAAATAAGCATTAACCTTTAAGCATATAGGAGAAATAAGTATTAACCTTTAAGACTAATCATGTTAACCTTGGGTTAAATAAATTCCTTTCTTGATTGTAACTCACTACACCCTCACCCTATAGGAATGTAACTTTATTTGGAGGGTGGTGCCTGGTGTAAGAAAAAACACCCTTGGAAGAAATAAGTTTTTAGGTTATCAGAAAGAAAGGATCATAAAATGTCAGCAGGTCTCACTCATGGCCAGAAGATGATGTACCTTTTTTATACATTTATGTGAAGCACCTGATTTTGATAAAGGTCAGGACTGCTGACCACCCCCCCTCCATGACTCTGTATTCATCCCTATGTGTAACAAAAGGTATATAAGCAAACCCAAAAATAAAGAAAATGGATCAGTTTCCGGAAAGACTGACTCCCCCATGTCGCTTCTTTCTTGCTCCCGTTTTTCTGGCTGAGTTCCTATCTGGAGCATGGATGCTATTCCACGTAATCCAAGTTATTCAGCCTCTTTTTTTCCACTAATCTTCCTACTACACTATCCATTTCTAATATCTCTATATCTGTGATCAAATATGTATTTTTCCAAAGACGCCGACTCCGTCCCCACCTTCGAATTCCCCTGGATCCACCGGCGCTGGACCCCGGCATCCTTCTTTCCCTTTGGAATGCTGGCACTTACGGTGTCATGTTTACAATGCTCCGAGCTGTGCTGTGCTTAGTCGCTCAGTCAGTATCTGACTCTTTGCGACCCCATGGATTGTAGCCCGCCAGGCTCCTCTGTCCATGCGGATTCTCCAGGCAAGAATACTGGAGTGGGTTGCCATGCCCTCCTCCAGGGGATCTTCCCAACCCAGGGATCAAACCAGGGTCTCCTGCATTGCAGGTGGATTCTTTACCAGCTGAGCTCCCAGAAAAGTCCTTACAATGCAATACTCCCTTGTTAATTAATTCCTTTTTAAAATTTTAAAAAGCCAACAAGGGAAAAAAATTAAGAGGTGAAAATTTGTTCGAACCAGCTCAGTTCTATAGTAGAAAATGTATTTCCTAGAATGGAAAAAATGCTCGAGTCTAAAAACAAAACTAGAGGGATACCATGGTTCACAACAATATTACAAAATTTTTTCAGTAGTTCTCTCTAGAAAGGTCTAAATCCACATTGAATGACAGATGCAGGGAAAACCTTAATGATTTATTTTTACCAACAGACATTTCTTCAGATAGTACATGTTTCTGGAAGCCTCAAGAAACATACAGTGTTTCCCATCAGGGAAAAAGCACTCTTTAAAGTAGTGAGTTGTGCAAACATTAGGTAGCTGAGATGCTTTTAATATGATTCTGTTAAGTTATTTATTCAATCAGAAAGTGCTTATTTGAGAGCCCTGGGTTCTTCTGTGGAGTATTTGCCTAAAGCAGTACTCTCCACTATTTTACACTTTTGATTAAATGTTATGCCTCTCGGTGACAAGTTGATTTCACCCTGACAGAGGAAATACATGGTTCTATATGTGAGTCTTTTTAAATAGAGCTTCTGGGATGGAGTGGCTTGTTTGCGGACTGCCTTCTTCCAAGCTAGTCAGTGGCTGGAATTTGCCAATCAAATTTTATAACCAGTAGTCATGATCCCACCAAAAGAAAGAGAGTCAACTGTGCATAGGACTAGATTTTGGAGTCTTCTTCAGTGTGGAATGGATCCCCACTAGACGTGTGATACATCATTATGTTTTTTAAAAATAATTTTATTTACTTTCATTTTCGGCTGTGCTGGGTCTTCACTGCTGCGTGCAGGCTTTCTTTAGTTGTAGCACCCACAGGCTGCTTTCGAGTTGCAGTGCATGGGCCTCTCTCGCTGCAGAGCACAGGCTCCATGGCGTGGGCTCAGGAGTTGTGGCGCGAGGTTTAGTTGCCCAAGGCAAGGGGGATCATCCGGGATCGGGGATTGAACCTTTGCTGCATAGGCAGGCAGATTCGTAACAACTGGAACCACCAGGGAAGTCCTGTAAAGGCAGATTCCCAACCACTGGACCACTATGGAAGTCCACACCATTAGTTAAAGACTAATTAGTTACAGGTATTTGTATGTTGCACACGTGAATGACGCCAGGCTAATCTCAACAGTGTTCTAAAAGAAAGTGTTGACATGACTCTGCAATGATAACTCAGATGTGTGAAGAACACATCCATACCCAGGACAGTCCTATTCATCGAAGCATCCAATCACAAGAGGGTTATATCCACGTAGTGCCTTGCATGAAATCTGATAGGAAATGAAATTGGGGCAGGGAGGATGCCCTGTTCAAGTCAAGGGATAGGGAAGAACAAATCTCACTCATACTGAATCTGTTTTAATTTTTTTAACTTTAACTTTTGTATCTTATTGCTTTTGTTACAAGTTAGAAATGTTGTCTATAGCTTGAAATACACCAGAGAACCCTTCTCAAGGCTTTGACCTTTAAACGTATAACACTTTTCCATTCATAGAGAGTTAAAAAGTTGCAGAACAGAGAATGCATTTGTCTTGCTGGAGATTTACTGGAACATCATGAGGTGACCTAAGTGGATAGTTGTAAGAACAAAGGATTCCAACACCAAGATTCCTGCAACAACCAACCCCCACCCCCACCCCGCCCACTTTGCCTTTAAAATGCTTTGCTGAAACACTTTGTGGAGTTTGAGGTTTGGGGGCACGAGTCACCTGTCTCTTTGTGTGGCCCTGCAATAAACCTTTCTCTGCCTCAAATCCCAAACTTGTGGTGTGGCCTCACTGTACATCGGGCACACCACTTGCATCTGGTAACAGTCATGCCCCTTCATTAGAAAAGACCCTGACTTTGGGAAAGACTGAGGGCAGGAGGAGAAGGGGGCGACAGACGATGAGCTGGTTGGATGGCATCATCAATGCAATGGACATGAGTTTGAGCAAACTCTGGGAGATGGTGAAGGACAGGGAAGCCTGGTGTGCTGCAGTCCACGGGGTCGCAAAGAGTCGGACACAACTGAGTCTCTGAACGACAGTGCCTCTCCATGCCCAGGAATAAGCCATACCTTTGTGTTTCTTCCCTCGTAGCTCAGTGGGTAAAGAATCTGCCTGCAACGCAGAAGACCCAGGTTTGATCACTGGGTCAGGAAGATCCCCTGGAGGAGGCAACCACTCCAGTATTCTTGCCTGGAGAACCCATGGACAGAGAAGCCTGGCGGGCTACAGTCTATGGGGTCACAAGAGTGGGACACGACTTAGCGACTAAACCACCACCACCACCATCGTGTTTCCAAAAGCAAGACCCTAATTACAGGCTTGCCCAGAGAAGAGACGGCCATTCTAGGACGTCCTTGACGCTTGCTATTGGAATCTAACTACAGGCACTCTATGGCCATGGGGAGCTCGCTGACACACATAGATGAATCACAGCCCTTCCCCAGTTGATCACCAAGAATGGGATCCCAGATGTGCCAGCTGGGACCCTTCAGTGACAAATGACTGTGGGGATGGGAGTGAGACACCAGAACTTAGGACCCATCGTGTATCCTCAGAATGCACTCCACGGGGTGCATTAGGGAGAAACTCCCATCAGAGGGTTTTCCCACTGGGCTTTCCTGCCTATTGCCCACCAGTGTATGCAGAAGATATGTGACAAGGAAGAAAAGAATCTCACTTCACGGTGGATCTGTTTCTCTTACTTTAACCTTTGGTCTCTGTTGCTTTTATTACTGTCATAACTAAAATGATGCCATCTACAGCTATAAGCTTACATACCGGCTTGCCTCAGGGAACCTGCCCCTCTGCCTGGATGTCAAGAGCCTTTGTTCATTTCATAGATAGACATTCTGACCCTGCCCACCTGGGAATGGCTGCGAAAAAGAAATAACACATCCCTCCCCCGATGCTGGCCAAGCAGGATTTACTTTGAAAGACTTTCAGTGTTTTTACTTTATTTCATCTCCTCCCCTTCTCTGTTCTCTAAACAAAAAACTGGCATCCAGACTCCAAAAAGATAGTACTCTAGGATACTATGGTGCTAGCCTGCCATCTTCTAGGATGCCTGACTTTCCGAATAAAGTCACTATTAACTACCTCAACACTTTGTGCTTAGTCATTCAGTCATCTCCAACTCTTTGCAACCCCATGGACTGTAGCCCGCCAGGCTCCTCTGTCCATGGAATTTTCCAGGCGAGAATTATTGGAGTGGGTTGCCACTTCCTGTTTCAGGGGATTTTCCCGACCCAGGGATTGAACCTGAGTCTTCTGCATTGTAGGTGGATTATTTTACCACTAGCACCAGCTGGGAAGTCTACCTCAACACTTTATTTCCCAATTATTGGCCTGTCACGTGGCAAGCAGACCAAGATTAAATTCAGTAACAGGTATAAACTTACATCACAAACCTGAGGCCCTGTAAATCTAATTTTCTTAATTTGTCTACAATACAATTTCATTGCCTCTGTGTGTCTTCATTCTGTTATGTGGTGTATGCTGAGTTTTAGACCACCTGGAGTTTCTCAAGGTTGTGTCCAGTTTCCCTTCTGTGTGTTCAGGTGATAAAATCCCCAAGAACCCAAGTGACTAATCATCTATTTCAAACCCAGGCTGTTTTTCCTATGTTGACAAAGTAAAAAGGGAAAGTGAAAGTCACTCAGTCATGTCCAACTCTGCGACCCCATGGACTATACAGTCCATGGAATTCTCCAGGCCAGAATACTGGGTAGCCATTCCCTTCTCCAGGGGATCTTCTGAACCCAGGGATCGAAACCAGGTCTCCCGCATTGCAGGAGGACTCTTTACCAGCTGAGTCACCAGGGAAGCCCTCATTGACAAATATGATTGATTTATTTGTCTCCCTTATCAATAAGCCATTAGTTCCTAATTCCTCTCATCCAGTGAGAAACGATGGGGTCCCTGAAGGGCAAACTGCAGCTGAAAACACAGACTGGCTTGAGAATCCATCCAGACAAGGCAGGGAGCACCAGTGGTTCACAGCTGTAGCAGCTGGTGAAAACTGAAATGACAAATCCTCGTCCCTCTTTCCCCAGCTGGTGCCACACACACCTGAGACCCCCCACGCCCTTTAAGCATGCGTCCCACAGTGAGAAATGCCACGTATGTAAAAGGCTCTTCCATATCTCCCTCACCACCAGACTATCAGACTGTGAGAAGTTAGCATCGCGAATATCTCAGGGGCAGTTTTAAGAAATGCATGGTCCATCATTTCTGAATCTAGACGTGCGCCCCCCGCCCCCGCATCCTGCACTCCTGACACAGCCTCCCTGGGTAGGGAACATTTAAACAGAGATCAAAATGAAGACAGGAAATGGCCAAGCAAATGGTGCTGGAGATGCTTTCCAGGCTGGAGAAACGGCAAGTGCAAAGGCCCTGAGGCAAGAGCAACCCCGCCAAGCTCATCAAAGGCACTGAAAAGTTAGGGTGTCTGGATAGAGATACAGGAGGCACCAAGAAGAGAAGATGAGGTCAGACGCAGGCATGGGCCAGACCACGCAAAGTCTTTGGGGCCATCATGAAGACACTGTACTTTATTCTGTGATTGATTAAAGCCCATGAAGCACCTGGAGCCATACTGAAGGGATTACATTGATGACCAAAAGGTGCTCTCACCGCACAGGCAGCCAGGTTAAGAGGCAACAGCAGGAACAAACCCCAGTGGTTTAGTGTGCACGGCAGAGGTGCTAAAGATGTCCTTGAATATGGCAAGTTCGGCAAATTCAGAGAGGAGATCTGGGAACTCTTGCTTCAGTTCAGTTCAGTTCAGTTGCTCAGTCGTGTCCAAATCTTTGTGACCCTACGGACTGCAGCACGCCAGGCCTCCCTGTCCATCACCAACTCCTGGAGTTTACTCAAACTCAAACTCATGTCCATCGAGTCTGTGATGCCATCCGACCATCTCATCCTCTGTCGTCCCCTTCTCCTCTCGCCTTCAACCTTTCCCAGCATCAGGGTCTTTTCAAATAAGTCAGTTCTTTGCATCGGGTGTCCAAAGTATTGGAATCTCAGCTTCAACATCAGTCCTTTCAATGAACACTCAGGACTGATCTCCTTTAGGATGGACTGGTTGGATCTCCTTGCAGTCCAAGGGACTCTCAAAAGTCTTCGCCAACACCACAGTTCAAAAACATCGATTCTTTGGCACTAAGCTTTCTTTATAGTCCAACTCTCACATCCATATATAACTACTGTAAAAACCATAGTTTGACTAGATGGACCTTTGTTGGCAAAGCTAACCCTTCCTTAGCTGAATGCAGCTCCATCTCCAGCTTTGACACTCAGGTATCAGCATCCCTGACTCCAAATGAGAGGACTAAGGCATACCAAGAGTCTCAATCCTGGCAGCAGGTTGGGCCATTAAAAAATATATATTAATACCCCACCACATATCCATGCTGATTTCTTTGCATACATGTGACCCAAACATATAATTTTTTTTAAAAGAAATATTTTTCCTGGTGGGGCTTCCATGCTGACTCAATGGTAAAGAATCTGCTAGCCAATGCAGGAGACACAGGTTTGGAAAGATCCTGGTCTGGGAAGATCCCACGTGCCACAGAGCAACTAAGTCCTTGTGCCACAACTGTTGAGCCTGAGCTCTAGAGCCACGGAAATGCCACAAGAGAGGCCACCACAATGAGAAGCCCCTGCATCACCGTAGCCCCCACTTGCCGCAACTAGAGAAAAGGCCACAGAGCAATGAAGACTCAGCATAGCCAAAAATAAACAGGTGAACAAAATTATTATAAAAGGAATCCAAATTGGAAAAGAAGAAGTAAAACTATCACTGTTTGCAGATGACATGATCCTCTACATGGAAAACCCTAAAGACTCCACCAGAAAATTACTAGTGATCATCAATGAATATAGTAAAGTTGCAGGATATAAAATCAACACACAGAAATCCCTTGCATTCCTATACACGAATAATGAGAAAGTAGAAAAAGAAATTAAGAAAACAATTCCATTTACCACTGCAACGAAAAGAATAAAATACTTAGGAATATATCTACCTAAAGAAACTAAAGACCTATATATAGAAAACTATAAAACACTGATGAAAGAAATCAAAGAGGACACTAATAGATGGAGAAATATACCATGTTCATGGATCGGAAGAATCAATATAGTGAAAATGAGTATACTACCCAAAGCAATTTACAAATTCAATGCAATCCCTGTCAAGCTACCAGCCACATTTTTCACAGAACTAGAACAAATAATTTCAAGATTTGTATGGAAATACAAAAAGCCTCGAATAGCCAAAGCAATCTTGAGAAAGAAGAATGGAACGGGAGGAATCAACTTGCCTGACTTCAGGCTCTACTACAAAGCCACAGTCATCAAGACAGTATGGTACTGGCACAAAGACAGACATATAGATCAATGGAACAAAATAGAAAGCCCAGAGATAAATCCACACACATATGGACACCTTATCTTTGACAAAGGAGGCAAGAATATACAATGGAGTAAAGATAATCTCTTTAACAAGTGGTGCTGGGAAAACTGGTCAACCACTTGTAAAAGAATGAAACTAGATCACTTTCTAACACCGTACACAAAAATAAACTCAAAATGGATTAAAGATCTAAATGTAAGATCAGAAACTATAAAACTCCTAGAGGAGAATATAGGCAAAACACTCTCAGAAATAAATCACAGCAGGATCCTCTATGATCCACCTCCCAGAATTCTGGAAATAAAAGCAAAAATAAACAAATGGGATCTAATTAAAATTAAAAGCTTCTGCACAACAAAGGAAAATATAAGCAAGGTGAAAAGACAGCCTTCGGAATGGGAGAAAATAATAGCAAATGAAGCAACTGACAAACAACTAATCTCAAAAATATACAACCAACTTATGCAGCTCAACTCCAGAAAAATAAACGACCCAATCAAAAAATGGGCCAAAGAACTAAATAGACATTTCTCCAAAGAAGACATACGGATGGCTAACAAACACATGAAAAGATGCTCAACATCACTCATTATTAGAGAAATGCAAATCAAAACCACAATGAGGTACCACTTCACACCAGTCAGAATGGCTGCGATCCAAAAATCTGCAAGCAATAAATGCTGGAGAGGGTGTGGAGAAAAGGGAACCCTCCTACACTGTTGGTGGGAATGCAAACTAGTACAGCCACTATGGAGAACAGTGTGGAGATTCCTTAAAAAATTGCAAATAGAACTCCCTTATGACCCAGCAATCCCACTTCTGGGCATACACACCGAGGAAACCAGAATTGAAAGAGACACATGTACCCCAATGTTCATCGCAGCACTGTTTATAATAGCCAGGACATGGAAACAACCTAGATGTCCATCAGCAGATGAATGGATAAGAAAGCTGTGGTACATATACACAATGGAGTATTACTCAGCCGTTAAAAAGAATTCATTTGAATCAGTTCTGATGAGATGGATGAAACTGGAGCCAATTATACAGAGTGAAGTAAGCCAGAAAGAAAAACACCAATACAGTATACTAACACATATATATGGAATTTAGGAAGATGGCAATGACGACCCTGTATGCAAGTCAGGAAAAAAGACACAGATGGGTATAACGGACTTTTGGTCTCAGAGGGAGAGGGAGAGGGTGGGATGATTTGGGAGAATGGGAATTCTAACATGTATACTATCATGTAAGAAGTGAATCGCCAGTCCATGTCTGACGTAGGGTGCAGCATGCTTGGGGCTGGTACATGGGGATGACCCAGAGAGATGTTGTGGGGAGGGAGGTGGGAGGGGGGGTCATGTTTGGGAACGCATGTAAGAATTAAAGATTTTAAAATTAAAAAAAATAAATAAATAAAACGTTTATCCCAAAAAAATAAAATAAAATAAAATAAAAATTTCCAAGTGATTCTAAAGCGCAGCTGAGACGAGCAGCCCCCAACCAAACGGTCTCCAAGGTTCCTTTTTGAATCTCATATGACAACAATGTGACTGTCCTCATCTGAGTGACTCAAAGACCAAGACTGAAAACTAAACAAAGCAGAACACGATATCGGGGAGTTATACGTCCTGGTCCAAGAGAAAATAAGAGGGCTGGCTGGAACCATGGAACTCTCCATTAGCTGCCCCAAAACCACTCAGCGGTTTGTATCACTAAGATCTCGTTACTCAGCACAAGCTATTTTTTCCCTAAAGTGACTTATAATCAAATGAAATTAACAGCTCAAATGTGGAACGTTAAGTGTGGGAGAATTCATAGGAATCACTGGAAGAAATTTTGAAACCACAACCTTAAAAGCCTGAATGTTTTTTGAACTGATGTGGGGAAAAGGACAATGAGATGCCTATTAGCACTGCAGACAGCTAACCCTGCCTGGTTTATGCAAGCTCCTTACCCTCCCTCACCCATCCTTTTCAATCAGGAAATTATATTCTTCGTGAATCACAAGGCTGTATCCAGCTTGTCAGCATTTCTCTTCCAAGGCCATTATGCTGCCTCTATTTCTGCATTTCTTTTGTATAGCATTAAAAAAATATTTTTTGAAAGATAAAGTAAGAAACCAGAAGAATGGCAGCCCGTTGAGGGTATTGTCGGGGGGAAGAGGGGTCTCCCAAGAGTCTCCCACTTAATTGCATCATAAAAGAAGAATGTAGACACAGAAAGTAAAGGACGCAATATGACACGGTGGCAGAGGAAAGTCATTCATTCAGAAGCTTCACTGAAACCAGAACAGAATTCAAATATGCCCTGTTTTCTTTAAAGTGTTATCAAAGACATTCACATATAACAACAAGTTTCTCAATTCATTTGCCAACAAGTTTTGTTTCTGAGTGAGCACACCTCACAGTTTTATTGTTGGTGGCACTAGTGGTAAAGAACCCGCCTACCAAAGCAGGAGACACAAGAGACATGGGTTCAATCCCTGGGTGGGGAAGATCCCCTGGAGAAGGAAATGTCAACCCACTCCAGTATTCTTGCCTGGAAAATCCCATGGACAGAGGAGCCTGGAGGGCTACAGCCCATGGGGTCGCAAAGAGTCAGACACAACTGAGTACACACAGACTAAGAGTAATTATAATTCGTGTGCAGATCATTTAATTTTGCCTGGAAATTCTGCTCCAGCTGCTTTGTCTCGTGAGAACTCCAGGAGAGGGACAGCATGGAGTAAGGAGCAGTCAGGACCTGGGAAAGTGGAGCAGAAGCAGCAGTCTGTGAGACGTGGCCACGGAAGCAGGTCAGAAGCCTGAAACGCAATGGGGCTTTCACTTTTGGGAGTAAATCGTGTTTCCCTGAGTTCAGGTTCTGGCCACTTGGAAAGGAAAAGAGTCAGTTTCAAGTCTCTTTTTAAAAATTCTACTCACTAGAAGTGAGGATCTAAACAGACAGTTCTTTAAAGTAGACACACAGATGACCAACAGGCACAAGAAAAGATGCTCAACATCACTAATTATTAGGGAAATGCAAATCAAAACTACAATGAGGTACCACCTCATACCAGTCAGAATGGACATCATTAAAAAGCTGACAAATAATAAAGGCTGGAGAGGGTACAGAGAAAAGGGCATCCTCCCACACTGTTGACTGGAATGTAAATTGGTACAGCTTCTATGGAGAGAACACTTGGAGGTTCCTAAAAAAGTAAAAATACAGTTACATATGATCCAGCAATCCCACTCCTAGGCATAAACCAGAAAAGACAAAACCCTTAATTTGAAAAGGTACATACACCCCAATGTCCATAACAACGTTACTTGTAACAGCCAAGACATGGAAGGAACCTAAATGTCTATCAACAGAGGAAGGGATAAAGAAGACGTTACATATATTTTCCAATGTAATATCACTCAGCCATAAAAAGGAATGAAATAATGCCATTTGCAGCAACATGGACGGACATTGAGATGATCATACCAAGAGAAATAAGCCAGAGAAAGATAAATAACATGACAACTCTTATACATGAAATCTGAAAAATGATACTAATGAACTCATTTACAAAACAGAAAGAGACTCGCAGACATAGAAAACAAACTTCTGGTTACCAAAGAAGAGGAAGTGAAGTGAAGTGAAGTCGGTCAGTCATGTCCAACTCTTTGCAACCCCATGGACAGTAGCCTACCAGGCTCCGCCGTCCATGGGATTTTCCAGGCAAGAGTACTGGAGTGGGCTGCCATTTCCTTCTCAGGGGATCTTCCCAACCCAGGGATTGAACCTGTGTCTCCTGCATTGCGGACAGACACTTTACCATCTGAGCCACCAGGGAAACCCAAAGAAGAGGAGGCAGGGAATAAACCAAGAGTTGGGATTAACAGACACACACTAAATAAACAAGATACACACTAAAATAAGCAAGAACCTACTGCACAGCATAGGACTAACTCTACTCAGTATCTTGTAACAATCCGTAATGGAAAAGAATCTGAGAAAGACCACCACATAACTGACTCACTCTGCTTTATACCTAAAACCAACACAGCACTGTTAATCAACTACGCTTCAACAAGAAGTTCTATTGTTTTGAAAAAAATTCTACTTATTAAATTCCAGGGTAGCTTTCATCTGGGCAAAGGGCATCTGCAGTCATAAAGAGGGATATCGGTGGCACTTGTTCTACAATAATCTAAGAAGAAATTGTCATTTCCCCAAACTCGTGCTGCAGAGGGAAGCCCAGGTAGATGATGGCAGAAGGTCATCCTCCCAGGTCTTCTTGTTTTAAAACTCTCCCCAATGCCCACAGCAGATTTTGTTACCTGGGTGAAATCTGACTCCAAAGAATTTTAATTGATTCTTCATGGCATTACTGAAATTCACAATTAGCTCTTAATACCCAATACTGATAAAACAGATGATTTCACATAAAAATCTGTTTCACATGTTTCTTTAAAACACTGCAACACGTGAGAAATCAGGGAATCCATTGCCATCCAGCCACAAACCACAGAGCTATGCCCTGGGGCAAGAATTTACCAGTTGGCCACAGTCCCCACCCAGCCCTTATGCCTCATTTATGTCACGTATTTATCCCAACAGGCATTTGATTTTTTTAATCTTTAGGCTGCAGGATCAGTCACAAATCCCAGCTGTTTACTTTCTATGTATTTTTTTCAGTTTTACTGAAAAATAATTGACACACATCACTGTGTAACTTTAAGATACACAGCATGAAGGTATGGTTTACATATATTGTGAAATGATTACCACAGCAAGTTTAGTTAACACCCATTTAGTTAACATCCAGTAAAAAGAAAAAAAAAAAACTTATCATGATAAAAAATCTTAAGATCTCCTCTATTAAGAGTTTTCCTACATAGCATAAAATTGGAATAACTATAGTCAATGTGTTGGACATTATATTGGTAGTACTAATCCTAGATGTTTAAAATGACCTGGCTACAATAGGGAGATTAGATGGGGTTGGGGGGAGGACAGATGAAGAAGGACTAGGTCGGGAGTGCAGCAGCAATCCAGACTAGAGAGGATGGTGGTCCGGGCCAGGATGGCAGCGGTGCTGGTCGTAAGTGTCCATGCTGTGGACATGGTTTAAAATAGACACCCTGTTGATGGGTTCGATGGGGTGTGTAGGGCACATTGCGTACTTGGCCAAGTCAGTCTTGCCTATTTTACCTCCCATCCCATCCTCCCCAGCTCTCTTCCTCCCACACAAAGCATAGCGGAAGAGTCAGGAGATAAAAAGCAAAGCAGCTGGCCTTCCAATGTCAGAGACGATGACGCAGACAGTTTGGCACTAAGAACATCGGTCATCCATGAGTGAAGAAGGACAACAGTGGCCAGCAATAGCAGACCCAATGCCAGCTCCCCTGATGAATAAAAAATCACAATACTTAGTTACCCATAATTAGGTATCACGGTTGTCTACTGATCCTGCCCTTGCGTTCGGACCTCATGAAAATGTAAGATGTTATAGATAAAGAGAATATATTTACAAAAGCCACAAGTGATGTCCCAAAAAACTCTCCACCTATTGTTTTAAGGTGTTTCAGCAACCTGAAATGAGCTTTTGCCTCTCTCATCAAAATTCCGTTTGGAATATAAAGAATCAGGTCAAATTCCACCTCTTCAGTGAAGCTTTCTTTCTGATCACCCCATGTGATCCTATTTTTCCCTGAAATTCTACAGCAATTATTATTTGTTCCATTCACTATGCAATTAGCAGCTAAGTTCCATGCAACAGCCCTTCTATTATTGTGGAACTGCTATTTAGATTGTTAATTGTTATGAACAACAGAATACTTTACAAATCCATAACCTTATAAACCCAATCAAAATCAAGTTTACCACAAATGAGATCTTATATTCTTTGGTATATAAGATTTTGGTTTATACATTGATAAATTGGAGATTATTTTGTTTCATTTAGAACTTCATTCCCAGAAAAGTCTCCACTTCCATCTTAGGGCTTGGAAAAAAAAAAAGAGGATGAAGCTCTACAATGATGAAGAATTTGGTTTCTTTACTCACAGAAAGGTAGACTCATATGGAAGACATCATAACTTAAATTTCTGAATCTAAACCAACATCTAGTTTCTCAGTGGTAAGACAGTTCCGAAACCAGGAGATAATCAAACAACAAAGAAAGTGCATGTACTCTAATCCTTACAAATAAAAAGTATCAAGAGTCAATGCTACTTCCATAGTTGCTAAGGTATTAGATGCCAGAATAAATGAGTCACCCTGTAACAGGATGACAACAAAAAAATTAAAAGTTACAAGGATCTGAAAGTGACACACTCCAAATATTACAATTTAGGAAAAAATACTAAAGGTTAACAGTAACTGTTTGGCCGCCACCTAATTACACGGCAATAGGAACTGTTAAATGAAATTGTGTTAACATTCCCCATGTCAATTTTTATCATATTTTGCATTCTTGCTTTTTTAATTATCTGTGAAAGGCAAGGACTTTATTCTGCTCATATTTATCCCCAGATTTTTGCCCACTGTCTGACACTTAGAGAGCCTTTATCCAGTACGCAATTGTGGCTGCTGCTGCTAAATCGCTTCAGTCGTGTCCGACTCTGTGCGACCCCATAGACGGCAACCCACCAGGCTCCCCTGTCTTTGGGATTCTCCAGGCAAGAACACTGGAGTGGGTTGCCATTTCCTTCTCCAATGCATGAAAGTGAAAAGCAAAAGTAAAGTCGCTCAATCGCGTCTGACTCTTGGCTACCCCATGGACTGCAGCCTACCAGGGTCCTCCATCCATGGGATTTTCCAGGCAAGAGTACTGGAGTGGGGTGCCATCGCCTTCTCCAACACAATTGTGGGGTAAAGCAAAACTGTTATATAAATTAGGCAGCTGCTCGAAGGACACATTAGAATAAAAACATTTAATGGTCTGGAGATATTTTCATCATACATGGATGTAAAAATATACACTGGTATTACATTTTTGGAAACAAAAATGCAGAGCCCTATATATTTATGCATATCATGGTGGTGTTGCTGTTCTTTAGTTGCTAAGTCATGTCCAACTCTTACAGTACACTCTGGACAGAGTACACTCTGGACAGAGTACACTCTGTCCATGGGCTTTTCCAGGCAATAACACTGGAGGGGGTTGCCATTTCCTTTGCAGGGGATCTTCCCGACCCAGGGATCAAACCCACATCTCCTGCATTGGCAAGAGAGTTCTTTACCACTGAGCCACGAGGAAAGCTCACTTAATACATATAAACAGGGCTAAACAAACAAAAGAGTAACAAAACAGAAAACCCATCAAAAAGTTAGGCACATTGGGACAGACATAACAACCAACAGAAAACGCATGAACATCATGGAGCTGTGAGAAGCCATACACAAACAGCTACAGAGGATAGGATGCTACTTGCATAAAACTCAAGAACAGGAAAAAGCAAAGTATGTTCAGGTAATGGCTACCTTTGAGAAAATAAAGACAGTAAATGGAGGAGGGTGACAGTGAGTTCAAGGATGCCAAGAATGTTCTTTTTTTTTTTCCCTTTTCAGCTTGATGAAGGTATAATCCACATATAACATTGCAATATATTAATATATGAGCACTGAAGGTCTACCCTCTTAGCAAATTTCAATTACATAATACAATATTATCATCCATACGACCACTGCATTAGAGGCTCAGATTACTGTTTCACATTAGATCCCTGGAACTTATTCATCTAATAGATGACAGTTTGTACCCTTTTCCCCAGCCTCTCCCTACTTCCCCATTCCCTAGCTCCCGGCAAGCACATTTCTACCCCTTGATCATGGAAATGTTACATATAATGATACATTTGTTTCATTTTCTTCATAGACATTATACTTTCAAAAATAACATTTACTTAAAAATACTGGTATGGGTTCTCACTGGATATCAAGTTTATAACTGATTTGCTAATTTTCTTTTTTACAATATTTATTTGCATTTTATTTATCTGGTTGCACCAAGTCTTAGTTGCACTATGCAGGATCTTTAGTTTTGGCATATGGGATCTAGTTCCCCGACCAAAGATAAAACCTCAGCCCTCTGCATTGGGAGCATGGAGTCTAAGCCATTGGACCACCAGGGAAACCTCTGTTTTGCTGATTCTCTTATTTTTGCCCATCATTTTTGTTTTCTATTTTCTACAGTGATCAAATATTACTTTTTTTTAATCTACTTGTTATTTATGACAGTTTTCCATACCAGTATATATCAACCACATTTTGTATGATAATGTTCTAGTACATTTAACCCACCAATCCTCTACTGGTAGACTTTTGGACTATTTCCAGATTTTTTATTTTTTTAAATAACATTGTTGTGATGAATAGTCCTATGTACTTATCTTCATATAATTGCGCTGTTTTCTATAGGATGACCAAGGATCGCTTTCATATTAATACTTCCATAATATTAAAAAAGTATTTTATTGTAACTATAGTATTTTTTACTACTATTAAGTCCCACAGATCAGCATTCCAGAGTAGGGTCATTGTGGAGCTTTTAATGCAGCAAAATCCACCAGGGGAGCTGCAGTACTGCAGATCATCACTAGAGGGAGCCACTATTGCCTTGAGAGGAAGCCCACTGTGAGGCCCAGAGAAACAAACCTGGCCCTTTCTCCTCCCTCCTGCAATCCATAAGGATCAACCTCCTGGGGTGCCAGGCAGACAGAGAAGGCAGGAGAGTGAAAATGCTGACTCAGCAAACAGAAAGTGATCCTTCCCATTACGTGGAATCCCTGCCCCAGTCCGTAATCTCATCTTCTCTTTGTTCTCTGAACTCATGAAAGGCTGGGTCCATCTCTCTCTCTTTCCTTGAAATGTTAACTCACCCGCCTCTGGATTCCCACTTTTACAATCACATTGTTCTTTGGCATCCACTATTTTCTTCCATTTAGGTAACAGACCACCTTAAAGACAAACTTAATTTATTGCTGTTTCTTTAAAGAAGTATGTGCCCAACAGAAATCACCCTCTTTATAGACTGTTCATTTATAACAGTGCGATCCTTCTTTTTTATGGTACAGCTAGTTTCCCTTGATGTTGGTTTCACAGAAGCAGGAATAAATATTCTTTTACTCGTGGTAGCCATACAATTCACATGAAGAAAAATATATTTCATATCTGAAATGTCGCTCTCTCCAAGTATTTTCATAAGCACTTTACATATAATATAAAACACTGGATAATTCTGAAACAAATATACTGTACCTCAGGGGTAGTGAAGAGACCAGTAGGAAAAGGAATCAGGTCATTGATTAGAGAGGAAGAAAGTAGGCAGTGGGTAATGGAGTGACAGGCTTCCTGAGGAATTAGTGTTTCAACAAAGAGCAACAGTAAGTTTTTCTATTGAAGAAAACTTATTTACCACATATAATCCCTTAGATTAAAAATGCTCTAAGACAGATGACAATGGCCTTTTGTTGTTGTTTTTAGTCGTTAAGTCATATCCAACTCTTTGTGAACCCATGGACTGTAGCCTACCAGGCTCCTCCGTCCAGGGGATTCTCCAGGCAAGAATACTGGAGGGGGTTGCCATTTCCTTCTCCAGGGGATCTTCCTGACCAAGGAATCGAACCTGTGTCTCCTGCTTGGCAGGCAGAGTCTTTACCACTGAGCCACCTGGGAAACCCCAACTTTGGCCTTCCTTTATATAAAAATGAACTTTTACTTCTTAAAAGTGAAAGAAAATCTTCAAGACAGCTATTTAGAGAAACATTAATACACTAGGTGGCCCATGCTCAAAATCAACCTAAGTTACTGTTGTCTTAAAAACAATTTACATTGTGAAAGTTGCGCAGTAAGTTTTACTTGGGGCAAAATGAGGACTACAGCCCAGGAGTCTGTGTTTCAGATAGCTCTGAGAAATGCCCCAAAGAAGCGAAAGGGGAGCCAAGATATATCAGAGTTTTTTGCAACAAAGCGCAGGTAGTTGGAACATCAAAAGATTACCATTAATTAAAGAAAACCAGATATCCCAAGTTAAGGAACTTGGGGTTTTTCTATATACGTGAAGACGCAAAGTCTGTGCTCACTGAAATCATTCCTTGTGTATGCACCTCAGCTTTCTGGGGCCAGTATTCTGTACTTCACACCCTGAGTTTCCTCAGGGCTCACCATCAGGAGTGGCTACAGTCCGGTGGCTGCTAGATGGCAGGTATTCTTTACTTTCCTGAGTTCCCTCAGGGTTCACCAGTTCATACTGGAGGGCTGCCATTGCTGATGACTACGATATCCTTGCTGACTGATAAGGCAGGAAATATTCCGCTTCTCAGTATGGTTTCTCAACGGACACTGAAGGCTGGATAATGCTCTTTGTTGTGGGGGCTGTTCCGTGTGATGAAGAATGTTTAATAGCATCTCTGGCCTCTACCCAGGGGCCAGCAGCATCTCCTGCAGGTGTGACAATGAAAAATGTCTCTACATATCACCAAATGTCCTTTAAATATTTTTAATTGGTTGCCAACAATGAACGCTTGAGACATTTCACAAGGAAATTTCAACTTCTTACACCTCTTGAGTTATCAGAAGACAAGGAATCTCTGAACTTTTGCGCTGACTGGTTTGACACAACTAGCAGCTCCCTTTAGAGGGTACCCAACCTCTCATTTATCGACAGTCCACACCACTCCCTATAGTTCTTCAACGATAGTGTCCATTGCCATGCACCAAGCCTTTTACACTATTTTTTCCACTTTACACTTGTTAGTTTCACTCAGATTTCACCTTGGCCACTATAAAATCTGAATCTGCAGCATCTCCTCCAATCACAAAGGACCTAGAAACTTCTGCTATGACCAAGAAAGTAACTGATTTTTACTGCAAATAAAATATAAACAGCAATAAAGAAAATTACCTAAAGTGCAAGGTTGAAAACAGTCATCATGGTCTCACCGAGACCCAGGGCGATGGCCTGTTATCTGATCTGTTGGGGAAAGCTAGCCCCACCCTCTGTTCTTCTTCAGTTTGTAGCCTTTGTGACAACATCACCACGAATCATTTGCAACCAAAACTGGTATTTAAAAAAAAAAAAGGTCACTCACCCCTCCCCCCCCGCCAGTAATCTACATGGCCATCCATCATGTGACAGAGTCTGAAGCATCTCTATACCCAATAATGCACTGTATTGATCGATCATCACTGAACAAGCAGATTAAATGACTCCTGCGTTCATTTATCAAAATCTTATTTAAATCGCCTCAGCTATAATATCTGACCAAATACCAAGAAAAATCAATGAGATTAGAGATCTTGCTGCGAAACCTAAATGGCCACGTAATCTTGCTGCGTAATGGATGGAATTAATGTAATCACTGTCTCCAGCCACAGTCCCACCAGACACGGGGACAGAAGAGACGCTTTTTGCAGCAGAAAAGAAGAAAGAATAAAAAGGAAGGTAGATGGGTGAGAAGGGGAGGGAGGGCGGGAGGGAGTCTGTGTGAACGCAACAGGCACCAAACATTTGATATACAGCCTTTTACTAAAGACTCCAGAGATGCAAAAACAAGGGGAAAAAAAATCCCAACGCATTATAGCAAGACATGGGGACACCCATGTGGCAGGGTAAGCTATTCACCCGCTACTACGACAAGAGCTCTTCTCAGAGATGGCGCCTCTGCCCTAAATGACTCAGTCAGACCCAGCTCCTTGACTCTCTGTCTTTTCTCACCCAGCTCAAAAGCAAATTCTCCTGAGCACAGTCAAACCAGGGATTTTAATTTCCAAAAGAATAAGGCCATTTGAAGAGTAGAGCACAATTTCCCTCAGCAAGAAAATTCCATTAGAAGACAATTCCCCTGTCCCAGCGGGCTCTGTTCACCCTACATGATCTAGGAGGAGGAAAAGGGAGTCAGAGCTGGTAGGAGCACTAGCTGGTTCGAGTCCTACCCGCCCTCTGCCCCTACCCAGGTGATGGGGCCAGAGGCGGCTCCATCCCTCTGCAGGAGGGGACACAAGGTTCCAGTCCTAAGGCAGGGTTTCACACCTCCCTCTCACCCCGCCCAGTCCCAGGAGGTGCAAGCGGGTGGATGGGTCATCCACAGATGCACAGAAGTCCCAGCCCTGCACCTGCCCTGTTCTGCTTTGGAGGTTTACCTGGCCTTTCAGAAAAAGAACTGCTTCATCTGAGTTCACACTAAGGGGGACAAGTGATGGGGAGTACTCAGTGGGGAGGAATTTCTGCCTCCCAAAGAACTGATGAGCTCTCATCTGAGGTAAGGGGTGTGTAGGTGGGGGACCCAAAGAACAGCAAAGCCCATCCAGGACACATGGGCCTCCCCGGAAAAAGGAGAAGAAATGCTGATAAATCCAGTTCCCTTGGAGTTCTCTCTAATATAAGAGAGGAAGAATAACTCTCTATTGGGGACAGAGATGGGATTTCCTGGGCCATAATCATCATGGTCCATTGAATTCACACACAGTGACCTCTACTTTGGGTGCAGCATTAGGAAACTACATTTTGTTAACCATCTCAACTAACAAGTTGGATGCTCTGCTTGCCCCTTCATATTTGTGCGGCATGAGTCTGCTCCGTGTGGACTGGACAACATCTGCTGGTCATCACAGCTGCTTCCACTGAGTGCAGGCAGCGGAAGGGACCAGAAGGAGATGTGGGAGGGGAAGCAAAGGAAGTGGGGAATTTCCTCTGTCTTCACTCCCTTTTGAGACCCAGCTTCAGTGGAATGACCTCGCTCTTGCAGGAACCCCTCTCTTAGTCCCAGGATCAAATTTTCCCTCCCGCACCCCACCGCGGGCCAAGCGGCAGTGACTCCACCCAACTTGTGCTGCCCCCCAGGTCTCACCCCTTAACTCTGACCACACTTCTATCCTTAACCCCACTAACACATTCCCTGCAAGCACCCATCTGGAGTATGTTACCTATTCCCTTCCAGGATTTCGACTCATGTGCTGATGCAGAACTCCATGACTTTGACAGTTGAAGCTTTTAAGGTATTCATATCTTTTCTAAAATAATTGTATTTATTTATTTACTTGGCTATGCTGGGCCTTCCGTGCTGTACAGGCTTTTCTCTTACCGCCTTGATCACGGCTCCTTGCTAGTTGTGGTGCATGGGCTGCTCACTGCGGTAGCTTCTCCTCTTGCCGAGCACAAGCTCTAGGGCATACAGGCTGCAGTAGCTGTGGCACGTGGGTTCACGGACTCTAGAGTGCAGGCGCAGTAGCTGTGGGGCATGGGATTGGTTGTTGCCCGGTATGCGGGATCTTCCTGGACCAGGGATCAAAACCACATCTCCTGCATTGGCAAGCAGATTCATTTCCACTGGGCCACCAGATCAGCCAATATTCATATTATCAATACTTCTATAATTCGTGTGGCAAATATCCACACCTTTAGTGATTACTATATACCAGGGCATCATTGCTGGACCAGGGAAATTCAAATAAATAAGACATGGTATATACCCAGAGTCATTTTCAATGCCGGCAATCTCTCTCGTTTCTGATATGTCCATTTCTACCCCAGAAGCTGCAAGAGTTTTCATCACTCCAGGTATCAGCACCCTTGTTCCACATATACAGACATATCCTCCTGATTGACACCTAATTATTGATGACTGAAAAAATATTCTACAACTTTTGAAGATCTCAACCTGACAGAGCGTACATAAAAGCATGAGAGAAAAACACATTATATTCTGGCTTGTGCTACAAAGTCTTTTTTGTAGCCATCACAGAATCATTTTAAAACCATCCAATTCCTTTAAAAAATAGTAAGGTGATTCTATTATAAGATGAATAGAGGGTTCACACTGGAAAAGTCAGCTGATGGGATGGGAATGGATTCGTACATTTCTGCTGCTTTCTGTTATCTCAAGGATTCATTCTGTATGCCATTCAGTTACCCTCAGTCGTTCCAATGTAATTATGACATTAAAAATGGATGGTGTCATTTTCATATTTGGGAGTTCTGAAATGAAGTCCAGTGTACAGCTTTTGTTGAAGAACTTTGGAAAAATCGTGGTTTTTAACATGTTGACTCCAGGGTGACCTCCCAAAGAATTTTTACTCTGGCTTAGTTTAAGGCTTTTCTGATGTGAACATTTTAAAAGTCTTTATTGAATGTGTTTCGGACAGCTTCTGCTTTTTGTTTTTTTTTTTGGGGGGGCGGGCACCAAGGCAAGTGGGATCCTAGCTCCACGACCAATGATAGAACCCACACACCCTGGCATTAGAACACGAGGTTCTAACGACTGGACCAACAGGGAACTCCCTCTATCCTGGCTTTCATGTCAAGTGTCTCCCAGGTGGAAAAGCACAGATTCTTGAAATACCAATGGATATGACTTCATGTCTCATAAACACAAATATACGGGGCAGATGTAGCAGGCTAATATTTGAAGCGTGAAGTTGATCTCCCCTCTGGAAGCCTGAAAACTCGATACCCTAGCCCCTGTTTTCTGGCAGGAGATACACCATTTCCAGCTATTTTCTCAGTTGAAGGCTGCTGCTGCTGCTAAGTTGCTTCAGTTGTGTCCGATTCTGTGCGACCCCACAGACAGCAGCCCACCACCTCCCCCGTCCCTGGGATTCTCCAGGCAAGAACACTGGAGTGGGTTGCCATTTCCTTCTCCAATGCATGAAAGTGAAAAGTGAAAGTGAAGTCACTCAGTCATGTCTGACTCTTAGCGACCCCATGGACTGCAGCCTACCAGGCTCCTCCATTCATGGGATTTTCCAGGCAAGAGTACTGGAGTGGGGTGCCATTGCCTTCTCTGCAGATGAAGGCAGAGCCCAAGAATTTCTCCCTTGTTTTTCACTGTTAAAATGCATGTGTGCTAAGTTGCTTCAGTCACGTCCAACTCTTTGCGGCCTTATGGACTGTAACCCACCAGGCTCCTCTGTCCATGGGATTCTCCAGGCAAGAATACTGGAGAGTGTTGCCATGCCCTCCTCCAGGGGATCTTCCCGACCCAGAGACTAAACCCACATCTCTTACATCTCCTGCACTTGCAGGCAGGTTCTTTACCACTGGTGTGACCTGGGAAGCCCCTTGTTAAAATGAACTCCTTTCAAAGACAGGAAAGGATTCATCGTGTACACCACAGATGATGAGTGCCAGTGAGGCATCCAGAGACAGAGATGGAAAGAAACAATGCATAGAAATGGAAAAAACATTGGAAAACAATGGAAAAAGAACAAGACATTGACAGGGCCTCCCTGGAAGGGATCTGGCCCCTGTCCCCTGGAGTAAGCCAGGCCTGAGCTTTTTTTTCAAGTTCTGAGAGATCTTTCTTTTTTTTTAATTTTTCTTACATTGACGTATAGTTGATTTACATCATTGAGTTAGTTTCTGTTGCACAGCAAAGTGATTCAAGTGTACATATGTGTATATATATATATATATTCTTTTTCATATTCTTTTCCATGATGGTTTATCGCAAAATATTGAATATAGTTCTACGTACTCCACAGTAGGGCTTTTGCTATTTATCCAGTCTATCCATTCTGAAGGAGATCAGCCATGAGATTTCTTTGGAAGGACTGATGCTAAAGCTGAAACTCCAGTACTTTGGCCACCTCATGCGAAGAGTTGACTCATTGGAAAAGACTCTGATGCTGGGAGGGATTGGGGGCAGGAGCAGAAGGGGACGACAGAGGATGAGATGGCTGGATGGCATCACTGACTCGATGGACATGAGTCTGAGTGAACTCTGGGAGTTGGTGATGGACAGGGAGGCCTGGCGTGCTGCGATTCATAGGGTCGCAAAGAGTCGGACACGACTGAGCGAGTGAACTGAACTGAACTGATACATAATAGTTGGCACCTGCTAATCCTGAAATCCTATCCACCCCTCCCTGAACACCTCCCAATCTGCTCTCTTCTGTTTCTGTTTCACTGATAAGTTCAGTTGTGCCATATATGGTATCATACGGTATCTCTCTTCCTCCTTCCGACTTACTCCATTTAGTATGGTCATTGCTAGCTGCATTCATGTTGCTGCAAATGGCACTGTTTCATTCCTTTTTATGGCTCAGGAGTATTTCACTGTTTATTTGTACCACGTCTTCTTTATTCATTCATCTGTCTCTGGATATTTAGGTTGCTTCCCTGTCTTGGCTATTGGGAACCGTGCTGCTATGAACATAGGGGTGCACGTATCTTTTCTGTCTGGCCAGGCCTGTGCTTTCAATGAGAGTAGGCCCTATGGAGAGTGGAAACTGAAGACTCAGAAAGGCAACAGCAGCCTAGTGCTTGGAAAACCTCCTAGACTCCCCTGCGCCTTAAGCCAGGACCCAGCTGAGACAGGAACTAGATCTCCTCATGCAAGTGTGGGGAAACCTCAGCAGGAACCTATGTGGATGGATATGCAAGCATTAGGGAGGATAATGAACATTTCGGAAGACTCAAGTACAGGCAGATGACACGAGGAACCCAGACGGCCACCCCAGATACTCCAGGGTACAATGCGTGTTCCCCGATTTGGGACAGAGCCTTGGCACCAGACCAGCTGGGGGCTGGCTCCTGCCACCCTCCTGAAGTAGGGTTCAGAACACAAGGTGACTGAAGTGATAAGGAAGGACTCTCTGGGGCAGTCAGATGCAGACCTCAGATCTTCAAATCTCGTTTCCATCTTCTGCTCATTCTGTGACTTTAGTGGTCTGTCTCACCCTTTCTAACTGGTTTTCTCCTCTGTCATCTATGGGGATTAGCAGCAATCATATCCTATAGTTGATGGATTTGATGTGTTGATCCATGAAAATAGTGCCCAGCACTTTGCTGGTTCACAATAAATAGAAGCCAGTGTTACAATACAATAATGGAAGACACATTCATTTACCAGCTGTTCCTCATATGAGAAAGAATAACCAAGTCTCAAAGGACTCTTAAATCACCAATAAGACATTGACAAAGGTCAACAAGTCAATGCAAGAGGGCAGCAAGTTTGGAGAAAAAGGCCATCATCTCTCAGGATGGCAGGAAAACCAGGAGGAAGCACTTCAGCTGTGACCCAAATAAGAACCACGTGGGGGGACCACTGGGGCCATCAAGGTCGAGTCTTTTCGCAAACTCCTCTGAATCAAAAATTAGGAAATACAATTTTAAGTCCCATGTCTGTTGCTTTGGATGAGGCATGCAAGATCCCAGAGACTTCCAAAGCTTATCTACAAAATGAGAACTGTCTTCAAGGTGCTTTTTTACCTTTAATTGTCTGAGATATTGACACAATAGGCAGAGAGTCTTGATGTTTTCATCCTTGAGAAAAAGTGACAAATAACCACAGCTGACCTTGGACACTTTTAAAGAAAACAGATTCCAAGACCATGACTGGGATCGTTACTTTTCCTAAACTAACAACATCTGTATCTTTAGCAGATCACAAAGTATACACAATGATGACTTGAGGGTATTAGTCAGGGTTCTCCAGAGAAAGAGGACCAATAGGAGATGGATAGACAGACAGATAATTGATAGATAGTATGATGGCTGGGCTTCCCTGGTGGCTCAGATGGAAAAGAATCTGCCGGCCAATGTGGGAGGCCCGGGTTCGATCTCTGGATTGGGAAGATTCCCTGGAGAAGGGAATGGCTACCCACTCCAGTTTTCTTGCCTAGAGAATTCCAAGGTCAGGGGAGCCCAGCAGGCTACAGTCTATGCGGTCGCAAGGAGTCAGACACAACTGAGTGACTAGCACCATGCCACCAGATGATGGATGGATGGATGGATAGATGACAGATATGATTAGTCACTCAGTCGTGTCTTAGTCTCTGTGAGCCCACAACTGTAGCCCCCCCAGGCTCCTCTGTCCATGGGATTCTCCAGGCAAGAATACTGGAGTGGGTTGTCATTTCCTGTTCCAAGATGATAGATATATAAATGATAAATAGATGAATAGATAGATAATAGATGGTTGATGGATGGATGGATAGAAAGATAAGTAACAGATAATACATGATGGATGGATGGATGGATAGAAAGATGAGTAACATAATACATGATGGATGGATGGATGGATGAATAGATAGACAGAGATGAGAGAGAGAGACTGATTACAGACACTGGCTCATGCAGTTAGAAGACCCATGAGACCTCTGCAAGATGGAGTCCTGAGAAAGCAGGGGATGTAATTCATTCCAAGTCAGAACATCTGAGAGTCAGGAGCACTGACGTCTGAGGGCAAGAGAAGGTAGACAGATCAACCCAAGAGAGGCAGAGACGGCTTGTCCTTCCTCCAGCTTTTCGTGACTGAATTGATAAGGAAGGACTCCCTGGGGCAGTCAGATGCAGACCTCAGATCTTCAAATCTCATTTCCATCTTCTGCTCATTCTGTGACTTTAGTGGTCTGTCTCACCCTTTCTAACTGGTTTTCTCCTCTGTCAACTATGGGGATTAGCAGCAACCATATCCTATAGTTGATGGATTTGATGTGTTGATCCATGAAATGGATCAGACCCTCAAATTGGTAAGATGCCCTTCCACATGGGTAAGGGTGATCTTCAGTTCACCAATTCAAATGCTAACCTCTTCCAGAAACACCCTTGCAGACACACCCAGAAATCTTGTTTTACCAGTTCTCTGGGTGTCCCTAAGCCCAGGCAAGTTGGCACCTGACGTGGACCATCACATGGGGTAAGAGAACGTTAAAGGCTTTTGTGGGGGACTCTCCTGACAAACAGAGGTCCTCTGCGGCAAGTACATTAGAATGACTTCCGACAAAAAGTTTTTAGTCAAATACTGAAAAGTTTCATCAATAGCCTTCTGAGAAAAGGCGGCCACACAGAGAGTTGCTCCTTGTAAAGTTAAAAGAAAATGCATTCTACTCGAACAAAACCTGCAGTGCGCTCCACGAGGAGTCGATTTCCCTGGGATGCCTGTGATCTTCTGTCCCTCAGAACCCTTTAAAACAAATCGTCACAGGCTGGCACGCTTGGTGCAGCCCTCAGTCTTCTGGCTCTGTGACTCTGCTGATATCCTCCAACCCTGAGACCAAAATTGATGAAAGCCCCATTCTTTGAAGCACTGGAATGACTGCAAGAATCTCATCAATTTCAACTGCCCTCTGGCTTCCAGAAGAGGAACCCACTGGGAATTTAGACCGAGGACTCTGACCCAGCAATATTGAGAAAATGAACACACCACCTTTGTTCAAAGTGACTGAGGATCCACCAGGGGCGTCACACTGTGAAAGCATCCTGAGAGGGCTTCTAGGAAGCTCCGTGCAACCCCAGAGCAAAAACCCAACTTCTTGTCCTATGTCTTTTATCACAACCACCTCGGTGCATCTTGATTCGGGTACCTGCTTTCCATGTCTCTGCTTGAGACAGGCTTGGACCTGGGACCCTTTGCTGCAATGTATGCGCCTGGACACACCTCTCCTCCAGCAACAAAATACAAAGAAACTATATAGGATTAAAAATAACTGGGGCAAATTCTGGACAAAGGATACAAGAAGATCAATAAAGACCTACTGCCGCTTCTGAAGAGTCTGGAGCAAATGCTGGCTACTGCGCATGTATGTCCCTGCACACAACATCACCAAAGGCAAAACACCTGAGCTGCCCTTTCAGCCTGACCCCTGGACACACCCCTACCCTCACTCCATATAAGGAACCAGCTCATCCCCACCTCAGGGAGCAAGCCCTGTGCAGCAGAGACCCCAGTAATGCCTTGCCTGAATTTCTTGTCTGGTGTCTAGCCAATTTCTATTGATTGATTGAGGAACTCTGGTCAGTATCGTGAACATGACAAGAAAACCTGCCCACCATGTAGCCTCTCTGCTGTGTCGGAAATTTCCTCATTTGTTCTTAGCAATTATAGTAGACAAAAGAACGACTTCCCTCCTCTGCACCAACAAATTCATATTCAGACCCTTGGAGCTTGTGAATATGCTACCTTACAGGGCAAAGGAGCTCTACAGATAAGATGGGGTCAAGACTCTTGAGATGGGAGATGCTCCTGGATTATTAAAGTGGGCTCTACGCTTCCCTGGTGGCTCAGAGGTTAAAGCATCTGCCTGGAATGCGGGAGGCAAGGGTTTGATCCCTGGGTTCAGGAAGATCCCCTGGAAAAGGAAAATGGCAACCCACTCCAGCACTCTTGCCTGGAGAATCCCATGGAGGGAGGAGCCTGGTAGGCTACAGTCCATGGGGTCACAAAGAGTCGGACACGACTGAGCGACTTCACTTTCACTTTCTACATGATCCCAAGGGTCCTTATCAGAGGGAGGCAAAAGGTGCTACAGTGATCAGTGCATGTTAGACCAGGAAGACCAAGAAGAGCCAGGACCCAGAGGGCAGCTTCTAGAAGCTGAACAAGGAAGGAAGCAAACACTCCCCTTGGAGCCTGCAGAAGCAATAGAGCCTTGCTGACACCGTGATTTTAGCTCACTGAACCCATTTCAGACTTCTGACCTCTGGCAATGCAAGAGGGAAAAAACATGTGTTTAAAGCTACGAAATCTGTGGAAATTTGTGAAGCCACATCAGGTAATTAATCCAGATTGTTATCATGTTGTAAATTTCCTGAGGGCTATGAAGTCAGACTATGTGCTTTGTGAGTAAATAATTTCATCTCCAGTATATAAACACTGAGAATATACAAAGTGGAATATTACTCAGCCCTAAAAAAGAATGAAATAATGTCACTTGCCGCAACAAGGATGGACCTAGAGATTATCATACTAAATGAAGTCAGACAGAAAAGGAAAGACAAATATCATACACTATCACTTATATTCGGAATCCAAACATGTGATACAAATGAACTGATTTGCAAAACAGAAACAGATGCACAGACATAGAAAACAAACTTATGGGTGAACAAAGGGGAGAGGCAGTAGGGTGAATAAATGAGGAGTTGGGGATTGAGAGGTATAAGCACAGGGAACTCTACTCAACATGTTTCAATAACCCTGGCAAAAAACAGAATCTGAAAAAGAATACACACACACACACACACACACACACACACATACATACAAACTCAATATATACATTGAGCAAACTCCGGGAGATAGTGGAGGACAGGGAAGCCTGGCATGCTGCAGTCCACTGGGTCGCAAAGAGCTGGACATGACTTAGTGCCTGAATTATAACAACATATACATGTATAAGACTGAATCACATGCTCTGCACCTACAACTAACACAACATTGTACATCAACTATACCTCAACTAAAGAAAATCATCTTCCACATCTGTGCAATGGGGGTGATAGCAGTTGCTAGCCAATGAGTTATTTTAAAGATTACTGGTGGCGTTCGTGGTGAAGAATCCACCTGCCAATGCAGGAGATATAAAAGACATCAGTTCGATCCCTGGGTCAGGAAGATCCCCTGGAGAAAGGCATGGCAACCCATTCCAGTAATCTTTCCTGGAGAATCCCATGGATAGAGGAGCCTGGCAGGCTTTGGTCCACAGTGTCACAAAGAGTCAGGCATGACTAAGCAACTTAGCACATGGCACATTCTTCAAACAATGCCCAGCACATATCAAGCACAAAATAAATGTCAACTATTACTATTCTACTGAATGTCAATTTTCACTGTTTAATATTGCAAATTCTACAAAGTTAGGATAGCTCGGGGATGTACTTTCCTCAGCTCTGTGCTGAAACTATTATTGTTACATTTCAAGATTCTACTCCAGGATCTCATGTGCCTGGATGATCCTATTTAATGATTAAAAGTGGGTGGGGAGAGAGATTTTATACAGCCCACAGCAAGAGAAGACAGGCTGAAACAAAGCCTGTGACAAATATGTATGTCTGTGGGTAATTGGAAACTGCAGTGCTAAGTGTAGAGACTACATATTTGCAGCCTTGCATATATCCCAATGTCTAAAAGTTCTCCAGGCATTAAGAGCTAGGGTGAGACAAGTAGAGGGTACAGGTTCAAAACACAAGGAGGCCTCCACTGTCCAGCATAATCCCTGGACTTCAAGAGCTGGACTGAGTGCCAGGGCACCATATTGGGCTCACCCTGGTCCCACCCTGAGCAGACCCCAGTGAAGAGGAAATCCCCAAATTGGAGACTCATAAAGACTTAGGGGGAAACACACAATGGCATCCAGACAGGGAAGTTGGGTTCATCTACATTAATATCACCTTCAAAACCAACCAGGAGAACTGTCTGGAAGTGTTGGGTAAGCAAAGCTCTATCACAGCATTTGCTATCTTTAGACAACTTCCTTGCAATAGTGATGCTTACAAATGGTTGATAGATAGATAGACAGACAGACAGATACGTTGTTGTTATTTAGTCCCCGCGTCATACTCTTTGGCAAACCCATGGACTGTAGCCCACCAGGTTCCTTTGCCCATGAGATTTCCCAGGCAAGAATACTGGAGTGGATTACAATTTCCTTTTGCAGGGGATCTTCCTGACTCAGGAATTGAACCCATGTCTCCTGCCACTGCAGGTGGATTCTTTACCACTGAGCCACCAAGGAAGTCAGACAGATACATATATACACACATAGATGATGGATGGATGGATGCGAAGGCAGAGATATAGATGACAGTCAGATGCATAGATGGCTGGATAGATAGGGACAGGTAGGTAGGCAGATAGACAGACAGATAAGATAGACCGATAGATACACTTCGCTGGTGGTACACTGGTTAAGACTTAGTGCTTCCACTACATGGGGCATGCATTCAACCTCTGGTTGAGAAACTGAGATCCTGCATGCTGCAAGGTGTGGCCAAAAAAAATATATGGATAATAGATGGACAGATGGATGGACATATGTATAGACAGATAGACAGATAAGCAGATAGACAGACAAGTGGATGTCTATCTATAGACTCTTTGCGACCCAGTAGATTGCAGCATGCTAGGCTTCCCTGTCCTCCACTATCTCCTGGAGTTTGCTCAATATATATATTGAGTTTGTATGTATATATGTGTGTGTGTGTGTGTGTGTGTGTGTGTGTATTCTTTTTCAGATTCTGTTTTTCCCCAAGGTTACTGAAACATGTTGAGTATAGTTTCCTGTGCTATACAGTAGAGCCTTGTTGTTCATCTGTTTTTATGCCTCTCTATCTATCTATAGACATCCACAAACACAGATCTGGTCATTTTTCCAAGACCCCAGATGGTCCTGCCCAGGGATCTGGGGATGTCTTCCAGGCCATGTGGTAGTCGTCACCTTCTCACAACCAGCCCACCTGGATGGTCCTCTCGCTCCACCCATTCCCCAGCATCTTCTGGTCCTGATGCTCTAAGTTAGGAGGCAGAGCCCAGACTGCATGGGTCCAGCTCTCTGGAGCTCTCTCAGTAATCTAATTGCTTGCAGCGGCAAGATGAAACCACATGAGTTAAGGTCTGTCTGTGTCCAGGGCTTACAGTTGGTTCTGGCGTGTGAATGACAGCTGGCCAATGCCAGCTATTAGTATCATCATAAAGAACAGCAGCTGGGCTGCTCCTGCCCGCAGGTCCCTCAGGACACAGAACACACTGAACACGCTCAATATGACATATGCTAAAAAAAAAAAAAAACAAGCAGCAAATTAATGAGCTTGAGGGGTGACTTTCAAAGGTAAGGATGATGGCAACTGTTCACGTGTGTAGAGTGAAGGTCTCTGATTCTCTCTTTTAGCCCATAAACCATTCTTCCCCACCTCCAAACAGACCTACCCAGGCCCACTGAGTAGGAATGCTGAGGACACTCTCAGGAGGGCCAGGGGTGGGCAGAGCTCATAGAGGGCATGCCCAGTCAGGGACCTGCCCCAGAGAAGTGAGTGAGGCCAAGGAGTGAGCTTTCCAAGACTGAGAACAACATCTACAGATGAATGAAAAGAAGTCAACTAATCAACTTTTTCAGGTAGAGGAGGGACACTTACAAGAGCTTTGGGGAAACAAGAGGTTTGAACAATCCAATCAGGGAAGCCAGGATGACTAGAGCACCGGGAGGAGGGCTGATACCAGCTCGTGCACAACCTTGCAGGTCAAGAACCTGCATCTTCTCTTGACCACAATGAAGTCATCAAAGGATTTTACACTGGAGAGGGAGTCTTCCCTGGTGGTCCAGGGGTTAAGAATCCACCTTGTAATACAAGGGGATATGGATTTGATCCCTGGTCAGGGAACTAAGATCCCACATGCTGCATAGCAACTACACCGCATGTTTTAGCTCCTGAGCTCGCACAAGCTGAAGCCTGTGAGCCACATTGAAGATCCTGCATGTCACAACTAAAACCCAATGCACCTAAATAAATAAATGGGAGAGAGATTTGATCTCATGTGCCCTGAAAATCACTCCTGCTGCTGGGAGGGGAATGGCTTGCAAGGAGCCAGGAGCAGAATTGGGGTGGATCCATGTGGACTCTTGGAGAAGGAAATGGCAACCCACTCCAGTATTCTTGCCTGGAGAATCCTATGGACAGAGGAACCTTGTGGGCTGCAGTCCATGGGGTCGCAAGAGTCGAACACGACTGAGCGACTTTGACTTGACTACATGTGGACACTAACAAGGAAGAAAGATGCCATCAACCTGTACCAATGTAGTGAAACTGGATATAGGAAGATGTCATTGGGCTCACAGCTGACTCGTTGGAAAAGACCCTGATGCTGGGAAAGACTGAAGGCAAAAGGAGAAGAGGGCGGCAGAGGATGAGATGGTTGGATGGCATCACTGACTCAATGGACATGAACTTAGGCAAACTTCAGGAGATAGTGAGGGACAGGCAGGCCTGGTGTGCTGCAGTCCGTGGGGCCACAAAGAGTCGGATATGAGTGCGTGACTGAACAGTGACAACAGCTTTGGGCTCAAATACATTAAGGAGAAGTCAGGACTTGAAAAGAAGCCTAAAGCATGGGGGCGGGCAGTGGGCTGGAGTGCTTTGTAATATTGAACAAATAATATTCTATTTTCTTCTCTCTCAATCAAGAAACACTATTTCTCACATATACACACAAGCCATTTTTGCCGGGAGGAAAGCGGTTTCATCATTTATGTAATCCTTCATTGAAGGCCTCCCAAGGCTGATGATGAGGTAATGAGGGAAAAATGCTTTATACTCTAAAGACCCCCTGTATAGTGTGGGAGAGAAACATGGTCTGGGGAACTTCAGGAAACCACCTGGTCACCCCATGCCTGAACTTGCTTCTCTGCAGCCTCCCCAGCTTTGTGGACAGAGCCCCATCCTTCCCATGGTCAGGGCCCTCAAACACTCTTGGTCTCAGTCAGTCAGTTTAGTCGCTCAGTCATGTCCGACTCTTTGCGACTCCATGGACTGCAGCACGCCAGCCTTCCCCATCCATCACCAACTCCCGGAGCCTGCTCAAGCTCACGTCCATCAAGTCGGTTATGTCACCCCCTTCTCCTCCCGCCTTCAATCTTTCCCAGCATCAGAGTCTTTTCCAAGGAGTCAGTTCTTTGCATCAGGTGGCCAAAGTACTGGAGCTTCAGCTTCAGCATCAGTCCTTCCAGTGAATATTCAGGACTGATTTCCTTTAGGATCGATTGGTTGCATCTCTTTGCAGTCCAAGGGACTCTCAAGAGTCTTCTCGAACACCACAGTTCAAAAGCATCAACTCTTCGGTGCTCAGCTTTTCTTAATGGTCCAACTCTCACATCCATACATAACTACGGGAAAAAACCATAGCTTTGACTAGATGGACCTTTGTTAGCAAAGTAATGTCTCTGCTTTTTAATATGCGGTCTAGGTTGGTCATAGCTTTCTTCCAAGGAGCAAGCATCTTTTAATTTCATGGCTGCAGTCACCATCTGCAGTGATTTTGGAGCCCCCAAAAATAAAGTCTATCATTGTTTCCATTGTTTCCCAATCTATTTCCCATGAAGTGATGGGACCAGATGCCATGATCTTCATTTTTTGAATGTTGAGCTTACTTCAGCAACAAAATCAATCAATCAATCAATTCAGTCACTCAGTCATGTCCAACTCTTTGCAACCCCATGAATCACAGTACGCCAGGCCTCCTTATCCATCACCATCTCCAGGAGTTCACTCAAACTCACGTACATCGAGTCGGTGATGCCATCCAGCCATCTTATCATCTGTAGTCCCCTTCTCCTCCTGCCCCCAATCCCTCCCAGCATCAGGGTCTTTTCCAATGAGTTAACTCTTCACATGAGGTGGCCAAACTACTGGAGTTTCAGCTTTAGCATCATTCCTTCCAAAGAAATCCCAGGGCTGATCTCCTTCAGAATGGACTGGTTGGATCTCCTTGCAGTCCAAGGGACTCTCAAGAGTCTTCTCCAACACCACAGTTCAAAAGCATCAATTCTTTGGCGCTCAGCTTTCTTGACAGTCCAACTCTCACATCCATACATGACCACTGGAAAAACCATAGCCTTGACTAGATGGACCTAGAGGCTTGTAAATCAAAAGAGGCAGGGAGCAACAGTGGCTCTCTCTGCCTGTTAAAATGAAATGATGTTTCAAAATACAATTGAGTCCAAAGCATCTCCCTATGGTTCTGATTTGCATTTCTCTTAGGATGAATGATGCTGAGTATCTTTTCATGTACCCATTGGCCATCGGATATTTCCTGGTTAACTTTCCAAAATCAAGAGTTTCAAGTTTAGAAATCGTGTCAGGGCCCCCTCCCCACTCAGCCAGGACTGAACACCCGCTACTCTCATGGGCATATCCCCCCATCCTTCACATGTCCTATCACTTCCTGCCTTTCCCAGGCACCCTGCACTCATCAACTTCCTTGTAGGCATGGATTCAGGGGCCTGCCTTTTAAATGCTGGTTGGAAGTCATTTGCCAAGGCTGTTATCACTTACACACACAGAACTGCTTGTTTGTTTTTGCATTACATGTAGACTGTCTAATAAGACTATGTCTGCATCTATCGAACAGGATTTGCAACTTCAGTAAAAACATCGTAATGATTTTGTTAGCGGAAACACTGGCTGAAACCACTCTCCCTACACAGGCACCACAGTAACCGTTTGCATGAGTTATTTTACAAAAGGAGGTCCTGGTAAGGAATATGGAACTAACAAGCTACCACCAACCGGAAGAATTTGGGAAAGGTCAAAAGGAGATGCCACATGTCTTACCAACCTCCCAGAATCCTCCTCACTGGAGTCACCTTGGCTGAGTGATGTACACATCACAAGGAAGGACCCTGAGTCAGATTGATTGGCCAGAGACAACCTAGAAACTAACTCTATCACCATAAAACCCACGGCTGAGAGCCACATGACAGAGCAGTCCTCCTGGGTTCCCTTACCCTGCTGCTCTCAGCCCAGGTGCGCCTTCCCAATAAAGTCTCTTGCTTTGTGAGCACAAGTGTCTCCTCAGACAATTCATTTCCAAGTGTTAGACAACAGCCCACTCTTGGGCCCTGGAAGGGGGGAGTCTCCCCACTTCCTGCAACAATTTTGTATTGTGTTAAAGCGTTTTCCTAAGAAACCTTAAGGGCACTTCCAAATAGATTTGCTGGACAGAAAATTTGTCTTAGTATAATTTCACTCTTTCACTTTGCTGTCCTCACTCAGCCTTGTGATCTTAATTAAAACCAATCTCATCAGAGACTAACTCATACATTAATCTTGCATGATGCGTCGCCAAACTTCAGTTATTATTTGCTTGATAGAATCCTAATTCTTTCAAATGATGAGGAGAGAAATATCAATTTGCAACTGCTCTGTCCCTGTGCCAACCCCCTATGACATTCCTGCTAAGATTTTTTTAAGTGGATTATAGTCCACCTTCTCAGATATGGGGGGAAAAAAAAAACAACCTGATGACTTCAGTATTTTTTAAATATTTAAAGGGGGGTTAAAAGTTTACTATATTTTAAATGCTTATGTTTACAATTTTACATTCCTACACACACACACAATGTGTGTGTTCCATCACTGGAAGATAACTCAAAATATATCAAATGTAACAAATACCAAGGACGCGAGGCTTAGGTCCAGCGGCACCTCATATATTGTCCTCTTACATCCTAAGAGAAGGCGGTCAATATCTTGACAGCAGGAATTTCTGAAGGAAGAGCTGCAAATCAAACTTTCATGCCTCAGAACATTGGGAAAAATAAACTTTAAACTCTCTGTGGCCAGATAAGCTCTATCAAATTACCCTTTGACACTATTTGGAAACTTCAAGACTCTCTAATATTGCATCCAGAGGTTTTGGCTGACTTAAACACAACTCGGGACACTCCGGCTATAAGCAGGAGCAGCAGAGTCCCTAACGTGCAAATGAGAGAGGTTTGAAAGGCTTCTGGGGTTGGTCACTGTTATACTGTTATTTATAAAAATAAATATACAATTGGCCTCTTTCTCCATTTCTGGCACAAAGCTTCTAAAACGCCTGGAATTTACTGCTAGAAGAGGTGTAAAGGTATCTTTTGTTATTGATATATTAATGAGATGACTTTGGGACCACATCTAAGGGTGGAGGCTGGTTGCCAGTGGCCGACCATCTGACTGGCGGATTGGGGCTTTCCATCTCCCTAGCATCCCCTGCCCAACCCTGACTGCAGGGAAGGGAGAGAGGTTGGAAGTTCAATCAGTCATCAGTGGTCAATAATTTAATCAATTTTGCCTAGGTAACGGAGCTTCCCTGGTGGCTTAGTGGTAAAGAATCTGATTGCAATGCAGGAGATCCAGGAGACATGGGTTTGATCCTCAGGGTTCGGAAGATCCCCTGGAGGAAGGCATGGTAATCCATTCCAGTATTCTTGCCTGGAAAATGCCATGGACAGAGGCGCCTGGTGGGCTGCAGTCCATGGTATCACGAAGAATCAGATATGACTGAAGCGTCATATCTGCATGCCCATGTAATGTCTGCTGTACGCTGTGCTTAGCCACTCAGTTGTATCCGACTCTTTGTGACCCATTGACTGTAGCCCACCAGGCTCCTCTGTCCATTGGGAATGAAGCCTCCATAAAAACCCAAGAGATACGTATATGTATGTCTGAGTCCCTTCACTGTTCACCTGAAACTATCACAACACCTTTAATCAGCTATAGTTCAATGCAAAATTAAAAAATAAAAATAAAATAAAATAAACGCAAGAGGACTAGATTGGGAGAACTTTGCGGCTGATGGACACTTGGAAGTCCGGGCATCGTGGTACCTGCAGAACTCTGTACCCTTCCCCCACTCTTGCTCTGGGCTCTTCAGTCTGTCTGTTCCCGAGTTATAGCCTTTTATAGTAAACCAGTAATCTATGATTAAAATGTCTCTCTGGATTCCATGGGTGGCTCCAGCAAGTTAATTAAGCCCACGGAGGAGGGGTGTCATTGGAACCTACAACCTATAGCCAGTCGGTCACAGGCACAGATGACCTAGGGTGGGGCAGTCTTGTGGGACTGAGCCTTTAACCTCTGAGGTCTGATGCTGTCCCCTCGGTAGATAGGATCAGGACTGAGGTGAATTGCAGGACATCCAGCTGGCGTGGGAACAACTGCCACCCCAATACATTCTTCCTTGGAACTGGTCTCAGAACAGCAGGCACGGGAACAAAACTCCACCTGGAAAGGACAGAACCCTGAGCAGCTTTGGCAATTCAGGCGTGAGAGTCAAAGAAATCATGTCCAAGATGCCCCAGTTTTGATAAAATAAACCCCTACCACTTCTGGGTGTTTTTTGTCACTCCACTGGGAAATAATGTCTTACTGGCCCAGTGGTGGCAAGACTAGCTGCCCTGGCCAGGAGAGGTGAGGTGTCTTAATAATTCCACCAAGCCTGTATCTGAAAGAGACAGTATGGTACCCAAAGCAACTTAGTCAGAGGTTGTTGGATGAACGGAGCGTGGATGTTGGACAGGCAACAGCCACAGATCTCCATCAATCTGTCCGTTAACATTCAACTTTCAGGACCCAAGGGTATGGCTACTTGTTCTTTTTTCATAAAGGAATCTTTTATTTCACGTATAGTTGTTGTACGTGCATGTTCAGTTGTGTCTGACTCTTTGCCACCAGCCCGCCAGGCTCCTCTCCATGAAATTTTCCAGGCAAGAATACTGGCGTGGGTCACCATTTCCTACTCCAAGAGATCCTCCTGATCCTGGGTCTCTTGTGCATTGGCAGGCAGATTCTTTTACCACTGAGTCACCTAGGAAGCCCATATATATATGCATATATGTATAAGCTGTAATGCACAGCATGTGGGATCCTAGTTTCCTGATCAGGGATTGAACCCATGACCCTTGAGGTGGAAGTACAGAGTCTCAGCCACTGGACTGCCAGGGAAATCCCACGATTTCTTGTTCTCGATGAGGGTTTGCTCAAGGCAAGCAGTAGCGAAACGTCTCTCTAAAAAAACCTAGAGATGGTTATTTAAACAGAGGCTTCTCTGTAAACCCAGATTTACTGGAAACATTTCTATCAGGGCAGCCATCCTCAGAACTTAGGATACGGTGCTTCCAAATGTCCTTTGATTTGCACCTCGCACCAACAACAGGGCCCGCTCCCCGCCAGACTGAACACCCCACAGGCATCCTTTCTCATCATCATTGCTCTTGTCTGAAAAGTGCCAAAAGCACTGCAATATCGAAAAATTCACAAAACACAATGCAATATATAAAGTCCTTTAAAGCCAATAGCTCTTGCATTATTCAGATCTGAAAGAAATCAGAAAGAATCTTTTCCCCTAAACTTCATCCAATTGATTTAAAGACAGAATTATTTTTTTTTATAGGCCTTCCAAATGTCCTCCAAATTGCAAAGACATTCCGGTAAAAATACGGCAGATCAAATCCTGGGTTTTCACAAATCAGTAAGCACATTTATTTAAACAATTTAGAATAATTTGAAATGCTTTCTTTCCCTGAAAAATAAGGGTAGACTGACAAGTTAATTGAAAAAAGACATACACACTCATACACAATCACACGATGTTCAGCAAGTACTGGAAATGACACACTTAGAATTCATCAATTTCAACAGAAGGAAATTAAAGAAGCCCATTTCCTGTGTGTTTTCTGTTATATAAGGCACATTTATTCACTTGATGACTATATATATAATTCTACTGGTGTAAGGCACTCTGGTAAGTGTAGTGGAAAAATATTTTTGATCATTGCTTGATACATCCCTCCCTATAATTCTTTTCTCATCTTTGTCATAACATTTTATTTTCTTCTTTCCCTTGGTGCCTCCCTCCCCACGACACTCTCTCTTATCAGATCCTGATACTACCAGGCCACAAATTCCCGATTCACTTGGAGCATAAATACAATGAATAAAAGCAAAACCTTAGCTTCTGAGCGTGAGAAACTAAAGTCAACCCAGCCTTATATAATAGATTTTGAAGAATCAGTCCTTTGTTCAAACACTTAGAGGATAATTTTCTGATTCAAGGAAGAGGAAGGATACAAAGCAAAGAAGAAAATATACATTGGGAAGAGATTCAGTGAAATGGTATTTGACTCTGCCTGCTCTTCAGAATTGGCCTCAAAGGGCAGGCGGAGTGAGGTGAGATAGAATCTCACTCCGCTTCAAATATATTGGAAGATCTCTCAGCAGAAGCCATCTGTGCCTTAAATTTCCATGGAAAATCTTGGACGTCCAAACCTATCAGAATCCCCTACTCTTCCATGGGAAGAAAACCAAAGAACTAATACAAACAGCTGTTAAGGAAGGATGTTTGGGAAACTGAAGCAACACCACTAACAGTCTGTTTGACCCCAAAGAAGAACAGGAGAGCTAGTGCCCAAGGGGTTCATGCTCTGCTGGAGTAACGAGTCTAGATGAAGGGACACTATGGCAGAACGACGTCTGGACGAGTCAGCCAGAGAGCAAACACAGAGATGATGCTCTCAGAAGATGCGAGTATGGACGCAGAAGTGCAAAGGACTGAAATCCAGCTGAGAAAACGTGCATCTAGCTGAAGCCCCATGACCTGGGACTCAGATCCCACCCAAAGGGAAAAAAGGGGAGGCCAGAAAATCTTCCAGGATTACATATACTGCAGCACTTCTACATTTGGTGAAGTAGCCTGAAAAATCATCTCCATTAAACGGAGTGGGATGAACATAAAGACTAAAGAGACAGCAATTCTGCCTCTGGTAGCCTATCATCTAGACAAAGACCAAGCACTTAAAATCGAGAAACATTCCAACTTAACACTTACACAGGGACTGGAGGCATCTTGTGATATCTTAAGTAAACAGAGCAGAAATGGGTTTAGGCAATCTGCCACATTTTTCAGCAGGACAATACAGAGGCATATGGGCATTTTCTGATAACAATGACACTTCTGTTAAGAAATACTGTCCAGGGACTTCCCTGGTGGTCCAGTGGCTAAGACTCTGTGCTCCCAAAGCAGGGGACCTGGGTTCAATCCCTCATCAGGGAACAAGATCCCACATACTGTAAATAAGTCCTAGTATAGTCAAATAAATAAATTTTGTTTTCTTTAAAAAGAAAAATTGTCCAAAACCTGGAAACAAGACAAGAGCGTGACTTTTGTCCTTCCATTATTATTGGTTAACAGGCTCACCTGAGGGCTGTTTAATTTTCTAGAAGGAGGCACCTATGTTTGGCTTGGCTATTTACTACTGGTTTGGTGTCTGTATACAGTGAAGCTATATATTACTTGCGGTTACAGCTTATTTGCCCTGTAGGGCATAAACCCTCCTTGTAGCTAACTCAGTAGCTCGATATAACATCCCTTTATCAAGTTATCTATAAACATCCAGCTTTTCAAAGTTGACCTTCAAAGGTCCTGAAAGACAACCTTGCCACCTATCCGGTTCCCTCATTAATGAAGGAAAGGTATCATGCTCATGTTATACTTGACACGTGTTCATGCACCTTTCATTTTTTGGGCCATGGTGCACAACTGGTAGGACCTTGTGTGTGTGTGCTCAGCTCTGCAACCCCATGGGCTGTAGCCCACCAGGCTCCTCTGTCCATGGGACTTCCTAGGCAAGAACACTAGAGCAGGTTGCCATTTCCTTCTCCAGGGGATCTTTCCAACCCAGGGATCAAACCCAAGTCTTTCAAATCTCCTGCTTTGGCAGGTGGGTTCTTTACCTCTAGGCCACCTAGGATCTTAGCCCCACTCTAGTATTCTTGCCTGGAAAATCTCATGGACAGAAGAGCTTGGTGGTTCACAGTCCATGGGGTCACAAAGAGTTGGATGCAACTGGGCACACACACAACAGAGAGATGTGTCTGTCACGCACAGTGAAGTCAGTCAGAAAGAAAAAAACAAGTATCGTATATTAACACATGTATGTGGAATCTAGAAAAACAGTACAGATGAACCTATTTGCAGGGCAGGAATAGAAAAAAAGACTTGTGGACACAGGGGAAAGGGGTGGGCGAGATGCACTGGGAGAGATTAGGACTGGCATATATACACTTGTGTGCATTAAACAGATATCCAGTGGGAAGCTGCTGGATAGCACAGGGAGTTCAGCTCGGTGCTCAGCGGTGACCTAGAGGGCTGGGGTGGAGTGGGGAGGTGAGAGGGAAGTCCCAGAGGGAGGAGATATATGTGTACACATAGCTGATTCACTTCACTGTACAGCAGAAACCAATACCACTTTGTAAAGCAACTATACCCCAATTTTTTTTTTAAGGCTTGAAATGGTAAATTTTATGCAATGCATATTTTACCACCATTAAAAATAAAAATTCAAAAAGAAAACAGAAAAAGAACAAGTGTTCTACGGAATGATGTTACACAATGCTAGAATAATTCAAATCGAGTTTATCACCCACCCAGCTGTCCAGCACGAGGTTCACAGAGCTCCACCATCAATAGTCAGCATGCCACCCTCTGCCTCCTTCTGGGTATGGCTCTGACATTCCCTTCCTTAGTGCACACCACTATCCCTCACCCTCTCCAAGCATCTCTTCCTCCTCCTCTCATCTTCCCCTCATCCCTTTCCCAATTGATGGCTATTACTTAAAAGACACTAGGTCTTTATTGTAACGGACATGTGGATTCAACACACACAAGGATTATTTCTAGGGGGCAGATTCTTTTTATTCTTTTAATTTAATTTTTATTTCCTATTTATTTCATATATCATATTTAATTTTTATTTCATAGTTGAGTTACAATGCTGTGTTAGTTCCAAGTGTACACCTAAGTGATTCATTTATACATATAAATACATCCATTCTTTTTCAGGTTCTTTTCCCATGCCCGTTATTACACAGTATTGAGTACGGTTTCCCATTGCCATACAGTAGGTCCTAGCTATTAATCTATTTTATATAGAGCAGTGTGTATCTGTTCATCTCAAATTCCCAATTTATCCCTCCTCCCCATCTTTCCCCTTTGGTAAGCTTACCTTTGTTTTGAAGTCTGTGAGTGTGTTTCTATTGTATAAATTAGTTCATTTGTATCATTTTTTTAGGTTCTACATATAAGTGATATCATATGATATCTGTCCTTCTCTTTCTGACTTATTTCACTTAGTATGATAATGTCTAGGTCCATCCGTGTTGCTGCAAACGGCATTACTGTGTTCTTTTTTATGGCTGAGCAGTATTCCATTGTATACATGCATCACATCTTCTTTATCCATTCCTCCATCAATGGACCTCTACATTGCTGCCATGCCTTGGCTATTGTGAATAGGGCTGCTATGAATATTGGGGTACAGGCATCTGTACCACACACCACACCACACACAAAAATTTGGTTGCCATAATCATGAAAATGAATGCAATCCAGAGTCAAGGGAAAAGTAGACCACTATCCAGATGTGCTATTTAACCTATCACTTATCAGATGCTCTCTACGGTTTTCACATTAAAAATGAGCTTTACATGCAGCCCCCATTTTCCAGGAGGGAGATTCTGCCATTATCTCAAAAATTAACAGCACTTATGGGAAAACACGATCTTGGTATTAAGAATAATCCAGTATGAGATATCTTCTTTTTTTTCCCTTCATCTCATGCTTTGGCAGAGGGGTCATTGCTGAAAGGTTCCCAGTTTAGTTTGTTCTGACTATATGTCTGTGGATTCAAATACCATCTATATGCCAATGACTCAAAAATTCAAAATCTCAGCTAAAATCTTGCCTGTGAGCTTCAGACCCTTGTATCTAGCTGCCTACTCACCAGCTTCTTCTGGATGTCTTGCGGGCATCCCAAATGCAACTTGTCCAAAGCCAGCCTCAAGATTGCTCCCACCCCCATCTGCTTCTTGGCCAAAGTTTGTTGTCTAAGCAGAGAATGGGAATCTTGGGGACCTCCTTGTCACTTTCTTTTCTTTCAACCTCAGCGTCATTCATTTGCCAAGTTCTCTTAAATCCATCCATGCCTCTCCACTGTCATCACCCCAATCCAAATTGCCTTCCAATGCAATGAAAGCAAACTATTGTTTCTCTCTCCCCCCACTTGTTTTTTGGCCACACATTACAGCTTGTAGGATTTAGCTCCCTAGTTCAGTTCAGTTCAGTTCAGTCGCTCAGTTGTGTCTGACTCTTTGCGACCCATGAATTGCAACACGCCAGGCCTCCCTGTCCATCACCAACTCCCAGAGTTCACTCTAACCCATGTCCATTGAGTCGGTGATGCCATCCAGCCATCTCATCCTCTGTCGTCCCCTTCTCCTCCTGCCCCCAATCCCTCCCAGCATCAGAGTCTTTTCCAATAAGTCAACTCTTTGCATGAGGTGGCCAAAGTATTGGAGTTTCAGCTCCCCAACCAAGGATCACATTTGCACCCACTGCAATGGAAGCACAGAGTCTTAACTATTGGACTGCCAGGGAAGTCCCTGTTTGTTTCTTCTTAAGGGAAACATGATCATGCCTCACCTTTGCTGAAAAGCTTGCAACAGTATCCACAGCTTAGGAGAAAGCCAAGAAGTGTCCACCCTGTACTTTCTGTGCCTCCAATTAACCGTCCTTCTCATCACCTGCTCCCCTGCCCTCTCTGTGTTACCCACATGGGCTTCTCTTAAACTATTTCTTTATTTCTGAGCTCAAATAGCTGAATTTATATAAATTTTTATTCCTTTTTTTCACTTTATTATTTTTATTGAAGTATAATTGATTTACAATGTGTTAATTTCTGCTATACAGCAAAGTGATTCATATATACATATATATATATACATATAGAGAGAGACAGAGACAGACAGACAGACAGAGAGCCACAGAAGCAACCTAAATGCCCGCTGACAGACGAATAGGTAAAGGAGATGTGTTACATGTACACAATGGAATGTGATGGAATATTACTCAATCATAAAGAAGAACAAAATGATGTCATTTCCTGCAACATGGATGGACCTAGAGATTATTATACTCAGTGAACTAAATCAGCCAGAGAAAGACAAATAGCATATGATATCACTTGTATGTGGAATCTAAAAAAAAAAAAATGATACAACTGAACTAATTTACAAAATAGAAACAGACTCACAGACTTTAAAAACAAACTTATGGTTACCCAAGGGGAAAAGTGGTGGGGAAGGGAAAATTAGGAGTTTGGGATTAACAGATATGCACTACTATATATAAAGCAGGTCACCAACAAGACCTACGATATAGCACAGAGAACGTGACTCGGTATTGTGTAATAACCTAAACGGGAAAAGAATCTGAAAAAGAAGAGATGTGTGTGTGTGTGTGTGTGTATGTGTGTGTGTGTGTGTGTAAAACTAAAAAGAATTAATTAGGAATGCCACTTGGTTTCTGCTTCCTACACTAGAATAAATGCCCCATGAGGGGGTTACTCTTTTTTAAATCACCTCTGTAATTCCAGAACATCTAAATGCCTGGCAAGAGACAGCCATCACATACACATTTGTTGTATAAATGAGTGAAGAAATGATGATAATAACATATATTAAAGTGGTGCCAATTCCCCTAATAAGAGTTATGAAATTTAATTCATTTGGCAGCTTTTATACTTATTTAAAAATCCTTCCAACCTAAATATTTTCTGGAAGCCTCCATAACTAGAAATATTGGAATCTCAATGCCTTGGAACTTTCTGGAAGGGTCCAGAATTAGAACTATTGAAACATTCACACCTTGGAACTTTCTAAACTGTTATTTTTGGAAGACTTTTTTTGGAATTTCTGTGCATTCCAGGCCTCAAATCTTTCAAGGTAATCTACTAATTTTATAGAAGTATGAACCGAATCTCTAGAAGGACAGTGAATCTTCAGTAAACCTCAACCTTGTGGCGCTCCTTTCATTTCTTGGCCACTGAGCCATGTTCCCACACTGAGACTATTTCTATGGACAAAATTTAAGAAAAACATTTGCTGGAGTTGGGCCTTTGGTTGTTTTTATATGCCGTGAAAAAGTGTAAATTAACATAATCTTTCTGAAGAGAAACTGGCTCTGAAGTCCAAAGACCCTTTGAACCAGCAGAGAGAGAGGAAGCTTTGCCCTCAGGAGACAAGAACTCAAAGGCTGGACCAACTAATCTGCAAAACGGAGATTATTACAATGTCCTGCTCATTAAATGAGAGAGCATCTAAGTATTACAGAGCCAGACACACATAGGAATTAAATTTCTGTTATTATTTCTATCACTCCTACATGCAGGGATTTATCCAGAAGGAAAAAGCAAAGATAAGCAAAAGTTGATGTGTATCACCATGGTTACCGACACACCATTGACAACAGTGAAACACCAGACACAAAGTCACTTTTAGGCAAGTATACCAGTGAGAGAAGACCAGATAAACCACTAAACTCAGATTCGACAGAGACCATTAAATGTGGTTGTGGACAATGACATTTCCTCTCTCTGGATGCACAGGAAGTCCACCCTGAGATGCAGAGAGGGGTCACATGTCTGAGATTTAGTCCAGAGAATGGACAGAGGCAATTAAGCCAGTTCTAAACCTGGACCTTAAAATGGTGCCTTTTTGTTCCTGGGGGCGGGGGGGGAAACTAAACTAAAAACAGAGTTGTCGTGTGACCCAGCAATCCCATCCCTAGGCATGTATCTGAACACAACTCTAATTTTAAACGACGCGTGCACTCTAACACTCACAGCAGCACTATTTCCAACAGCCAAGGCACAGAAGCAGCCTCATGTCCGTCAACAGAGGAATGGATAAAGAAGACGTGGTCCATATTACAATGGATTACTGCTCAGCCATCAAAAAAGAATAAAATGCATCTGCAGCAACACGATTGGGCCTAGAGATTACCGCAGAAATATGCTAGAAAGAGAAAGACAAATATATGAGATTGCTTATATGTGGAATCTAAAATAGGATGCAGATCAGTACATCTAGGAAACAAAAACAGACTCACACACATAGAGAACAGACATGTGTTTGCCAAGGGGGCAGTGGGTTTGGGAGAGGGGAGAATTGGGAGTGTGGGATTAGCAGATGTAAACTATTGCACATAGGATGGATAAACAACAAGGGCCTACTGTATAGCACAGGGAACTACATTCAGCATCCTGTAATAAACCATCATGGAGAAGAATACGAAAAAGAATGTGTGTGTGTGTGTGTGTGTGTGTGTGTGTGTGTGTGTGTATGAGTGTATAACTGACTCACTTTGCTGTCAGCAGAAGCTAACAGAACATGTAAGTCAACTGCTCTTCCATGAAATATCAACTAGAAAAAAACAATCACTCCCTTTTAGACGTGCAACTCTCTCTTCTCTTTTTACATGGATCCTGGAAACCATATGTTCCAGAAGGATCAAATAACCCAAATACTTGTTCAATGCTTGAAAGAGTTTCTCAAGAGAGATGCTTCAACCAGAAACTTTAAAGGAGACTTTGCATAAGGATGAAATATACATTTGCTGTAGAAAACTACTAATAGTCACAATTTATGAGTTATTGCAACCAAACCTCTCCTATCTTGATGAATAGCTACGCCAAAATGCATACATAAAATGGAAAATAAATCTGTTCATGATCCCAGATAAATAACAATTCAAAATCATGCATAGAAAAATGGAAAGATATTTACCAAAACATCAACAGTTGCTGTATCCGAATATAATATTGTGAATTTTATGTCCATGTTTTCCTATAATACTGGTCCTATGAACAGCACTCATAAGCCATATTTAATTTAAAAATAAAATTTTAAATAGTAAAAACATATAATCAAGCAGCCAAATTCACTCTGGGCATTAAGCTTTTGTCATTGACTTTATCTTGATCATCATGATATCAAGACACATTGAGAGAAATTATGTATGTGGCTATGATTATGGAGTGGGGAGGAAGACAAGCTTTAAATATAGGGATTTAGCAAAATAAGCGCACTCATCCTGAGCCCATTTGTATAAGTGTATTTAATAGCATCTGGCATAGTGCACGGCACATTGAAGGCATTTAGAAAACACTAATTTTCCTATGGTTTGTGTATCTTCACTCTTTCAGTCCATTAGGAGATAAGTGCCTTATAAATGGTAAGAATAACTCAGTAAACATGGGCTGACGGATCCAATTGTAACATCTAAATATTGTTTTGCTCCTGGTATGTGTCTGCTGTAATGTTAGAAGGAGGAGAGAGCTTTATTCTGGAGCAGACACTCCCACTGTCCAGCATGGGGCTGGCTGCCCCCCAACACAGGCCTGGTACATGTACCCTCCTTCTGAATATCAGATGACATCCCTTACATGTGGAATCTAAAAAGAAATTATACAAATGAACATACTTTACAAAACAGAAACAGACTCCCAAACTTAGAGAACAAATCTATGGTTGGCAGGGGGAGGATGGGGAGAAGGGGTATTTATAGAGTTTGGGATTGCCATGTACATATGGCGATATTTAAAATGAATACCAAACAGGACCTACTGTATAGCGCAAGGAGCTCTGCTCAATGTTATGTGGCAGCCTGGATGGGAGGGGAGCTTGGGAGAGAAAGGATACGTGTATATGTACGGAGGGGTTCCCACATGGTTCAGTGGTAACAAATCTACCTGCCAAAGCAGGAGACCCGGGTTCAACCTCTGGGTCAGGAAGATCCCCTGGAGAAGGAACTGGCAACCCACCCCAGTAATCTTGCCTGGGAAATCCCATGGACAGAGGAGCCTGGCGGGCTACAGTCTATGAGGTCAAAAGACTTGGACATGACTTAGAGGCTGGACAACAACAGCAACATATGTATGGCTAAGTCTCTTTGCCGTTCACCTGAAACTATCACAACATTGTGAACTGGCTATATCCCAATATAAAATGAACAGTTAAAAACACGTACCCCCTCCTCTGATCCTCAGATTGAATCCACAAGCCTGAACTCTGTGCTCAGAGCCTAGATCCCAAGATAAGCCCCAGGGCTGGACCACCCGACATGAACCTGGAGAATACGGCTTCCCCCACCACCTGTGAAGTTACCTAGAGCACTACCATGGATTTGTCCTCCCAAGTATCCTCCTGGGAAGAGTTGATAACATCTGGAATTACAGGGGCATTTCATCCACTAATATTTGGGAGTCAATAAAGAATTGGCAGATAGATCCACTTCCATCCTCCCTGTTGGACTGCCCAGCCCCACCCAAACACACAGAAAAGTGACAGCGTGCAAGCTTTGTCTCAGGGTCTGCTTTGGGGGGCTTTTTAGGGAAGGTGGGCTGACAACCCTGAGCACCCATGTCTCTCCATGTCCTGTTTTAACTTCCAACAACTTCTGTTTGCAGCTATGACACGTTCCTAGAAGCTGAGTCAATATCCCTTCCCAAGAAAAGAACCTGCCGTCCTGGGCTAGGTCATAAGACTATTGCATTTCCTGTCGAACATGATGGCCAACATGGATCCCAACAGGGTGACCATCAAGATACACTACTCAAAGGCTGGACTAATGTGCTCACTGCCCTTCAGGACTGGGGTCAATGCAGTGATCTTTTTCTGCCATGAGACACTCTAGCCTGAGGAGGAAGCAAGCCAAGAACAGAACTGGGACAATCCAAAAGAAGTGAAGCCAGAGCTTCCAATGTACAGTTATACCACTGGGTCAATCTATACCCAAATCTGACAATCCCTAAGTGTTTCAATGACATGTGCCTATAAATTCTTCTCATTATTTATGTCAGTTTGTCTTTCCAGTCATTTGCAAACAAAACATGCTCAGTGAAGGTAGGGATGGATATGTAACTGCAAAAAATGGTTCAAATCTAAATCTCCTAATGAGAGGGACAGAGGAAAGAGACAAAGTGGGTGATTAAATAGCTAATCCCACCAGGGGACTGTAAGTAGAAAACTATGGGAGACTCCCATAAATTAACGATTACTCAAGAGAGGTTTGCCTAAAGGCAAAAACCAAGCAGGCTTGCTTAGCAACAAAACCCTGTGGCAGAAGCATGAGACAGGCCCCCAAGCAGTAAAACAATGAGACCTACATTCTGCCAGTGAACTCAGTATGTTACTGGTTCCTAGGACGTGCTCTCTGCACACATGAAAGACAGTCATCTGTGTACCCAGCTTGACCATGCAGAGAAGAAACCTCCATGCTCAACCTGGAGAAAGAACTGATGATGGAAGCATGACACGTACTCCGAGAAAGACAAAGATGGTCTTGTCCCCATCCCCACTTTTCCTTTGATTATAAAATTGTAGCCGAGTAAGTTCTCGGGGCGTGACCTTTCTCATCCGCCCACTGGTAAGTCTCAGAAGCATCCTAGTCTAATAAATCGCTTTTTATCTATCACTTTGTTTCTCACTGAATTCTTTTCTGCACTGAGACATGAAGGACTGAAGTACCAGAGCTCTCTGGAGCTCTCAAAATGACACCCAAAAGGTTTCACTAATCCCGATGATAACAAGAGCTGACAACTTGTGCCTGCTTAAGATGAGCAGACCGAGTTCTTCTAAAAATCAGCAGTGCTTCTCCAAAAGGGCTGGGTTTTCTAAAATCCTAGAATCAAGCTATACTGCATGGACTATTCCACCAGAATACAGAGAATTATTCCAACGCTCCTCACAGTCCCTATTCTGTGCAAGTATTTTGCCTCTGTCTCCTTCTCACCCTCCTGAAGTCTCTGGCAGTTGTGCTCATTTTAAGGGCAGCATTAGCATTCTGCCTTCATAAGCAAGTAGGTGAGACAGACAGTACTAATGGCTGAAGATGCCTCATCAAAGCTGCAAACTCCAGGGGCCTCCTGTCATGCATACCTTCTCCTGACTTAAGAGCCTGGCCCAGTTCACCAGAGTCAGGCAGACTGTTTCTGGAGTTTTTAGCCATTGACTGTGCAAATCAACTGGTTTATCCCAGTTTGGGGAGATGGATCGAAAAGCAATCGTTTTCACTCTCACAGCCCCGTGCATTAAGCCACTGAAAAAGCTATCCAATGTGTTTTGTGTCATCCAGGCAAACACACTAGGGTGGGTGGAAATACATCTATTGAATTCTTACAGTTGTTTTTCCTACACCTTGCTTGAAAAGTACAAAAGGATCCTTTCTGTGCAGATAAAATTAACAGGCTGCTAACTCACAGGGTACAGTTTTTAGCAATCACATTTTAGTTACCAAAGTAAAGGCTGCAAACAGGCTTAAAGGTGATCTATATTAAAATGTTTAAAATGATTTTTTAAACTGTACTAGAACTCAAATTTTAAAAATAATTTCCACATGGACATCTAGACTTTGGGCTTTTTTTCTGAAGTAGTAAAATATCAGCCACCCTGGGTGTGGCACCAGAATGCCAATCATGAGTTGGCAAGGAGTTATACAGGCTCTCTTGTTTAGTCACTAAGTCGTGTCCAGTTGCTTTGTCACCCCACAGACTGTAGCCCGCCAGGCTCTTCTGTCCATGGGATTTCCCAGACAAGAATACTGGAGTAAGTTGGCATACCCTCCTCCAGGGGATCCTCCTGACCCAGGAACGGAACCCACATCTCCTGCAGTGATTGGCAGGTGGATTCTTTACCAATGAGCCACAAGGGAAGCCCCACAGTCTCTTACTCCCACTGTTTTATACCAGCCTGCTTTACACATATGGGTCACCTAACAGCAACCCACCTAGACAGCATATTGAAAAGCAGAGACATTACTTTGCTGACTAAGGTCCATCTAGTCAAGGGTATGGTTTTTCCTGTGGTCATGTATGGATGTGAGAGTTGGACTGTGAAGAAGGCTGAGCACCGAAGAATTGATGCTTTTGAACTGTGGTGTTGGAGAAGACTCTTGAGAGTCCTTTGGACTGCAAGGAGATCCAACCAGTCCATTCTGAAGGAGATCAGCCCTGGGATTTCTTTGGAGGCAATGATGCTGAAGCTGAAACTCCAGTACTTTGGCCACCTTATGCGAAGAGTTGACTCATTGGAAAAGACTCCGATGCTGGGATGGATTGGGGGCAGGAGGAGAAGGGGACGACAGAGGATGAGATGGCTGGATGACATCACCGACTCGCTGGATGACATCACCGACTCGATGGACGTGAGTTTGAGTGAACTCCGGGAGTTGGTGATGGACAGGGAGGCCTGGTGTGCTGTGATTCATGGGGTCGCAAAGAGTTGGACACAACTGAGCGACTGAACTGAACTGAACTGAACAGAACAGCAACCCACTGTTCTGAGAGTTTATAAAACTTTCGTTTAAAGCATGTCCTTAGATAACAGACTTGTCGATGCCAAGGAGGAGGTGGGTGGGATAGGGATGGATTGGGAGTTTGGGGTTAATAGATGCAAACTATTACAGTTAGAATGGATAAAATAAGGTCCCGCTGTGTAGAACAGGGAACTATATTCAATATCCTGTGATAAACCATCATAGAAAAGAATATAAAAAAGAAAGTACATATATGTATAACTGAATCACTGCTCTACAGCAGAAATTAACACATTATAAATCAACTATACTTAAATTTTTAAAAAATTTAAAATAACTAAAGGATGCCTTGTTTTTGTTATGGTTTCTAGATTTTGAGAAACTGACTATTCATGAAAATCTTCCCAATAAGACACGACAGTGTTGAGAAAAGCTTAGAATAAATGAAACTCTTTGTGTTTACAATGCAAACTGTGATCATCTCATCATATTTGTTTTTCTTTTTTCCTTTCTTTAGCCTCCTAAGAATTAGAAGCTTGTAACATATACTAACACAATGAACATGGATAATCAGGACAGGAAAATAGGAAACTATACAGTCCTTTCTCTCCTCCTGGATTTCCACTCCAAATTGAAACTCTAATAAAACAGTGGGGTCAATAAAGGTGAAAAAGCAAAATTACTTCCACATAACAGAAAAATAACTTGAAAAAGAACTTCACAAATTATAGATTTTTCTCACCAGGGATCTTTTCAATGGATATAAACAGGTTACAAATATTCTAGCAACAGTCAGATTCTGAGAAATCAATATTGTATTCATTGTGGAGAAAATACTAACAAACACACACACACATATTCACACGTGAACGTCTCTGTGTCATAAGGCAACACGGCAGACTATTCATTGTCTGCTAATAATTGACCTCTATCACTTCCTTGAAAATAAACACTCTACCTGTTCAGGTAGTAAAGACATATGGGTTCCTCTCAGGCAGTAGCCAACCCTATACCCACCTACCCTGGTCTAATTTAACCAGGGAGAACCGACTCTTGGCCTGGGATTGGCCTAAAAGCAGGCATGGGGTCTGGTTCTGGCTACAAGACAATTCATGTATTTCTGTGGTGAAGTGTGTATTGTCTAGATTCTAGAGGGAAGCCCTGGGGTCATTTGATTCTATGGAAACTATTTTGCAACTCTAGGTGTTAGATAACTTATCCTGAGTAGTGCCCACTCCCATTTCCCAATAAAATGGCAAAGTCATTTTAGAATGCCCTGTGTGTTTCTTTATTTCTGTGTTTTATTTTTCTTATTTTTAATTTCTCAACTTTTTATTTTATATTGGCGTATGAGCAGTTAACAGGCTTCCCAGGTGGTGCTCCTCGTCAAGAACCTGCCTGCCAGTGCAGGGGCTATAAAGACGTGGTTCGATCCCTGGGTCGGGAAGATCCCCTGGAGGAGGGCATAGCAACCCACTCCAGGATTCTTGCCTAGAGAATCCCATGGACAGAGGAGCATGGAAGACTATGGCCCATAGGGTTTTATAGAGTCAGACAGAACTGAAGCAACTTAATACACACACACACAGCCAATTAACAATGATATGATAGTTTCAGGTAGATAGCAAAGGGACTCAGACATACATATGCATGCAGCCACACTCCCCTAAACTCCCTTCCCATCCAGGCTGCCAGAGAACATTGAGCAGAGTTCCCTGTGCTATACAGTAGGTCCTTGTTGGTTATCCATTTTGAATATAGAAGCGTGTACATGCTGACTCAAATTCCCTAACTACCTTTTTATCCCATTCTTCTTCTCCAGGAAGTTCATTCTCTAAGTCTGTGAGTCTGTTTCTGTTTTGAAAATAAGTTCATTTGTATCATTTATTTTTAGATTCTGCATATAAAAGACATCATACAGTATTTCTCTTTCTCTGTCTGACTTCACTATGTATGACAATCTCTAGATCCATCCATGTTGCTGCAAATGGCATTATTTCATTCTTTTTAATGTCTGAGTAATATTCCACTGTATATATGTACCACATCTTCTTTAGCCATTCTTCTCTCAATGGGCATTTAGCTTGTATCCACGTCTTGGCTCTTCTGAATAAGGCTGCTATGAACATTGAGGCCCAGGCATCTTTTTGCAATACACACAAAAATTCAGTTGTCACCCATAAATAGGGCTTTCTAGTTTTTTAGCCAAAAGCATTCATCAGGTAATAAGAGAGATACAAAGGATTTTCAGTAAACTTTTAGGATATGTTGGGGTCACTTCCTATGCTGGCAATTTAGTTCTGAAGTCGCCAGGCAAGGAGGAAATCACATTTGTTTTCAACTATCTTTGAAAATCTCCTCCAACACACATAAAATGCAGTCAACAATATGGTGGACATAAGTAAGGCTCTACAGTTTTGGCTGGTACAGAGGAAAAGATGACTAACTTGGGGTTGGAAAAAAAGACATTTTCATTTTATGAGAACCATGCTGATGAGCTAGAAGAGGGGATGCTTGTCAGCCAGAAGCTGGGGCCCCCTCCCCTGAGTTCCTAACACAGCCCAATTTCAGGCTGTTTTATTACTTGAGGACACACGACTCCCCCTCAAGAACTGCTTTGATTGCAGAGAGAAGACAGACCTCTTCATACTTGGCAAGAGAAGATTACAAAAGATGTGTCTTGGGAAGGACTCCTCTGGAAGCTAACCTAAGATGACCATTAGAAAGGGGTATTGCCCACATGCATCTGAATGAAGGCCCAGTACTCATCTAGGAAGAGCTGGGGGATCAATATTAGAGGATGTAAAGAAATCATACAGCTGGGGACTTCCCTGGTGGTCCAGTGGCTAAGACTCCACATTCCCAATGCAGGGGCTGTGGGTTTGATTCCCGGTCAGGGAACTAGATCTCATATGTTGCAATTAAAGAACCCGAGTGCCACAACTAAAACCACATGCAGTCAAATAATTTTTTTTAAAGAAAGAGAATAATTCACACAGTCATCCAGGGATGCAAACCACTAAGAATACAAATCAGGAAGATCACCTGGAGTAGGAAATGGCAACCTGCTCCAGTATTCTTCCCCAGAAAATTCCATGGACAGAGAAGCCTGGCAGGCTACAGCCAAGAAGTCACAAAGAATCAGCATGACTGGGGGACTGAGCATGCAAACACATAGGTGAGTTAGGATGCACAGAGTGGAATTCTGCTGATGATGGATGGGCTGATTTCCTTATTTCAGTCACATCTGTGTACCATGTTGGAGACAGAAATTCTCTCAGTGACATTATAATATGACATGAAAGCATGCCACTGGGAACCAGCTGCAGTAGGTGTCTTATGTTTAATTAAAGAATTACATCTCACTGAGATCTGAGAGATACACAGCACCAAAGGCCTCTGAGAACACAGCTCATTCCCTCCCAGCTCAACCTCCTTCCAGGCTCCATGTGCAGAAAGAAAGGAGGGTGACTCTCTTCCAAAGGTATACATCACTAACTTTATCCAAGGTAAGCATCTTACAGTAGGACCCCTCTTCTGGGCATTCCAGGTCCCAAGGCAGGTGACAGTACTACCTGATTTTGTATAGACCCACACCTGAGAGGCAGGGCTTCCCTGGTGGCTCAGCTGGTAAAGAATCTCCTACAATGCAGGAGAGCTGGGTTGGGAAGATCCCCTGAAGGAGCTAATGGCAACCCACTTCAGTATTCTTGCCTGGAGAATCCCATGGACAGAGGAGCCTGATGGGCTACAGTCCATGGGGTCACAAGAGTCAGACATGACTGAGTGACTAGGCACACCTGAGAGGCAGCATAGGCTAGAATTTCAACCCCCAGCTCTTCTCAGCTGTGTGGTTCTGAATCGGTTTAACCCCTCTCTGCTTCAGTTTCCCCATCTGTAAAATAAAATGTAATATAAGGCACCTGCCTCAGTGGGTTTCTGTAATGATAAAGGGAAGTGAAATAGATGGTGTTTAGTAATTGTCATATCAGTGTTTGCTATTGCTATCAACATGGTGAATCATAGCAGCACATCATAGAAACTACTGGAACCAATGCAGCTACTCATCTCACCTCAGTTGGGCAAACCTGTGGGTATTAGTTGCTCAGTCATGTCTAACTCTTTGCAACCCCATGGACTGTAGCCCACGAGGCTCCTCTGTCCAGGGATTCTCCAGGCAAGAATACCGGAGTGGGTAGCCACTCCCTTCTCCAGGGGAAATTCCCAACCCAGGGATCAAACTCTGGGTCTCCTGCACTGCAGGTGGATTCTTTACTGTCTGTGCCACCAGGCAAGCCCAACAGACTTGCACAAGAAGACCATGTATGAGCTTCAGAATAATCCTAAGTGTTTCTGTCAAAGCCACCAAGTTCCTCAACATCAGAAGTCTCAAGAGAAAGAAAAGTATCAAATTCACACTGTGATCTCTGGAATCTAGTTCCAGATACTGAGCCCACTTCCATAATCCCCTTAACCACTAGATGTTTCTACTAGTTGCATGTTGTACACAGTGTAGAATCTCTGACAGCTGGGATTAGGGTAAATCTATCACTCACACTCACATGAAAAAGTTTAGCAAAACATTTAGTACTTTACAAATACTAGCACATCAATTTGCACAACTCTATGAGGTCAGTACTACTATCCCATCTTCCTCGAGTGACTGCCAAAGTCACATACACAATGGACGATGCTGATACTAACCTGGGGGCCAGGAGGTCTGCATTTCCATCAGTACCAACAGGAGGAGATAAATGGACTGAGGTGTACCTTTTGTGATTCACAAATGGGATCCCACAGGGACATGAAATGTGTCTTTATTTCACTTAATGAGTCCTAAGACTATTTCTGTTTGAGAAACTATAAAACTGCCTCATTCTTTTTAACAGGTGCACAGTGTCCCAAAGTATGACTATAATAGGATTTTTTGAGTAATTTTATAAATATATAAATGAAATATAATAGGATATACACCAAAAATTTACTTTTTATACATTTTTATTAAGAAAGAACAATTTTTCTAAGAACACAAACTTTGAAGGTTTTTTTTTTTTTTAATTTGGATTCCAGACACTTGGAATGATTTGAATTTGAAATTCCAGATGATTTAATGATTTGGATTCCACATACCTCAAATGATTTAGATTTGGAATTCCAAATGATTTAATGCTTTGGATTCCACATACTTGAAGTCACTTGGGCCATTTAATTTGAAAAAAAAAATCAGAAGATAAAAGACACAAGTGCAATATTTCAAAGAAAATAAATGTAAACACTCAGTCTATTTCTCAAATATTTAAATCTGCCCACAGTTTGCAGAAAGGACTTCACATCAAAATAACGGTTGCATTCAATCTCTGTTTCTAAAAGGCAAAGGAAGTCCTATCAGAGCCTGAAAGGAGACAACTTAAGGTAGCAGAAGCACAGGACTATGTAACTGTGCTGCTGATAATTCCAAGGTCTGGGTGAGCCCAGGTTCCTGGACCTGTAAGAACAGAAGCACCATGTACTTAAGCCAGTCAAAGCTGGGACTTCTCCCCCATCATTTATCTTCCTTAACATCTTAGAGGAATGGAGGAGACACAGATGCTGACAGGGTACACAAGATTCATGGCTGTGCCACTGAGAAAGGGAAGCAAGAGGACACAGAACTCTTTTCATCTCCGGGGCTGAGCAGCAGTAGGGAGGAAGAGGCAGGGGATTGTTTGAGGGAGCCTGAAGGGAACACAGGCTGCTTTTTTGTGCATTGGCCATGCCGGGTGCCTGGGGATCTTGGGCACAAATGCCCTCTGGGCAGAATAATCCCATTCCTGGGGGATTCATTCAGATGAAACACTTGTATAAAAATCCAAAAAGGTATAGTCAAGCAATCACACGTTCAACATGGGAAGTCTACTGAGTGGTATGTGCTGTTCCAGGGCTGCAAAGGTGAATAGGCAGATGTGCTGCAGTGGAGCAAGGGAGGCAGACAAGACAAAGAAAGCAGCAGAGGATGGTAAGTGCTATAAAGACAACATAGAATGAGAAATGAGCAGTAGCAGGTAAGGGCATCCAGTTTCGATGGACTCGGGAAAGCCTTGACCAAAGAGGTGGAATTTGAGCACAGGGCTGGCTATCAAGAAACAGTTGGGTGGGTGAAGCTATGGAAGTAGCAGAATGTTACAGGCAAGGGAACAGCTAGTGCAAAGGCCCTGGTGTAGGGTTAAGTTTGTCTTCTCTCAAGAACAGAAAGGTTTAAGTGGTTGAAGTGTGTAGGTTAAGAGCATCTTTGGAGACTTCCCTGGTGGCACAGTGGACAGGAATCCACCTGCCAAGGCAGGGGACACAGGTTGGATCCTTAGTCCAGGAAGATTCCACACGAAGTGGAGCAACCAAGCCTGTGCACCACAACTTCAGAGCCCTCTACTCAAACTCCACCTCTCGGGTCAAGGCTTTCCTGAGCCCATCGAAACTGGATGCCCTTACCCACTACTGCTCACTTCTCACTTCATGTTGTCTTTATAGCACTTACCATCCTCTGCTACTTTCTCCGTCTTGTCTGCCTCCCTCCCTCCACTGCAGCACATCTGTCTATTTACCTCTGCAGCCCTCAAACAGTACATACACTCAGCAGGCTTTCCATGTTGAACGTGTGATTGCTTGACTATACCTTTTTGGATTTTTATGCAAGTATTTCATGCTCTAGGGCCCCTGAGCCGCAACTACTGAGCCTACATGCTATAACTACTGAAGCTCTCATGCCTAGAGTCTGAGCTCCTCAACAAGAGAAACCATTGCAATGAGAAACCTCTGCACCACAACAAAAAGCAGGCCCTGCTCGCTGCAACTAGAAAAAGACAGCACAGCAAAGAAGACCCAGTGCAACCCAAATGAAATAAATAAATTAATTAAAAACCTTGTTTTAGAAAGAGTATGGACTGAAGCGACTTAGCAGCAGTAGCAGCAGCATCTTTGTACACCCCCAAAGATGTTCAGACTGTGAGCATCCAGACTAAGGAAGAATGGAACCAATCTAAATGTCCATGAATGCAAGAAAGTTTAAACAAACAGGAGCACCAAGGATACAATGTTTGTATTATATCACTGGATACAATGTTTCTGTATTAACCTGGGACACCAGTCAGATGAATGGGATGTAAATTCCAGCCCCACCATTTACAATCCACCAGGACTTAGGCAAATTTCTTGATGCCTCCATTTTCTCAGAAGTTCAATGGGAACAATAATGTAACTCTGTGGGTTATTTTGAGTTTTAAGTGCTTATAAAAACTGCGCATGGTGCTGGGAATATAGTACACTCTCAGTAAATGCTGGCAGTCATTATGAGGTGGGGGTTGGTGATCCTATAGCGAATGAAAAGGAGAAGAGTATTGATCAAGTAAACACAATCAATGGAAAATTGCATCTGTCCTAATATCTGTGGTTGAGAACTGCGGGGCACTGTGACAACATTAAGAACACTGATCCAGTCGGGAGATGTGAAAGGCAGGTATGCCCAAGGAAGTGACAATTTCCCATGCTCACATGGGAACGCATTACATTACACGTGTTCATGGGCTCCATTCCTGTCTTTCATCTCCACTGCTTTGGAGCTCAGATTCCTTTCTTCTTTTCTCCATTTATAGACCCAAGTCCCTTTACTTCATGGGCCCATCCTATAGCTCTTAACAAATTACTGACCAGGGGATTTTCTGCAGACCTAACACCTGTGGCTAGTGATTTGTTATGTAAAAGAATACTGAAGCACTCTGGTCAGTAATGTTTGGGGAGCAAAAGATGCATTCACATGTCTCTGGTCAATAAGCTGTTAAGAAAATCCACCTTGGGTCCCGAATAATGACTGCCCACGGGTCTTGGTGCCAAGCCTGTGTTTGCCAGGAAAAGACTTTCATGGATGCTACTTAAGTCAAGCATTATCCCAAGGTGAGATGGAGTGTCACTGTATTTGCTGTGCTGTGGTTGAAACTACTGTTGCATGGCGTGGAGAATAAACAGGGATGGAAAAGCAAAAACTGATGGTAAAAATTAGGGACTGAAGCGTAACCTGGGCTGACATCTAAACATATGACTGCTGTTGTTACACAGATTATAATAAGAACAGAAATGTAGCGTTTCTAACAAAATGAGAAGTGAACAAAAGCAAAAAACAAACTCACCCAAGTGTTGTACCCACAATAAAACATACATAGATGCAGGCATAAACTAGGAAGGAATAGAGGAAAACAGCAGATAAAGTATTGCACTGAATCTGTTACTGGCTCAGTCTCTAGAGTCGACCGGATTCCAACCAGTCCCTGCCGCGCTCTGTGGATGGCCTGGGCAAGCTGAGTGATCCCTGTGCCTCAGTTTCCCCATCTGCAAAAGCGGGGTAATGACAGCATGTTCCTCACTGACCAAGAGCATCAACTGATGACCAGGATAAATAAGGGGCAGAGAACAATGCCTGCATTCATTTGGAAAGCATGAGTCAGTGCTAGCTGTGAAGGCTAGAGCCCTGGAATTAATTGGACTGCAGCTTCCTTTCCTTTCCCCAAGTTTTTCTATTTTTTGGCTTGAAAAACAGAAAGAATACTCTCCATACATGCTTAACTTTAATTCCCACCAAAGTTCAATAATCCAAAGAGAAAAGACCTGTATTCTGCAGCTGGTGAGAGGTTAGAGAGGAGTTAGAGAGGTGTTGCTATTAACATAATTCTGATGTACAGCCTGACTTTATTCAAGGCATCCCTTCTTTTCTCCTGCACTCTTTCCTACCCCGCACCCCTATCCTTCTGCAACCAGGGCTCTGTATAAGCAGCACCCTCAGAAAATCAGGCATCGATCTTGCAAAGTATCTGGCTGAAGGGAACATCCTAATTCCCCAAAGAATCGGGCTTCTGAAGCCCATCCCGGCTGCACAGAGGGATCGCTCTCAGGCTGCTGGAGAGCAGTACAAACGGCCTCTGTTCCAAGCTCAGAGTCGCTAAGGGATTCTCTGGGCTGCCACATTTCTGCTGCCATTAGCATTTCTGTGACAGACACCGAGACCAATTAACAAAGCAACCCGGGTCTATAGAAGAGATGGGGGCAGACAAATACAAAAAGGAAAAGCGCAGGAGAAAATCAAGGGAGTGAGGATAAAACCACATAGACAACATCCAGTGGCACTCTGTTAAATGTGATTTCATTCTCACCCCCAGGGGCATCCCTCCCTTTGCACTCTTGCCATATAGCAGCTACCTAAGGCATTAAATCCATCACATACACAAACACACACACACTAGTTGCAATTATGGTAAAAAAAAATACATGCACACACACAAATACATATACACATATATAAACACACACACACACATATATATATACAAATGTATGTGTATATGTGTCCATGTATCTGTATATATGTATGTGTGTCTATGTGTATATACACACACATATGTATATTTTTTGACACTGAGTACTCTATGCTATGCTACTTCAACAATAAGGAAACAAAATTCTCTCCTGTCTTGGTGAGAAACCAAGATCCAGCAACTAATGAGCCTTGAAACTGAGGTGTAATGAATTTTGTATTTGTGCAGTGATTTGAAAAAAAAAATCATTCCAGGAAGGCTGAAAAAAGGCATATATCTTTAAACTCTTTGCTCTGTAAAAGTAAGACCTCAGGAAAGGAAAAAGGAAAAGATGATATTCTGGTGTGGGGATGCTGTGAATCTCCTTGAAGATGCCAAAGAGTCCATAATCCCTTGACTTCAATCCCAGGAACCATGAACACCTACTTGGGTGAAAACTCTACCCTCAGGGGACCTGGTTTAACAGAGCTGATGCTTGAGTTCAAAGGGTTAGTATGGAGGAGATTTTAGGATTGCTGTTTGCGAAGTCTTTTCAGAAGCTGAGATGGAAAAGCTCCACTCTTTTCAACAATTTTGTTCTTTCATTATTTTCAAATACTAGTGACCACCCCGCCCACTGTCCTCATTCTGCCCCCAATTTCCCAGTCTTTCTCGGTTCTTTCTCAGCTCTTTTGGTTCTTGCTCACATTGACAGTGGAGTGAACCAAGATGAGCTCTGAATACTTCCTGGCTGTGAGTCCATGGGGTGGCAAACAGTGTGTGCATGCACACACTCACTACTAGTTAAGAAAGCAAGGCATTAACCTGCCCTTCCTGAGACATCACAGAAGAATGTCAGCCTTACCTTGCTGCTTCTATTTTGCTAGCTGTTTTGTAAAAAATGCTCAATTCATTTTTTCAAGCAGACTTGGTGATAAACATACTTAAATTGGATACTTAAGAAGGAAAAGACTGCATTTCTTCATCATTTATGCAAGTTCTTGCTTCTTAACTAGGAAAAAAAGTAACAAGAACAACTTGTCAGGTCTGCAGCTACATTTTTAGATAATAGCCTTCAAAAAAATTTCATCTTTCCAAGGAGGGAAAAAAACCGACATCCTCTTTAATCATCAAGTCCATTGCTCCATTAGCTGCTCTTAATCAACCTTTACACAAATGAGTAAGAAAATAAATCTATACCTTTGAACAGTGGCATTTCTAACAACAAAGTCAGACACCAGGATGTCTTTTTTATTAACAGAGGTGTTGTTAAATATCTGCCATATATATATGTTCAATTCAGACATTTTAGAAAACCCTGGAGAATAGCCAAGGTGGCTCTATACACTGTAAGGCTGCCCCAGGGCGAAGTGTCATTTGTGATGTTTGTTACCATTATTACCTGTGGCTTTTAGCTAAGCAGGAATAAGAAACCCAAACTCCTATGGGTTCGGGGTGAGTCTAATATTGTGCAGGTGAAAACTGAGTCAGGTAGGAGCTGCAGGGTATTGGAGCTCATGCCCCATTTCAAGAAGTTAGGGCTCTGCTGATCATTATACAGAGGCCAGACACCCTTTTCCCCCCTATGGGACATTGATAGATTTTTTAATGGCAAGTAATCTCTTGAGAGTTCCTTGGACTGTAAGGAGATCCAACCAGTCCATTCTGAAGGAGATCAGCCCTGGGATTTCTTTGAATGATGCTAAAGCTGAAACTCCAGTAAATCTGAGTGAGCTCCGGGAGTTGGTGATGGACAGGGAGGCCTGGCATGCTGCAATTCATGGGGTCGCAAAGAGTCGGACATGACTGAGTGACTGAACTGAACTGAACTGAATCCAAACTTTAAAAAAACAAAACAAAACAACTCTGAGCAGGACAAATAAAATACATCTATGAGACTTCTGGTTAACAGGCAGGAAGAAAAGGGGAAAGAGACAGGGAGTTTGGGATAGACATATACACACTGTTATATTTAAAATGGACAACCAACAAGGTCCTACTGTATAGCAGATGGAACTCTGCTCAATGTTGTGTGACAGCCTGGATGAGAGGGGAGTTTGAGGGAGAGTGGATACACATACATGTATGGCTGAGTTTCTTTGTTGTTAATCGACTATACCCCAATATAAAATAAAAAATTTAAAAATACTCTGAGTTAGATTCAGCCTGTACATTCTCAATTTCAACCTCTAATCAACAGGTTCTCCACTGGACCAGAACCGTCACCTAGCGTGCCCCAACCCATCTCTGACTTATCATCATAGGCACCAAAGAATGACCATTTCACATCCTGTGAATACGGGACCATTGGGGAGATTTCATAAAGCACCTCTCAAGAGCTTTCTTTGTTTCTTATAACACACCAAGTTCTTACCACTCTTTCAGAAAACACAAGGGCATCATCAACTATCACCAAGAGCACCCCAACTAGCAAACAAAAACTCTCAAATGCAAAGAAATTTAAATGTGATTAAATTCAAAGGGCAAAATGAAAAATGACATGTTAAAATCACTCTACAAAGCATATATCATTTTTAACAACCTAAGACAAAAAGGAATCTATGCAAAAGGACAAATCAACAGAAATCCTTTCTCCTCACCCCAGCAGAAAAGAAAACTTGTCTCATCAATTGCCCTCTTTAAAAGACTAATGCCATTTGCAGCAACATGGCTGGACCTAGATAGAGGTGACCATACTAAACGAAGTCAGTCAGAAAGAGACAGATACCATACAAAATCACTTACATGCAAAATCTAAAATATGGCACAAATGAACTTATCTATGAAACAGAAACAGAGAACAGACTTGTATATGCCAAGGGGTAGGAAGGTGCAGGAGGGGTGGTTTGAAAGTTCCGGGTTAGCAGATGCAAACTATTGCGTATAGATTAAACAAAAAAGTCCTGCTGTATAGCACAGGGAACTACATTCAACATCCTGTGATAAACTATAGTCAAAAAGAATGTGAAAAAGAATAGATATATTTAACTGAATCACTCTGCTGTATATTAAAAATTAACACAGCACAAATCAACTCTACTTCAATAAAATAAATTTTAACATAAACTCTTCTCTTTCAATTTTAAAAACTTTTCCTAATTTATGGTGCAAGCCTAACCACCCAGACTACACCGTTCCCAAGCACAATGCTCAAACAACCCGGGGTAGACTCTGATGTGTGAATTCTCAGTCGCTCAGTCATCTCTGACTCTTTGTGACCCCCATGGACTGCAACCTGCCAGGCTCCTCTGTCCATGGGATTTTTCCAGCAAGAATCCTGGAATGGGTTGCCACTTCCCATTCCAGAGCATCTTCGCAACCGAGCAATGGAAGCCGCGTCTCCTGCTTCTGCTGTATTGGCAGGCAGCTTCTTTACCACTGAGAAACTAACTTCTCAAGACTTTTATAGGATTGCAGACTCTGGGCTCAATCCCATAAAAGTCTTGAGAATATGCACTGATCTCAAATGAACTCAGCTGCCAGCATACTGTTAAAAGGCATCTGGAGAATTTGTCGGTAGTTATTCCCAGCTGTTTATCATTCCTGGAAGACTCCTCTGCACACCATCAAGTTAACATTAATATGACTCACTCACCCCACTGGGTACAGTAAATCCCGGGCATCAAAGATGCTTTAGAAAATTGTTTGCAAGTCTCTTGTTGCACTGGGATGATTTTTGACAATCTGAGACTTTTACACTAAATAAATGTTTGGAACAGGTGACTATAAAAAATGGTAGCTTGAATCCTGACCCAGATATAGTTTTATTTTTACTTATTTGGGGACGCAATGCTGTGTGGAGGAAGGTGCTATCTATAATTCTAACATTGAGAAGCTTAAGTTTTTGTACATTTTGAGGGCTTTAATTTTTTTTTTTTTAATTTGGGGATGGGAGTTCTAACACTTTCAACCACCCCTGGACTGGTCCATCATCATCAGACAACTCTTTCAACCGCACATGACAATGGACTCCAAGTATGAATGAAAGGACAATAACAGAGGCCAAATGAACAAAAAAGGAACAGTGGTTTCAACACGTGTATCTGTCATGTAAATGCCATCTAGTGCTAAGCATGGGGCTGGAACTGCGCCTTCACGATCCGAAAGGAGCCTGGCTCCTTTCATCTTTTCCCACATATGTCTTTAAAATTCTTATGAAACACAGTGGTTGCAACAGCTCCAGCCAGCACATCCAAAATCCAGACAGCAGAAAGGATAGAAGATTAAACAGAGGCACTTGCATCTTAAGGACACTAAAAAGCCTCTTGATGAAAGTGAAAGAGGAGAGTGAAAAAGTTGGCTTAAAGCTCAACATTCAGAAAACGAAGATCATGGCATCCGGTCCCATCACTTCATGGGAAATAGATGGGGAAACAGTAGAAACAGTGTCAGACTTTTATTTTTGGGGGCTCCAAAATCACTGCAGATGGTGACTGCAGCCATGAAATTAAAAGATGCTTATTCCTTGGAAGAAAAGTTATGACCTAGATAGTATATTCAAAAGCAGAGACATTACTTTGCTGACTAAGGTCCGTCTAGTCAAGGCTATGGTTTTTCCTGTGGTCATGTATGGATGTGAGAGTTGGACTGTGAAGAAGGCTGAGTGCCGAAGAACTGATGCTTTTGAACCGTGGTGCTGGAGAAGACTCTTGAGAGTCCCTTGGACTGCAAGGAGATCCAACCAGTCCATTCTGAAGGAGATCAGCCCTGGGATTTCTTTGGAAGGAATGATGCTAAAGCTGAAACTCTAGTACTTTGGCCACCTCATGCGAAGAGTTGACTCATTGGAAAAGACTCTGATGCTGGGAGGGATTGGGGGCGGGAGGAGAAGGGGACGACCGAGGATGAGATGGCTGGATGGCATCACGGACTTGATGGACGTGAGTCTGAGTGAACTCCGGGCATTGGTGATGGACAGGGAGGCCTGGCGTGCTGCGATTCATGGGGTCGCAAAGAGTCGGACATGACTGAGAGACTGAACTGAACTGAACTGATTGGACATTTCCATTTGACACTTCTGCTTACAATCAAATGGCTATACCTAGCTACAAGGAAATGTGACATTTACAGCAGGTGGCATGTGCTTGTTGTAAATTAGGGTCCTGTTTTTAAGGAAGGAGAACATATCCTGGGAGAGACAATGAGAAGGCTCTCATAATAAGGGTTCTAGCTATTTTCCATTGCAGCCCCTGTGCTGGCAAGTCTCATATACTTATGGTTTATTATTATTGTTCTTGTTGCTGTTATTGTTCAGTCAGTCGTATCTGACTCTTTGTGACACCACAGACCATAGCACACTAGGGTTTCCTGTCCTTCATCATCTCCTAGAGCTGGCTCAAACTTATGACCATTGAGTTGGTGATGCCATCCAACCATCTCATCCTCTGTCGCCCCCTTCTCCCCATGCCATCAATCTTTCCCAGCATCAGGGTCTTTTCCAATGAGTCGGCTCTTCTCATCAGGTAGCCAAAGTTTTGTAACTGCAGCTTCAGCATCAGTCCTTCCAGTGAATATTCAAGGTTGATTTTCTTTAGGATGGAGTGGTTGGATCTCCTTGCTATTCAAGGGACTCTCAAGAGTCTTCTCCATCACCAAGGTTCAAAAGCATCAATTCTTCGGCACTCAGCCTTCTTTATGATCCAACTCTAACATTCATACATGACTACTAGAAAAACCATAGCTTTGATTATATGGGCCTTTGTTGGCACTATGATGTTTCTGCTTTTTAATATGCTGTATAGGTTGGTCATAGCTTTTCTTCCAAAGAGCAAGCATCTTTTAATTTCATGGCTGCAGTCACCATCCAAAGTGATTAATAATAATAATTATTATTATTATTAATCACCAAATATTGTGGGACCACATGTATTTACATGTAATTCTTAGAACTATCCTCCAGCGTAGCACATTCAGCATCATCAGGTTGGAATCGGGGGCCAGAAGGCCCAGGGTGACACAGCAGGATGTCTGAAGAGCTGAGTGTCCCCTCCAAGGTGAGGAACATCCTGCAGTCTCAGAGATGCCCTACAGTGTACCACTTCCCGCCAATTCTGGTCCTCACACACCTGGCCTCAAGTCAACTTAGATGATTCTTGCCAAGCGTGCGCAAGCCTGGGGACTCACTGCTTTTCTGACGTTTAGGTATCACATACCCAGTCTCACTTGAATGACGTGATTCAACTCGTCAAGTAATTATTCAGCCTGACTATGTGCAGGGCACTGTGATGAGCTATGATCTTTTTATCCATTAGGCATCTGCAGGCCAGCCAGTCATAAATAGGCCGCCAGGGTTTTAATTTAGCTCCCAGTTTATTGGGGGGTGGGCAAAATGTTTTAAAAACCTTTTGTGAAAATTAGCTATTCACCTTTAAAAGTCAGGTTTTTCATCAAAATCTGCATGCCTGTCTTCTCTTAAGAAAGAGGACGGTCCAGTAACCCTGGGTCTACACCCCAATCAGGATGGAGAACTGGCTGCCTCCTAAGCCAGGATGCATCTCCATGGAGACCAAGTTTCCACCTGGCCTGCTTCACTTAAATTTACTCTTCCTGCCTGGCTCTGTGGGCATTTGAGTTTATGACCCATGGGAAGGGGGGAAATTACACAGGGAGCTAAGCTCCAGGCAAAAGGCTGTAATAACTGAATTTCAAGCTTCCACAAACCCCAGTACCTGCTACATAGATAAATAACTAAAAAGCACCTCAGGGCTATTAATCCAGGACCTTTTTATCATCATTAAATTGAAGAGAAAATTGAAACAGTGGCTGAAATCTCTCTTTGATCTAGAGCAAAGGGATGTTAATAACCACGTTTCTGGGGAGAGAGCTTATTAACATGGAACTTAGTGGTATTCCTGTAACAGCCATTATCAGGAATGTTCCCAATAAATGAATTTCAGACTAGCTCGTGAATATATGAATGAGGGGATTCTCTGGGTTGCTATGGCCATTCACTCCCAGCAAGTGAAAGCATTTTGAGTTTTGTGAGCTCAAAGGCATATTTGAGAGTTGCAATGTGAATACAAAGGGCTATTTAGACAAAGGCTCTGTTGCAAAATACATTTTTTAAAATATATAAAATTTATATAAATATATTAAAAATTTACAAAATTCTAAGATCAGGGTTTGGTTTTAAGTTTCTTAAGGATCCTAGTAGAAACTAACAATACAGAAATTACCACATTTGTTTTTCTTAGCCTTTTATCTGTAAATATTGAAGTGATTCATCTGTCTTAATTCATGCACACCTCACACAATTTCTAACTTGTGTGTGACAGAAACAGTTCCAAGCATGAAATGAGAGAGACTGTGCAAAGCAGTCTGGGAAAAATTCTACAGATGGCCAACCACTTGGGGTACAATACAAAAGTGACCCTCCAATACAGCAGCTTATACAAGACACAAGTTTACATTTTTTCTCATGTATGGAGTCCTGGGCTAGTAAGACAATTCCAAACTCTTACCATGTGGCTTCTAACTCTGGGTCCAAAGTGGCTGCTTCGGTTCCCACCATCACATCTATATTGAGACAGTGGGAAGCAAAGATCCAGGAAGCACTTTAAACTACTTCCCATATCTCTCTGATAAAAGTTTAATCCCTGGAGTTCAATGAACTGTAACAAAAGTCAGGAAATGTAAACTTGAGCTACATCCAAGTGCCTCGCTAAAACTTGGGAGCTACATTATTGAAGAGAGTGAGAAAAGATCCTGGTCATATTCATACTAGAGAAAGGAGCTCTTTTTAAATTTAAAACACAAAAAGTCCAAAACATTCATAGCCTTTCTGAATACAACCTTATATGCAATGCAATAATAACTCTAGAAAAAGAAGACAGATGGATATTCAAGAAGAGATTAATGCATCATGTGATCCCCTAGATAAAATACAGGGAACCATGTGTAACAAAGCACTTCAGACCACGCACTCTGCAGTTAGACCCTTTGTATTGAGCTAGCAGATATTTGGTTCTGTCAAAATGTACATAAGGTATTTGATCAGCTCCAAAATGTCGTTGATATTTAGTCCTGTCCAAAACCATTTGCCATAAGCCAAATATGCTCACGGACATTTTGGACAGGACCAAATTTCAAGGGCATTTTGTGTGCTTAGTCGTTCAGTCATGTCCAACTCTTTGCAACCTCATGGATTGTAGCCCACCATGCTTCTCTGTCCATGAGGATTCTCCAGGCAAAAATACTAGAGTGGGTTGCCATGCCCTTCTCCAGGGGATCTCCCCAACTCAGGGATCAAACCCAGGTCTCCCACACTGCAGGTAGATTCTTTACTGTCTGAGTCACCAGGGTGGGAACCAAATGTCTTAGGAACATTTTCAGTCAGTTCAGCTCAGTTGCTCAGTCGTGTCTGACTCTTTGCGACCTCATGGACTGCAGCATGCCAGGCCTCCCTGTCCATCACCAACTCCTGGAGTTTACTCAAACTCTTGTTCATTGAGTCAGTGATGCCATCCAACCATCTCATCTTCTGTCATCCCCTTCTCCTCCGGCCTTCAATCTTTCCCAGCATCAGGGTCTTCTCAAATGAGTCAATTCTTCACATTAGGTGGCCAAAGTATTGGAGTTTCAGCTTCAGCACCAGTCCTTTCAATGAATATTCAGGACTGATTTCCTTTAGAATGGACTGGTTGGATCTCCTTGCAGTCCAAGAGACTCTCAAGAGTCTTCTCCAACACCACAGTTCAAAAGCATCAATTCTTTGGCGCTCAGCTTTCTTTATAGACCAACTCTCACATCCATACCTGACTACTGGAAAAACCATAGCTTTGACTAGACAGACCTTTATGGGCAAAGTAATATCTCTGCTTTTTAGTATGCTGTCTAGGTTGGTCATAACTTTTCTTTTCTTCCAAGGAGTAAGGGTCTTTTAGACAGGACCAGATGTCCTGCAAGATGTATATGAGTATGAGTTCTGCTTCCACTCCTTTTCCTGATGTTTGACCTTGAGGAAGTGATTCAAGGTGCCTTTATTGGCAACAGCATAATGATTGCCAAGCTATAAAATCATGCCTCACTTCAATCTGAGGCATCCTGCCTATCTCCCAGACAGTGGGAAAGAAGGGAGAAAGGAACCCATACTTATTTCTTACAAATCAATGTCCATGGTGAGGTATCTGTTACTCTCACACACATCTTTGTGACCAGAAATGAATCACAGTTTCACCTAGGTTGGGAAATAAAGTCTTGACCTATTTTGTGCTCTGAAAATTCCAACAGAGTCAAGCACTCCACAAAGCAGCTCAATTCCTGCTCCCGAGAATCCCCAATTCTATTTCCAGGGCTGTGCACTTTTTATTTGTTGTTATCTTGGTCGTTGTGGTCAGTAAGAGACGTCTTTGCTAGTAAGTGTCACCCTAAACTTGGAAACTGAGTACCTTTATGCTTCTCTGAAATGGTCATTCATGTTTCTGAAAGTTTTGCAGTTTGAAGATTTATGTGAGAGCTTTCTAGAAAGAGCCATCCTGTCAGATTCACAGGTTTTCTTTCCAGAGCCCTCCAAACAGACAACTCTGAGAGCCTGGGGATAAACCTGATCCAACCTTTGGTTCACAGTTAAGTAAAAACTAGGGAGCTTTGGTCTTGTCTCCTTTTTTGGAATATAATTGCTTTACAATCTTGTGTTAGCTTCTGCTGTACAACAAATTGAATCAGCTACATGTATAAATATATCCTGTCCTTCTTGAGCCTCCCTTCCACCCTCCTACATCCCACCCATCTAGGACCTCATGGAGCACTGGGCTGAACTCCCTGCACTATAAGCAGCCTCTCACTGGCTGTCTATCCTATATACAATGGCATATATATGTTCATTGCTACTCTCCCAATTCATCACACCTTCCCCGTCCCCAGCCCCACCATCTCCACGTCTATTCTCTACATCTGCATCTCTATTCCTGCCCCGCAAAACAGGTTCATCTGCACTGTTTTTCTAGATCCCATATACATATGTTAATATACAATATTTGAAGACCATAATTCAAAACCACACATGCACCCCAGTGTTCATTTAATACCATTTACAATAGTCAGGACATGAAAACAACCTAAATGTCCATCAACACATGGAAGTATAAAGATGTAGTTCATATATACAATGGAATACAACTCAGCCATAGAAACCAATGAAACTGAGTCATTTGTAGTGACGTGGATGGACTTAAGAGTGTGTCATACATAGTGAAGTAACTCCAAAAGAGCTGTGGTCTCACCTTAGAGGATCAGCAGGTTAAAAAAAACAAAACAAAACAGTAAACATGTCCTATGTTCAAAGATGCAAATTGTCGAAAATAGGATCAAAAATACGATCTCATTCTGCAAAGGATGTTGCTGGTAATAAATTGCTTTCCTCCCCATTATCCATGTTCTATTCTCAGGACAATCCCACAGACATGATACAGTCTTGGAATCACCTTTTTCTCATGGAAAGTCACAGGGCGCCTGTGTAGTCAAACCAGAATTCTACTCCAGGTTCAAGTACTTTCCCTGTAGGGTGTCCAGGGCAACTGTTGCAGACAAATGCAACTGGGAAAACAGCTCTTTGGTCTTCAGTTCTGAGAGTTGTTTGCATTTGAACTCCATGTTTGGAATAATTTTAATTTTGAGTATTTTGGTTGGAGTCAAAAGCTCAGTACTTGATGAAAAGTAAAGTCAGTGGATAGCACTAAAACCAGTGTGAAAATAGTACAAATAATCCAACTATTTAATAACTGATTGAATGGTGCTTGCTGGTATCCTGTGCCAAGCCAAAGAGCAAAGATCATTTCTGTCTGTGAGACAAGAAAGCATCGCAGATTATCTTTGAAGTCTCTCAGCAAGGCTCATTATAAATGATCAGGATGATGTCTTTCCATAATTCCAACAGAGTAAGAATCTTCCTGTTTGCTTTTATCCACCTTTTTCCTCTTCCAAGATCAGAGGAGATGACTGTTTCTTTAGCGCATCTTCAGGTAAAGCCACTGGCTGGCATTTACTGCCTGTTTTCTAGGAAAAACTCATCTTGAAATCTGAAAATTACTCTCTGAGTAGCAGGAAGCTCATTCCAGGAATGTTGAGTGGGAACTTAATATCAAAATAAAGAAAAGTGAAGCAGCTTCCATTCGCTTGAAGAGGGTGTAATTGCCCTCATTGGTGGTTTTTACTTTTTTCATCTTCCTTGTTCAGTTCTTAACTCCTTAAAATCCATTTCATATATCCTTCATGTTTTTCAAAAATATTTATTCTCATGGTATTCTATGGCATGACTCTTTATTTTCCATGGAGCTAACGTAATAAACCCACACCCAGCCAATGTGCCGACCACGCAATTTTTGTTTCTCTTTCTCTTATCTTTGTTGTGTCCAAAAGCACATATTTAAACTCGAAGTCAATCAACTTGAAAAGTGTCTGATTTAATTCTCTCCTATTAGTGAACAATCTCTGGGTGAGCTGAAGATCGATCCTTTTACCTCCCATCATTAGGAGGCTTATCCTGCAGCGAACACTCCTCAGGGTCCAGAGCAGGGGGCTTGCATTTCCAGCCCATAAACCACTGACAGTCAGGAAGTCGCCTTGTGCTAAATGTCACACCATGTGTGCACACAAGTAACCTTCTGAAGGATGAGCCACAGCCTTCTAGCAATTCCTCAAAAGCCATCTCTGGCACCAGCCACGTGACAGAGAGCTGAAACACTGGCGGGTAAATTTCATGAGACCCACCACTGGATCTACTTGAATAATGTAGTATAATGTAGCATAATGTAATCTGGAACTGTGAACTTCCAGATGTTCAAGCTGGTTTTAGAAAAGACAGAGGAACCAGAGATCAAATTGCCAACATCTGCTGGATCATCGAAAATGCAAGAGAGTTCCAGAAAAACATCCACTTCTGTTTTATTGACTACACCAAAGCCTTTGACTGTACGGATCACAATAAACTGGAAAATTCTGAAAGAGATAGTAATACCAGACCACCTGATCTGCCTTTTGAGAAACCTATATGCAGGTCAGGAAGCAACAGTTAGAAGTGGACATGGAACAACAGACTGGTTCCAAACAGGAAAAGGAGTACGTCAAGGCTCTATATTGTCACCCTGCTTATTTAACTTCTATGCAGAGTATACCATGAGAAATGCTGGGCTGGAGAAAGCACAGGCTGGAATCAAGATTGCGAGGAGAAATATCAATAAACTCAGATATGCAAATGACACCACCATTATGGCAGAAAGTGAAGAAGAACTGAAGAGACTCTTGATGAAAGTGAAAGAGGAGAGTGAAAAAGTTGGCTTAAAGCTCAACATTCAGAAAACTAAGATCATGGCATCCAGTCCCATCACTTCACGGCAAATAGATGGAGAAACAGTGGCAACAGTGGCTGACTTTATTTTCCTTGGCTTCAAAATCACTGCAGATGGTGACTGCAGCCATGAAATTAAAAGACGCTTACTCCTTGGAAGGGAAGTTATGACCAACCTAGACAGCATGTTAAAAGCAGAGACATTACTTTGTCAACAAAAGTCCGTATAGTCAAGGCTATGGTTTTTCCAGTGGTCATGTATGGACATGAGAGTTGGACTACAAAGAAAGTTGAGTGCCAAAAAATTGACGCTTTTGAACTGTGGTGTTGGATAAGACTCTTGAGAGTCCCTTGGACTGGAAGGAGATCCAACCAGTCCAGCCTAAAGGAGATCAGTCCTGGGTATTCATTGGAAGGACTGATGCTGAAGCTGAAACTCCAATACTTTAGCCACCTGATGCGAAGAGCTGACTCATTTGAAAAGACCCTGATGCTGGGAAAGATTGAGGGCAGGAGGGGAAGGGGATGACAGAGAATGAAATGGTTGGATGGCATCACCGACTCAATGGACATGGATTTGGGTGGACTCCGGGAGTTGGTGATGGACAGGGAGACCTGGCATGCTACAGTTCATGAGGTTGCAAAGACTCAGACACGACTGAGCGACTGAACTGAACTGAACTGAATATCACTGTTTCTACTTGAATGTACTTTCAGCCCACCTACTGGCAAGTTTATCTTTGTTGCTGCCCATTTGCTGAGAGCTTTTAGAATCAACAAGCTTTCACACAAAATTTCCTTGCACCACTGGCCTCAGAGGCCCTTTTCAGCTATGATGTATCACTGGGTGCCAGGCACTGTCCAAGGTGCTAGCTTGAGCTGAGCTGAGGGCATCCAGGCTTCCTGGAGCCCCCAGTCTAGCCGCTGCATTCCAGAGCCAGTCCGATCCACTCATTGACATCATCTTCCTTGTTCTGTAGGCTCTCAGGTCAGCCCTGCCCCTTGCTGAGTGTGATGTCTGAGCACATACAACCTTTAGGGGATCAGGTGTTTTCAAGAGTAAAATGGAACTAACAGGACTTCCCTGGTGCTCCAGTGGTAAAGAATCCGCCTGCCAATGCAAGAGACATGGGTTTAATCCCTGATCTGGGAGGATTCCACACACTGCGAAGCACCTAAGCCCATGTGTCACAACTTCTGAGCCCACACGCCCTAGAGCCACAAGAGAATCCACCGCAATGAGAAGCTCTCCTACCTCAGGGGAGCAGTCTCCACTTGCCACAACTAGAGAAAGCCCGAGTGCAGCAACAAAAACCCAGCACAACTAAAAAAATTAAGTGAATAAACAAGTTATTAAAATGGAAATAATAGTATCTACCTCCATAGACTCCATCAGAATTAAGGTAACACACAGGACTGCCTGGTATAGGGATGGTGCTAAATAAATGGTGTTTCCTGACTTCAATCACACTCTTATCTGCTCAGTTGCTAAATATGCCAAGGAACATTGCATACATGAGACGGAGTGGCCTTAAGAACCCAGACTCTGTTCAGATTCATAGCTCTTCTCATGCAGTGTGGGAAGGCCTTTATAAAAGGTGGCTTCGTCCTTCATGGCTGCCATGGACTGAACTGGGTCCCCTCAGATGCATCCACTGAAGCCTTAATGCCATCCCCATGATGTGTTTGTTAGGGGGCCTTTGGGAAAGAACTAGCATAGATGAGGTCACAAGGGTGGGGCCCCACGAAGGGATTAATGTTCTTTGTGGGGGGGCATGTCCTGAGGCCTGTGAGATCTTAGTTCCGTGACCAAGGATTGAACCTGCAGTGGAAGCACAAAGTCTTAGCCACTGGACCACCAGCAAAGTCCCAAGGGACTGTGTGTGCTGGGTGCTCAGTTGCTCAGTCATGTCTGACTCTTTGTGACCCCATAGGGTATAGCCCATGAGGCTCCTCTGTCCATGAGGATTTCCCGGCAAGGATACTGGAGTGGGTTGCCATTTCCTTACCCCAGGGGGTCTTTTCAACCCAGGGACGGAACCTGCGTCTCCTGCATTGGCAAGCGGCTTCTCTACCACTGCACCACCTGGGAAGCCCTTTATATTAATAAGAAGAGACAGCAAAGCGCTCTCTCTACCCTGTGAGGACATGGTGAGAAGGTGGCCGTCTGCAGCCAGGAAGGGAATGCTCACCAGAACCCACCAGCCTGGCACCCAGACTTCAGACTCCCAGTCTCCAGAACTGAGAGGAAACAAATCTTTCTTGCTTCAGTCCCCCGGTCTATGGTACTTTGTTACAGCAGCCCACCTGGATGAATCCAGTATCTCATATGGGATAGATATTGGCTGAGGGATGCACTATGCTTTTTCTTATTGTAAACATTTAAGTTGCCTCTTTAAAACAAGTGTGACTGTCAAATAAAGTGATCTATGGAACGGAAACAGACTCTGACATAGAGAACAGACTTGTGGTGGCCACAGGTGAAGGGGAAGGTTTGATTGGGACTTTGGGACTAGCAGAGGCAACCTTATATATACGATGGAAAAAAAAAAATGTCCTACTGTATAGCACTGAGAACTACCTTCAGTATCCTATGATAAACCATAATGGAAAAGAATATTGAAAAGAGCATACACACACACACACACACACACACACACACACGCACGCACGCACGCACGCACACATATGCATAGCAGAATCACTTTGCTGTACAACCAAAGTTAACATGTAAATCAACTATACTTCAATAAAATAAATTTTAAAAAAGAACTACTCAGGAATGTGTTTTTTATCCTCATCTACTTCTGACACTACAGGAAGCCCCAAGCTCCCTGGCCATCCTACATCCTTCAGGCTCTAATCCACATGCATTAAAACAGATACAAGTGTGAGTATCTCCCAACCCACCCCACTTCCTGTGCCCTCTCCCACATCCTTTATATTTTACGTGTTTTTCTGCCCGCCTTCACCCGGCTATATGGTCCACGGGGGCAAGGATTTGTATCTCTTTTGTTCAGCTGGTGTGTATCGAGGGCCTAGAACAGTGCTGGCATGTAGTGAGTACCAAAGACTATGCAGTGAATGGACACGTCAATGAATGACTGCAGGGATAAGTGACCAGTCAATCAGTCAGTTCAGCTGCTCAGTTGTGTCCAACTCTTCATGGCCCTATGGACGTCAGCATGCCAGGCCTCCCTGTCCATCACCAACTCCCAGACCTTGCTCAAACTCATGTCCGTCAAGTCGGTGATGCCATCCAACCATCTCATCCTCTGTCATCCCCTTCTCCTCCTGCCTTCAATCTTTCCCAGCATTAGGGTCTTTCCCCATGAGTCAGTTCTTCGCATCAGGTGGCCAAAATAAGTGGCTGTGTAAATCAGTTATCTTGTGAACAATGCATGCATGAATGCTGAAATAAATAAACAGGTGCATGGGTTCACGAAAGAACCAGGAATGAACAGTGAAAATGAAAGTAGCTCAGTCGTGTCCAACTCTTTGCGACCCCATGAACTATACAGCCCACCAGTTTCATCTGCTCATGGAATTCTCCAGGCAAGAATACTGGAGTGTATTTCCAATCCCTTCTCCAGGGGATATTCCCAACCCAAGGATTGAACCTGGGTCTCCTGCATTGCAGGCAGATTCTTCACCATCTGAGCCACTAGGAATAAACAGATGGACGCATAAATCAATGCACTGGATGATGCCATGAATTTAAACCTGGGGTTTAAAGCCCACACTTCTTCAGTGGTCCAGTATTGGGCTTTTGTGGATAAAAGGTATCAGGATGAGTGGATAAACATGGCTCCCATCACGTGCACCAGAGCACGCCCATTTATCTTTCTATTAGAGACTGGTGTTTTGCATTAAGTTTTTAAATGAAAACTTGAAAACTGGTACTCATATTTTAACAGTGTGAACCATCGCTGTCTGAGTTGAGTAAAACTGGAAAGAGAAAAAAATGTTATGAAACACAGGCATGAACACACAACCCAAGTTGGTGAGAAAGGTGTAAATTACACAACTCCTTCATGAACAATAAAATACATTATGATGGGGATGAGCTATTCACAAAGCTATGCTCTTTCACCAGTTCCTAAGAGACAACAGGGGTATTAAAAATACAGAATTTTGACCTGAAGGTGTTTGCATAACAGCAACCCCTGAAACCCCAGTCCATCTTTCTCTCTTACAGAACTTGCTCAAGAGGGCAAGCCTATGAAAGTACACAAGATTAAAAGATTCCATTTCACTTGGTCTGAACAAAGCATAAAGTCTCAAGGGTAAAGGAAAGCATGCCCTTCTCCGCAAACTTTTCAACACGTCCCTGACTTCCCTGGTAATCAGAAATGAAGTTAATTCTTATTGAATTTCCTGACAGCTAGCCTCATCGAGTTTTTACTGACTCTACTTATTACATTCACGTATCAGAATCTATTTTATCTGTTCTATCAGAAATATGTGGGTTGTAAGTTTCACGGCTGATGCTTGTCAATCAGAGCCGCCAAGGAGTGGAAAGGACCCCATGTGCCAGAAAGAAATCTACAGAAAAGGACGTGCAATCAATCAGTTCCCTGACGGGAGAAAAGACAAACTTTCACGCGCACTATGTCCTCATGTCATGTTTCTTCCTTCACTCCAGGGCGATGATTTCATCCAACTGGAGTGGTTCCTGTTATTATATAAAATAAAAGAGGGTAAGGAAAATAGTGAAGATGGGAGCTCTGAGTACATCTGCATGGGCAAATTTGAGAATGATAAGATGCTGGCCAGGCCAATGGGGTCTCTACTCACACCAAGAAAAGAAGGGACCAGGCAGGACACACAGCAAGTGGAAAAAAAAAAAAGTGAAAGCATTAGTCACGCAGTCATGTCCAACTCTTTGCAATTCCATGGACTGTAGCCCACCAGGCTCCTCTGTCCATGGAATTCTCCAGACAAGAATACTGGAGTGGGTAGCCATTCCCTTCTCCAGGGGATCTTCCCAACTAAGGGATCAAACCTGAGTCTCCTGCATTGCAGGCAGATTCTTTACCATCTGAGCCACCAGGGAAGGCCACAAAATAGGCAGGGGAAGAGGCTTTGGAAAGCTCTGCCTCCCCTAGGTGATGGGAGGTCAATCCAAGAAACACTACTTCCCTTCCTTGTTGCAATCTCTACCAAAATAAATAAATAAAAATGTGAACCATGTTACTCAAAAATGCTTTCATCTTATTAAAGAATGACCCTAAATTTACAGACTTTAACATTTTGGCTACTGATGACTTGATGGAAGGAAGAAGGGAAAGATGGAGGGAGGTAACAGTGAGGCAGAAAGCAGATGGGCCCCAGGTTGAGCCACTGGAATCTTGTCCGCTGTGGCCAGATACTTCAAAACTAAGATAAGAGCAGGAGCAGAGAGGAGCTGAGTGCTGCCCAGATAAAAGACACCCAACTACACATGCACAGAGAGGCTCCCCGTGGGTCCAAGAAAGGAGGAGCGCCACCCCATTGTAGGTGGTGTCAACCTACCCATAGGCTTCTTCACTAGAATCCATCTTGGCTAAAAGATGTGTGTGCACACAGGGGAGGACTCTGAGAGATACCAAAGATGGGCTCAGAGTCAGACAAAGCAAAATGATTGCCAGAGGAAACCCAGAAGAAATGCCCCATATAAGTGATTCAGACTATAGTAAGTCCCCTACATATGAATCAGACCCCTTGTGAGAGTGCACTGGTAAGTCCAACAAAGCCAGTCTAGGTACCTAACTAACATAATCAGGTATATACCACTGCTTTTACACTTGCTCCTGGACATTCTGGACTTGAAATAAAGATGCTTCCCAGGTGGAGCCAGCGGTAAAGAACCTGCCTGCCGATGCAGGATACACAGAGATGTGGGTTCAATCCCTGGGTGGAGAAGATCCCATGGAGGAGGGCATGGCAACTGACTCCAGTATTCTTGCCTGGAGAATCCCATGGACAGAGGAGCCTGGCGGGCCACAGTCCACAGGGTTGCAAAGAGTCGGACACAACTGAAGTCGCGACTTAGCACGCATGCACACAGTACTGTACAGTGAAGTGCACAAAAGCACAACCACTTGTACAGGAGGCATGCACGGGACAACATACACCAGTACGTGAACTAACTTAGGTGACTGGACATGTGAACACACGCTAGCATCTTTGAAATTTCACAACTTGAAGGTTTGTATGTCCGACTCTTTGCGACCCGTGGACTGTAGCCCACCAAGCTCCTCCATCCATGGGATTCTCCAGGCAAGAATACTGGAGTGGATTGCCATTTCCTTCTCCAATGTAGGGGGCTTACTGTACCACAGAGGCACAATTCTCTCTCTGGGTCTGCTCATGTGTCTATCCACACATACTCTTTTTCCTTCTAATAAACACTTTACTTGTTTCACTTCTTTCTATCTCGTGGTGGAGTTTCATTTCTACACAGCCAGCAGCCCAGGGCCTTGTCACAGGCCACAGGCCCTCATGGTCTAGTGGTTGGCATTCAGTACTGTCACTGCCATGGCCTGACTTCAATCTCCAGCTGGGAACAAAAACACTGCTTCAAGACACTGCTGGCCAAGGCCACCCAGATCAATGAGATGTGAGAGAGACAGAGGGCAGAGGTCACGGAGGCAGATGAGAGAGAGGAAAGAATGAAGTAAGTAAAAAGAATATCTTCCATTGACAAGGCCTTCCCCCCTTTAAAGATGGTGTTAGGATTCTCTCTAAACTCTAACTCCACCAAAGACTGGTTTTGTGACCTCGGGGATATCTTTTCTCTTTGCTGGGCCTCTTTCCTCCCAGTATAAGGGAGCATTGCACTAGATGTTCTCAAAAAAATTCTGTAGCTCAATCTTATTACAGAGAAAGGGGAAGTTTTACTTGTCCAAATTGATCTGAAAGTAGAAACAACATTTAACTGTTTTTTTCCTAAAACCTCAGTCCTGAGACCTCCCTGGTGGTCCAGTGGCTGACTGTGCTTCCAATGCAGGGGACCTGGGTACCATCCTTGGTCAGGGATCTAGATCTCACATGTCAAAACTAAAAGTTCACATGCCACAACTAAGTTCCATTCAAATAAATCAATAAATATTAAAAAAAAAAATTCAGTCCGACTCACTTCAGGAAGGGTCCCTTTTCTCCAAAGAGCAAAAGGCATTTCCAGATGCTCCTGGTTAAGTGTGTAGTGGGTTTATCTCTGCTCTCTGCTCACCCAAAATCCTATGAACGTGAGCGAACGCAGTTTGAGAAGGAAAAGCAAGAAGGCCACCAGGACAAAGAGAATGCAGGAGAGATGGCATCAGACGGATGATAACTGCCTGGGGAAGACAAACACTGATGAAGCACTAGGACAACTGGGTTTCTGGAGCAGAGGGTCAGCAGCCAAGATGCCCACCGAGAGGGGCGGTGCTGGAGGAGCGAGAGGATGGGCCGGCTCATCCCAGAAAGCCCCAGAGGCAGAAACAAGGGCGGTGTGGGGTCAGGCAGGGGCCTGAGAACAGGAAAAATGATTCAAGATGTGTGCCCTAATCCAGACCTCCCCCACCCCCTACCCACTCCCCTCTCCCTGCCCCAGGGACCCAGGCGACTGCCCTCCCCCACCCAGACACTCAGGAAGCAAGGAATTCACACAAGCTTGAGCATAGCTATTCGCCTCTCGAGGGAGTCTTCCCGACCCAGGGCTTGAACCCAGGTCTCCTGCACTGCAGGCGGCTTCTTTACCGTTCAAGCCATCAGGGAAGAATGAAGGGAAAAGCCTTCATTCTTTACTGATGAAGGAAACCAAGGCATTCACACAGTGCCTCCTCTCAGCTCATTGATAGATGGTGAGACAAAACCATGAGAAAGGTCAGCACGTTGTCAGATAGGGGTACTCCCAGAGATGCTGACGTAGAGAAAAGACACGTGGACAGGGGGGTGGGGTGGGGGCTGGGATGAACTGAGAGATTAGGGCTGACAGATATACAGTACCATGTGTCAAACACATAGCTTTAGCGGGAAGCTGCTGTATAGGACAGGGAGCTCAGCTCAGTGCTCCGTGATGACCTAGAGGGGTGGAACGGGAGGGAGGGAGGGAGGTTCAAGAGGGATGGAAATTACATACACATAGAGCTAATTCACTTTGTTTAAGAGTAGAAAGTGACACAACATTGTAAAACAATTATAATCCAATTTAAACAATGGGTATCCCTTTTCTCTCTTTAACACCCAAAGCCATTCAGGGAATTCGATTTTCTTGAAAAGTGGCTTAGAGTAGATGCCCCTCTAGAATTTTCGGTTCAAACTACTATTTCCTGTGTTCTAATGCTTTTGAACCATGGTGTTGGAGAAGACTCTTGAGAGTCCCTTGGACTGCAAGGAGACCCAACCAGTCCATTCTGAAGGAGATCAGCCGTGGGTGTTCATTGGAAGGAATGATGCTAAAGCTGAAACTCCAGTACTTTGGCCACCTCATGTGAAGAGTTGACTCATTGGAAAAGACTCTGGTGCTGGGAGGGATTGGGGGCAGGAGGAGAAGGGGACGACCGAGGATGAGATGGCTGGATGGCATCACCGACTCAATGGACGTGAGTCTGAGTGAACTCTGGGAGTTGGTGATGAACAGGGAGGCCTGGCTTGCTGCAATTCATGGGGTCGCGAACAGTCGGACACGACTGAGCGACTGAACTGAACTGAACTGAATGAATATCCTTGGAATCAATTCCAAACACTAGATTAGAAGCTATGTGAGAGTGGGAATTTGGTCTTTTGAGTACTAACATCCTCAAAAGTACATAGCATAATTACCTGCATGTAGTTGTATAAAAACAGGAAGAATGAATCAAAGATTGGAGGGTCAAAGTCAAGGATGGGAGATTATGGCTCATTCTATTTTTTGAAAGAAAAAACCATTATTTTTCAGCAAGATGGACAGATACATATGTACACATACACACACCAAGATCACCAGACTCAACTTAGAAGGCTGCTCATACACCGAACTCAACTCTTCAAGAAGACTTTTGCACACAAAATATTTAACCAAATTATGATTAAACTCAGGAGGAACAAATATGACCTAGGGTATGAATGGGTCTATCCATCCACAGAACAACATTTATGGAGCATGTACTTTGCACTAGACATTGTGCTAGGTTGTTGGGGATTTGTCAGTCACCAGCAAGGGAGCCAACATTTTCTCTGAGGAGTTGGTATTTAAAGGACAAGCAATCCAGCTATGGAAGGAGCTGGGGAAAGAGTTTTCCAATTGGATGGAAGACCAAAATAGACAGAGAGGAGCTTGGTATTCATAAGGAACAGAGAGAAGACTAGTGAGCCTTGACCACTGTGAGGAATGAACAAATGATTGAAGAAGTCTGGGAGATAAAAAGAGATCAGCTCCTGTAGTGAGTCACAGTAAGAAGTTCTAAATATGACTGCAAACCATGATTGCAATCTTCTTATGTTTATACATTGACAGCTCTTTTCAATGAATGATTAGAGATGAGTGTGGAGGACAAGGGTTGCAGCAAGGAGTCCCAGTAGGAGGCTGGGGCACTAGCCAGGTAAGGAGATAATGGCTTGGGGATGGATGGGGTCAAGGAGACAGGAGAGGTCAATGGACTGAGGATCTATGGATGTCTACTGGGTGTCTTCTACATTTTTGTACTATAACCACAACACGTATGTGCTACGTGTTCAGTCGTGTCTGACTCTCTGTATCTCCATAGACAGCAGCCCGCCAGGCTCTGCTGTCCATGGGATTTTTCAGGCAAGAATACTGGAGTGGGGTACCATTTCCTCTCCAAGACCACAATATAAGGAGTATCAAAATCTTTTTAATTTTTTAAAAAATTTCAGATTCTTTTCCATTATAGGTTATAGCTAATATTGAGCAGAGGTCCCTGTGCTATACAGTAGGTCCTTGTTGGTTATCATATATATAGTGTATATGTTAATCCAAAACTTCTAATTTATCCATCTCTCAAGATCTTATAACCATGGAAATCTCTCAATAACCCTTAGAAAGCAATGAAGAAACAGAAAGTGTCATTCACTCTGGGTGATCCATTCAGATAGCATGTATCTACGGTCCATAAGTGAGTACACTGATGACTTTTTGCACTGGCTGTGCCGTCATTACAATTCTATTTTCCCTACAAATAAAACATCTTAGATCTCCCCCACCCAGCAAGCTCAGTGTCTGAAACACAAAGAATGCTTCATAGATAGTAGTTGAACTGCATCTTAATAACTCTCCAGAGAGCCAGATTATCTTGCTTTAGGAGTTTCTGAATTTGTTTTCAACAGGAAAAAAACAAAATTGCAAACCGGCAACCTTCCAAGAGTCAAAGATACGAAGACCTTTAATCCAGTATTTCCTTCCCATTTCCATCTCCACTGGACGTGTCGTAAGTTTAATGTCTATTGCATACATTTCTTTCATTTCTATAGTTTGTGTAAACTGCCTCGAAAGACACAATCAAATTTGCAGTGTCTGGTAAAGGCAACAGGAGAGACAGTAAAAATCAGTGGTCCTGTCTCATTAGACGCACAAAGGCTTACATTTTTCTGAGCTGCTCCAAGCAACAGGTTGTAAATATATTGATCAAAAGCAAAATGGAAATAAAACTTATGAAAGTATACCTGTACACTGACGACAAAAGAGAAATTGACCTTAACAATTAATTATATGGAGTATTTGAATAGTACAGAAAATTATATAACCAGCTTCATCTTTTTTTTTTTTTTCAAATAAAATGCTGCTTCTAAAGCAAAGGAATGGAGAGAAATAAAGCTATTCATTTTGAATGTCAAGCAAGAAAGGTAGGGAAAAATGGTTCAAATGGCTTAAGAAACTATCATTGCCTTGAACTCTGACCGCTTTAGAATACAAAGGAAAATATTTTAATTTAGATATTTTTTCTGGTCCAATCACAAACATCCCCTTTTCCTTGGGAGGAATGACTGAATTAACTTCCACAGTATCCAATCTATGCTTCCCCACACATTTCAAGAGCCAAGGTCATGATTTCTCAAAATCTAATTACCAAATGAATCTCTCCATTTCAGGCCAGCTTTGTTTTCTTAGCCACTGATGCCTGGAATCTTGGCTGAAAAAAAAAGTCAATTTGAAAAGCAAATATTCTAACAGCCATCGGCAGAGTAAGAAAATCCACAGATCATTGCAATAAAGCACCTATTTTGCTACATATTAGGGCAAAGACCAAAAGAAGCTATAGGACCTCCTTTTCTGATACTCCCCCTTGAAGAGAAGAGATACCCCATTTTTTCTCCAGGGTGCTAGAAAAGTGTTTATTATTTGTTACGGTGCTAAGTTACAGGGATAAGAGAATTGACTGACCTCAGAAGGTGCCATTCAGACTCCAAAGTAAATGTCTGAATCACTCTGGGAGAAAAGTCCCACATCAGTGATTTCCAGACAGACTAAACATCTCAGCATAAGACATGATTTCCCCATGGCAGCCTACCTCACTTTATCTGCACGGCAATTAAGTTTCCTTTCCATTCTGTCGGATATTGGAGGGCAAAGAAGTCAAAAGCCCCAGTGTCAGAGTTCATTCTAAATTACCCTTCTCACCATCTTTAATCTTCAATAGGGTCTTTCATCTCAATGAGCCTCAGTTTCCTCACCTGTAAAATGGGAGCCATTTATACACGGGTATTATGGGAATGAATGAAACAAGACATGTTAAATGAGTAACAGATGAGAAGTATTCCATAGATTCCATAGGTGTTAGCCATTTTAATGAGCACTCATTTGTTCATTCATTCTTCATCCAGTAAATCTTTACTGAGAACCCGTTAGCTGCCAGGTGCTAAGTACAATGTATGGGAAATGACCAGAGTGCCCAGGAACACGGGCCTCACAGTCTAGTGGAGAGGGATAGGCACTGAACAAATCAGTACACAAATAAATACAGAAATAACATCTGTCATAACTGCTAGAAAAGAAAAATGGTTCTGTACGAAACTTACTGAATGAATCTCACTCAGATTAGGGCTTTCAAGGGTGGGGGAAAGCTCTTTAAAAAAATGACTTCAGAAGATTATCCTGGTGTTTCAGTGGCTAAGCCTGTGTTCCCAAGGCAGGGGGCCTGGGTTCAATCCCTGGTCAGGAAATTAGATCCCACAAGCCGCAAGGAAGACCCAGTGCAGCCAAATAAATAAATAAAAACATTTTTTAAAAAGAGTGACTTCTTTTTGGAGTATAGTTGCTTTCCAATGCTGTGTTCATTTCTGCTGTGTCACAGGATGAATCAGCTGATATATACACAAGTATCTCCTTCCTCTTGGACCTCCCACCCACTCCCCATCCCACCCCTCTAGGTTGCCACAGAGCACTGAGCCGAGCTCTCTGTGCTGTATAGCAGCTTTCCCCTGGCCATCTATTTCACACGTGGTAGTGTGAATATGTCAACGCTATGCTCTCAATTTGTCCCAAGAAAGTGACTTTAAGATGAAGCCTGAAGGATGAACATACATTATCAGAGGGAAGAGTCACGAAAGCTCACATATAGCACTTTTTTTCTGAATGTAATTTATTACATTTTCACTAATACGAGAATATAGAAAAGTATAAAGAAAATTAATATCACTCATGATCCATCACCAGAAAGCAAATGGGTATGCATTCTACCAAATGTTTTCTCTAGAAAATATATATGACATGATATATACCCACGCACATGAATTCCTAGCCCTGTATATGAATGTGTGAATTAGAACTATCATTTTTACTTACTAATACCCCATGCCCTCAAGAATTCTCTAATGAATAAATATGCAAAAAATATATTTGCAAATCATCCAATTTTATTTCCATAGGAAAAATTCTCCAGCTGGGTTGTGGTATGAAACAGCAGGAATGTTGTAATGTCTCTCCTAAGAACTGCTAAACTGTCTTTGAAACTTTTGTTTGATTTTCCAAGCTCCACTCTCACCAACAGTGTGGGAGCATCTTTTTGCTCTACTTCATGGTAGGTCCCTAAACCTCTGTCAGTACCTTAGGGAAAAGCAGTCCCACATCATTCTTATTCCTTCCGTTTAAATAAAGATGACAGTATTTTTCAGGTTTTATTTTAAATTATTTTGTAAACTGTCTATTAATAGCCAATCTTACTTCTGTCAGTGTTACTGTGTGTCAATGTTAGTCTACTTTTTAAAAGCACAATGTATGTTGTCAGGTATTTTGAAAATATTGTTACAGGTCAGCAAGTCAGCAAAGACGCTTGCTCTTTGGAAGAAAAACTATGACAAACCTAAACAGTGTATTAAACAGCAGAGACGTTACTTTGCCAACAAAACTCTGTATAGTCAAAAAAGCTATGGTTTTTCCAGTAGTTACGTATGGATGTGAGAGCTGGACCATAAAGAAGGCTAAGTACCGAAGAATTGATGCTTTCAAACTATAGTGCTGGAGAAGACTCTTGAGAGTCCCTTGGACCGCAAGGAGATCAAACCAGTCAATCCTTAAGAAAATTAACCCTGAATATTCATTGGAAGGACTGATGCTGAAGCTGAAACTCCAATACTTTGGCCACCTGATGTGAAGAGCTGACTCACTGGAAAAGACCTTGATGCTGGCAAAGATTGAAGGTACGAGGAGAAGAGGGCAACAGATGGCTGAGATGGCTGGATGGCATCACAACTCAATGGACATGAGTTTGAGTAAGCTCTGGGAGATAGTGAGGGACAGGGAAGCCTGGTGTGCTGCAGTCCATGGCGTCACAAAGAGTCGGACATGACTGAGCAACTGAACAACAACAAATTCACTTCTAAAATCTTGAATACAGTGTTTCAAATATATGTAATTTTTGCCTGTAAGTAATCAGAGCAATAAATGTTTTCAAAGTTGTTCTTTTATATTAAATACATACACATAACACACACACACTATGACTGGCTTTCTCTTTTAGTCTATTAAACTTCTCCTTCTTAAGCTTCTACTGCAGTATTTTATTTATTTTTATAGGGTGTTTTAATATCTTACAGTTCAGTGTCTTCAAAATTATTCTTCCTTCAAATATCTGCCTCATTACATATAGTCATATGTTTTACTAAATAAAATTCAAAATTACTTTGCCAAGTTATCCTTAAATAAAACACTGCTAGTTTGATTGGAAAAGTAAGATCACAGATTAATTTCAGAAAATTACACTGAATAATAATACTGTGCTCAGTTGCTCAGTCATGACCTACTCTTTACAACCTTTTGGACTGTTGCTCACCAGGCTCCTCTATCCATGAGATTTTTCAGGCAAGAATGCTGGAGTGGATTGCCATTTCCTCCTCCAGGGGATATTCCCAACCCCGCGTCTCCTGCATTGCCAGTGGATTCTTTACCACTGAGCCATCGGGGAAGCCCCTATATCGATCCTTCCATAATTTCACATAAGTGGTCTTTTTTGTCTTCATTTACACTTTGTAGATTTTAGTTTTGTGAACCAGTTAGTTCAATTTTGTACATTTTTATTAAGTTCTTCCTAGATCGTTTATATTTTTGTTATTTTCAAGTGGGATCTTTTTTCCATGTTATTTGCAAAGTAATTGTTGCTATTTGGGGGCAAAATGACAGATGTCTGAGTTTCTCTAATCCCCGAAAATGATATCACATTATATCTTCTCTTAATAATGATTTTCCTCTTGGGTAAATAAAAAAGAATACACACATATACATGTACATGCATTTCTGGAAGAAACTTAAAGAATAGTACTAAACTATTTCATGTGAACAGGCAGGCTGAAGGAAAGTATCTTTGGTTTCCTATTTGTCACCAGCACATATATATATTAATTTGAGTAATATAATCTTGTACATGTGTTACTATTATTATTTTTAACATGAGGGAAGTTTACCAAAGGAAAGTGTATTATTGAATTGTATTCTTTATACCTCTTCCTATTAAAGACATTAATAACAGCTTACAATCCTTTTCATCCTTTCCAGTGGTTAGTCTGACCCTTTCTTGACTCATTGCATTAACTATGATATGATTGTTTTAAATATTTATCTCTTTGGCTGCACTGGGTCTCATTTGCAGCATCTTTATTTATGGCATAAGAACTCTTAGTTGTGGCATGTGGGATCTAGTTCCCCGACCAGAGATGGAACCCAGGAACCCAGGGCTCCTGCATCAGGAGCGTGGAGTCTTAGCCACTGGACCACCAGGGAAGCCCCAGTATAATATGATTCTTGATTGTTTTCAGCCTCTGCCCTCATAGAGGATGCTCACAGGCCCAGAACATCCCCAGGCATGCGCAGTGCACCTGCTGAAATGCAGACACTCAGGCAGAAGCCACAACTCTCAACCAGACAATGGCTGGGTAGGAAGGACCCAGTTGTTCAGGTACTACACCCTCTACAGTAAATCACTTATAAACATCGATAAACACACAGTAATCTAAAACATCATTTTAACCAACCTCACAAGTGATGCTCGCAAAACAGTATTTTATAGCACCAAAGCTTACAACAGCACTGCTACATTATTGGGTCCACAACCTGGCATCCTACATTTTGTTTTCCTTACATTTTGCCCTTCCATATAACATAGTTACTGGACTCAGATAGATACAGTGTATAACTCTGAGAAAGGATCACCCTTTCTATTTCTTTAAATCAGATACACCTATTGGATTTAATCAAGGTTATTGATATAAATCAAGAAGTCAGCTTTACCCTTAGAAAACTAAAAATCGAGTTATCATATAATCCAGCAATCCTACTTTGGGGCATCTATCTGGAAAAGATAAATACTCCAATTCAAAAAGATACATAAATCTCATAGCAGCACTGTTTACAAATAGCCAAGACATGGAAGAAATCTAAGTGTCCATTGACAGATGAATGGATAAAGAAAATTATATATGAAATACTACTCAGTCATAAAAAAAGAACAAAGTAATTCCATTTGCAACAACGTGGGTGAACCTAGAGATCATCATACTAAGTGAACTAAGTCAGACAAAGGACAAATATCACCTATATCTGGAGTCCAAAAAAATGACACAAAAGAACTTACTTACAAAACAGAAACAGATTTACACACACACATAGAAAGCAAACTTATGGGGGAGGGAGGGAAATATTAAGAGTTTGGGATTAACCGATACACACCATTATATGTAAAATAGATAAGCAACAAGGACCCACAGTATAGCACAGGAAACTTTTTCAATATCTTGTAATATCCTATAGTGGAAAAAGTCTGAAAAAGAATGAATCACTTTGCTGTACACCTGAAACTAACACAGCATTATAAATCAATTCTACCTCAATTGAAATTAGTCACTTTTACTAACACATTTCTTAATATTATACCATTCTTGCAGATTTTTACAAAGTTTTTGGCTTTATTGATGTATTATATTACTCCACTTGACATGTCAGTATTTTATTGAGGATTTTTACAGCTCTTTTTATGAGTGAGATTTTTCTTTAAAATTTCTTTTACTATTTTTTCGATTTTCATTTGAGGATTATGTGGCCTCATAAGATTCACTGAAAGAGTTTTATTTTTGCCTATGACTTATTTATATTTCCTTTGCACTTATTTCTGTTAACGTACAATGGAAATGAACATTTCTTTTAAATTTCCAGGAAAACATAATATTAAACACCTAGGCGCAACCTGTTTTTTTTCAGAGTAGGAAGATTAATAGTACTTTGGGTTTTTGGTTACAAACTCATTTATTACAATTTGTGTTTTTGTTTTAAAAAATAGTTTACCTACAATAGCATTTACCGTCTCTGTAGTTTTCATTTCTGTAAACACTTTCCCTATCGTATCTAGCTGTTTTAATTCTTGCTTTCCCCAATTTCATCCAATTCTGTTACCTTAACTCAACTTCCAGTTCTTACTTTATAAGTCTGCCTTTCTCAAATGCTAATGTGATGTCTTCTAACATTTACGTGTCCTGTGCATCAACATTTTCTTTCAAAACCATAAACACCCTGTGCATCCTTAACACCACACTCTTCATCTATTATGTAACCAAATCATTCTATTCTGTTACTGTTTCTCTTTCTTCAACTTTGATTAAAATTCCTATCCAGCCCAGGTACTATTTGGGTGATGGAAGATCTTTTCCGAAGATATTTTACTGCATTCCTCTTTGCTTTCCGGATCCCCTCCTTACATCTTTTTCTTTTCATTTTCAATAAGAATATTATTTTTAACTTTTTAAAAATTTTGTATTGGAGTATAGCCAATCAACAATTTTGTGATAGTTTTAGGTGGACAGCAAAGAGACTCAGCCATACATATACATGCATCCATGCGTGCGTTAGTTGCTCAGTCTGGTCCAACTCTGTGACCACGTGGACTGGAGCTTGCCAGGCTCTTCTGTCCATGAAATTCTCCAGGCAATAACACTGGAGTAGGTTGCAGTACTGCACTCCCTTCTCCCTGGGATCTTCCAGATCCAAGGGTCAAACCCAGGTCTGCATTGCAGGCAGACTCTTTACTATCTGAGCCACCAGGGAAGCCGACACATGTATCCATTCTCCCCTAAAATCTTCTCCCATCCAGGTTGCCACATAACATTGAGCAGAACTCCCTGCGCTATAGGGTAGGTCCTTGCTATAAATAGCAGTGTGTACATGTCAATCCCAAACTCCCTAAGTACTTCTACACTCATTCTTCACCCCCTAGCATTTTTTATGTCCATGAGAATGTTTCTGTTTTGTTAAGTTCATGTCTATCATGTTTTTTTTAGATTCTGCATTTAAGGGATGCAACATGATATTTCTCCTTTCTCTGTCTGACTTGCTTCACTCAACTTGACAACCTCTAGCTCCATCCATGTAGCTACAAATGGCATTATTTCATTCTTTTCCATGAGTAACATTCCACTGTAGATATGCACCATGTCTTTATCCATTCCTCTGTTGATGGACATTTAGGCAGCTTCCTCATCTTGGCCATTGTAAATAGTGCTGCAATGTAGCCTTTGGTCTAACCCACTTCAAATGTTTTCAGTTCCGTGTTTTGGGGGCATCTGTTGTCCTTTGGAATAATTCCCTAATCCTGTAGTACTTTAATAGTACTTTTTTGAGAAATGTTAATTTCCCAGCAATACGGCACACCATTGTCAGCTACTCCTTTCTCAAGAGCATCCAGGGCATCCTGTTCCCATAGACCTTCTGGGTTCAGCTTTCACCATGGCTGCTGGTACCTTTGTCCACCAGCAAAGATGCTTCATTACTTCATTGATTACAATCTCAGGTTAATAGGAATGGAGGATTCCGGAGTTGAGGAGACTAGGTAGGAGAAGCCTCCAAAAGTATCTGCTGTGCATTTATCATTAAAGATCACAAATGTGTATACTATCATGTAAGAAGTGAATCGCCAGTCCATGTCTGACGTAGGGTGCAGCATGCTTGGGGCTGGTACATGGGGATGACCCAGAGAGATGTTGTGGGGAGGGAGGTGGGAGGGGGGGTCATGTTTGGGAACGCATGTAAGAATTAAAGATTTTAAAATTAAAAAAAAAAAAAGAAAAAAAAAGAAAAAAAAATAAAGATCACAAATGGTTCCAGGCCATTTGTTAGAAATTATAAATGAGTTATGAAAATTCACAGTCTCCTCCCATAGCATCCTGTACCCAGGAAGAAGCCAAGACGGCTGAGGGCTTCACCAAAGCTCTGTCCAGGAACACTTTCCTTGACAGCCCAGGAGGCTACAGATATTCTAAATTCTGGTTCCCATGCCTATTTTGGTAAGAATACCCTATTTGCTGGAAGTATTTTTTTTTAATGTTCAATTTCTGCATTATCATTGGATTCATTCATCCTATATGAGAAAAACAAAGTAACACATTTTTTCAAAAATCTCTGCAGTTTGGCAACAAGACAGGAACATGATTAAATTGACATGCTATATTTATTAATCTAAACATTCTGCAGAGCCAAATAGGTTAAGTGTTTTTAAGTTCTGTAAAGGAATGAAAAGAGCTACAATAATTAGTAGTAACATATCTAAGTTCATTGAATTAGTATTAAGTTAACTGCATGGAATTAGCCCAATTAAAGGAAAAAGAAAAGTTAGCTAGAGCAGCACAATTCTCGATCAGAACCCTATCTAATTTGTGCTTGCCCTGGAAGAAGCAGGGAATGGGAGCCAGGCTTCCAGTGTGAACTCAGGGGATCTTGCCACCCAAGGTCGCTCTAACCTGGGGGAGCATCTTTGAGAGGGAATGCGTGAGTGGGGTGGGGGTAGGGAGGAGAGATTAAGTGTGACTTTCCAAGGACTGTTTCCAGGGTTCTTGCCTTCTGGCTTGAACAAAAGTTGCAAACTGATGACCCACAGTTTGCATACCCAATAGTTTTGGCTGGTCTGTACAACATTTTTTCAATAAAAAAGTTTTTAAGTTTTTAAGACTTGGAAGATTTCAGGGACTTCCCTGGCGATCCAATGGTTAAGACTCTCCGCTTCCACTGTAGGGGGCACATGTTCGATGCCTGGTTGGGGAACTAAGATCCTATATGCCACACAGCACAGTCAGAAAAAAAAAAAAAAAAAAAAAAACAAGAATTGGAAGGTTTCACATAAAAACAGAGATTTCAAGGACTTCCCTCGTGGGTCCAGTGGTTAGGAATCTGCCTGCCAGTGAAGAGGACACAGGTTCGATCCCTGGTTGGGGAAGATCCCACATGCCACAGAACAACTTAGCCCGGGAGTCACAACTACTGAAGCCCGCACACCCTTGAGCCCATGCTCTGCAACAAAAGAAGCCACCACAATGAGCAACCTGCACACCACAATGAAGAGAAGGCCCCTGCTGGCCACAACTAGAGAAAAGCCCATGCGGCGCAACGAAGCCATAATAAACAAACAGAAGATGTCAGGCCTCCTTCGGATATGGGAAGTTCTGGCAATGCGGGGCCTGCATTCCAGATCAGCTGTCACCTGGGGAAGGTGGATCCAGACTCTGCTGGGACACAGCGCCCTCCTCCACCTGGCTCCTCCCCATCAGTTTTGAGTCACTGGATCTCATGCCTGCCCGCATCACTCACTCTCAGGACCTGCCTGGTCCCTGAGTGTGTGTGTTTTTCACTCCTGCTGCAGGGAAAGCAAGAGACCGTGATGATGTGGATTATCAGGATAACAGCCACGGGTCTGTTAAGAAAAGGGTGAGCCTCCTCCCCCAGCCTCTGTCAGGCTGACCCAGGGTGGGGGGGTACTTGTCCTCTGAAGGTCCTCTGTGCTCAGCTCTGCAGCCTGGGGCCTTGGACTCTGCCCCTCATAGAAGGCTTTTTGTATGAGCCCTCATCCTACTTCTGTCAAAACTCATTTCACCCTAAGATGCCGGCACAAAAACACTCTGGTCACAGGACACACCGCCTCAGGCTTACGTGTTGATTTGTTATACCAGCTGCAGAATGGAAAGCATCCTTGGTGATCACCAAAGTCCAAGAGAGCTTTCTCAATGACATGACACCCCACCCCCAATCGCCCTACCGATGCCCGCATGTTCCCAACAAGAAAGTCCATCATTAAGGAAGTGAATATGAGGCTTAAGAGCAATCTCTCCAGAAATGCTAATAAGATACAGATTTCACGAGAGGTGACATCTTGCTAGTGATAAAAGAAATGTTCCCATGTTGAGGGACAGAGAAGTCATGAGTTCACTTGAATAGGACACTAATTAGCCTGTCAAACATGCATTGTCTATCTGCTTTAAATATTGAAGAAGAGGGCACACTGACCAGAAGTAAAGAATGACCATGTTAAAAATAAAGACTAAGAGGGTGGAATGAATAGGGAGATTCCAGGAAGATGGTGAAGGACAGGAAGCCTGGCATGCTGCAGTCCATGGGGTTGCAAAGAGTCAGACACGACTTAGCGATGGAACAGAATAGCTAATTCACTTTGCTGTACAGCAGAAACTGACACAGCAGTGTAAACCAACTATACTCCAATGAAAAAACAGTACATTAATTAATTTGAAAATAAATAAAGACTAAATGCCTCCCTTCCTGGGACACCTGTGCTGGTCCTCCTTCAATGATGACTGCCTTCCCAGGTGTCAAGGCCAGGCTGACTTACTGTATACACGCTAATCGGTTTGTTTTTTTAAACTTGAAGGGATGTATCTCTGACTTGTTTGATGGTCTTTGTTCTGAGAAGACATAAAACTGCTGAAAACCCTGATTTGGGGGAGGGAGCACAGAGCTATCTGAGGGGCTGTTTTCCAGGCTAGAGTCCTCAGTTTGTCTCAAATAAACCTATTTTCTACATCTACTATGGACTGTTTATTGATTACTTTCATCAATATTTTAATCTTTCCAAGATTTTAAATGCAGGATGGAGGAATGTGTAAAGGAAGAGGGTATATTTAGAACCCAAGCCTATATATAGACTGTACCTGTGTGCTTAGTCACTTGTCTTGTCCAACTCTGCAACCCCATAGACTGTAGCCCACCAGGCTCCTCTGTCCATGAGACTTCCCAAGCAAGTATACTGGAGTGGGTTGCCATTTCCTCCTCCAGGGGAATCTTCCCAACCCAGGGATCAAACCCACATCTCCTGTGTCTCCTGCACAGCAGGCAGATTCTTTACCCACTGCGCCAGAGGGCAAGCCCCAAGCTTTTAGTCTAAACTCCTAAATTAAGAGGAGGGGAGTTCAGAAATGAGGCCCAGTGTGGAGGCAAAGGAAAATTAAAGTCACAAAGGAAAAAATGTTCATCTTCCAACGAGTCTATTATGAGATCATTGCATGTCAGGCCCTGAGCCATACTCTGAGGTCCCCCGAGCTCTTGGATCTCTCTCTTCCTGGAGTTGTCTGGCTAGGACTCCAGATATGGAACCAGCAACTCTGTGTCGTTCACGGTAGACATGGAGCAGAAGTGGTGTGCAGGAGCCTGCAATCAGGCAACCACGTTTAGAGCTTCAAGGCAGGAGTGACAGGTACACACCGCCCCCTGAGCAACTTGACTGCGGCCAGAAAACGCTTTGGCCTTTAATCAACGTAGCCTGTGAGGCCTACAGACATGTCTGAACACGCAGAACTTGGTAAACAGTGGATTTGGGTGTAAATTAATTGCCAGGTGAAAAGGGAGAGTTTTACATGAAGATGCAGAGTTCCTGAGTTCTCTCGGCAACCAAGACTGAAAGACCTAAGCAGGACGTGGCTGGCGGTCCAAGTGGTTAAGAATCTGCCTGCCAACACAGGGGACAGGGGTTCGATTCCTGGTCTGGGAAGATTCCACATCCACTAAGCCCGAGTGCCGCCAACTACTGAGCCCACACGCCACGACAGGAGAGGCCACCACAGTGAGAAGCCTGCACACCACAATGAGAGAGTCGCCCCTGCTCACTGCAGCTAGATAAAGCCCATGCAGCAACAAGGGCCCAGCACAGCCAAGAATTAATTAATTATTTTTTTAAAAAGACCTAAACACAACCCAAACACAATCCACTTGCTGTGACCATCATGACCTGCGACCTGTAGCCGGGCCAGCCTGCTCCTAGACATGAAGACCCCACCCACTCCCAGCACATCACCCTGGGCTCTGTTCTGCGTTGCTACCACCTGATCAGGAAGTCTCGTGGCCATAAATGCCCACTCCCCTCCAAGGTGGCATTCACACAGCAGCCACAAGACTCTCATCCTTCCACTGAGGTTAACAGATGGACAGACATACTTCTCCACCCCCAACCCCTGCTACACACCCAGTCCCTACAACACTACTTCATGGAAAAGTAAAAACGGAATATTATTTCTCAATGGGTCATACCATACCAATCCTTTTTCTCTCACAGTCCTCGTGTAGAAACTGCCTCTATTTGGCACTGCTGCTGTTAGCTTTTACAGCTTATTTTTGTAAAGTTAAGAGCAGATATCCTGTTGGTTGTTCAAATCCACCTTTGGTTTCTCCTTGTGTTCTACCTGAAAACAATTCACACTGAACTGATTCTGATTCTGATTAGGTTGTACCACTGGGGATGAAAACAGCTCCATGAGACTGAGGTCCAAGAGTAGCTGGAAAACAACCAAATAGCTATTTGCTTACAGCTGCTCAACATTATTTCATTATCACTCTTTTTCCAGCAATCTGTGCTATCTTAGATAGCACTCTGGCTTAATATTCAGCATCATCTGTGGAGGTTGACTTAAGGGTGCGGACTTAGACAGAACAATGAACTCCAGAGCAGCAGGAAGTCTCCGGAATTAGCATGAGAAAAACCTTGAAAATGTAATTATTTTGGTAACAAAACTCATACTGTCAGTCTTGGCTTCTGACTGAATACCATGTCATTATAAAATATAGGACTCTATTGAGGAAACAATGATTTCAATTTTCAGCTGAAAGGAATGAGATGCATGTGGAATATTACTGTTAATGATGAAAGAAATTTAAATCACACAAATATTGTACAACACAGCTTAATCAGATACATCTACAGACAACTACACTCTCCTACCCTTTCTGCCTAGTGAACGCTATTCTTTATCCAAGTCAAGGGAATGGCAGAATTAGATCTGGAATTGAGACGTAGCATTAAAACAAGAGATCTCAAATTGCCATAATTCACCTATTACTAGCAAAAGAAAAATACTGTCAAATTGGGTCAGAAAACAAAATATATCTCTGTGAAAACTCCAAAGGGTAAAAAAAAAAAAAAAATTGAGCACAGGTCAGTCAATCGAGAAAGCAGGCGTTGCAATAGGAATATGAGATAAAGTTAAATTCAAGATCAAAAGAACGAAATGAGGCAAAGACAAGTTATGAATACAAAGCATGAAATGTACAATGTCCACACAGTGATTACAAATGCTTAAGGGCTTACTCGCATAGCACTGGAATATTGAAAACAGAATTATATACTGGAATATATAAAGGAAAAGTGGATAAACATAGAAATAAGGAGAAATTGGGCAGAACTCAGTAGAAACAAGAAATACTTAACATACTACATTTACTTCTGGCAGATTATGTGCATGAAAAAAATGTAAGGAAGAAAAGAGCCACAGAGAATGTGGAAAATATAAGTAGCAAAGTTTAGTTAAAGCTATCTCTACACATGAAGCTAAGTATTACAAGGACTATACTTTTTCTTTGTAAAAAGCTGATTTTTAATTGGAAGATAATTGCTGTACAATGTTGTGTGGTATACTTTTTCAAATGTACCAAACCATTTAGGAAAAATGTTCACAAGAAATGTCGATAAATCCCTGAAGAAGAAATAAGAGACTAAACTTTTAGACCACAATCTAGTGATTCTGAAAGCAGCTCTTTTTGCCCTTTTCTTGTCTGCCGATTTATGGTCCCCTCTGACCTTAAAAGAACCTAATAATTTGAATGAGTTCACTAGGTAATTGACTTGTGATCTCCTGAATGAAAATCAAGCTGTGCCTAACCTGCTGATTCTTTCCTATATTAAAAGAAATCAGAATGAAGTATGAAGTAGTTAAAGAATGACCAGAGATCTAACCCCAGCAGCCACCTTATTAAACCTGCAAGAGATCACGTGGGCAAGATAACATCTAAAGAGAGAGCAAGCCAGTCTGCACCCAGTGGAGAAGCAAGTCAAACCCACCTTCCTGCCTCCAAGATTTCCTGAGATTTTCCCCACTATTTTTCCCCTTTTTAAAACTATCATACCAAAGCAGATAAGTTTGCAGTTGGTTTTAGCTGCTTTCATATGAAAGCAATGTTCCTTTCTGCCAATATTTGCCTCTCAAGGACTGGCTTTTGAGCAGTGAGCCGCTGGACTTGAGTTGGGTAACCATATTCTGCTATTATAAAATAGGAAGAAAATAAAACCAACAAGCCAACTACTTAGAACTCTGCAAGCAAATCTTGGGTCATAGTGTAACCAAAGGCACTTGTAGACTGGCTAATAAATCATTTGGATGAGAACAGGATGTATGGAAGCCTACAGCAGACACCCCCGTGGACCTCACTCCAGAAGTCACTGAAGGAGGGACCATTGGGTTGGCTGGAAGACAGTCTCCTGCAGAGAAGTAGGGCAGAGTTTTTCTCTAACACTTCCTATGTAATAAATACATCATCAATATTACCAAGCCCTTTGTTTTTGAAAACCTACTGAGCCTCAATGTAACTCAGTTATAAAGTAGATCTGAATCTCTGGGGAAAATGGTAGCTGATATGTATTTTCTTAAAAAAAAGAATCCTGTAGAAACACCAGTAATAAAAAATGCTAAGCCTCCAGTTAACCTAATCTAGAAAACGTGAGCAGAAAAAATAAATGATGAAAATTAAAAATGAGAGAGAGTAAATAAACACAGATGCTCAGGAAATTTAAAGGCTTATCATACTGTGTAAATTAACCCAAAGTTAATAAATTTGAAAAGCTGGAGCAAAGGGATATTTCTAGGAAGCTGGACAAATACAAAAATGGACTTGGGAAAAAAGATAAGATTAAAATGTAAAAATAAGTGTCTATTAAGTTATAAAACTTATTGAGGAATTGTTCCTAAGAAAAAGCATTTGTAATTATAAGCAGAAGAGGAAGCGGAGCACCAGTAATAGGAGGCAACTCCTAACCTGCAGTCTACCAAAACCTACAATGAAACACAAAACTCATCTTCACGGTGAAACGAGACCAGCATTTTTATCAGGAAGAAGGGCAGAATATTTCTATCACCAGCATTGATCACTAAAGATCTAGTGAAGCAAGGAAACAAAAATAAATAAGTAAGAGACATACTGGATTTGAAAAAAAACAAACATTATCCTCTGCAAAGTATTCATGTATTTTTAAAAGTCTAAGCTACTCCACAAATCTGAAATACTGTTTTTACATATTTTAAAAATCTAAAGAAAAAAAAACACAAAATGTTAACATTTCTTCTATGATAGTCGATAAAAAAAAGTGATTGTTAGGCTGCTTCTGATTGTGTGTGTGGTACGTGTCTTTGTCTGTGTCAGTACCTATCTATGTGTGTATATATATACATGTACATATGTGTGTGCGCTCAACATGTAGCAAAGAAAGGGTAGCAGGGGATGGAAATCAGACTCTTGGTGGTTTCAAATGTAAACTGTTTTACATGTTCAAGGAACACCATCACTGTTTAATCTGCTCCCCAGCACACAGAAAGAACATTCTAGAAAAATACAATACAGAAATGTAGCAAAGATGGGACTTAAAAAATCAAATTAATTTTGTCAGGATTATATCTAAATGGAACCATTCAAGGACATGAATAGAGTAAAGAAGAAACACACAGACCCATTTAACAAAAATCAAAACATCCCTAACTAAAAATTATATCCTAACTAAGCAAGATAAGGGCTTTCCTGGTGGCTCAGAGGTTAAAGTGTCTGCCTACAATGCGAGAGACCAGGGTTCGATCCCTGGGTCTTGAAGATCCCCCGGAGAAGGAAATGGTAACCCACCCCAGTATTCTTGCCTGAAGAATCCCATGGATGGAGAAGCTTCGTAGGCTATAGTCCACAGGGTCGCAAAGAGTCAGACATGACTGAGTGACTTCACTTTCACTTTCAAGCAAGATAAAATGAATAGGTAATCCTAAAGAAAACGAAGTGTTGATATTTACCACTGATGACATTGCATGCATGGAAGATTGAATCAAAGCTAATGAAAACACTGCTCCTTATCTTTTAATAAACTATAATACAAATAATCTGAAAAAAACATATATATATATGTATATATATGTATATATATATATACACACATACACACACACACAGACAATATAACCGGAGAAGGCAATGGCACCCCACTCCAGTACTCTTGCCTGGAAAATCCCATGGACAGAGGAGCCTGGTAGGCTACAGTCCATGGGGTCGCTAAGGGTCGGACACGACTAAGCGACTTCACTTTCACTTTTCACTTTTATGCACTGGAGAAGGAAATGGCAACCCACTCCAGTGTTCTTGCCTGGAGAATCCCAGGGACGGGGGAGCCTGGTGGGCTGCCGTCTATGGGGTCGCACAGAGTCAGACACGACTGAAGTGACTTAGTAGCAGCATACAATATAACCAAATCATTTTATTGTACACCCAAAACTAACACAATATTATAAAGAAACTATAGGCCAATAAGAAAACAAAACTACAGGAAAGGGATGATAAAGGCATTCAAGGAAGAAAATATCAACATAACTAAAACACAAAATCAGGGAAATTCTCTGGTGGTTCGGTGGTTAACAATCCGCCTGCCAATGCAGGGAGCATGGGTTCAATCCCTGGTCCAGAAAGATCCCATATGCCACAGGGCAACTAAGCCTGTGCAGCACAACTACTGAAGCCCCGTAGAGCCTGTGGTCGGTAACAAAAGAAGCCACCACAGTGAGAAGCCCACGCACCCGAGCTAGAGAGGAGCCCCCACTCACCACAACTAGAGAAAGCCAGCATATAGCCATGAAGTCTTAGCACAGCCAAAAATTAATTAATTAATTTGTTGTTCAGTCGTGTCCAACTCTTCACAACACCATGGACTGCAGCACACCAGGCCCCTCTATCCCTCGCCATCTCCCAAAGTTTGCCCCCCAAGTTCACATCCATTGCATCAGTGATGTAATCCAGCCATCTCATCCTCTGATGACCTCTTCCCCTTCTGCTCTTCTAATTTAATTTAAATTAACTAATTTAAAAACCCCCAAAATCAAGGACTTTTTAATAAGAATACATAAGTGGTTATAAATGCAGTGACAGAAAGATTCCATTCATTATTTCCAGAAAAAACTACAACTTCAAAGACTAGATTAATGAAAAATTTGTCAGACCTCTATAAGAAAATGTTTACATTCTACTGAGGAATATAAATTGTCTGGTCAAAAAATGACAGATGTCAGTTCCTTTCTAAAGTAATCTGTTTGCTCCTACATTCAGTATTCCTCAGGGCAGGGACTGGGGTCAGCTTGACCTGCGGCCCCATCCCCTTCCTCTGAGGTGCACAACAGTTGATGATACCTCACATCCCGTTGGGGGCCCCTCCCCCAATCCTTGCTTCACCTGGATCCTCAGTGCCTGTCACATCCACAGTGACCTCAGCAGTCACAAAGGTGAGCCTCCCACCTCTGGGCTCCCAGTTCCTTCACTCCATCTTCACCTCCTGGGCTGGGCAGAATTACGGACTCCCCAGAAGATTCTTGCTAATCCCAGGGACCATGAGGATACTGAGATACCATCTGTGAACACATTGCCTTATATGGCAAAAGGGACTCTGCAGATGTGATTAAGGTTACTGACTCACTGACTGTTTTTATAATAGGGCGGTCACTCTGGATCATTCCAGCAGACTCCCTGTAATCCGGGGAACCCTTAAAAGTAGATGCAGGAGAGGAAGCCAGGCTGAAAAGTGAGAAGGCAGCACCGTGCCAAGGCTGACTTTGAGGATGGAGACAGGAAAGTGGGAGATCTCAAGAAGCAATGGGGACACCTCAGTACTACCCCTCCCAGGAACTGGACTTTTCCAACAGCCTCATTGAGTCTGGAATCAGATGGTTCCCCAAAGCCTGCAGTCGAAAGCTCAGCCAGGCAGACACCTAGCCTTGTGAGACCCTGGGCAGAAAACCTAGCTGGTTTCTCACCAGGACTTCTGATGCAGAGAAACTGGGGGTAACACACTGAAGAAATCCACTCTGCCATTCATTCCCACTCAGTCTTTATAAGAAAGCGCACCAGACCTCAAATGCCCACACTCTCACCATCAAGTCCTGTTCGAAGTTCTCCTCCTCCACCAGTACTCCTCTTCTGCCCTAATGGAGGTAATTCTCTCCATCTTGGTGGTGTTTCCATAAAAAGCATCTCTGTGCTATCAATGAGCATAATTCCTAGCTGTAGAGTTTCAACAACCCTCTCAGAGTCTCTGTGTATTGCAAAGGTTCTTTTAGAAAATCATTCTTCTGCTTAAAGTTACCAGGGTGGCTTTGATCATCGGTATCAAACAGCCCAACTCACACAATCATGTCCTACTATTCTGCATCTTCAAAAAAATCCCCTTTCCATTTTAAACACCTTGTTCAACTCTCTTCATCAAACCTCTCTAAGAATCGTCTCTGGAAGTTGGCTCTGTTTTCTTCAGCTCAACTCTCTTCATCAAACCTCTCTAAGAATTGTCTCTGGAAGTTGGCTCTGTTTCCTTCAGCTCAGTCCTCCAGATTTTCCAGTTTGGTTTCTTTTTGAATAGTTTCTTTATTGATTTGACTGTGCCAGGTCTTAGCTGTGGCACGCGGGATCTTCCATCTTCACTGTGGCACGCAGCATCTTTAGTTGCAGCGTGCAGGATCTATAGTTGCCACATACAGGATCTAGTTCTCTGACCAGGGATCGATCCTAGGCCCCATGCATTAGGAGAGTGGCTCTCAGCCACTGGACCACTTGGGAAGTCCCTCCAGTATGGCTTCTGTCTCCACCTCATCTGCCAAGATCACCTGTCATCTCGTCTCTGAATCACTGGAACAGGATCTATCTCGTCTGGATTTTAAACCACATTTGGTAGTATCAGCCCTTCTCCCAGCATGGAAGCATCCTTCTTTCTGGGGTACCACCAATTCCAGATACTCCTTTTACCTTTCTCTCTGGCCACTTCTCAACCTCTTTGCCTGGATAATGCTTTGCCAAACGAATATTAAATGCTGGCATCACTCAAGCCATCGCCCTTCAAGTTTCTCTCTACTGTCTCCCGAGAAAAGCACATCCATCTCCTGAATCTAAGCACCATCCACAAGTTGTCCCTTCCTGAACATATACGCCCAAGTCTAACAATTCCATGAAACCCTGGAAGTCCTGTGCCTATTCGACAGAGTCACTCAGAGTTCATCCAAGTTTATCAAAAGTTCAAAAATCGAGCTCATGTATTGATCCTTAACTCTCCACTTTTCCCATCTCCATCAGTGGCACCTTCTCAGTGATAGTTGCTCAAACCAGAAACAGTTGAGTCATTTTTCATGACTTCCACTCCCTCACCAGTCAATCCTTCGAAAACTTGACAATCGGAAGATACTCACTTGCTAAGTATCTCCCAAACCTGTCCGCTTCTCTCTAGATCCAGTCATCACCCTGGTCAGACTCACTCTCTTCGGTTTTGTGGACCATGGCAAAGAGGTACCATTGGTTTTGTTCCTTCCTCCCCTCCAATTCATGCTTATCAGTTGTCAGTGTGAACTGAGAAACGTAAGACAATCTCATTTCCTGTTTATTAAAACCCTTCACTGGCTTCCTAGCATACTGTGAATATAATCTAAAGTCCTTAGTCCAGTGGCCCTATGGGCACTGAACTCTAGGTTAGCTTCCCAGTGGCTTTTCCAAGGTCAAAGCCTTTCCCAGTTATCACCCACTTTACCAGCAAAGCACTGATCAGGCCAGTCAGTGTTCAGTCCCTCTCATGATCCTCTTCCTTTACCCAAGATCAGAGCTCTACTTTCTGTCTACAATGCCTTTCTCCTGCTATTCATTTAACTGACACCTTCACATCTTCCATGATTCAGCTTAAACTTAACAGGAGGCTGCTCCAGAAAAGTCTACCTCAAGCTCCTCCACCACCTGTTATTCTCCACCAGACTGCCTTTTCATTTCCTTTCGTTTGTAATCCCGGGCGCCCCTGTTTTCCCTCAGACTCCTCTACTACTCTAAGAGTTCCAAGAAACTGAAGATTTTTCCCAGAACACTCAAGATGCATAATGGCTGTTTATTGTCAAACTATCCAAGATGTAAACAAGGGTGTTAATGGTGCTGGAATGATTCACCTAAGGGCATTTGTTATATAAAGCTTAGCACATACATACAGAAGATGAGCATGCAGCCATTAAGAGAGTGATTTAGTTCCTGGTTCTATAAGAACATGGCAGAATCCAGAATATACTGCTGAGTGAAAACAGCAGGTTGCAAAACAGCAAATATGACATGATCCTTCCAGGCACCACTTGGGAGAATCGTTAAGCAACATGATAAGTAAATAAGTCCCTGCCACCTCTCCAGGTTGTTTGCACACGGATACAGCAAGCAGGACGAATCCACCAGTGCAGCTATTTGGACGGGTGAATGTTCTAGGTCTGCTCCCACCCTCCGGAGCTCTAGTTGCATCACTAGAAGACCATTTAATCAATACTCTATCAGATGACTTCAAGCATTTCTGTTCAAACAGGTGCATTTGCAATAGCTGTCAAGGACTTAATTTTTGATTCTAAGCACAGGCATGTGCGTGCTTGGGTGTGTGTCTGTCTGTCCATATGACTGTTGGAAAGGCTCCCCAAGCATGAGCAGTATTTTCGTCAGGTGGTGGGATTTCAGATACTATTTGTCTTTTTTGCTTTAGGCCTCTCTGCACTGTCTGAATTCCTTACAATGACTCTGTATTCCTTTTCTGATTAGAAATCAGAGTCCCTTTTCTTCGGAAACAAAGACACTGACCGAGAGACTGTTTGAATTCAGTGTCAGTTCAGGAAAGCTACTGACCACTGAGAAGCATCAGTTGGTCACAAAAAACCAGATGACTCAGAACGATTTGCTTGGTCTAACTTTCTCCTCTACACCAGACCACTGGCAAAGCATAGGATGGTAAAGGAAAGTCAGGACAGGAATCCGCACCTGCCAAGCAGGAACCCAAGGCCAGACTCTTTTTCAAGAAAACTGCCTTATCTCTACCTCGACACTTCAGAATATATTTTCTAGAGCCCTTGCCCTCTTTTTTGGTTTTGCAGTTTACTCACTAAGCCGTGTCTGACTGTTGTGACCCCATGGAATGTAACCCACCAGGCTCTTCTGTCCATGGGATTTCCCAAGCAGGAATACTGGAGTAGATTGCCATTGCCTCCTCCTGAGGATCTTCCTGACCCAGGGCTTGAACCCTGGTCTCCAGGGATGTAGGTGGTCTCCTGCACTGCAGGAGGCTTCTTTAGCGACTGAGTCACCAGAATGCAAAAAAGTATCAGCCAGAATATAAATATCTGTACACATGAGACTACAAATATAAACGTCACCCTTTTACAAATAGGATTTGAATTTCTCACCATGTGTTGGAATATCTGTCATTTATAAACCACACAAAGAAGCAAGAACACAGGGAGGTACCAGCTCCATTTTCCAGATAGAAAACCTGAGTCCCTTACTATGTCAGGGAGCTAACCAATGCTCCCCTCTTAGACACTGTGGGACTAAGTGATTGCAAAAGGCATTCACGGTCTTCCAACCTGCTTGCATCAGAGAAAAACTAAATATTAATTACAGGAAAACAGGCACAAAATAAAACACACACAAACAGGAGAAGTCCACATAAAAGACAAGCAAATTCTATCTCTGAGCCATAAAAGGATGATAAAAATGATGAATACCACAATTAAGATGAAAGGGGAGAAAGATCTATTTTGTAATCATCAGTCTTCCCAAGTCTAGGAGAAAGGTTTACTTCTAAGACACGTCATGGGCTCCTTGTGAAAACATCCTAAGATGATTTATTCTGTAGCCTCTGTCTCTTCGCTGATATGAGGCCTTTGATTACAGCATTTGCCAAAACACATGCATGCGATGCTCTCATGCGAGAATGAAGACCTCTAAAATACTGAGACCATTTAATCAGAGACAAAAAAATCTGAAAAATAATCACAAACAGGAATGTAAATAGGTACCATAATTTCCTATTCAAATAATGAGTCAGCTTTTATTACAGTCATCCAATTTGATCTAAGAATAGCACTTGGCTAATTAGACAGGAGTCAATTTAATAACTAGCTGACATTAATAAGAAGAGAAATGGATTACATGAAAAAGTGTTTACAACTGGAAAAGAATGGTTAAAAACTGGTACAACATTGTATGAAATTGGAGGGATCACATGTTCATTTCTTATCAATATGCAAGGGCTACACTGAAAATTCCTGGCAGTAAAAACTTCATGGCACCTTAATATATGCATGCATTCATTCACCAAATGTGTATTTATTAAAGACCTACTAAGTGCCAGACATTGTTAGATTTTTCTAATGTTTTCTTTCTACAGGAGACAAGGAACTGAATGCTTTAGCAGTCAGTGACCATAAGTGAAAGTCACTCTGTCGTGTCCAACTCTCTGCGACCCCATGGACTATACAGTTCATAGAATTCTCCTGGCCAGAATACTGGAATGGGTTACCATTCCCTTTTCCAAGGGATCTTCCCAACCCAGGAATTGAACCCAGGTCTCCCACACTGCGGGCAGATTCTTTACCAGCTGAGCCACCAGGGAAGCTCAAAGACCATAAACTTCTTGGTAATCAGTCTTCACTGGGAAAACCAGAAGCAAAAGAAGTAACAAATTCACAGAGGAAGAAATTAACAAATTCAGGCACTGTGTTGGAGAGCTTGAGAAAATCAAGCTGGGTTTTGACCAACCAAGCATCTTCTATCTGGGAAGCCTCAGAATGTTCTGGCTCCATTTTCAGTTTAAGAAGTGAAGGAAGTGAGAGAGTCAATTCCTAGGCAGGTTGATAAGAAGTCTGGGGTCCCCGAGGAAGAGAGAGGGGTCTAGGGCTTCTGAGGAGGAGAAAGGGGTCTGGAATTCTCAAGGAGAAAGAAAGAACAAATATCTTTTTTAATCTCTACATTCCTTAGTCTTGGTCACATAAAACCTTTTTTTCTTTAAGCCCAGAACTGATGGTTACACAACTCAGTTTAAACTCTGTACTAGGGATTACATAACAATAATGTATCGTGCTTGAGGACAGTTTCTCCTTTGTGAAAACCTTGTGACTAGTCCTGATATCTTAGAATGTATATTATGGGAGTGGGTCTGATAGGATATTTCTGTTGTTAAATTCTAATCTTGTTATCCTAAAATGTAAATTGTAGGAGTGGGTCTGGTAAAATTTTCACAAACTTGGGACATTCTTTTGATTTACTGTATCTTGGGCTCCAAAATCACTACAGATGGTGACTGCAGCCATGAAATTAAAAGACGCTTACTCCTTGGAAGAAAAGTTATGACCATCCTAGATAGTATATTCAAAAGCAGAGACATTACTTTGCCGACTAAGGTCATCTAGTCAAGGCTATGGTTTTTCCTGTGGTCATGTATGGATGCGAGAGTTGGACTGTGAAGAAAGCTGAGTGCCAAAGAATTGATGGTTTTGAACTGTGGTGTTGGAGAAGACTCTTGAGAGTCCCTTGGACTGCAAGGAGATCCAACCAGTCCATTCTGAAGGAGATCAGCCCTGGGATTTCTTTGGAAGGAATGATGCTAAAGCTGAAACTCCAGTACTTTGGCCACCTCATGCAAAGAGTTGACTCATTGGAAAAGACTCTGATGCTGGTAGGGATCAGGGGCAGGAGAAGGGGACGACAGAAGATGAGATGGCTGGATGGCATCACCGACTCAATGGACGTGAGTCTGAGTGAACTCCATGAGTTGGTGATGGACAGGGAGGCCTGGCATGCTGCAATTCATGGGGTCGCAAAGAGTGGGACATGACTGAACTGAATTGAATAACTAATTTAAAAGTATATATCTCCTTTGCTAACACTAGTGGGGGGGGCACTCTCCATCCCCCTTCTGATGTCTAGTTCATAAGCTTTCTCTGTGCCTTTTCATACTTTAATAAAACTCTGCTACACAAAAGCTCTTGAGTGATCAAGCCTGGTCCCTCTTCCCAAAGCTAATTCTTCTTCAGAGATCAAGAATCTGACACCATTCATCATAAGCTATCAGAGGCTACATTTCACCCAACAGGAAGAACAGAATAAATCAAGACAAAAAGTGAAGATAAGAAGACATGTATGTTTATGGATTTTTCCAAGATGGCATATTGGCTTGAACCCACCATGTTGGAAATATGGTCTTTAATACTTGAAGGCTATATTGATAAATGTACGCATTTATGTACAGATTCTGCACCTGGGTTCATGGGACATAGGGTAGAATGTGTGGCTCTCATTCCTTAGGAGCCTCTGGAATTTATTTAACAACCTGTCCTCACCCTTCCTCTGTCCACTGCATACAGTTCCTACCTTGCTGAAGAAAGCCTTCACATGGAATGAAAACACAGGTTCATGTCATCAAATACAAGAGTGCTTTCTTGTAATATGAATTGTTTAACGACAAGGAAATTTGTCTTATTCTTCTTCAAATCACCCCATCCCATCCCAGAGTGCCAAATAGCACACTTCAATTATAGAGGCTGACTTATCAAGAACAAGAGCTAGAAAGGAGAGCCAACCTCCAGGTTCAACTTTCAATAAAAACTAATTGGGTAAATAAAATATGTTGAGTCTTCCGTTTCAAGACAGTGCAGTAGGACATGCATACATCTCCTCCTGCAAGAGCACCAAAATGGAAACTAGCTGTTGGACCATCATCGACAGGAGGACACTGCAACCCACCAAAAAAGGATACCCCTCATCCAAAGACAAAGAGGAAGCTGCAGTGAGATGGTAGGAGGGGCACAATCACGATAAAATCAAATCCCATACCCACCAGCTGGGTGACCCACAAACTGGAGAACAATAATACCAAAGAAGTTCTCCCACTGTTGTGAAGGTTCTGAACCCCACGTCAGGCTTCCCAGTCTCAGGATCCGACAAAGGACTGGGAATCCGTTGGTCCAGGGAATCTGGTCTTGAAGGCCAGTGGGATTTGATCACAAGACTTCCACAGAGAAACAGACTCCAGTCTTGGAGGGCACAAGCAAAGTCTTGAGTGCACCAAGACCCAGAGGAAAGGAGCAGTGACCCCACAGGAAACAGAACCAAAACTACCTTCTAGTGTTGGAGGGTCTCCTGTGGAGGCAGTTGACAAGGGCTCACCACAGGAATGGGGTAACTGACAGCAGCTGTTTGGGAAGGTCCCCTTTGGCATAAACCGCTCTTGGAGTTTGCCATTAACCCTACCATAGAGTCCATAGACCCCAGGCCCCAGTGGCCTCAGGCCAAAATACTACCAGGGAAGGTACCCCACACATCAGCAAATAACTGGGTTAAAGCTTTACTGAGCAAGGTCCTGCCCACCAGAGCAAGACCCAGTTTTTCCCACTACCTGGCCCTTCCATCAGGAAGCTTACATAAAACTCTTAGCCTCCTCCATCAGAGGGCAGACAGAAGAAGTAAGAAGAACAACAAAACTCACAACAACTAAAACAAAAACCACGTTACAGAAAGCTAATCAGCATGAAAAAGCAGAAAGTCATGTCCCAGATGAAGGGACAAGATAAAACCCCAGAAAAACAACTAAATGAGGTGGAGATAGGCAATCTTCCAGAAAAAGAATTCAGAATAATGATAGTGAAGATGATTCCAGATCTCAGAAAAAGAATGGAGGCAAAGACTGAGAAGATGCAAGAAATGTCTGCCACAGACCTAGAAGAACTAAAGGACAAACAGAGATAAATGATACACTAGAAGGAATCTACAGCAGAACAATTGAGGCAGAAGCATGGATAAATGACCTGGAGGACAGAATGGTGGAAATCACGGCCTCAGAATAGAATATAGGGGGGGAAAAAAAAAGAATGAAAAGAAATGAAGACAGCCTAAGAGACCTCTGGGACAACATTCAATGCACTAACATTTGTAATATAGCAGTCTCCAAAGAAGAGAGAGAGAAAGGATCTGAGAAAATATTTGAAAAGATAACAGCTGAAAATTTCCTGAACATGAGAAAGGAAATTAAATCAATCAAGTCCAGGAAGTGCAGAGAGTCCCAGGAAGGATAAACCCAAGCAGGAAAACACTGAGACACACAGGAATCAAACCAACAAAAATTAAAGACAGATAAAATATTAAATGCAACAAGAGGAAAACAACAAATAACATACAAGGGAATTCCCATCAGCCTATCAGCTGATTTCTCAACAGAAACTCTACAAGCCAGAAGCGAATGGCATGACATACTTAAAGTGATGAAAGGGATGAAACTACAACCAAGAATTCTCTACCTAGCAAGACTTTCCTTCAGATCTGATGGAGAAATAAATGCTAAAGGAATGCCTTTTAGGCAGAAAACAAGAGAAGGAAAGCCCTACCTACAGAAAATAAACCCAAAACAATTAAGAAAAGGGTAATAAGATCATCTATATCAATAATTACATTAAATGTAAATGGATTAAATGCACAAACCAAAAGACAGACTTGCGGAGCAGGAAGAAACATGCACTTTCACTTCCCACATCACTCTGCTTGACCTTCCAGACTATATGCAATTATTTTACATTGTTAGGTTAATCACATTCCCATGATGACTCGTGATTGTAATTATCAAGTACAGTAGAAAAGTTTTTGTATACGGATATATAAAGAATATGTATAATATATATATTTTAGAAAACTATCAAATTTTTGCCTAAAAAATTTATGACATTTCAATTCTATTTGTTTTACTTAGTATGCATAGAATGCTATATTTCTAATTCAAAAAAAATAAATATGCAACAAGCAAAAGTTTACTGTATAGCATAGCAAACTATAGTCAGAATCTTGTAATAACCTGTAATGGAAAATAATTTCAAAAATAATATATGTGTATATGTATAAGTGAATCACACACATGAAAAAAATTCTACTTTTTGAAATTTAGTAATTTTTTATCTTTTTGCCAGATGTCCTATGGATATCTAATAAAAATGTAGGAGACACAGAATTTTAAATATATTTTGTATAGGATTAATATAAATTAAATATAAATCTATTATATTAAATTATTAATATCATTACAGATGCCCCATTCTTTTTTCTGCACTTGATAAAATATTCTCAGATCAGTTCAGTTCAGTCGCTCAGTCGTGTCCAACTCTTTGCGACCCCATGAATCGCAGCACACCAGGCCTCCCTGTCCATCACCAACTCCCGGAGTTCACTCAAACTCATGTCCATCGAGTCGGTGATGCCATCCAGCCATCTTATCATCCGTAGTCCCCTTCTCCTCCTGCCCACAATCCCTACCAGCATCAGGGTCTTTTCCAATGAGTTAACTCTTCACATGAGGTGGCCAAACTACTGGAGTTTCAGCTTTAGCAATCATTCCTTCCAAAGAAATCCCAGGGCTGATCTCCTTCAGAATGGACTGGTTGGATCTCCTTGCAGTCCAAGGGACTCTCAAGAGTCTTCTCCAACATCACAGTTCAAAACCATCAATTGTTTGGCGCTCAGCCTTCTTCACAGTTCAACTCTCACATCCATACATGACCAGAGGAAAAACCATAGCCTTGACTAGACGGACCTTAGTCGGCAAAGTAATGTCCATACATGAAATAGATAGCCAATGGGAATTTTCTGTATGCCTCAGGAAACTCAAACAGGGGGTCTATATCAACCTAGAAGGGTGGGATGGGAGGGAGTTTCAAAAGGGAGGGGATATATGTATACCTATGCTGATTCATGCTGAGGTTTGACAGAAAATAGCAAAATTCTGTAAAGCAATTATCCTTCAATTTAAAAAAAAAAAAAAACTAGAGCAAAAGACAAAATTCAATTAAGTAACTCTAAATTTTTAAATAAATCTGAAAAGAGTCAAGACAAGCTCTGAACTGTCTTACACATAGCCAGGTGATTGCAGCCTCTCTGGTCTGTCCTCTACTCTTCTCTCTTCCCTCTCCTCCCCTCTTCCCTTCCTCTGTCTCTCCAGCCCTCATCCCGCCTAAACCCTTCTAACCCTGCTCCAAGAAGGGACTGAAATTAATCACACCTAAGATGGCCTAAGGAGGAGTGTGTGACCCTCCATGCCCCACAGCACCCCTCAAGGTCGACCTTTGTCATTCCCACGCCTCCTCCGATGTTTCTAAATGGTGGAAGGCACCCAGAACTCAGCCTGATAGGAGAACACAGAGCCTTTTATCAAGAGTAATGAGGTCTTCTCCTTTGAACTTGACGCTGGAGAATGTAGCCACTTTGGATTGAAGGAAGTGCTGGGACTCCTACACCATGTGGCCACCACTCACGGTCAGGAAAGGCCACCCAGGTGTCCCACGTGGTCACATCACACAGGAATTTCAAAAGCCAGAGTACAGGGGTGGGACTTGACCTCACAGGGTGAAGAATACTCAGCCTGATCACAAGGCACTGTAAGGATCTGAGACAGGGAGCTCCCAGAATACTGTCATGAAATAGGGAAGTGTTAGGGTCCTTCTTTAAATAAAAATCATATATATTTAAGGGGTGCAACATGAAGTTTTCCTCTATGCGTACAAGGGAAACAATCATTATCATCAAGCTGATTAATCTGCCTTCTCTTCACACAGGTTCCATCTTGGGGTGGTTATGAGCACTGAAATCTCCTCTCTTGGTTAGCTTCCAATATTCAATACAGTATGACTGGGATTTGCCCAGTGGTCCAATGGCTAAGACTTTGAGCCCCCAATGCAGGAGGCCCATGTTCGATCCCAGGTTCAGGGAACTAGATCCCATATGCTGCAACTAAGAGTTTGCCTGCCTCAACTAAGATCCAACCAAATAAATTTTAATTTAAACAAATTTCAAAAATACAGTATGATGGCTGTAGCTGCCAATGCTGTCCCTTCCTCTCTAGCCTCTTGCACTTTACACAACAGCAAGTCAGAACTGTGACCAGCACCTCCCCATCGCTCACCTCCAGGGTTGGTTTCAAGGGGTACCAACCATGAAAAGGAGGAAAGAGATAAAATAAAACAAAGCTATGGTTTTTCCAGTAGTCATGTATGGTTGTGAGAACTGGACTATAAAAAAGGCTGAGTGCTGAAAAATTGAAGTTTTTGAATTGTGATGCTGGAGAAGGCTCTTGAGAGTCGCTTGGACAGCAAGGAGATCAAACCAGTCAATCCTAAAGGAAACCAACCCTTAATATTCGTTGGAAGGACTGATGCTGAAGCTGAAGCTCCAATACTTTGGTGACCTGATGCGAAGAACTGACTCACTGGAAAAGACCTTGATGCTGGGGAAAAAATAAAGACAAAAGGAGAACGGGGCAAGAGAGGATGAGATGGTTAAATAGCATCACCAATTAAATGGAACTGAATTTAAGCAAACTCCAGGAGACAGAGGACAGATGAGCCTGGTGTGCTGCAGTCCATGGGGTTGCAAAGGGTCAGACACAACTGAGCAAGTGAACAACAAGAAGAAGCAACTGAATATCACACCGCAATAAATATTAATGCTCTGTTCAGTTCAGTCGCTCAGTTGTGTCCGACTCTTTGCGACCCCATGAATCGCAGCATGCCAGGCCTGTCTATCACCAACTCCTGGAGTTCATTCAAACTCACATCCATTGAGTCGGTGATGCCATCCAGCCATCTCATCCTCTGTTGTCCCCTCTTCCCCCTGCCCCCAATCCCTCCCAGCACAGAGTCTTTTCCAATGAGTCAACTCTTTGCATGAGGTAGCCAAAGTACTGGTGTTTCAGCTTTAGCATCACTCCTTCCAAAGAACACCCAGGGCTGGTCTCCTTTAGAATGTACTGGTTGGATCTCCTTGCAGCCCAAGGGACTCTCAAGAGTCTTCTCCAACACCACATACTAGAAGGTAAAAATTGAGCACTTCTCTCCTTTTCCTCTTAAAAACAAATATATTTATTGATTTGGCTGGGCCGGGTCTTAATTTCAGCATGCAGAATCTTTAGTTGTGACAAGCAAACTCTTAGTTGTGGCTTGTGGGATCTAGTTCCCAGACCAGGGATCAAACTCATGCCCCCTGCATTAGGAGCTCAGAGTCTTAGCCACAGGACCATTAGGGAAGTCCCTTTCTCTTTGCTCTTATGCTAAGCTCTATGCATGCCTGACATCCTTAAATCTTTCCTGTGACCCTATGAAATAAATACTATTACTAGCATCCCCATTTTCAGATGAAGATATTGAAGTTTGACGAAATCCTGTAACTTGCCCAATTGGTACCCAGTTAACAAACAGTAAAATCTATTCTTTCTTGGCCCAAAATTCATGCTTTCATCCTTAAATGGTCAGAGAACTGAGACCTCTAGAACACTGGATAAAAAATACAAAGAGCTGTACCAATACTTCCTTACTCCTTTCTTACTTTGTTCTCATATAAGCAAGGAATAAAATTTGCAAAATATCATTTAGTGTAATTGAAGCTTTATGATTTATTAAAGAGAGTCCATAGTAATTTGTCCATCCTAATTAGTCATATTAGTTGTTAGAACCCATCTTCTGAACAAGGAACCTCCAAGGAAACCTAGCATTTCTTATTTCCTATTCTGACATTTCATGAAGTTAAATTTTAAAACGTTGCGCGGTGTAGATGGAGACATCCTTAACCAACAAATTAGAGCAACTCTCAAGTGTAAAAAGGTGTCTGAGGAAGTTGTTTGTCACTGAAAGAGAAAAGTTCATTTTTAACCCCCCTCACCTCAATTAAGTGCATTCTGAGCTAACTGATGCAAAGTGCCTGGAATTATGTTTTTAATGTGAATATGGAAACTGAGAAAGCACAGCCATTAAAAAATAAAATATGTAGACACTGCCTGCTACATTCACTAAGTGATTAAAAACGCAATCTTCCCAAAGAAATGCGCCACATATTTGTTTATATTAATGTTAATAACTTGCTAACTAATGATAAATGTATGATAATTTATTCTAAGTGAAATGAAGTGTGCCCTAAAGACAGACTCTGTAAATGAAAGCTTATGCTCACCCTAGTTTTGAGCGGGCATATCAATAACTGTATTCTTTCACTGCAGTGAAAATGACTGTATGCAAATTATATGCAAAGGTACCCACAGTCTCCAAATAATGACAAAGCAGGGTGTTGGGAGGGGTCTCCAAAGCAGAAACTACTGCAAAGACTTTGTGAAATGATCTTCGCCTCTTTGCAATGGCTCAGAAATTCCTCTCATAAGGCAAGAGAATTTTCTAGAGTCTGTTCTATGGGCATATTAAAGATTCAGGATTCTCAGTCTTGGTTTCTCCCTACATGAACAGCATTAATAAAAGCCTCCTAATGTGATACTGTGTGCATTTAGAAATCATTAAGCCAAATTATTTCTGTGAATTTAGAAATTATATAATTATCCATATAAATAATGTTAACAATTCTAATTTATCCACGCGGCCACATCTCAAAATGTCTATTAGCATTTACAATGGTCTTTCTTCCCCTCTCAACATCACAGCCATCATCTATGATGCTGGTACCATATGATGCACAAATTAAATCCATGGTATTTTTTGTGGCAAACGTGGGTGGTGAGTAACCCCAAGATCCTTAGCCTCCCTCTTTGCTGGAAGGGAGGAAAGAAGGAAGGGAGAGAGGGAGAGGGGGAGGGTAGCAATCACCCATGTCAGTGCTCAGAATGTTACAGCAAACGCCACTCAAACCTCCGGCTATAATGCCAGCTCTAAGTGTGTCTCCTTTCGGGTTATATTTCATTTCTTACTTGTGAAACACGATTCAGTGTGCAGTCTCACTAAGCTTTGTGTCTTTCTGGAACAGAGTGGTCCAGTGATCAGGCTACATTGCCTGCCAGCACTTCCAACCATAAACTTAGGGTAATAATCTTATCCTGGTAATAATCTCATGCTACTCCATGCAGTTGTTGGATGGATTGAAAGAGGAGACAGAGAAGGGCAGAGGACAGAGAAAGAGAGAGACAATGGCTGGGTAGATGGATGAGGCATGCACATGTCTTCTAGAACAGCACATGGAACACAGAAATTATTTTATCAGGCTTAGGCTTACTTATTATTATTACAACCTCAGTGTTTTAGCCAGAATTTTCAGTAACTGGCGATAGAAAAGTCAACGTATTTGGACATAGCCGAGGAGTGATTTTCACTGCATATATGTTACTTAAATTTCTAAGTGGCAATGGGTTCAAGTGTCCAAGCGGTTTCAGTATTTTCTTTCTTTTCCTCTATCCACCTCCCTCGTTTTCTCCTCCCTCCCAGTCTCAGATTATGAGTCAGCTCCACCCACAAGCAGCCCCTCTGTTACCTTGACTTTGGAGGGATCAAAGTGAATGGAGATGTAAGGGACCATTTGTGATTTGCAAAAAAAAAAGAAAACTATTGAGCCCTTAATAAGAAAAGTCTGCCGACCTCTATCCTAAACCAACAGAAGCTTCTTTACTCATGACACGGAGATGACATCTGTCTGATTTCTGGCACAGAGCAGCAGGAGAACTCAGCCAGATGATGTTTTGGAAGTGCCTTGTGGCTTACCCATCAGGAGAAAACACCAGCATTGTCTCTCTGCCTTCCGAGTCTCTGTCACCTGCAGGAAGGAGGGCTGAGTAGGTAAGTTCAGATGCAGCTGAGTCTGATGCCAGAATGTATTCAGCTCTGCCTGCAACCGTTGTCCCAAACCTGACCATAATCCCCCAGGAAACTTCCTTTATTGAGTCATCACATCTCTGAGTCCCAGGAAGTGCATCATAAATGATGACGCAAAAGATCCCACTTTTGCCTCTCAGGAAGCTTTTGCCCGTGTGGTCCAGACCTTCCACTGCACATCTTTCTCACAAAGAACTAGAAAATTCCTCTGAAGCTTTCTATTGTTCAGCATCTACCCCAACTCGAGTTGGTCACCAGCAGAGAATTGCTCTTGATACACAGGATTCTTCACAGGGAGGTCACTTGTAAATTATCAACAGCTCTTGTAGATTTCCATGCCTTGTTCTGAAAAATCTTCCTGCCTCAGTTTAGGTTGCCCTTTGGTTTCTATGTACTTTGACCCCTGAGACATTTCTCTAATTAAAGCTATCCTCGGGTATATTTGTGAAATTTGCAATGGAATTATTTTTAATATAGACCATACTCAATCACACACATACCCAAATGCAAACCTATTTCCCTTAACACACCATGAAAGAATGCTTCCTGTTTGATTCACTTATCTATTTTCATATTTTTCATTGTTGTTGTTTAGTTGCTAAGTTGTGACTGATTTGTTTGCAAGCCCATGGGCTATAGCCCAACAGGCTCCTCTGTCCATGGGATTTCCCAGGCAAGAATACTAGAGTGGGTTGCCATTTCTTTCTCCAGAGGATCTTCCTGATCCAGGAATGGAACACTCATCTCCTGCATTAGCAGGTAGATTCTTTACCACCAAGCCACCGGGGAAGCCTGTTTTTGTATTTTAATTTTTTAATTAAAATATAAATTTAATTTTAATTTTTTAATTAGTGCTTTTTATGACTAATAAAATTACACCAATGGGATGTCCGCTCCCCTGCCCCACAGAAACCTTCCAAACACAGCATGAATTTCCATCCTCTCCCCTAAAGCAACACATCAAATCACTTAGTGTGTGTCTTCAACAAATACAGACTTCCCAGCCAATACAAACATCAGGTCTGTGGATCTCCACCATTGTGTCCAAATGCCCACAGCTCTAAAACTAATGAGATTTTTTTTTTAATTTCTTCATGCAGCATAGCAGGGATTAGGAGTGTGTATGCCCAGAATTCTTTACTTTGGAACCAAACTCTCCAGAAGATCCTGCAGCTCAGGCTGGTTTTAGAATCGCTGGTGAGGGTGTCAGCCCACTTGCCCTCTGCCCAGTGGGACTTTGGGAAGCTGGTCAGAGTCCGTAGCTTGTCTGGAACTTTTCCTGCATCAAAGGCAATATATCTACAGATGGGACCCAGCCCACAGAGGGACTGTGGACCAGCACAACATTTTAAATAATTTGAATCCAACCATCATAAGATGGTTGGATGGCATCACTGATACGATGGACATGAGTTTGAGCAAATTCTGAGAGACAGTGAAGGACAAGGAAGCCTGGCATGCTGCCATCCTCGGGGTCCCAAAGAGTTGGATATGACTTAACGACTGAACAGAAATCATAAGTGGAAATCGAGTGCTCTGTGAGGAGTTCCATACCTAAGTCACAGGTGCAAGGCCCTTCATGAAGGCCACAGAAATGGAGTCCAGAACCAAGGTCACCTCTGTAATTGACTGAGCCCCACTTTAACCACTGCCAAAATCCCCCCAATCCTTACTGGCCAGCTTCCTGACACCATATTAGGCAAAAATGTATGGTACTCACCCTACAGCACCCTAACTAATCACCTAATGCCACCCTTCCAGTATGAATTTTGTCTTGAGGCTACAAAAATTGGCTACTAACCCATGAGAAGAGATGACTCATTGGAAAACATCCTGACGCTGGGAAAGACTTAGGGCAGGAGAAGTGAGCAATAGATAGATAATGAGATGGTTGGATGGCATCATCAACTCAATGGATATGAGTTTGAGCAAACTCTGGGAGATAGTGAAGAACAGGGAAGCCTGGTGTGCTGCAGTCCACGAAGTCACAAAGAGTCAAACATGACTGAGTGACTGAATAACAACTACCCACAAAAAGCCTCAGCTCTCCCTTGAGCCCACCCACAGTTCTAAGAACATCTCCCATTCTAGTAAACTCTATTCTCCCTTCAGTTGGCTCTCCCTGGCCAGTCAGGAGGTCAGCCCACTGTGCTCACAGCACCCACATTCTCTCTGCTCTTTGTTCTTAATAAACTCACTCTCTTCTTCAATACTCTGTGTCTAGAAATTATTTTCCAACCCCCACTCTGACTGCCACAACACTCTAGTTTTCCACAAGCTGCACACTGGACCATTTTATTCTCAAGACCTAGAAGTTGAGCTTCCCAGGTGGTATTCATGGTAAAGAATTCACCCACCAATGCAAGAGATGCAGGTTCGATCCCTGGGTCCAGAAGATAACCTGGATGAGGGCATGGCAATCCACTCCAGTATTCCTGCCTGGAGAATCCCATGGACAGAGGAGCCTGGTGGGTTACAGTCCATAGGATTGCAAAGAGTCGCACACGACTGACGCGACATAGCACACACATACAGAGGTTTTCCACATTCTACCAGAAGATGCTAAACATGGCAAATGAATGCTATGGACAGCCAAGCAAGTTTAGATAAACAACACGCCTAGATCTTAAAATATACCAAGTGAAACAAGAAGAAACAGAAGCAAGGATGTAAGATAATACCCATCAAATGCCTTAATACATACCTACACACCATGATTACATATTTTACAAAGATACATAATATCGGCAGCTCCGCATCAAATGCATTAGGACAGGAACCCATGGGGAAGAGAAATGGACTAGGGTTGGAAGGTAAGGGAAAAGCAGAAAATAAAGCAAGAAGGGGTCTTGCTAGGGGTTAATGACAGTCTGACCTTAAACTGTTAGGTTAACTCAATTTTCTGTACTTGAGGTTTTTGGTTTGTTTTTATAAAGACTGTTGTTTAGAGCAGTTTTAAGTTCAGAGCAAAAGAGAGGGGCGGGTACAAACTTTCCCCTGCCCCCTGCCTCCACAGGTTCACAGTCCCCCTTATCCACAATCAACATCCCCCACCAGATGGTACATTTGTTACAACTGGTGAACCTACACTGACTCATACATCAGTGTCACCCTTGGTTCACATCCGAGTTTACTCTAGGTACCACATCTTCTATGAGTTTGGACAAATGGACAATGACATGCAATCCACCGTTAAGGCTCCAAACCTCTCTGGGCTTTGCCAAATTCATCCTTTCGTCCCCACCTCTGGCCACCACTGATCTGTTCCCTGTCTCCACAGTTTTCCCTTTTCCAGGATATCATAAATCTGGAACCATACAGCATTAGCCTTCTCAGATTGGCTTCTTTCATTTATTAATATGTATTTGATATAAAGGGCTTCCTAGGTGGCGTTAATAGTAAAGAACCTGCCTACCACTGTAAGAGACATAAGAAACCCTGGGTTGAGAAGATCCCCTGGAGGAGAGTACAGCAACTCCAAGATTCTTGCCCGGAGAATCCTATGGACAGAGAAGCCTGGTGGGCTATGGTTCATAGGATCACAAAGAGTCGGACATGACTGAAGCAACTTAGCATGCATGCATGGTAAAGAATCCACCTGCAATGCAGCAGACCCTGGTTCGATTCCTGGGTCAGGAAGATCCCCTGGAGAAGGGACAGGTTAACCACTCCAGTATTCTTGCCTGGAGAATTCCATGGACATAGGAGCCTGCAGGCTACAGTCCATAGGGTCACAAAGAGTTGGACACGACTGAGTGACTTTCACAAGACAAGATGCATGCATTTGATATAAAGTCATAAAAGCAAATCACACAAAAGACTATTCTATGATAAAATGGCATTGATTAGAAAAGTGAAAAATCCTTGAAATGTATAGCTGTTAAACTGCATGGCAGGACATTTGCTGAAGGACAAATAATCATATGCTTTCCCCATTTCTCCAGCACCTCTGTGGTTAGATGCAAGTCCATGACCAGCTGTGACCAAGGGTTTCCACAGACCATGGACATGATCTTACAACTGATCTTTCAACTGAGCATGATCTTACAACTGAGTCTTATATCTCAGCATTGTGGAGCTGGTGTGTGACCAGGCACACTCTTCCCTGCCACAGGGAGCTTCTGAGCCAGAGGGTATACCAACCAGCTGTCCGAGCTTCCATGAGCCTGGACCCTGCACAAGGGGACTCTACCAACCTGCAGGAAATGTGTGATGAGGGTTAGAAATAAACCATGTTAAGTCATGAGCTGTACTCAGTAGGTCTCAAGAGTCCCAACTGATCTAACTGCAGGGACACATCATTTGTGATACAACCATTATATTTTTATCTATTCATCATATTTAATGAGGAGCAACAAGACAGAGGTGAAGCCTCTAGGGGTATGGATGCTGCCAAGTCCTTAGAAGTCTCTGGTACTAATATTTCACACCTGTGTGTGTCTGTCTGTGTGTGAATACCAACTCAGTTCAGTCGCTTAGTCATGTCCAGCTTTTTGCGACCCCATGGACTGCAGCACGCCAGGCCTCCCAGTCCATCACCAACTCCTGGAGCCTACTCAAACTCATGTCCATTGCATCGGTGATGCCATCCACCCATCTCATCCTCTGTCATCCCCTTCTCCTCCCGCCTTCAATCTTTCCCAGCACTAGGGTCTTTTCCAATGAGTCAGCTCTTTGAATCAGGTGGCTAAAGTATTGGAGCTTCAGCTTCAGCATCAGTCCTTCCAACGAATATTCAGGATTGATTTCCTTTAGGATAGACTGATTGGATCTCCTTGTAGTGCAAGCGACTCTCAAGAGTCTTCTCCAACACCACAGTTCAAAAGCATCCATTCTTAGGTGCTCAGCTTTCTTTATAATCCAGCTCTCACATCCATACATGACTACTGGAAAAACCATAGCTTTGACTAGAAGAACCTTTGTTGGTAAAGAAATGTCTCTGCTTTTTAATATGCTGTCTAGGTTGATCATAGCTTTTCTTCCAAGGAGCAAGCATCTTTCAATTTCATGGCTGCAGTCACCATCTGCAGTGATTTTGGAGCCCCCCAAAATAGTCTCTCACTGTTTCCAAAATCTCCCCATCTATTTGCCATGAAGTGATGGGACCAGATGCCATGATCTTCGTTTTCTGTATGTTGAGTTTTAAGCTAGCTTTTTCACTCTCCTCTTTCCCTTTCATCAAGAGGCTCTTTAGTTCTTCTTCACTTTCTGCCATAAGGGTGGTGTCATCTGCATATCTGAGGTTATTGATAGTTCTCTTGGCAATCTTAATTCCAGCTTCTGCTTCATTCAGCCAGGCATTTTACATGATGTACTTTGCATAGAAGTTAAATAAGCAGGGTGACAGTATACAGCCTTGACCTACTCCTTTCCCAATTTGGAACCCGTCTGTTGTTCCATGTCCAGTTCTAACTGTTGTTTCTTGACCTGCCTACAGATTTCTCAGGAGGCAGGTCAGGTAGTCTGGTATTGCCATCTCTTTAAGAATTTTGCTGTGATCCACACAGTCAAAGGCTTTGGCACAGTCAATAAAGCAAAAGTAAGTGTTTTTCTGGACTACCGACCGGGAGCTGGTAAATTACACAAGTACATTCTGTATTTCATAAATGTAAAGACATATACATTAGCTCTTTATCAAGCAAGAGTAGAGCTTACCTACCAAAATAATGGCATTATTTTCCTTCTACACACATAAAAACACTCCCCATGAATCACTAAAATCAGAAAAAGGGTCCTCTCCCCAACACTATAAAAAGAGATGAATTACCGCAGTAAAACCACTCCCTGGCTGTCTATTGATGTTTACATACATTGTTAGCAAAATACAGCACTCTGAAGCAATGATTATTATACTTATATCTCTACATACCTAAAGATTCAGGCAGCTTGGAAAAAATTACTTTGCGATTGTAGCTATTAGCAAACTAATTAAGGCAACCGTTAACAAATCTATCCCCCTAATTGATTCCAAATTTTGCAAAGCAATGAAGAAAAAGCAAATGAAAAGGGGAAAAAAATCTATTCTTCAGCCAGAGGGAAAAGAATTTGATTCAAAGACACTTGCTAGGAAATGAAAAACATGACTTCGGTGTTTCATGTTTGTGACCACTGCCACTTAAAGTAATGTCTCCGAGGGGAAATTATGTAATTTATACAGCAACAGATGTGCCAACCAAATCGGAAATTTTTTTTTTTAAAGGCACCACTCGATTCAGTTGAAATGTGTACATTTGTGGCAAATACCGTCTGATAATTTTCTCATCTGACATCTCTCCCAAAAGACTTTATTCTCAATATTACTTTTTAATGGGAAATAAATCTGGAAATAACCAAACTAAATTCAAGCCCTGAGTGTTAAGTTCCAAGGTGGGGAGTTGAGTGGTGAAGATTTGAGTATAAAATTCCCACATGCAAATGAGTTTAATTACTAGGTTTACAAACAAAATGCCTTCTAAAATTTTCTGTAGTAGAATCAGGTTCCAAAACAGCACCTTGATTTTGTCTTCCTCCATGAGGCAAGTTCTCTAAACAGAGGCATCTATGCTTTTGATGGAAAAACAAAGAGGAACCGTATTCCTACTCCAAACTTGCTCAGACCTTAATAATACTGGTTTCTCCACCAAACAAAAAGTTTTGGGGCTTGCTGTTAATATTTTTTACCCAAAACATAAATGCAGACAATATTCCCCTATCATGTGCCCGCGTCTGCTTCAGAATGGTATCTGCTTCAGAATGAATGGGCTGAGACCTCACATTACTGCGCAGACTTTTCTGGCTCTTCGGAGCCCATGAAATATACATGAAATGGTTTCATGCCACCTGCAAATGAAAAAGTCAAATAAAATTTACAGTGTGGAGGCAGAACTCCAAAAGCCTTGTTAAGGCTAATTTAATATATCTGTCATACAGAATTACACACAAAATGTAATCCAAAACACCTATTTTTTTCCCCTCTCTCTTCAGACAAAAAATAAAGCAACTTCCCAGATTTCAAATTAAACAGCTGTCCCACCAAACAAAGATACTCACCTCTGACGTTTTTATGAACTAATAACCTCTGAACGTTCAGGCTGCTTTTCGGGGCAGTGGTTCACTCCATTACATAAATTGCTGCACTGGATTCCTGCTCTTAAACCATAGCCATAAATCAGGATTAAAAGCCATGGGTGAGCAGCTATTAACTCAAAGATGTCAATACCATCTTCCCTAAATCACTCATCAGCCCAGATAAAAATAAGTAAATAAGACTGCCCTGAGGTATCCTGTACAATAGGAACGCCCTTTCTAATCTTCCTAAAAATTGGCAGTGAAAGACTGCCTATCCCGTCTGGACTCAAATTTAGTGAATTCAGCAACCTCTCCATCGGCAGAGCTGGAAGCCACATCACAGAACTCCACCTGCAGGAATGAGTAATGCACCCCTTGCCATCTTTCTTAGGTCTGATTCCCCATCAGCCTCTCAAATTTTCAATCAGTCCCTCCTTACTGAATTATAAGAGAAGGTAGTTAAAAAAAAAAAAGGCCAGTTTAACATAGATGCAGTTCTGAAATTATTGCTAACCTCTCTCTCTGTATATATATATCACACATATATATGTGATATACTTGAGCAAGGTTGTTCTCAACACAGAAGAACCTCTAATTTTTTAAAAAAGATGGACACCCCAACAAAAATCAACCTAGGATATGAAGATGCAAAGTTGATTCCCAAAAGAAATAAAGGGAGAAAACCAACAAGAAGATGATTTAACCTACTAACAATCAAAGACATACAAATGAAAAGAATTCCAGGTAGGCTTCCCAGAGGGCACAGTGGTAAAGAATCCACCTGCCAAGGCCGGAGACACCGGAGACACTTGTTTGATCCCTGGGTCTGGAAGATCCCCTGGAGTAGGAAATGGCAACCCGCTCCAGTATTCTTGTCTAGAAAACTCCATGGACAGAGGAGCCAGGTGGGCTGCAGTTCATGGGGTCATAAAGAGTCGGACACGAGCTCACACGCACATGCACTGGTAGTCCAGTGCATAAGACCCTGCCCTCGGATGCAGGGGGTGCAGGTTCGATCCCTGGTTGGGGAACCATGATACCACATGCCACAGGGCACTACTAAAAAACCAATAAACAAAGGTTTTTAAAAAAAGAATAAGATATCCTTTTTCTTCTCATCATGATACCAATATAGATAAGGGGACAGGGAACTGAGATATATACACAAATAAAAGCAGTGGAGATGTCTACAACATTTTAGAGGCAAATGCAGAATAGAATTTTCCAAAATGAAAGACTTTTAAAGATACTCTTGGCCCCCAGAAATTCTACTTTTTGGGAAAATGCCTGTTTAAAAGATTGGACAAATGTTATGGAATATGGATATGAAGAGAGTTATCATAGCACAACTCACTGCTGCAGCAAAAACAGAAATGAGTGAACAGCTTTTGGCATATACCAGCCAAATAGGCCTTCAAGAGTTAAGCAATCTGGATTACTTCTTAGCTGTTACTACTAACAAACACTTGTAGCTGGACTTGTCTTTAACAAAGCTAATTACTCTCTGACTCCATATAGATGATACACTGCATCTGGCATTCTTCTCCCCCTACACTCTCTTGCAGCATTCCGCATCTCAGAAAGAAGGTCAGAGGCTGATAACTTCAGGGACGCCAGACCTGATTGCTGAGTTGCAGAGCTGTGGCCATTTTGAAATTCTGCAGAGGAAAAAAAAAGTAAGACCTTCACTGGGATATAAAACCTCTTCCTATTCACCCAGAGGGGCAGCACAATTCTATGTATTCCCCTTTGCAAGCAAAGATAAAGCCATTTTTCTCATTCCTCTGAAACTCTCTGTATTTCTTTTGGTCCTCAGTGCACAGAGGGTGAAGAATTTTGGCAACATGCAGAAAGATGAGAAAGCCTGCATCAAACTACAGGAGGTCACCTGGGAAGTCTGAAGACAGAAAGAAAGCTTGCTTCCAGTGCGTCCTCTACAGACACATAAGGGGCGCTCAAAAGAGTGTTTAAGCCCAGGGTGAATCTGATTTTAGCAATAAAACATGTGAGGGCACCCCAGGACAAACTTACCCGAATTCTAGACTCACACATCAGGCCAGCAAGGGTTCAACCCACCAGCTTTTGAATTTTTCATTGTAAAATCAAAGGCACCCTGGGCAGTAAACAGTATTTTAAATACCCACTGTGGGTATGTATGTGTGTGTGTGTCTGTGTTTGTCTATAAACTTAGTCACACATTATTCTATATAAATATACTCTCTACATAAGCATATATACTCTATACAACACATATAGAGTGCAAGAGCATATTAGCACAGCAGTATATCACATAATTCATGCAGAAGCAATATTTATGTATCTTTATATATAAGTGGGCCTCCCAGGTAGTGCTAGTGGTAAAGAATCCACCTGCCTATGCAGGAGACCCAAGAGAAGCTGTTTTGATCCCTGGATTAGGAAGATCTCCTGAAATAGGAAGTGGCACCCCACTCCAGTATTCTTTCCTGCAACATCCTATGGACAGAGGAGTCTGGCAAGCTACAGGCCAAGAGACCGCAAAAAGTCGGATGTGACTGAGCAAGCGAGTGAGCAAGGGAGCCATATATATGTGTATACCAAACAGTCTGTGCTATATAGGTATACATGTATATAATAAAATATTATATACTTATATTTTCCCTTACATGTGAATTAGGTACACAAAGTACTGTAATAAGATGTCATGTTCATTACAAAATGGAATCGCAAAATTTTTCTATCCTGCAATAAACTGTAATGGAAAAGAAAATGAAAAAGAATGCAGGGACTTCCCTGGTGGTCCAGTGGTTAAGAATCCACCAGTCAGTGCAGGGGGTGTGGGTTCGGTGCCTGCTCAGGAAACTAAGATCCCACAGGCTGTAGGACAACCAAGCCCCACAACACAACTGCTGAGCTGGCATGCTGCAACTAGAGAGAGAAACCCAAGTGCAACTAAGACCACATGCATCCAAATAAAAAAAAAGAATGTATACATATGTATAAATGAATCACTTTGCTGTAGAGCAAAATACATTGCAAATTAGCCATACTTCAATAAAGTAGATTAAAAATCCCTTTTTCTAAACATTGTTTGTTGCGGTTCAGTTGCTCAGTCGTGTCAAACTCTTTGTGACCCCATGGACTGCAGCACACCAGGCTTCCCTGTCCTTCAGTATCTCCAAGTGCTTGTTCAAACTCAAGTCCATTGAGTCGGTGACGCCACCCCACCATCTAATCCTCTGGCAGCCCCTTCTCCGCCCACCTTCAACCTTTCCCAGCATTAAGAGTCTTTTCCAATGAAAAGTTCTTTGTATCAGGTGGTTAAAGTATTGAAGCTTCCGCTTCAGCATCAGTCCTTCCAATGAATATTCAGGATTGATTTCCTTTAGGATTGACTGTTCGGCTCTCCTTGCAGTCCAAGGGACTCTCAAGAGTCTTTTCCATACCACAGTTCAAAAGCATCCATTCTTCGGCCCTCAGCCTTCTTTATAGTCCAGCACTCACATCCATACATGACTACTGGAAAAACCATAGCTTTGACTAGATGGACCTTTGTTGGTAAAGTAATGTCTCTGCTTTTTAATATGTTGTCTAGGTTTGTTATAGCTTTTCTTCCAAGGAGTAAGCGTCTTTTAATTTCATGCCTGCAGTCACCATCTGCAGTGATTTTGGAGTCCAAAAAAATGAAGTCTGTCACTGTTTCCATTGTTTCCCCATTGATTTTCCATGAAGCGATGGGACAGTACGAAAATATTGTTTAGGATAATATAAAAATTATATGTAAAGAGAAGCTCCATTATTTTCCTTCCACAGCCCCCGCCCCTGTCCATCACTCTCTTTGGAGACCACTCCTCCTTTCAAATGTAGCTGGTGTCCTGGAAAAGCAGTGAGATTGGTAAGGGAAGATTCCTGGCTAGCACGTGGCCTTGGGCAGTGACACCCCTGCCGCCGCCCCCCGCAGGCTTCAGACCTCTTATCCATCAGGGTCCAAACAGCACTCATCTCACAGGCCGGGAGTGACGATCAGTGATGATTAGTGATACGAATGTATCAAGTTTCTGGTACCCAGGGAGTCCTTTATTTGAATACTTTAAGTTCTCAGTACATAACAAGTGGAAATAAAAAAGAAAAACATTCCATGTTCAACCCAGGAAGCAAATAATCCTTAGACAAAGGTAAAAACAGAAGGATGATGCAGACTTTCTAAAATGCACAAAGTGAAAATAAAATGTCCCGCTCCCTTTTTGTACAAATAGTTCCAAGGCCTTCCTGAGGCCCCAGTGGGGGCTTGAAAAACAATTCCTCCTCCACCAACTGCAGAGGTGGGTCCAGCTGACCCCTCGCCACCCAGGGAGTAGGCAAGCCACTGATGCTCTTAAGTCTCTCTCCCTAATCTGTCCACACAGATGACAGAGACCAGCCCCCCACAAAGGACTGTTATGACAGTTAAATAAGCCAACACCCAAAAGACCCACTGCATAGCACAGGAAGTATGCGTGTGTTAATTGCTTAGTGGTGTCTGACTCTTTGCAACCCCATAGACTGCAGCCCACCAGGCCCCTCCATCCACGGGACTCTCCAGGCAAGAACACTGGAGTGGGTTGCCATTTCCCTCTCCGAAAGGAACTATAGAAAGAAAGAAAGTGAAATCGCTCAGTTGTGTCCGACTCTTTGCGACTCCATGGACCATAGCCCACCAGGCTCCTCCATCCATGGAATTTTCCAGGCAAGAGTACTGGAGTGGGTTGCCATTTCCTTCTCCAACAGGAAGTATAGTTATATTCAATATTTTGTGGCAACCTAAATAACCTACAGTGGAAAAGAATATCAATGTATTGATACTTAATAGCTTGTCATAACCTACAACGGAAAAGTATCTGAAAAACAACACATATATACTCACAACTGAATCATTTTAATGTACGTGATACTGTAAATCAACTATGTTGTTGCTGTTATTTAATTGCTAAGTCATATCTTACTCTTTCACAACACTATGGACCGTAGCCTGCAAGGCTCCGCTGTCCATGGGATTTTCCAGGCAAGAACAATGGAATGGGTTGCCATTGCCTTTTACAGGGGATCTGCTCAACTATATTTCAATAGAAAAAATAAATTACTAGAAAAAGTAAATTACTGGAAAAAAAGACAACACCCACTACAAAGGCTAACATGCAATACATGTTTAAATACTTGAAAGGATTACTGTTACTGTAATCACTAAATTTAAAAATAATCATTCATTGAGCTTGTTTGCTCACGAAACTGTGGAAGTCTTTAGGAATAGTATAACTTAGGCTTTATCACAATGCAGGGGTACAAATTTGGAAACAATGGTACGCACCTAACAAAAGCAGAAGAAATTAAGCAGAGGTGGCAAGAATACATGGAACTATACAGAAAAGATCTTAATGACCCAGATAACCATGATGGTGTGATCACTCACCTAAAGCCAGACATCCTGGAGTGTGAAGTCAGGTAGGCCTTAGGAAGCATCACTACAAACAAAGCTAGTGGAAGTGATGGAATTCCAGTGGAGCTATGTCAAATCCTAAAAGATAAAGCTGTGAAAGTGCTGCACTCAATATGCCAGCAAATTTGGAAAACTCAGCAGTAGTCACAGGATTGGAAAAGTTCAGTTTTCATTCCAATCCCAAAGAAAGGCAGTGCCAAAGAATGTTCAATCTACCGCACAACTGCACTAAAATCTCACATGCTAGCAAAGTAATGCTCAAAATTCTCCAAGCCAGGCTTCAACAATAAGTGAACTGTGAACTTTCAGATATTCAAGCTGGTTTTAGAAAAGGCAGAGGAACCAGAGATCAAACTGCCAACATCCGTTGGATCATCGATAAAACAAGAAAGTTTCAGAAAAACATCTACTTCTGCTTTATTGACTACACCAGAGCCTTTGACTGTGTGGATCACAACAAAATGTGGAAAGTTCTTCAAGAGATGGGAATACCAGACCACCTGACCTGCCTCATGAGAAATCTGTATGCAGGTCAAGAAGTAACAGTTAGAACTGGATGTGGAACAATGGACTGGTTCCAAGTCAGGAAAGGAATATGTCAAGGCTGTATATTGTCACCCTGCTTATTTAACTTCTATGCAGAATATATCATGTGAAATGCTAGGCTGGATGAAGCACAAGCTGGAATCAAGATTGCCAGGAGAAATATAAATAACCTCAGTTATGCAGATGACACCACCCTTATGGCAGAAAGTGAAGAAGAACTAAAGAGCCTCTTGATGAAAGTGAAAGAGGAGAGTGAAAGAGCTGGCTTAAAACTCAACATTCAGAAAACTAAGATCATGGTATCTGACCCCATCTAAATTAAAGTGAAGTTGCTCAGTTGTGTCCGACTCTTTGCTCCCCCATGGAATGTAGCCTACCAGGCTCCTCTGTCGATGGGATTTTCCAGGCAAGAGTAAAAGAGCGGGTTGCCATTTCATTCTCCAGGGGATCCTCTCAAACCAGGGATTGAACCCAGGTCTTCCGCATTGCAAGCAGATGCTTTACCATCTGAGACACCAGGGAAGCCTGGCAAATAGATGGGGAAACAATGGAAACAGTGATGACTTCATTTTCTTGGGCTCCAAAATCACCGCAGATGGTGACTGCAGCCATGAAATTAAAAGACGCTTGCTCTTTGGAAGAAAAGTTATGACAAACCTAGACAGCATATTATAAAGCAGAGACATTACTTTGCCAACAAAGGTCCATCTAGTCAAAGCTATGGTTTTTCCAGTAGTCATGTATGGATGTGAGAGATGGACTATAAAGGAAGCTGAGCGCCAAGGAATTGATGCTTTTGAACTGTGGTGTTGGAGAAGACTCTTGAAAGTCCTTTGGACTTCAAGGAGATCAAACCAATCAATCCAAAAGGAAAGCAACCCTGAATATTCATTGGAAGGACTAATGCTGAAGCTGAAACTCCAATAATTTGGCCACCTGATGCAAAGAAATGACTCACTGGAAACGACCCTGATGCTGGGAAAGACTGAGGGCAGGAGGAGAAAGGAACGACAGGGAATGAGATGGTTGGATGGCATAACCGACTCGATGGACAGGGGTTTGAGCAAGCTCCAGGAACTGGTGATGGACAGGGAAGCCTGCCATGCTGCAGTCCATGGGGTCGCAAAGAATTGGACATGACCGAACTGAACATACATATATATACACACACAGAATATATATACACATATATGTATATATACAGAAACATATACATATAAACCACATTGTTTAAGATCACATAATACATATGCTGTATACACACGCATACACACGTGTGCATGTATGTGTACACATATACATTATATACAAATTTTATGTCTACTATATTTTGCAATGCAAAGATGAAAAAGCAAAAGAAAGGGGGAAAGCACCTATTGTTCACCCAGAGGCGAAAAGAATTTGATTCAAAGACACTTGCTAGGAAATGAAAGACATGACTTTTGAGTGTTTCATGTGTGTGATCACTGCTACTTAAAGTAATGTCTCCACCATGGGGCTTCCCTGGTGGCTCAGATGGTAAAGAATCTGCCTGCAACATGAGAAACGGAGGTCAGTCTCTGTGTGGGTAAGGTCCCCTGGAGAAGGGAATGGCTAGCCACTCCAGTATTTTTGCCTGGAGAATCCCATGGACAGAGGAGCTTGGCAGGCTCCAGTCCATGGGGTCACAATGATTCTGACAGGACTGAGCAACTAACATTTTCACTATATTTTGATACTATATGTTTTAAAAGTGTCAATAATGTAGCCACAAAAATTTTTCAAGGTGTGAAGAATCATGTGTTTCCTCCATGGAGAGTACCAAATCACAACTGAAGGAAAAAAGACTCTGAAAATCCACTTCTAAGATTAAAAGAAGAAAAAAATCAGCATAGGTAGGTGTTTGGAAGCCCCCATAAGACTGTCTAATTAGACTGAATGACTTTTCGTCTCCCTCATCAGAGCTGAGAGATGCTGGAAATCCCAGTTTAATCAACCCTAAGCCCCCTGCTCCTCAGAGGGAACTTTTTTTTTCAAAGTCATGAACTTGAGCCAAGAATGTGTTAATTTTACCTTTTGTATTTCCTGCCCTCCTCTATGGTAATAATGAAGTGCGCTGAAATGTTAATGCTGTTTGAATTTTCATTTAAAGTCTTTCTTAAACTTTTGCCCTAAGTTCCCTCCTTTTAATAGACAAAGTTAGGATTCACAGGGAGTGGCAAAGAGAGAAAGCAGGAACAATGAGAAGCTGAGAGATGAATCCATCAACACTGAAATATTAATTGTATTTAAAGGAGAATCCCCCAAAGTACAAAATCAATAATTTCAAGACTATTCTGTTGGATAATAGGTCTCTAGTCCCTTTAATAAAAATTAAAGTAAGATAGAAGTAATAATATTAATGATTATATATTTATATGTGCATACATGCTAAGGCGCTTCAGTTGTGTCTGACTCTGAGACCCTATGGACTAATCCTGCTAGGCTCCTCTGTCCATGGGATTTCCCAGGCAACTCCTTCAGGAGACCTTCCTGACCAGGGATCGAACCCATGTCTCTTGTATTAGCAGATGGATTCTTTACCACTGAACCCACCCGGGAAGCCCTAAATAGGTCTCTAGTCCCTTTAATAAAAACTAAAGTAAGATGTAAGACAAGAAACAATATTAATGATTATATATTTACATGTTCAGTTCAGTTCAGTTGAGTCGCTCAGTCGTGCCCAACTCTTTGCGACCCCATGAATCGCAGCACGCCAGGCCTCCCTGTTCACCAACTCCTGGAGTTTACTCAGACTCATGTCCATCGGGTCAGTGATGCCATCCAGTCATCTCATCCTCGGTCACCCCCTTCTCCTCCTGCCCCCAATCTCTCCCAGCATCAGGGTCTTTTCCAATGAGTCAACTCTTCGCATGAGGTGGCCAAAGTATTAGACATAACTATATATAATTAATATAAGTGTATATTGTGTATTGATTACAATTAATAAAATAGTAACAATAATCATAATGCTAATATTCATTAAGTGCCTACTCAGAGCCAGATCCTGCACCCTTGTGTTTTAACTTTATGTAACTTAATATGACAAGATCGCATTTTTCCACTGAGTCGGATGGGCACCCCTGAAGGTCCACTCCGGGGATTTCAGGTGGGTCACACACTGGCATCAAACAGGACAAAGCCCCACCAGGAGGAAGTTATCCTCTTCTCCACGGCTCTCCCTCCCTCCTGTGCTACATCAGAGCAGTTTCTTTCTGCTGCTGTGTCTCTGGTCTCTCTCTGGTTGCTCAGCTGCCCTTTGAATGGAGCTAGAACAGATCATAGTATCTAATGAGAGAATCTTCACCCTGTGTCCTTTCATTATGTTTAACTTTATTTCCGTTTTTCATAAATAATTCAGGTTTCCCATTTATAATACAAATTTTACCGTAAAATTAATTTTAATTTTAAAAGTATCTCTCTACCAAAAAAATAATATTAAGCTAACAATAGTAGTTTTGGTTTCAGACAGGATAAAAATTGTAAAGATGAGACACAAATAACTCAACTTTGGAAATCTTTGGCCAGGCTCATGAACATGTGTAGTGTCTGAAAAGTACCGTCTTCAACAGACTGTTCACCATGACAGTATTTCTTCAAAATACATGATGGCAGGACCCACTTTCTAAAGAGGAATCTTCAAAGACTGATCTACAGAGTGTCCCTAAGTCAGTCCTTGTAAGACTTTCACTTCAAAATTTTTTTAAAGAAGCTGGATTTATCTATTTTTATTTACTTATTTCATTATTCCTCGTGGATTGTGGAATCTTCGTTCCCTGACCAGGGACTGAACCCAGCCCTGGCAGAGAAAGCTCTGAGTCCTAACCACTGGACCTCCAGGGAGCGCCCGTCATTTCAGAATGTTTTCAAACACGAAAAATAACATGCTTTAAATAAAACAGGAATATGACTCAACGATAGATGAAGATTTTAAGAAACACACCTATGAAAAATATTCGAGTCTACAAACAGGCATTTTTCAAACAGGTATCATATTCATACCATCATGAAATATTTAAAACCCATGAGTCCAGCTCATAAGTCATTATAATTTCCCTGGAAACCTAAGACATAGTTCAAATATGGGGAATGGAGAACACCACAATAAATGACCCAATGAAAACCGTCAAACACGGAAATGAATGATATTGACAAAGTACTACAGTCAAAAGGGGAAAGGATCGAAATTACCCGAAGAAACAAACAAAAAAAACAGCTCTGGGGTCTGAGGGCAAGATGCTTGGAAGAGAAAAGGTGAAACTCAGACTTGAGGAGTTTGCTGCAGTTTCTGGACTTTAAAACCTCTCCATTTTTCATTCTAATGAAATACTTGGTCAAATTGATGCTGTTTTCTGGATAATGTGAAGGGGTGCGGTCCCTTTTCTAAGCAGGAACAAAGACCACCTACAGGATAGGTCCAAGTGACAATTTGCATATTTAAAACTATTTTTTTACTGCAAATAGATTGTGTTTGTAGTAAGAAAACACCATTGCTACACAAAAAAATGACTACCAATAAACTAATAAACTAGAAACTGACAGATACTTTCATGACCATCTGACTAATAAGTAACCTAGAATCTATCAGAACTTATCCATTCCACAGAACGGGTATCTTTTTCTATCTTGTCAATATGAAGATGCACATTTTCATATATCTGAAAACAGCATAAATCTTACAGGATGACATCTTATTTTCAGTGAAATACAGCAACTTAAACCAATTTCATTTTATGTGCTTGTAAAATTGAGAGCGAGAGAAAGGCAGAATAATTTCCAAGATGCAGGTGAGTGCCTGTGTGCTCAGCCATCTCCAACTCTGTGTGATCCCATGGACTGTAGCCCACCAGGCTCCTCCTCTTGCCTGGGATTCTCCAGGCAAGAATACTGGAGCGGGTTGCCATGCCCTCCTCCAGGGGATCTTCCAGACCTAGGGATCAAACCTGTGTCTCTCGTGTCTTTTGCATTGGCAGGTGGATTCTTTACCACTGGCACCACCTGGGAAGTCCAAAAGATGCAGGTAAGGCTGCTAATTATTCTGCTAAAAAAAAAGAGCCTCTATCCTGGCAGGAGTGTAAGATGAAGACTCATACACTTACCCTTTCTTCAGACTGCTGAGTCCCCCATACCTCTTAGACAGCAAGTATCTTACTGAAACAAGTGTGACCCCAACATTTAGGGACAACGTTATTGTTGCTATTAATTCTTTTTTAAAAAAATAATTATTTATTTGGCTGTGCCGGGTCTTGGTTGCAGCATGTGGGATCTTTAGGTGTGACACACGAACTCTTAGTTGCAGCATGTGGGAACTAGTTCCCTGACCAGGGATTGAACCTGGGGCCCCTGCACTACGTACGAGGAGTCTTAGCCACAGGAGTACCAGGGAAGTCCCTAGAGTAAAGAACCTGCCTACGAATCAGGAGACATAAGAGACGTGGATTCAGTCCCTGGGTCTGGAAGATCCCCTGGAGGAGAGTTTGGCAACCCACTCCATTTATTCTTGCCTGAAAAAACGTAGGGACAGAAGAGTCTGGCAGGCTATGGTCCATAGGGTCACACAGAGTCGGACACGACTGAAGGGACTTAGCATATATGCACAGTCTAAGCAGGGGCCTAAAGCCCACAGCAGTGAAATCACGTTCTTCATTCCCAAAGAGCCATGCCCTCTCCCTCTTACAGTTCCAGAATGCATCCATCTCTTAGCCAAAGGACTGATCACAGCCCTTCACTGACTAACAATAGCATGTCGGTTAGAATGCACCCTGCATTTTAGCTTTAAGTGGTGTAAGCCACACAAAGTACTCTCCATTTTAAAAAGGATGGAGTCACCTAATTCATGAGACAGGAGGGACAGTCAGGACCCTGGGTCATTGTTATGCTCCATCGTCAGCTAGCACTGACCTCCCTCACCACTGATGTCAGGTCAGTGAGAAAGCTTGGGACTTCCTGACAAAAACTCTCATGGAGGAAACGGGTGAAATAATCTAAATAGTCCTTCTCAAACAAGAAGTTTACCTGTTGGTAGAGAGAGAACTGATTAGGTCAGCCACTTTCCCTATTCATTATTTTTCAATAGCTAGAACAAAATATTCAAACTACCCAGAGGGAAATAAACATGAAATTGAATATATCTATTTTGTTTATCTACAGGATGAGATGGTTAGATAGCATCAATGACCCAATGGACATGAATTTGAGCCAACTCTGGGAGACAGTGGAGGACAGGGAAGCCTGGTGTGCTGCGGTCCATGGGGTCAAAAACTATAGGACATGACTTAGTTAATGAACAACAGAATAATATATTTTAAACATGCATCCAAAATAAATCTGTTTTGTGGCTAATATTTCAGCAATGGCTAATCGTCAAAACTCTTATAAGAATGTTGAGATGCAGAATAAATTGCTAAAAAATAGCCAAGTCTAAGAGTAGCTTCTAAAACAAAAGTAAGCTTTCTTATCAGAAAGTAAGCTTGAATGTTTTTCCCTCCTCTTCTAGAGATACTAAGACTAGCATGTCTCAGTCAGAAATCAATAAAAGAAAACCATTTATAACCATTTGGGGGAGAGCAAAAGACAAGAAGATCATACAGATCATCACCACAAATCGCCCTCTATCTTACTTACAAAATCCTGGATACTCTGTATTCAAATATATCCCCACAAAAACCAATCAGCTGCCCCACACAGGCAAAGCATGCCTCCAAAGCTAGTTACAAATGCATATTACATTTATGCCAAAACAAGATGATTCTCAAGAGCAAAATCGCAGTGACATAAACAGATTTTATGTGTGTGCTCAGTGGTGTCCGACTCTTTGCGACCCCAGGAACTTTATCTCGCCAAGCTCTTCTGTCCATGGGATTTTCCAGGCAAGAATACCGGAGCGGGTTGCCATTCCCTTCTCCAGGGGATCTTCCCGACCCAGGGATGGAAACCCTCCTTTCCAGCCTCTCCTGCACTGGCAGGTAGAGCTTTACCACTGAGCCACCTGGGAAGCCATCAACAACTTCTAGTCAAATTCAAATGATATAAAAAAGGTTTCTCATTACTACTTTGTGTGGTCTATTGCCATTTCGATTACCCACATATCTACCATCACTCCATCACGTTCTGCCTTTGTATGCTTGCCACTATGAATCTTGCTCCTTCTATTAGAAAAAATACGTTTTAGTATCCCTTTCACAGCAGGTCTACAGTGTCAAATTCTCTTTGTGTCTGTTTGTCAGAAAATATCATTATTTAGTCTTCATTTTTGAGTCATATATTTTTATATATCAAATCCTAGGTTTTAACAGTTAATTTTCTTCTTTCATGGCTCCACTGTCTTCTGAATTCTATTTCTATTGAAAGTCAACCGTAAGTCTTACTATGGTTTCTTTCCATTTAAATGTCATCTTTCTCGGTTTCATCTGTTTTTAGCAGTTTGATGATGATATACTTAGATGTGATTTCCTTTGCATCTATGCTGGGGGGTGTCATAGCACTTCTTGAATCTATATCTATGGCTTCATGTTTTTCACCAATTTTATAAATTCCTCTCTCCCTCTCCTCTTGGCTTTTCACAATATTCTGTGACCTGTATTTCAGTTCTGAGTTCTCAGTCGCTCAAACATATCCGACTCTTTGTGAACCCACGCCCCGTAGCCCACCAGGCTCCTGTGCCCATGGAATTTTCCAGGGAAGAATGCTGGAGTGAGCTGCCATTTCCTACTACAGGGAATCTTCCCGACCCAGGGATCAACCCACATCTCTTGCAGCTCCTGCACTGGCAGGCAGACTTTTTACCACTGGGTCATTTGCTGATTGGATGAGGCATGTATACTGGGATGGGGAAGAGTAAGGCAAATATCTTCTCCCTATGGCATAGGATGGAGAAGGCAATGGCACCCCACTCTAGTACTCTTGCCTGGAAAATCCCATGGACAGAGGAGCCTGGTGGGCTACAGTTCATGGGGTCGCTAAGAGTTGGACACGACTGAGCGACTTCCCTTTCACTTTTCACTTTCATGTATTGGAGAAGGAAATGGCAACCCACACCAGTGTTCTTGCCTGGAGAATCCCAGGGACGGGGGAGCCTGGTGGGCTGCTGTCTATGGGGTCGCACAGAGTCAGACACGACTGAAGCGACTTAGCAGCAGCAGCATGGCATAGGAGGGGAGACAGGTTATACTGCTCAGGAGGACCTGAAATCTGTTAATAGTTACAACATGGGGGAGGGAAGGACGATAAGGGTCTGGTGTTTCCTTTCCTGCATTCCAAGACCCTCCTTGGTTTTATCTGTTCTTTCGTTCTTGGGTCACCACATGGATCAGCCTGGGTCTCTTTCTGCCCCCTCTGCAAGTGGCCCTGGCCTCTGGTGTCCCCAGCAATTTTTTGATTGAATTTCAGACAATGTATATGAAAATCTGTAAATACTCTGTGGAGTATGTTAACGTCCCCAGAGAGGACTTATTTTGCTTCATGAAGGCACTTAGAGTAAGGGAAGACGATCTTAATCCAGCCTGCCTCTGAACTATTTCAAGGCTGATGCTGAGTTTTTGTGAGGGTTAACCTGTCTCTGGTTCACTCTTATTCTCGGCCTCTGGTCCACTGGGAATCCAAATTAAAAGCATGTTTCTGGTCCCAGGTTCCTTGGCAGGTCCTGAACTGCATCTCTGTCTCTCCCGAGCAAATGCATAATGAGACTGCTGAGAGACCTTGCCTATCAGCTTCATCAGCCTCTGAGTCGCCACTTTCTCTTCAATTCCTCAGCCTTTCAACTGCTGCTGTTAGTTGGCAAATACTTCAAGAGAAACAGGAGAAGCAGTGATGCAGAATGTTGGGCTCACTTCTAAGCTTTTCCCTCCTGCTTGGGTTCTTAATCTCAGTCCCTGCTGCCTTTATAACCTTGAACCTCAGTTTTGATCCATCCAGGTCCAGAAGACTTCCAACAGCTGTGATCTACTTTGTTCCTTCTCAGCTGGGGCTCAAAGTCAGGACGTGCCTTGAGTCAAAAAGTTTTTCTGAATATCAGGGATGCTCAGTGCACAAGTGCATGTAGTTTTCGCCGTGGGTCATAGATACCTGCACATCCACGGAAAGGTGAGGCCTGCCCGTGAAGCTGGGCAGGTTCTGTGATTGCTTTGACCTATAGACTATGGCTGAAGTGATGCTCTGACACACTCCAGGCTCAGGCCTGAAGAGCCTGTTACCTTCCCCTGCCTGTCTCTTGGGAGTAATTGATCTGGAAGAAAAGAAGTGCCTTCTTAAAGAGATCTGACTACCCTAAGACCACCAAGCTTGAGGAAACCCAAGTTTGCCACATGAACAGATAAAACATAAGGTTGGAGAAGACTCAGTAACTCCAGGCTTGGCCACCATCTGCCTGTAATGGTAGTGGGGACCCCAAACAAGAACGACCCAGCTCAATCCACCAACTCCAAGAGCCATGAAGGATAATGATAAATTTTTAAAAAACTTTTTATTGGAGTAAAACTGATTTGCAATGTTGTGTTAATTTCAGGTGTACAGCAAAGTGAACCAGTTACACATAAATGCACTTTTTTTTTTTTTTTTAGATTCTTTTCCCATTGGAGCCATTTATCACAGAGTATTGATAAATTATTGCTTTAACAGTTTAACTCTGGGGTGGGTTGCTTCTCTGTAACAGATAACCATACATCTTCTTCAAGTTTTAGCCTTCTGGTAGTCTCTCCAGCAAGAGAGTGTGCGCACACGTGTATGTGTGCGTGGGGGGAGAGTGGGTGCGTGAGTGGGTGCACAAAATGTTATTCCATGTCATTGCTTGACCTCAGTAATTAGACCTCAGTCTAATTCGAGACATCCCATCACACAGCTGGAAATAGAAGTCGTGTCCATGACAACCATAAAATCATTCATTAAGCCTTCAATGCCAGCAACTTTCACGGTGTCAAAGTAACAGCGACAGAACCTTGTGGCTGGTCTTCTCATTCCATTCAGGCCTCTCACCAAGTTAGCTCCTCAGAGATGCACTTTCCAGCTTTCCTCTGTTGCACAATATCCTCTGTTGTTTTTCACTCCTTTCACCATCTTTAACTGTCTTCATAGTGTTCATCCCCACATGATACATCTGTACTTCTCTCCACAAAGTCATTTCCATAAATGACATGCAATGACAATCGTGAAGCCTCTTCACAATGTCTGGTTCCCATTTTCCTTCCTGGCATATGCTAGTAATTCACTTCCCTCCCCTGGCCATGTGGTTGGTCGTGGCCAATGAAAGGTGAGAAAATGACGTATGTCCCTTCAGCGTGAAGACCCAGGGCACACTTTGCTACCCTCTCTTTCCCTCCACTATGTGATCAGCCTGGGTCCCAGGGTGAGAATAGTGCCAGAATCCACAGCTGAAACTCAAAGAATGCATAGCATAAAAAGACATAAATCTTTTGTTGTTTTATTTTTTTACAGTTCAATATATGTGTATTCTTTCAATTCATTTATTTTTTATTGAGGTAGACAGTATCTTAACCTAACAATATCATATCAGTGAGTACAGCACAATAATTCAGATATATAGAGATATAAATATAGATATTTGTAGATTCTTTTCTACAAAAGACTAGTCCCTTATGAGTTATGACAAAATATTGAGTATAGTTCCCTGTGCTGTACAAGTTGTTGTTTGGAAAACCAGAAATTCAAGGGGCTATTTGTTAGTGTAGCATATCACAGCTCATACTGATGGCATCAAGCAGAACTTCCTATGTTATGATCACTGCCGGAGACCAGTCCCCTTAGTAACTAGGGTTTTACATGAACGTAGCCAAAGATGGTGAACAAGTTTAAGAAACTCACATCCTGATGTATTGAACATGTAGCTAAGTTTTATAGACAACAATTCTCTGATGATACACTTCAAGACTAAGAGTAGAATTCCATTGAAAATCCTCATTCCCCAAGTTCTCATTTTACTAGATTTTATTCATAAGTCAATCATCATCCAAACATGACATTTTCTCCAAAGCAAGTCATTCACCTTTAGTCACCCAAAGTATCACGTTTTTAAAGAAGGAAAAACAGAATATTATCTGCAACGAGTGTCCTGGCTCTAAATCAGTTAGCATTACGTGTAATTTGTGGCTCAGCCATGACTTTGCATCATCTGCACATTATTAATCTATTCAGTGAACTTGCCCTCTGGATGGACCACGAGCATCATAACTCATTCCAGGAGGATTTCACCTCTGAGCTACAGGTATTTTCTTTTTATTTGATATCTGACATACTCAAAGGTAATTTCCTCATGGTTCCTTTGAACATTATCACAGCAGTTTTGTAAAGACTTCAGGTGAAAATGGTCCCTTAAGGATCTGCCCTTAAATGAAACTGAGGAGGAATCAGGACAAAGAAGTGACAATTTTTGTTCCTTGATGTAAAAAAAGAACTGTCACTTAAACTGTCACTGAAGTGTTTATGTAAACACTTCAGCTTAGTCTTAAGATAAAAATGGCTTGTTTTGATGAGTTGGTCCTAGCAGCAAGGAGATTTGAAAATTTTAAAAAAAGTTTTTTCCAATGAGGAAAAACAAGGAAAAATATCCTATGAAGGTAAAACCAGGCCACATGACTCTCAGCCAGGACAACTGGCTTGGGCAGAAGCATGGATGAGGCACCTGCAAATGAAAAGCTTTATTTTAGGAAAATTTGTACACTTTGGTTTTAGTTTAGTTTGACTGGTTACTTCCATTATTTTAAATCATGAAGATTAAAAGTAATTGTGAGTGGCCATTTGAGTCATCACTCTTAAAAGATTCAATTGACTCCCTGAGCATTTTGAGATGAAGTCAACCAGTTTTAAGGTCCCTTCCCTGATGGCTCAGCAGGTGAAGAATCCGCCTGCCAATGTAGGAGATGGTAGGAGGTGCTGATTCAATCCCTGGGTCAGGAAGACCCCCCGGAGGAGGAAAATGGCAACCCACTCCAGTAGGCTTGCCTGAAAACTCTCAGGGACAGAGGAGCCTGGTGGATGACAGTCCAAAGGGTTAAGAAGAATCAGACACAACTGAGCAACTAAGCAGTGGCAGCACCCCATGTAGATCAGCACACCCCAGAAGCAAGAACCCACAGGGAAGAAATAAGACCCCCATGTTCCCACACATCTTCCTTTTTTTTTGGGGGGGGGGGGTGCTGCACCATATGGCATGTGGGATCTTAGTCCCCCTACCAGGGATCAAACCCATATGCCTGCAATGGAAGTGCAGAGTCTTAACCAGTGGACCACCAGGGAAGACCTCACCTCTTCCTTTTATGCTTTGCTCAATTCCATCCCATTGTCCTTTTCTATACCCTTTTCTTGTTATACTCTAGCCACTTTTACTCCTGCCTCTTATAATTGGAAAATCATCATTTTCAGGTTGCAAATCATTCTTGCCCCAGACTGGAGTATGGACTCAGTAATTAAAAGGCAGATGCTCCAAAGGGGAAAAAAAAAAGTTATCTGTGCAATCATGGGTAGGAGTTTGTAATGTAACAAATCAGACTATAAGCATCTTTGGTTTTCCAACTTTCATCTTTACAAAGGGACATCTCAAAGCCCGTTGGTAGTATGGCCACATCTGATCCATTTTCACGTTCTAAACTCCAAATTATTTCATTTTTGTCATTTTTCTGTATAAACATGTAGTTTTTTTCCATATAGCTTTTTAAAATACTACTTTTAAGGATACAAATGAGCTCTTCTACAATGTATAACTAAATACCCAGCACATACAAGCATAAAACCATATTTCTGTTTGTCAGAGGAAAAAGCAAATCCCTCCTTTTGTTTAAGTCATGAATCTAAACCAAAGTGAGGCCAAAAATCTTGGAATGGAGCACGCTTTGACTTTACGAAAAGCTAACTGTTTTATTTATATGATTAGATTTGGGTTCACTACAGTTGTGTGGACATAGCACCCATGATGCATACATACACAATGTAATGACTAAATTACAACAGCACTGACTCTCCCCCAAGTATCAGTTTTACCACTTAGAAAACCTGTTCGGTGCAGTTGGTCACCATGTGAATGTTACTGATCAGAGAGGCAGCAGACAAAATAGCAGGAAGGAACTGATTTTTATGGAGGTTAACTCCTTGCCAGGTACCAGGCTCAGTACTTCCTCCATGGTGACTCATCTGGATCTTGCAACATTCCCATGACTGCTGCTGCTGCCCATGACTAACATATCCGAATACTCATTAAGCAGGTAAGAGAACCGAGTCAGAGGATGTTCACACTGAACAGTTAATACATAAGCATAGCTGAACTATTCACAATCGCCAAGACATGAAAGTAACCTAAATGTTCATCGACGAATGGACAAAGAAGATGTGGTACATAAATATAATGAAATATTACTCAACCATAAGAACAAATGAAGCAACGCCAACTGCAATAATGGATGGACCCAGAGATAATCAAACCAAGTCAGAGAAAGACCGATACCATACGATATCACTTGCACGTGGGATCTAAAAGATGACAAGAAGTTATCTACCAAACAGAAACAGACTCTAGGGAAGAGGCGTGCAGTTGCCACTGAGGGTGAGGGAGGGGTAGATTGGGAGTTTAGGATTAGAAGACGCAAACTAGTATACATAGAATGGATAAACAATAAGGACCTACTGTATAGCACAGAGAACTATATGCAATATTCTGTGATAAATCATAATGGAAAAGAATATGAAAAAGAGTATATACGTATAACATATATACAACTGAATTGCTTTGTTGTATACCAGAAACTAATACAATATTGTAAATCAACTATACTTTAATAAAGTAGTTTTTAAAAGAAATATGCAGGAGTTCCCTGGTGGTCCGGTGGTTAGGAGTCTGCCTGTCAATGCAAGGGACACAGGTTCAATCCCTGGCCTGGGAAGATTCCACATGCCTTGGGGCAACTAAACCCACGTACCACGACTATTGAGCCTGCATGCCTTAGAGCCAAGTTCCACAACAAGAGAAACCACAACAAATGAGAAGCCTGTGTACCATAACTAGAGAGTAGCCCCAGTTTGCCACAACTAGAGAAAGCCTGCGTGCAGCAACAAAGACCCAGTGCGGCCAATAATGAATACAATTTAAGATAAAAATGGTAAAAATAAATAAATAAATAAAAACCCAGGGCTGAAATTTTCCCTTCCCGCTGAATGACCGCCTGAATGCACCCACAGGCTGTCCACAACGCCACACTGCACACCACTTCGAGCTTGTCAAATAGGGATACATGGGAATATCTGTAACAGCCAAGAGAAAACTGCTCACAGACACAACCACAGCCTTCTGTCTGTGAAGAGCTTTCACCACAATGGAAGCGTCCATGTATTAGTAGATGTGAGCTTTGAAAACTCAGACCTCTGACTTAATTTTTGGAGTCCTTGAATGTGAGAACTGAGGAATGTAGATGCCCAGGTCTGAAAGCAGGGGTGGCTCTCTCCCCAGGGCTAACATTGACATTGTTGGGGTCATGATGTGGAGCATGACTTGAAGACAGAGGAGAATCCAAACCAACAGACAACTTTCATGTAAATATGAGATGTGCATCGTGTCGGGTTTGGGGAGCTGTTCTTGTTCAGTCGCTCAGTTGTGTCTGACTCTGCAGCCCCATGGACTGCAGCATGCCTGGTTTCCCTGTCCTTTACCAGCTCCCAGATTTTGTTCAAACTCATGTCCATTGAGTTGCTGATGCTGTCCAACCATCTCATCCTCTGTCGTTTGGGGAGTGTTGAGCTATTAAACATTGTTTTGATTTCTCTTTGTTTATAGACGTCCAGGTGCGAAGAGCACATCTTACAAACATGTTCTCTGTAGAAACCAGATGTTTTCTAAAATACTTCCCTGAGTAAGGAGCCTGAGGTGTCATTCCATCAGGGGAAATTTCTGCAGACAGATTAGGACTTTTTAGGAAGGTTAGCAAGTCAACAGGCTGAGCTACATATTTGGTATTGCTTTTGGTATGTTTTAATAGAATGGGAAAGACTAGAGATCCCTTCAAGACAATTAGAGATACCAAGGGAATATTTCATGCAAAGATGGGCTCGATAAAGGACGGAAATGGTATGGACCTAACACAAGGAAAAAGATATTAAGAAGAGGTAGCAAGAATACAAAGAAGAACTGTACAAAAAAGATCTTCATGACCCAGATAATCACGATGGTGTGATCACTCACCTAGAGCCAGACATCCTGGAATCTGAAGTCAAGCGAGCCTTAGGAAGCATCACTACGAACAAAGCTAGCGGAGGTGATGAAATTCCAGTTGAGCTATTTCAAATCCTAAAAGATGATGCTGTGAAAGTGCTGCACTCAATATGCCAGAAAATTTGGAAAACTCAGCAGTGGCCACAGGACTGGAAAAGGTTGGTTTTCATTACAATCCCAAAGAAAGACAATGCCAAAAAATGTTCAAACTACCGCACAATTGCACTCATTTCACACGCTAGCAAAATAATGCTCAAAATACTCCAAGTCGGGCTTCAGCAATATGTGAACTGTGAACTTCCAGATGTTCAAGCTGGTTTTAGAAAAGGCAGAGGAACCAGAGATCAAATTGCCAACATCCTCTGGATCATGGAAAAAGCAAGAGAGTTCCAGAAAAACATCTATTTCTGCTTTATTGACTATGCCAAAGCTTTGATTGTGTGGATCACCATAAACTGCAGGAAATTCTGAAAGAGATGGGAATACCAGACCACCTGACCTGCCTCCTGAGAAATCTGTATGCAGGCCAGGAAGCAACAGTTAGAACTGGACATGGAACAACAGACTGGTTGCAAACAGGAAAAGGAGTACATGAAGGCTGTATATTGTCACCATATTTATTTAACTTATATGCAGAGCACATCATGATAAATGCTGGGCTGGAGGAAGCACCAGCTGGAATCAAGATTGCTGGGAGAAATATCAATAACCTTAGATATGCAGATGACACCACCCTTATGGCAGAAAGTGAAGAAGAACTAAAGAGCCTCTTGATGAAAGTAAAAGAGGAGAGTGAAAAAGCTGGCTTAAAACTCAACATTCAGAAATGAAGATCATGGCATCTGGTCCCATCACTTCATGGGAAATAGATGGGGAAACAGTGGAAACAGTGTCAGACTTTATTTTTGGGGGCTCCAAAATCACTGCAGATGGTGACTGTAGCCATGAAATTAAAAGACGCATGATCCTTGGAAGGAAAGTTATGACCAACCAAGACAGCATATTAAAAAGCAGAGACATTACTTTGCCAACAAAGGGCCATCTAGTCAAAGCTGTGGCTTTTCCAGTGGTCATATATGGATGTGAGAGTTGGACTACAAAGAAAGCTGAGTGCCGAAGAATTGATGCTTTTGAACTGTAGTGTTGGAGAAGAGTCTTCAGAGTCCCTTGGACAGCAAGGAGATCCAACCAGTCCATCCTAAAGGAAATCAGTCCTGGGTGTTCATTGGAAGGACTAATGTTGAAGCTGAAACTCCAGTACTTTGGCCACCTGATGCAAAGAGCTGACTCATTTGAAAAGACCCTGATGCTGGGAAAGATTGAGGGCAAGAGGAGAAGGGGACGACAGAAGATGAGATGGTTGGATGGCATCACTGACTCAATGGACATGAGTTTGGGTGGACTCCAAGAGCTGGTGATGGACAGGGAGACCTGGCGTGCTGCAGTCCATGGGGTCGCAAAGAGTTGGACATGACTGAGCAACTAAATGAACTGCATTACTATGAACCATGAGTTACTAAGAGAGAAGGCAACGGCACCTCACTCCAGTACTCTTGCCTCGAAAATACCATGGATGGAGGAGCCTGGAAGGCTGCTGTCCATGGGGTTGCTGAGTGTCGGACACAACTGAATGACTTTCCTTTCACTTTTCACTTTCATTCATTGGAGAAGGAAATGGCAACCCACTCCAGTGTTCTTGCCTGGAGAATCCCAGGGACGGGGGAGCCTGGTGGGCTGCCATCTATGGGGTCGCACAGAGTTGGACATGACTGAAGCGACTTAGCATCAGCAGCATGAGTTATTAATAGGTAAGCAAGGACACAAACTGAGGACCTTTCCATGGCAAAAACAAAACAAATACTTTTCTTTACAGTTGTTGTTCTTCAGTCACTAAGTCATGTCCAACTCTTTGTAACCCCATGCGCTGTGGCACGCCAGGCTTCCATGTCCAGTATCTCCAGGAGTTTGCTCCAGATCATGTCCATTGACTCAGTGATGTCATCCAACCATCTCATCTTCTGTCGCCCCCTTCTCCTCCTGCCCTCAATCTTCCCCAGCATCAGGGTCTTTTGCAATGAGTTGGCTCTTCACATCAGGTGGCCAAAACTGAGCTTCAGCTTCAGCATCAGTCCTTCCAATGAATATTCAGGGTTGATTTGCTTTAGGGAAATCCCTTTAAAAGAAAAGGGCCATCAAGAAACAGCAGCAGCCACTTTGATTGCTTCTAGCAGATTCCATCATGATAAAAACCCATTTCATGAGCAGTTACTGGTGCACATTGATCTCAGCACTGAAATAAGGGTGAAACTCAGGTCGATTATTTACCTTGGAGATAACAACATCTTGATATTTATGCAAATATTAGCACCGTTCAGAAGATACAGTCTCTATTCTGGATCCTTTTGTCCAAACATCCAGCTTAGATGTAGACAAAGGCAGATGTTGCTACCCACAGGGAAAACCGACTTCTACATAGGGAATCAGGACCCAATTTGCATATGGAGCTAATCCAGGCACGTGCAACAAGATATTTTCTCCATGCTGAACAGTTTCCCCATTATTTGGAAATGAGTTGACTTGCTTTTCACATTTACAATTTGAAAACCTCCCAACTCATTATGGACTTTTTTTTTCTTTTTTCGCCACTCAGAAGAGATTTTCGTCTCTCAGGCTGCCATCATAAATAGTAAATTGAAAAACTGTTCGTTTATCACAAGTTGCCACGTTGCGGATGGCATGGTACACATGCAGGTATTTATACTGCTCTTGGCTGGAGATCATGGTAACTTGAGAAGCATGCAGAAGCTGGGCTAAAAGAACAGGGATGTTGACTGGAGCATTATTTGCCACTGTGAAAAATTAGAGGCCAGCAAGCAGTGCTGTGCAGTGCAAGTCGCTCAGTCGTGTCCAACTCTTTGCGATGCCATGGACTATACAGGCCAGAACACTGGAGTGGGTAGCCTTTCCCTTCTCCAGGGGATCTTCCCAACCCAGGGATCGAACCCAGTTCTCCCACATTGCAGGCAGATTCTTTACCAGCTGAGCCACAAAGGAAGCCCAGAGACAAGCAAAGTGTCTGCTTTTATAAAATAAATTACAGGATGACAGCATTGTTTGATTTTGTAAAAATACAGCTGTGCATGTCGGGCACTGCACAATTTCAGCAGGCATCCACATCACAGTCTATATCATGGTCAGGAACTCTTTCAGAAAAGGACCAGATAAATCAAGGTTCTGGGCTTTTCAAGCCATAATGTCAATTCCACAATTACTCAACTCTGCGTGTGTGTGTGCTCAGTTGCTAAGCTGTGTCCGACTCTCTGTGACCCCATGGACTGTAGCCCACCAGGATCCTCAGCCCATGCGATTTTCCAAGCAAGAGTACTGAAGTGGGTTGCCATTTCCTCTTCCAGGGGACCTTCTCAACCCAGGGATTGAACCCATGTCGCCTGCATCTCCTGCATTGTCACGCAGATTCTTCACCACTGAGCCACCTGGGAAGCCTAGGTGGCTGAAGGAAAAGTAGCCAAAAATACAACTGGATGAGCATGGCCAGATTCCAATAAAACTTTTTATCCGGACACTAACATGGGAATCTCATCTAATTTTCACCTGGCATGAAATATCATTCTTTTGATTTTTAAACCATTTTCAAATGTGAAAACTGCTTTTAGTTCAAGGGCCTCCAAAACACAGGTTTCAGACGGGCAATGACCATTGACTGAAGACCCACAGATGTCTCACCCTGATCTGTGTGAAAGTCGAAAGTTGCCAAATGAACTTGTGTTCAATGCACTGCCTGACATGAAAATCTTGTTTTGCTGAAACAAAGTTGGAGGATTTTCACACCTAAGTGTGAACACCTGTTATCTCTAAAACCTTTTGGGGTGGGGGTACCGATAACAATTTGTAAGTTTTACCATATTTGCTGAGTGTATCTATTTTTCTCAGTAGAAATACACAACCAATTCTTTCCAAAGGCTATAAAAGGAGAAGCTAAAGCTGATTGCTTGGGGTCCACACTCAAGTAAAAGTGACTCCCCTGTGTGTCCAAGTAGTGGCATCCACCTGGAGATGGACAGGAAAGGCTGTGTTCAAGAAGCAGCACACTGGGATTACAAGATTTCCTATGTTGTCCTGTAAGGTGGTTACACAAAGCAGTGCTTTATCACAATCCACAAAACCGTCATTGATGCTTTACGAACTTTTCAGTGTGTCTATTACAGCGGATGATGGAAAGATGAAAAGATTCCTGGAGAGACTAATCTTTCTGCCTTTCAATACTCTCCAAACGTCCCTAAAACAATCAAGAGGCTGAGTCTGGTCATACAAATTAAAAGAAATTGTGCCGTAATTAAATAACCACATCTAAAATACCACCCTTAAGTCCACATCACTGCCACAAAGCCTCCTTTTACTATGATGGAAAACCGATGGATGGATATTTTTTCCGAACTGAGTAGAAAGATCTGAGATCCCAATCCCATCACAGTTTAACAAATGCCCATTGAAAAATGACTCCACAAGATTTCTTTGTCTTGTATCTCACCTCTATCATGCTTGCTGGAACTGGCAGTTACAAGAGAAAAGTTACAGAAAACTGCTCTGCATAATCCACTCTAATCCACTCTGGTGTACATCTAACTGGAAATCAACACTTTTTTTTTTTTTTAAACTTTTTGACTGTACCTCACCAGCATGGAAGATCTTAGTTCCTCAATCAGGGATCAAATCCATGCCCTCTGCAGTGAAAACACAGAGTCTGGACTGCCAGGGAAGTGAACATTGTTTTAAAATGAAAGTCAACATTGTTTTTAAATAAGAGACAAGGGCTTCCTAGACACTGACAAGGACTCTACAGTGTCCTAAACCTCGAAAGAGAAGCACAGAAAACACAGACCAGGGATAAGGGGGAGAGTCAGTTGGCAGGAAGGACAGAGCTATGGCATACCACATACAAAGGCCCCCAAGATCAACTCCTCACCCAGCCACGAGCCTAAAGAGGAGAGATCTCATGGAAAGTAATGACTTCTTCAAGCTTTAGTGGGCCTGGTGTCAGAAGCCCGGACACTCCTCCCCGTTCACTGTAGACTGAGCCTCATTCTTGAGGAGCCTGCTGTGGGATTGATCGGGAATCTGGAAATAGAAGAGGCTCTGGGGTTCTTTGATTGAATCCCTTCAAAAGGGCCATCACCCTCTGTCTAGGAGGGCAGATGCCCACTGCCAGCCCTCCGCATCCATTCCCCTGCTCTGCCCTCAGCTCCTTTAGGATCCAACTATGCATATCATCTTCCGTGCAGTTTTTAAAATCACTCGAGATGCATTGGTACTTCTGTCTTTGTCTAACATTTATTTATGTGACAGACTTGTCTCTTTCTGAAAATCACTTGAAGCATCCTGCCACTGGCGGCCGCTTGGTTATCACATGCTGGGCATCTCACAGGTAGGGTCAGGACCAGCACGGCCGCAAATCATTCTTTCTATCTGTGTGTGTCTACTTCTTCACATGTTAGGTTGCTCTCTCCGCTCCTCTCTTTCCTCTTTCTAATTCTGATGCCTGTTTCTGTGTTCTATGAATGGCTGTTTCTCCACCCCTGGTTTTAGAGTTCTTTCTGGAAGAACCAATTTCTCAACCTCTCTCACCCCTTCTCTTCCTCCCTCCCTCTCCCTCTTCCCTCTGCCTCCTCTTGCCGTCTCTTCCTCTTTCTGGATCTCCCACATCCTACTCAGGATGGCAAACATTTACAGGAACGAGTAATAAACCTGCTGAATTTCCCAGGGCAGGTGTTTTCTTCTGAGTCTTCAGAACAAATGTGATTTAAAATATACACATATATATTTATGAATTTTCGGCTGTGCTGGGTCTTTGCTGCTGCACAGGCTTGCGGTGAGTGGGGGCTACTCTCTAGCTGTGGTGCATTGGATTCTCACTGCGACGGCTTCTCTTGTTGCAGAGCACGGGCATTCAAACCTACGCACTCAGGTCTCAGTTGCTGTGGGACGTGGGCTCAGGAGTTGTGGCTCCCCGGGTTCTATGGCACAGGCTCAGCAGTTGTGGCCCACAGACTCAGCTGCTCCACAGCATGTTGGATCTTCCTGGATCAGGGATCGAACTTGGGTCTCCTGCATTGGCAGGTGGATTCTTTACCGCTGAGCTGCCATGGAAGGCTCAAGTGTGATGTTTTAACTCAAATAAACAGCCCATGGAATAGAAGTAAGGAGGTCTGGAAGACACAGAAGAAACTTATGCACAGCCGTATCAGTTCAGTTGCTCAGTCGTGTCCAACTCTTTGCGACCCCATGAATCGCAGCACATCAGGCCTCCCTGTCCATCATCAACTGCCGGAGTTCACTCAGACTCACGTCCATCGAGTCAGTGATGCCATCCAGCCATCTCATCCTCTGTCGTCCCCTTCTTCTCCTGCCCCCAATCACTCCCAGCATCAGAGTCTTTTCCAATGAGTCAAATCTTTGTATCAGGTGGCCAAAGTATTGGAGTTTCAGCTTTAGCATCACTCTTTCCAAAGAAAACCCAGGACCTATCTCCTTTAGAATGGACTGGTTGGATCTCCTTGCAGTCCAAGGGACATGCAAGATTCGTCTCCAACACCACAGTTCAAAAGCATCAATTCTTCAGTGCTCAGCTTTCTTTATAGTCCAACTCTCACATCCATACATGACCACTGGAAAAACCATAGCCTTGACTAGATGGACCTTTGTCGGCAGAGTAATATCTCTGTTTCTGATTATGCTATCTAGGTTGGTTATAACTTTCCTTCCAAGGAGAAAGTGTCTTTTAATTTCATGCCTACAATCACCATCTGCAGTGATTTTGCTAAGTCATTTCAGTCGTGTCTGACTCTGTGTGACCCCATAGACCGCAGCCCACCAGGCTCCCGTCCCTGGGATTCTCCAGCCAAGAACACTGGAGTGGGTTGCCATTTCCTTCTCCAATGCATGAAAGTGAAAAGTGAAAGGGAAGTCGCTCAGTCATGTCCGACTCTTCGAGACCCCATGGACTGCAGCCCATCAGGCTCCTCCATCCATGAGATTCTCCAGGCAAGAGTACTGGAGTGGGGTGCCACTGCCTTCTCTGGAGCCCCCAAAAATAAAGTCTGACACTGTTTCCACTGTTTCCCCATCTATTTCCCAAGAAGTGATGGGACCGGATGCCATGATCTTCGTTTTCTGAATGTTGAGCTTTAAGCCAACTTTTTCACTCTCCTCTTTCACTTTCATCAACAGGCTTTTTAGTTCCTCTTCACTTTCTGCCATAAGGGTGGTGTCATCTGCATATCTGAGGTTATTGATATTTCACCCAACAATCTCGTTTCCAGCTTGTGTTTCTTCCAGTCCAGCGTTTCTCATGATATACTCTGCATATAAGTTAAATAAGCAAGGTGACAATATACAGCCTTGATGTACTCCTTTTCCTATTTGGAACCAGTCTGTTGTTCCGTGTCCAGTTCTAATTGTTGCTTCCTGACCTGCATACAGATTTCTCAAGAGGCAGGTCAGGTGGTATGATATTCCCATCTCTTTCAGAATTTTCCACAGTTTGTTGTGATCCACACAATCAAAGGCTTTGGCATAGTCAATAAAGCAGAAGTAGATGTTTTTCTGGAACTCTCTTGTTTTTTCAATGATCCAGCGGATGTAGACAAATTGATCTCCAGTTCCTCTGCCTTTTCTAAAACCAGCTTGAACATCTGGAAGTTCACAGTTCACGTATTGCTGAAGCCTGGCTTGGAGAATTTTGAGCATTACTTTACTAGCATGTGAGATGAGTGCAATTGTGCAGTAGTTTGAGCATTCTTTGGCATGGCCTTTCTTTGGGATTGGAATGAAAACTGACCTTTTCCAGTCCTGTGGCCACTGCTGAGTTTTCCAAATTGGCTGGCATATTGAGTGCAGCACTTCCACAGCATCATCTTCCAGGATTTGAAACAGCTCAACTGAAATTCCATCACCTCCACTAGCTTTGTTCACAGTGATGCTTTCTAAGGCCCACTTGACTTCAGATTCCAGGATGTCTGGCTCTAGGTGAGTGATCACACCATCGTGATTATCTGGGTCATGAAGATCTTTTTTGTATAGTTCTTCTGTGTATTCTTGCCACCTCTTCTTAATATCTTCTGCTTCTGTTAGGTCCATACCATTTCTGTCCTTTATCAAGCCCATCTTTGCAAGAAATGTTCCCTTGGTATCTCTAATTTTCTTGAAGAGACCTCTAGTCTTTCCCATTCTGTCATTTTCCTCTATCTTTGCATTGATCGCTGAAGAAAGCTTTCTTATCTCTCCTTGCTATTCTTTGGAACTCTGCATTCAGCTGCTTATATCTTTCATTTTCTCCTTTGCTTTTCGCTTCTCTTCTTTTCACAGCTATTTGTAAGTCCTCCCCAGACAGCCATTTTGCTTTTTTGCATTTCTTTTCCATGGGGATGGTCTTGATTCCTGTCTCCTCTACAATGTCACGAACCTCATTCCATATTTCATCAGGCACTCTGTCTATCAGATCTAGTCCCTTAAATCTATTTCTCAATTTCACTGTATAATCATAAGGGGTTTGATTTAGGTCATACTTGAATGGTCTAGTGGTTTTCCCGACTTTCTTCAATTTCAGTCTGAATTTGGCAACAAGGAGTTCATGATCTGAGCCACAGTCAGCTCCCGGTCTTGTTTTTGCTGACTGTATAGAGCTTCTCCATCTTTGGCTGCAAAGAATATAATCAATCTGATTTCAGTGTTGACCATCTGGTGATGTCCACATGTAAATTCTTCTCTTGTGTGTTGGAAGACAGTGTTTGCTATGACCAGTGTGTTCTCTTGGCAAAACTCTATTAGCCTTTGCCCCTACTTCATTCTGTATTCCAAGGCCAAATGCACAGCCATAGAGAAGGACACAAATGAAGATTCCAGAATACAGGTGGATCACCTTCTGATTTGTAACTTTTGTCTTTTAAGGACGTTTCCTGATTTTTCTGATATGGAGAGATCCTAGACTCTGATATTCCTAAAAACATTTCCACTGGATAAAAGAGAATAATTTTCATTTATTTAATAGGACATCTGTGTGTCTCAGGCCCCCAACATTTACCATGTGAAGTGGAGGGGAGAGAAGAGGTGAGAACCTCATTTACTCTGTATGACAGAGTGAAATAAAACAAAAAGAAAAAAACAAATATCGTATATTAACATATACAGAATGGTATAACATAGTCCACAATTAACATATGTGGAATCTGCATGCGTGCGTGCTAAGTCGCTTCAGTCGTGTCTGACTCTTTGTGACCCCATAAACTGTAGCCTGCCAGGCTCCTCTGTCCATGGGATTCTCCAGGCAAGAATACTGGAGTGGGTTGCCATGCCCTCCTCCAGGGGATCTTCCCACCCAGGGATCAAATCCGGGTCTCCTGCATTGCAGGCAGACTCTTTACCATCTGAGCCACCAGGGAAGCCCTATGTGGAATCTAGAACATGGTATAATGATCTTATTTGCAAAGCAGAAACAGAGACACAGATGGAGAGAACAAACATGTGGACATCAAGGGGGTAGAGGATGTGGGATGAACTGGGAGACTAAGGTTGACATACGTACACCTTTGGTACTACGTATAAAATAGATAACCAACAAGAACCTACGTTACAGCACATCACACTCTGCTCAGTCCTCTGTAGTGACCTAAATAGTAAGGAAACCTAAGAAAGAGGGGACATGTGTATATGCACAGCTGATTCACTCTGCTGAACAGCAGAAACTAATGCAACACAGTAAAGCAACTGTACTCCAGTAAAAATAGAAAAGAGGTGAGGACGTAAGGTAAAAACTGCACACACTCCAGATCATCCTGAAAAATCCCTTAAGCGTCCAATAACACACAGTACATATTCTAGCGCAGAATTCTCATGCCTTCTGATGTGTCAGAACCACACGATGGGACAAAAGAAAGGTTATACACAGATACCTTGCAACCACCCTTCTGCCCTAGGCTGGCTGTCACTACCTGGGGGCCATCGCTGGTGACCAGCACTCAAGTTGGCCTGCCTGTCCAGAAGTTTCACATGTTCTGCATTAGCCAAAGCTTCTATACTATCCAAAGTCAATTTCCTTTTTTCAAATGTTATTAAGGTGCAGCTGATTGACAATGTCATGTTAATTTCTACTATCCAGCAAAGTGACTCAGTTATATAAACACACACATTCTTTTTCATATTCTTTCCAATTATGGTTTATCACAGGATATTGAATAGAGTTTCCTGTGCTATACAGTAGGATCTTGTTTATCCACTCTATAACAGATCTGTTTTCTTCTTTTTTTAAGATTTGTGCACGTGTGGACCATTTTAAAAGTATTTCTTACAATATTGCTTCCGTGTTATGTTTCGGTTTTTGGCCTCAAGGCACGTGGGATCTTAGTTCCTGGAGCAGCAATCAAACCCATACCACCTGCATTGGAAGGCCAAGTCAATACTGGACTGCCAGGGAAGTCCCACAGATCTGTTCTCCTAATACAAGTCTTAACAGAAAACCTAGGCTTGGAAGCACCTGTCAGATGTTTTGCACACGGGCACTGGGTTGACACAGCCAGGTGTGAATTCTGCAGAGGTCCACATGCTACCTGCTCTGTTCTCTGCAGAGTTACAGGAACGAAGCCTTTCGCCCTTGGTCTTAGGTCCCTGCCAGATGTGTTGTCTACCTGAGATCTACATCCCCTTACTGGGGATGGAAGCATGTTCTGGGTAAGGAAAGGTTTTGTTTGGCACCCAAAAGTAAGAAGAGCACACTCGCATCTCCACTGACTCCTCACAAGGAATCGAGAAAAACCCAGAGCAACTTCCAAGTAAGAGCGTTCCATCATGTTGCACAGGCATGACACCAGGTGACCATCGCGACCAAGAAGGAAAGGAAGTCAATGATGCAAATGAAGAGAGTCACCAGCGGAGGGTGGGCGGGCCTCAGTTTTCTCATCTGTAAAATGAGCTAGCGCTCAATCAAGTCCTCATTCCCCTCCCCTCCCAGAACCAACTTGCATCACACTCTTTGTCCAAGTGTGAAGTATGCACAGCAAGCTGACGAGGCTTCAAGGTGGTCCTGGGGGGCTCTCATACACCGCCTAATGTATATAATCTCTCATACATCACCTATCATACATCATCTCAGCCATCAGATGCAGTAAGCGCTATAGTCACCCCACTTTACAGAGGAAGAAAGAGATGGAGCCCCAGGCAATAGGACCAGTGATGGGCAGGAGGAGGATTCCACCTGTGCCAAGAACAGCCGGCATTTCTTGGATCTGTAAGCATCTCTCCACACTCTAGAGCCCTTCTGGAAAGGCACTCCAATGTGATGAAGCAAAGTACATGAGAAACCAACTCATGGAGCAAACCAAAACCATAATGCATGCTGTCCACTGGGAGAGAGTCTTGAAATCCTTTGCCCCCCATGGCACACAAGGTAGCCATCTACTGGATGCCAGGCATGCCCCTATTCATGGATGCCAGCCTCACCTTGTAACTGAGCAAGACCCTATGAGGTCTTCCCAGAATAAATTCCCTCCCATGTCCTCCACCTGCCTATTGTCTGTAGAAAAACTTTAGTCAAAGAATAAATTCAGTCAGATTAATGAGAAAATGCAGAAAGGAAAACAATCAAGCAAGACAAAAGAATAACAGTTTAGCCATTAAACAAAGTCAAGGACCTTTAGTTCCTCCTCAAGGGCTACAGATAATATTCTGAGCCAAGTCCTTCAGGTTGTTTTGCAGATACAGAAACCCCCACTAGGTAAGAGAAGTTAACTGTCTGCTCCCCACCAGCATGTAGACCCCAGACTTGTTGGAATCAGAAGGTTGATGATGCTGGGTCCCATTTACCTCCTCATCAATCAATGAGAAGAATGCTCAGAAGCTGATCACATTCTCCTCTTTGAACCATTTCTATAAAACTCTTCCCTAGAAAAGTAGGGAAAACCACTAGACCATTCAGGTATGACCTAAATCTAATCGTTTACAATTATACAGTGGAAGTGTGAAATAGATTCAAGGCATAAGATCTGATAGACAGAGTGCCTGAAGAACTATGGACAGAGGTTCATGACACTGTATAGGAGGCAATGACCATCCTCAAGAAAAAGAAATGCAAAAAAGGCAAAATGGTTATCTGATGAGGCCTTTCAAATAGCTGAGAAAAGAGAAGCAAAAGGCAAGGAGAAAAGGAAAGACACACCCATTTGAATGCAGAGTTCCAAGGAATAGCAAGGAGCGATAAGAAAGCCTTCCTCAGTGGTTAATGCAAAGAAGTAGAGGAAAACAATAGAATGGGAAAGTCTAGAGATCTTTTCAAGAAATACCAAGGGAACATTTCAAGCAGAGATGGGCACAATAAAGGACAGATATGCTACGGACCTAACAGAAGCAGAAGATATTAAGAAGAGGTGGCAAGAATATACAGAAGAACTATACAAAAAAGATCATCATGACCCAGATAACCACGATGGTGCGATCACTCACCTAGGGCCAGACATCCTGGAATACAAAGTCAAGTGGGCCTTAGGAAGCAACACTACAACCAAAGCTAGTGGAGGTAATGGAATTCCAGTTGAGCTATTTCAAATCCTAAAAGATGATGCTGTGAAAGTGCTGCTCTCAATATGCCAGAAAATTTGGAAAACTCAGCAGTTGGCCACAGGACTGGAAAAGGTCAGTTTCATTCTGATCCCAAAGAAAGACAATGCCAAAGAATGTTCAAACTACCACACAATTGCACTCATCTCACACACTAGCAAAGCAATGCTCAAAATTCTCCAAGCCAGGCTTCAACAGTATGTGAACCGTGAACTTCTAGATGTTCAAGCTGGATTTAGAAAAGTTAGAGGAACCAGAGATCAAATTGAAAACATCCACTGGATCACAGAAAAAGCAAGAGAATTCCAGGAAAACATCTACTTCTGCTTTATTGACTATGCCAAAGCCTTTGACTGTGTAGATCACAACAAACTGTGGAAAATTTTTCAAGAGATGGGAATACCAGACCACCTTATCTGCCTCCTGAGAAATCTGTATGCAGGTCAAGAAGCAACAGTTAGAACCAAACATGGAACAACAGACTGGTTCCAAATTGGGAAAGGAATGCATCAAGGCTGTATTGTAACTCTATTTAACTTTTACGCAGACTATATCATGTGAAATGCCGGGCTGCATGAAGCACAAGCTGGAATCAAGATTGCTGGGAGAAATATCAATAACCTCAGATACGCAGATGACACCACCCTTATGGCAAAAAGCGAAGAGGAACTGAAGAGCCTCTTGATGCAAGTGAAAGACGAGAGTGAGAAAACTGGCTTGAAACTCAACATTCAAAAAACTAAAATCATGGCATCTGGTCCCATCACTTCATGGCAAATAGATGGGGAAACAATGGAAACAGTGATGACTTCATTTTCTTGGGCTCCCAAATCACTGCAGATGGTGACTGCAGCCATGAAATTAAAAGATACTTGCTCCTTGGAAGAAAATCTATGACCAACCTAGACACCATATTAAAAAGCAGAGACATTACTTTGCCAGCAAAGGTTTGTCTAGTCAAAGCTATGGTTTTTCCAGTAGTCATGTATGGATGTGAGAGTTGGACTGTAAGGAAAGCTTAGTGCCAAAGAATTGATGATTTTGAATTGTGGTGTTGGAGAAGACTCTTTCAAGTCCCTTGGACTGAAAGGAGATCAAACCAGTCAATCCTAAAGGAAATCAGTCCTGAATATTCATTGGAAGGACTGATGCTGAAGCTGAAGCTCCAATACTTCGGCCACATGATGTGAAGAGCTGACTCACTGGAAAAGACCCTGTTGCTGGGAAAAATTGAAGGCAGGACGAGAAGGGGATGACAGAGGATGAGACTGTTGGATGGCATCACCGCCTCGATGGACATGAGTTTGAGCAAGCTAAGGAGTTGGGTGATGGACAGGGAGGCCTGGCGTGCTGCAGTCCATGGGGTCGCAAAGAGTTGGACACAACTGAGTGACTGAACTCACTGAACTAACAGACCACCTCCAGGGCAGGGCACAGTTTTGAGGGCTTAGCCCTCTGTGACATGACATGCTGTGCCTGACAAGGTACAAGCTATTCTCTTCTACTTCACCCAAACTCTTGTCTCCAAAATTCAATTCAGCATTGGTGCACAGAGGCCAGAGTCAGTAACAGCCTCACCAGGGAATGACAAGGTACCCAATTACCACCCATTAGAGCATCTTCACATAGTAAGCAAAACCCAGGGTTGGATGTGAATGGACCATTCTACTCCCCAGCCCCTGATTCCCACCATTCTCCCGACTGAGCCAGAGCAGGGTCTAGTCAATCACTTTTCAGAGGCATCATATGGCCCTCTTGGGGCCCAGGGCAGGCTAGCCCAAAATGTGTCTCAACAGCATACTGACTATTTTGAATTTAAATCATTTAAGAAACATGTGGTTGCCAACGAGGAGGATGGGGAAGGGAGGGAGTGGGAGTTTGGGGTTGTCAGATGCAACTATTTGTATATAAAATGGATAAACAACAAGCTCCTACTATATAGCACAGGGAACTACATTCAATATCCTGTGAGAAACCATCGTGGAGAAGAATATGAACAAGAATATATATTGCATAACTGAGTCAATTTGCTGTATAGTAGAAATTAATACAACATTGTAAATCAATTACATTTTAATAAAATTTTAAAAAGAAACAGCCAATGTAAGAGGAACACTCTGACCCTCCTCTCTGTCTCCCTGAAGCAGAACATAAAGGTCCCATGAGAAAGGTACCCAACCCTTATTTACATGTAGAAGGACACCACTGTCACCAGAGATGGGGGATTCAGGTCAAGAAGCTTGCATACAAAACCGTGTCAGCTCTACACTTGATGACCCCAGGCCCCACCTCTGTTTAGATTCTCTGCTCACTGAGCAGCACCCACACCTAAGTTTCTTTTTCCTGCCAACCTCAAAATGTATTGTTTCTGGGGGATATATGTAAAGACATAACTAATTCACTTTGCAGTACAGGAGAAAGTTATGCAACACTGCAAAGCAACTATACTCCAATAAAAAAAATAAATAAAATTTCAAGAAAGGTATTGTTTCTTTGTCTAAAAAGTAAAAAAGCTGCCTGCTTTGGTCACTTCTTAGGTCCCATTTCTATGAGACCTCCACACACATGAATTAAAATGCATTTCTTCACCCCCACCACCGGCCGCTCATTTGTCTTGTGCCCATTTTATTATTAGTTCAGCCACTGCTGCTACTGCTGCTAAGTCGCTTCAGTCGTGTCCGACTCTGTGCGACCCCATAGACGGCAGCCCACCATGCTCCCCCGTCCCTGGGACTAGCTCTCAAGAAAGGTGGGGGTGGGAAGAATCTCCCCCTCCCTGACACTCACATACATTATCCACTTTTGGTAATGAACTAGTTGCCCAAATTTTTAAAATTGGGACTTTTCCCATAAAGACCTGGATTGACATTTTCTTGTAGGCGCTTGGAAGTTCTAGCTGCCCTGCACCTGGGAACGAGTCCTGGGCCATGAGTCAGGGCCTCCACACCCCCGGTCACCACCGTCACTCTGCCTCCTTTCCTCCAATCTCTCCATCACCCCATCTGCCTTTAAAGAATGCAACCTGCTAAGATAAACTGTGCACGGTTTGGAAGGAAGGCAACAAGCTCACCGCGTGCCCTTTCAAGATCAGGTGAGGACATTCAAGAGCCACATGAAAATGTCACGGGACCCTCCTGCGAAAGAGGACTCCACCACACTCACCGTTTACTATTGATCAGGGCCCAGACTCTGTAAATAGAGATGTTCAGTTGCAGAAGACTGACAAGCTGAAAACGACTTTTGTTCAGGAGAGATGCAAATCGTTTCTGCCACATGGAAAAGAAAACCTCAGAAGTGATTTTTTTTTTTTCAATGCCCAGGGGGGCGTCAAACTTTATAATTCTATTCCAGCATCCTTTTACTTTTTCCATTGAATGTGTGTGTGTGTGTGTGTGTGTGTGTGTGTGTCTTTCTCACAATCCCCTTTTCTTTAGCTCTACCACATCACCGACTCCAAATTTGGCTTATTTTGCTCCACTATGTTTTGAACTTTTTAAAATGTTACACTTTTGATCTGTGGTGCTGGAGAAGACTCTTGAAAATCCCTTGGACAGCAAGGACATCAAACCAGTCGACCCTAAAGAAAATCAACCCTGAATATTCATTGGAAGGACGGATGCTAAAGCTGAAAGTCCAATACTTTGGCCATCTGATGCTAAGAGGCAACTCATTGGAAAAGACCTTGATGCGGGCAAAGATTGAGGGCAGAAGAAGGGAATGACAGAGGATGAAATAGCTGGATGGCATCATCAGCTCACTGGACATGAGTTTGAGCAAACTCCGGGAGACAGTGAAGGGCAGGGAAGCCTGGTGTGCTGCAGTCCATGGGGTCGCAGAGTTGGACATGACTGAGTGACTGAGCAACAATATTTTCAAAACTCACACTTTTACAATGTTCTACTCTGACCAACCTTTGACTCTTCCAATGGAATAAAGCTAGAGACGCTCTGCTCACAAAATTGCCTTGATAAGACTGACTTGGATCCAGACCTTTCCCAGAACATAGAAGAGGAGGAAACACTTTCAGACTCATTTGAGAAGGTCAGTCTTCCCCTCATAACAAAACCAGCAAGGCCACCACAAAAGAGTAAATGACAGGCTAATATCCCTGATGAACACAGATGAAAAATCCTCAGAAAAATATTAGCAAAATGAAATTAACAACATAAAAGAATCATAGACCCTGATCAAGTGGGATTTATTCCAGGGAAGCGAGGACAGTAAAAATAAACAAATAAATAAATAAAATAAGGGACTTCCCTGGTGGTCCAGTGGTTAAGACTCTGCACTTCCAATGTAGGGCGTGAGGGTTTGATCCCTGGTCAGGGAACTAGACCCCACATGCCACAACTAAGAGTTCACAAGCGGCAACTAAAGACTCTGTGTACTTCAACTAAGACCTGGTATAGCCAAATAAATAAAAATAGAAAATGTATATATATATATAGCTTTTAAATAAGTAAATAAAAGACTGACTTGGAAAGCCACAAAAAGTAGACACTCTCACCCCTACATTTCAGGCCCCTAAATCAGGCAGGAATTTCAAGTTCAATAACCAACCAGGGACAGGTGAGATCCTAGTTCCCAGACCAGGAATTGAACCTGCATGCTCCTGCAGCAGAAGTAGGGAGTATCACCCACTGCAGAAGGAAATGGCAACCCACTCCATTATTCTTGCCTGGAGAATCCCATGTAGGCAGCCTGGCAGGCTATACAGTCCATGGGGTCACAAAGAGTCGGACACGACTGAAGTGACTTAGCACGCTAGCACGCACGGGCTGCCAGGAAGTCCTGATGCTGCAGATTTATGATATGCTCCATGCACGTGCATCTCTCCACTGATAAAGCACAAAATACACCTGTCCTTTCCATTTACTCCGAGCCACTAGTTCAATCTATTCCTTCTGTGCTGTCTGAACTTTTCATTTCCAATAGATTCAGACTAATTCACCACAGCTACCGAAGTTGATCACTTGTGCCTTCTCCTCACATCCCGGGGTGCTACCTGCTGACATCCTTAAGAGAATTTAGAAATAAATCTAATAGAGGGCCTTTCACGCCAGAGAACTGTCTATTTGAATTCCATCAAGAGGGGACACAAGTAGAATCCAAGAATGGGTCTGGGATTCAAAAGCACTTAGCTAAGACATTTACCTATGCGCTGCCTAGAACCATTCCAGGGTAATAAAATAAAAACATCATTGAAAGTTGACACCGCCCAGGCTAAATGCTTGCTGTTTGAAGATGAAGCAAGATGAGCTTAGTTTAAAAAGAAAAAAAAAAAAAAGCCACAGCAGCCAAGCTACAAGATTGAAGCACCTGATCACACGCCTGCATCTCAACGAAAAGAGAGGATACTGGTGGATGCAGACCAGCAATGGAGGAATTCCAGGGCAGACTGAAATGCGGATCCGAGGCCACTCAGCAGCACACTCCAAGAACCGAGGCATGGAAAAGGAGCTTGGTTCATCAGCACCGTCTTTCTGGATTCCATATATATGCGTTAATGTACGATATTTGTTTTTCTCTTTCTGACTTACTTCACTCTGTAAAACAGACTCTAGGTTCATCCACTTCAGTTCAACTGACTCACGTTCATTCCTTTTTATGGCTGAATCTATCTGCCGGGCAAGCATAGAGACACAGATGTAGAGAAGAGACTTGTGGTTACAGTGGGGGGAGGAGAAGGTGGGACCAATCGAGAGTAGCACTGAAACATATACATTGCCATATGTAAAATAAGTAGCTAATGGAAAGCTGCCGTATAACACGGGAGCTCAACCCAGTGCTCTGGGACAATCCAGAGGGGTGGCATGGGGAGGTGGGAGGGAGGTTCAAGAGGGAGGGGAGATATATATATATATATATATATATATATATTTATTTATTTATTTATTTATGGCTGATTCACGTTGTTGTATGGCAGAAACCAATACTACCTGGTAAAGCACTTATCCTCCAATTTAAAACAAATTTTTAAAAAAGAAAGTAAAGGAACTGACTTGGAGCGGGCAACAGGGTGGTTGTTAAACAAATACGAGCTGTGTCACATGAAAGTCGCTATAATTTTTAGATTGGGCAAGAGTCTTAATTACAGACTTTTTGTCTGTCTTAGAAGCTGGGTTTAAAAGGAGATAGCTAGGGGGAAGCTGCTGTATAGCACAGGGAACTCAGCTCGGTGCTCTGTGATGACTAGAGGGGTGGAATGGGGGGTAGTGGGAGGAAGATCCAAGAGGGAGGGCATATATCTACGCCTGCATGCGTGCTTTCGCTCCAGTCATGTCCAACTCTTTATGACCCTATGGACTTTAGCCCAACAGGACCTATCCATGGGAGTCTCCAAGCAAGAATACTGGAGTGGGTTGTCATGCCCTCCTCCAGGGGATCTCCCAACCCAGGCACTGAACCTGTGTCTCTTATGTCTCCTGCATTGGCTGGTGAGTTTTTTACCACTAGCACCACCTGGGAAACCATACAACTCTTTGCGACCCCATGGACTGTAGCCTATCAGGCTCCTCCATCCGTGGGATTTTCCAGGCAAGAGTGCTGGAGTGAATTGCCATTTCCTTCTCCAGGGGATCTTCCCGACCCAGGAATCGAACCTGGGTCTCCCGCATTGCAGGCAGTTGCTTTACCATCTGAGCCACCAGGGAAGCCCCCAGATATATGTATAGATATAGCCAACTCACTTTGCTGTACAGCAGAAACTAACAAAATATTGTAAAGTTACTATGTCCCAATAAAAAAGAAGATGCTTCTTCTATGGGAATGCTGGTGGGGAACACTGGGAATCCTTCCAAAACAGAAAAGGATGGATCCTGTACCACTGCTAAGGGACCAGCCCAGAGTCACAGAAATCAGCAGATGCCCAGAGGCAAAACTGCATCCTTCCCAAGAAACTCCCAGGTGCTCCCCTTCCTTCCTACGGGGTTACCCTTGCAGAGACTGAGGTGCACAGTGCCTGACATTTCACATTAAAATGGGGAGTCTGCTATTTTAAGTAACCTGCTGGTCAGCTCTTTTGTAAAATGAAGAGCCTAATGCTCCCGCTTCACATGGATGGAATTTTATCTTTGTTTTTTGTGTATATCAAGTTTGCTACAGCAGCCCTTACACATTCGCACCCAAGCGAGACATCCATGAGCCTGGCTAAGTCCTGCTTCAGGATAACGCATGTGTCCTAACAGTTATTAGAAAGCCAGAGCACAGGGAACTATGTCTAGGATCTTACAATAATCTATAAGGGAAAAGAATGTACACACACACACACATAAACTGAATTCCTTGCTGTACACCCGACACTAACACAACACTGCAAATCAACTAGACTAATAGTGAGCACAAGTAAATAAACAGGGCTTTGCTGGTGGCTCAGTGCTAAAGAGATCACCGGCCACGGCAGGAGACATGGGTTCGATCTCTGATCCAGGAAGATCCCACATGCTGTGGAACAGGTAAAGCCGGTGCGCCACAGCTACTGAGCCTGTGCTCTCGAGCCAAGAGCCATAACTACTGTAGTCCATGCGCTGCGACTACTGAAGCCTGCAGACACCCTAGAGCTCGAGTTCTACAACGAGAAGCCCCTGCACCGCAAATGGAGAGTAGCCTCCCGCTCATGCAGCTAGAGAAAATCCTACGCAGCAATGAAAACCCAGCACAGCCAAAAATAAATGAATAAATTAAATTAAAAAACAAATAAACAAATGGAAAACATATACATATATTGGGGGGGTTGTGGAAAATCAGTGGCTTTCCCCAGAGAAGAAAGTCTGTAGCCCTAGCATATTTTAGTATATAAAATACCCAGCATGGTGACATCATGGTTTGGGAGTTTTTTCCAGGAGGGGGTATAACAGAATTTTTCCTTTTGTCCTTTGCTGGTTTCAGCACTCCCGTGCACTGCTGCAGCATCAATCACCAGAGTCCAGCAACTGTGTTTAATCTAGGGCTGCGGTGGTTTGGAAATATGCCTGTAAATTCTTTTACCACTCATCCTCTGAAAGTCGCAGCCTGACTATACCACTGGCAGCCCCAGTGAGGCTGGAACTGCTATTACATTCCAAAGAGTAGCACACGGTGACTCCAGCAGAGGTCACAAGGGACATCGCTGCTCCCAGCCTGCCCTCTCCGGGGCAACCAGTGCCACCTTGGAAGAAAACTAACAGCCTTGACAACTGGCCCAGTTGGGAAGGAACCAATGCCACCTTGCCAGGAGAGATAAATGATTCTCCAGCTCAGCCAAGTCTTCAAACGATTGCAGAGTTCAGGCTTCAAGTCTCCCAGCTGAGGACCCAGACATCATAAAGCAAACACAAGCCACTGCCGCAAGACCCTGCCTGAATTTCTGTCCTACCTGAAATGATAAATGCTTATCTTGCTTTACCTTACTGTCACCATCTGGAGGTGGTTTGTTCCTTTCCGTCATTGTTATCATCCAGAGGCTGTATGTTAGTGAGCAACTGATAAGCAACACAAGGGCTGAGCACATGCCCACAGGCAAGCCAACAGGAGGAGGAACTTTCGGTTGTAAACAGGGGAAAAGAAGTGTTTCTCCTGCTGAACATGAGGCTTGGGGGGATATAATTCAGGACCTACCAGAGGACACCATGTGAGCAGACTGCCTGAGGAAAAGTCAATCCTGAGAACAAAAACAAGACATGGGGAGAGACTGAATGCTGATGATGTCATTTGAGCTCCTGGATCAAGCTATACCTGAAGGCCACTCTGGAATTTTTAGTTGCTTAAGCCAATATCCAGACACGACTCACTCTAAGCTCTTTACAGTATCAATATCATGGGACACGACTGAGTGACCTCACTTCCACTGTTCACTTTCACGCATTGGAGAAGAAAATGGCAACCCACTCCAGTGTTCTTACCTGGAGAATCCCAGGGACGGCGGAGCCTGGTGGGCTGCCGTCTATGGGGTTGCACAGAGTCAGACACGACTGAAGCGACTTAGCAGTAGCAGTAAGCCAATATATCTTCTCACCACCTGTGCTTTTACCTTAAGTTAGTTTGGGGTGGATTCCTCTCATTAGGTGTTCAAAAACCCCTGACTCTACACACTCAGTGTTTCCTGGGCTGCCCCTAGCATAGCAGACTAGATAGTATGCTTGATCAGCTATGTCCTTCTGAGGTAAATGGGTAGGTCCAAATGTTTGGAGCCAAAACAACTCTGCCACATTAGCCACAACCAATTAGACTAAGGATTGGGGAAGGACAGTCCAGAAGAGGAGAGGTGTATCCAGACTCCACATGAGATCCTTATAGAACCCGCTGCCATGAACTTCCGCTCCTAACAGGGTCTCCAATGACAGAACCTGTTTCCCAGTGGGAGGAGACAGAAATCCAGAAAATAAGCAGACGCACAAAGAAATAGACAAGATAATTCCAGGTGTAGCTGCGTGCCGTGGAACAGAAAAGTGTGAGGCCCTGGGGAGCTACGTGCACAGACTGAGCAGGGAAGACCCCCTCACTGCATGAGAATCAGGCTGGCACTGAATGCAAAGGGGTGAACCCTGGGAAAAGATTTCCAGGCAGAGGAAACAGCAGGTTTCATTCCCCATGGGAATGAAATGAACCTGAATCTGGGCTTACACAAACAGAAAAATGTGTCCAGGGTAGCTAGAGCATAGAGAAGGATATGGGATGCCAGGAGTTGAGTCCAAGAAGACAGAACCAGCACATCTGCAGTGAACAGTAGGAATCTGGGCTTCCTGTATGTGTAATGATTTCTTTTGCATTTCCTTTTAAGCATCCTGGCTGTCATGTGAGGAATGAATTGTCAGGAGTATGAGCCATCAGGTTAATACACAGGCTATGCTGACATTACACCTGATGGGGGGGCTTCCTCTGAGCCCACTGCCTGGTGGGCTTCTATGGTGCCTCAGACAATAAAGAATCTGCCTGCAATGCAGGAGACCAGGGTTCGATCCCTGGGTCAGGAAGATCCCCTGGAGGTAGAGCATGGCAACCCACTCCAGCATTCTTGCCTGGAGAATTTCATGGACAGAGGAGCCTGACGGGCTACAGTCCATGGAGTCACAAAGAATTGTACACAACTGAGTGACTAGCACTTTCTGAGCCCACTCTAAGCTCTTTATGGTATCATTTCACTCAATTCTCAACAATCTCACAAAGGAGGTATTTTCTGATTTGCATTTTGCAGTCAGAGGAATGGAGGAACACCCTTGCCTGTGGTCAGATGGCTAGTGGGTTGAAGAGCCTGGATTTGAACCTGGGCAGTCTGGCTCCAGATCCCGATTCCTGAGTGGCACTTCCCTTACTGTGTTTTGGGACAGGGGTTGTCTTGCTGTTTCCGATTGCGTCCACCAACAATCCAGAGGCCATTGTTAGGGGATGAGTTGAGCTTTCCTATCACACTTCTGTGGCTCCATTCAACACACCTGGGGTTAAAAACCTTATGTTCCAGACAAAACCAAACCTATGGCAATAAACAGTTGGCAGCGTGAGGCCCGGGATGCGGTAGGGTTGACATCAAGGGGGTAGAAGGTACTTCTTGGGATGACAGAAATCATCTATGTCTTGACTGCGACAATGCTGACATGGTGCATATATGTGTCAAAAAATCACTAACTATACACTTGAAATGGGTGTGTTTGACTGTATGCAAATTACACCTCAATAAACAGATTTAGAATTTGTTCAGTCCATGTTCACTTCTAGTAAATAACTACTTCTTTGGATTTCAGTGGGCATATACTATATACACAATGAAAAGCCATCTGATAACCTCCAGGGGGGACTCCTGGAAGATGTCTGCATGAGACAATGCCGTTTCAATCAGTTCCTGAGGTCCTGGCAAACTCCATCCATGCAGGATTTCATGTAGCGAAAGTATCTGGGCTGATCCACCCCATCCCACCACTATGCCCTGCAGGTGCCAGCTGTATGCACAGCTGATTCCAGCAAAATCTGGCCAGATGTTTCAGAACCCCAAGACTGCAGGACTGGCCTTTTAAAGCTACAACAAGCTGATATTCTGGAAACTCATTTCTCAGGCAACTCAGGATGTAACAGACTGCCCCTCCCATGCCAACCCATGCTGCCCCCCAGCACTCTGTCTGTCCTCCAACAGAAGGAGTGAGTTCAAAGATGCTTTTCTGGCAGAGACAAATCAAGGAACAAGGCAGGAGCCCCCAGCGACAAAGCGACAGCAGCTTGACATTGAAGATCCAAACTTCCAGGGACCTGGACCCTGCTTCACCTCTCTGTGGGTTGCAAACCAGTCCTCACTATACCCAGCCCTTAGAACTATTCTCAGCATCACAGTGTTTCTCTTTTGCTTTCTTATTTATTTTTGGATGTAAATGTCTTAAGGCAGGACAAGACTCTCCAGCACCATGTACCCCATTATACTTTGCCCTATGCCCAGTCAATCCTCAGAATAAAACACCTCCTGGTGCCTAAAGATATGTGTCCATCAACTCCTTTATACAAACCACAGCAAGCAAACACCTGCTCAAAGTCAGCACCAAGGCATGGAATGGCCTGTCTTTTTCAGCTTCATATTATGCACCAAATTAAATATAGTAAACAAGAAAACGTAATTCTTTTTCAAAGTAGGCACAAAAATCCTTTTTCATCTGAATTAGGAGCAATTACCTTGCTATGCTTCTTGAGCTCTGCATTTCCCAGTGGAGAATTATGGAAGAAAGGGTTTAATGATGAATTCTTCCACCAATGGGTTTGCAGCACAAGACAAATGTACACACACATCTATATCTATACCCGTATATGCCATACCCATATTTAAATCCCTATCTAATATAATAAAGACTCTACCTGATCTTGGTCTGAGTCCTCATCAGGAGCTTCAAAAACCCTTGGAATTTGCCTCAGTGATAACAGGCTTCATTATTCACAAGCACAGACATCACTTTGCCAACAAGGTCTGTACAGTCAAGGTTATGGTTTTTCCAGTAGTCATGTATGGATGTGAGAGTTGGACCATAAAGAAGGCTGAGCACCAAAGAATTGATGCTTTCGAATTATGGTGCTGGAGAAGACTCTTCAGAGTCCCTTGGACTGAAAGGAGATCAAACCAGTCAACCCTAAAGGAAATCAGTCCTGAATATTCATTGGAAGGACTGATGCTGAAGCTGAAGCTCCAATACTTTGGCCACCTGAGTGAAGAGCTGACTCACTGGAAAAGACCCTGATGCTGGGAAAGACTGAGGGCAAGAGGAGAAGGAGGTAGCAGAGGATGAGCTAGTCGGATGGCATCACTGACACAATGGACAGGACCTTGAGCAAGCTGTGGGAGATAGTGAAGGACAGGCAAGCCTGGCGTGCTGAGATAATGAAAGACGGCGTGCGCCAATCCATGAGGCCGCAGAGTCAGACATGGCTGAGTGGCTGAACAGCAGCAACAACAATTCACAAGCTTATGCTAATGAGGCGATTCATGGGTGGATCCTTAGAAAACATCAGTGGAGGAGCTGCCCAAACCAGAAACAGCAAGCAGGACGGACCTTTCAGCTCACACCCCAATCTCTGGGAGATAAGCAGACCAATGAGTGAATCAGCCAAGCCTACATAATGGATTCCATATAATAACCCTGGACCTTGGGACTTCCCTGCCAGTTCAGCGGCTAAGATTAAGACTCCATGCTTAAACTGCAGGGGGCATAGGTTCAATCCCTGGTTGGGGAACAAAGATCCCACATGCTGCATGGTATGGCAAAAAAAATAAAAATTATATATATAAAAAAAAAAATCCCAGACCTCTACACTCAGTGGAACTGCCCAAGGAGGAACCCATCAATAGCTGAGATCATCGGCCCAGATTCGAAAAAGAAAGTTCATCCCAGCTCTGCATCCACGCCCTAGACCTTATCCTGTGCCTCTCGTCCATTTGCCTGTTCTCGAGTCGTGGCCTTTATAATAAGGCAATCATTGGATTCATAAGGACAGTTTTCTGGATGAGTTCTGTGAGTCATTCTGAAACCGTGCAGGACCCTGTGGGGCTACCGGGCAAGAAGACTTAAATGTCCCCTGCTTCTTATAGATAAGACTCCAGCCTTCATGACCTTCCCTGAGTTCCAAAGGGCAGGGTTACTGATCAAGGGAGGAGCTGTCACAAAACTACCGTAGGTAAGATTAAAGGGACCAGAGAAGCTAGCCAAGAATAAGATACTGACCGCCTGACACCCTGCACACAGCCTAATCTTGTCAGCAAACCCACCCTGGAACCATTCCTATAAAAGGCCTCATCAAGTCCTCCCAGGTTGGGACACACAGTTTTCCAGGGCAGGAGCTCCCTTGTGTCTTCCCTTCGCCTGGCAAAGCAATAAAGCTATTATTTTCTATTTCACTCTAAACTCTGTCTCTAAGATTCGATTTGGCACCGGTTTACAGAGGCCATGCTTTAGGCATCAGTTCTAGCAAGTTATGAAACCCAAGCAAACATCATGGGAACCCCCAAATTTGTAGTCAGTTGGAAAAAAGTGCAGGTAGCCTGGGGAGCCTCTCTCACCTTGCAGCTGGTGTCTGAAATGAGGGGAGGGTCTGGCTGGAACTAAGCCCTTAACCTGAGGGTGTTCACTGACTCTGGGGAGTTATTCGGGACTGAATTGAATTGTAGGACATTCAGTCAGAAACATGATCAATAACCACATCTCCTGCCAATGCAGGAGACACAGACTCGAGCCCCTGGGTCAGGAAGATCCCCTGGAGTACTGGCAACTCACTCTAGTATTCTTGACTGGATAATCCCACAGACAGAGGAGCCTGGCGTGCTGCAAACCACGGGGTCACAAAGAGTTGGGCACGACTTAGCAACTGAACAACAACAATCCCATTTCCAGCCTCCATAGGTCAGGTCCCAAGAACTAGAGGGGAAATGGATGGTTAAAAAATGCAGCATCATAGCCACATCTGTTGGGTCTACAATCACCACTCAGCTGCCTCCCTTTTTCACTGTCTTGACTCAGACAAAGATAAGGGCTCCCAAAGGCTCAGATTCTTCAGAGCTGCCTAGACACATACACTGCCAAGCTCCTCCCAGCAATTTCCACCAAACACCAACACAAGACCACGTTCTAACTGAGAGAGTACTCACCATGGACAGCAGGCTATTACACACAGGATGAAATCTTGCTCTGCTGATATTGTTAAAGAAACAGACAGCAGAACCTGTTTTAATGCCCGTTCTCTTTTTTCCTGATAGGAGGAACTCTCTCCAAGAAAAAAAAAAAAGGGAGTTGAAAGGCGCAAAATCCCTAATCCAGTTTGTACAGGGAGTGGAAAAATGGAAGACATTTACAGCCCAGGGAACGTGAACTTTGTGAACAAGCAGCCTTCTTGATCTCCAAATTGAACAACGCAATCCACCATGCTACAGCCTCCGCTCAGGGCCCCTAGCTGCGGTATTATCTCCCCAGCATTAGCTGTTCAAAAAGCCTTTATGTCTGTCTGCAGGGTAACTTAAGAACTTATCTTCCTCCCAGTCTGAAAGCTTTAAAGGTCAAATCTGCTCCCCTCAAGGAAGAAAACAAATACAAAGAAGTTGTTTAGAGGTACTTTGTTCGCGTTATGTGTCCATCTATTAGTTAAACCTGTGAAAATTCCACAGCAAATGCCAACGAACAAGGAACAGTTCTAAAGCCAAGCAGGACCCTGTTAGGCTCCTGGGCACAAATCTTTCTGTGTCCCCCTTCTCTCCCTGCTGCCCCTGGCCCAGCCCTGCTATTTTCTTGTTTGGAGAAAATAAGCTTCATTCAGCCTCCAGGAACTTCCTTTCCCAAGTTCCAACAGGCAAGTTCAAACAGTTGAGAATCGAGGGTGGGAGGGGATGCAGAGGCAAGGGAGAAGCAGTCAAGAAACAATACTGCAGCCTTGGGGCATCCTGGTTCCTCCTTAAGGGATCAGTTCTGTTCAATTCCCTTGCTCAGTCCTGTCCAACTCTTTGCGACCTCATGGACTGCAGCATGCCAGGCCTCTCTGTCCATCACCAACTCCTGGAGCTTACTTAAACTCATGTCCATTGAGTCAGTGATGCCATCCAATCATCTCATCCTCTGTCGTCCCCTTCTCCTCCTGCCTTCAATCTTTCCCAGCAACAGGGTCTTTCCGAATGAGTCAGCTCCTCGCATCAGGTGGTCAAAGTATTGGGAGTTTCAGCTTCAGCATCAGTCCTTCCAATGAATAGTCAGGACTGATTTCCTTTAGGATTGACTGGTTGGATCTCCTTGCAGTCCAAGGAACACGCAAGAGTCTTCTCCAACACCACAGTTCAAAAGCATCAATTCTTCGGCACTCAGCCTTCTTTATAGTCCAACTCTCACATCCATAAATGACTACTGGAAAAACCATAGCTTTGACTAGATGGACCTTTGTTGGCAAAGTAATGTCTCTGCTTTTTAATATGGTGTCTAGGTTAATCATAGCTTTTCTTCCAAGAAGCAAGTGTCTTTTAATTTCATGGCTGCAGTCACCATCTGCAGTGGTTTTGGAGTCCAAAAAACAAAGTCTGTCACTGTTTCCCCATATATTCGCCACAAAGTGATAGGATCAGATGCCATGATCTTCGTTTTCTGAATGTTGAGCTTTAAGCTAACTTTTTCACTCTCCTCTTTCACTTTCATCAAGAGGCTCTTCAGTTCTTCTTCACTTTCTGCCATCTGCATATCTGAGGTTATTGATGTATCTCCCAGCAATCTTGATTCCAGCTTGTGCTTCATCCAGCACAGCATTTCTCATGATGTACTCTGCATACAAGTTAAATAAGCAGGGTGACAATATACAACCTTGACGTACTCCTTTCCTGATTTGGAACCAGTCTGCTGTTCCATGTCCAGTTCTAACTGTTGCTTCTTGACCTGCATACAGATTTCTCATGGTGGTCTGGTATCTCTTGAAGAATTTTCCACAGTTTGTTGTGATCCACACAGTCAAAGACTTTGGCGTAGTAAATAAAGCAGAAGTAGATGTTTTTCTGGAACTCTCTTCCTTTTTTGATGATCCAATGGATGTTGGCAATTTGATCTCTGGTTCTTCTGCCTTTTCTAAATCCAGCTTGAACATCTAGAAACTCATGGTTCACATACTGTTGAAGCCTGGCTTGGAGAATTTTGAGCATTACTTTGCTAGCATGTGAGATGAGTGCAATTGTGCAGTAGTTTGAAAACTCTTTGGCATTGCCTTTCCTTGGGATTGGAATGGAAACTGACCTTTCCGGTCCTTAAGGGATACACAGTACAGTATCTTTGAGCTATTCTGCAGATACTGAAACCCCTACCAGGTGGAAGTAGTTAATTGTAAGCTGCTCACCAGCATGTAGACCCCAGACCTGTTGGAACCAGAAGGTTGATGAGGCTGACTCCCGATTACCTCACCACTAACCAATCAGAAGAGCGTCCATGAGCTGATCATGTCTCCCTCTTTGAACCATTTCTATAAAACCCCTCAATGCCTCATCCAGGGCAGGACACACAGTTTTGAGGGCATCAGCCCACACTGACCCCCTGTGCCTGGCAAAGTATTAAGGCTATTCTTTTCTACTTTACTGAAACTCTGTCTCCCAGATTTAACTGGGTACCAGGGTACAGAGGCTGAATTTCAGCTACAGTTCTTCGTGCACCATCCTCAGATACCTCTATGTCTTTAGGTGTAACTTTAAACACAAGTTTCTGGGTTAAATGCTGAATGGGATGGTGACTGTCCATGCTTGCATAGTGCCTTTCAATAAACATCAGAAAGCACACTCCACAGAGGCAAAGGTTTCTTCTTTCAGAACAGAGTAGGCAAGCTCTACTGGGAATACTTAAATCTTCCTCTTGTCTTGTGGGAAGACCCTAAGCCAGTCAGAGCCATATCTGGCCTCTGATCACTCTATTACAAAAAGAAAGTTGGAGAAACTCTTAAAAATTCTTGTACTACAATTGTTGTAAAGGAGGCAATATTTTGATTGAATAGTTCAGACAGTTATTTTTCCTTTAATTCACTGCATCAGACATGCAACAAAGACTATTTATCTTCACATCTCTTTGTCTCTCCTTCTAAGATCTGATAGGAGAGGGGCCCTGTGAGCAGATGCACTATTCTCATTGTGATTAACAAAATGGAAAGGAGCCCTGCATGCCAAGAGGGAAAAAAGCTGTTGTGATTGTCATTATCACACCATTTCACTGATTTACTGCAACTCCAATAAGGGCAGAAATGAAGACAATTAAAAGAGAACCAGACTGCTGTCGCCTACTTGATTATAAAAACAAACAATAGGAATTTAAGCTGATTTGTTAAAAGCAGCAGGAAGTTTCAACAAAAGAATTTTTAAAAGCCCGGCTCTTTGCTGAACTATTGCGATGGTGAGACTCTAAACCAATGTGAACCCCTTGCACAAAGGAAGATGTAGCTAGCTCCTTAAGATGCTCGGAAAGGGAAATTGTTAGTTGTTTAGTCGTGTCCCACTATTCGTGACCCCACAGACTGTAGCACCCCAGGCTTCTCTGTCCATGGGGTTTTCCAGGCAGGAATACTGGAGTGGGTTGCCATTCCCTTCTCCAGGGGATCTTCCTGAGCCAGGCATCGAACCCAGGTCTCCTGAACTGCAGGCAGATTCCTTACGTCTGAGCCACTAGGCAAGTACTGTGTTTCAAATCAGCTCCTTTACAGAGACTCAAGGAGCAGATAAATTACAGAGAATCAAATCCACCAACAGTTAAACTCACAAAGATCTGATTTCACAAAAGCAGAAACGTATCCTTGTTTTCATCTTTATGGGTAGAAAAAAAATAAAAGGTTCTTTTTGAGGATAAATTTCATATAATTTGAGAGAGAGAAGTATTCCAGGAAGAACTTAGGAGTTAAGGAGATGGTAAACTTTTTGAAAAACATAAATTGGATCATGTCTTTCTATTTTTTGAAAACTTCCCAAAAAGGAGCTTGAGGGATAATGGATACAGGTATAGAACACCTGAGTACCTTTGCTGTCCAAGTGAAACCACTACAACATGGTTAATCAGATATACTCCAATATAAAATAAAAAGTTTAAAAACTCTCATCGACTTCCCATTGATCTACCCTCTGTGAACTGTTTTCTACCTGCATCTCAGATTGGCACTTCCTGCTGTTCTCTGTATTGGCTACATACCACCCCCAGCAACCTGGTTACAACAGGGGTCAGAAAATCAGGGCTCTTGGATCAAATCCAGACTGCTGTTTCCATATAGCTGCAAAGTGAAAATGGTCTTCTTGTTTTTAAATGGTTCAAAAAAAAGGGGGGGGGGGAGTTGGTGGGGAGAATATTACCTGGTATGTGAAAAGCATATGAAATTCCAACACTAGAGATTATAAATAAAGTTTTATTGGAACAGAGGCAGGGACATTTTGTTTACATAATGTCTGGCTGTTTTTGCACTGCAACAGAGAAGCCTAGTTATGACAGAGTTCATAGGGCCCACAAAGTCTCAAAAACATGCTAGTTTGCTGAACCTGGCTTAGAACATCAAGTTTACTCACACTTTGGGGCCTGCCTTCACTAGGACTCTAGGAAGTTCTGGCTCAGTTGGTAAAGAATCCGCCTGCAATGCAGGAGACCCATGTTCAATTTCTGGGTCAGGAAAATCTGCTGGAGAAGGGATAGACGACCCACCCAGTATTCTTGGGCTTCCCCTGTGACTCAGCTGGTAAAGAATCCACCTGCAATGTGGGAGACCTGGATTTGATCCCTGAGTTGAGAAGATCCCCTGGAGAAAGGAAAGGCTACCCACTCCAGTACTCTGGCCTGGAGAATTCCATGGACTGTATAGTCTATGGGGTCTGAAAGAGTCGGACACGATGAAGCGAGTTTCACTTTCTTTCACTTCCAGATATCCTCACAAGGGCCTCAGGTCTTGGCTTAACCAGTTCAGGTTGCCATGACAAAGTGCCATAGATGGGATGGCTTAGAAAGAACATAAACTTATTCCTTACAGTTCTGGAGGTCAAAGTCCAAGTGAGACAGGAAGGGGACTGGGCAGGAACTTTAACTTTTGCCCAAGGACAGTACAAAACCTGATTAGAACCAAATAGATCCAAGATGGTGACTAGCTGACTTCCACTGCAACATCTGAGCAAGATAAACGACACAACCACAGAATCCATGACAGCTCTCAGGGGAACTAAGGGAAAGACGGCAGTGGCCCAATTCCTGGAAATTCCCACTCCTTCCCCATGACAGCTGGAACATTCCTCCCCCTCGTCAGCCTATGAGATTGTGAAAGTGAAACTCACTCAGTTGTATCCGACTCTTTGCAACCCCATGGACTATACAGTGCATGGAATTCTCCAGGCCAGAATACTGGAGTGGGTAGCCTTTCCCTTCTCCAGGGAATCTTCCCAACCCAGGGATCGAACCCAGGTCTCCCACACTGCAGGCGGATTCTTTACCAGCTGAGCCACCAGGGAAGCCCCCAGCCCATAAAAACTGACAACCCTATACCCTGAGGCCTCTCTTGCCTTCCCAGATGGGCCACACTTCCACCTAGGAGTGTGTTACCTCCTTGAAAAATCTTCTTTCACATTACTATGGCTCACTCTTGAATTCTGTCCTGCATGAAGCCAAGAACCTACATTTGATGGCCATTCCAGGGACTCAGCCATGACCTGGGATGTGATCATCCCCTAGTACCCCCTACTCTCTTTCCTGCAACCCAAGATCAGGGCACCAGCATTCCATTTGGGGGAAGACACTCTTCCTTCCAAGTTGCAGGGGACCATTCTCTCACTGTATCCTCCATGGTGGAGTGCAAAGACAGGACGCCAGCCCTCTGTCACTGGTAAAGGCTCTAATCCTATCTGCAAGGGCCCAAGCTTCACAACCTCACCTAATCCAATCACCTCCCAAAGGCTCCATTTCTTAAGACCATCACATTGAGGGGTAAGGTTTCAAGACAGGAATCTGGGGGAGACACAAACAGAACAGGTCTCTACTTAAATATCACCTCTATGGGGACGTACCTGACCACCTCATCCACAGACTGTCCCTCCTCACTCTTGAGTCACTCTGTATTATTTGCTTCCTAGCATATAGCATTTCTGAAATTACTCAACATACCACTTTTTTTATTGTCAGCCTCCTCATCAGAACATAAGCTCCATGGGGGCAGACACTTCTGTCCTGTTCACCAGAGTGCCCCATACCGGTAGGCGCTCATCAAATATTGAATGAATGAACAAACCTGTAGCAGAGAAAGCACCAAGATAGCTATTTGGCCTGAACTTCCATTCCCAAAGGACTTACAAGGAAAATAAACATTTAATATTGCTTACAAATGAGACCTGAAACGTACAGTATGTGTGTGTGTGTGTGTGTGTGTGTTTTAATTCATTTAGTTGCACCAGGTCTTAGCTGCCACTCATGAGATCTTCAGTCTTCACTGTGGCATGTGGGGGTCTTTAGTCTCAGCATGTGTGATCTAGTTCCCTAACCAGAGATCAAACCTAGGCCCCCTGGACTGAAAGCATGGAGTCTTAGCCACTGGACCACCAGGGTAGTCCTCAAGGCACATTATGTTTATATGTGTATATGTGAGTGCACCAAGCAGGACCCTGTGGGGCTCCTGAGCATGGAAGCCTTTTAAACAGGTACTAATCAGGGAAGGAAGGGGATGCAGAGACGAGGGTTTTTGTTCAGTCTCTCAATCGTGTCTGACTCTTTGCGGCCCCATGGACTGCAGCACATCAGGATTCCTGTCCTTCACTATCTCCCAGAGTTTGCTCAAACTGATGTCCACTGAGTGAGTGATGTCATCCAACCATCTCATCCTCATCACCCCCTTCTCCTCCTGTCTTCAATCTTTCCCATCATCAGGGTCTTTTCCAGTGAGCTGGCTCTTTGCATCAGGTGGCCGAAGTATTGGAGCTTCAGCATCAGTCCTTCTGATGAGACAAGGGAGGAACAGTCAAGAGAGAGTAGTGCAGCCTTGGGGCAGGGTCCCGATTCCACATCAAGGGACGTATGTAACAACATCTTTGAGTTCTTTTACAGAGCTAACTCCCCCAACAAATGGAAGATATTAACATTCTTCATTCCAGAGAGAAGGTCATAATTTGATAGCCTTGGGAATCAGAAAATTTATCAGGAGACCACCTGAGGTCAGAATAAAGGGGTGCAGGCCCTGCCCACACACACCCTGATCCTTGTCAGCAACCCCACCCTTGAACCATTGCTGGAAAACTCCTCAACAAATCTTCCCAGGATGGGATACAGTTTTGAAAGGCAGGAGCCCGCTGTGTCCTCATTTGCCTGACAAAGCAATAAAGCTTTTCTTTTCTACTTTACCCATAACTCTCTCTGAGATTCAATTAGGCACCAGTGCACAGAAGCTGAGTTTTCAGCATCAAGAGAACCATTAATTATTAGATGTAAATGTAAATGCATAATAGAATTTGGGCACGTCTTTCATTTCTGGTCCTCTTCCATATTTTTCTTAAATGTAATAACAGACTCAAAAACTCATGAAATGATGCTGTCCTGACTCACACTTAGAAAGGCCTTGTAGGTTCAGATTAAGACAGTGTTAAGGAACTTCCCTGGTCATCCAGTGGTCAAGACTTTGCCTTCCAATGCAGGGGAAACCAGAAAATAAAGCAGAAGCAGTATTATAACAAATTCAATAAAGATTTTAACATATATGTAACATATATATTTTTTAACATACATATATGTATAAAGACAGAGGAACTTGAAGGGAAGTCTTAAAGGGAAGACAGAGGGACTTGGAGCAGGCACGGCTCAGAAGAGAGATACTGCCATCCTGACAACTCAAAGGCCTGGCGTGCAGTTCAGGGGTGAAACAGATAACAAAATGAGTGAGACTGGCTTCGTGGGGTGTATGAGAAAAACAGAGGTGTGCCTGCATCATCAAAAGGAGGAACCAGCCTTTCAGCCTCCACTGAGAGGGGACCATGGCAATACCAGCTCCACCTGGACTTACGACTTTCAAAGTCACCAGAAACCCAACGGCACGTGAATTCTCCTGATTTGAAAATGTTGACAATTTAATTAAGAAAACAACACCTACTGATCCAACACATGTCCATAGGCAATGGCTGACGTATCAGCTGCCGTTTTGTCAACTCTGGCCTGGAGATTTCCAAATTAATCAACATCCCTATATGCACTCATTCATTATTTACCAAGAGCTTTGCAAGTCCTTCCGCAGCTATGCTCTCAGCGTTGGGAAGTGGTGTCCCTCATGCTGTACATGAATTTTCAGAACTAAAAGGGCAAGCTAAGAACCCAGAAGTGTTCATTCTATTCCAAATACAAGTGTTTGGTGATTTAAACTAAGCCCTAAGCCTCCTCATCAAATCATTATTTCCAACTCAGCAAGAACTCTCACTTAGAAGTTTGTGTTGAGATTCAGTAGGAAAAATGGCTGGGGATGATGTGATGACTGGCATTTCTCCCAGCTGTCTCCATGACTATGGCTGTACTCCCTCCATGAATCTATCTGTCGGGACTCTTTTAGCAACAAATGATACAAACTTAGATTAGCTTAAAGGAAAAAAAGAGATTTTATTAACTTATGTAACTGCACAGTTCTGGAGTCAACATGGGGGATTCAGGCACGGCTGGATCAAGCCTCAAGAAACACCATCATGGTTGCCTTCTCTCTGTGTTTCTGTGTGGGCTTCATTCTTGGGCTCTGCGAAGTGGCCCCCAACAGCCCCAGCTGGCATCATCCTTACTGCCAGTGCATCCCCACATAATGTGAAATGGGGTAGGACACAACATTTAAAAGAATGACAAAGCCCAAGGAAGCAACATGGACTGATTAGAACCAAACTTGAGTCTCAGTGTACTCTCACTGTAGCACATCAGGAAGCCAAATGACACACCCACAGGCATCATGACAGTTCGAAGGCCAATCATAAAGACTAGAGAGTAGGCTGGATTTAGAAAAGGGAGAGGAACCCGAGAACAAATTGCCAATATCCGATGGATCATCGAAAAGGCAAGAGAATCACAGAAAAATATCTACTTCTGCTTCACTGAATAGGCTAAAGCCTTTGACTGTGTGCATCACAACAAACTGTGGAAAATTCTTTAAGATATGGGAATACCAGACCACCTTACCTGCCTCCTGAGAAATCTGTATGCAGGTCAAGAAGCAACAGTTAGAACTGGACATGGAACAATGGACTGGTTCAAAACTGGGAAAGGAGTACGTCAAGGCTGTATATTGTCACCCTGTTTATATGACTTATATGCAGAGTACATCATGTGCAATGCCAGGCTGGATGAAGTACAAGCTGGAATCAAGATGACAGGGAGAAATATCAATAACCTCAAATATGCAGGTGACACCATCCTTATGGCAGAAAGCAAAGAGAAAGTAAGGAGCCTCTTAATGAAAGTGAAAGAGGAGACTGAAAAAGCTGGCCTAAAGCTCAACATTAAGAAAACAAAGATCATAGGATCCAGTCCCATCACTTCATGGCAAATAGATGGGGAAACAATGGAAACAGTGACAGACTTTATTTTCTTGGGCTCCAAAATCACTACAGATTGTGACTGCAGCCATGAAATTAAAAGATGCTTGCTCCTTGGAAGAAAAGCTATGAAAAACCTAGACAGCATATTAAAAAGCAGAGACATCACTTTGCAGACAAAAGTCCATATGGTCAGAGCTACGGTTTTTCCAGTAGTCACGTACAGATGTGAGAGTTGGACCATAAAGAAGGTTGAGTGCCAAAGAATTGATGCTTATGAACTATAGTGTTGGAGAAGACTCTTGAGAGTCCCTTGGACTGCAAGAAGATCCAACCAGGCAATCCTAAAGGAAACCAACCCTGAATATGCACTGGAAGAACCGATGCTGAGGCTGAGCTCCAATACTTTGGCCATATGATGCAAAAAGTTGACTGCTTGGAAAAGACCCTGATGCTGGGGAAGATAGAAGGCAGGAGGAGAAAGGTTTGACAGAGGACGAGATGATTGGATTGCATCACCGACTCAATGGACATGAGTCTGAGCAAGCTCCAGGAGATGGTGAAGGACAGAGAAGCCTGGTGTGCTGCAGTCCATGGGGTCGCAAAGATTCAGACATGACTGAGCAAATCAACAATAACAACAAAAAGAGTAGGCAGTGGCCCAGTTCCTGAAAATTCTCACCTCCTCTGCCAAATAGTTGGAATAACCCTTCCACTCAAGAGTGTATGAAATTACCCAGTCCATAAAAACTAACCATGCCATAGTTCAAAGCTGTCCCTCTCTTCTCAGATGGCCCACACTCTGTCTGTGTCTCTCTCTAAATAAATCCATTTCTTACCTATCACTTTGTCTCTCACTGAATTCTTCCTCTGATGAGACATTGATAGCCTTAGCTTCATTAGGTCCTGAAACCGGGTGTGTTATCTCAGTTAAAAGACCAAGGGCTGGGGCTTCCTGGTGACTCAGAAGTAAAGAATCCACCTGCCAGTGCAAGAGACACAGGTTTGATCCTTGATCTGGAGAGATCCCACATGCTTAGGAGCATCTAGGCCCGTGAGTCACAGCTATTGAGTCTGTACTCTAGATCCAGGGAGCCCCAACTTCTGAGCCCACATGCAGCAGCTACTGAAGCCCACATACCCTTTAGCCCGTGCTCTGCAACAAAAGAAGCTACCACAATGAGAAGCCTGCGCGCTGCAACTAGAGAGTAGTCCCCACTTCCTGCAACTAGGGAAAAGCTCGCGCAGGAATAAAGACACAGCACAGCCAAAAATAAACAAATATGTTTCTAAATAGCCAAACTATTAAAAAAAAAAAAAGACCATGGGTTTTGGCTGGGTTTGAGTCCCAAGCACATGGGTTTAATTTCCAATCTGAGATGCACAGTTTCAAATGTGACCTTATCTTTTTCTGATGTTTCCACCAAAAGCTATGAAATGAACCTGTCTCTCCTTTACTGAAACTGAATCAGGTACTAAGCCCCTGCTCCATCACCGGGGTCGGATGAATGGAATGTGGTGACTGCCTCATTCCGGTCCATGTACCCACCTCTGGAACGAGGCTCACTCTACGAACTGGTACTGGGGATGGAGTTTTGTTGTTCAGTCGCTCAGTAGTGTGACTCTTTGAGACCCCATGGACTGCAGCATCCCAGGCTTCCCTGTCCTTCTCTATCTCCCGAAGCTTGCCCAAACTTATGTCCACTGAGTCAGTGATGCCATCCAACCATCTCATCCTCTGTCATCCCCTTCTTCTCCGCCTTCAATCTTTTCCAGCATCAAGGTCTTTTCTAATGAATCGGCTCTATGCATCAGGTGGCCAAAGTATTGGAGCTTCCGTTTCAGCTTCAGGGGGTGGGCTGATTTCCCCCGAAAGGAAACCAGATGATACTGTAAAAAGTGGAATGAAGACTGGGTGTGCGAGCACACTTTCTGTCCACATCGATAGATATGAACCTCCTCCCCACTCCAGAAAGCGGAGTATCTTTATGAAGAAACAACCTCCTTCAGACCTTGAACAGGAAGAACAACAGGAAACTACCACTACTGTCCAGACCTGAGACCAAGTGAAGAAGAATGTTCGCTACGGTGCACACACATTTGGACAAGCACACACGAGTGAGACAAATTACAGAGCAATGCTGTGACCTTTCCTCAGCCCCAGCCACTTCCTCCACACGTGTCAGATCCAGGATCCCAGCTGATCCGTAGCTGATTCTACAAGGCACTTAAGAGCAGAGCGGGGGCATATGCCCCACTGGCTCAGCTAAGAAGCATCCTGAAATGCTCAGGACAAATAAGGTCAGAGAGCGTCATTCATCTGCCTCCCACGGTTAACCTGCAAATAAACAGTAGCTAAACAGGAGGCACCTCTACTGAAGAACAGCAGCCTAATTCTACCTGTTAACCACACAGACACACACACACACACACACACACACACAGAGCAATAACCTAAAGCTTCATCCTGGAGTCTCCCCACAGAGCTGTTAGCACTGATGACAATCCATTTAGGAAAGCGGACTCCTGGGTATCTGTGATTTGGCTCAGAAGTAGCTGTTTCTCCTCCAAGCACACCAGAAGTTATTCGAATGTCTTCATATCAACCACTCACTAGAACATACACGCATGAGGCTGCACCGATTTAGCTTCAACCCCAGAGATGACTGAAGCCTAAATCTATCTTACAGATGGGGAGTGGAGTTTCTGTCCCTTTTGTCCTAAGAACTGAGACCCTCTGGATCCCCAAAGCTTAAGCAACAAGACGAATAAGAGATCATCTATATCAAAATGGCTTTACCATCCGTTTCAGGAAATTCCCATCCAGGAAGGTAAGACTACGAAATAATATGTAACCTCCTTGTTTGGCTAGGAGATGCCTGGAAACTGATTTATGAACACCATCTATTGCTAATCTGGGCAAAGAGGCCCCTTTTCAGAGCAACAGATGGCTCACTTGGCCTCAAAACTCACTTATAAGATAACTGGGGAATCCCGATTCCCCAGAAGCCCCTCACTTTGCTATCCACCTGATCCCCAAAGGGAAAGAATAGCCTTAAGCTACTGGGCCTTGGGCCCTAAAATTCTAAACATCCATCCCTGACCTCCCTTTTCTGGGATACGACTAACAGTCTGAAGAGATGCTTTGGGGTACGGGAGCCGCCCCACGTGGCTTTCGGGATCTTAGCTCCCCAACCAGGAGCTGAACCCAGGATCCAGCAGTGAAAGCACCCAGTTCCAACCACTGGACCGCCTGGAAATTCCCAAGAAGTGCTTTTTTAAAACTTTATCATAGTAAGTAATAAAGTTTTCTCTGCCTAACTAGGCAGTTATCCAAGAGGTCTTTGGGTGATGAACAGCTGCCACCTCGGGGCATCTCCTTAACTATTGCTGTTCTGTTCTGCCTTCTAGGTGGACTGACCCCTGCAGCTTGCATTCCCAGGCTCCCACGTCAGCTGGCTGTAGGCAGGGCTGGACCAACGGAGGCCACTGGCAGGAGACAGAAGGGTGAAAGAGCGAGAGGCCAGGGCGTCTGTCCCCCTCACACTGGGGTGGCTTCAGAGGAGTCAGCTGCATCTTTTTACTGGCAGTCCCAGAAGGTAATACTTGCCCTGGAAACAGGACTGTGGGGACGCATCTCCTCCCCTTGTCCCTTCTGCCTGGAGATGGCAGGAGTCCCTGCCATAAGAAATCTCTGAATTCCCTGAGCTTCCCCCAAAATGAAACAAGATGGTGCTGTGAGAGGTGGGACGGAGGCTGGGTGTGCAAACACACTTTCTGTCCATAACGATGGGAGTGAATCACCTCCCCACTAAGAATGCAGTACATTTGTATGAAGAAACAACTCCCTTCACCGTCGGAAAGAAAGACCAACAGGAAACTATCACTGCTATCCAGAGCTGAGACTGAATTGCTTTTTGTCCTAAACTGATGTCTTCTGCTAAATTCCCCGTGTGGACAATATTTTGACGTGTTTTCTGTTCTCCTGGTTAAACCAAAAGGGATACCTAAAATAATTGCACTAGGGAAATGTCAGGATATAAATGCCAAACATCAGACTTTGCACCTCAACCCACATCACAGCCCCACAGCATTTGAATCTCAGAATCAAAATTACTGGGAGGCTTTTAGAACTAGACCTTTGTCTGGGCCCAACCACAAATCAAATAAATCAGAATCTCTGCATCTGTTATTTGTTTATTTATTTATTTAAATTTTTGCCTAAGAAGCAGAGAACGGGAAAAAGGACTGAGACCATCCTAACAATAACAACCACAGCGACAGAAAGCACTGGATAAACTACCACCTAATAGAGTTTCTGGGACACATCAAAGAGCTGACGTTGCAGAGAAACCAACTAGCCCGAAATCCAAGAAAAAAAAAGAGGTTCCTTCAAGAAGACAACAGACATCAGTTCGCTTGGGCCAAAGATTGGGTAGAAGACACTCCGGGTGCTAGGCAAGTAGATTCTGGTGAAAAAGGGGGACAACTGCATGCCCACAAGGGCAATCTGGGCAAAGAGAAGGAGTAAGAAAACATCCAGAGGGAAACATTAGAAGCAACCTAACAATGAAAACCCCACCCAGCCAGACATGGAGAATGCCTTCAATGGGTTTATTCGTAAACTAAAAATGGCTAAGAGAAGAGTCAGTGATAGAAAAACAGGTCGAAAGTAGTTACCGAAGCTGAAACACTAAGTGAAAAAAGAGAAGAGTGAGAGAACAGAACATCCAGGAGCTCAGGGACAACATGAGAAAGTCTACCACCTGTGCAATTGGAACTGAAAGAGAAGAGAGAAAGGGAGGGATGACCGAAAACAGAGCACGTGCTATTTTCCCAAAATGAGGAACGTTATTAAGCCACAGACCAAGAAGCTCAGAGAATCCCAAGCAGGATAAATAAATTCAAAACAGCACATCCTGGGATTTCCCTGGTGGTCTGGTGGCTAAGATTGTACATTCCCAACACAGGAGGCCCAAGTTCAACCTCTGGCCTGGATCCCACATGCCACAGCTCAGAGTCTGCATGCCAACTAAAAGATTCCGCACGTTATAATGAAGATCCAAGATTCCACATACCACAACTGAGGCCTGGCACAGCCAAATAGGAAATAAACATAAACAGAGACGGATAGAAAACATCTTGACACATCATATCCAAACTGCTGAAAGAGAAACATAAAGAGAAAGCTTAAAGGGCAACCCAAGAGAAAAAAAAAGATACATTACATACATAAGAACAAAGATAAAGATTTCTTTCAGTAGACTTCTTGTCAGAAGCTATATAAGCCAGGAGACAGTGAAGTGACATCGTGAAGTAAATATTTTTGGAAATAAAAATAAAGATATTTTCAGAAAAGTAAAAGCCAGGAATGCCTTACCATCAGATCTCTGACAAAAAGATATGTTACAGGATGTTCTTCAGAAAGAAAGAATATGTTACCAGGCAGAAACTTGGATCTACACAAAGAAATGAAGACTTCCAGAAATTGTTACAATGTAGGTAGATATAAAATCCATTTTTTAATTTATAATTGCTCTAAAAGATGAGTGAGTATATGAAACAAAATAATAACAACAAGAAAAAGCATAAAAATGCCTGATATCATGACCCATGATAGATACTAAATTCATTTCTTTCCTCATTTCATTTTTTCTATTAAAGAAAATATAAATAATAACAACAATATACTGTGGGTTTATAGCATGACTAAAAATTAAAAATGACATTAATATAACCAAAAGTGAGAAAGAAAAAGTGTAAATATACTGTTTAGAGCTTCTTACACTCTATGTGGTACAACAGTATTTGGAAGTTACTTTTGTGATAAATTAAGAGTCTGTATTCAAAATTCTAGAGCAATCAATGCAATGAGTTTTTTTAAAGGTACAAGTAATAGCCGAATAGTAGAAATAAAACAGAATTATAAATAATGTTTCATTAACTAAAAAACAGTCAAGGGAGGGCACGACGATCAGAGAGTACATCATAGAACTCGGAAGATGGTAGATCTTAACCGTTAAATAAGAAATTACACAACATGAAAATTGTCTAAACACACCAATTAAAAAACAGATTGTTGGAACGGATATAAAGCAACACCCAGCTAGATGCTATCTATAAGATACATACTGTAAATATAAAGGTATTCACTGGTTAAAAAATTTAAAACAGGAGAAAGGTAACATGCAAACACTAACCGAAAAAACTGAAGGAGCTACATTAATATGAGAAAAAACAGACTTCCAAATAAGCACTAATACAAGTGGGACAAAGTATTATATGCTCATAAAGAAGTCAATTCACTTACAATAAGTAACAATCCTAAATGTGTATGCACCTATCAACAGAACTCTAAAATACATGAAACAGAAGCTAACAATACTAATAGGAGAAACAGAAAAATCCATAAACTTAGTCAGAGAGGTCAACACTCACTACTGGAAGGAGCAGGTAGGCAGAAAATCAGTAAGGATATAAAATATTAGACAACAATATAACATTCTCTTCAGGAACACACAGAGTAGGTGGCACATAGACCATATTCTGGAACATAAAAAAATACTCAAAAATATAAATGAATTAACATGCTACAAAGTATATTCTGAGTAAAATAGAATTAAATTGAAAATAACTAAGATCATAGCATTATTAGGGGAAGCACACTGATTGAAACTGCCCACCCTGGCCAGTCGCCACAGTAACCATCTGCATGAGGTGTTTTATGACAGGAGATCCTGATAAGGAATACAGAACTAATAAGCCACCACCAACCGGAAGAGTTCGGGAAAGGTCTAAAGGAGACACTGCGTGTCCGTCCACTTTCCAGAATCCCTCTCGCTAGCATCCATCTTGGCTGAGCGATGTGTGCGCCACCAGGAAAGACTCTGAATTAGAATGATTGGCCAAAGACCACCCAGAAACTAATCCCATCACCATAAAACCAAACATTGCGAGCCACGCGGCAGAGCAGTTCTCCTGGTTTCCCTTACCCTACTGCTCTCCACCCAGGTGCCCTTTCCCAATAAAATCTCTTGCTTTGTCAGCACATGTGTCTCCTTGGACAATTCATTTCCGAGTGCTAGACAAGAGCCCAGTTTCGGGCCCTGGAAGGGGTCCACCCTCCTGCAACAGCATCAGATCTATCACTTCATGGCAAATAGATGGGGAAAAATGAAAACAGGGATAGACTTTATTTTCTTGGGCTCCAAAATCACTGTGGACAGTGACTTCAGCCATCAAATTAAAAGACACATTCTTTGGAAGAAAAGCTATAACAAACCTAGAGAGTACACTAAAAAGCAGAGACGTCACTTTGCCAACAAAGGTCTATATAGTTAAAGCTATGGTTTTCCCAGTAATCACATAAAGCTGTGAGAGTTGGACCATAAAGAAGGGTGGGCCCCAAAGAACTGATGGTTTTGAACTGTAGTGCTGGAGAAGATTTTTGAAAGTCCCTGGACAACAAGGAGATCAAACCAGTCCATGAATATTCATCGCAAGGACTGATGCTGAAGCTGAAACTCCAATACTTTGGTCACCTGATGCAAAGAGCTGACTCACTGGAAAAGACCCTGATACTGGGAAAGATTAAAGGCAGGAGGAGAAAGCAGAAATAGAGAATGAGATGGCTGGATGGCCTCATCAACTCAATGGACGTGAGTTTGAGAAAACTTCAAGAAAGAGCCAAGAACAGGGTAACTGTAGTTACCTGTAGCGCTGTAGTCCATGGGGGTCACAAAGAGTCGGACACAACTTAGTGAGTGAATAAGTCAATAACAGAAAGGTATTCAGAAAATTCTCAAATATTTTAAAAGTAAACAACAAAAACCTAAACAAAATATGAGGCAAACAAGAGGTAACCAGAAAAATTAATTTAAAAAATATAAATTGTATGAAAACAAAAGTATAACATAAAAGTTTGAGAAAGTAAGTGAAAGTCACTCAGTCATGTCCAACTCTTTGCAACCCCATGGACTATACAGTCCATGGAATTCTCCAGGCCAGAATACTGGAGTGGGTAGCCTTTCCGTTCTCCAGGGGATCTTCCCAACCCAGGGACTGAACCCAAGTCTCCTGCATTGCAGGCAGATTCTTTACCATCCGAGCCAGGAGGGAAGACAGAGCTAAAACAGTGCCCAGAAGAAAATGGGTAGCATTAGATGCTTATGTTATTAAAAAAAAAAAAAGTATCTGAGAAACTGATCTAAGCTTCCAGGAGAAGAGACTATATAAGGAGGAGAAAACTAATGTTGAAGTCACCAAAGGAAATAATAAAGATTACCACATAAATCAATAAACATACTATAGAAAACTTTCATGCATTGGAGAAGGAAATGGCAACCCACTCCAGTGTTCTTGCCTGGAGAATCCCAGGGATGGGAGAGCCTGGTGTCTATGGGGTCACACAGAGTCAGACACGACTGAACTGACTTAGCAGCAGCAGCAGCAGAAAACAACAGAAAAAAAAAAGAAAATTGAAATCTGTTTCTTTGAAAAGACAGATAAAAGTCTTAAACCTCTAGCCAGACTGACCAAGAAGAAAGAGAAAAGAACATACAACCAATTGCAGGAATGAAATAAATGGCATCACTACAAATCTCAAGGCATGAAAAAGGCTAGTAAAGCAACACTGTAAACATTAGATAAACCAGACCCATTTGTAAAAAGCACAACTACCAAAACTCACTCAATAAGATAATCTGAACAGTTTTAACACTATTATATTGAATCTGCAATTTAAAAGCTTCTAAAAAAGATTGCTAAACAGAAGCAGTTTCATCAGAAAATTTAAATCAAACATTTAAAGAAATAGTAGCGCTGAATTTATACAGTCTCCTCCAGAAAACAGAACAGGAGGGAATGCTCCACACTTCCTTTTATAAAACTGGTATTACCTCGATACAGAAACTAGGCAAAACAGTACTTAAGAGAAAAAGTACAGAAAATAACTCAGACGCAAGAGCCCCAAACAAAATATCAGCCAATGAAATACGGCAATGCATTAAAAACTATACCATGACTGAAGCTGAGTTGGTACAAGGAATACAGGGTGATTCGATATTTGAAAAAGCAATGTAATCCACATATCAGCAGACTAAAAAATAAAATCAGCTTGTCGCAAGTGATGCAATAAAAGGATTGGACAAAGTTCAACATCTATTTATGATAAAATCTCTCAACAAATTAGGAAGACAGCAGAAGTTCATCTCAATATTTTGTGAAATTACTTATTTCATAACATATATATGCATCTAAAAGAAACCTCCAACATCATCGATAGTGGTGTAAGACTGACTGTCTTTCTCCTAAGACTGGGAAAAGATAAGGACGAAAACTCTCACCACTTCTATTCAACGCGAGAAATGGAGTATTTCCTGCCATATCTGTAAACAAAGGATGTTATGGTCATCAGCAATTGCAGCCACTACGGATGGTGAGCTGGTGAGCCCCGAGGAAACTCAGGATGTGAAAACACAGGCTCCAGATAGCTGAGAAAAGATTTCAGTGAACCCAGACCCTTGCATCTTACCATACATAGAAACGCCCTAAATTCCTTAACTTGAGATATCTGGTTTTCTTTAAGTAACAACAACATTTAGACATTACTGACTACCTGCCCTCTGCTGCAAAACTCTTACATATGCTAGCCCCTCCCCTGACCTCCTCAGAGCAATTTCTCAAAGCTATTTGAAATGCTGTCTCCCACACTGCAGGACTCGTTTCGCCCCAAATAAAACTGAACCTGCAACTCTTACATTGTGGAGTTTTTTTTTTTTCAACAAACATCATACTGGCGGTTCCAGCTGGTACAAAGGGAAGGGCAAGGGAAGGGAAGGTATATAGATGGAAAAGTGGGCAATAAAAACTATATTCACAAATGACATGACTGTCCATAAAATGTCCCCAAAAGTCTACCAAAAAAAGTTATTAAATGAAATAAGTAGCTTTAGGATATAAGGTCAGCATATGAAAATCAATTTTATTCTGTATGTTTGCAATAAAAGTCTTAAGTTTAAGTTTTAAAAAGAAGACTATTCTATTCACAAATAGTACCCCAAACCCTGGAACACTTTGGCATAAATCTAAAACTTTTGTGTGGTATCTGTATGCTGGAAACTATAAAAGAGTGATGATAAAAAATCAAAGAAAGCATAAATAAATTGTTAGATATACCATGTTCATGCATTAGAGAGTTCATTACTATTAAAATGAATGTCCTCATTATTATGAAGGTGTGTTTTCTGCACATTCAGTGCAATCCCAATCAAAATCTCACCAGGATCCTTTTTTCAGAAATCAAGAAACTAGTTCCAAAATTTATATTGCAAACTGCAAAGAAACTAGAATAGTCAAAGCGATTTTTTAAAAAGCACAAAGTTAGATGACCCCCATTACCTTATTTCAAGATTTATTATAAAAAATAGTAATCAAGACAGACTGGTACTGGTGAAAACACAGACACATAAATCAGAGGAACAAGACAGACTCCAGAATATGCCTACCATACATAATTAAACGATCTTAACAAAAATACATGAAGCCAATATGAGACAGCAATAAAGTCTTTAACAATAAAATATGCTGGATCAATTGGTACATTCACATGTAAAAAGAGAAAACACAACCCATATGTTGTACCATATACGAAAATTAACCCAAAAGAATCATAGCCCTCAGTGTAAAACCTAAAACTATTAAATTTATTAGAAAATTAAACAAGAGGAAAGCTTTGTGACCTTTCTTTGGGCAAAGATACCTAAGATATGATGACAAAAGCAATTCCATTTAAAAAAAGTAAATTAGTCTTCATCAAAATAAAAAGTCTGGGGACTTCGCTGGCAGTCTACTGTTTAAGACTCCATACTTCCAATACAGGGGATATGCGTTCTAGTCCTGGTCAGGTAACTAAGACCCCAAATGCCACGGGACTCAGTCAAAAATTTAAAAACACTTAAAAATATTTTTTAAAATGTTTTAAAGTCTACTCTGCCAAACATCTGTTAAAAGAAATGACATGTTACAGACTAAGAAAAAATATTTTCAAACCACATATATAAGAGATTTATATTCAAGATATACAGACAATTCTCAAGACTGAATAAGATAACCAAAATTAGTTGCCCATTTTAAAAGAGAAATGATTAGACCAGATACTTTACAAAGAAAAAAAACAGATATACAGATGGCAAATAAGCCACTAAAAACTGCTCAACATCATTAGCGATTAAGGAAATGAAAATTAAAATCACCAAGAGATACCATTGCATGTGTATTACAGTAGCTAAAATTAAATCACAAGGTGAAAACATCACAAGTTGGCAAGGATGAAGAACAGCTGGAACCTTACACAGCTCTGGTGTAAATGCCAAATGGTTCAACCATTCTGCAAAACAGCCTGGCACTATCTTAGAATGTCAAATACGCAGGTTCCACACTTACCCAGTAATCTCATCCCCAGATATTTACCTACAGAGAAATGAAAACATAAATTGACACCAGAACTTGTCCACAACCACTTAAGAGTGGCTTTATTCATAATAGCCAAAACTATTAGCCACTCTGGCATCTGTGGCCTGGAGAACAGATAAACAAACTCTGGTACACAGGCGCCATGGCATACTACTTAGCAGAAATGAACTCCTGACACATCTGTAACAGAGAGGAACAACCCTGACTCCATATTGGATCTATTCTCACTTTTGTGCTTGATTACTCTGGCTTAGTCATGCTGGTTCTGCACCCTCTGTCTTGTCAATCAGTGCCTGAAATATACATAATAACCCTTTCTCAAGTCTTTGCCTCCCAGGCTTGACCTTTAAAGGTATAACCTTTTATATGCATATAGAGAAAAGTTGCAGAACAGAAATAACAACTGCCAGTGTTGAAGGTTTAAAGGGATACTGTGAGCAGACCTACAAGGGCTGCTGCAAGAACAAAGGATTATCACTATTTCTTCGGGGTCTGGCCTCACCAAGAAGTTTGCAACAACCAGCCACACCTCCTCCGCTTTTAGAAAACAAATGTTGGAAAGGAAGTGGAGAAATGGGAACCCTAGTTCACTTTCACTTTTCACTTTCATGCACTGGAGAAGGAAATGGCAACCCACTCCAGTGTTCTTGCCTGGAGAATCTCAGGGACGGGGGAGCCTGGTGGGTTGCTGTCTATGGGGTCGCACTGAGTCGGACACAACTGAAGCCACCTAGCAACAGCAGCAGCAGCAGCAGCAGTACACTATCTGTGGGAATTTAAATTCATGCAGCTACATCTGGCCCCATCACTTCATGGGAAATAGATGGGGGAACAGTGGAAACAGTGTCAGACTTTATTTTGGGGAGCTCCAAAATCACTGCAGATGGTGATTGCAGCCACGAAATTAAAAGACCCTTACTCCTTGGAAAGAAAGTTATGACCAGCCTAGACAGCATATTCAAAAGCAGAAACAATACTTTGCCAACAAAGGTCAGCCTCGTCAAGGCTATGTTTTTTCCAGTGGTCATGTATGGACGTGAGAGTTGGACTGTGAAGAAAGCTGAGCACCGAAGAATTGATGCTTTTGGACTGTGGTGTTGGAGAAGATTCTTGAGAGTCCCTTGGACTGCAAGGAGATCCAACCAGTCCATTCTGAAGGAGATCAGCCCTGGGATTTCTTTGGAAGGAATGATGCTAAAACTGAAACTCCAGTACTTTGGCCACCTCATGTGAAGAGCTGACTCACTGGAAAAGACTCTGATGCTGGGAGGGATTGGGGGCAGGAGGAGAAGGGGATGACAGAGGATGAGATGGCTGGATGGCATCACTGACTCGATGGACATGGGTTTGGGTGAACTCCGGGAGTTGGTGATGGACAGGGAGGCCTGGCGTGCTGCGATTCATGGGATCGCAAAGAGCCGGACACGACTGAAAGACTGAACTGAACTGAACTGAACTGAACTGTGGTAAGAATATGGAGGTTTCTCAAAAAACTTAGAGTACTAAAAAGAGATCCAGCAATTCTACTCCCGGGCATGTATCTGAAAAAAAACCCAAAAACACTAACTTGAAAAGATACATTAATGTTCAAAGCAACATTATTTACAATTGCCAAGATAAGAAAGCAACCTAAGTGTCCATCAACAGCTTAATGAATAAAGATGATATAGTATATATACAATCATTGTTGTTTAGTCACTAAGTCATGTCTGACTCTCCATAGCCCGCCAGGTTCCTCAGTCCGTGGGATTTCCCAGGCAAGAATATTGGAGTGGGTCGCCAGTTCCTTCTCCAAGGGATATTCCCAACCCAGGGATCAAACCCACTATCTCCTGCCTTGGGAAGCTGATTCTTTACCACTGTGTCACCAGGGAAGCCCCAAATATATACAATACTCATCCAAAACAAAAAGAATGAAAGTTTGCCATTGGCAACAATGTAGATGGACTTCGTGGAGAAGGAAATGGCAGCAGCAGCTGATAGATTTGGAGGGCATTATGCTAAGTGAAGTAAGTCAGACAGAGTAAGACAAATACCATATGACAGCAGTTATACGTGGAATCTTAAAAATACAATAAACATGGAATCTTAAAAATACAATAAACCACAGAAAGAAGCAAACTCATAAATAAAGAGTACAAACTAGTGGTTACCAGTGGGGACAGGGAACAGGGCGGGGGGCAACACAAAGGCGGAGGAGTGGAAGGTACAAACTATTAGGTATAAAATAAGCTAAAGGGAAAAAAATAAAATCAAATAAGCTAAAGGATATATTGTACTACACAGGGAATATAGCCAACATTTTGTAATAACTATAAATGGAGTATAACCTTAAAAAATTTTGAGCCATAATACTATATACCTATAACATCTAATATAGTATAGCAATTATACTTTAATAAAATATAGTTTATCAAGATTTATTTTATGAAAAAACTTTTAAACTTTTTTTTGTTTGTTTGTTTTCAATTTTTGTTTTTACTTTATTTTACTTTACAATACTGTATTGGTTTTGCCATACATTGACATGAATCCACCAAGGGTGTACATGCGTTAAATTTAAATTTTTTTAAAAATTATTTAAAAAGAAGTCTGAGGGCTTCCCTGGTGGTCCAGTGGCTAAGCCTCCACACTGCCAAAGCAGGGGGCCCAGGTTCAATTCCTGGTCAGGTAACTAGATCCTACATGCCACAACTAAGACCTGACATAGCCAAATAAATAACTTAATTAAATATTTTTAATTAAATAAAATGCTAATTCAAGTACCCCCGTACTTTGGCCACCTCATGCGAAGAGTTGAAAAGACTCTGATGCTAGGAGGGGTTGGGGGCAGGAGGAGAAAGGGATAACCGAGGATGAGATGGCTGGATGGCATCACTGACTCGATGGGCGTGAGTCTGAGTGAACTCCGGGAGTTGGTGATGGACAGGGAGGCCTCGCGTGCTGCGATTCATGGGGTCGCAAAGAGTCGGACACAACTGAGCGGCTGCACTGGAACTGAACTGACTGAACTGAAGCACATCACTCAAAAAAAAAAAAAAGAAGTGGTCTGAATTCTGTCTGGGTAAGCTGGCTCTTTGGAACACAATGTTTTGGATTTCCTGACTTTCTGAATAAAGTTGCTGTACCTTGCTCCCTCTCAATTTATCATCTCATCCTGTGGTGAGCAATAGGAGCTTGGACTTGGGAACATACCCAACAACCTGGAAGAATACAAAATGCACTGAACTAAGTAAAGTAAGTGTAACTCAGAAAGTTACCTAAGGTACGGTACCATGTATATAACATTCTGGAAAAAGCGAAATGTTATGGACAGGAAACATCTTGGTTGCTAGGGGATGAAGGTGGAGAGAGGGACAAGCTAAAGGAGTAGGAGAAAACTTGGGGTGGGTGGGTGATGGGAATGTTCTGCATCTTCACTATCTTAACTTTGGCAATGGCTACAAGACTATATGCATTTGTCAAAATTTACAAAACTATACAAAGAGGCAAATTGGATGCCATGCAATCTGACCTCATATAACATGACACCCACTCCACATATCTTCTCAGGAGATTTCAGTGCAGCCAGAGTTCAGAATCTGTTTACCTGTTCTCTGCATGGACAGATGACTTTCTCTTGATGGTTTTGTTTCATGGTTCTCAGCCTTGATTTCTCAAACCCCCCAACGCTTGAATGTGACCCAAAGATATTCATTCTGACTTCCTTAGCCAACAGTGTTGAAAAGGTTGAGAGGCAACTGTAATGTGTAACCCAGGCTGAGAACTACTATTCGAAAGGCAATGGTCTTCCAAGAGGATTGTTCCTCTCTCTCCTGGGAGAAAACTTCTAAAACTATGTAGGTCACTGGATTTTAGAGAGGGGAATGGCAACTCACTCCAGCATTCTTGCCTGGAGAATCCCCATCGATAGAGGAGCCTGGTGTGCTACAGTCCATGGGGTTGCAAAGAGTCGGACACGACTGAGCAACTAAGATCACACTGGTATATTTAAAAACTGATTTCTAATAGTTTTCATCAGAGTTTCAATAGTTGCTAAGGGTAAAGTTCAGAGTGTATTGTAAATCTTGACATTTAAAATGAAACTGTAACATTACTCTTTTAAATGCATCTATTGGAATATAAATAACAGAATGACTCCACACCCATCATCCATTTATAAAATCTTTTAAAAATCTTCATTAACAATCAAAATGTTACACTGTTCCTTTTCCCCCTAAACTCACATTTCCATTCTGATTCCTTTACAGAATTTTATCCTAATGCAATATACCTTTTTTAATTCAATTACAGTGGATTTACAATTTCCAGGTGCACAGGAAAGTGACTCATATATATATATATATAATATTAATAAATATAATATTTTTCAGAATTTTTTCCATTATAGGTTTTTACAAAATATTGAGTATAGTTCCCTGTGCTATACCGTAGGTCCTCCTTGATCACCTATTTTATACACAGTAGTGTGTATCTGTTAATCTGAAATTCCTAATTTATTCCCCACCCCCTCATTTCCCCTTTGGTAACCATAAGTTTGTTTCTATATCTGTGGACTTTATTTCTGTTTTGTATATAAGTTCTTTAAATGATCTACCAACAAGGTATTAGTGTTCAAAATACAATGTTCAAACAGCTTATACAGCTCAATATTTTTAAAAAATCCAACCAACCTAATAAAAAAGTGGGTAGAAGATCCAAATAACATTTCTGCAAAGAAGACATACAGATGGCCAAAAGGTACGTGAAAATATGCTCAACATCGCTAATAATTAGAGAAATGCAAATCAAAACTACAGTGAGGTACCACCTCACACCAGTCAGAATGGCCATCATCAAAAAGTCTACAAATAATAATGCTGGAGAAGGTGTGGAGAAAAAGGAATCCCCCTGCAGTGCTGGTAGGAATGTAAACTGGTGCAGCCACTATGGAGAACAGTATGGAGGTACTTGTAAAAACTAAAAACAGAGCTACCATAGGATCCTGCAATACTGCTTCTGGGCATATATCCAGAGAAAACTATAATTTGAAAAGATACATGCACCCCAGTATTCACTGCAGCACTATTTACAATAGCCAAAACATGGAAATATTCTAATGTAATATACTTTTAATCTTGAAAGTGATGTATACCCATCACCTTTAATGCATTCCTACAATAAAAATATAGATGTGGATACTGAACTTGAGTTTTTTCATTTCTTCTTGCTGCTGCTGCTAAGTCTCTTCAGTCGTGTCCGACTCTGTGCGACCCCACGGACGGCAGCCCACCAGGCTCCCCCATCCCTGGGATTCTCCAGGCAAGAACACTGGAGTGGGTTGCCATTTCCTTCTCCAATGCATGAAAGTGAAAAGTGAAAGTGAAGTCGCTCAGTTGTGTCCAACCCTCAGCAACCCCATGGACTGCAGCCCACTAGGCTCCTCTGTCCATGGGATTTTCCAGGCAAGAGTACCCGAGTGGGTTGCCATTCATTTCTTCTTAAGACTGTAAAATTCTCAGTATTCACAAACTTCATCAAGTTTATTACAATCATGATTATGATACAACATTAATATATTACATAATTTTTTAAAATAAAAAGTAATTTTCTCTTCTTGTAAATGTACCTCTCAATCAGCTATGTGGGGGGATATAGTATTATGCTGCACTGGTTAAACTAATTACTAATTTTGCTGGGGACACTGAGGAGGTTTTAACACCTGGGAGAAATGCATCATAGTAAGACATTAGATGGCTGAGAGGTTAACTTTTTATTGTAAAATCAAAGAAGTTCTGTGTGCGCATGTGTGAGTGTGTGTGAGTGTGAGTGTGTGTGAGTGTGCAGGAGAGAAAGACAGAGGAAGGGAGAGAGAAGGTGAACAGTGCAAATTAACTTACGGATGTCAAGTTTAAGAGTGAATACATACAGAAGTTGAGGATTTGCAAATACATCTCCTTTAAAATATCTCCACTTACATACCCCTCGGAAGGTCTTTGCATGACCCTTCCGTGCATATATTAGAATATATGTCAAGGGCACTGCTCCAAATAAATAAACAATGCAAAAACAAGACAGAACACAAAATCAAACAATTCCTGGAAATTAAGGTAAATATGATCCAGCAGGGACTATCAATTCACACATCTCCAGAGCCCAGCAAAATAATATAAATGAGAGAAGCTCTGCGGAGTCAAAAAACAGAGCGATTCCCATCCAGAGTTCATTTCCCCACTTTTGACAGACACCCAAACCCAAGGTACCAGTTCTCTAGTAGTTCAAGTCCAGGGATAAGGTAACTAGGAAAACAAAAAGAAGAGATGTGTACTAAGATGCACCCAGCGCAGAGCAACTGGTAGGAATAGCAGATGCTCAGCTTGGAACCACTGTTGACATGCAGAAATATCAGGGCTGCTCACCACTGAAAAGAAACCGGAAAATCCACACTTTATGAAAATATCCTATCTCAAAATATTGACAGGACATTCACCGCAAAAGCCTCATATAATGTATTTGCAGGCCGCATGTACCACCATGCTTATCTGTCAATCAAAAGGCACACCTCTACCTAGAGATTATCACAATGAGTGAAGTAAGTCAGATAAAGGAGAAATATTGTCTGAGATCAATCACATGTGCAGTCTAAAAAAAAAAAATGATGCAAATGAACTTATTTACAAAACAGAAACAGACTCACATATTTAGAGAAGGAACTTAAGGTGGCCAGGATCGGGGGAAGGGACAGTTAGGGAGTTTGGGATGGACACTTACAAACGCTGCTATATTTAAAATGGATAACCAGCAGGGACCTACTGTATAGCAACAAGGAAGTCTGCTCAGTGTAATGGAGCAGTCTGGCTGGGAGGGGAGTTTGGGGGAGAGAGGATACATGTACATGTATGGCCGAGTTCCTTTGTTCTCCACCTGAAACCATCACAACATTGTTCCCTGGCTTTCAGTTCAGTTCAGTTCAGTTCAGGTCAGTCGCTCAGTCGTGTCCGACTCATGGTGACCCCATGAACTGCAGCACGCCAGGCCTCCCTGTCCATCACCAACTCCTGGAGTTCACTCAGACTCACATCCATTGAGTCAGTGATGCCATCCAGCCATCTCATCCTCTGTTACCCCCTTCTCCTCCTGCCCCCAATCCCTCCCAGCATCAGGGTCTTTTCCAATGAGTCCACTCTTCTACTCCAACACAAAAAAACAAGTTTAGGGAAAAAAAAAAACCAGCCACACCTCTGACATACAAGTACAGGAGGAAATCTGAAGGCCTTCTAAAAAGACACTCAATAGCTTATAATAACTTATAATGGAAGTGAATGTGAAAAAGGAATATGTATATACATATGTATGTATAACTGAAGCACGTTCCTGTATACCTGAAACTAATACAACATTGCAAATCAACTACATTTCGTAAGCATTTTTTTAAAGAAAAGCATTTTTCCTTCCCTACCAGTTAAAGGCTTAAGGCACCCTATTGCTTTGTTTTGTGTCCTTTAGATTCATGAGGCCTGCTTTTAAATTTCAATCATAAAAGAATAGCAATAATGTCCTTTCCCTATTAAACATCTCTTTACCACATCAGAAACAATTCCAAGAAAATAACTTTAGGATAGTAAAAAGGTGACATTTGGCCCAAATATGCACTGCAAGCTTTGGTCTGTTCCAAAATGTAAATATTAGGTTATCTGTAATACCAGAATGCCCTGGAAACTGTTTTTCCCCTTTGTTTTAAGGTTACATTTATCTGAAGTACAGGCAAAAACCCAACTCCCTAATGTGTATTACCTAATTAAGGAAATCAAGCAGAACACTAGCTTTATGGGAACCAGATACGCAGAACTTAAAGGGCTAAGGCAGAGCTCAGTGGTGAGCAGCTTTTACATTTCTGTACATCAAAATTTCTGTTTTCCCTCCTTTTGTTGGCACCGCTCCCTTGAAAATGTAAATAATATGATTTTAAGCTGCTCTCTCTCCCTCTCAATAGAATTCTCAGTCATTCCACTGATCTCACATTTCAAAACATTGAATGCTTGTAAAACAAGCAATTGTGTGTTTTGATGCTTGCTTTTAACAGCCCATAATGCAAATATTTATTCACAATGGTAATTTCCATTGTGCATAGTTTTTACATCTCATTAAGGACTCTGAAAAATTACAATCATTGGAAACGAAAGCATACATTACATTTAAACAAACATTCAAAGGACAAAGTAACTTATCAGAGAGGGGACAGTTCTGTACTGGGAGTTGTCATCTGTGTGAGAATGGATGCCTTCGAACTATGGTGCTGGAGAAGACTCTAGAGAGTCCCCTGAACTCTAAGGAGGAGATCAAACCAAGTCAATCCTAAAGGAACTCAACCATGAATGTTCACTGGAAGGATTAATGCTGAAGCTGAAGCTCTAATACTTTGGCCACCTGATGCAAAGAGCCAACTCATTAGATGCTGGGAAAGATTGAAGGCAGGAGAAGGAGGTGGCAGAGGATGAGATGGTTGGATAGCATCACCGACTCAGTGGACATGAGTTTGAGCAAACTCCAGGGAGATGGTGAAGGACAAGGAAGACTGACGGGCTGCAGTCCCTGGAGCTACAAAGAGTCAAACATGACTTAATGACTGAACAGCAACAAAGGAGAGAACATGTGAATATTTTCGTATTAGGTTGGAAAGTGAAAATGGTGCTAACAGTGGAATACTGCTATCTATCAACCATCCAGCATCCATCTCCCCAATTTGGCAAAATAATTATTTTGCATAACCTGCCTTTCATTTTCATAGCAGGTGGTCTCGGTGGGTTCCTCCTCCAGGCTCTAAAGGGGGAGCTTATTGGCTAAACGTAAGCCAATCAAGCTGCTCTATCCCATCCTTCTGTGCTCAGCGACTGCCAGAACTTTGATGGAACTGTTAAGAGAAACACTCTAATTACTAAATTTAGGGTTAAAAAAGGTGTAATTCTGAGCTGGTGGAGCATCTTGCTTAAATGAAGGGCAGTGTGTCTTAGACTAGAATGAATATCGTTAAAGGAGAGCAAAGAGACTCCAGACATCATGTGAGCACCTGGATCAAGCCTTGCCTGATGCCCGGGATTTCAGCTGTGCGAATCAGTTCATTTCTCTTTTCCTTAGGCAGAGACTGTTACTGTTGAACAACTATATACATTCTTCTCAACATGTCCCAGTCCTCCCTGCGGTCAAATGGAGGCTCTGTTTCTAATGCTGATCAACAGGATATGGGTGCTATGAAGCCATTTCCAAATCTGGACCTTAAATGCATCCCACAAAATCCCCTAGCTCTCTCATCCCCTGTGGCCATGTGTCCAAAATGGCATAACCACAAAGTCAAAGAGGACTGCCTGGACTCTAGGCGAACAAGAAATAAATTTTTGTCAAATTATGCCACAGAGACATGGACATTTATTCATATATTAATATGAGTATGTATATGTATAATGTATGTATGTAATATATTGACATATATGCAATATATCTCTTTCATTATAGCCTACCCATCATTCTAGCCCATCCTCACTAATGTATTCCTCAGGCAATTTTAGATTTTTGTTTTGTACCTGCAACCAAAATATGTCTAGTTATTCATCACAGTATTTCCTTAAATAAATCACACTCAAGCAGAATTCTCCCATCTAACCCATGGCTTCTTGGGGATTCTCTTACACTTTGCTTCCTATTTCAAAAAAAAGGATCCTCACCGCTGAAGACCCACTTTGATTTTTCCCTTCACAGCATCTGTTAAAGCCTGACTGAAGACAGTAATCTAGAGGCCTTTGGGAGGATAAAACAGTATCTCCTCTTGAGAGCCTCCAGTTCAAAGAAACCCAAGGAATACTTTCAAACCCTAGAAGGCTGTTTAGAAAAATCAAAATCGAATCAGCCCATTCACTGAGCACCTGTTCACCAACATCATGACCGTGAACATGAGGAACACACTTTAAGGTCTGTGTTTCCTTCCCACAGTCTTCTTGGGAAGAGAAAAGGAACACGATTGAGATACTTCAACATGACTTTCTGCAATGTCATGAAAATCAATTTTTAAAAGATGAGAATTTCTGCAGATACTGAAGACTGGCACATTTCACACCCATTGCAGATCCCTTCTGCTGTGCCTTTCTGAACCGAAGAGACTGGAGTCCTGACAGCAAGGTTGGCAGGAATCTCTGGGTTCCTGAGAACCAGCAAGCCCCATAGAAAAGATCTCTAGGAACCTGCCCTATGGTCCAGTGGTTAAGACTCTGCGTTGCCCCTACAGGAGGCCTGGGTTTGATCCCTGGTCAGGGAACTAAGATCCCACATGCCATTATGGCACAGCCAAAAAAAAACAACAACAACAACAACTCTAAAGGTCTTTAAGGGGAAACCAAGGCTGCTTTCCTTCCTTTCTCCACCTTATCAATGACTTTTCCTTATCTGCATTCAGCTGCTTACTAGAGACAGGTAGGGGTTCACATCTCAGTCTCCCCCACTTCAAGGGCAGAGTTGATTTCATATTCATTGCTATATATTTGGAGCCTGTCTCACTGCGTTTATAATTTGGTCTCAAAAAATAATTGTTGGATAAATAAATCAAAGCCCTTGGTGCTCAGTACGAGTGACAGTCCCAGTTGGAGACAAAATATGAGAACTAGGTCAATCTTGGGGCTGAACTTGAATATTTTTTGCTGTATTTAGGCAGCGGGGGGTCTTTCAAACTCTATCAGCATCACAGAATCAAGGAATTCTGAGTTTAAATGTCCACCTGCTGTTTCGCTTCTGTTCTATAATGGTGATTCACAAACAGCTCGTCCTGGAGGGGCTCCATCTTCCCAGGTAACTAAATCAAATCCTTCTTACTCCATTTCTAAATGCATTTTCATTTTCCCTCATCACCTTGAAGCCACAGTCTGTTTGCCTCCATGATACCTATTGACTGAGGTCCTCTGAGCAAAGCATCCCAGGAAGAACCCTCTGTACGCAACTCTGTGTCTTCCCCATCGGCCACAGACTGTGACTTCATCCACTGCAACCCTGCAGCCCTTAGACACGAAGCATCTCAGGGGGCTCGACCACACTTCAAGGAAAACATCGTCAGGCCCACAGCAGCCACATTCTTGATGTGACTCCCTCCATGTCGTTTCTTTTTTAAAACAACAACAACAAAAATATTTTTATGTTACATTGGGGTATAGCTGATTCATGTTGTGATAGTTTCAGGTGGACATCGAAAGGACTCAGCCATACATACCCATGTACCCATTCTTCCCCAAACTCCCCTCCTGTCCAGGCCGCCACACAGCATTGAGCAGAGTTCCCTCTGCTAAACAGTAGGTCCCTGTTGGTTATCCATTTTAAATAAAGCAGTGTGTAAGTGTCCATCCCAAACTCCCTAACTATCCCTTCTCTCATCTTTCCCCCTGGCATCCATAAGTTCTGTCTATGTTTTGAATACTTTTCAGGGCCACCAAGGCACTCTACAAAGATTGTGGGGGTACAGCAGACACCCACAGTGCCATCACTAAGGGCAACAAGGTTCAACATGATGGTCGCTTTCGGGTATCATTAACACCTGTACAAAAAGGTGAGCCCTTCGGGAAAAGAATTTGACAGCAAATCTCTATCTATATTCTTTGGCCCCATCATTAATTAACTGTGATTCTAAGAAACTAACTCAAAGGAAAAATTATGCGCAAAGATAATGATTTCCTCACAATAGCAAAAAAAAAAAAAAAAACACATAAATTATATAATTGTGTAGCAAGAGTTGAAAATTTTAAGCTATGGCAAAAACATTAAAAATATATTCGTGATACATTTTTAAAACATGAGAAATATGCTTACATAAACATATGAACTCAAAAAAGTAAAAAACCAATTATGTGTCCCAGAGACCATGTGAACACAACTTGTTTCAAAAATTCATAGAGAAACAACTAAAACGAAAGACATCAAACTGTTGCAGCAGTCATCTTCAGGGAGTGAGATTATTTATTTTTACTTCTCCCTTGTGTCAGGATTACTTTGAAGTAGCTTACAAAAAATAAATGCACTGGGATAGAAAAAGTAGGCAAGGAGGCAGACAAGAGAGACAGAATAAGGAAAATAAAATAAAGCCAAGGCTGGAGCTGAGTCACAAGATGTGTCTCTTAAGTTCCTAGACTTATAAATAGCGGAGTTGGCTCCGAGACTCCTAGGAGTTCAAGCAAAGACAGACAATTGGAAATTCACTTAGAAAATTCATGGTGTTCTTAGGATGAAGTGTAAACTATCTCTCAGGATAAACATACCTTTTTTTTTTCCTTTTTTTCCCTGGTTCTAAGGCCTAAGAGGAGAAGGCAATGGCACCCCACTCCAGTACTCTTGCCTGGAAAATCCCATGGACGGAGGAGCCTGGTAGGCTGCAGTCCATGGGGGTTGCTGAGAGTTGGACATGACTCAGTGATTTCACTTTTACTTTTCACTTTCATGCATTGGAGAAGGAAATGGCAACCCACTCCAGTGTTCTTGCCTGGAGAATCCCAGGGACGGGGGAGCCTGGTGGGCTGCCGTCTATGGGGTTGCACAGAGTCGGACACGACTGAAGCGACTTAGCAACAGCAGCAGCAGCAAGGCCTAAGAAGAATTTCTTAGAAAAGCAACTTGGAAAGGAGACAGATTTTTTTAAATATATATTTATTTTATTTATTTGACTGAATCAGGTCTTAATTGTGGCACCTGGGACTGTTGCAGCGCAAGGACTCTCTAGTTGGCGCTCACAGGCTTAGTCACTCCATGGCATGTGGGATCTTAGGTCCCCAACTAGGGATCAAACCTAGGCCCCTGCATTAGGAGCATGGCATCTCAGCCACTGGACCACCAGGGAAGTCCCTGTGTTCAAAATCTGAGAACCTCAGCAAGTTGTATTATAATTTAAGCATCCCCCACAACCTACCAACACTGTTTTCCTGACCAAACACAGAAACAAAAACATCAACAAAAATGAAATCTAATTGCCACCTTCTTTACTTAGTGAGTCTGCTCAGTAACTCTCCCTAAAACATAAGAATTTATGTTTCTCACATGGAAAATAACTAATGTCGCTAATGGCTAAAAATTCTTTGCGCATTCCTGTCTTTTCAAATGTATATCTCAGTCTCATTTCTAGGCTTTCGTTAAGAAAAAGAGAGGGAGAAAAGTTTTATTCCCTTTCAACTCTTTCAAATGTATTTTTCACCTTGGTTACTGCTGTCCTGTCATGACAATATGTGCTTAATCTCTTTTTGAATGTATTTCACAAATCTGTTTAAGTTCAAGGGCCTTCCTTCTCCATAGATTCTTAATTTCTGAGAGTTAACAGGACAGACATATTGTACGATACATTTGTATAAAAGGGACCCTTGAAACTCTCCTACACTGTTGGTATGAATGAAAGTTGGTGCAGCCACTATGGAAAAAAGTGTGCAGGTTCCTCAGGAAACTAAAAATAGAATTACCATATGATCCAGCAGTCCCACTCCTGGGCATATATCCAGATAAATTATAATTCAAAAAGATACATGTACCCCTGTGTTCACAACAGCACTATTCATAATAGCCAAGACATGGAAACAACGTAAATGTCCATCAACAGATGAATGGAGAAAGATGTGGTGCATATATACAGTGGAATACTACTCAGCCATAAAAAAGAATGAAATAATGCCATTGGCAGCAACATGGATTCACCTAGAGATAAATGAAGTCAGAAAGAGAGAGACAAATATCATATGATACCACTTATATGTGGAATCTAAGACATGACACAAATGATCTGATCTATGAAACAGAAACAGACTTACGGACATCAAGAAGAGACTTGTGGTTGGCAAGGGGAGGAGGGGGAGTTAAAGACTGGGAGTTTGAGAATAGCAAATGCAAAATATTATATGTGGGATGGATAAACAATAAGGTTCTATTGTATAGCCCACTGACCTATATTCAATATCCTGTGATAAACCATAATGGAAAAGAATATAAAAAAAGGTTTTCTATACGGATATAACGGAATCACTTTGCTGTACAGCAGAGATAGGCATAACACTGTAAATCAACTATACTTCAATAAAAAATAATAAAGATTTTAAGAACATATCAGTACTCTGACATTTAAATTTTTTAAATAAATAAGATTTTCAAAGTTGCCAAATCTTGAAAAACAGTTAAACTAAAAAGACCCCCCAAAAATTTTTTTAATAAATAAAAGGGACCCTTAAAACTGACATTTAAGTGAATACAACCCTAGCTTCAAGCTGTTGGGTGCTCCTCTTAATTCTTCCTAAAGATTTTTTTAAAGCAGATTTTTAAATGAATGATGAAAGTGTTATCAAAATATCTTGAGTCTCTGGTCTCATGTCATGACAAATCCATGCTGGTTTCCCATGATCACCACTCACGTCTGCCAGAACCCGCACAATATTCTCCCCATAACTCATTCAAGCTTGTGGTCTGGCATCATAAGTTAAACTCGCCGATCCATATGTTCACAGAACCTAACATTCTCCTTTTGAAAACAGGAAAAATATTTGTCTGCCTTCATGCTGCATGCTTCTTTCTCTTTTTTTACAATAGTATTAAAGAGCCACCTGAGTCACCCAGAGTTTTAGTCTTGTTAGAACAAAGGTCACGTCAGTCTCCCCTCCACCAGGACCCGTGCGTGTTAGCTGAGGTGATGAATGAATGATGGGATCCTGGGATTCAGGGAGCACAACCGATGATGCATCAGCATCCTGGCCACGGAGACAACCACACCATGACTCATCATCAGATCACCTCCTCCACCCCTGTGACAGCCTTGGGAGTAAAATCTGTGTTTTAGGGGCTTCCCGGTAGCTCAGCAGAGAGGAATCCGAGTTTGCCAGTGCAGGAGACGTGGGTTCAACCACTGATCTGGGAAGATCCCACAAGCCACAGAGCAACTAAGCCCATCAGCTGCAATTATTGAGCCTGTGCTCTAGAGGCCACAACCACGGAAGCCCCTGTGCCCGGGGCCCTTGCTCCACTGCAAGAGAAGCTGCCTCAGCGAGAGACCCACGCACTGCAGCTAGAGAGCAGCCTGCAGCAGCAACGAAGACCTCGCACGGCCAAGGGAATAAATGAAATCATACTTAAAAACCTATGTTTTAATCCTTTTTTGCTATCTTTCCCAATTGCTGTTGGAAAAAGGAAGAATGAGAAAATTAAAAAAAAAAAAACAGGATATTAATTTATTCATTTCCAGCAACAAATAAGGAGCGCCAACCACATCCAAGGCTCGGAGCTGAAATTCCAGGGAAACCACTCTGTACACAAAGTTTATCATGTCCAGCACCAGACGTAATTTTTGCCTGACAAAGGGATTCATTTTAAGTAATACACATAAACATGGGAAGGATATAAAACAGCTAACAGTGAGGTGCTTTAGCATCAGAATTCAGACTGTGCTGCTTTAGTTGTAAGGTATTGGACACTACTTCTCCAAGTTTCCATTTCTGCATCTACAAAATGGGGCGAATAAAATCTACCCTACTGGGTTTATCTGCGAATTCACAAAAATCATTTTCATCAATCACACAACTCAGTGTCTGGCATGCAATAATTACTTTAAAATTCGCTGTTATTATTATCGACCAAAGTATGTCCTGAGGCACTTTGAATTACTGGAGAACAAAACAAAACCAGCATCAAACCATTTTATGGTCGCATAAAGTTTCTTTTAACAATAATTTACAGCTCTAAGGATATTTAAAAACTTATTGTGCCCCTGCAGGGTCCAAAGTACTGGATACTAAGTACTGGAGAGAAAGCAGATAGAAAAATACACAGCTGTTGCTTCTATAGGTACTGAAAACTTTAGAGGAGACAGAAAATAGTTTTAACATGTTACCTCTGTAAAAAGTGCCCTCCAAAAGATATCTATATGCAAATCCCTTGAACCTGTGAATGTTCCCGTATTTTTAGGGGGAAGGGGGAAGGGAGGGGGTCTTTGCAGATTTGATTATAGTAGAATGGGAGACAATCCAGATTATTCCCAGGGGTCCCTAAATCCAATCATGTATCTTTATGTAAGGGGGAAGCATAGGAGGTTTGACAAAGAGAAGGTTTGAGGATGGAACAGAGAGAGATGAGAAGACGGCAACCTTGAAAATTGCAGTGATGCTGCCCTAAAGTAAGGACTACAGGCAGTCACCGGGACCCAAAAGATTCTCCCCTAAAGCCTCTAGCCGACACCTTGATTTTGGCCCAGGCACACTGATTTTGGACTACTGGCTCTAGAACAATGCTAGAATGAAGTTCTGTTGTTTTAAGTCACCTTGTTTGTGGTAAGACGTTAAGGAAGCTACAAGAAATTTACAGAGCCTTGATTAAAGTCCGTCTGTACCCGACATCTGGGCTTTCCCTGGCGACTCATGAGCGCATGCTAAGTCGCTTCAGTCATATCTGACTCTTCCAAACCCCATGGACTGTAGCCCGCCAGGTTCCTCTGTCCATGGGATTCTCCAGGCAAGAATACTGGAGAGTGTTGCCCTCCTCCAGGGGATCTTCCCAACCCAGGGACAGAACCCACGCCTCTTCTGTCTCCTGCATTGGTGGGTGGATTCTTTACCACTAGCGTCACCTGGGTGGTTCAGAAGTCAAGAATTCAGCTGCCAGTGCAGAAGACTAGGGGTGGATGCCTCGGATACCTCCACACCCCATCTGACTGCTCCCTGTGCCCGGGTCAGTGTGACCTGATCCTGTCCCTGCATGCAGTACCACAAGCTCCACTGCTCTCTCTGCCCAGCCACACTGCCCTCTGGAGTCCAGCTACGTGTCTGCACCCTCCCTCTCATACCCACACTCTGTTAACACTACGCCACTCCCCCAGGTGCGCTAAATTCAAGGCCAACGTACCTGGACTCAGAGATGATTGCTCTGTGCCTCCGGCAAACCACAGTTGAAAGCTGGCATTCCTTTATATAACATTTTCATGTAATGTATAATTACTTTTTTTTTTGACTGTGCCAGCTGGCAAGCGGGATCTTAGGTCCCAGACCAGGGATCAAACCTGTGCCCCCAGGATTGGGAGTGTGGAGTATTAACCACTAGAATACCAGAGAAGCCTTACAATTTTATACAGTTAAGCACTTTTCTCTGTCTCCTCTATGAACTGCCAGTTCTGGGAGGATAGTAACCTTATCTATGTGGGTTCTTCTCACTGCTGTAATCCTACGGCCAGCATAAAGTGTGTAATAATACAATTGGTGCTCCAAAAGCAGCTACTGTGATAAAATAAGGAAGCAGAGGGAAACAAGAAAAGCAGAAGAGGAAAGGAAGAGGAAACTGAACACAGAACGGGAGGGGTTTGAGCTCACAACTTAAAATCGTGGATGATTTGCGCACTTTACAAGCTAGAGAAATGGCCAACAATGACTTTACACCTTCCTAATCCTGTGTCCTCAAAACACTGGCAAATAGTTCCTGCATGGCTCTGTGCTCTTTGAAATTTTTTTGAATTATCAAATTTTCTAGACTTAAGGATGGATAGATCACTACATAGATGAAAGAACGGAAGCATGGATGGACACACGGATGAAAGGATGGATAAATGGAGGGATATATGGATGAAGACATAGATGGGTGATGACTGGTTGAATGAACTGGTGAATGGATAGATGGATAGATGAATTTAAAAATGTAAAAGTCCAGGGTAAAGTGCAGAAGGGTAAAAATGTAAAAGTAAAAAGTCCATATAGCCAAAGGTATGGTTTTTTCAGTAATCACGTATGGGTGTGAGAGTTGGACCATAAAGAAGGTTGAGCACCAAAGAATTGATGCTTTTGAACGGTGGTGTTGGAGAAGGTTCTTGAGGGTCCCTTGGACAGCAAGGATATCAAACCAGTCAATCCTAAAGGAAATCAACCTTGAATATTCATTGGAAGGACTGATGCTGAAGCTGAAGCTCCAATACTTTGGCCACCTGATGCAAAGACTGAAGGCAGGATGAGAAGGGGGCGACAGATGACGAGATGATTGGATGGCATCTCTGACTCGATGGACATGAGCTTGAGCAAACTCTGGGAGATACCGAAGGACTGGGAAGCCTAGGCATGCCGCAGTCCATGGGGTCTCAAAGAGTCAGACATGACTTAGCGACTGAACAACAAGCAAGCTTCTGCAATAGGGTATTTCTGGAGTCTTTGTTTTTCACTTTCCCTTGGCTTTCAGAATTGAACTAAATTAAGCAGATCTGAATAGTTAAAATTCTAACTTTCTATGCATTTAAGTATTTTTTATAAAATCATATTTAGCATTTAACTTAATTCAGGAAAAATGAAATTTCATGGTCTCCCCATTTCTTAACCTTTTAATGTTATCACTGTTTAAACGTAAGCAGTGAAGCCTAGTCTGTCTCTGTCTCTCTCTCAAACACACACACACCCCCCAAAATGCTCCCTCCTGGAATATGCCTTCCTCCCCAAGAGCCCAGACAAAGTGTTACTGTAAACCGAAGCTCCTTCCCAGCCAGAAGCATGGGATGTGGGAGGATATTCTTAAATAAGAGGTGATGCTCGGCCACCCGGACACTTCAGTTCTGACCTAAACAGAAAGCTCAGTCCTGGATGTTCACTGGAAGGACTGATGTTGAAGCTGAAACTTCAATACTTTGGCCACCAGAGCTGACTCATTTGAAAAGACCCTGATGCTGGGAAAGATTGAAGGCAGGAGGAGAAGGGGACAACAGAGGATGAGATGGTTGGATGGCATCACTGACTCAATGGACATGGGTTTCTGTAAACTCTGGCAGTTGGTGATGGACAGGGAGGCCTGGCGTGCTGCAGTTCAGTCGGACATGACTGAGCGACTGAACTGAACTGAACTGATCAAGGTGGAAACATTCTGTAGAAGATGACCTCACAATGCCACTGCCCAGCAGGCTGGCTATACTGCTCCAGATGCAGGTGGAGCACATGACCGGCGCAGCCTGAAGACAGTGCACCATCACCCCAGCAGCTCCTCTCCCGAGATCCCAGGCCTCTGAGTGTCTGCTTCTCATTGGCATTTGCAAGAAAACACAACTCTGGGGGATGCAGGTCAGGGTCATGACAAGCAGCCTACATGTGGCAACCTTCCTGATTTTGTATTGAAAGCCTGCCCAGCTCTTTGCCCCTCACCTACTCCAGTGTTCTCGCCTGGAGAATCCCAGGGACGGCAGAGCCTGGTGGGCTGCCGTCTATGAGGTCGCACAGAGTCGGACACAACTGAAGCGACTTAGCAGCAGCAGCAGCAGTCTTGTAAGTCTAGTAGCTCAGATGGCAAAGAATCTGCCTGTAATGCAGGAGATCAGGGTTCGATCCTTGGGTCGGGAAGATCCTCTAGAGAAGGAAATGGTAACCCACTCCAGTATTCTTGCCTGGAGAATTCCATAGACAGAGGAGCCCGGTGGGCTACAGTCTATGGGGTCACCAAGAGTCAGACACGACTGAGCGACTAACACACACAGTCTTGTAAGAGAAGGAACCCCTGGGACCTTCCTGGGACAAGCCTTTCCCCATATCCTCTGCTTTAGCTAGCTCCTCTCTTAAGTACCTAAATAACAGTATTTGATGCACATTTCCTGAGTTGTTTTGCAAACAAGAAACCCCACCACCAAATGGAAGATGTTAACTACTTGAGAGCACATAGCCCCACAAACCCTGGAGCCTAAGGATAGATAAAGTTAACCCGTGTGACCCTGCCCTGTTCCCTCATCATCAGCCAGAGAATTGTGCACCATTTGATCAGGTACCCTGTGACCCCTACCACCACCTCCCTTACTGGGCTTTTAAAAACGCTTTGCCAAAACTCTTCAGGGAGCTCGAGGCTTTTTAAGGCATAAGCCACCTGTCTCCTTGCATGGTCCTGCAATAAACCTTTCTCTGTTCCAAATTCTGACGTTTCAGTTTGTCTGGCCAGTATGTGCCCGACAGGTGAACTTGCCATAACAATCTCGTTAATTTGTCTTTGGGCCTCTTTCCTTTCCATGCCCTGCTCCCTTCCATGAAGCCTATAGCATCATAGTAAACCACATTCGCAAGCTGGCACAGCTGTAATCGGCATGAAGTTTTCAATAAGATCATATCTGAAACTTAAGACACAAGCCCTCTGATGACTTGACATAAAGACCATTCTCCAGTGAAGGCTGGGACCTCCCGACAACAGTGCTGATCAAACTTTTTGTCATAGCAGAGGTCCCAGTTCCCAAGGGATAGAAGTGCAAGCAATGAAATTTTATTTTTATTTGATTTTCAAAAGATCTATGAGGTTGCTCTATCTCCAATCACTTCCTGTGCATAAAATTTAAACAAATGTGAGGTTCAAAGGCCTTAGCCTCTTGTTAAAATGTGCACATCTGTTCCTTTAAAGCTTCATCTTTAGAAAGAACTAGGGCAATGCAGTAAAAACAATAATACACTGAAGCAATATTTAGTATTTGGTAATAATCTCCATCTTTCCATTGGACCCACATAAACTGGGCACTGTGGATGGTCCTGTGTCTATGCATATGTTTTCTTCCGATCAAAATCCTCTGAAATACAGTCCATCTTGGATTTCAAGCTGGTTCACAACTTTCAGGCAGTCAGAGGATCTGAGAGCACAGAGTGACTTGAACATAATGGAAAAAGAACTGCACGGTCCCTGCATTTAAAAGACCATTATTATCTGCACCAGGACATTTTATAGGACAGAATGGTTTTAGGAGTGTTCAATTCAAAATATGCCATAGGCTGGGCTTATAGCATCTTTCCACATCAGAGTTTCTCATTTTAAGGACATTTTCAGTGTTTCCACTTGAAAAAGTTCAAGAGATTATCAGGGGAAATACATTTCTTTTCAACCCGACTCGATCTAATAAGGAGATCAGTAAGAGAACTATGTACCTAACCAAGGAAACAACAGTTAGGTCATATTTACAAAGCTATTCTGCACCTTTCTTAGTAAAACCTTGTTACTGCAGCATAAAACACAGGAGTCCATTCCTACTATCAAATCAAGCGACAACCAATAAAAAACATGCCTCGTAGCAAAAGGCAAATCTGCTGGGCTGTTGCTGTGGATTCAGGTTTTCTTAACCTCACATCTGCCTGGGTTGGCTTCACCAAATTCATCAACCAAACCCCCGAGGCTCTGGCCCTCAGAATCGCTCTAACTCATAATTAGGAGACAGGAGCCCTTGAGACCACACTTGAAAAGGCAGCCAAGCAGAGTGGGCACGGGTCACCCTCTTCCTAAATCACATCAGCACAAAAGCGGGCTATTGTCAGTTCTAAAGCAATGTAACCTCAGCGATGCTGGAAGGGCTCTGAGAACAGAAAATTCCTGTAATTAAAAGGCTCTGTGCATGATAATTGGCTTTGAAGTTTCTGAGAGCGATCTCATCTCGGAAATCTTCTCCGGAGAACAAAAATCTGTTTACAGGGATTTGGGGACACACATGGGAGACTGCTAAAAAGCTCCACGTTTCTTCTAATCTCTCTCTCTCTCTCTCAGTAGGAACGAGGCTCTTGAGAGAAGGAACCACACACAAATAGAGTCCTGATCAGTAAGCAGGAAGAACTGCTGATCCTTTCTACAAACTCACGTGTGAATCAAATAATTTCCCTTCAAGGCATTCGTGTCCTGAGCATTCCAACTTGCTCTACCAATGACAGAGAGGGATGCTGACAGAAGGGAAGCAGATGGGGAATCCCGGCCTTTCTGGCAGCTGCAAATAAGGGGCTCTGCTGGGGGAACGCAGGTGACAAGCACGGTTTAAACTCTACGCCCAACCCTCACGGATGCTGCCCCCGGACAAACGGCCACAGAAGGCAAAGGAAGAGAAGCCTGTCCCCAAAACCTCTCTTAGAGAAACTCAGGGCCACCCCTCCAGAGCTGGCCCCCTCTCATAGGCGTCGTAGCCGACGAATGCACTTAACTGCATTCCCATACAGAGGCACGCTCTGGAATTATACCCTCACGGGTGCCTGCCAGCAGAAAAAGTCAAGTCCAAATTCCAGAACCTTTTCAGGAGGTCATTTCAATCCCTTCCTCGGACATCTTCCTCAGCCCTCCCAGGGCCCACGTCTCCTTTCAAGGTTCTCCACGCGACCTCCTCCCCGAGGCTGCCAGGTGGACCGGGCATTTTTCCGCCCTTGGCACTCTCACTCAGGGCCTCCCGCCCAAGTCTTCTCGGGAGGCACCTGCTGCAAAGGGGCCGCTGAGGACCTTGGCTGCCGCACGCGCGCGCGTGCACACGCGCGAACGCTCACCCACACCCACTCTCCCGGTTACCCCCATCCACGCACACCCTCCCACACACTCACTCCCAGCAAAGTTCGTCCCGGGCCCCCAGATGGCGGCGGCGGCGTCTCCTCACCTTTGGAGAAGAGGGCGGCCAGGCTGATGAGCACGGGGGACCAATGGTGCCACAGCGTCCCCATCTCAGACGCGCACATCCCGGAGACCCGGCGCGCAGATCCTCGGCTCCCAGGTGCCGTCTGGGCGATGAAGACACGGTCGCCAAGCTCCCCGAGGGTCGGAGTGGGGCGGGAAGGCGAGGGAGCGCCGGGCTAGGGGCTCGAGCGGCCGCGGCGCCCTGCCTCTTCCTCCCGCCAGTCCATGGCCGGCCGGGAGGCGACACCGCACGCCGCTCCGGAGTTGCTCTCCCGAGTCCAACGCGCGCGCAGGCAAACCCCACCTCCCTTTCACCCCCACCAGAATATTTTTATTTTCATCCACGCGAATTTGTTCCTTTCCGTTTACCCAGCGATGACTGGCCCCCAGGTGGCCCCCAAAGGGCGCCTCCGGGAGCGCAGGGACGCGGATAGGCTAACGGGCGGCGGGGCGGCCGGGGTGCGGCGCCCAGGGCGCGGGCGGAGGCGGCGCGAGGACCCCCGGCCGGGTGGCCCGGCGCCCGGAACGGCGCGGGGCGCCCGGGCGCACGGTCCCCATCCCGCCCGGCCGCGCCCCGGGGCGCGCACCGGCGCCAAAGTTTGGCTGGGAGCAGTCACTCCCCGCGCCGCCCGCTCCGGCCGGGCTCCCGCCCGGGCTCAGGCTGGGGGGCACCTAAGCGCGCGGCGCGCACCGCCGGCTCCGAGGACGCAGGGCTGCCCCCGCCGCCTGGGGGAGGCGCGGTGGCCGCGCGCGGAGGAGGACCCGCGGGCCCGGGGACCTGGCCGCCCGCGCACCGGCCGCGCTCCGCCGAGACTGCATCCGGCACGGACGCGAGCGCCACGGTGCCGGGTGCGGACTCGGGGTCTGCCTTAAAAATTTGTCTTTTTTAAAAAAGCCCCACCCTTTTGGAGTGACAGCCGCAAGCCCCAATCCGCACAGTCAATCCCACCTCTCCGGGTCTGCCCCTCACCCACCCTCCCGGCCACCCCCTCGCTGCGCGCTGGAGCGGGAGTGGAGCGGCTGGGAGACGGGCTAGTACCCGGCCGGCTCGGCCTGCGCGGAGGAGGCTGCAGGGAGCTGCCCACTCTCCCAACAGGTGTCAAGAAGACCATTTACCTTCTCCTGCGAGTCAGACCTCAAGCTAAGGGCAGGTCCTCTGTCCTGGGAGTTTCTAATGCTCTCCGCCTGACAGTAAATGAGAAGATGGCTGTAAAGGGCCCCACACCCCCGCGCTGGATCTTCCCCAACAATATCTAGGGAGGAAGACTTCGACTTGCCAGCCGTCCCGAGGGTCATGCCGGCCTCACCCCGCCTCTATCCTGGAATGACTACCAAGTCACTGATCCTAAAAGAATTCCGTCCTGACTCCCCTCTGGCCCATTTGGAACTGGGAATGGATCGTTAGGGGCCAACTTGGCCTTGAGAAGATAAAAGACAAGTTCATTTATCCTTCCTGAATGCCTAATTAAGACATGCTGGAAACCGAGGCTAAAGAGCGTCAGCCTCTGATTTTAGCCCAAGGACTTCTCCATGGGAGCCTTTGAATTACCCGAATCAGAAATGAGAGCGAGAGAAAGCAGTCTGAATATTTAAAGAATATTGTAAACCGACAACAACCAAATCAAATGAGGTGACTTTACCTCAGTAGGTAAAAATGGGTCATTATCATTCAGCCAAGGGAGCCACAGAAGTTTTATTTTATATGCCCGTCACTGGAAAAATATATCAACACTTTGGGTGCTTAGCTTGCAAATTTTCAAGAGTGTCTGTCTGGATTTCCTTCTCTGTGAGATGTGGCTTCTATTTATCCTATATTTACTTTTTTGAATGTCTGTCTGTCTTTCTGGATGGTTTTGTTGTTTGGGTTTTTTTTTTCATTTGCTTTTTAAACTTTCTGCCTTTTCACTTTGCATCTCTCTCCTATAAAACTCTAAAGAGTTAATACAACAAAGAACCTAAGAGATTATGTGTTTCAGTGCTTGCAAAATTTGAGTAAGTATCAACATCACCTGGGATAGTGAGTCCTCCATCCCCACCCCTAGAGCCTCTTGTTTATCAAGTCTATTAGCAGCAGCAGCAGCAGCAGCAGGTGACACTCAAGAATCTGTGTTTCTAACAATTGCCAGGTGATACTGATGCTGCCCACCCAAGGACCACTAGTCAAGTCCCCTATCCCCTCCACCTCAATGATGGGGAAGCTGAGGTTTCGTCCCTGGCACATCTCCATCTGTCTTCTTAATGGCAGAGCCAGTAGCTTGAACAGAATGCCAACTTCAGGTTGTCAGAGCCCGTTTCAATGTGAAACGGAGTCTATTTCTAAAACATTTTTCAAATGTATTGACTAGGATGTAATGATCCTATGCTTTATTAAAAACAATCTTTTTATGTATTCTAATTCAAATTGTTTTTTGGTGTTTGTTTGTTTGTTTGTTTTTCAGAACTGCAATCACCAAGTACATTTGGGGGGAAGGATGGGAGGTATTTCATGGCAAAAAATTTTCTCTATCTGTATCCTCAGGGCAAAAAGTAGCTAACAGATTCCAGGGTAAACCATTTCCCCATTATACACAGTTGACTCACAAAAATTTTTCCTACTCTTTGGTGTTCAAGTTTTGGGAAGCTGCAACTCCAGGGACGGGATCAGTGGCTGAAATACGATGTAAGCATAGCTATTCAGTCTCCAAGACGCTGTTCTAGCTAATATATCTCATCTTCTTTGGGTAATTAGCACAACTAATCCTGGGAGAGGCAACGCCTTAGGAAGACTTTAGAGAAGTAGGCTGAGGCCTACCAGCTCTTCAGTAGCATCCCAGGCCTCTGGGAGCACTTCCCAACCGTAGAGCCTGCCTCAAATTAATTGTGAGAAATCTGCTTTCTTCCAAGAATATCTGTTTCCTCTGTAAGGCCATAAATCAATCTGTAAGCCTAATTCTGTCAGTAATTAAACAGTACTAATTCTTCCCACTTTGTGAATTAAGCTGGGACACCAGGCAGTTTGGGTTGGGTCAACTTTCCATAAAAGCAAAACATTTTTCTGCAGCAGTTTCCAGAAAGACCAGGAAATGATGAAGATGGAATTCCAGGATGGAAGGGAACTGTCCCACGGGTGGTTATAGGAGGCTTCTGGATACCACAAGGATGGAGCCTCCTCTAAAATGGAATCAGTTCCTCTTCCAGCCTTTCAAATCACATCAAGGAGAAAGGCTGAGACCTAAGCAACTCGTAGGACAACTTTTCACGATTATAAATGCCCTTGGTTTCAAAATAGAAGGCATATTTTTCTGTGCAGAGTGATGGTGTCTAGCTAGAATTTTTGAATGCTGGTTTTATTTTTATTTTGGCTATTAATGTGTTTGATGTCTCAGTTTCCCTTTAGTGATGTAAGTTGCATTTTCAATTAAGTTCCTAAGTTTTTGAAGCATTGGGCTTATTTCAAGGAGAGCATTGGATCGCTAGTAACACAGCGACATTTGTCATCATCGCCCCTTGACAAAACTCATGAGGATGCTGAGACATGCCTGAAGTTTGAGAATCATGGGGATGACATGCAAGCTACCAGATCAGTCCTTCCTGAGGGTGCAGAGGAGCCTCTCCAAACCTTCTATTAATTTTTTTAAATGTTTATTTTTCTTTGTTTATATTTGGCTGTGCTGGTTTTCGCTGTGGCAAGCAGGGGTTGCAGTGTGCAGGCTTCTCACTGCAGTGGCGTCTCCTGGTGCGAAGCACGGGCTCTAGGGTGCACGGGCTTCGTTAACTGTGGCTCCCAGGCCCTAGAAAGAGGGCTCAGTCATTGTGACGCACAGGCTTCCTTGCTCCGTGGCATGTGGACTCTTCCTGGATCAGGGATTGAACCCGTGTCTCCAGCATTGGCAGGCAGATTCTTTACCACTGAGCCACCAGGGAAGCCCCCTGAAACTTCTTTTCTTCTCAGTTTCCCAAAATTCGAGGGCTGGCCTGGAAATAGAACTGCCAGATCCAAGGACTTGTCTCTTTCGAGAATGGAGACAGTATTCCGATGTGGAGGGCGCTGTGCGTAGCAGCGATGCCTCTCACCCTTCCTGCTGAGGCTGGGAAAGGTCATCCCTCCAAACAGAGCATCCTGGAGAACCCCCAGGAAGTGCTTTTGAGTATGGTGCAGAGTTTGCTGTTGTCTGCTGTTCTCAGCCCCCTGTCAGGGGACCAGTTAAACACTAGTGGAAATAATGAGGGCCCTTCTGAGATGAGGCGGTGGCAAACCACCTGTGACTGTCCACTCTGCACCTCCTCACGTCCCTGCCAAGGAGGATGGATAGACTACATGCTTGAGATGGTACAGCTGCTCCAAGACAGGGACCCCCTCATCAGCCAGCCCAGCAGCAGGCTTAGGGAGGCAAAGCCCCCTCCAGGTCACATGAGACATCCAGCAGGAGAAAGGAATCGCCATTCTGTAGTTCTGGGGTCTTCTGGGTCACCAGAGCGAAATGTAGACTCTTCTTCTACTCTTCTCCTTCTGATTCATGTCCTCCCAGGGGTCTGCAAGCAGATGTTAAAAAACCAGGTGACTCCTGGTCTCGCCAGGTAACCCCAAGGTGAACCTAAAGGAGTAGACTCTTTAGCAAAGATGAATAGTAGGGTGCTCTTTTTGCCTTATTTTACTGATTCATGGATCAATACAAAAAGCTCAGCAGGGCCTTAAATAGTCTTCTTTGAAGTTATACGCAGTGCTGCCTGGAAGAAATCCTGCATTTCTACCTGTAGCCTCACCAGCCCCTGGGAACCCTTCCATCAAGGATGAGGCTTCTTCTATCAGAGGGCAAGGAGAGCCTGCAAGGCTGTCTCTGCCATAAACGCACCATTGAAAGACTCCTGGACATTTCACTCACTTGTTCGCTCACGGGAGTGTGATGGATGCTCCCTATTCACTAAAACCCCCTTCATCCACCTGTACCCAAATCAGGTGCCCTGGCCTTCCTAAGGGCTTCCCTTGTGGCTTAGCTGGTAAAGAATCCACCTGCAATGCAGGAGACCTGGATTTGATCTCTGGGTTTGGAAGATCCCCTGGAGAAGGGAAAGGCTACCCACTCCAGTATTCTGGCCTGGAGAATTCCCTGGACTGCAGTCCATGGGGTCGCATTAAAGGTGGCTATAGATTTGAGTTGTGGCCAAAGGAATGTGGGCGGAAGTGATGCCCATTCCTTCCAGGAAGAGCCTACAGTACTTCCACCCAGTGTGACTCTTTTCCTCTATCTTCCAGGTGGAGACGAAAGTCCAATAGGGAACTGAGAACAAAGGCCATGTGATGAGAAGGAAGGAGGCTGGCCCCCTAAGTGCGAAAGGCCTGGATTTAGCACATTCCAACACTGAATTTCAGAGAAGGCAATGGCACCCCATTCCAGTATTCTTGCCTGGAGAATCCCATGGATGGAGGAGCCTGGTAGGCTGCAGTCCATGGGGTCGCGAAGAGTCAGACATGACTGAGCGACTTCACTTTCACTTTTCACTTTCATGCATTGGAGAAGGAAATGGCAACCCACTCCAGTGTTCTTGCCTGGAGAATCCCAGGGACGGGGGAGCCTGGTGGGCTGCCATCTCTGGGGTCGCACAGAGTAGGACACGACTGAAGTGACTTAGCAGCAGCAGCAGCAGCAGCAACACTGAATTTAGGGCCAGCAAGAAATAAGATTGTATCATGTTGGGACTTCCCTGGTGATCCAGTGGTTGGAAATCTGCCTTCCAATGCAGAGGACACGTGTTTAATCCCTGGTTGGGAAACTAAGAACCCGTGTGCTGCAGGGCAACTAAGCCCAACTACTGAGCCTGTGAGCTTTAGAGCCTGTGCTCCCAACCCACCGAAGCATGAGTGCCACAACTAGAGAAGCCCCACACACACAAACTGGAGAAAGCCCAAATGCCACAGAGACCTGATGCAGCCAAAACAAAAAATTAACTAAATAAAAATAAAGTTTTTAAAAGGTTGTATCATGTTAAGTCACCGGAGTCCAAGGGCTTGTTTGTTACAATAGCTGATGTGAAAAATCCTAACCAATACACCTCCTTGATCTCAGCCTGTCTCCACAGAAGCAGGAGTGGGGTGTAAGGAAAGCATAAAATAAAACCCACAGCCCTCCAACTCTACTCACCAAGAAATGGCTTATAGTCCAGGGGAGGGAACCATAATTAACCTTTGGATCACTTACGATACGTATCAGGAGAGCTCAGAGGAGGAAGGTATGGTTTTGCATTGAAGTGAAGGCTACACCCACCACACTAATTAGTGAACATGTAAGGTGCTCTGGGTCCCACACCAGGATGCAGTGTGGAGCACCATGCCGCCCTTATACTTGAGTCTATATTAATTTCTTGGAATCTTTAGAGTGTATCACAGAGAAGAAGTGCTGGAAATTCCAAGAGAGGGTCCTCATGGCTGGGGTACTCTGAGGAAAGGAATTTATATGGATCCCATTCTCCACTGGGGAGAAGGAAATGGCACCCCACTCCAGTACTCTTGCCTGGAAAATCCCATGGACGGTGGAGCCTGGTGGGCTGCAGTCCATGGGGTCACTAAGAGTCAGACCTGACTGAGCTACTTCACTTTCACTTTTCACTTTCATACATTGGAGAAGGAAACGGCAACCCACTCCAGTGTTCTTGCCTAGAGAATCCCAGGTATGGTGGAGCCTGGTGGGCTGCCATCTATGGGGTCGCACAGAGTCGGACACGACTGAAGCAACTTAGCAGCAGCAGCAGCAGCAGCATTCTCCATTGAATATGTATTTACTATTTGCCTATTATTGTCCAGGCACTGGAGGTTTAGCAAGTGTAAAAGCCACCACTGAGCTTATGTTCTCCTGAGGATGGACAGACAGAAGACAAGCAAATAGTGAACAACATACTTTCAAAAACAGCCTAAGAAGACACTCAAACAGGATACTATTTACTACTTCAGAGGGGTCAGGCGAGGCTTCTCTGGGAAGATGACCTTAGAAAGGGGACCCCACTAGTGAGAAGGACCCTCCGTGTGCAGATCTGAGTCCTAAGCATGTCTGATGGAGGGAACAGCAAGTGCAAAGGCCCTGAGGTGTGAAAAAACCTGCGAGAATGAGATAGAAGATAGTGGGGCTGGGGCTGAGTGAGCCTTGGAGAGCAAGGAAGGAGATGAAGTCAGGGGGCGGATGGGAGACAGATGCACAGCCTAGATTTGGGTTGGTGTAAGGGGATAGGGAGGCCTGTGTGAAATGTAAAGTCATATGAGCCAATTCACATTCCTGGAAGGCCTCTGGATGTTCCAATAGCACCTAAGGGGCAGGGGCCAAGCATGAGCTCACCAGCCTCTCATCTTCTTCTGGAGCCCACACCTTTCTGCTTTCACAACATGGGGCATCTGTGTGGTCATGTGGGTTGCAGGGAGGCTGGAAAGTTAAGAATCACATACACAGAACCAGATCAGCTTTGCTGTGCGCAGGGTGGCTGAGACCTTTCCCACTTTCCTGTCAGATTCAGGTCCCTGTGTTATGGCTTGAAAACACCTGTGTTCATCCCTCAGCTAACAAGTATCAATCATGAGGCTCATATACGTGCCCTGCACTGGGTGTATTATCCTCCAGGGTGGAGAAAACGGCCTGATGAGGCTGATCAGCGTAGAAGTCCAGGCCGGAGTTGGAGATCCATCTGACCACGCCTCGCTGGGCAGCTGGTAGCCACCACCATAAGGAGCTCCTGCCTCTGTGATCTTTAGGAGCAGCCACTTCTTAGCCTGGTTCCACAAGTCTTCTCTGTTGAGAGTGGCCTGAGCACACCATCAAAAAGAAAATGAGGGTGTCAGACTGAAGGTCTTATTCCAGAGAGCATCCTTCCCATAGAAAGAGCCAGTCCCCACCTACTCTTCAAGAGCACTTGAAAAGTAAAAGTGTCAGTCACTCAGTCATATCCAACTCTTTGTGACCCCATGGACTGAAGCCCACCAGGCTCCTCCGTCCATGGGATTCTCTAGGCAAGAACACTGAAGTGGGGTGCTATTGCCTTCTCCAGGGAATCTTCTGGACCTAGGGATTAAATCTGGGTATCCCACATTGCGGGCAGATTCTTTACTGTCTTAGCCACCAGGGAAGGACTTGATCACAGACGAAAGAGAACACTGGTGTCTATATGGCCTGAACCAGCATCCCATGGTGAAGCTGAGTCTGACACGTCGAAAGGACCCATTTTCTCCTCTGAGCTCAGCATCAAAAGGTCTGATTTCTTTAACCCCTTTGAAATCAATGTTTTCAGTGGGTTTGAAAGGCTGGGTCTTGGGTTCCATACACCTTTGTCAGGGAGCAAATGAGCCCCTTTGCAGACCTTTGAATAAGATGTTATACACCCCAGGTTGTGATGGAAGGAGATGGCTTCCTGGCCCCCCTGCCCTCTGCCAAATGCTTATGAAAATGACACAGAGGGAGTTGATCTTGCCCCAGAGGAACTCAGAGCAGCCACGGAGGGAATGGTTTATTTGGCAATTTGTACAGTTTGCCAACATCAAAGAGAAGTTGAGCGCTGAGAGTTGTTACAAGCGAATATTCCACAGCTTCAAAGCTGAAATCAGAGGATGTTTTCAACGGACTAATTTGGAAGTTATTTAAGGATGCTTTGGGGAATAAACAAATGGAAAGAATAGGGCTGGGAAGACTTCTGGCTTTAAAAAAAAAAAAAAACAACTACCTGTACTCTTAATAAAAGTCACTGAGTAAATCAGGCGTACGCTCCAGTTTCTTCCCAACGGCTAACTTGTCTCAACAGTACAGAGTTCTCTTCTGGGGATTTCAATAACTTGCTTTTGTCTCATCTCCCAAAAATTTGTTGGTCCAAGTCAGGACACAGAGTCCCCTCCTCCAAACAGCCACAGAAAGTCTTTCAAAACATTATTTCTAACAGTTCGCAAATAGCAGTTTCCCATTTTGTCAGAAGATCTCTGTCTGGTGTTTAAACTGATCGGCATAGGAGTCATCCAATGAGATTAAATACGATCAGTTGTTTTAGACTGATCTTTGTCTTATCAGATGAGACAGGTCCATCTCGAAAAAATAACCAGTGACATCAGGGAGCTCTTTGGATCTTAAATGCAGTGTCTGATGCTATAGCATCATTGAAGGAATGATTTAGAAAACCATTTTCAACTATTACCCCCAAATAATAAAATATATGTGACACTGGATAAATGTTGTTTTTGTTGCTATTTTAATACATCAGACAGGCTGCAAAGCAGTACCTGGAAACAGGACTCTCTCAAGGTTTCCTTTTGCACAGACAGCAAAAACAGCGGTGCAGCGCTCTGGCGCTGGGACCCCCTGGGCGGCCGGCGGCACCACCGCGCGGACTCACAGCATCGGTGGGCCTGCAGCGACCCCTAGTGCTGACATGGTGGCATCTCATCTTGCTTTCCCATCCAAGAACAAATGAGTTATCTCCCGCGGCAATCAGCAGTTACAGGCTGTCATGTTTTTAATTATACCCAAATTATATTTTCTAAAACTGGAAATTTAATTTATTACATCATTTTAAAAGAAGAGAGTGGCCAAGCACATGACTGTGGTGAAGGAAATTCTGAATCTGGTCTTGTGGAATGAAAGTCACCGCCTTGAGCCTTATATGCTCCTAAAAATGAAATAAAAACATTGCGGAATTAACTTAAAAATGAAAATGTAAGTGTCTATACAGCATGCGCCCACTGTCATACTTGAGTTGAACTTAGGTTGTTCTTTAAAATCCACCAGTGTCAGTTAGTCGTGTCCGTTTCTTTGCACCCCATCAGCTGTGGCCCATCGGACCCCTCTGTCCACGGGATCCTCCAGGCAAGAATACTGCAGCGGGTAGCCATTCCCTTCTCCAGGGGATCTTCCTGACCCAGAGATCGAACTCGAGTCTGCTGCGCTGCAGGCAGATTCTTTACTGTCTGAACTACCAGGGAAGCCCCCAAATCTGCCAAGTAACACATAATTTTAAATAGGTATAGGCAACCATGTTGATTATTCAAATGAATGTTTCCAAACAAGAGAGCCTCCTCCACTTTCTTAGGATCAAATGCGTCTCTTAAGAAAAGGCAAAATCCCCAGTACCTCTAGGGGGAGTTTAACACACATAAGGTGTGTTCATAGCAGCACTGTTCGCAATATCCAAGACATGGAGCAGATGAATGGATAAAGGACATGTGGTATATATACAATGAAATACTACTCAGTCATGAAAAGAAAGAATAATGCCATTGCCAACAACTGGATGGACCTAGAGGTGATCAAACTAAGAGAGTAAATCAGAAAGAGAGAAAAAATGCCACATGATATCACTTACACGAGGAATCTAAAATGCGATGTAAATCCACATAACTATGAAACAAAAACAGACTCGCAAAGAGGCCGGACTTGTTGCCAAAGGGGACAGGAGGGATGGATTGGCTTTTGGGATTAGCAGATGCAGACTAGTATATAGAGAACAGATAAACAAGATCTCACTGCAGAGCACGGGGAACTATATTCAATATCCTAAGACAAACCATAATGAAAAAGAATATGAAAAAGAATGTGTGTGTGTGTGTGTGTAAAAGGAGTTGCATAAGAAGAGATCTCAAATAGGGAGCACCTTCGGTCTGACTCCTGGAGAAGAGAACTTTATATGTGATGGTTTAGAGCCTTGTGGGTTTGCGAGACGTCCAGAGTCACACCAGTGTCATTGACAATGGCAATGACCAATTAAAATAGAAAACCTTAGAGTTGGGGCAACCCAGCATCTCCTGCTTCAAGCCTCCCGTGTTGAATTTGAGCAAATAAAGACAAGACAGAGAATTCCTTAATTTAGTTACTGCTGCCTTTTAAAACCTCTGCTATGAGGATAAAATAATTTAGGAAGTAGAAATCTGAGCATAAACCACTTCTGATCATCCAAATTGGCCCCACCTAGTCATCATTTTCAGTTAGATCTGAAAAGGAGTATCTGCAAGTGTTATATGTTTCAAGTAAATTAAAATACTTTAATTTTCTTTTCTTTTCTTTGTCTTTGATTCTGTTGTTTTTGTACTGGGACCACTATGGAAATAACTTCTAGAAAATCCATTATGGGACCTGTGTGATTAAAACATATTTACTTAGCAAACATTTCAAAATTCTCTCCAAACTTAGCCTTCAAGCAGTTACCGTTTTTTGGACTTCCCTAGTGGTACAGTGGATAAGAATCCACCTGACAGTGCGGGGGACCTGGATTCAATCCCTGGTCCAGGAAGATTCCATACACTGTGGAGCAACTAAAGCCCACGTGCCACAACCACCGAAGCCCACTTGCCCTGGAGCCTGAGCTCTGCGATCAGAGACGCCCCTGCAGTGAGAAGCCTGCATCCTGCATCTAGAGAAAGCCCCAGCGCAGCAAGGAAGACCCAGCACAACAAACAAATAAATATAAAAAAAAAAAGAGGTTACACTTTGGCTAAAATTTCCATGCTAGCAAAACTACAGTTAGTCACATATGTACCCACCCTGAATGGATGCTTTTTAATAACTGGCAGGTTCTCAAACCGTGTATCTTGTTGGCGTATCTGACACTGCTATGTTTCAACAACATGATGCCTGTCTGGAAGTGGCATCTCATCACAGCCCTGCCCCAGGACATTTGCATGGGATGTGAGGTATGGGGGAAGCCATCTCCCTACATGATGCAAGACGGAGAAGCCACTGGCCATGCTGCCCTCCGAACAATCTGGAGGAAAACAACATGAGGAGAGCAGATTTAAGAGACAAAGTCTGGCTGCCATTCCAGTCCCTTATTCTGATCATTTCTAACCTTCTCTGAAATGTCTTGCTGCTGCTGCTGCTGCTGCTAACTAGCTTCAGTCGTGTCCGACTCTGTGCGACCCCATAGATGGCAGCCCACCAGGCTCCCCCATCCCTGGGATTCTCCAGGCAAGAACACTGGAGTGGGTTGCCATTTCCTTCTTCAATGCATGAAGGTGAAAGGTGAAAGTGAAGTCGCTCAGTCGTGCCCGACTCCTAGCGACGCCATGGACTTCAGCCTACAAGGCTCCTCCGTCCATAGGATTTTCCAGGCAAGAGTACTGGAGTGGGGTGCCATTGCCTTCTCCGTGAAATGTCTTAGTTTCACATAAACTCAAATATATATATATATATATATATATATATATATATATATTTACTTTTTTGACTGTGTCAGGTCTTAGCTGTGGCACACAGGACTTTCATTGCGACACACAGGCTATCAAGTTGTGGGGCACAGGCTTGGTTGCCCCGCAGCATGTTGGATCTTAGTTCCCAGACCAGGGATCAAACCCACATTCCCTGCATTGCAAGGCAGATTCTTAACCTCTGGTCCACCAGAGAAGTTCCAAAACTCCACCTTTTAAAGTTGGTCTAGGTTGAGTTGGCTCCTCATTACTGGAAGATCATCTCTCATCTCTCCTCTAACCTGACCCACTGGTTGAGCTCTGGCTTCTCCCCTGGTCGAGGACAGATGGAATCAACCCTCGCCACTCTTCAATCAGACCCTCCCGTGGCTCCCATCCCAGTGAAAGCTCAAGTCCCCACAGTCCCTTCAAGCTGTTGGTGGGGTGTCCCATTCCCCTCCTCCATGCTCAGTGGTATCCCCTCCTCCTCTCCTGCTTCAGCCAGCCCTGCCCCTGCCTCCACCACGCAAGATTTGTCCCAATGCATGGCCTCTCCAGACTGCTTTCTCTGACTGGAACACGTGTTCATCAGATATCCATACAGTTCCTCCCTCACCTCACTTCGGTCTCTGCTAAGCATCCCTTCGCCTTCCTTACACGCAATGTTTAAGTAGCAGCCTCCCTGGATTTCACTCCTCTTATCCTGTGCTGTTTCCCGTCATTGGTTAACACCTGTCTCTCTCCGCCACCTGGAGTGCAAGCTCCCTGAGAACAATAGCTGTGTTTGCTCACTTCTCTATTCCCACCACTCAGAACACTACAGAAAAACCCAGTCCTTCAGTAACATGTTTAAAAGCAAGTAAATCAAAGAGAGAGATATAATATGATATCACTTATACAAGGAAAGTAAACCAAAAAAAGAGCAATATCATGTGATATCACTTACATGCAGAATCTTTAAAAAATTATACAGATGAACTTATTTACAAAACAGAAAGAGATCACACAGACTTAGAAAATAGACACATAGTTACAAAAGGGGAAAAAGGGGGAAGGAATAAATTGGGAGTTTGGGATCAATATATACACACTGCTAGGTATAAAGTAGAGAAACAACAAGGACCTACAGTACAGCGCAGGGAACTCTATTCAAAATTCTGTAATAACCTAAATGGAAAAAGAATGTGAAAAAGGATAGATATACATATACCTGAATCACTGCTGTACCCCTGAAACTAACACAACCATACTCTAATTGTTGTCAACTGTAAATTGTAAATCAACCACACGCCAGTATAAAACTTTAAAAATCAAGAAATGAATCAGTTACTCCTTCCCCACCTCCCCCAGCCTGAGGGAATGTGCATTCTCCTTCCTATTTGAAGAGGACACTGCTTAGGGACTGTTTACCTGCTATCTTTGGGCCATATAACTGGTCAACTTAATGAATTTAACATTGAACCTGCTTGGAGCTCAGTTAATTAGACCAGTCCTTTCACTGGTAGGGAAACGGATACTGAAAGAAGCAATGTGACTTGTCTTGTCTATATTTCCTTTTCCCAAGGGAGCGAGAGGTGTGGGTTTTAATATGAAACTCACCACATGGCTATCTCCTAGGTCTCCTGTCTACCCAGTACCATTCTGAGGCAGGGCAGTGGGGTGGTTAAAGCAAAGTCTGTGCTTGGATCTGAATTAATAGCTGTGTGACCTTGGTCAAGTTACTTAACCCCTTTGAGCCTCCGTTTCCTTAACCTAAGCAATCTAGGCTATTGTATCACTTGATATGTCTGGCTGTTACAGAATTGAGAAAACCTGTATATAGTGTCTACATGATACTCAGCATCCTAGAATATAGTCAGCATTTTAATAGATAGCTATTGCTAGTCACTGTCTCCTGCAGGAATAGAAGTGTATTTTTTTAATCTTTTTGCCACACTGCATGGCATATAGGATCTTAGTTCCCCAACCAGGGATTAAACCCATGCTTTCTGCATTGGCAGTGCAAATTTTTAACCATCGGACCGCTAGGGAAGCCCCAGAAATATATTTTTCTTTCAAAATGTTATATTTATCCTCATCCAATTACCTGTATAACTATCCACATAATTTATTGGGTTTCTGCAGGGTCCAAGCCAGGAACAGATTTTCTTAGCATGATGTTAAATCAGTATGTCTGATCCCTGAGGATCAGACTTATAAACATAAGTCTTGTTTGTTTCATCCCCACATGAGATCTCTTAAAAAACACCAATCCAAAAAAAAAAAAAACAAAAAAACCACACCAATCATTAAGCCAGAGAAACAATGCATATAAATCAACTTTACTCATCTTGGAGTTTAAGAATCTTGCTCTTTCTCAGTTAAAGTTTTTCTTTTCTCCACACACACAAAAAAATTTCCAAATCTTGGAAAATGAAAACAAAATAAGACACCTTATGTACTTGTAAATTTTCCAGGATGAAGCATCTGCAGGTGTAAGTTCTGTTTGTTGATTTTTCATTTTGGTGCACACAGTTAGGAAAAAGTGCTGACTGGGATGCAAACTGTTCTGTCACGTAGCATTTCCAGGTTTCATTCCTGAGTTGTTGCACCTCCACGTTGAAGTTGAGTGTCAGACTTGCCATTTTAAAATGGTGTTGCTGGGGTCTGTATATAACTGTTTCGCAGTGTAGCAAGAAGAGAGTTGCTCACCTGAGCTGGGAGATGGCTCTCTTTCGTAAGCTCAATGCCAGCCCCGCCCCCACAGTTAAATGACTCATTGGAGACAGGAAAACTTGCTCTTCATCTTCTTCCAAGGTCAGTACAGGTGCCTGCTTCCGCCTTCCTCCTCCAAAATACACTTGTCCTTACGTTATACCTTCAAGCTGGTTGGGAAAAGCAAGATCACTTGAACTAATGCTAATAAATAATGGTGGTGGTGGTTTAGTTGCTAAGTCATGTCCGACTCTTGCAACCCGATGGGCTGTAGCCTGCCAGGCTCCTCTGTTCATGGGATTCTCTAGGCAAGAATACTGGAGTCGTTGTCATTTCCTTCTCCAGGAGATCTTCCTGACCCAGGAATCTAACCCGGGTCTCTGTATTGCAGGCAGATTCTTTACCAACTGAGCTACAATCATTGCTAATTCCAATCATTTACTTCATCCAATACGGCCAGTCTCTCCCCACCACCCTCCAAATAAACACCTTATCCCAAAGTATGGCATTGTATTTTCCAAAGACAGCTACAACCATGTCCCCAACCATCTGATCTTTTCAATGTAATCTTGTCTCCCTCCCCCATCAGGAGGTGGGGTCTCTACCCCTTTCCCTGGAATCTACATGGGCTTGTGCCTCCAGGTAACCAAGAGAAAAGTGATGCGGTATGACTTCCCAGGTAAATCAGAGAAAGTAGGTCACCTTGCTTGCTGGAGCCATTTTTCCTGGAAACTTGAGGTGCTAACTGCCTGTGGCCTGGGACAGCTGGGTCACATGGAGAAGTTATACATCATCATTCCAGGGAGCAGTCCTAATCTTCAGGGTCTCTAGCTGAGACCCCAAACAGACAAGTGTAAGAGCCTTCAGATAATGCCAGTCCCCAGTTAACCCCTGCTCAACATGTCCAAATGAGTCCCTGGTCAGTGTGGAATAGAGACCCAACCCTATAGTGTGAATTCCTGAGCCACAAAATCTGTGACCATAACAAGAGATTGTTATTTTATGCCATTGAGTTTGGGTGGTTTGGTAAGCAGTATGGGTAACCAGAACCCTTGCTAACAGCAAAGTAGTCCTTTGTTCATCTCAGCACAACTCAATAAACACTAATTGAACACCTACATTCTGCCAAACATTAGGGGTACAGAAATCGTTAAGTGGTCCCTGTCCTACATCAGTGAAAGGGACCCAAGAATTGAAAGTTTGAGGGAGAATCCTTCAGGAATGGCTGGATCTAGGTGGTCACCCAGCCTTAGTCTCTCTCCACCTCCAGGCTTGACTTTCTTTGGTATTGACATCTCTCTCTGGCAGCCCCTCCCCACCCAGTGGCCCCTGCAGCTACTCTTTTACAGATCTACAGGCCCAAATCTAGGTGAGAGGGAACTCTTTTTTCTGATGATTCCAACAATATTTCTCAGCCTGACTGTCGGCATCTCAAATAGGACCACAGGCCCATTGCTTAGGGATAGCCTGGCTGAACTGGATTTGAGGTTGTAAAGCTACCCAAACCACATGTACTGAGAGTAGGAAGGACTGTTTCACCAAGGATAATCCTGCTGTGGTTATCAAAAGGAAGGATTTGTGGCCATCCACTAACAACATGGTGGAGAAGGAAATGGCAACCCACTCCAGTATTCTTGCCTGGAGAACCCCATGGACGGAGGAGCTTGGTGGGCTACAGTCCACCGGTGGCAAAGAGTTGGACACGACTGATCGACTTCACTTTCACGTTCACTAACAATATGGACATCCAACAACAACACAGGCCTGTACATCATTCTCCAGTGGAGGGGAAAATGGTTATCTATGTGCTCAAGAATATCCAATAATATGAACACAAAAATTCTGGGGACTTCCTCCTCTTTTTGCAGATAAAGTCAAGACACAAACACTGCAATGCAAGTCCAGTTTGCACATGTAATCGGCAGCAAAGTCGACTAGATACAGGTTTCCCGGTGCCCAGTGCCTGGCTCGTTCTGCCGCCCTGCCCCAGACCATCAGTTCCACATACTTCAGACACACCCTTGCTTTCTGATCTCCAAATGGAAGGGATTTAAGCTCACTATTTTTTAAATTAAAGTATAATTGATTAACAATAGTCTATTAATTTCAAGTATACAGCAAAGTGATTCAGTTATAGAAATATATTTTTTCAGATTATTTTTCCTTTATAAGTTATTATGAGATATCAAATATAGTTCCCTGTGACATACAGTAAGTACCTGTTTTTTAAAAAACTATTTTATGTATAGTATTAGAGTTTGCATCCATGAATCCCATACTCCTAAATTATCCCTCCCCCTCTCTACATCTTTGGTAAACTTAAGTTTGTTTTCTAGGTCTGTGAGTCTTTTTCTATCTTGTGAATAAATTCATTTGTATTATTTTTTATATTCCAGCAATATATGTCTTTCTTTGTCTGATTTGTTTCACTTAATATGGTAATCTCTAGGTCTACCCATGTTGCTACAAATGGCAATATTTAATCCTTTTCTTTTTTATGGCTGAGTTATATATATATATATATATATATATATATATATATATATCACAACTGCTTTATCCATTCCTCTGTTGCTGGACACTTGTGTTGCTTTCGTTTCTTGGCTATTGTAAATAGTCCTGCTATGAACACTGAGGTGCATGTATCTTTTCAAATTAGAGTTTTTGTCTTTTCCTGATATATGCCCAGGAGTAAAATTACTAGGTCATACAGTAACTCTATTTTTAGTTTTTAAAGAAACTTCCATATTATTTTCCATAGGGTAAGCTCATAATTTCAGTTCCAACCTCAGATAGGTGTTAGTTGCTCAGTTGTGTCTGATCCTGACCAAGGGATCAAACTCCAGTCTCCATTGCAGGCAGCTTTTTTTTTTTTTTTTTTACCATCTGAGCCACCAAGGAAGTAACCTCAGATAAATAGAAAAGCAAATCAGAAATGTTAGTTTTTCCTGATTTCTACCTTGTCAAACTCAAATACTTAAAGCCCCCAAATCTTGCAAACTGTGATATGTGAATGGCAGTGTTGTGTCCTTCAGACAGATGGCTCACAGCTCTGTTCCTCTTAGAGTAGATAAGGCCATGGGCAAGGTATTGGCCCATAAACGTAAATGGGGGATTGGGGGTGAACATGAGTGTCTGAGCCTAAGCTGAGATTTGTTTTTGAGTTCATGGAATGGATGAGACACAGCATTTGTTTTGCATGGATTGACTTGCAAGGTGCGGTGAGACCGGTCAGGAAGGTTTTCTGATCAAGCACATCATGGTAGAGGTGGGAATATGGTCGCAGTCATAGGCATCTTTTCCCAGAATCTCTGAAAATCCTATAACTGCTTGTCTCAGACATGAAGTTGGGCCTGTGGTCTATACTGGACCCAACATACCAGCTCTTCCCTCTTCCTTCAGGCAACATTGACTAGCCCATTGAAGGGATACATAACCCAGGAGGCAACAGTGACTGATAGAGAGAATGAATGGATGTGTAACCCAGGAGGGCCAGTTAAGAGTCCTTCCCTGAGAATTTTCAAATTGGATCTTAGAAGTGGAAGCTCTTTTTTCTTCTTACTGAAAGGCTGAAAAGCTGTGGGATCCTGGGACTTCCCTGGCAGTCCGGTGGTTAAGATTTCCCCTCCCACTGCAAGAGGTTCAGGATCATCGCTGGTCACTGGTTGGGGAGATAAGATCCCAGATGCCCTGCAGCCAAAAAACCAACACAAAACAGAAGCAAAAGCAATATTGTAATATAAAATTAAATAGAAGAAAGAAATGCCCCACTTAATGATTGTGCTGACGGTTACACTATTACATTTGTCAAAACAAACAGACCTGTTCATTCAAAAAGAGTGAATTTTATCACATGTAAAATATACCTTAAACCTATTTTTAAAAAAAAAGAACGAAATAATGCCATTTGCAGCAACATGGTAAGTCAGACAAAGAAAAATATAATACGATAGCACTTACATGTGGACTCCGAAAGTGATGCAGATGAACTTGTTTATAGCACAGCAACAGACTCACAGACTTGAGAGGTGGGCTTGTGGTCGCCAAGGGGGAAGGATGTGGGAGGGTTGAATTGGGAGGTCTTGACTGGCATGTGCACACCTCTATAATGTAAAACAGACAGTTAACAGGGACCTACTGTGCAGCACAGGGAATTCTATTCAATACTCTCTAATGACCTGTATGGGGAAAGAATCTGAAAAAGAATAGATATGTGAACATGTAAAACTAAATCACTTTACTGTATACCTGAAACTATCACAAATTGTGAATCAGCTATACTCCAATATAAATTTTTTTAAAAAGCAATATAGTAACAGACTTGATAAATTCTTTAAAATGGTCCACATCCAAAAAGAAAGCTGTAAGGCTGTAAGATTCAGAGCTGCCAGTAACTGGGTCCTTCACATGGTAGAAAGCAGATAAGAGCATGAAGCCAATGGTTAGTGAGCAAAAGAAATCCCAAGGGAATCTGAGAGCCTGCCCCGAGTTTTCTTGACATCAAATCTGTGCCTCCACTTTAAATCATTTTATAACATGAACCGATGAATTACCATTTTGCTTGAGCTGTTTAGAGATGAATTTCACTGAGTGATGGCCAACACCATAGAGTCTTCTCCAACTCTACCCAAGAGCCAACTCCTAAAAGAAGTGGTGACAAGTAAGGGGAGAGCCAAAAAAAGTGAAACTAGGGCCTCGAAGCCCATGGCCTCATTTGTCCTCAGGGACAAGGACCCTGGAGTTATAAGGATGGAAGAAATAAAACAAGAGATGGAAAGTTTCTGGCTCATAAGAGTTACTCAATAAACATTAGCTCTCTTGATTGTACTTAGCACATATGTAAGCACCTGCAATTTGCATCAGAATATACAGTTCCCACTGCAACAAACGTTCAATTTTGATTATTAATTTTGCCGTTATTCTGCATGTGTGTCTAACATTAAATCTTCTGAAGAGTAGAAATCTCTTTCATTAATTGGTTGTAGAGTACAAATAACCATTTATCCTTCATTGATAGAATCCAGGGTTCCTGTCGAAAATCTCTTTTGTCTGCCAATACTAAATAGATTTTTCACTCTTAAGCCAACTGCAATTTATCTTTTCCCCATCAGTCTGTGGACATGATTTCCAATCATGTCACAGGTGACCTACTAATTAGGAATCTTAAGGATGTGTTTAATTTCTCATCTGTCTTATTTTTCCATAACACTTAACATGACCCACTTCTTTCCTCCTGAGGCTATGAGCTCATAGTTTTGTCATTTTTTCCTCCTTTTCTGATTTCCTCTTTAGTGTTAATCTGTGGGGTTATTTCCCTCTATACCTACCTCTTAACTATCCTCTGGGAATATATTTTTTCTTCAATTCTAAGTACACTTCTTGGCATCTTATGGACACCACAACCTCCACCAGCAACTATGAAAAGATGGCCCCATATTTGTCCAAGAAATTGCACCTGAGATCCAGACTGAATTCCCACGTGCCTATTGGACACTTTCCATAAGCAATTAGCATTTAATTTTTTATAATGTGACAAAATATATACCTTCTATTTCTTTTTTTTTTTTTGCCCCTTGTAGCTATAAAATGGTCCTAAAAATTCCCTAGTTGCTCGTTGCATTTGAAAATATTCTCAAAGTCTTACCTACTCCTTACTCCTTACCATCTACATAGAATTAATCATCAGTCTCTACTGACACTTCACCCTAAATACATAAGGATTTTCTCTTCCCTTTCTTCCACACTGCTGCCACCCTGGTTCAGATCTCATCTGTTTCTCACACAAAACATTGCAGGAAGCTCTCAGTTATTTTCTTTGCTTACCTCCTCAATGTGTGTTCCTGTGTGCTCCGTCATGTCCGAGTCTTTGTGACTCCGTGGACTATAGCCTGCCAGGCTCCTCTGTCCTTGGGATTCTCCAGGAAAGGATACTGGAGTGGTTGCCATTTCCTACTCCAGGGGATCTTCCCCACCCAGGGATCAAACCTGCATTTCCAGCATCTCCTGCATTGGCAGGCAGATTCTTTCCCACTGCACCACCTGGGAAGCCCATTTACTGATACAGAAGTGTCATTTTCCAACCACATCTCCTTCTGATAGCAATGTAAGTGAGGTATTTAAAAATGCATCCTCCAGCCACAGACAAGCCTTCAGATGATGCAACCTCAGCTGCCATCTTGATAGCAACCTTGTGAGAGACTCTGAGCTAGGCCCACCCAGCTGAACCGACTCACCTGGAATTCCTGACCCACAGAAACAAAGAGATAATGAGCTTTGCTTTAAGCCAGTTAATTTGTGGCTTGTTTTATAGCAGTAGATAACTAATATAACCAAAACTTACCATCCAGCACCAGTTTGATAATTGTCCTGGCAGTCTTTTTCTGTCCACATTTATGCCCCACTCCTCTCCCTGCTTCCTAAGCTAAATATTGTTTCATAGGTAGACACTTTGTGTATATTGGTCACAGTTTTATTTATAGTTATAGAGATCCCAGATACAACGTTACTGTTCTATACCAAACCACTCAGTCCTTGCTGTTGGAGATTACATGATTTATCATTGTTTGCAATTAAAAACAGGCTTTGAATATTATAACACATTCAAATGTTAGTGCTGCAGACTTCAAAAAAATGCAAAACATGAGTTGTGGGTTAAGTTTTATTTGTGGCAAAATGAGGACTGCAGCCCAGGAGAGAGCACTGATAGGACTATAGCCCGGGAGATAGCTCTGGGAAACTGTTCCGAAGAGGCAGGGGGTAAGGTCAGTATATATGTGATTTTGGTGAAGAAGGAATACATGCAAACCAGCACATATTCTTTTGCAGTTTCTGCTAGTCACAAGGAGCAGACATCACCATGAAGGATTTTGGTGCTTTTTTAGATATAAGGAGATACAAAAATTGGGCACATAAAATCAGCTTCTGACAATATCTAACTATCCAAAGACCTGCTCTGCCAGGTTTTCCCGGACACAGAGAGCCTCATCTCTGCTTTCCACCCTGAACTTCTTTCTAGGGATTTTGAAAATCAGCAACTGCAGCAGCATATAATTTAATCCTTGTAGAAGTGGATGGCAAGTGCCGATAGCAAGTCAATTTGTAGTTGACTGCACAGATACTTACCTCGGGATAAATGCTATGAATATAATTGCTAGATAAGAGAGGATGTATGTTCCCAGGTCTTTTGATAAATATTTCCATATTGCCTTCCCAAAATCTCTCTGAGCCAGAAATGTGCAAGACTGCAAATTTCCTTGTAGTCTAACCAAGTGGGCAATTTTGGGCCCAAGAGGATAAGGGATATTGTCTGGAGACCTTTCTCAGTAGAGGCTCAGTGCAGGATGTTGTCCCCCAAACTCAGCCTCTGTTCACTGGTGCCAAATAAAAATGCAGAGACAGAACTTTGGAGGGGTAGAAAGGAGTAGCTTTGTTAATTTGCCAGGCAAAGAAGGCCACAGACTAATGCTCTCAAGACTATGCCCCACTTACTGGGAAGCTGGAAGAGGTCTTACAGTTTTAGAATGGAAAACAGAGCTGTAGATAAGGATTGGGGCTGATGTAGTTCTTGTGTTCTCCTTCTCCTGGGGGCATTGAAATCATTAGGGCTGGTGTCAGGGGATTCCAGAACATGTGGTCCTCAAGGTTTTCCTTCCCTGATCTTCTTTCTGAAATGAAGAATGCTCCCAGGGGAAAGGAGTGTTGGGGAGTATTATCTTGGAGGAGTAAACATCAGGTACATAGTGCAACCTTAGCTAGAGGGCAATCATTTTCAGAGTGTGATTAAGCACGAAAGAAAATATATAGTTTGCATGAGTAGAGAGAAAGCACTAACATAACGGGGTACCTCAATTAATTTCTGCTATGAGGATAACACTTCCCCACAAATAATTATCCAAAAATATAACATAACATAATAGTGCCAAAGTTGGGAAATGCTGTTTAATGGTGTTATTTCAAGAGTGGTTTGCCAGTTGATAGTTGAAAAGCAGTATCTCAATGTTTTAGGGTTTTTTTTATTTTTTGTTTTTACTACTAATAAGCATTTTTTTCCACAAATTTTCAGTTCTGTTTGATCACTTTCCTACTCACTCCTTTTTCCTCTTTCTTCAATAATGTGTGAGGCTGTTAAGGTGGTTGGTATGAGTCCTTAATGAGATGTCAATGCTTTGTTGTACTTAGTAAGTATTTTCCCCCAGTGGTTCATTAGCTCTTTAATTTTATTTATGGTCATTGGGGCATGTAGAAATTTGTTTTTATTTTATGTAGTTGAAACCATAAACTGAACATTCTTCCTTGGCTCTTGGGCTTGGGAAGGCTAACTTCATACTGAGAACTACTAATACACCAGCTCTGTTTTCTTGGTTTCATTTCCTTAGATTAAATTCTTTCTTTTATCTGAAATTCATCTCACTCTATGGTGTGAGGTGAGGCTGTAATTCTTTTCTACATCAATAACCAATTGTCTTGTTGCCAGTGATTAAACAATCTTTGTCTCCCTGCTGAATAGATATAGAAACATACTAGAAATATATACAGTATGTTTGAACTTCTTAAGAGACTAAAAATAACACTTGTGAGATCCTAGGTATCATGAGGCAATAAGTCACAATTTTCCTTATGCACTAATTTGTCTTAATCATGAGAAAATATAATATAGACATATGCTGAGTGTATTTTATCTGAAATGGTACTTCACATGAATGATTAGGAATTTAATATTTGGCAGCCAATCCAAAACCAACCCATTTTGCTTTTCTGGTATAAGGTTACTAATGAAAAGGAATTGCTTTGTTCCAAGTAATGCAATTGTTGGCTACTATACAGCATGAACACATACAACAGAATCTTTTTGTACTTCATGGAGTTTTAATCAAAGCTATTTCATGTGCTGTGGCAGAAATAAAGCTTTTTCTTCTCAATCTCCATTGCAGGATTTTAAGAGCCATATTTAATCTTAGTTGAGTAAGGAAGAAGGAACACTCCCCCCAGCCCCCAGCCAAATTTACAAGTGTCCTCAGAAAGCACTGTGGGATCTTGTTTCATTGTTAAGTTTTCTATCGACTGGACACAAGGCTGGTAAACGATGCAGTAAAAAGGACTTCATTAAAGTAAGGAGGTAACTTGCCAGGTAAACTGTGTCTTATTGCCATTTTTATTTTCTTTATTACACATTTATATTTCCAAGTACATTTATTTATTCCTTGCTCCCTGGCAACTAGGAATAAGGTGATGCTTGTTTCAGAGAAATGTGGCCTTCTCCCAGGAACTCTTAATCCAGATGGAGAATGGCCTTGTGGAAGATGGGTTTATGAGAGCCCGGAGCATTTACAGCCTGGACCGAGGAGTTTCATGAATAATTTGGGCCACACTTGCATTCTCCCTCCCACTTCTCAGGCTACCCTGGAATCCACCAAGTCCTCTGCACTGCTCCATTCTCAGAGGACACAGCTCCCCATGTAGTCCTCAGCCTCAAGCATGCGTGGTTTCCTTTACTCTCAGGCTACCTCTCCTCTTCTTTCGCTCTGCCACTTCTCCTCAGCTTTGTCTCCTTTCACTTGTGAAGAAACATCCTTTGTGACATCAACCTAAGTCCAAAGGGTCCTTTAATTTATCATTGTGTGATGGGCTCCTGGCGACTATGTTTCCACAGTAGGAGACTTTTTCTGTTGGCTACTGTTGGTTAGGCCATTGGTAGGTCCCTGTCTTGCCTGGAAAATCCCATGGATGGAGGAGCCTGGTAGGCTACAGTCCATGGGGTTGCTAAGAATTGGACACGACTGAGTGACTTCACTTTCACTTTTCACTTTCATGCATTTTAGAAGTAAATGGCAACCCACTCCAGTGTTCTTGCCTGGAGAATCCCAGGGACAGGGGAGCCTGGTGGGCTGCCGCCTATGGGGTTGCACAGAGTTGGACACGACTGAAGCAACTTAACAGCAGCAGCAGGTCCCTGTCACAAGCCAGATCCTTCAGAGAGCTTCCCTACAGGAGCATCTTAGGACCTGCAGAAAGGTGTCTTCCATCTGCTGCAGGAGCTAAGCCTCACAGGAGGACACATCACAGACAAAGACGAGCAGAACTCGTACGCACAGAGCAGTGGGCACCATGCAGAGATCTTACAGCTGTATTCCATGGGAAACTCCTGGGCACCAATTTCAAATTTGTTCAAATTCTTACCAGGTTTCTGTGCTCAGTCCCTTCAATCATATCTGGCTCTTTGTAACTCCATCCGACCATGGCCCACCAGGCTCCGCCATCCATGGGATTTTCCTAGCAAGGATACTGGAATTAGGTTGCCATGCTTGCATCCAGGGGATCTTCCTGACCCAGGGATCAAACATGTGTCTCTTGTGTCCCCTGCATTGCAGGCAGATTCCTTACCACTGAGCCACCAGGGAAGCCTGGTTTCTGGTCTCTTGTTTCAAGGAAGCCATTATGCTTTCAGGGAAGCCAGCATGCAGAAACCTCTGATGGAGGTTTCTGTTACTTCCATCCAAACACACAAAATTCCCCCACAAAAATCTTCCCTCCATAAAAAGATGAATTTAGCTTGCTTATTTTTAGGGATGATATTAGGATTATTAGAATGATTAAGACTGTCACCAAATCTATATTTTGTATAGATTTTCTTGCTGTGTGAAGAGAATATTCCATTGTGGTCTAGATGAGGGTTTATGTATATGTTTATTTGAATTGGATAAATGGGACTCTAGAAACTTAGAAACAAGAAGCCAAATAATGCATAAAAATAAAATGTAAAGTCCAATAGGTAAACATAAAATTTTAAATTGTAAGAAATAATCTGTGAGTAAGGGAAAAAGACAAGGGAACCAGATCAAGTTGAGGAACCTTTGTATATTCATGGTAGAATTTTTAAATGATGCTTCAGCCATAAAAAGAAATGAAGCACTGACTGATGCAGGCAATAATATGGACAAACTTTGAAAACATGATACTAAGTGAAAGAAGCCAGATGCAAAAGGTTACATATAGTATGATTCCATTTATATGAAATAGCCAGAGTAGATAAATCTATAGGCACAGAGGCAAATTAGTGGTTACCAGGAGCTGGGAATGGAGGGGCATTGAGGGGTGACTGCTAATGGGTATGGGGTTGCTTTGGGGGTGATGAAAATATTCTAGAATACATAGTAGTGATGATTGTACAATCCTTTCAGTTCAGTTCAGTTCAGTCACTCAGTAATGTCTGACTCTTTTTGACCCCATGAATCGCAGCACGCCAGGCCTCCCTGTCCATCACCAACTCCCAGAGTTCACTCAGACTCGCATCCATCGAGTCAATGATGCCATCTAGCCATCTCATCCTCTGTCGTCCCCTTCTCCTCCTGCCCCCAATCCCTCCCAGCATCAGAGTCTTTTCCAATGAGTCAACTCTTCGCATGAGGTGGCCAAAGTACTGGAGTTTCAGCTTTAGCATCATTCCTTCCAAAGAAATCCCAGGGTTGATCTCCTTCAGAATGGACTGGTTGGATCTCCTTGCAGTCCAAAGGACTCTCAAGAGTCTTCTCCAACACCACAGTTCAAAAGCATCAATTCTTTGGCACTCAGCCCTCTTCACAGTCCAACTGTCACATCCATACATGACCAGTGGAAAAACCATAGCCTTGACTAGACGGGCCTTAGTCGGCAAAGTAATGTCTCTGCTTTTGAATATACTATCTAGGTTGACCATAACTTTTCTTCCAAGGAGTAAGCGTCTTTTAATTTCATGGCTACAATCACCATCTGCAATGATTTTGGAGCCCCCCCAAAAAAAAATCTGACACTGTTTCCACTGTTTTTCCATCTATTTCCCATGGAGTGATGGGACCAGATGCCATGATCTTCATTTTCTGAATGTTGAGCTTTAAGCCAACTTTTTCACTCTCCTCTTTCACTTTCATCAAGAGGCTTTTTAGTTCCTCTTCACTTTCTGCCATAAGGGTGTTATCTGCATATCTGAGGTTATTGATATTTCAATCCTTTAAGCATGCTAAAAAGCACCAAATTGTACACTTTAACATGGTGAATTTTATTTTATATAAATTCCGTGTCAATTCCAAAATAGAAAAAGAAAGCATCCAGGAAGGAAGAATAAGTGCTATTTGCCCATTAGACTGAGCCTAATGAGATCTCGCCTTTCTCTGGACCCTTCTGTTTACAGTTCTCCCCTGGAATGGTCTGTACAAGAGTCTGCTTTTCCTGATAGCAAGGGTGTGAACTCCTTGATGTTGGAGGGTGTGTCTCGGTATCTCTCTGTTGATTGGCTGACTGTTAAATGACTGATTCCATGAGAGCTGTAAATACCCAGCCACTTTGAGTAGGACAGGAATGTTATTTAGGCAAAATTGAAAGACAAGACAGCAGATTCAGGCAGGAGTGTGATTCCTTGGTAATCAGGGAGTGAATCTAAATAAAAAGACAAGTTTTGGGGGCTGGAAGTAGAAGAAATAGGAGACATTAAACAAGAAACAAATTTCTCACAGACCCAGACGGACACTGAGCTGGGAGGAAAAAACCACGCAGTTCTCAGTCCTCTCTTTCTTCCAAGATGAAAGAAACTCCATTAAAGAATTGTCAGCGTGCTTGGCACCAACAACTTCTTCTCTCCCCAGAGGGGCTCCTCAAGTCTTTAAGTGATAGTTGAAAAAATGAGAAGAGAAAAAAAAGATAGCTTAAGTCTAGGATTTTATCCTAGTTTGATTCAACCCTCTTAAGAACAACAGCAGCAGCAGTGAATCACACACAGAGCACACTAAACCCAAAAGAAATAAGACAATTCTCCTCCCACACCCCAGGCATCCTACGCGGATCTTGACACAAAGACAATGGAGGTTGCTAGAAGCCTCTGGAAAGGGACTCAAACACTGAGCACCGAAGATGTAATCAGAAGTGACAGGCGTCCTCAACAAATTTCTCAGAATTCAACAAATGAACAACACACTTAGGTGTTTTGCCTCATCTGGATTTCTCTTTTAAGACAACCCACCTTCCCCAGTCAAGCCAAGCAGTCTGGATGGTGCTAGTTCACTAGGGTGCTCAACCCTAGTCCTGGCATAGGCGTGTGTGTTATGCCCAGAGTCCGAGTCCCCAAAACTGAGAGAATAAGACGTCCACAGCAATGCAAAAGCATGAAGGGGTTTATTGCTAGCTAGGGCTCAAGTCTCATCCAGCACAGTGGAGTCTCGAGGAGAGCCCCAAGCTCTGAATCACATCTACTTTTATATAGATGGTTCTTTGTTCCTGTAACAGCGTAGCTGATTGGTTAAACCGTAAGCATGCGCGGGACTTTAACCTCACATCCCTATCCGGATTGGCTCAGGTCTGGCGCGGGCGGGAGGCTACAGGGATTTTTTTTTGATTGGTCGAACTACACTGCCTGCGGGAGTTCCCAGTGCCTCAGCTTTCCTAGAGACTAAACCTCAGGCCTAGCCTGCCCCTTAGAGCCCGTCCTGGCTTCAGTTTGGTCCTAACAGTGTGGACCAGGGATGGATAATCAGAGCACCATACTCCTCCACTGCAATGACTGGCTAAGGGATGAGCACATTATCTCATCTAAGCCCATCATACCTCTTCCTAGGTCTTTTGCTCAAGCCACCAAAGGGCACTAAAAAAACTGGGAGGTGGATCTGAGCTGCTCCATTTGCCATCTAAACACCAAAAGAGAATATGCTCCCTGGGAACAAAAATAACCCAGAAGACTAGAAATCTTAGTAGTGAAAAGAGATCAGTCCATTGTTTGAGCGTCTGAGTCCAGCCATACCTGAAGCTAACATTTCCTATCAACTTTATGGTTTCTTCAACCAAATTGTCTTTTAATTTTTGCTTTTGTCAGTTTGAATTGCACTCCTGTCACTTGCTACCCTGAGTCCTAACATTTCTAGTAAATGTCCACAGCGTTAAAAACAAAATGAATTGCAGGATCACTAGGTGATCCTACTATTTTTTCAGAAGTAGCAAGATACCTCTCCATTGCTGCATTTCTTCACTGGTTCACAAAATAAAATATTACCTGGTATTTATGATTTTTGGGCTTCCCAGGGGGCTAAGTGTTAAAGAATCCATCTGCCAATGCAGGAGATGCAGTTTTGATCCCTGGGTTAGGAAGATCCCCTGGAGTAGGAAATGGCAACCCACTCCAGTCCTCTTGCCTGGAGAATCCCACGACAGCGGAGCCTGGTGGGCTACAGTCTGTGGGGTCGCAAAGAATTGGACATGACTGAGTGACTAAGCACAAGCACATAATACATTCAGAGGAGATGATTAATGGTTAAAATAACAGGATCTTGAATGGCCAGAGCCAGCTATGAGCCTGGAGTGCTTTCTTAGCCCTGGATCACAATGTTATGGTGAGAATTTAATCAGATTGTATTTGTAATCCACACAGCATAGTATCTTACACATAGTTTACACCCTTAAAGGTTAGCCAGCATTCGTAAAAAGTTCAAAATGTGGCCCCTGCTCCCAATCAGCATACAATCTTGGAAACTTTTTTGCATGAAATAGTTGCAGTCAATTTGCTTGACTGAAAAGAAAAATGTCACACGTGGATTTCAAAGCATCTGTACAATCATTTATCTAAACAGAAACTATGACCACAAATGAAAAGAAATCTTAAAAAAATAAATATTAAGCCAACTGCTAATGAGATATCTGCTGTTGTTTCATTTAGGGATGGCTAATTGACTTCTGGCAGCCTCAATAAAGGAGGAAAAAATGACACACAGACTGGATATAATCAAAGTCCCTCAAAATTAAACAATTCCATGAATAATTCACTCTCCAATCTTTTAATAGGAATAAAAAATGGAAAACAATGGTCTGTTTCCCAAATGACATCAGACACAGACAGAAAACACCCTAGATATCAAATTAAATAAGCACCATTAATAAATAATTTGAACTGCATTGCCTAATGTGTTGAATAAACAGCATTTGCATCCAAAAGGCTCAAGGGCCCTCAGTGAAGTCAGAAAAGAAGGAAATTCAGATTCCACGGGGGCCTGGTTAATATTTTAATAATGTATGACCATAAACACTGCGTTTTCCTTTTCTATTTAATTATTATCTAATAACAAAACATTTGGGCACTAATGGGATTTTCAAAAGTAATTTTTCTTTAACTGCATCCCCTCCATCCATGCCTTTTATTCTCAGGCAGAGAACTGAGCTCAAGCTTTTCCAGGCACGGGATGAGGTTTCTCCCCACCCCCCACTCACCGTCCTCAATCCTGCGTCACTGAGTTTGCTTTCAGACCCAGTCCCAGATCCGGCCCTGCCCTCTTCTGCACCTGTGAGGCTTGAGCCTTGAGGTGTACTCTTCCCAGGACCCCTGGTGACCTGGTTTCTCATGACGTTGGCTTACAGGGACTCAGGTGGCAGGAAAGATGTCCCCAAGGCACCAGTTCTCTCCAGGGGGCCTCATGACTGTCACTTCCCTCTGTGTCCTCCAAGCACTAGGATTTCTGGTTTCCTCACCATCGTCTGTTGGGCTCTTCCTCCCTGTCCATGATTGGGGCCAGTGCCCCAGATCATGCTGTCCTGGCAAGTAGCTGGTGTGGACTCTATTCCTAGCCAGAATCTGACTAAGGCACCATCTCTCATTCCTCTTCCACTCACACTTATCCCCTTATACCTCCTGATGCCTCATGATCAGAAGATGCTATTTCTTCCTCCCTTGAGACCTTCCTCTCCCCCAGTAGCACCATTTTCAGAGCAGCCCGCTAGACTGGATGTCTATTCAGTGATCCTCAAAGAGTGTCTCCATCTTCCGGTTCATGGTGTTCAGACAGAAAACATCTGCTGAAGCTCACATCTGCACATTCTCCACATCCTGGCGTCTCTTCAATCTTGATCTTTAAGACAACACACCGGTTTTATGGTGGATTATGAGAGCTGGTTGGAGAAGGCAATGGCATCCCACTCCAGTACTCTTGCCTGGAAAAGCCCATGGACAGAGGAGCCTGGTAGGCTGCAGTCCATGGGGTCGCTAGGAGTCGAACACGACTGAGCGACCTCACTTTTGCTGTTCACTTTCATGCATTGGAGAAGGAAATGGCAATCCACTCCAGTGTTCTTGCCTGGAGAATCCCAGGGACGGGGGGAGCCTGGTGGGCTGCTGTCTATGGGGTCGCACAGAGTCGGACATGACTGATGCGACTTAGCAGCAGCAGCAGCATGAGAGCTAGTCCAAGGCACTTTTTAGTGTTGCTTTGGGGCCACTTCCATGTGGGAGCGTCGTGTGATGCTCTACCCTCTTTTTCCCTTTACATACTCACATTCTAGAGGTTATGAAGAGGAAATGCATCCCAGCTCTATTGGTAGTGCAATCTCGAGCAAGTTACCTCACATCTCTCAGCCTGGTTTTCTTATTCTTACACTAAATTGTTCCTGAAGTCCTACAACATACAGGGAAGTAGTAGTAAACAAGATTACATCACAAACTATGTCTTAATGCAGCTTTATTCTAGCAGAAGAGAGAAGCAGTACAATTAATTTTCCTTCTGATGCTACTAATAATTTAGTATTGTGATAATACAAGGGAAAAATATAAGAGCATATCACAAGGGGGAAATTTTTTATATATTTATATATATGGGCTTCCCTGGTGGCTCAGATGGTAAAGAACCTGCCTGCAATGTGGGAGACCTGGGTTTGATTCCTGGGCTGGGGAGATCCCCTGGAGGAGGGTATGGCAACCCGTTCCAGTATTCTTGCCTGGAGAATCCCCATGGACAGAGGAGCCTGGAGGACTACAGTCCATGCTGCTGCTGCTGCTAAGTTGCTTCAGTCGTGTCCGACTCTGTGCGACCTCATAGACGGCAGCCCACCAGGCTCCCCCATCCCTGGGATTCTCCAGGCAAGAACACTGGAGTGGGTTGCCATTTCCTTCTCCAATGCATGAAAGTGAAAATTGAAAGGGAAGTCACTCAGTCATGTCCAACTCTCAGCTACCCCATGGACTGCAGCCCACCAGGCTGCTCCGACCATGGGATTGGCCAGGCAAATAGGGCCACAAAAAATTGAACACGACTGAGTGACTAAGAACAGCACCATATAAATATATATGTGTTTTTCCTGAAGCCACCATCTTCTCCCTTGGACCTTCCAACCACGATGCCTTGGGATTAGAAATCAACTACAAGGGACTAACCTGGTGGTCTAGTGGCTAAGTCTCTACATTGCCAACGCAGGGGGCCTGAGTTCAATCCCTAGTCAAGGAACTAGATCCCACATGCCACAAATAAGACCTAGCACAAGTAAACAAGTAAACAAATATTTTAAAAAAGAAATCAACTACAAGGAAAAATAAGCTATAAAAAACACAAACATGTAAAGGCTAAGTAGTATGTTACTAAACAACAAAAAATATCTGGAGACAAGTGAAAATAACACGACGATCCAAAACCTATGGGATACCGTTAAGCAGTTCTATGAAGGAAGTTTATGGCAATACAATCTAACCTCAGGAAACAAAAATAATCTCAAATAAACAACCTAACCATATACCTACAGCAACTAGAGAAAGAAGAACAAACAAAACCCAAAGTAGTAGAGAGAAATAAATCATAAAACTCAGAGCACAAATAAATGAAATAGAGATGAAGAAAACAATAGAAAATATCAATAAATTTAAAACCTGGTTCTTTGAAAAGATAAACAAAATAAACCTTTAGCCAGCTCATCAGGTCAAAAAGGGAGAGAGCTCACATCAATAAAACTAGAAATGAAAAAGGAGAAGTTACAACTGACACCACAAAAATACAAAAGATCATAAGAGACTACTATAAGCCAACTGTATGCCAATAAAAGGAACAACCTAGTAGAGATGAGCAAATTCTTAGAAAGGTACAGTCTCCCAAGCCCCAACCAGAAAGAAATAGAAAACACAAACAGACCAATCACAACTACTGAAATTGAAACTATGATTTTAAAAATTCCAACAAACAAGCTTTATTGTCGTTTACTAGTTAAGGTGAAAGCAAAGAGCATATTGTTGCCTTAGGACTCTGTCTTTTCGTGCTCTACACAAATCAATGTCTGCCCTCAAGCACAGGGACACCAACACTTAGATCTCTGGGTGAACTCAAAGGGCAAGACTGCAGGTGGTGAAAGTTCTCTCTTAATAATTAACACAAAGGCCATTTAACCAATAAATGGACCACCTGTTCTCCTTCATATCAAACAGTTCAAGCCATCCATCAGTCTTTGCCCATGTGACGTCTCACTTAGAAATCAAACTTTTACAACCCAACCCAAGTTGGTAGAAGGAAAAAAACTTATTAGACCATGTAACTAGAAAGGCTCAGATCTGGCTTTACACATGGCTTAATCTGAGTTCAAAGGATGACATAGAAACCTTATTTCTCTCTCTCCCTTTCAGCTGTACTTTGATGCAAATACCACTCTCTGTCATGCCCTCTCCTCCTCGGGGCACAGTGGTTGCAGGAGTGTCAGCCCACATCCTCTCAAATTCAGGTTAGGGTGATCAACAGTCTTCTTTTCTGGTGGATCTTACAAAGACCTGAGCTTCATTTTGATTGGACCTGCTTAGGTCACCTGCTTGTGCTTGAGCCAATCACTCATTTGGAGGATGTTGTGCTTGGCTGCTTGGACCACTCATGCTAAAACTGATAGAAGGGAAATTGGGGGTTGTGGTTGACTGACATTTTTAGGGGTCCAGAAAGCCAAATAAAAATGACTACCTGTACCTCAAAAGAGTATGAAAGTGGAAAATTTTACCATTGCTTCTGCAAAATTCTTAATCTCTAAAAAATAAGAAGTCAAAAATTAATTATATGTATTAATTATATTATAATATACAGTGGAAGTGAGAAATAGATTTAAGGGACTAGATTTGATAAGAGTGCCTGATGAACTATGGACGGAGGTTCGTGACATTTTATAGGAGACAGGGATCAAGATCATCCCCATGGAAAAGAAGTGCAAAAAAGCAAAATGGCTGAGTGGGGAGGCCTCACAAATAGCTGTGAAAAGAAGAGAAGTGAAAAGCAAAGGAGAAAATGAAAGATATAAGCAGCTGAATGCAGAGTTCCAAAGAACAGCAAGGAGAGATAAGAAAGCCTTCCTCAGTGATCAATGCAAAGAAATAGAGGAAAACAACAGAATGGGAAAGACTAGAGATCTCTTCAAGAAAATTAGAGATATCAAAGGAACATTTCATGCAAAGAGGGGCTCGATAAAGGACAGAAATGGTAGGGACCGAACAGAAGCAGAAGATATTAAGAAGAGGTGACAAGAATACACAGAAGAACTGTACAAAAAAAAGCTTCACGACCAAGATAATCACGATGGTGTGATCACTTACCCAGAGCCAGACATCATGGAATGTGAAGTCAAGTGGGCCTTAGAAAGCATCCCTACAAACAAAGCTAGTGGAGGTGATGGAATTCCAGTTGAGCTATTTCAAATCCTGAAAGATGGTGCTGTGAAAGTGCTGCACTCAATATGCCAGATCTTCCTGGTGGCTCAGATAGTAAAGTGCCTACAATGTGGGAGACCCAGGTTCGATTCCTGGGTCAGGAAGATTCCCTGGAGAAGGAAATGGCAATCCACTCCAGCACTCTCGCCAGGAAAATCCCATGGATGGAGGAGCCTGATAGGCTACAGTCCATGGGGTCACAAAGAGTCGGACACGACTGAGCAACTTTAATATGCCAGCAAATTTGGAGAACTCAGCAGTGGCCACAGGACTGGAAAAGGTCAGTTTTCATTCCAATCCCAAAGAAAGGCCATACTGAAGAATGCTCAAACTACCGCACAATTGCACTCATCTCACATGCTAGTAAAGCAATGCTCAAAATTCTCCAAGCCAGGCTTCAGCAGTACGTGAACTGTGAACTTCCAGATGTTAAAGCTGGATTTCGAAAAGGCAGAGGAACCAGAGATCAAATTGCCAACATCTGCTGGATCATGGAAAAAGCAAGAGAGTTCCAGAAAAACATCTATTTCTGCTTTATTGACTATGCCAAAGCCTTTGACTGTGTGGATCACAATAAACTGTGGAAAATTCTGAAAGAGATGGGAATACCAGACCACCTGACCTGCCTCTTGAGAAACCTATATGCAGATCAGCAAGCAACAGTTAGAACTGGACATGGAACAACAGACTGGTTCCATATAGGAAAAGGAGTATGTCAAGGCTGTACATTGTCACCCTGCTTATCTAACTTGTATGCAGAGTACATCATGAGAAATGCTGGGCTGGAAGAAGCACCAACTGGAATCAAAATTGCTGGGAGAAATATCAATAACCTCAGATATGCAGATAACACCACCCTTATGGCAGAAAGTGAAGAGGAACTCAAAAGCCTCTTGATGAAAGTGAAAGAGGAGAGTGAAAAAGTTGGCTTAAAGCTCAACATTCAGAAAACGAAGATCATAGCATCTGTCCCATCACTTCATGGGAAAGAGATGGAGAAACAGTGTCAGACTTTATTTTTTGGGGTTCCAAAATCACTGTAGATGGTGACTGCAGCCATGAAATTAAAAGACGCTTATTCCTTGGAAGGGAAGTTATGACCAACCTAGATAGCATATCAAAAAGCAGAGACATCACTTTGCCAACAAAGGTCCATCTAGTCAAGGCTATGGTTTTTCCAGTGGTCATGCATGGACATGAGAGTTGGACTGTGGAGAAAGTTGAGAGCTGAAGAATTGATGCTTTTGAACTGTGGTGTTGGAGAAGACTCTTGAGAGTCCTTTGGACTGCAAGGAGATCCAACCAGTCCATTCTAAAAGAGATCAGTCCTGGGTGTTCATTGGAAGGACTGATGCTGAAGCTGAAATTCCAATATTTTGGCCACCTCATGAGAAGAGTTGACTCATTGGAAAAGACTCTGATGCTGGGTGGGATTGAGGGGCAGGAGGAGAAGGGGACGACAGAGGATGAGATGGCTGGATGGCATCACCAACTTGATGCACATGAGTCTGGGTGAACTCTGGGAGTTGGTGATGGACAGGGAGGCCTGGCGTGCTGCGATTCATGGGGTCACAAAGAGTCGGACATGACTGAGCAACTGAACTGAACTGATTGTATATATTAATGTAATATACTATATAATTATTGGGGAACAAATTATTTATATTAAAAATAATTATAATATGCTATACTAGATAATAATAGGGTTGATATATATAATTATATATATTACTCATACATATAAATTAATTTATAATAGGTATCATTAATTCTGGCTCTTACATGGTAGCTTGTCAGTGTCTTGAACTTCTCTTTGCATTTCTGCAACTCCGAGCTCAGTGAAACACCAGAGCAGCCAATAAAACCTGCACAGCAAACCAGCTTTTAAAAAAAGTATCACCTGTTTCCTACTGACCTTTTAATGATGTAAGCAATTAATTCACGAAATTTTCTAGAAAATTAATCTTACAGACAGGTCAAAAAGCAAGTGGTCTGCCTGTTTGCTGGAGTGAAAAAAGAGAGAACTTCTGAAAAACAAACAAAAATAACCTTTAATACAGGTGAAAGTTCCCTGAACTTCTAAAATAGGACACACTGTCTGTTCTCAGACAGGAACTACAGAGCCTGTATTAGTTTGTCAGGGCTGCCATAACAAAGTAACACAAGAAATTAATTTTCTCACATTGCCAGAGGGTCTAAGTCCGAGATCGAGGTGTCAACAGAATTGATTTGAGACCACTCTCTTCAGCTGGCCGTCTTCTCTATGTGTTCTGATGGTGTTCCATCTGTGTGTCTGTGTCCAAATTTTCTCCTCTTCTCTACTCAGTGCGCTGTGGTGACCTAAATGGGAAGGAAATCCAAGGAAGAGGGGATGTATGTATACATGTGACTGATTCACCTTACTCTACAGCAGAAACTAACACAACATCTTAAAGCATCTATACTCTAACAACAACAACAAAAAAAACAAATTTCTTCCTCTTACAGGACACCAGCTATATTGGATTGGACCACTCATATGACCTCATTTTACCCGGCATGTGTGCGTGCTAAGATGCTTCAGTTGTGTCCGACTCTTTGTGACCCTGTGGACTGTAGCCCCCCAGGCTCCTCTGTCCATGGGAGTCTCCAGGCAAGAATAGTGGAGTGGGTTGCCGTGCCCTCCTCCAGGGGATCTTGCCGACCCAGGGACCGAATCCGTGTCTCTTATGTCTCCTATACCTATGTTGGCAGGCAGGTTCTTTACCACTAGCACCAACTGGGAAGGCCTCATTTTCTCTTAATTACCTTTATAAAGACCCTCTATCTCCAAATACAGTCACATTCTCAGGTACTGAGGGTTAGGACCACAACAGGTGAATTTGGGGAGGAGTGCACAGTTCAGCCCATCCCAGCGGCTTTGCACTGTTGCTGATAAGGACAGTGCTCTTTCTGTATAAATGAGAATGAAACTCATGATACATAAAAATCCTATAATTGTATATTATTGCCTTCAACATGAAAATGTGAACATGTTTTAACCATCTTCTCCCCAAAGGAGATTGCAAGTGACATGAAGAGATTCAGATTCAAAAATCTGGAACCTTCGGTTCAGACCATGTGGAACCAGCATGAGAAGGACCTGAGTGGCCAGCTGTTGTGTGTCCATCTGGCCTTGTTCCACCTGCTCTGGGAGCTGCACCTGTTCTCCCTGGGAGAACCAAACCCCACCCCCAGGCCCTGGTTGCATGTGGCCTCTGTAGGCCTGTGACCCAGGTTAAATGCATCAGATCTTCTGTTTCCTGAATCCAAATCTTGAGCTCTGTGACAAAGACGGGAAATGGTGGGGGTGGCTCCATGCTCAGGTGTCTGAGATCTTGCTTACGGCCCTCCGTCCCCTGATTTGGAGCTGCTTGTAGGACATTATTTATACCCACGTGGATCCCAATGCTGGCAGCACACCCAACCACCCAAACCACCTTTGTGTACTTTACACTAGAAGACTCAAAGGCCAGGAAGAAAATGCAACCAAGCATAGGACCCCATGGGGTCTTTGAGGTGGGCGTTGGGGGCGGGGCAAGACTTCCGCCATATCCTCCACTTTATCTCCTCTCAGAATTAAGTAAACAATAGTTTCTGATGCACATTTCTGAATTGTTTTGCAGATGTGAAAATCCCCTGCTGCTGCTAAGTCGCTTCAGTCGTGTCCAACTCTGTGCGACCCTATAGACAGCAGCCCACCAGGCTCCCCCGTCCCTGGGATTCTCCAGGCAAGAACACTGGAGTGGGCTGCCATTTCCTTCTCCAGTGAATGAAAGTGAAAAGTGAAAGTGAAGTCGCTCAGTAGTGTCTGACTCTTAGCGACCCCATGGACTGCAGCCTACCAGGCTCCTCCGTTCATGGGCTTTTCCAGGCAAGAGTACTGGAGTGGGTTGCCATGAAAATCCCCTACCACATGGATATTAACCACTTGATGATCTTGAGCACAGAGCCCCAGGCCCCCTGGAGCCTAAGGACTGATAACGTTAACCTCTGTGACACTGAGCTGTTACCCTACCATCAGCCAATCAGAGAATCATGCACAAGCCCATCACAGACCCTATGACCACCCCTCCCCCACACCTTGCCTGTAAAAATGCTTTGCTTCGGGGAGCTTGAGGCTTTTTAGGGCCTGGGCCACCCATCTCTGTGCATGGTCCTGTAATAAGCCTTTCTCTGCTCCAAACCCCATCATTTCAGTCTGTTTGGCATCACTGTGCTTCGGGCACATGAACTTGCCTAAACTGAACCATTTAAGAGAAAGGCCTGAAAGGACCTTTTTGTGGGAACGTACCTCTGCTGTTTATTCCTGAACAGCAGCTCTGAAGGACACACCCGGGCCTTCAGAGCCTGAGACCTGCAAGGCCAGCTCCAGCCAAAACCCTATGTGCGATCTTTCAGGTCCATCACAAGTCACTGTAAGGCTTTGACAGACAGGCCCACAGGGGATGCTGCCCTCCCCATACCAGACTTGGTGAACAGCTAAGAACAGCCTTTCTGAGTTTTCTGAAAGGACTTCCATCAAGGACTCAAGTCCCCTGGGCCGGCTATGCCCAGGTGACATCCAACTTCCTAACCTAGGCATTTGCATGTGAAGGCCTTTTAAGAAGGCCCTTGGTTGGGGCACTTTTGTCTGCTCTGACCCTCTACTTTCCCACCCCCAGCCCTTCCTCTCCTGCCCCTCCTCATCCCCTGACTCCAATCAAGAGCCTTTTGTGGGGGTTTTCTTAGCACTGAGCTCATCTAACTGACCCTCACCCCATTGCAGTTCAGCTCAGGCACTTCAGCTGTGCCTGACTCTGTGCGATCCTATGTAATGCAGGTTCCCAAGCTTCTCTGTCCATAGGATTCTCCAGGCAAGAATAGCAGAGTGGGTTGCAATTTCCTCCTCCAGGGGATCTTCCCGACCCAGGGATCAAACCCAGGTCTCCCGCATTGTGGGCAGACTTCTTACCGCTGAGCCACTGGAGAAGCCCTGCAGTTTCGTAGGGAAATAAAAAACATTGAGAGCTGGAACATTTCAGTGTTTATCTTTTCCTCTTGCCTGCAGTGCTGCAGGACTTCGCTGGTGGCTCAGCTGGTAAAGAATCTGCCTGCAATGTGGGAGACCTGGGTTTGATCCCTGGGTTGGGAAGATCCCCTGGAGAAGGGAACAGCTACCCACTCCAGTATTCTGACTTGGAGAATTCCATGGACTATTCCATGGGGTTGCAAAGAGCTGGACATGACTAATCTTGCTCATTACATTATCATTAGCCTTGCTGTCAGTTTGGCTCATGGTTCTCAGTGACCCCCTCAACACCTGGAAGCTTGACAAGACCCCCTCCTAGGGTGATCTTCTTCTGATCCTTCTCAGTTAGCCCACCTCCCCCGAATGGTGGTGACCAAGGCTCTGAAGACAGATACTGGGAGTTACGTGATGCTCAGAATCAGCAGGAAACGTGGAGGGCACACCTTGCAGAGGTCACCAGTGGAGTTCCTGGTGGCAGGAAGTATTTGGATGGGACTTCCCTGGTGGTCCAGGGGCTAAGACTCTGCATTCTCAGTGCAGGGGGCCTGTGTCTGATCCCTGGTCAGGGAACTAGATCTCACATGCCACAAGCTAAGAGTTCACATGCTGCAACTAAATATCCCACACCCCACAAATGGAGATCAACGATCTCGTGTGCTGCAACTAAGACCTGGAACAATAGGATAAATAAACGAATAAAAAGCCTTTTCCCTCTTATGCCTGGAATAAGAGGGGGATCTAGACCACGGAGACACTAAGATACACAGAAAGTGGGGAAAGAGCATATTAGGACTAAATCACGTCAAGCTGTGGGAGCCTGAGTGGTAGTCCTAATAAAAGTATTTGGTTATCACGCTCGCTTTGACAGCACGTATACTAAGCTGGAATGATACAGAGAAGGTTAGCATGGCTCTTGCACAAGGACGATAGGCAAATTCATGAAACATTCCATTAAAAAAAAATGTATTTGGTTATCTTCCCAAGGTCTTTCTGGAAGCATTCATTGGTTCCAGCCCCTCTCAGTATTCATGATCTGAATTCCAGGGAAGGAACTCAAGACATCCCCCCATGCACTTGGAAAGAGCAGGTCGTCTGGGTTAGCAACCCGCTGGACAGCATCCCATGTGACATTGATTATTTCCCAATGGGGAAATCAGGTGTTATTTCCCAAAGTGAATAAACGTTGAACCGCCGCGAATTAAAGATACAGTGCAGTAAGACACCTGCAAAGGAAAAATCCCAGGGCCTGAGAAGGAATGTTCTACAATGAGGTTCTCATCCACAGCCTTTCCCCTCTTATGCCTGGAATAAATTGATGGGGATCTAGACCACGGACACACTAAGATAGACAGGAAGTGGGGAAAGAGCATCTTAGGACTAAACCACGTCAAGCTGTGGGAGCCTGAGTTGTAGTCCTAATACCACTCATAATTATCTCATGTCTTCCTGGGAACCATAGGATGAAGTCTCCTCTGGCCTCAGCCTGAAGCCAAATTCAACCCCAATACTGAATTAAAACTTAAACACAGAATTTTGGATAAAGTGGAGATGAATAGCTTTGTTGCTTTGCCAGACAAAGGAGGCCACAAGGGGCTAATGCCCTCACAACTGCCTGCCCCGACCTGGAAGGGTAATGAGGAATTTTATAGTAATGGTTCAAAGAGGGTGTGGTCAGCTCATGAATATTCTTCTGATTGGTTGGTGATATACCCTGAAATCAGCCTCATCAACCTTCTGGTTCTAACAAGTCTGGGGTCTACCTGCTTGTGAACAGAAGACAGTTAGCTTCTTCTACCTGGGGTGGGTTTCAGTATCTGCAAAACAGTTCAAAGATATTGTTCTGTGTATCCCTTGAGGGGGAGCCAGGACCCTGCCCCAAGGCTTTGCTGCTGTTTCTCCTGACTGTTCCTCCTTTGTCTCCACATCCCCTCTTTTCCCTGATTAGCAACTGTGTGAACCTGCCCCTTGGAATTCAGGGAAGGTCCTGGAGGTGGAATGAAGACTATTTTCTGTAATCAAGAAATGAGGGACACAGAAAGGGTTTGTGTCCAGGAGCCCCACAGGGTCCTGCTTGGTTTCAAGCCTTCATGCTGCCCCTCTTCAGAGACACTGGTTGACTGGCTGGTCCTCCTCCATCCCCATCCTCACCCATCACCTCAGCCCACTCCCATCATTGGAGACTCTCCCTTTGACCTCAGGGGAACCAAAGTTTCTCCTTTTAACTGCAGCCTCCTGGACAAGCTTCCTGCTTTATTCAGCACCCATGGCTCCAACTTCCGGAGTTCAAGTCACCCTTTAGGGAGTCATGGTGCATGCCTAAGACCTTAAGCTTGGTGGGAGCAGGAACCTGGGTCTGAGTCCTGACTCTACCACTTACTGACTGTGTGACCCAGAACAAGTTCTTTGACCTCTCTGAGCTCATTTTCCTCTTGTACGAAATGGAGATGATAACAGAACCTTCCTTAAAGGTCTGCATGAGGATTAAATGAGAAACTATAAATTAAATACTTAGCACATAGTGTTCACTAGGGAGCATTAATTGTTAATGATTTATTGTTACTAATATTATCCAGCTAGCCTATATCATACAGCAGTACAATAAAATAATCCACTCTTCTGGGTCATTTTCTTCCCTGGAGGGATTCTAAGATGACTCAGAAAGGACCTGAAGGACTTTGAAGGGAAGTAGGGAACATCCCAGTTGAACCACAAAAGGCTTACAGCTTTTCAAGTTAGCTGTAGACTTGCTACTATATATAAACTATAAATTACAAAAACACACAAAACCCAGTAATGCTTCAACAAAGAAACTAGGATCCTAGACCTGGGAATAAAGAGAAAACCCACGTTGCCCAAGTTGGCAATAGATTCACGTTGACACCAACAAAAATCTCTGAAAAACAAACAGGAACCCCCCACGCAGATTTCTGAACTGCACACAGCAGACTGCAACTGGGAAAGATAATTCATCGTCATAAAAACAAACATCCATTTTTACACTTGCATGGCAATGAGGATGCTCTTATTTGCATAATGATGGTGATTTGCATATGATAAAAATTTGCCTGAGTGAGTCTCAAGCTCGGAATACATTCAAATATGATACCACTGGTACAATTTTCTCAAGGATCCCAATTTAATACTATTTATCTAATGAAAGGAAAAAAATAAATATTGGCTGTAACATCCCATTATGCTCAAGAGTTGGTTTTAAATTACACTTAAGTAAGCAAAGTAAAGACTTATCTATAGGTGAGAACACCTCCGCTCAAAATGGAGACTTTCAGCCACACACATGCAAAATTATCTGTAATAAGCATTTGATGCATATTGACTTAAAAAAAAAAAAAGCACAACGTGAGAGTTGCAAGTTCAGTTCTATTTGGAGCAAAGTGAGAACTGCAGCCTGGGAGACAGCACCTCAGAGAGCTCGGAGAAGCTGCTCCAAAGAGGCAGGGGGTAAAGCTTAGTACATATATAATTTTGGTGAAGGGGGAATACATGCAGTCAAGCACATATTTTTCCAAAAGTCTTCTACTAGTCTGGTGAACTTTGCTAGTCACAAGGAACAATCATCACCATGAAGGATTTTGGTGCTTAATGACGAGATACAAGAATTGGACTCATAAAATTGGCTGAGAATATCTAACTATCTGAAGACCTGTCCCGCCAGTTTTTCCCTGAGCACCAAGTGCCTCATTTCTGCTCTCTATGCTGAACTCAGCAGCTGCAGCAGCACATGGTTTAATCCTTGTAGAGGCAGATGGCAAGTACCCGTGGCAAGTGCCAAGTTGTCGGTGACATGCATGAACACAATGCTTGCACTGTAGGTTAGGTGCAAATCAAGAGCAGGAGACGTGTCTTGAAAAGATGGACATCCTCAAGGAAAGGGAAGAGAAGGGAAGGGAAGAAGAGAAAAGATATTCTTAAGGTGTGCAAAAGGTGGATAACTTTCAAACCTGCAGCACACACAAAAACTGAAGTACAGTGAAGTGGTTTCTAGGCTCCATGTCTCAAGAGCGAATGGTATGGGAAACTATCTTCCATCTGGCTCGGTAAAATAGAGAGATGCAGCATGAAACTTTGTGGGTCTGATTGCTCTTGGGAAGTTTCCCATGTGACTCTCTAAAAGATGCTGTTCCTCTCTGCTTCCACCTGCCTCTGAGGGTGCATGGACAGAGCCTTCCTTTAATTTCAGTCTCTAAGAGAGGATCTCTGGGGCAATCAAAACCAAAATAGTATTTGTCTAATGCCCACATGATTACAGCACAAGGCGGGTGACCACACTGTCCCCGCCACTGTCCTTCCCACTCAGATGGGATGTTGCTGACGGGGTGTTCTCTGAGCACAGCTGGGGAGGGCTGTGGTAGGGGCAAGGGTGAAGAATCCTTTCCATATAATATATGCCATTCACAGCGGTTTTCTTTTACAGATTTTGACTGCAACCCAGAATAAGAAATAGATTTGACATTACCTGAAATATACAAATTTGTGCATCCCAGTGAATCACAACTGAAACACAAACTTCATAACTGAAACACAATTTCAAAAAATGATACTTTTCCTACTGTGCTGATGGTGCACAGTTGTGTCCGACTCTTTGCGACCCCATGGCCTCTAACCCACCCAGGTGCCCCTGAGCATGGGATTTCCCAGGCAAGAATACTGGAGAGGGTTGCCATTTTCTTCTCCAGAGGATCTTCCCAACCCAGGGATTGAACCTGCCTCTCCTGCGTCGCAGGCAGATTCTATACTGCTGAGCCATCAGAGAAGTCCTCCTTTGTTTATGTGAAGCATCTCCTTATTTTCTATCCCATCCTGTCCCGTGTCAATTTACATTAAACCCTGGTATGGGATGGCCTCTCATTTCTTTTTAAATGATGACCGCATCTCTCTACATTAATTTCAACACTGACAAATGAACTAAAACAACATTGATTGAGATTCTAAAAAATGGGGGGAGGCGAAAATCTTGGGATTTATATGTTACGGACAAACCCATACACCCTGTTCCAAGCGTTGCAAGTTCATTTCTGCTGTCTACTCATCTTCCCTCTTCTCTGCCTTTAACAGAGAGAAGTCAGGTCTTTGGACCTCTTATCTGTGAGTTATTAAATGACTCTGCAAAGTCTTACAGGAAAACTAAGCTTTACACTTAGAGAAATGAGATGGTGGCTAATAAAGTTTATTGAAAAATGAACAAAGAGCTTCTTAACCAGAACTGTGGTACAAGCATAAGAACTCGCCTGTGAATCTGGGAACTAATTTGAGCTTTTATCTTTAAAGGAAGGTGCATTTTGAGCTGATAAGTGAGAAATGTCGTCAACTATACTTTAAATATCTATATGTAAAAAACAAACCTATCAATCTAACCATCTGAAACTGCTTACAGCCATTATTCCAGTGGGGTCAAATTTGTAAGAAGTGTGATGCTATTCCTTACCTCTCTACCCACGGCAGACATCAATAGTAGATCACGCTGGAACTTCCCTAGTGGTCCAGTGGTCAAGAATCCACCTTATGCAGGCTTGATCCCAAATGCCACAGAGCAAGTAAGCCCACACTCCAGAGCCCCTGTGCCACAACTAGAGTCTATGCATTGCAACAAAAGATCTGCATGAGGCACTGAAGATTCTGTGTGCTGCAACTAAGACCCGATGCAGTCAAATAAATATATAAATAAATAAAATATTTTTAAAATAGTGGATCAGACCACTGTTTGCCTGTGAACCCAGATTAGACTTCAGAATCCCTCTCTCTGGAAGCCCCTACCTGTCAATTTTAGTTGGCAAGGTTGATGAAATGTACATGAACCTCAAGTCGACACAAAGACAAGTGTGAGGGCTTTCAAGTAAAGATCTAGATGGGTGACAGGTCCTTCTGTAAGCGAATATTTCACTTTTCATCCAGGACAGTCTGGTCTTGATTAATCATGGCTAATGTCTGAAGTGTCTTTTTTTATTCTTTATGAAGAAAAGAGAAAAAGGTTGGTTTACTGTAAAAGTTCTGGGTGGCAAGGAAAAGAACTTCCTCAAACATTACTGTCAGTTGTTCAAAGTTATCTTTAAAATTCCTTGCAGTTTTGGTCTTTAATAATTAAATAACAAATAATAAATCAAAAGCAGTTGATGATTTTAGTTTTACCAAGTCCTAGCACCAGAAGAAATACTGCTTAATAAAGAAAGAAGATGTTTATTTCTCTGTATGGCTTCAACAAGTATGTATTAAGCATCTACTAGGATAAGTAGATTAACTGGTTTATAGTCAGCTTCCTAATGATGGAATAAAGTAGCTAAAACTTCTATAAAATAATAGATTTATAGATTTTTATAAGAGTATTTGGAGAATGTATAACAAAATGAGCTCAAAGATGAGAAATCAAGACTTCCCTGGTGGTCCAGTGGCTAAGACTCTGCACTCCCAATACACTGGGCTCAGGTTAGATCTCTCATCAGGAAACTAGATCCCACATGCTGCAACTAAATATTCTGCATGCTGCAACAAAGATAGACGATTCCACATGCTGCATCTAAGACCGGTGCAGTCAAACAAAGAAATATTTTAAAAAAGAGAGAGAGAGAAACCACCAAGGCAGAAAACGCAGCTGCACTCTGTGCAGTGTCTGTTGACATTTGTATCCCCTGGGGAAGGGAACTGAATTTGCCCTGAGATGTCCATTCACAGAGTCAACTAGACGCTGCTTTGATTTAATTTAAGTAAGACCTACCATACTGATCAGCCAAGTGAGCTGTTCAGAGTCTCCCCAGGGGGATTTTTCCCCTAGCGACATCCATTAAGATGTTCTATCCATCTTAACCATTGACACACCTAGAAATAATATTTAACTACATATCTGGTCATCCTGCACCCTGGTCAAGCTTTATATGTATCCATACATTTAGTATATTTAAACATCATGTAGAAAATTGTCACATATACAGAATACATATCGTATAGAATATATCATATGCATAAGATATATGAGGTATATGTAATTGGAAAATTGGGTCTGACATATATACACTGCCATTTGTAAGACAGATAGCTGGGGGAAGCTGCTGTACAGCACAAGGAGCTCAGCTCAGCACTCAGTGATGACCTGGGTGGAGGGACGGAGGGAAGAGAGGAAGGTTCAAAAGGAAGGGGATAGACGTATGCATATAGCTGACTCATTTCATTGTATCGCAGAAACTAACACAGCATTGTAAAGCAACGATACTCCAATAAAACAAATTTTTTTTTAATTAATGCCATGTGATATCCTGAATGGGATCTGGGAACAAAAATAGGACAATAGTGGGAAAATAGTGAAATTCAAATGAAACTGAAAGTATAGTTAAGGGCTGAACTGATGTTAATTTCTTGGGTTTTGATATTTTATTATATTTATCCAAGATATTAACATTAGTAGAAGCTGGGTAAAGAGTATATGAAAAAAATCCCTGTACTTCCCTTGCCACTTTCCTGTATATTTACTGTATTATCTCCAAATAAAAAGTTAACCACAAAATAAGAATATATGTATCATCTTTAAAATACATATGTGTATAGAATATATCATACACAGAATATATAAGTAGAATACATGTATCCTATATAGAATATATGCATCATATATAGAATATATCTATCATATATGGAATATATGTATCATGCAGACTATACCATAGGAAAAGTATACAGAAAATATATATCATATATAGAATATATGAAGAAAATTTACCATGTATAAGGAATAAGGTGGCATTGTGGTAAAGAATCCACCTGCCAGTGCAGGAGACACAAGAGACATGGGTTCAATCCCTGGGTCAGGAAGATCCCCTGGAGTAAGAAATGGCAACCCACTCCAGTATTCTTGCCTGGAAAATTCATGGACAGAGGAGCCTGGTGGACTATAGTCCAAGGGGTCACAAAGAGTCAGACGTGACAGCAATATGCACCATGCATTGCATATCATATATAGAATACATGTCATATGTATGATACATATCATATACAGAGCATATATATATAGAGAGAGAGTATATATATGTGTGTGTATATATATACTCTGGAGAATCCTAACTATACACCTCCCCTGCCCAAAAGGTCTCAGTGGCTTTCATCTCATGCAGCATAAAATCCACATTCCTTGCAGTGGTTTACATGGCCCCGCATAATCCCACCCCATCATCTTGATGTCTTCACCTCCCCCAGTCTGCACTCTCTCTGAGGCATCCAAACTGGCCTCCCTGCATTCTGTCCCCCTCTTTGAAACTCTTTTTCCTCAAACTCTTTCTCACCTTCTCTAAATTTTTTTTGGTCAAATAACACTCTCTGTAAAATATCCCCAGAACCTAAGCCCAGCACCCCACCATGACAGGGGTGTACAACAGTGCTGTACCCCTGAAACTAGCACAACATTGTAAGTCAATTATACTCCAGTAAAAATTTAAAAATGATTGTAGGTCTACCAGGCAGTTGCCACTCTTGCGTCTTTTGAAGCCATCCTGGCAGCCTTTGAGTCACACACCCGTTTCCTCCCAGTGTTTGCAAGTCCGTCATCTCCAAGTCCTCCTTCATATAAACAGCTGCCTCTTTCTTTAACCCTTTGCTACAATAAATGTACTTGGAGCTAACAAATTATTTATCATGCTATTTCCTTAACATCTCAGTAAGAAAGATTGTCATATAATTTTATTCTAGCCAGAGAAACAAAGTTTAAGAGGGGAGTATGAAAAACATCCTTGTCTCTCCCCCAAAGATTCACTGACCCTGTCTTGCAGGACCTTGCAAGTCCACTAACAGGACACCGCACCCTCCCGAGATGTACACATCCGGAGTTCAGTCGTCAGGCGGGATGACTTCCGTGTTTATTAGTATAAAAGAGAGCAATCAGCTGAAACCCTGGCACCATCTGGAGGAAAATCGATGTCTCTATATTTAGACCAGCTGGGAGCCCATTCAACCAAACCAAATGCACATGTCTATGCAAGTACATGTCAACAGCACATTCGACAGACACCTCACATCTCACTTCTGCTGTTTATCAACCTGGGAAAACAAGGGCTCCACCCAGACTCAGGGCAGTCCCCTTGTTTATAAGGAATGAAGAGAGCAACCAATAAAAATAAGAAGAGATGTGGATGCAATCAGCACCCAGCAGACATCACTGGAAAACACAGCTTTCATATCCTACCCTGAGCTCTGCATAAAAGGAATCCAGCGGCCAGCTCCTGCTCCATAAACAAAGGACATTATGCTGTCCTTTGGACCTCATTGTCCTTGTTCAGACTTGAGTCATTAGAGCTCCGTGTCAGTTCCATGGATGCTTAACTGAATCCTTGGTACTCAGGAGATGTTTATTAATTTCATCACTTATTTAGTGCAACCGACATTAATTGTCAGCTGTGAGCAAGGTGGCTGGATTAAGTGTCTGTAGTGGACAATTGTATTTTTTTAGCTTTATTGAGATATGAATGACAAATGAAAATTGTATACATTTAGGATATACAATATGATATTCTGGTCTACATCGTGACATGATTACCATAATCAAGCCACTTAACAACTTATGGACCAGAGACCTACTAATAAGAGTTTTGTTACCTGAATGTTATTGACTGGGGACGTTCCAATATTCAGTTACATACCAAATTGCCAGCCACAGATGTTAGTTTCTGCAAAAATCCCCTGGTCAATAACGTGTTAATGTATTGATAGGAATGGCAACCCATTCCAGAATTCTTGCCTGGAAAATCCCATGGACAGTGGAAGCTGGCATGCCACAGTCCATGGGGTCACAAAGAATCAGACCTGACTGAGTAACTGAGTATGGATGCATGCATCAGTAATTTCACAGTTACCCTTTTATTGTGCTGAGAACACTTGAGATCTCTCAGGGGGATTTATTAGGCTTTGGAGTTGCAGTCAACAGGAAGTCTGGCTAACTGAAGCAGAAAAGAAACTGAGAAAATCATGGATAATTCATAGGAGCTCTATGTGCTTCCCAGGTGGTGCTAGTGGTAAAGAACCCACCTGCCAATGCAAGAGACACTAGAGACATGGGTTCGATTCCTGGGTTGGAAAGATCCCCTGGAGGAGGGCATGGCAACCCATTCCAGTAATCTTGCCTGGAGAATCCCATGGACAGAGAAGCCTGGTGGGTTAGAGTTCATGGGGTCTCAAAGAGTCGGACATGACTGAAGTGACTTAGCAGCAGCTGTGTGTAAAAACCATACAGAGAGCAATGCCACCCCAGGTGGTGTTGAGGATGAGGTGGGAGAAGACACATGTGTCCCAACTGCTGTGAAGATGTTGTTCTGCCTGTGTGGCTGGTGTGGCATCTCTGATCCACAGAGAAATGGAAATATGCCCATTTTAAATCTCTCTTCCTGGAGCAACACAGTGTGTCTTTGAGAGTGCTAACCTCACGCTCTGGCATTCCTTCCAGCTATGGCACCAGCCAGCTCTTGGCTTACCTCTCTTTTCTGAAATGATGGGCACACATGCATTTCCTGACCTCCCCTGCCTCTAGCTATGGCCATGTGTCTGAATACCAGCTAAGGAAATATGGGGAAGTGGCATACCCAATCCCAGGCATGCCCCAGAAACACTGCTATGCCTGATCATCTTTCTCTGCCTCCATGCACTGGCTCATAAAGAAGATCTCGAGGAGGACAGAGCCAGAGGACGCAAAGGACTTGGGTCTTGTCTTCCAGAGAAAAGACTGTATACCAACTCCCACTGGATTGTGATGTGAAGGAAAAAGAGACTTAGTGTTAAGACACTAAGATTCTATGATGTAGTTTATCTGTTTGACCAGCCATATTATTTCTCTTAATTAATACAGGGACATTATGGGAAGTAACCCATTCCATATTCCAAAAAGGTTCATAAGTTTTTGTTCTTTTATTTTTCCACTCTACAGATTACCAATGACTTGTATGTATTTTCCTGAGTTTTTCTGTTTTCTGAATCTTTATAAAGGAAATGTTCTCAAATATGGGAAAAGTCTAATAAGTTTGGTTATGAAGAATTTACAAAAACATTCATTCAGCTACTACATTCCTGCTGTCATATTACTCTGTAATGGAAAACTAAATAATAACCTTTATTAAAACTTTAAAAAGGGACAAAAAGAGACCCTCTTCCTCCCACCAGAAGTAATAATATTGGGACACAAGTTACTTGAGACATTAGGAAATCCATCAAGATTTCAGCAAGAAAACATTAAACTAATGTGATGTTGAGATATGGATGAGATCAAAGATGCTATGATTTTTATTAAATATATATATATATCCATAAAATATTATTGATATCTATTAAAATAGCTGAGCCATTTCTGTAACATCCAATGTGAATTGATGGCTTTGCTAGACCAATATAAAAAGAGGATCCTCAATAATCATTGCACACCTGGGTATTCTGTATTTATTATTTATTTAATCTTCACAGTGCCACTTAGTTAACCCCAAATCCGTTTACAAATTCCCTTTCTTCTGCTGCTTTCAACAAGAATGGAAAGCCAAATATCCCAAGGGAGGCCTTATAATACTGTACTGGCCAATAACACATAAAGAGAAGTTTAGAGGATAGGATAGGGTAAGGTAGAGGCAAATCTGATAAACCTTGTTTTTTTTTTTAAATTAAAAAGCAACATATCTGGAAGAAAGGGAAAGGAAAGGAACCCCAGAGCTACCACCATCCCCAAATAATTCTTGCCTTGACCCCTGATATGATGGCAGGAGCTCCAGCAGCCATACTATGATCATGAGGTAAAGATTAGGGGAATTGTAGACATACTCTTTGGACATGAGTAAGCCACCGAACTGATACATCAGGACTTCTTTTTGTGAGAAAAAGAACTCCCTACTTGTGAAAATTACTAACAATTCACGTGTTTCTAATTAATATATCTTATCCCCATATTGTAGATGAGGAATTTGAGACACAGGGAGATTGCGTGACTTTCCCAAGCTGCTGCTGCTGCTGCTAAGTTGCTTCAGTCGTGTCCAACTCTGTGAGACCCCATAGATGGCAGCCCACCAGGCTCCGCTGTCCCTGGGATTCTCCAGGCAAGAACACTGGAGTGGGTTGCCATTTCCTTCTCCAATGCATGAAAGTGAAGTCGCTCAGTCACTCAGTCGTGTTCCAAGCTAGTGAGCCACTAAGCCAACATCAGATCCTGGTCTGTCTGAATTCAGAGTCTGTATAATTAGTTGCAATCCTACAGAATAGAAAGAGCAGAACAGGCAGTCAAGAATATGAGTATTTGTTCAGTTTTATTTAGGAGCGAATTATGTTAACTTACCTGAAAAAAAATTGATCACTAAAAACACTTTCTATAATGAAGCAGGAGAAATTCATCAGGTGTTTTTTCATAGCTTTGATGAAATATCCTTCAGGATAATCTCTTCCCACTAGTCTCTGTATCCATGTATACCAGACCTCTTTGCTAATGAATTAGCCTGGAAAGTGGCATTGTGTGGGCCTCAAGAAAGTTCTAGAATGTCACAGAGGAGCTTTCTGCTGTCTTTGGAGCTTGGGTGTGAGGGCTCATGCACGTGTCCATAGCCAGGTCCCCTCTGGATAGCTGATTTTTATTAAAGCTGAGAAGCAGAACTTGGTGAAGGACCTCTCTCCACTCAAAAGCAAAGCCATGAGTCCTCAGTGCTGCTGAGCATGGCTGAAATGAGGGCAAGAGACAATTACTAGAGCAGCGCCCTTCTAGAACATTCTGTCATGAGAAACTCAGGCTGTAGACACAGAGCCAGTCTTTTACACTCTCCTTGAGTGGAATACATGATCCAATATGTATTTCATAACGATGGAGTGATGTGGTGGTTTCAGGAGAGGCACAGTAACCTTGAAAATGTTAAAGCAGTTAGCTGGCTTCTCTTACATCCTTTCTTGCCAAAAAAGCTGAAATTCTTAAAGGCACCAGGGATTGCTTTGCTTCAGCCCAGATTTCAGAGACAAGGGTAGAAGCTGTTGTGTGTGGTTATTTAGTGATAAGAGAAGATCTCCTTGTAATTCCTGTATCTACACTCCTACGACAGGGCTCACTGGTGTCCTTAAATTAGTCAGGACCCTTTTCTGCAAGATGGGAAATATACAGGCTCATGACTCTGATGAAGGAGTGGGTGAGTAAGAGCAGGAAGGGCATGAATGTCAGGAAAATCAGAAATGGGATTTGAAAGACAGTTGGATCCTTTCTTCCACGTCTCATCCTTCTCTGTGCAAATCAGTTTATTCTCTCTCTCCAGGGAGCTGAATTCTCTATCCAGCGGGAAATGCGGCTGCCAACAATTCCCAGGTTTTATGGATAATGGTTCTACTGACCTCAGAGAGACAGCAGTGGGCAGTGACTTGAATCAAAATCTTAGTTCCCTGTCCAGGAATTGAACCTGGGTGGCCTGGGTTCCTAGTCACTAGTCCACTAGAGGCTAGAGGCTGGAAGCAGAGTTCCACTGGCTCTAGGCCCCCTTGAAAAAAAATGCATTTCTCAAGGAGGCAAAAACTATACAAACAGGTACAAAGTTCATTATTAGAGACACAGCTCAAGGAGGAGAGCACACAAAGAAACAGCTTGTTCAGTTAAGATAGAAGCAAGGTCGGAGAAGGCAATGGCAACCCACTCCAGTACTCTTGCCTGGAAACTCCCATGAACGGAGGAGCCTGGTGGGCTGCAGTCCATGGGGTCGCTAAGAGTCGGACACGACTGAGAGACTCCACTTTCACTTTTCAGTTTCATGCATTGGAGAAGGAAATGACAACCCACTCCAGCGTTCTTGCCTGGAGAATCCCAAGGACGGAGGAGCCTGTTGGGCTGCCACCTATGGGGTCGCACAGAGTCGGACACGACTGAAGCGACTTAGCAGCAGCAGCAGCAGAAGCAAGGTAGGGGGCTTCTCTGGTGGCTCAGTGGTAAAGAATACACCTGCCAAAGCAGGAGACATGAGTTCAATCCCTGGTCCTGGAGCATCCCACATGCTTCAGAGCAGTGAAGCTCATGCACCTCAACTAACTGAGCCTGTGCTCTAGAGCCCACAAACAGCAACTACTGAGTCTGTCTGCCGCAACTACTGAAGCCCAAGTGCCTAGAGCCTGTGCTCCTCAACAGAAGTCGCCACAATGAGAAGCCAACACACCACAACAAAGAATAGCCTTTGCTTGGCACAACTAGAGAAAGCCCTCATGCAGCAATGAAGAGCCAGCACTGCCATAAATAGATAAAATTATTATTTTTAAAAAAAGGAGAAACAAGGCAGAGATGCCCACCTGGAGAGAAAGGATGTGGGTGGCACCTCTGACGAGGAGCAGCACATTAAAGAGGTGGTTAAATCACTTATGCAGGGCACTTCTTCTGGGTCTTCGCTTACCTTTGGCCAATTATCTGGTTTCTTTTTCCGTACCTGAACTGCCATAGGACCCCTTCCAACATGCGTGCTCAGTTTTTTCCAAGCTGAAATTCCAGGGCAAGAGGGACTTGACATCACATGTTATGGGCTGGTGCCACCTCCTTTTGACCTCCCAAGAAGCCTTTCTGCCCATGTGCAGTGTCTCTCTTGCCCCGAAGATGAGAACTCTGCGCCCTCCTGGAATTTTCCTCAAGGTTTAGCCCCTCTCTACCACTGCCACGGCTATTATCTTAAGGTGCCCACAGGAGACAAAGTCCTGCTATTTACCCTGTTCCTGTTGTTATTTTCATCTCCGCATGCGGTGTGCAGACAGGAGGCTGGTTGTAAACGTCTAGCCTAGAGCCCACCTACCTCCTTCCCCAGGAAATGTAAATAGGAGGCTAGCTGTAAATACCCACCCTGGAGCTCATCTATCTCCTGCCTCACCGTTACCATCAGGAATTCTCTCCCAGTTCCAGTTCTACACATCCTCCTCTGATGGGTTTCAGTGGGGTTGGTTGGCCGCCATGGAGTCATCCAACGTGGCGGCATAAATGAACGGCAGGTGCAAACGTGGCCTCTTCTCTAGGATCTTATGGTTTAGCAGGACCCAGAAGGAACTTGTTTCTAGAATAAGGAGAGATGCTGACAGCAAAACAAAGTGTCTCTGCATCCCCTGAGGCATGCACGGGTCAAGTCAAGTGAGAGCCTTTTCCTCCTCCATCTCTGCTGTCTCAGAACTCTTCAGCTCCTATTTGTCTCCAGGCTACTGGCATAAGAAATGCTTCCTGAATTCAATCCAGAGTATAGAGTGCATGATCTACTATGACAAGCGTTAGCAGCCTGTGTTGAGAGAGCTGTTTCCAGAAAGCCTTTGGCCATCTCTTGTGTTAGGAATAAGAAAGAGTCTTAGTCTCACAGAACAAGTCAGAATCCGAGTATGACATTGTTAGCTGGTGTTGCCATTTTTTTCCCCACCCCTACCACACACACAATTATGTTTGGTTTTCTGATTTATAACCATGCATGTGTGTGCTAAGTCTCTTTAGTCGTATCTGACTCTTTGTGATCCTATGGATTGTAGCTCGCGAGGCTCCTCTGTCCATGGGATTCTCCAGGAAAGAATACTGGAGTGGGTTGCCATGCCCTCCTCCAGGGGATCTTCCCAACGCAGGGATCAAACCCACATCTCTTACGTCTCCTGCTTTGGCAGCATGGGTTCTTTACCACTAGCACCACTTGGGAATCCTGATTAATAACCATAGTATTTTTATTTTTTTATTTATATGTTTTAAAGAGACACATTTTAAATACTATTTTATTTTTTATTGTTTTTCTTTAATTTTTATTTTTACTTTATTTTACTTTACAATACTGTATTGGTTTTGCCATACATTGACATGAATCCACCACGGGTGTACATGCAAAAAAACTTTATTTGCTTACTTACTTTTGGCTGTGCTGAGTCTTCACTGCTGCTCGGGCTTTCCTCTAGCCACATCAAGTGGGGGCTACACTGTAGTTGCGGTACATGGGCTTCTCATCGTGATGGCTTCTCTTGTTGTGGAGAATGGGCTCTAGGGCGCTCGGGCTTCAGTAGTTGTAGTTCGTGGACTCAGTGGTTGCAATTCCTGGGCTCTAGAGCACAGGATCGAGAGTTATGGTGCACGGGCTTAGTTGCTCCAAGGCATGTGGGATCCTCCACGACCAGGGATTGAACCTGTGTCTCCTGCACTGGCAGGCCGATTCTTTACTTCTGAGCCATCTGGGAAGCCCATACATATTTCTTTTATTTATTTATTTGGCTGCACTGAGTCTTAGGTGCAGCACATGGCATCTTTGCTCTTCATCATGGCCTGTGGAATCTTTAGCTGCAGCATGCAAACTCTTAGTTGTGTCCTGTAAGACCTAGTTCCCTGACCAGGGATAGAACCCCTGCATTGAAAGTAAGGAGTCTTAGCCACTGGACCACCAGGGAAGTCCCAAACAGTAATTTTAAATTAAATTTTAATTGCTGGGAGTGTGTATATTTATACTGCTTGTAAGAGGCTGAAATTCAAGGATAGCACTGAAGCGCTCATCTACTTCTCCCTCAAGTCCAGATTCTTTTCTTTCTTCCCTAGAATCATTCATTGCTGTTTGTTTTGTATCTTCTTGGACTTTTTTCTATGAATTTCTATGCATGTACCAGAGTAGACTTGAGAGGTGTGTGTTTGTTGTATCAGCCCAGGTTTATCATTAAAAGTCAATAAATTTAGGTCTCGTTACATCATTTTTTTATTCAACAATATATCATGGAAATATATATGCATCATTATGTGTAGGCTTGCTGCATTCTTTCAAACTACATTTTTCTTTCTAATGGGTATTTTAGGTTGTTTCCAGTTTTCCCCCTGTTAACCTAGGACTCTTGAGAGTCCCTTGGACTGCAAGGATATCCAACCAGTCCATTCTGAAGGAGATCAACCCTGGGATTTCTTTGGAAGGAATGATGCTGAAGCTGAAACTCCAGTACTTTGGCCACCTCATGAGAAGAGTTGACTCATTGGAAAGGACTCTGATGCTGGGAGGGATTGGAGGCAGGAGAAGAAGGGGACGACCGAGGATGAGATGGCTGGATGGCATCATGGACTCGATGGACATGAGTCTGAGTGAACTCCGGGAGATGGTGATGAACAGGGAGGCCTGGCGTGCTGCAATTCATGGGGTCGCAAAGAGTCGGACACGACTGAGCGACTGAACTGAACTGAACTGAACCTAGGATGAAATAAATTTCCTTGTTTGTGGAGGGGAGAATTGCCCTAGCGGAAAGTTTTGAGATATGAAATTGGTATATGCTTTAAAAATATCAATTTATGCTATTATCAGTGGCATACTTGTTTCCAACATACTCACCAACACATGATACTAATAATTTTTTAAACTTTTTATTATTTTCTTGAGTGGCAGTTTTAAAACCTGAAATGTGATCCATGAACATTGGGTTTGTATATTATAGCAGCTGATGGGCACTTCCAAGACACAGAGATGATTTGAGGAAAGCATAGCATTTCACTAACAAAAGATGACTTTTTAAAATCAAATGGCTTAATAGTTGCAGGATTTTAGCCATTCACTCGTCTTAACAGTTATTTGTAAAATTGACAGTCTTTGTAAGGGGCACACATTTAGATTCCAAACAAGGTGTCATTAAGAGGCTTCATTTTACATGGGTGATAGAACAGCAGCTGTTTCTTTGCCCACAAAAGAACAGTATTTTTTAAGGGCCTTAAATTAAAGTCAGAAAAACACTCGCGGATGTGATTCTGTAATAGATGGCACTTTGGATTCATGTGTTGGGTAGAAAATTGGGCTGGGAAAAGTTTAACATTCTTCTCAACTTTGAGAGTCTGTGTGTCTGTGATTCACTGGGTGATTCTCAATCATGAGGATGACTCATTCATTCAACGAATTTTGATTTCTTTTCCTGCCATCTGCCAGCCCTGCTCTGGATCTTGGGAAAGAAGGAGGGAACAAGATGGTCATGGCACCTGCGGTGAGGGCTGGGAGGAAACAGGCAGGTTGTCACGATGAAGGGGGAGAGAGAGTTTAGGGTGCAGGACCAGGGGAGGGCGCTCAAGCTCAGCTGCTGAGAAGAGACTCATTTAGAAAGATTTAAAGGAACTAAATCCTGGGATGAGGTCCTGAGGGAAGGTCTAGAGCCTACCAGTCTGTCTTCCAGGACAGGGAGGACCATCAACTTTATCTAAAGGCAGGGGACTTGGGACTTCCCTGGTGGTCCAGGCTTCCCTTGTGGCTCAAATGGTAAAGCATCTGCCTACAATGTGGGAGACCTGGGTTTGATCCCTGGGTCGGGAAGCTCCCCTGGAGTAGGAAATGGCAACCCACTCCAGTATTCTTGCCTGGAAAATCCCATGGACGGAGGAGTCCGGTAGGCTACAGTCCATGAGGTCACAAAGAGTCGGACACGACTGAGCCACTTCACTTCACTGCACCAGTGCTTAAGAATCTGCCTTGCAATGCAGAGGATAAGGGTTGGATCCCTGGTTGGGGAACTAAGATTGCACATGCCAAAGGGCAATTTACACTGCAACTACTGAGCCCTCAAGTTGCAACTAGAGAGTGCGTGCACCGCAACAAATGATCCCACGTGATGCAAAGAAGATTCAGTCTACCAAGACCCAACACAGCCAAATAAATAAATAAGACCATGGTTTAAAAAATAAATAAATAAAGACAGGACACAAAGCACCCCTTCCAGCTTTGGATTTTTCAGCTTTCTAAAATAATTAGCAAATCTAGTATAATTGAATACCTCTGCATGCAGAAGAAATTAACATAACATTGTAAATCAACTACGCTTCAATGAAAAATTTGAAAAAATAGAGATGTAATGAAAGATCTAAATAAATAGAAACATATTTTTAAAAATTAACAAATCATAAACCGTAGCTTTTCTCTCTGTGGACCCAGAGTCCATGACCTGAATGATATGGCAGCTCAGAGCAAAAGAAACAGCTTTCTTTATGTTTCATGGGTTTATTCAGTTTGGTGAAAGTGAAATGAAAGTGTTAGTCCCTCAGTTGTGACAGACACTTTGCAATCCCATGGTCTGTAGCCCACCAGACTCCTCAGTTCATGGAATTCTCCAAGCAAGACTACTGGAGAAAGAATTAATCTTTCTAGGCGTCAGTTTCCTCATTGGTAAAGTCCTCCAAGAGGCTTCTCTGGTGGCTCAGTTGTAAAGAATCCTCCTGCCAACGTAGGGTTCGAAATCTGTGTCAGAAAGATCCCCTGGAGAAGGAAATGGCACCCCACTCCAGTATTCTTGCCTGGGAAATCCCATGGACAGAGGAGCCTGGTGGGCTATAGTCCATGGGATCACAAAAGAGTCAGACGTGACTTCATGACTAAACAACAACGAAAGTCTTCATGGATTTAGGAAGGATCAGTTACTTACCCACTTAAGGCTCTGGATGTCTGGTACATGATAAGCATGTAATATAACCAAACAAACTTCTTCCTATGTCCAACGTGGCATCGGGGTTCCCTGGGGAGATGCATAATGGGATCCAGGGCCAGGTAGGATGTCCTCTTCCCTGTGTTCGCAGAGGTGGCCTCTGAGATGACTGCTGAGTAGATGAGCATTTCCCTCTAGGCCCACCCTTGACATACAGCTGTATCTCCAGGTTGTCTGTCCATGGTCTGCCAGGGCTCCATCTTCCTAATCATACCTTGTGCCTTCTTTCTCTGAGGTCCTGACACCTTCACACCAATGCTAGAAGATCCATAGAGCTGTTGGCCTGTGGAAAAACCCCTCCATGGTCCTTGCTGCTTCTGAAGTCCATAGAGACAGGCCTGGGACCTGGAATCCTTTGCTGCGGTGAGGCAGAGCTTGCACCTGGACACACCCCTTCTCAAGAAACGAAATACAAAGAAACTAGAGGGGACTAAAAATAACTATGTGCAGGCGCAGTTGGGGTGAATTCTGGACAGAAGATACAAAGAGACCAGAACACCCAACTGCCATTTCTGGTGGGTGGGCAAAACACTAAGCCATCCCTCTGGCCTGACCCCTGGACACACCGCTACCGTCATCCTATATAAGGAGTGAGCTAGGCCCCCTCGGGGAGCCAGTGAACAAGGAAACCTGTTACTTGTTTTAGCTCCCTCCTGTAGCCAGTGCGGGAGTCCTAACAATAAAGCCTTGCTTAAATTTCTTGTCTGGTTTCTAGTCAATTTCTATTGATTGGGGAAGGCCCAGAATCCTGGTCAGTATCATTGATCCCCAAGTTCTCTCTCCAAGAGTAATAATTTGAGATCAAATCCAAAGGATTTCCCAGGCCATTTCTGCTTTCTTCTCCATCACGTCCTGAGACAATGAATACAGAGCTGGCTTTCAGCTGGGGGAGAAAGCCACTAGTGCATAGATGGTGCTCCAAAGGGGAGGTTGGGGAGAGGTTGGAAAGAGACTATTGATAAAGGTGGGGGCAAGATTACAGGGACCAGACAAAACAGGAGGCCAGGGACAAAGAAGCCTGAGGCCAACTCAGGTCCTGCTGGCACAGGGAACCTTCCCTAAGGGAGCTGAGATGATCGGTGGACAGGTGCAGCCAGCTAGGGTTGACCCTGCTGGAAAAGAGCCTGGGGATCAGTCACTTCATGCTCTGTCTCCTTCTGCTCTCTCTTCTGCCAGGGTGTCTCCTTCAGCCAGTTTCAACCATAAGACAACTAAGCCACTGATGCCATTTATGAAGTTTAGTCTCCCGAGGAATACAGCAGCACAGAAGAATCTGGAAGGACAGATGGGAAATGCCCAGTCCAACATGCTTCTGTCAAACCTGCAGTGATGAACACTAAGGTCTTGGCTGGAAAGAGTTTTTGTCACACTTGATATAACTTATACATTTAGGGGAACAGACTGAGAAATTCAATCTCTGCACACCCCTGACTCCCACTAGTGAAAAGTTGACCGATTAGGAATACAGGTATAGGAAAAGTACCAATGTGGTGACAATTACTGCTGCCTTCAATGGTGCAAGACGGGCAACCACTGAACGCACAATGTCGTCTGAGGAATGGGCTTTCTATTCACAGATCGAATCATATTTAATCACAAGCTGGAGAGAAGATTTTGCCACCTCACGTCCCATCCATAAAATTTCCCAGTATACCTAAGAGTCAGGCTCATTGATTTATAATACAGTTCATTTATAAAAACCAAACTTATTTCACAGATGACAGCAGCTGCTTGAAACACTCTTTAAAGTGAGGGTGGCCTACAAATTATCCAGTGGTTTCAATTGAAACAAATTATTCATGAAGAATGCAGTGTCAGCAGAAAAGAGGCTACATATTAATTCCCTGACAGGAGGAGACCATATCGGTATCTGATAATTATTTCAGCACTTCAAGATGTGAATACAACAGTTTGATGGGGAAGGGGGAGTGCCAAGGGAGGTGACAGATGAACGGCAGCAGAGAAATATCATGCACAATATATTAAAAAAAAAAAGCATTTCAGGGGCTACTGATTTTCTTCTTTACAAGAGGCAAGGTGGGTATAGCCATTGCTTTGTAACCAATCATTAGGAGTTTAAGACCTAAAAGGAGCTTACTTTTATTATCTCACAGTTTCTGCAAGGAAGGAGTGTGGATGCGACTGGGCTGAGTCCTCTGAGAACATAATTAAGGTTGCCAGTGGGGATGAGGTCTCATCTGAGTACTGATGGGGAAGGGTCTGTTTCCAAGCTCACCTTGGGTGTTGGCAGAGGTTCCTCCTGGCTGTGCTTGGCTCTTTGCCTTGTATGCCCCTAGTATGGCCACCTGCTCCATCAAGCCCACAATAGGATCTTAGCAAAATGGGTGTGACAGAGACTTCCTCAGTAGTTTAGTGGTTAAGAATCTGCCTGCTAATGCAGGGAACATGGGTCTGATCCCTGGTCCAGGAAGAGCCCACGTGCTGTGGGACAACTAAGCCTGTGCACCACAGCTACTGAAGCCCACGTGCTCTAGAACCCAGTGCTCAGCAACAAGAAAAGCCACCACAACGAGAAGCCCCGCCAGCACCACTGGAGAAAGCCCATGCGTGACAACACACAATCAGTCCAGACAAAAATAAGTAGATAATAACAGATTTTTTAAAAAGATGGGTGTTACAATACTGCATAATATACATATGCATTTCCCTTCACAGACCGTCTGTGATCTGGTTAGAAACAAGTTGCAGTCCCCACTCCCCACACTTGGGGAGGAGAGCACACAAGATGTGAATATCAGGTGTCAGAAGGGGGCCCCCTGCAGATCGTGCCCCAAGGAGAAAGGCAAAAAAGGGCGCTGGAGGAGGAAAAGGAAGCTGAGAAGAGAAAAAGAGAGGGATAGAGATAAAAGTTGCAAGAAAATAGCTCAAAAACATTGGTTCTTTCTGGATATCTGAGACCCTGGTGCAAAGGAAAGGAATAAGACAACAGTCTTAACAAACACCAGGGAACCTCCCTGGTGGTCCAGTGGTTAAGAATCCACCTTGCAATGCAGGGGACATGAATTTGATCCCTGGTCACAGAACTAAGATGCCACAGGCTGTGGGACAACTGTGGGACAAACCCACGTCTGCAACTACTGAGCCTCTGTGCTCTAGAGTCCACACCACAACTAGAGAATTCACATGCCACCACGGAAGATGCTGCACGACAGAACAAAGCTCCTACAATCTGAAGCTAAGACCTAATGCAACCAAATAAATAAGTATTTTCAAAAATACATTAAAAATGCTAGGAAGAAAGCTCACCTCTTATTTGCTGCTGCTGCTAAGTCGCTTCAGTCGTGTCTGACTCTGTGCGACCCCATAGACGACAGCCCATGAGGCTCCCTCGTCCTTAGGATTCTCCAGGCAAGAACACTGGAGTGGGTTGCCATGTCCTTCTCCAATGCATGAAAGCGAAAAGTGAAAGTGAAGTCGCTCAGTCGTGTCTGACTCTTAGCGACCCCATGAACTGCAGCCCACCAGTCTCCTCCATCCATGGGATTTTCCAGGCAACAGTACTGGAGTGGGGTGCCATCGCCTTCTCTGAGCTCTTATTTAATTTAGTGTAAAACAGACCAGCACCAAGTGCTAACCAAAGAAAATTCCCACTGACTTCAGAGGAGAGAGCTTTTATCTTTTTCTTCCTAAGAAAGCCTGGTCAAATATGGTTTCCCTCACAGTCAGTTCTAAAGGGAATCAACCCTGAATGTCCATTGGAAGGACGATGCTGAAGCTAAAGCTCCAGTAGTTTGGCCACCTGATGTGAAAAGTTGACTCACTGGAAAAGATCCTGATGCTGGGAAAGATGGAAGGCAAAAGGAGAATGGGGTGGCAGAGGATGAGATGGTTATATAACATCATTAACTCAATGGACATGAATTTGAGCAAACTCCAGGAGACAGAGGAGGACAGAGGAACCTACTGGGCTGTAGTTAGTCCATGGGTTGGCAAAGAGTCAGACGTGACTTAGGGATGAAACAGCAACAACAATACTAGTACACGTTTTTATCTCAGCCCTCCGAAATGCACATAAACTCTACACAAACAGACCTGCCCCTCCTCATCTCCTGTAATAGCTGAGCGATCCTGCCCTAGAATGGTACTAGGGAGCCTTAGGGAGAGCCTCAGATCGAGACATCTGAGCTGCTTTCTGAAGTTCCCATGGAGTTGTCGACAGGAAGGTCCAGGAGCTTGGCCTGGCCCTAGGAGCCTCGCAGTATCAGCCTGATGCCAGAGGAAGAGGTGGTGAGGACATAAAATGAAATTAATGTCCACGGAAAGCCCAGAAGGGAGAAAGAGCCAGCAGGGCACAGAGAGCAGGGAAGGAAGAAGGCTGGGGGGGGGGGGGGGGGGATCAGTAGAAAAATTGACATAGTCTTAGGTACCCTAGGTGACCAGGTCTCCCATCTGAGTCTGAGTTACTGATTCAGTGACTCAGTAACTTTGTCGAAAGAGTCTCAGGCTAACCAGCCCAGCTTTGCTAAAACAGCAAGAGCACCTCCCCTCAGCATGTCATGCTCCCAACATGAAGATGCTCAATTTTTTGAGACCCTTTTAATTTCATGACCACTGATAGTCATGAAAAAGGGCTTCACTTTGGGAAGATGGCTTCCAAAGAGCTTCCTTTTATTTTTGGCTGCACTTCACAGCATATGCAATATTGTTAATTCCCTGACCAGAGGTCAAACTCACACCCCCTGCAATGGAAGCATGGAGGCCTAACCACTGGACCACCAGGGAAGTCCAGAGAGTTTCCTTCTCTCTGAGCCTTGTGAGGAGTATCAGGACATTGCTACCCCAAAGCAGGACACTATGCCTTTGGGTCTATGTGACATAATTATATCACACAGTGAAAATAGTTCTCTTTCGTAAACCCTCTAATTAATTAACTCCGTGGGTAGGTTGGCTTCTTGGGGATACATTCAATATATGGAACTGCAAATTTGGTCTTCGGGTTTTCACCCATAAATCACTTATGTTACAAGATTGGGGAATCACCCACCCTGTTTCACAACTTTCTAATTCCTTTTTAAATTGCTGGGTATACACTCAGCAATCCCACTCCAGGGTGTATACCCAGAGAAAATCATAATTCAAAAAGATACATGCACACTAATGTTCACTGAAGCACTGTTTACAAGGACATGGAAGCAACCTAAGTGTCCATCAGCAGATGAATGGATAAAGAAGATGTAGTACATATATGCAATGGAATACTACTCAGCCATAAAAAGGAAAAAATTTGTGACATTAGCAGAAACATGGATGGACTTAGAGACTGTCATACAATGAAGTAAGTCAGAAAAACAAATACTGTATATTAACACTTATATGTGGAATCTAGACAAATGTACAGATGAACTTATTTGCAAAGCAGAAATGCAGAGTCAGATGTAGAGAACAGATATACGGATGCCAAGGTGGAAGAGGAATTGGGATGAATTGGGAGATTGGAATTCACATAGATCGTGGTGATTTAGTCGCTACTTCATGGCCAGCTCTTGTGACCCTTTGGACTATAACCCATCAGACTTCTCTGTCCATGGGATTTCCCAGGCGAGAATACTGAAGTGGGTTGCCATTTCCTTCTCTAGGGGATCTTCCCAACCCAGGGATCTAATCTGGGTCTCCTGCATTGCAGTCTCCTGCATTGTTGGCAGATACTTTATTGACAGAGCCACCGGGGAAGCCCTGACGTATATACTCGACTATGTATAAAATAGTAACTAATGAAAACCTACTGTAGAGCAGAGAAGTCTACTCAATGCTCTCTGCTGATCTGCATGGGAAGGAAACTTTTTAAAAAGAGGGGATAAATAGCTGATTCATTTTGCTGTAAAGCAGAAACTAATATAACATTGTAAAGTAACTACACTCCAATAAAAAATAAACAAAAAAGATAAAATGTCTTTCATTCTTGATTCTCTGGGCAACTTGAAGATAAGCATGGAATTCACTCTTATGGGTTACACATGCCCTGGGCAGAGATTTTGGAGCAGGTGAAAAGATTTCATGAATCTTCTCTAAACAATATTGGGAGAGTTGAGTTGCGTGGTTATGACAGGATATTAATGATTTCAAGCTCAGTCTCATACAAACCCACTTCTTTTACTAAAGCTAGCTTCTTCAGGGGTCAGAAGGACCTTTGTCACTGGTCACAGGAAGGCAAGCATGTGACTGATCTGATACGACCCAGCCAACAAGGGTCAAACAACTCGGAGCTGGGTTCCCGGTTCAAGGACACTCTTCAATCCCCTTACTCAGGCACAAAGAGCAGCCACTGGTCATTTCATCTGAGCGATGACATAAAGGAGATGATGTTTTCCAATGGTGTCCAGGAGGAAGATGTGCGCTGGCATCAGCAGGTAACTTGATGTCAAGAGTGTGGGTCCCATGGGCAGAATCAAGCCAAGGAACAGCATGGAAGCTTCAGGGATTGTTAAAAAAAAAAAAAAAAAAAAAGACTTCATATGGCTTTGCTGCATTCAGATTCAACATATCTAAAGTAATGATCACTACATTTTTAAAAACTCTGTGAAAGAAACCCATTTATGGGTTTCAGTGTCAGTATTGTTGGTCTGCCTCTCAAGAACACAGCAGCACTGCCCTTTCTGGTGGGTCCAAGTTCAGTTCTGACCAAGCACAAATGCCATGGGGACTCTTCCCTCGTGGTCATGGTGAGCAGCAGAACTGGCAACACAATTGATAAGAAGACCAGCATTAGCCAGCTTTTATCCCCACTGTGATTTTTTTTTACCAAATATGGAGGAAGTTGAACTCCCCTGTTACTTCCTTGTCTGAATAAGATGCTTAAGTTCAGAGCGTCTCTTGGAAATGAGCCTGCACTGCACTGCACTGACTTAGAGGAAAATGGACTGCGATCCATAGCCACACAATAGGAAATTGAACATTAAGGTAATATCACAGTAAGGGACACTTGGAATAAGATCCATTCAATTATCTCCCGTTCAACTTTAATCTGAAAGAAGCTTCTTAATTGCCTTGGCTGGACAGCAGGTAATGGAAAGGTTAAATTGGCTTCAGACTTTTATTTTATTCATTGTGAGATAACTGATTTCCAATATTGAACTTCCTTCAGAGGAACAATAAATTACTTTTTGAAATATAGATTATGCCAATAATGGATGAGCTGGATATAAATGGAATTCCAGCATCTTTGGAATGTATCTTGTGTGCATTTTTCTAGAAATTGGAAGAAAAGAGAGCACTACCATGGTGAAATAAAATAGTACCGCTGACATATTATTATACACTCTAACAATGAATGGCCAGAGCTGATTAAACAGAAGAACAGAAGTTGAGTGTGCTCAAGGAGATGAAATCTTCAAACTTGAAAGAATGAAGAAAAATATTAACCCTTCTAGTTTATAAAAGAACTGAGTGCCACCACCAAGAATATAAAAGGCCATTTTTTTCTGGGCTTTTTAAGATTTTGCAGAACTAGACAGTGTTTTGAGAACACTGAGAAGGTAGTTAGTAGCTTCTATAAATAGGCTTTCAGGGGACTTCTCTGGTAGTCCAGTGGTGAAGCCGCCACATTCTGAAGCCAGGGGGGCACGGGTTTGATCCCTGGTCAGGGGGCTAAGATCCATAGGCTGTACAGCGCAGCCAAAACAAAAGACAGCACCCTCCTGTAATGAACAGGTACTCAGTGTTCACCATTTTATTCTGTTTTCTAAAGAAGTGCAATCAAAACCCCAAAAGAAAATTCTGTCTGAAAAGAATACCCATTGTTGACCCTATTTGCTCCATGGATGCAGGCAGAACTCATCAGTGGAATGCGATTTCTTTACTTGGTTTGAGAGTAACACTTAATGAGACATTTGAGACTGACTAAAGTGAAACAGATTTTATTCTAAAAAAAAGAAGTGAAGATAGAAGTGCCAACTACTTTGTTTAAAATTTCATTTTATCCATCCGAAAAAACCCTTATGGAGTGCTGATTGTGTACCTGGGCACTTCTACATACACTTGGGAAAAAGCGAACACAAAACAGACAAAACCAACATCCCATAAAGATTAATCCCTAATGGAATGGACATAATACTAATGAAAAGATGTCATAGTACGAGTAAGTTCCCTGCATATGAATAAATTCCATTCCAAGACTGTGTTTGTAATTCCCATTTGTTCATTAAGTCCAACAAAGTTAGCCTAGGTACCTAGCTAACAAAATCAGCTGTATGGTACTGTACTGTAATAGGTTTATAATACTTTGCACACAAATAATACATAAAAAACAAACACACACACAAAAGAAAACATTTTAAATCTTACAGGACAGTACCTTGAAGAATATAGTAGTACAGTAAAAGAGTTGGCATCAGGGACTGGCATCGAGTGAACAGATAAGAAGAGTTACTGACTAGAGAGAGAGGTGGTGGGAGATGGTAGCGCTGAAGGATCATCAGCGATAGGAGATGCAGGGCAAGCTGCAATTTCATTCACTTTTGTCATTGATGGAACACAGGTTTGCATCTTTGAAAGCTCCTGACTTGAAAGTTTGTATATAGGGGACTTACTGTCTGTTAAAAAGTGATACATGATATGTAGAAAAATATATTGGAGAGGGTGTCAGAAAGTGTTGGGATGAAGGTGGAGGGCTGCAACTTTAGAAAAGATGGTCAAGGAAGTGCTGGCTGAGAAGATGACATTCAAGCAAAAGTGGGTGCAGAACACAGCACGGAAATCTAGGGGAATGGATTTTGCAGAGAGGTACAGGTTTTTCTCAGATGTGGCATTAATGTGGAGAATTGTCCTATGCATTGTGGAGATTTAATTGCATCTCTGTCTTCCATCCATTATACCCCAGCAACACCTCTCTCTAGTTGTGAAATCTTAACCTCCGGCCTACCAGGGAAGTCCCTGTTTTCTTCTTTTAAAGACAATAGTTATTGGGTGAGGGTCCACCCTGACTGAGTAGGACTTTATCTTAGCTTGATTACATCTACAAATGTAGATTTCCAAATATGGCCACATTTATGGTACCAGGGGTTAGGATTTGAATATATATTTGGAGCTGGGCATGAGGGACAGAATTTAACCTAACACAGGGAAGATGAACCATGTGATCCTCTCTTCTTTGTGATTAATTTCAGATATACCCTACTGCAAGGAAAGTTTCTTTTTCTTATTTTTATTTTTTATTGGGGTAGAGTTGCTTCACAAAGTTGTGTTGCTTTCTGCCTTACAATGAAGTCTATCAGCCATATGTATACATATATCCCCTCTCCCTGGGATCTCCCTCCTAATCACCCCCATTCCACCCCTCTAAGTCACCAAAAGGCACCGAGCTGAGCTCCCTGAGCTATACAGCAACCTCCCTCTAGCTGTCTATTTCACACATGGTTGTGTATGTAAGTCGGCCACATTCTCCCAATTCATCCCACCCTTCTTCCCCACCATGCCCACACACCTGTCCTCTATGTCTTCATCTCTATTCGTGTGCCTCAAATCAGTTCATCTGTACCATTTTTCCAGATTTCATACATATGCATTTATGTGTCTTTGATCCATATTATAACAAATTTAATAAATTCTTTAAAAATGGCCCATATCAAAAAAATCTTGAAAAAAAAAAAAAGAAGACGTTTGAATACAGAGAAGCAGACACAGAGGGGGAAAGATGGCCTTGTAAAGACAGAGACCTTAAGCAACTTCAAGCCAAAGAATGCCAAGGATTAATGGCCACTGTCAGAAGCTGGAAAAACAAAGGAAGCAATCTCCTCCAGAGACTTCGGAGGGAGCATGGCCCTTTGGCACCTTGATTTTGGATGTTGAGGCTCCAGAACTATGAGAGGATACCTTTCTATTGTTTTAGGCCTCCCAGGTTGTGGTAATTTATTATGGTAACCCTAGAAAACTAATATATCTCATTACACAGAGAGTTCTAGTTTGACAAGTTATTGAAAGAAATATGAACTGGTGCACAGTTAAAGCTTGACTGACATTGTCTTTTCTCTCCTCCTTGTTCTTGTAGGCAGAGATGTAGAGAAACCCAGTGATGACAGAATCCACAAAAGATTCCAGAAGTCATGCTTCAGGCAATGTGCAATGGAAAAAAAAATAAAACACCTAAGATATAATAGCTAGAAACTTTGAAAGAGGTGAAGATGATTGGATTAAGGAGTAAAGGTCAATTTTAAGGTGGAGAACTTTTTCTAGCTGTACGTAGACGAAGCACTGTTGCAGACATGGGCAGAGATGGACATTCTTCCCCCTACCCCCGAAACTCTACCAATAAATAGAGAAATTTACCAAAATCACAGAAAGATGGATTTACAATCTCGTATATGGCAATTATCCAATAAAGATACAAGTAAGCACCAAACACCTCATTTCCAGAAAATCCATAAAAAGTAAGTGCACCCTTTTCCTGGGCAGTGGAATTAGTGATTTTCTTCTTTATATTATGTGCCATCCAAAACAATGGACATAGGTTACTTTTATGATCAGAAAGAACAGACACTGTAAACTAAGTGCCTATCTGTCTATACAGAAGTACAAGCAGAACTGAGCATCTTGCCCAAAGAACTTGCACAAGACATTGCCGTGAAAGCACCTAAGTGGCTTCCTGTGACTCAGCACACTCACTGTTGCTTCTTCCCTTGCGATGCTCTACTGGACATTTTCTTTTTGTCCCTCCAGATCCAAGCTCTACTCTTCTCTGTCTGACTGAACCCTTACATCTTGCATCAGTGGGTTCCCTTAGTCTCTGGCTTCTTGTTGGGTTTGGCCAATGATAGCCAAGAGATTGGGGAAATCCGAGGTATTTGTGCTCACAACTCCCTCCCTGCTGGTCGCCATGGGTTATTTGCTCTTCCTCTGCCAAAGACCACAACCCCTATCAGGTGGCTGTCTCTAAAGCCACACTGTCTGGGTTCAGGCACCGTTTCCTTCCCATAGTCCTACAGGTATAGGACGGCAATAGCCTGCACCCCGTCCCCCCACCCTGTGGCAATGGTCCCAAAGTACCACACGATCCAATACCATTGTTGGCTTCTCTTGATCCTCTTCATCCAGATCTTCTCAATATCAATTTCATGTTCCCTCTGTTTCCTTCTAGGACCCCAATCAATGCAACGTTCATACATTAATTTCATGTACTTTCTAAACCTAGGAAAAATGAAAAGTTGAGCTTACCCCAATTTTCCTAGGGTCTCGTCCCCCTACAAGGACATGTTTTACACCTCTTTTCTGCCTGATGTTGCTAGCTTCAGAATTTTCTTAAAGAAGCAAACAGAAGCAAACAACAAAGAAACACATTTGGCTTTTAAAATAAACCTTGTTAAATAAAAAGGCTTCCAACAAATTCCATAGCTGGAGGCTTTCCGCCATATTGACAGGCACCAGAAACATGATGGCAGCTGTTTCTGAAGCTTGCAGCTTTTCAAACTTCCACGGGGCAGGTGAAAAGCCTGGCAGCTCATCTGCAGCCTGGGAGAGGGCAGCGTTTCCATTTTGTGCCTGTGGTACTCTAATTCCAGGGACCATCTCCAGCAGACAAAAATAAATAAAGGAAAGCAGGAATTAGAGTTACTGCCCATAGGCAGGTAATTTGGCATGAGAGATTCAGACTGAAGGTTTGGGAAAGGAATTCAACGGCTTAAAGTTCACAAGGCAAGTATTGACCAAGCACGTTTTTTTCTTTTCTGATAAAGTACCTAAAATGAGTCATAAGACAGGAGGAAAGCAAAGGTAACATATTCAATAATAATGATATAAGAGGCTTTGCGTCCAGCGGGATAAGGATTTGGTCGAACATGAGAAACTGTTGTTCATATCACCTAGTATTTTCTGACCGTTAGAAATATAGATTTCCACTTTTGCAAAGATGGATTAGATGTACTTTTTCTGAGTCCTCTTTCTATGTACAGCTTAATTGCATGAGCATTGTAATATGTAACAAACACAAAGAGATTCTGAATGGTCAAGAGAAGAGAATAGATTTCACACAGACCTCAGGAACCCAATTAGGTCAACAGAATGGTCATTTTCCTCGGTTTTCTTCATGCCTCATATACCAGATTGCTTAGAACTAAAGAAGCTGGTAACCAGAAATGCCAGTGGATGTAGACAAAAGGCCCCTAGAACAGGAAAAAAGAAAGAAAAGACCCCCAGAACAGAAAAGGAACAGCCCCCCAAGATAGAAAACCTTCAGACAATTACTACTCTGCTTCAGCCACATACCACAGAAAAAAAACCTGTGGCCTCACTTCCCAATCTGCCTGCAAAATTTGAGTGGGGAGCCTAGATTTCCAGACTCACCTGGTTGAAACAAGGTGTTCCAATGCCTCTGTTGGAAGAGTGTCAGAGAAGGTCAAATGGGGGCCTGCACATACACAGCTTCCAGGGCTAACAAGGCCAGCCTCCCCACACTGGCAATGGATGAGGCGCAGTAGTGAGGCAGATCTCCCCCCTCCTTAAAAGGTGCTATCAGTAGAGCCTAGCAGATCACCTGAATTCCCACCCCCACCCAGCAATAATGAGGGACTCTTCCCCCAGGTTTCAAAGGAGACTGAGTGAAGAATCTAGACAGAAATGAATCCTACTTGCTCCCACTCCACTGGAATTTTGTCAGAGGAGTCCTTTTAAAACAGAAGATTTAAACAAGATCCAAAGTTTTACCTAACATGACCAGATTTTAATAAAAATCTTTTTTCATACAAATAATTAGGAATACATCAACTTGAAAAGAGAAAAAAAAACACTCAATAGAGGCCAACTTCTCCTAGACAGGACAGGATTTTAAAGCAGCCATTGTAAAAATGCTTCAACAATCACTAACAGACTTGAAACCAGTGAAAAACAGAAATCTTCAGCAGATAAAGTCCTGACAAAGAAGTAGAAGATGCAGAGAAGAGCCAAACAGAAATGTTCCAACTGGAAAATACAATAAATGAAATGTAAAAGCTCAGTCAATGGGCTCAATAGCAGAATGGACAGGATAAGGGAAAGAATCAAGTGACTACAAAATAGAGCAAGAGAAATCATTCAATCTAAACAGAGGAATAACAGACTAAAAATAGAGATAGCTTGGACTATAACGAGAGATTTAATATTTGTGTCACTGGAGTTTTAGAGAAGAAAGGTGAGGTTGAAAAAGTAATGGCTTCAAAGGTCTTCAATCTGGCAAAACAGAAGAAACAAACAAACATCTGGCCAGTCTTATGAGGAATGTCACCTCTGAAATGAGTCACTTTAACTAAATCCCTTTCCTGTATTACTCTGCTAAAGACTCAGAGTGCTGAAAAAGAGCATGACACACTAGAATGGGCTACTTGCTCACTGCTGGTAAGGGAGAACCCCACACACGGCCACATGCAATAAGGAAGAGCTCATTTTAAAAAAGAAAGAAACTATAGTGTGTCTTAGTTCATTAGTAAGTAAGTAAGTGTAGTCGCTCAGTCGTGTCCGACTCTTTGCGACCCCATGGACTCTAGCCCACCAGGCTCCTCTGTCCATGGGATTCTCCAGGCAAGAATACTGGCTGCTATAACAAAAATATCATAGAATATCACAGTGGCTTAAACAACACAGCTATTTCTCACAGTTCTGGAGGCTAGAGTCCAAGATGAAGTCACCAGCAGATTGTATGTCTGATGGGGCCCACTTCCCGGTTCATAGGTTCCATCTTCTTGCTGTGCCTCACCTGGTGGAAGGGGTGAGGGAGCTCTCTGGTGTCTTGTTCATAGGCACTAATCCCATTCATGAGGGCTCCAACCTCATGACCTAATCACCTCTCAAAGGTCCTACCTCCCAACACCACCACATTAGAGGGTGGGATTCCAACATATGAATTTTGCAGGAAGGAGGGTGGTTGGGGGGACAAACATTCAGTCCATAAAAGAGAGCTACTGCCCAAAGAACTGGAATGGATACTGGTGGGCTAAAGCAGGCTGTCCACACAATGCAGGAAACATGTCAGTGTGACCAGTTATCATTATGCGAGTCACCCATTGCAGGTCATCTGTAGGTGAGAGATGAACATGTTCAGTAGCTTTACTAGTTGGAAGGACAGGGATTTAACACAAATCAATGACTTTCACAGCTTCATGTGCCTATAAGAAAAGGCAAAGAGGAAAAAGGAACATCATAAAAACAGGATTGCCTTTTTGCTTGCCAGAGTTTTCTAGTGGCAGTTGTTAAGAAACTAGCTTGTCGGTTGTTCCAGATGAAATACCTAATCTCTTCTACTGTCCAAAGCATCACATGAGTCAAAGATGGAGACAGAGGCAGAACAGAGGCAGAAAAGAGATGGGAGGCAGAACAACAACAAAAAGATGGAGAGATGCAGAAGCAGAACAACGCTCTCAACAAGGTCTCACAGTAATGCATATTTATTTGTATCTGTCTGTCCAGCTCCCATTTCCCCTCCTTCTGGAAACAGGATCCCTGGGCTTCTGGTTGGCATAATCTACATGGGAAGGCAATCTGCCTACTGCTGAACCCCCAACACCCACAATAGTACCTGGAGCTCAAAAAACGTTTCTCAAATGGATCTGCATGAATACCCGGACTGACAAGTTGTAGTCCCACATTTTTATTTATTTTTCTTGTTTCCCATTTATTAGTTTCTTTTTTTTAACTTTTAATTTTATACTGGAGTTTTAGCTGATTAACAATGCTGTGTTAGTTTTAGGCATACAGCAAAGTGATTCAGTTATACATACACATGTATCTGTTCTTTTTAAAAATGTTTTCCCATTTAGGTTGTTACATAACCATTTATTAGATTCTTACAGGTTCCTTAAAACTGGGTATAATGCTTGCATAGAAATTGAATCAGTACCACTTTCCTGCTTAGGAGATCTCTCATGGATGCTAGTCTCTTATTTTAATAACCACATGGCTAGAGATTATGAACCTTCTTTTTTCTCTTGTCTTCCTTGTTTTCCTTCTTACATGACAAATATTATGATAAAATGTGGATCACTGATTTTTAAATCACTCTTTTGCTATTGTGATGAATCTTGAATTCTTTTATAATGTTCCCACCTTAGAGCCCATAGAACAGAGAATCTTGCTGCTGTAGTCCTTTCCACAAATCCACTGACAACTCTATTAAGGCTTGGTTCAGAAAATTTAATTATGCATCGGTTCCCATCTCTTGGAAACCCAAAGAAGTCAATTTGGCTGGCATTACGATGCCATTGGGCTGTGACGCTCACATTGCCTTTTTTCTCCTCTTGAGTGAATCCCTCAGTTAGCAAAGTGCACCTCTTTGCCACTGGATTTACATTTATTTCATGAGGCTTGGAGAAGACCTGATGCCAAATCTGGCCTCTGTACACTGACACCAAATTAAACCTCAGAGGCAGGGCTTTGGGTGAAGTAGAAAAGAATAGCTTTATTGCTTTGCCTGGCAAAGGGGGCCACAGCAGGCTAAAGTCCTCAAAACTATGTGTCCCAACCTGGAAGGAGGAGTGAGGAATTTTATAGAAATGGTTCAATTTTTATAACATGAAATAAAATGAAACATCCTCAAAGAGGGTGTGATCGGCTCATGGACATTCTTCTGATGGACTTCTTCCACCTGGTGGAGGTTTCAGTGTCTGCAAAACAGCTCAAGATATTGCGAAGTGTATCCCTTGGTCGGGGTGGGGGTGGGGGAGCGGCAGGCAGTGGGGGCAGGGACCAGGACCCTTCCCCGAGGCTGCACTAGTGTTTCTTGACTGCTCCAGCCTTGTCTTTGCATCCCCTCCCTCCCCTAATTAGCAACTGTTTGCACCTGCCCCAGGGAAAGTCTTCGAGGCTGAATGAAGCCTTGTTTCCAACAATCAGGAAACAGGGGACACTGAAAGGTTTTATGCCCAGGAGCCCCAAGAGGTCCTGTTGGTTTCAGACTTGCAAAGCTGAGCCGATTTAGTCCCTTCCCAATTATGCAAGGGGGGGCTGCCTCTCTGGCCCCCTGTGTCCTAAGCCAAGCCTTCCTCTGTTCCTTGGTCTCTGGGTCTAGTGTGTCCTATTATAGCACAAAAGTGAGGTTGCACCAGCAGCTGAGGGTGAAGGAGCCCAGTTCTTTTCCCAGGTGAGCTGAAACTGAGGTCAGGTCTGGACTTGGGGTGGAGAATTAGAAAGACTCCCAGCTGCTGTAGAAAATAGCGCTGGGTTATAGGTGGCTCTGGGTGTGGGCAGCTCCCCACGAGGTAGAAGGGGCCCTAGAGTCTTGCTGGCTACAAACAGCCTTGTTTCATCCCAGCTAACCCTCCTAGCAATTCTCCTTCTCAAAGGGAGACTTTTTTTTTCTCTCTGTGGTCATTTTGCTCTGTGGAGCGGTTCTGCTTTTGTGATGCAAAACGTTTCTCGGCTGTCAAATCCAGTCCCTGTGAATTCCAACTCAGCCAATTTAAGAAATGAGATGACGGGAATCAAAACAGGGGGAGGGAGAGGCGTGTCGCGCGGAAAGAAGAGCACAAAGCACGAGCATCGCTTTTCTCCCCACTCTGTGAATTTCCTGATATTTGCAGAAATGTGTTTCTCTGGGTGTGTGTGTGAAGCGGGTGAGACGTTCCTCTCAGTAATTTGAATCCAAACAGCACCTCACTATCAAGCCCATAATAGCCAGTATCTGAGGAGCCACTACACTGTATCTGTAAAATGAAGGCGCTGGGTTATTTGGGAAAGAAAGTTTCTTCACCTCACTCACCGTATCTGAAATGATAGAGATGGTTTTGAGAGGAGATTCAAAAACTACAAGAAGCTACTGCAAAAGAGGTTGGTGGCAGCTAGCGTAGATGAATATGGTGGTGGTGGTTTAGTCACTAAGTTGTGTCAGGCTCTTGCAGCTTGCCAGGCTCCTCTGTCCATGGGGTTCTCCAGGCAAGAATACTGGAGTGGGTTGCCATGCCCTCCTCCAGGGAATCTTCCCGAACCAGGGATCAAACTGATGTCTCCTGTGGCTCATGCATTGGCAGGCAAGTTCTTTACTATTAGTGCCACCTGGGAAGCCTGGATGGGAGGGGTGATTGTGTCTTTTGTTATGTAAATGAGGTGAATTTTGGAAAGTGCCTGTGTGGAGGGGGTGGATACTGGTTGCCCTTGGAGCCTCCGTTGAAACCTTTCCTTTCAGATTGGCACTCTAACCCATGTAACTGGAACTCGAAACCAGCCAAAACCCTGCGTGGGACTCCAACCCATGTTTTTTAATTTTTTTATTATTAGAATCACTCACCTGGTGCCTGGACTTACTGAGGGTCAGATTCTGATGTCTCATCTGAAGAAAGAATTCAGTGAGAGACAAAGTGATAGGTAAGAAGTGGATTTATTTAGAGAGAAACACACTCCACAGAGTGTGGGCCCTCTCAGAAGGTAAGAGGCACCTTGAAATCTGATATTGTTAGATTTTAAGGGCTGGGTAATTTCATAGGCAGGCTTCTCTGGTGGCTCAGACAGTAGAGAATCTGCCTGCAATGCAGGAGACTTGGATTTGATCCCTGTGTCTTTGGAAGATAACCCTGGAGAAAAGAATGGCATCCCCCTCCTGTATTCTTGTCTGGAAAATCCCATGAACAGAGGAACCTGGCAGGCTAGTTTGTGGGGTTGCAAAGAGGCTTGCAACCCCAAGACTTGACTGAATGACTAACACTAATTTCATAGGCTAATGAGTGGGAGGATTATTCCAATTATTTTAGGGAAGGGATGGAGATTTCCAGGAATTGGGCCACTGCCCATTTTTTGACCTTCATGATTGGCCTTGGAACCATCCTGGTGCCTGTAGGTTGTCATTTAGTGTGCTGAAATGTTAGAATGTGTGTATACTAAGGCTCGGGGCTTTCCTTATGGCTCAGCTGGTAAAGAATCCGCCTGCAATGCAGGAGATCTGGATTTGATCCCTGGGTTGGGAAGATGCCCTGGAGAAGGGAAAGGCTACCCGCTCCGTATTCTGGCCTGGAAAATTCCATGGACTGTATAGTCCATGGGGTTGCAGAGAGTCAGACATGACTGAGCGACTTCCACTTTTCATACTGAGGCTCAAGGTCTAGTGGAAGTCCACTTGTCTGCCATCTTGGGCCCATTTGGTTCTAATCAGCTTATGTTGTGTCCTCAGGGCTATGTCATTCTTTTAAAGTTTGCCCTGCACCCTTCCCTCCTGTTTCATTGTGATTAGAGAGATGGACCTTTCAGCCCCACTCCCCTGACCTCTGGGAGGGGAACATGGGCTGGAGGCTGAATCAGTCACCAGTGGCCCATGATTTAATCAATCATGCCCATGTAATGGAGCCTCCGTAAAACTCCAAAAAGAACCCCAAAGTGGGGTTAGAGAGCTCCCAAGTGGGTGAACAGGTGAAAATAGAAGGAGAGTGGAGCCCAGAGCTTGGAAGCTCCATCTTTTCCCATGCCTCACCGCAGCATCTCTTCCATCTGGCTGTCACTGAGTTATAGCTTTTAACCTAGTAAGTAAGATGTTTTTCTGAATTCTGTGAGCTGACCTAAAAAATTAATCAAACCCAAGGAGGAGGTCGAGGAAACCTCTTAGAGTCTAATCAATAACCGGTTGGCGAGAAGCACAGGTGACAACTGGACTTGCCATTGGTGTCTGAAGTAGGGGGAGGAGGGACCATCGTGTAGGACCGAACTTTCAACTTGTGGGGTCTGATATTGTCTCCTGGTAGAGGGTGTCAATTGAGTTGAATTGTAGGACACGCAGCTGGTTTCTGAGAACTGCTCTCTGATGGGGAAAACCCCACACATTGTAATTGGTGTCAGAATTGGATCTTCTGTTAAGAACAGGACACCTGGGACATTTTTAAATGATTTCTAACACCAAGCAGAGCCCTGTGGGGCTCCTGGGTACAAAGCCTTTCTGTGTCCCCTATTTCTTGGATTTTAGGAAACAGCCTTCATTCAGGCTCCATGACCTTCCCTGAGTTCCAATGGGAAGATTCAAGCAGTTATTAATTAGGGAAAGTAGGAGATGCAAGACCAGGGAGAAAACGTCAAGAGCAGGATTGGGGCAAGGTTCTCTTTCCCCGTCAGTGGATACATACAGTATCTCTGAGCTGTTTTGCAGATACTGAAACCCCTGCCAGGTGGGAGAAGTTAATGATTAATAATGATATGTACGCTGCCTGCAATCATGTAGACTCCAGGCCAGATGGACCTGAAGGGTGATGATGCTGACTTCCACTGTCTTTACCACCAACCCATCAGAAGAGTGTCCATAAGCTGATCATGCCCTCTTTGAACAGTTACTATTAAAGTTCTCACTATCCTCTCCTGTGGGGCACACAGTTTTGAGGGTATTAGCCCGCTGTGGCCCCTTTTGTCTGGCAAAGTAATAAAGCTATTTTTTGTACTTCACCCAAAACTCTGACTTCAAGGTGAGATTGGGCACTGGTGTACAGAGAAGGTGAGCTTTCAGCATCATTCTTGGAAGGCAGAATGAAGAATTTTAGTCATTAAAGATTGCCTAGGAATTGCACTTAAGAGTTTGGGGATGGCGGGAAGAAGTTCTAAAGGGTCTTAGCTGGAGGATGCAGTGGGGTGGGGGTGGGAGTTGAGGTCTTTTGAAAGACCAAAAGAAAAGAAAAACACCTCATCTCATTCTCATTCTTCTTTCTATTTTTCCTTTATAATTTTAAAGAAACCATACTCTAAAGAGAAAGACAATTTAGAGATAGAAACTCAATTTACATATATTTCCTTTGAGAGGTGGGATGCGGCAATGCAAACACATCTGTAAATCGTGGTGGGGGACCTTACCTGTCAATATTCTAACCGAAATAACAGACATGGAACTTCTTTTCACTCAACAGAAAGGCATACTAGAGTTTAGTGACTAACCAGTTTCTAGCTACTGGAATATTTCAACTCTGACTAAAGATTCCCCCTTCCCTCCAAAACTTTGAAGACAGAATAAGTAAATATATATATATATATATATAAGTTTAAACATATAAGTTTTTTCCCAGGTGGCACTAGTGGTAAAGAACCCACCTGCAGATGCAGGAGATATAAGAGACTTGGGTTCGATCCCAGGATCAGGCAGATTCCCCTGGAGAAGGAAATGGCTCCCCACTCCAGTATTCTTGCCTGGAAAATGTATGGACAGAGGAGCCTAGTGGGCTACAGTCCATGGGATCACAAAGAATCAGACATGACTGAAGCGACATAGCAGGCAGGCATATGAATTTTACTCTCCGCTTGGATGAGGTTTATTTCAGTCGGGGTTAATTCCAGTTTTGTTTCATCAGCACCACCGTCTCTCCAGTGATTCTTGCTCTTTTGTCACATTCACAGCACAGAAGAGAGAGATTCTTCTCATCGCATTTTGCCAAATCTCTCATTATTTTAAAAGAATTCTTGAAATAATAATTTTACTTCTCCCACCCAGACCCTACTTTTCTTTCAAAATATTTATGTATTTATTTGGCTGCGCCTTCTCTTAGTTGTGGCATGTGGGATCTTCCATCTTCCTTCTGGCATGTGGGATCTATTTTCCTGATTAGGATTGAAGCCCCTGCATTGGAAGCATGGACCCTTAAGCCCCTGGACCACCAGGGAAGTCCACCAGGCCCCACTTTTCTGAATGTTGCTAGATTGCCAATACAACAGTTTCAAAATAATAATAATGAAGTTCTTCCTTTATAGTTTTCTTGGCTCTTGTCAGTTAGGGTCACTTTGAAATTTGACTTGTTTGAACAAAGCAAAACCAAGTACTCCACAAACATTTTCCCCTGTGTATGTGATCACAGTGGAATGTTTGTTTTTTCTTAAAATTTACAGCACATGCAAGTTAACGGTGGGGCCAGGGGACTCCAAGAAATCAATGAGCTGAAATACTATCAGATAAATGGTATGCAGACATTAACTACATACTCAATTATGGATAACACAGAACCCTAAGCAGCTTCCTCTCGAGGTTATTAGTGACTATGACACTACTACCTTTAATTATGCCTCTGCTGTCTACTCCAGAACACTAACTCCTTAGAAGAGGAATCCATGGAAATTCCTTGTTAATCACCAGTGGGAGCTCCACTTGCCCAAATAGTGGTTGTAGTCTGTTAATGTGTTTAATTCCCAAGTGTTGAAACCTGTTAAGAAATCTGTTTATAGGAAAACAGTTTGACAGCTAACGCCAAATCCATTCTAATGGTGTTGGAAAGTTTTGTGGTTACTAAGGGCTGAGCTTTTCTGTTGGCTCAGTGGTAAAGAATCCACCTGTCAATGAAGGAGACATGGGTTCATTTGATCCCTGGGTAGGGAAGATCCCCTGGAGAAGTAAATGGCAGCCCACTCCAGTATTCTTGCCTGGGAAATCCCATGGACAGAGGAACCTCTGGGCTATAGACCATGGGATCACAAAAGACTTGACACAACTTAGCAACTAAACAGCAAAAGCAATTACCAAGGGCAGAGCCTTGCAGGAAAGAGTTGGGGAGGGTAGAGGGTGTGAGTCTATATATCCATTTGCTACGGAAAGGGGGACCCCTTCCAGGGCCTGAAAGCAGGCTCTTGTCTAACACTTGGAGATGAATTGTCTGAGGAGACACACGTGCTGACAAAGCAAGAGACTTTATTGGGAAAGGGCGCCCAGGCAGAGAGCAGGAGGGTCAGGGAACCCAGGAGGACTGCTCTGCCCCGTGACTCACAGTCTTTGGTTTTACTGTGATAGGATTAGTTTCCAGTAGTCTCTGGCCAATCATTCTGACTCAGAGTCCCTCCAAGTGGCATGCACATCACTCAGACAAGATGAGTTCCAGGAAGGAGGATTCTGGGAGGTTGGTAGGACATATGAACCGGAGTCTCCTTTTAACCTTTCCCAAATTCTTCCAGTTGGTGGTGGCTTGCTAGTTCTGTGTTCCTTACCAGGACCTTCTCTCATAACATAACACATGCAGATGGTTACGGTGATGCCTGGCTACGGTGGGCAGTTTTAGTCAGTATTTCCCCTACCACTTGGAGGGGGAGGCTGTCTACTGCATGTCACTGTATCCATGTTGTGGGACTAACAGTTGCTCGGGGAGGGAAGTACAGTCACATTGGGATGCTGCAGACTGAATCCACACCTAAGATTATTTCATCTCCAGTTACGTGAAAGCAGATGTAGGTGAATAAATCAGTGAAGGCTCACCTATCCAGAACCTGAAGGAGCTTGATGTATGCATGAAACAGGGGAGTGTGAAACAGGAGGAAGGGGGGAGCTTGTGGGAAGATGAATTTATTTCTTCAGAGGGATAAGAAAAACGATCTTTCCTGAAAAGGTAAAAAGAACGGGAAATATGAGATGTGACAATATGATGAGCAAAGCTCCAAGGCACAATTAAGTGCAACCTACAAGGTAAGGCAGAATTTTTTTCCCCAAGATGGCGTTAATGACTGACATTTCCTTCCCGTGTGATTGTCTATACATGGTCCTCGCACTTGACACAAGCTTGAGTCTATTTTTTCCCCCTTGGAGTTCAGCTGGGCTTCTGATTGTGCAGTGGAAGTGACATGCTTTCACAAAAGGCCACTCCATTGAAATAGTCACATTCAGAGCCCTGAGCCACCATGGATTGAACCAGCTGGCTGCCATGTTGTGGGGAAGCCACGAGTAGGCATGCATGCAGCCCTCCAGGTCCTCAAGTGCTTTCCACCCAAACACCTTGAGACTTGAGAGTGATCAAGCCTTCTGGTAACTCCAGGTCCTGGCCTCAAAGTCTTCCCAGGTGAGGCCCAGATTCATGGAGCAGAAAAAAGCAATCTGCATGCCACTCACTCCAAATTCCTGGCCTTCAGAACCCATGAACATAGAAAATAGCTTTCAGTTGCTAAGTTTTGCAGTAATTTACTACTCAGAAATAGTACCTGGGGGCTTCTCTGGTGACTCAGTGGTAAAGAGTCCACCTTGCAATACAAGGATTGGAAACCTGGTCTAGGAAGGTCCCACATGCCAAGGGACAACTAAGCCTGTTGCCACAACTACTGAGCCTGTTTGCAGCAACTACTGAAGCCAATACATCCCAGAGCCCATGCTCTGCAGCAAGAAGAAACCACTGCAATGAGAAACCTATCCACTGCAACAAAGAGGAGCTCCCACTCACAGCAACTAGAGGAAAGCCTGCCTAGCAACAAAGCCCCAACCAAAATAAATAAAATAAAATAAACAAAATAAGAAACAAACATATATACCTAAAGTGAAAAAAAAAAAAAATGAAAAACAGGGATTTCTGGTCTTCCCAGGAGGGAAGGCCTAGTATTGTTTTGGAAAACTTTGTAACATATGCTCATTTCTCAGGCCAGTAGATTATAAATTCAAAAGGACAATATTGAAGAAAGAGAAGGTAGGAACCATGTTAAAAAAAATTTTTTTTTAATACACTAAAAGATACTTGAGTACATTTGGGAAAATTAGAATACAGGCTGAATATTAGAATATATTATGAAATTAAAATTATTTGATAAAGGGCAATAATAATTTCATGTTCTGTGGTTATAGAGGATGAAATCCGTCATTATTTTTAGGAGATGCATCTTTAAGGATTAAGAGGTGAAGAAGCCTGTGTCCCAGTGTCTGTAGTTTATTTTCAAGGGGTTCAGTATTGGCAACAAATTTGAGAGAGAGAGAGAAACACACACACAAACACACATACACACAGAAGAAAACAAACAGAATAAAATGTTGACAGTCCTTGAATCTAGATGGAAGTTATTTGGGATGAAAATTAAAAGTGCAGGAAAAAAAGTGAGGGAATGAAAATGTTCAACTGACCTTTTAGAATCTTGAGAAGTAAAACAACAAAAAAGATTGTGGAAGAGAGGGGAAGGCTAAAGACTCTCATGGCATTCCTGTTAGTCCTGATCCCTTATGCTGATCAGTTTATTTGGTGACATATGACAGGTAATTAGCTACATTGATGGCACCAGGAATTTAGCAAAGTAGCCAATTAGTTCAATAACAGTGATCAAAACAAGGGCAGGACTTTCTCCTCTCACAATTCCACAGCTGCAAATTGGAATGCCTACAAGGTCTAGGAAAATACCGAAAATGAGGGAACTCAGTGTTTAGACAAGAATGAATGAAGGCTGATGTTCTGTCTACAGAGGCAGCCTGCACATAGCTCCAGTACATTGCTGCCATTCAGAGACAGGAGCCAAGCATGGTCTGATCTTCCTTTTTTAATTTTTTTTTTTAGAAGCTAGAAATCAGAATTGTTATGTGAGAACTGATCATGTTTTTTTGATGTTATAAAGCTATTGATTAATTGAAAATAGAGCTAAAACATGAGTATGGACTTCATAGATGAAGTTTTTGCCATCCTAAATATATATTTTTAAAATGTTTCTTGAATTATTGTTGATTTAAAGTGTTGTATTAGTTTCAAGTATACAGCAAAGTGACTCAGCTATACATATACATATATTCATTCTTTTTCAGATTTTTTTCTCATATATGTTATCACATAATATCAAGCATAGTTCCCTGTACTATACAGTAGGTCCTTGTTGGTTATCTATTTTATATTCAGTAATCTGTGTACATTAACCCCAAGCTCCGAATTTACCCCCTACTTCCCTTTCGGTAACCATAAATTTGTTTTCTATGTCTGAGGCTGTTTCTGTTTTGTATGTAAGTTCATTTGTATCATTTTAAAAAGATTTATTATTTATTTTGTTTATTGGCTGTGCTGGGTCTCTTGCTGCACGTGGGCTTTCTCTAGCTGCAGCGAGCAGGGGCAGGCTTCCCATTACGGTGGCTTCTCTTGTGAAGCACAGGCTCTAGGCACTTGGGCATCAGTAGTTGCAGCGCATGGGCTTCAGTACTTACAGCACGTGGGCTTCAGTACTTACAGCACGTGGGCTTAGTTGTTCCACAATATGTGGGATTTTCCTGGACCGGGGATTGAACTGGTGTCCCTTACACCGCAAGGTGGATTCTTAACCACTGGACCACTAGGGAAGCCCTGTGTCCTTGTTTAAAAATTAGATTTCACAAAAAAATGATATAATATGGTATTTCTCTTTGTCTGACTTCACATAATATGGCAATCTTTAGTTCCATCCATGTTGCTGCACATGGCATTATTTCATTCTTTTTTATGGCTAATATTCCACTGTACATATGGGATATTTATGGCTAATATTTCACTGTATATATTCAGTTTTGGACATAGCTAATAAGAAAATTGTCTAGGCCGAAACGGTGCTGTTCTGCTCTCATTATGTTATCTTCCTCCCTGACGGTGAGAAGGAGCATGGTTACACTTTCTAGAATCAAAGTCCCCCACATACAGATCCCTGGACTCTCCTCCGCTCCGTAACACCTTCCCACCAAATGTCCAGGACCTCCTCTGGGCCTCTGTAGAGTAAGTTCCCACACAGAGTAAACTGATCCAAGTCTTAGGGAGAGACAGGTGTCATTGTTGAGCCATGGGTGAGTGATGGGTTGAAGGAAGGACACCAAGGGTAAACATTACTGTGGATGTCTGATGGAGACCAGTTTGCCTGAGGATGTTATTTCTGTCTGAGAGAAGGTTTGGGCTCATAACTCTGTCTCCCTTGTCACTTCTCTTTGCTCCCTACTTTCCCAGGAAAACGCTATCTATCCTTAAAGGGAGCCTGGATATAATGCATGGTGTACGTTTTATACCCCAACTCCCCTCAGAGACCAGGTTCTAAGGTTCATATTCTTTCTTCTCTGCAATGTCCTTTCTCTGAATCAGCGCCAGGGGCACAGACCTCCAGCCAAAGGCTAAGGTTGAGAAGGAAGAAAAAAAAAAAAAACACACATTAAACATATCATCCTAAACCATACATTGTATAAACATGAACAGAACAGTTGAAAAGGAATAAAGGATTTAGAAAAAGAGAAATATAGACGAGAGATTAATAAAATTCATAAAGTGAATCCAGGGAAGAGATTAGTCCACAGAAAGACTCCCTGTGATTATTACCTTGGAATGGAAAGAATGGTGCTAAAGCTGAAACTCCAGTAGTTTGGCCACCTCATGCGAAGAGTTGACTCACTGGAAAAGACTCTGATGCTGGGAGGGGTTGGGGGCAGGAGAAGGGGACAACAGAGGATGAGATGGCTGGATGGCATCACCAACTCGATGGATGTGAGTCTGAGTGAACTCCGGGAGTTGGTGATGGACAGAGAAGCCTGGTGTGCTGCGATTCATGGGGTCGCAAAGAGTCGGACATGACCTAGCGACTGAATTGAACTGAACTGATGGGCCATCAGTCAGTTCAGTTCAGTCGCTCAATCCTGTCTGTCTCTTTGTGACTCCATGAACCACAGTGCACCAGGCCTCCCTGTCCATCACCAACTCCTGGAGTTTGCCCAAACTCATGTCCACTGAGTCGGTGATGCCATCCAACCATCTCATCCTCTGTCGTCCCCTTCTCCTCCTGCCCTCACCATCACATTACCTCTAAGCTTTCTTGAATCTACCTTAGCCAACCATGAAGTTAGGTGCATGTCAAGGCTGTTGTCTCTTCCAGATACAAATCAGGTTCTTAGCAGTCTGCTGATTGAAACTCTATGAATATAGAATTGGACAGTGGTAGTAACTTGCTAAGTGTTGTCTCTTTTGTTGTTTTCCTTTACTTGGAGAGGAAGGGAATGGTTGCCGCAATGGTCCTAATGGGGAGTCCGGAGAAGGAAAGGCTCCTAGGTCAGTCACCCAATCAAGTGAAACCTAGATTTATCAGTCGGCTTTTTGACTGGTATTTGGTGACTTTGTCTTCTATGAGGCCGTGCTAGGCAACAACCATGGTTCATGGGATACTGTCTGATCTGATCTACTAATACATGTAGGCAGTGGTTCTACTTGTTCAGACATGACAGTGACAAGGTTGGTGTGAAGTGAGCCTTTTGCTCATGATGCCAGTTTCAACGGAACCTTGACTTACACTCAAAAGCCATAGCTAGTTTCCATGTTCATTTTCAAATTCTAGCACTGGCCCAATCTTTTTCTTCTCTCTTGGAAATTGCAGATGTGAGGTAGGCAGAGACTTGCTTCTATGCCTCTCTGATGCTGAGTTTATGGTTACATTTCTCATTAAGCATATAAAAATGGACCTTATGAAATTATATTTACAAAGAGATACTAGGTTACAGTAAGATACATATATAGATATTATTTCTCTTCCATGTTTCATTACAGGTGAAGCACAGGGTGTGGGCTGCCCTGTTGATGAGGGGGAGGGTGTGGGCAGCTATGATGGTGAAGGGAGAGTATGAGCGGCCATGTGAGTTGATGGGATGATTTGAATGAACATTTACAATGTCTTAATCACATTGGGCTCACATCCCACTACCTCATATGTCCCTTTTCTCCTTTTCTTACTAAAGATGAAGTTGCTGATGTAGCAGTCTTCTTGCAACCACAATATCTTTGCTTTAATCATCTTTTTGAGAGAACAGTATTAGAAGGGCCCTGTAGATACCTTAGTGAAGGTCGTCCAAATGATGATAAAAAGCTCCATAGAAATCATAAAGCTCCTGAGGGAACAGAAAGTTCCAAGCACTTTCTTGCTGAAGGGACTAATAAACCAGTAAATGACTGACCCTGGCCTCATCTCGCCAGCCTATTTGTTGCACAGATGATGGAGAATTTTTGGTATTTGCAATGACAGTGGCAAACCACAGCCTAATGGGGGCCAGGACAGAGGCTGTGTAGGGTGTCGTGGTCTGTGACACTTGGTAGCTGTACTCTGCTTCTGGTAGAGAAAGCCAGCAAAGTTTCTTCTGAGACAGAAGTCAGCAAACTTTTCCTGGAAAGGGCCAGAAAGCATGTTTAGGCTGTAAAGGCCACACAGGCCCTGCCACAACTACTCTGACTGTTATAGCACAAGAATAGCCATAGGTATTAGGTGAATGTGCATGACTGGGTTCCAATAAAACTTTATTTACAGATACAAGCAGGGGCCCTGATCTGGTCTATTCATAGATTACTGATTCTTTTTCTAAAGCACCACTAATTTCTAGATATTTTAAGAAGGCAAAATGTATATTTTCAGGTCTCACCCAGCTGGGCTGCATTGTATAAAGGGTAGACAATTGTTGTCTTTTTATTTCAGTTCGGTTCAGTTGCTCAGTCATGTCTGACTGTTTGCGACCCCATGGACTGCAGCACATCAGGTCTCCCTGTCCATCACCAACTCCCAGAGTTTACTCAAACTCATTTCAGTTATTGGCCACTAATTCCCATTTTGAATGCATTCATGCTGTCAGAGTCTCTAGGAAAAAAACTAAATTTTCGATTTTCATCACTAATGCAAAACCAGGCAAGGTGATCAAATTCACAGAGTAGAAATTCAAAAGGCCTGAGTCTACATTCTGATTAGGGGGTAGAAACCTCAGACTTTCTAAGAGTTGCCCAGGAATAAGCTGTCCTCCAAAATTAAATGCCTCTATCCAGTGAAATTATTTATTTTTTTAAAAAGGACTTTCCTGATGGTACAGTGGATGAGAACCTGCCTGCCAATGCAGGGGACACAGGTTCAACCCCTGGTCTGGGAAGATCCTATACATCAAGGTGCAACTATGTCCATGAGCTGCAGCTACTGAAAGCCATGGCTTAGAGCCCAGGAAGTGCAACAAGAGAAACCACAGCAGAGAGAAGCCCATCCACTACAACTAGAGTTAGCCCCCACTTGTCACAAGGAGAGGAAGCCTGTACACATCAGCCAAGACCCAGCACAGCCATAAATAAAATAATACATGCCTCTACTCTCCCAGGCAGGATTGCACCCAGCCTGGCCACTGAAATTAATCTCACTGTGGCAAACAGGAAATCCTCAGAGGAAGGCAACCTATAGCTTCTTGTGTGTGTTTTCTTCTTATTTTATAAAATTAGCCAGCCATGTGCCTGTGTGTGTCATACCATAAGATGGCAATTCATAGGAGAAAAAAAAATGTCACTTTTCAGAAATCAGAGGCTTGACTGATCGCAGTGCTCCTCCTAAAGATGAATATTCCCAATCATTATACAAGCATAATGGCATTTGACAGATGTGCAGGAAACACCACGGAACCAAAGAGCCATTTGTCACTGCTGGCATTTCAGTTGTCAAAGTCTGGGAGTTCTGTTGGACCTTAACATTTTGCTGCTGATTAGAAACAATAAAATGAAAAGTGCGGTGTTAAAAGAACTACAGGAACCCATGGAAATGTACAGGTATCCTACTTTTTTCAAAAACTTACCAGGAAAATCCACATGTCCACGTGGGATTGTCCCACTTTGGAGTTTGAATGCTGAAGGCATTGCTAACATTGTTCTTGGTGAACACATGGGTCCTTTTGGGGTCAGATCAGGAATATTTTAAGCTGTGGCCACGAATGATCCCAGAAAAAACTCCCTTTACAAGCAGGAGACTGATCCTGGGATCTAGGGCTGGAAAGAGCCCTAGTGTATGTTTACAGATTCTGGGAAAAATGGAGGACGGGTGCAAGGAGGAGAAGGCTGTATAGGATCACCTTGTCAATAAGAAAGGCCTTTCCATTTGCTATTTCTGTGACCCTGAGAAATTCACTGTTTTCAACTCAATCAGCCCAAGTACTTGAAGAATATAGTTTTAATTCTATTCCACTCAATATCCAAGTGTTTTGTTCCCTCTCTGCCTCAGAGAAACAAAAATATCCTTATAAGTCAAATCAGCTGCTGCTGCTAAGTCACTTCAGTCGTGTCCGACTCTGTGCGACCTCATAGACGGCAGCCCACCAGCCTCCCCCGTCCCTGAGATTCTCCAGGCAAGAACACTGGAGTGGGTTGCCATTTCCTTCTCCAATGCATGAAAGTGAAAAGTGAAAGTGAAGTCGCTGAGTTGTATCCGACTCTTAGCGACCCCATGGACTGCAGCCTTCCAGGCTCCTCCATCCATGGGATTTTCCAGGCAAGAGTACTGGAGTGGGGTGCCATTGCCCTCTCTGAAGTCAAATCAGCAATCATCTTTAAAAGATATACATTCAGTGATGGCAAAGAAGTGAAAACTGCATGACAGAATTTTTCTCTGTTCTCAATAGGTCTTCCCAGGTGGCTCAGTGGTAAAGAATTTGAGTGCCAAACAGGAGACACAGGTCCGATTCGTAGGCTGGGAGGATCCCCTGGGAAGGAAATGGGAACCCATTCCAGTATTCTTACCTGGGAAATGCCATGGACAGAGGAGCCTGGTGGGCTACAGTTCATGGAGTCACAAAACTTAGCGACTAAACAAACAACAATATTCTCAATAAAAATGGCCTCTCTAGGTTTGACGGATGAACTTAACTGATTCATCAAAAGAAAAATGACAAATGAGGGAAATTTTGTTTCATAAATAAAAAAATAAGGCTAAATCTCTGACATGTAAACATCTTTTACAAATCAATAACAAAAAAAGTCCAAAGCCCCATAAGGCTATTCCACAAAAGCGATTCAAGTGGAGAACAGATATGTTCCCTAGGATCACACATGAGGCACCGCATGTGAGGCACATGCTTGCATCCATGTACATACAATGAGGGTTGTCATGGCTTTCCTTTAACCCATGGGTCTTTGTGTAAGGCAGTACGGGGTGGACAAAATCAATTATTCCTCCTGTGAGGATGTTTGTGCTGTTGAAGTTTTGGCTACTCCACTGGTTTAACAGACAGAAAAATCTCATCCTAGGGCCACTGAGAAGTCCAGCTGCCAGAGCTATACTCTAGAATTGAGAGTTTTAGCCAAACTAGTTATTATCCATAAGGCATACCAGCTGATTTAACTTGTCTCTTGGCCAAAAGCAGTGGATGATTAGATGCTGTGAAATACAGTCTGAGTTCCACCCAGGGGACAAAACCAACCAGACAGCTGTTCCAAGGCAGGGGGGTGGGAAAGGTAAAGGCTTCATGGACGTCTGGTGTCTCCATGACAAAACTCAGGCAGAAATGTGGGTCAGATCGCTTGGTCTCCGATTATCTGTAAAGTGAAAGCATTGTCTCAGTCCTTTGACCTCCCCGAGAATGTACTTCAAAATGACCCAAAGAGCTCTTTCAAAATCTGATTCCATTTTTCTAGATTCCACATATATGCGTTCATATATGATATTTGTTTTTCTCTTTCTGACTTACTTCACTCTATATGACAGACTCTAGGTTCAACCGCAATACTACAGATGACCCAATTTCATCCCTTTTTATGGCTGAGTAATATCCTATTGTTGCGCAGGCACAGGAGGGCCTAGAGGAGCTACCCCACGTTGAAGGTCAGGAACAGTGGTGGTAAGGAGATACCCCTCGTCCAAGGTAAGGAGCAGCAGCTGTGCCTTGCTGGAGCAGCCGTGAAGAGATACCCCATGCCCAAGGTAAGAGAAACCCAAGTAAGATGGTAGGTGTTGCAAGAGGGCATCAGAGGGCAGACACACTGAAACCATACTCACAGAAAACTAGTCAATCTAATCACACTGGGACCACAGCCTTGTCTAACTCAATGAAACCAAGCCATGCCTGCGGGGCAACCCAAGACAGGTGGGTCATGGTGGAGAGGTCTGACAGAATGTGGCCCACTGGAGAAGGGAATGGCAAGCCACTTCAGTATTCTTGCCTTGAGAACCCCATGAATAGTATGAAAAGGCAAAATGATAGGATACCAAAAGAGGAACTCCCCAGGTCATTAGGTGCCCAATATGCTACTGGAGATCAGTGGAGAAATAACTCCAGAAAGAATGAAGGGATGGAGCCAAAGCAAAACGATACCCAGCTGTGGATGTGACTGGTGACAGAAGCAAGAGCTGATGCTGTAAAGAGCAATATTGCATAGGAACCTGGAATGTCAGGTCCATGAGTCAAGGCAAATTGGAAGTGGTCAAACAAGAGATGGCAAGGGCAAACATCGACATTCTAGGAATCAGCGAACTAAAATGGACTGGAATGTGTGAATTTAACTCAGATGACCATTATATCTACTACTGCAGGCAGGAATCCCTCAGAAGAAATGGAGTAGCCATCATGGTCAACAAAAGAGTCCAAAATGCAGTACTTGGATGCAATCTCAAAAACGACAGAATGATCTCTGTTCATCTCCAAGGCAAACCATTCAATATCACAGTTATCCAAGTCTATGCCCCAACCAGTAATGCTGAAGAAACTGAAGTTGAATGGTTTTATGAAGACCTACATGACCTTTTAGAACTAACACCCAAAAAAGATGTCCTTTTCATTATACGGGACTGGAATGCAAAAGTAGGAAGTCAAGAAACACCTGGAGTAACAGGCAAATTTGACCTTGGAATGCAGAATGAAGCAGGGCAAAGACTAATAGAGTTTTGCCAAGAAAATGCACTGGTCATAGCAAACACCCTCTTCCAACAACACAAGAGAAGACTCTACACATGGCTATCACCAGATGGTCAACACCGAAATCAGACTGATTATGTTCTTTGCAGCCAAAGATGGAGAAGCTCTATACAGTCAACAAAAATAAGACCAGGAGCTGACTGTGGCTCAGATCATGAACTCCTTATTACCAAATTCAGACTCAAATGGAAGAAAGTAGGGAAAACCGCTAGACCATTCAGGTATGACCTAAATCAAATCCCTTATGATTATACAGTGGAAGTGAGAAATAGATTTAAGGGCCTAGATCTGATAGATAGAGTGCCTGATGAACTATGGAATGAGGTTCGTGACATTGTACAGGAGACAGGGATCAAGACCATCCCCATGGAAAAGAAATACAAAAAAGAAAAATGGCTGTCTGGGAAGGCCTTACAAATAGCTGTGAAAAGAAGAGAGGCAAAAAGCAAAGGAGAAAAGGAAAGATATAAGCATCTGAATGCAGAGTTCCAAAGAATAACAAGAAGAGATAAGAAAGCCTTCTTCAGCGATCAATGCAAAGAAATAGAGGAAAACAGCAGAATGGGAAAGACTAGAGATCTCTTCAAGAAAATTAGAGATACCAAGGGAACATTTCATGCAAAGATGGGCTTGACAAAGGACAGAAATGGTATGGACCTAACAGAACCAGAAGATATTAAGAAGAGGTGGCAAGAATACAGGGAAGAACTGTACAAAAAAGATCTTCACAACCCAGATAATCATGATGATGTGATCATTAATCTAGAGCCAGACATCTTGGAATGTGAGATCAAGTGGGCCTTAGAAAGCATCACTATGAAAAAAGCTAGTGGAGGTGATGGAATTCCAGTGGAGCTGTTTCAAATCCTGAAAGATGATGCTGTGAAAGTGTTGCACTCAATATGCCAGCAAATTTGGAAAACTCAGCAGTGGCCACAGGACTGGAAAAGGTCAGTTTTCATTCCAATTCCAAAGAAAGGCCATGCTAAAGAATGCTCAAACTACCGCACAATTGCACTCATCTCACATGCTAGTAAAGTAATGCTCAAAATTCTCCAAGCCAGGCTTCAGCAATACGTGAACCGTGAACTCCCTGATGTTCAAGCTGGTTTTAGAAAAGGCAGAGGAACCAGAGATCAAATTGCCAACATCTGCTGGATCATGGAAAAAGCAAGAGAGTTCCAGAAAAACATCTATTTCTGCTTTATTGACTATGCCAAAGCCTTTGACTGTGTGGATCACAATAAACTGTGGAAAATTCTGAAAGAGATGGGAATACCAGACCACCTAACCTGCCTCTTGAGAAATCTGTATGCAGGTTAGGAAGCAACAGTTAGAACTGGACATGGAACAACAGACTGGTTCCAAATAGGAAAAGGAGTATGTCAAGGCTGTATATTGTCACCCTACTTATTTAACTTCTATGCAGAGTACATCATGAGAAACGGTGGACTGGAAGAAACACAAGCTGGAATCAAGATTGCCAGGAGAAATATCAATAACCTCAGATATGCAGATGACACCACCCTTATGGCAGAAAGTGAAGAGGAGCTAAAAAGCCTCTTGACGAAGGTGAAAGAGGAGAGTGAAAAAGTTGGCTTAAAGTTCAACATTGAGAAAACGAAGATCTTGACATCCAGTCCCATCACTTCATGGAAAATAGATGGGGAAACAGTAGAAACAGTGTCAGACTTTATTTTTTGGGGCTCCAAAATCACTGCAGACGGTGACCGCAGCCATGAAAGTAAATGACGCTTACTCCTTGGAAGAAAAGTTATGACCAACCTAGATAGCATATTGAAAAGCAGAGACATTATTTTGCCAACAAAGGTCCGTCTAGTCAAGGCTATGGTTTTTCCCATAGTCATGTATGGATGTGAGAGTTGGACTGTGAAGAAGGCTGAGCACCGAAGAATTGATGTGTTTGAACTGTGATGTTGGAGAAGACTCTTGAGAGTCCCTGGACTGCAAGGAGATCCAACCAGTCCATTCTGAAGGAGATCAACCCTGGGATTTCTTTGGAAGGAATGATGCTAAAGCTGAAGCTCCAGTACTTTGGCCACCTCATGCGAAGAGTTGACTCACTGGAAAAGACTCTGATGCTGGGATGGATTGGGGGCAGGAGGAGAAGAGGACGACCGAGGATGAGATGGCTGGATGGCATCACGGACAGGATGGACGTGAGTCTGAGTGAACTCCGGGAGATGGTGATGGACAGGGAGGCCTGGCATGCTGTGATTCATGGGGTCGCAAAGAGTCGGACATGACTGAGTGACTGAACTGAACTGAACTGAATATCCTATTGTACACATGTACCACATTTTCTTTGCAAGGCAGGAATGGAAATGCAGACATAGAGAAAGGGCTTGTGGACAAAAGCAGGAAAGGAGAGGGTGGAATGAACTGAGAAAGCATTCACCTATACCTATATACACTACCCTATGTAAAAGAGATAGCTAGCAGGAACCTGGTGTTTGGCACAGAGAGCTCAGCTCCATGTTCTTTGATGACCTAGAGGAGAGGGACAGGGAGGAAGGAGGGAGGCTCAAGAGGAAAGGGATGTATGTACAAATATAACTGATTCACATTGTTGTACAGTAGAAACTAGCACAACATTGTAAAGCAATTCCACTCCAATTAAAAAAAAAAAATCTAATTCTAAGAAGCCACCAGGATGGAGACATTGCATTTCTGATTTTAAAACCCTTCCTCAGTGATTTTTAGGCAAATTGAGGTTGAGAAAAATTGAACTAGGTGGTTTCTAAACCTTCTCTCATCTCTATGTTCTTTAATTTGGTGCTTTTCTTTTTTAATCTACAGGTAAAGAAACACATGGAGAAGACTCATGCACTGCCACTCCTCTGCCATCCATCAAATTCCCAGAAGACTGAAGTCTTACGATTCTGTGTTCTTTCCAGTAAAAGCTTATTGAGATTTCCATGTCAGATCCTCTCCTGACCTCACTCTGTTTTATATTTTACTTGAGTAGGAAATGGCAACTCACTCCAATATTCTTGCTGGGAAGTTCCATGGTCAGAGGAGCCTGGCAAGCTACGGTCCACAGAGCCGCAAAGAGTCAGACATGACTAAGCACATCCTTCTATAGTTTCTGATTCACCAAAGCTCTACCCAGTGTCTTTGCACCAGAATCCTACCTGGAAAACCAGTCCTCTCAACTCCTACAGTTTTTCATGGGACCGTAAATGAATTTATTTCCCTCTCTCCCTTTGAAGAGTCTCATAGTTATCAACAGGCATTTAAGCCTCTATATCTAAAATATTGAAATGTCTGTAATGTCTGAAATGTCAATAAAACACACAGAGAACTTTCTTACTGTGTCAAGGTCTGTAAAACTTTACTTGAATTGACAGATCACTGGCACAAACTGATAAAAGTGGTTGTACTGAGTCAGAAGAAAATAGTGATTTTTTTTTTTTTACTTGAATCCTTCTTTCTTCCTCTTTTGAAAAAGTTTGGCCTATTCTCTTCAACATTTTCTTTCATGAAATTAAATTATGTAGACTATTAATAAATAAATGACCAAAACAAAAAACATAGGGGTTATGGGAGTTAGGAAGGGGATGCCCAGGCTAATTTAGGACTATTTAACAAAAGGACTTGGGACTTCTTTGGAGGTCCAGTGGTTAAATCTCTACACTTTCCCCTGAAGTGGACACAGTTTCAATTTTTCATCAGGAAACTAAGATCTCACACGCTGCATAGCATGTCCAAAACAGAAAAACAAACAACAAAACACAAAAAAACCTAAACCCAACAGGAGTTGTCTGGTCTCTGGGTTCCAGGATGCCCTTTCTGAAAAATCTAATCTGAGGAATAATGATGAGAAGTTGGCAAAGGGAAAGGTGAGGCTTGGGTGGGATAGAACATAGGCTGTTTTTCTCCTTGATCTCAGTCCTATTCCTACCCTCCCGTGCTCTGCTCCATTACAGGGGGCTAAGAGTCGGAGAACTGCATTTCCCAACTTCCACACCCAGCCACTTCCTGTTAGGTTCCACCAATGGGAGCTGAAGTTGCGAGACTAAACGGAAGAGGAAGAGGAAAATGATCCTCCTCCTGCTTCTTTTCTGGTTCAGTTAAAGACAGGACAATAGTGGCAGGAGTGCTAGCGGCAACCATAGTGCTTGTCCAGAGAACATCTCCTGGAAAGGGGCCTTTAGGGGGACTGGTAAGCATTGTCCAGGATAACACCTTTGAATGCTGATTCCATAAGTACCTGAAACAACATTCAAGGCTCAAGAGAGCATCTTCCAATCAGTGATGGGAAAGAGCTCAGTTCCTACCACCAACCCGCCCACATAGTCTAATCTTCTATGTCTGGTTTCTGTAGAGCGAAAAGAAGACCTTTCTCAAAAGATATCTCAAACTAGAAGGAAAAAAAAAATGTATGACTTACATGGACTGGAAATAGCAGACATGCCTGCAGTGGAGAAAAAAATGTGTTCATTTGTCTTGGACTAACTAAAGTTCTAAGATAGCAGTCATAGAAACAGTTGATCCTGTCTGGATCGGCAAGGCATGAGCCTTCTCTGTGGGTTTTTTTTACCTGTAGATTAAAAAAAAAAAAATCACAGAGTTAAACACATGAGGTGGAAGAAGGTTTAGAAATCACCTAGCTCATATTTTCTATTTGTCCGTAATGATGGAGAGCTGTTTAGTCTACAAAAATCATAGCTCTCACTCTCCTCCTCATCTCTCATTTTGACATATGTAATCTTCTGGTTGAAAAACGTGGATGGCTGGCAAATAGGCACATTTTATCATTGAACAGGAGCTAGATATCTCCAAAACCAGGAAATGATGGAAGCAATAGGGATGCAGCTGGAACTCAGAGAAACTGGAGTCAAGGACTTGAATCCTGCAGGGAGACTCATTTTTCTGGTTGCTTCTTGTCCTTATCTCTATTTTGTGAGCTCTGTCAGCTTTATTTGTCATCCTTCCTGCCTACCCAGTTGCACCACTGTCTGAGTCCCATTCCTTCATCTATTGAAGGGTAAAATAGCACACATGACTAACGTGCAGATTGAATGTAATAGCATATGCAGAGAGCTAGGCATACAGCAGATGGTCAGTAAATGAAAGTTAATCACTCAGTTGTGTCTGACTCTCTGTGGGCCCATGGACTGTAGCCCACCAAGCTCTTCTGTCCATGAAATTCTCCAGGCAAGAATGCTGGAGTTGGTGGCCATTTCCTACTCCAGGGGATCTTCCTGACTCAGGGATCAAACTCAGGTCTCTGGCACTGTAGGAAAGGTGAATTATAAATCACTTTATAATTTTTGGCTGTGCTGGACAGCTTGTAGGATCTTTGTTCCCTGGCCAGGGATTGCACTCCTCAGCATGAAAGTGTGGAGTCCTAACCTCTGGACTGCCAGGAAATTCCGATAAATCTCTTTTTAAAAAATTGAATTGTTGTTCAGTTCAGTTCAGTTCAGTCACTCAGTCATGTCCGACTCTTTGAGACCCCATGAATTGCAGCACGCCAGGCCTCCCTGTCCATCACCAACTCATGGAGTTCACTCAAACTCATGTCCATCGAGTTGGTGATGCCGTCCAGCCATCTCATCCTCGGTCGTCTTCTTCTGCTCCTGCCCCCAATCCCTCCCAGCATCAGAGTCTTTTCCAATGAGTCAACTCTTTGCATGAGGTGGCCAAACTACTGGAGTTTCAGCTTTAGCATCATTCCTTCCAAAGAACACCCAGGACTGATCTCCTTTAGAATGGACTGGTTGGATCTCCTTGCAGTCCAAGGGACTCTCAAGAGTCTTCCAACACCACAGTTCAAAAGCATCAATTCTTCGGCACTCAGCTTTCTTCACAGTCCAACTCTCACATCCATACATGACTACTGGAAAAACCGTAGCCTTGACTAGATGGACCTTTGTTGGCAAAATAATGTCTCTGCTTTTCAATACGCTATCTAGGTTGGTCATAACTTTTCTTCCAAGGAGTAAGTGTCTTTTAATTTCATGGCTGCAATCACCATCTGCAGTGATTTTGGAGCCCCAGAAAATAAAGTCGGACACTGTTTCCACTGTTTCCCTACCTATTTCCCATGAAATGGTGGGACCAAATGCCATGATCTTAGTTTTCTGAATGTTGAGCTTTAAGCCAACTTTTTCACTCTCCTCTTTCACTTTCATCAAGAGGCTTCTAAGTTCCTCTTCACTTTCTGCCATAAGGGTGGTGTCATCTGCATATCTGAGGTGATTGATATTACTCCTGGCAGTCTTGATTCCAGCTTGTGCTTCTTCCAGCCCAGAGTTTCTCATGATGTACTCTGCATAGAAGTTAAATAAGCAGGGTGACAATTGTTGTTAGACTTATTTTAAAGTGTAAAGGATTGAAAAGAGCTCTGGACAGAACAAGGACTGAAAACAGTTCAAATCTCTAGAGGTCAATTAACTGCAGACTCGATGGATATATTGGTGTCAGGACTTAGGAACTCCAAAAGTGTCCCGACTTAGGTACTCCAGTAGTGTCCACAGAGCTCAGTTTTTCTCTGTGCTATAGCTCTCCTGGCCCCAGAGAGGCTTCATTTTAAGATTCCACATGGAGGCAAGATGGCGGCCAGCAGCTCACAACTAAAGCCATTCAGATCAACTCTGGAGAGAGGTATATGGGATGGTGAGAAGTTCCAGTGTATGTTTCTTTTTCTGTAGTATCAAAAATACCTCAAAACCAAAACAAAATCATTTCTTTCAATGCCATAGGTTCTGATTGATTAGCTTGCTTATCTCTGAACCAATCATTATCCTTGGGAGTGTGATGTTCTGATTGGTCAGGTCTGAGTCATGTGACCAGCCCTGGTGCAGGTCAACTCAAGCCGATACACGTGAACTGAGTGAGAGAGAAGCAGGAGTGCATTCCACACAGGTAAGTCAAACCCATCCTCTCTGAAGAAAAGGAAATAGATGGTGGAAAACCAAACGCTTATTATCTGTTATAACCAACCCTCCACAAAACACACCAAACACACCAAAACAGGAGGAATAGTATAGATATACATTTTTGTCTACTTAACAATCCCCTCTGCCTAAGAACAGTAATCCCTTTGGGAATGTTAGCCCTTTTCTGAAAATTTTCTCTTTGTTACCTGCAAATGGCTTTTGGCTTTATGGGAGTTGACAAGTTCATTTTTTTTTTAAACAATTTTTTAAAAAATTGTGGTAAAAGTCAAGTAATATGAAACATATTATTTTAAGAATATTTAACTGACTGCAGCCATGAAATTAAAAGATGCTTGCTCCTTGGAAGAAAAGTTATGAACAACTTAGACAGCTTATTAAAAGGCAGAGACATTACTTTGCTAACAAAGTCCAATCTGGTCAAAACTATGGTTTTTCCAGTAGTCATGTATGGATGTGAGAGTCAGACTATAAAGAAAACTGAGCATTGAAGAATTGATGCTTTTGAACTGTGATGTTTGAGAAGACTCTTGAGAGCCCCTTGGACAGCAAGGAGATCCAACCTGTCCATCCTAAAGGAAATCAGTCCTGAATATTCATTGGAAGGACTGATGCTAAAGCTGAAACTCCAATACTTTGGCCACCTGATGTGAAGAGCTGACTCACTTGAAAAGACCCTGATGCTGGGAAAGATTGAAGATGGGAGGAGAAGAGGACGACAGAGGATGAGATATTGGATGGCATCACTGACTTGAGGGACATGAGTTTGAGTAAACTTTGAGAGCTGGTGATGGACAGGGAGGCCTGGTGTGCTGCAGTCCATGGGGTTGCAAAGAGTCAGACACGACTGAGCAGCTGAACTGAATTGAACTGAACTGTATAGTTTCTTTTTTAAAAAAATTTATTTGTATTTATTATGTTTTTATTTGTAAATATTTATGTAAATATTCATTTTTTGACTGTGCTGGGTCTTAGTCATGACCCTGGGATCTTTAGCTGTGGCATGTGGGATCTATTTTCCTAACCAGGGATTGAACCCAGGCCCCCTGCATTGAGAGTGTGACATCTTAGCCCCTGGACCATAAGGGAAGTCCCTTAACTGTATGGTTTCATAACATAATCCAACACCCATGGATACATGGTTGTAGCTATGCCAGTAACGTTCCTCCTACAAAATTTTATCCTTAAAAGGAATAAAATTCAGTTCATTTGGCTTGGGGTGACTAAGGTTTCAAGATATTAGTCATAGAAACAGTTGATATCCATTTGGAGAAATTGTGTATGCAGAAGGAATAGCCAATAAAGCTGACAGCTCACAAAGAAGAAACAAAGAAAAGCAACAACAACAAAGATAAATCTCCCTGCAGGATTCACGTCCTTGATTCCAGTTTCTTGGAGACCCAGACGTAACCCTGTTACTTCATCACTTCCTTGTTCCAGAGATATCTGCTGCTGCTGCTAAGTCGCTTCAGTCGTGTCCAACTCTGTGCGACCCCATAAATGGCAGCCCACCAGGCTCCCCCATCCCTGGGATTCTCCAGGCAAGAACACTGGAGTGGGTTGCCATTTCCTTCTCCAATGCAGGAAAGTGAAAAGTGAAAGTGAAGTTGCTCAGTCGTGTCCGACTCTTCGCGACCCCATGGACTGCAGCCTACCAGGCTCCTCCGTCCATGGGATTTTCTAGGCAAGAGTACTGGAGTGGGGTGCCATTGCCTTCTCCGCTAGAGATATCTAGCTCCCTTCCACTATAAACATGTCTATTTTCTGGCTACCCATGTTTATCAACCAAAAGATTATGTATGTTGAAATGAAAGATGGGGAGGAGGGTTAGAACTAAGATTTTATAAACACCTTTCCATCCTTAGGGATGAATATTATTCTTATTACTGGCTTCTGCCTTCTAATCAGTGTCCACAAAATGGTGGATAAACGCAGATCTCCATGGAGGTGATCTCATTTGTATCTTGACCCAGTTTTGAGTCCATGACTCAAATTTCCACATCTTTAACTTAGTCTGTGGGGAAATATATTTAGCACAGTCTTCGCTAAGCTCCTCTTTGTAAAGAGAAACGTTCTCCATTCAGGCGGTGGGAATATTTTTAATGTATTTTTACATTTTATTTATTTCAAAATTTAGAGACAGGAGAAATCCTGCTTACGGTGTACATTTCTAAGAGTGTGACAAAGGCGCGCAGTCGAATAGCAATCACTAGAGACAAAACACAAGAGTTCCATCAGCTTCACCATCTCCCTCGTGTTACCCATTTAAAATCAGCTCCTCTCAAGCGCCTGGCAAACTCTAATGTTCTTTCTTCTAATTGTGGCTATGCATTTACCTTTCCCAGAAGGTCATATAAATAAAATTCTACAGCATGTAGCTTTTTTCAGCCTGACAGTCACCTGCCCAATGCATTTGAAATTCGTAGGGTTGTCATGTACATAAGTCCCTTCTTCTTACAGCTGACTAGTGTTCCATGTCATGCATGCATCACGGTGAGTTTAGCTGAAGAGCATGAACACAGAAACAGGAAGCAGATGGATCCGTCTTGGGGAGGCGGGTGGGGGGCGGGCTGTGGTCCTAGTAGCACAGAGGGGGTTTGAGTTTTCATAGAACCACCCATTACAGTTGTGGCTGGAGTCGGAAGTGGGCTGGGGGTTATGAAAAGGACACCAATGATGGGTGGGAGTCTGGGGCAGACAATGTTGGGTTCCCATCCAATATCCATCCCTCTCCCCTTTCTTTCTCTCTGCCAGAACCCACCAGATATTCAATTAGAAGTTCAAGTTTCTCACAACTTCTCCCATTGTTTCCACTGGTCATGGACTTTATTTAGCCACTGCTGCCTGCTCATTCCTTGCACAGTTATTTATTAAGCTGTAACATGCCTAAAGCAGCAGAAATAGAGACACAGACATAGAGAACAAAAGAATGGACACCACGGAGGGAAGAGGGGGTGTGATAAATTGAGAGGCCGGGATTGACATGTATACAGAACTAGGCATAAAACAGATAACCAATGAGAACCTACTGCAGAGCACAGGGAACTCGGCTCAGTGCCCTTTGGTAACTTACATGGGAAGGAAATCCAAAGAAGGGGATATATGTATACCTACAGCTGACTCACTTTGCTGTACAGCAGAAACTAACACAACATTGCAAAGAAACCATACTCCAACACGAATTAATTTCAGAATATGCCTAAAACATGACTGGAGACTCTGGGGGCAAAACAGTGACTAAGAGAGGTTGGGAGTCTGCCTGCTCGATCACACAGACTTGCACATTAGGGACAGCTAACCTGGCTAGGGGGCTTTGCAGGTGGCTCAGTGGTAAAGAATCTGCTTGCCAATGCAGGAGACATGGGTTCAGTCCCTGGGTTGGGAAGAACCCCTGGAGAAGGAAATGGCAACCCATTCTAGTATTCTTGCCTGGGAAACCCCATGGACAGAGGAGCCTGGCAGGCTACAGTCCATGATCGCAAAAGAGTCAGATACAACTTAGCAACTAAACAACAGCAACTAGGCAAGGGGTCATGACAACAGGCTCCATGAACTACTGCAGGGAGACAGACATCACAGGAACACCTGTCCTTATCAATGACATGGGCGCAAGGGAGAGACACTTAAGCTGAGCCTTACAAAACAAAAAGAGTTCCCCAGGGAAGACAGGTCCTGGGGTCATCTGGTCCACTGCCTCAAAACATCTTTTGTTTCCTGAGAGAAACGAAAACGCTTTTAAGGCAGCATTTTAGGAAGCTGGCAGCCCTGTCTGCTCTGCTCTTTTGAAGAGCTGAGGAAGCACATTTTGTTTCCACGCGAATGATCTGACAACAATCCACCGAACAGTTATTTTTTCTTACAAGCGTCATAAAGGAACTGAGCTCGGGTCGTTATGGGAACTCCACCTGAAGTTTTATCACATCCCAGGTGGCAAGACAGGAGTCAGAAGCCGCCTGGTGACTGGTTCCTGGAACAGGATGCGCTGGGAGGGGGCGATGGGGCCAAGGACCAGAAGGGCAGGTGTGCGGCTCTCCCCAGGCCACATCTGGAGAAAGCCTCCTTGTTGTCCAGAGAGGCTGAAGCACTCCAGATCCTGATCCATCAAGAGTGTCAACCAGCTGCAGGCCTCAGACGTGTGCACTGGCTCTGGGGACTACTCATCCACCTTACAGTCAAACACACACACAGAAGCCAAAGCACCGCAGGATGAACCTTCTCTGGGCAAAAAGCCCAGGCTGACCACTGCAGAGCCAGACCAGGGGACTGTTTTCAGAGACAATTAGGAAGCGGAAACCAAGTAGCCACACAAGAGCATCATTTCTAGAAGTGCCTTGGGACTGAAAGTACTCTCGGGTGTATAAGCGTCCAAGATAAAGCATCATCAGTCACCTAACCGGTATGTGGGGAGCCTTGACATGTGCCCAGACCTTCCAGATACCCACCCCCAGACTCAGCAAACACAGAGTTCCAGACAACACTGCTTTAAGAGCCTTTCCAAGAGCTTTCTTCATTCCTGCAGTTTGTTAAACCTTCTATGCGGAACATTGTCTCAATCTTGGCAGCCATCCTGTGACTCAGGTTATCACCAGGATGCCCATAAGGCCTTATTTGCCCAGGGGTGGAGAATCTTCCATGTACACCTGTTGCCTCAGTGTCATTATTTTTTAATTGATTTATTTTATTCACGTTTAGCCGTGCATGGACTTTCTCTAGTTGCGGCGAGTGGGGGCTACTCTGCAGAGCACGGGCTTCAGTAGTTGCAGCTCGTGGGCTCAGCAGTTGGGGCACACAGGCAGAATTGCACCCCCTGCCCCCCAACACATGTAGAGTCCTCACCAGCCAGGGGTCGAACCCATGTCCCCTGCATGGCAAGTGGGTTCTGAACCACTGGAGCACCAGGAAAGTCCCCAGTGTGATTATTAACAGTGTTCCCCTTATCTTGCAGAAGTGTTCCAGTTTGGATGATAATTTGTATGTCCTTCTAACTATCATCTGATTTTATTAATACATATGAGAACATATGAGAATACAGAGCCCCGGAGTTGTCTCTAGGGAGCAGTGGCCCAAGCTAATAGTATGATTTGGACGGAGAAGTCCTTGGCTCCTGAAATGAGCACTGTCCACTCAGAATTTCCATCGTCCTGGCCCCGAGGGTTGTGAATAAAGAGGACTGACCCTGGACTGCAGCCCACAGGGGAAAACAGAGCCAAGAGAACCAGAGACTTCCAACACCACTATACAGCATCCCCTCAGGTCATTAACCCCTGATCTTTTCAGTTAGGTGTGCCATTTAACCCACACCACCAGTTTGATTGGGTTTTTGCATTTGACAAATCTAGACAGCCTGTTAAAAATCAGAGACATCACTTTGCTGACAAAGTGATATAGTCAAAGCTATGGTTTTTCCAATACTCATGTACAGATGTGAGAGTTGAACCATAAAGAAGGCTGAGAGCCCCCAAATTGAGGCTTTTGAACTATGGTGGTGGAGAAGACTCTTAAAAGTTCCTTGTATAGCAAGGAGATCAAACCAGTCGATTCTAAAGGAAATCAACTCTGAATGTTCATTGGAAGGACCAATGCTGAAGCTGAAGCTCCAATACTTTGGCCACCTGAAGCAAACAGCTGAATCTTTGGAAAAGACCTTGATGCTAGGAAAGATTGAGGGCAGGAGGAGAAGGGGGAGTCAGAGGATGAGATGATTGGATGGCATCACTGACTCAATGGACATAAGTTTGAGCAAATTCTGGGAGATAGTGAAGGACAGGGAAGCCTGGCGTGCTGCAGTCCATAGGGTCACAGAGTCGGACGTGACTTAGCGACTGAACAACTGCATTTACTGGAGGAATCACGACTAATGTAACGATGTATACAGAGAGGACCAGGGCCACAGACTCCACCCCTGACCTACCTGAGGATCCTTTCCAAGCCACTACCATTCCTCAGGTTCCCCTCTGGTGTCCGTCCAGCCCCCGCCCCACATCAGTGCATGAAGGCTGCTGATTGGGATTTATTTTTAAGAGAGAAGGACGCGTACAGAGCCCCTCTGGCAGAAGCTGCTGTCTGAGCGTCTCACCCTCCGTCCCCTTCCCCTCCCTGCCCCCGCCTTCTTGTGTACCAGGCTCCAGATAACTTGGCAGCAACGTTTGACTTCCAAAGACAGCCCAATCAGGTCCCTTTCTTGAGGTAATAATGCTTCATTTTCTCTCTTTTTGTAGGAAGGAGCTCATCTCCTACACCCTCCTTACTAGCTAAGCACATCATCAAAATTTAACTTCCTGCATCTGCATGAGATAAATAAGGCTTTGCAGAAATGGGCTACAAACCAATATTCATCTCTGTCTCCCCCTCCCCGCAAAAGGACACCAGCCAATAATTTCCTTTTGAAGGGAGAAAAGGAAAGATGAGACGAACAAGCCACAGGAAACTCACAGTTGATCTGAGCTCTCCAAGTCACGGGAAGGGGTGGGGGAGAAAAAAAACGGTGGTCATGAAGACCACCACAGTTATCAAGTGATTAGGCAGCAGAAAACAAAAACTTATTTTCCTGATCATCTCTATAAACTTTACATATTGTAATTATCCATCAGCTCCTAGAACTATAGAATGCCACTCCAGCGTCATTCCCTGAAAGAGATAACACACTTGATTTGATTTTTTTGCTTCTTTATAATCATTTATTTTAAAGATTGAAAACATATCTATCAGACTCACAGACTTAGAAAACAAATGTATGGTTACCAAAGGGAAAGGTGGGGGAGAGGATAAATTAAGAGGTTGAGATTAACAGGTTCATACTACTAAGTATAATATAGACTATCAACAAGGACCTACTGTATAGGGAACTCTACTCAATGCTCCATAATAATCTATACAGGAAAAGAATCTGAAAGAAAATAGATACAAACTAAACAGCTTTGCTGTACACCTGAAACTACTACAACATTGTAAATCAAACATACTCCAATATAAAATAAAAAATAGCTGGAAGCTGCTGTATAGCACACGGAGCTCTGCTTGGTCCTCTGTGATGACCCAGAGGGCTGGGATGGTGGGGGGGAGGCTCAAGAGGGAGGGGATATATGTATACATATAGCTGATTCATGTTGCTGCACAGCAGAAACCAACACAACATTGTAAAGCATTATCCTCCAATTAAAAATAATTTTTAAAAAATCAACAAAGCATGATCCAAGAGATAAAAGGGGTCACCTGCCCGCCACCTAGTTCTTCAAAATGCTGGTAAAAATTTTAAATTATCCAGAAGCATAGAAAGGAAAAAAAGAGGGACCCTCCTTTCCTCACCTCTGACACTCCCCTACCCCCACAGTTACTCAGGTAACTGCCTTATTTTAAGGGCTCCCACGACAGTGAACACAGTGATGAAAACTGAGCCCCACTGCAGGATATTTGCAGTCGAGGTGTCCCAGGGCTGATTCGAGAAGAAAAATATGAAATATGAAAGCCCCAAGTAGATGGTGAGGCAGAAATGGCTAGATGTTAAAATCTCTCCTTCCTCTTCCAATGTGAGCCCAGCTGGCTACCACGGTGCCTGGCTAACCTTTGACATCATGGTCTTGCTAGTAAAATGGGCCAGCATGTCTGGGAGTGATCTGTTTCTCCTCCACCTTCTCTCATGGGGCTGTTGTCCAAGGCCATCCTCAGTCCCGATGCTGTGAGTCACAAGGCAAACTCCCACTGTGAGAAGCCCTAGGGGCCTGCTTGTTACAGCGGCGAGTGCAGCCATGACCCACCAAGGTGTTGCCTCTTCCTCCCTCGACACACAAGTGGTCCAAGCACAGGTGACTTTCCTTCAGTCTCTAACAGTGCATACACAATCCATTTATTTTATTTATTTTGGCAGTGCCCCACGGCATGTGGGATCTAGCTCCCAGACCAGGGGTCATACCCACGCTTAACCAGTGGACCACCAGGGAAGCCCATATATATATATATACACACACACACACACATATAAAAATATTTAATAGACACATGTACTTCTGTTATAAATAGAATATATATATACACTATACACTATATTATATATGGAATACATAAGATACATATTATTAAAAAAAATTTTATTGAAGTATAGTTGCTTTACAATGTTGCATTAGTTTCTTCTGTATAGCAAAGTGAATCAGCTCTTTGGATACATTAATAATGTTGTTGCTGTTTAGTTGCTAAGTCATGTCTGACATTTTTGCAACCCCGTGGGCTCTAGCCCACCAGCCTCCTCTGTCCATGGGATTTCGCAGGCAAGAATATTGGAGTGGGTTGCCCTTTCCTTCTCCAGGGGATCTTCCCAACCCAGGGATCACACCCGCGTCTCCTGCATTGGTTGGCAGATTCTTTACCACTGAGACACCTGTGAAGTCCCACATACAATAATACTTATACTACATATAGGATAAAAAAAGATAGAGACTAAAATCTATAGGGCTGGCCAGCAGGATAGAAACCCAGGATTTCTATGTTAGTTTTGAGACAGAATTTCTTTTCTGGGAAATCTTTGGTTTTGCTTGTAAGGCCTTCAGCTGACTAGGTGAGGCCCACCCAGAGGCTAGAGGGTCATCTCCTTGACATACAGTCAAATGGTTGAAACTATTAGCCACATCAACAAAACGCCTGTACAGGAGAGTAGCATTTGACTAAACCACGGGGCCCCAGAGCCAGTGAAGCTGACAGATAGAAGCAATCATCACAAAGAGCCTCATAGCATTTCGGACTCCTTGGGACAGGTGTGGTGTGAACCATGGGAAGATTAATCAGCAAAGTCACTGGACACTTTGCCATCTGAGCAGGGTGAGAAATACATGGCTGGCAGATGATTCACACCGTCAAGCCCTTGATAGAAATATCAGCTTTCCTGTGCATGGGATTGGGGACAGGGTGGATGCAGGTCCTTGAAAAAGGTCATCAGAGCCTTCTCATCCTGGAAAAGGTTTTTCGTGTCTTTGGTTCTTCCGACCCCGGAATAAGGGGTTTTGGACAGGGGCTAGAAAGCAGCAGAACTGGGAGAGAGGACGTGAAGGAGAGAAGGAAGAGGATGGTATCTTGAAGACAGGGTCACTCCAAGGGCAGGTTACAGTGAAGGAAGTTGGCAAAGAAGGCAGTGAGGGTCAGGGTATGAACGAAGCACCTTGGACGGATCCGGGGAACCCAGAGAGGCACAGCTGTGGTGCAATGCTGCCACCTAGTGTCCAGAAGGAGAATTGTTGCCATAAGGTTTATTGAATTCACCAAGTTTGTTCCCTGCAGACCTTCTATAGGAATGGTTTTGCTGTTAGCAGAGAGATGCAGGGCGAATTAAAAAATGCAAGCACTAAATAACCACCCAGAGAGCGATAAAGAGACGCATACTCTCCTATTGTTACATGGTTTGATCCTTGGGTCAGGAAGATTCCCAGGAGGAGGGCATGGCAACCCACTTCAGTATTCCTGCCTGGAGAATCCCATGGACAGGGGAACCTGGCAGGCTATGGTCCATAGGATCGAAGAGTTGGCCATTACTTAAGCGACTTAGCGTGTATGCAGGGAGTCAAACTAAGTGCTCATCAGAAGGTGAAAGGATGAATTTACCATTCCACACAATTGAATATTCGCCATAAAAAAAGAATGAAATCCTGCCATTTGCAGCAATGTGGATGGATCGAGAGTATCACGCTTGGTGAAATGTCAGGCAGTGAAAGACAAATACTCTATATTATCACTTATATGTAGAATCTTAAAAATAAACCCAATATATATAACAAAACAGAAACAAACTCACAGACATTGAGAACAAACTAGGGGTTACCAGTGGGGAGAGGGAAGAAAGGAGGGGCGTGATAGGGGTAAGGGATTAGAAGGTACAAAGTCCTATGTATAAAATAAATAACCAACAAGAATATGTATCACAGCACAGGGAAATGCAACCGTTATTTTGCAGCAACTTTAAATGAAGTATATAACCTATAAAAAATATTGAATCATTATGCTGTATACCTGATGCTAATATAATACTGTAAATCAGGTATGGTGCTTGTATGCTCAGTTGCTCAGTCGTGTCCGACTCTGCGACCCCATGGATAGCAGTCCTCCAGGGTCCTCTGTCCATGGAATTTTCCAGGCAAGAATACTGGAGTGGGTTGCCATTTCCTTAGCCAGGTGGTCTTCTTGACCCAGGGATGGAACCCATGTTCCTTGTGTCTCCTGCTTTGGCAGGCAAATTCTTCACCACTGCACCACCTGGGAAGTCCAAATCAAGCATACTTCAATGAAAAAAAGAACAACTCTATATTTGGTACAGATTTTCTGATGACTTGTGATTCCAATCAAAACTGGGTGAGCGAGCACTGATTTGAAACTTGTGATTTTAGGTTGTAAAGTTTAAGAAAATACAAGTGTAAACCTAGTTAGATGATTTGGCATTTTTGTTGTTGTTGTTGAGAACCTAAGATTCATTTTAGTTTTAAGAGTCACTTAAATCCCTGAAAAAGTATGTTAAAAAGAAAACTAAAGTATTCTTTAAAATATGAGATTATTCTGTTTACATGTGCTGTTGAAATATTGAATGAAATTTACTTAATAAAGGTGCAAATGTTTATTTAAGATATAATGTTGAAATGTGCTGCTGCTGCTAAGTTGCTTTAGTCGTGTCCAACTCTGTGTGACCCCATAGATGGCAGCCCACCTGGCTCCCCTGTCCCTGGGATTCTCCAGGCAAGAACACTGAAAAGGGTTGCCATTTCCTTCTCCAATGCATGAAAGTGAAAAGTGAAAGGGAAGTCGCTCAGTCTTGTCCGACTCTTCGCGACCCCATGGACTGCAGCCTATCAGGCTCCTCCATCCATTGGATTTTCCAGGCAAGAGTACTGGAGTGGGGTGCCATTGAAATGTGCTAGGTTCACACATAAACTAATATGATTTATAAGATGACCTTGCAACACTAAGGAAGAAACTGGGTTTTGTTGTTGTTGGTTTTTAATCTATAACATTAAAAAGCCAAAAAGCTGCTTCAAAGACACCACAGTAAATCCAGGCTTAGGTATTGACAGATCCTTACTCCCAAACCCACTTGCCCTCCTAAAAAGCCAAAACAAGACCCATAAGTATTACTGGGTCTGCCAGAAAGTTCCTTTGGTTTTTAAGTAAAAATAAAAGACACATTTTTCAATTCCACCAAGAACTTTATTGAACAACATGTTCACCGTTTTGTTCCAGTACTTTCTGCGATTTTTCAGGCAACTTCATAATTTCATCTTCTCAAAACTTTTCATCTTTTTGAGCAAAGAACTATCCCAGGTGCTTTTTACAGCCTTCCAAGGAGTTGACATTTTTTCCATTAAGAGAATTTTGTAAAGACTAAAATAAATGGAAATCCAGTGGTGCAATGTCTGGTGAATACGGTGCGTGAATCAGAACTTTCCAGCCAAGCTGTGCTAGTTTCTGCCTGGTCATCAAAGAAGCATGTGGTCTTGAGGTATCTTGATGGAAGATTGTGCATTTTCTGTTGACTCATTCCTGACACTTTCCGTCGAGTGCTGCTTTCAGTTAGTCCAACTGGGAGCAGTACTTGTTGGAATTAATTGTTCATTTTTCTGGAAGGAGCTCCTAAAACAGGACTCCCTTCCAACCCCGCCATATATACAACATCACCTACTTTCAATGAAGACTGGCCTCCGGGGTGGTTGGTGGTGGTTCACATCACTTGCTCCATGATCTCTTCTGTTCCACATGATAGTACAGTACCCAGTTTTCATCACCCAACACAATTTGTTTTAAAAACAGAACAAGAACATTTCATTACATTTTAAGTAGAGAATCACATGTGGAAATAGAATCAAGAAGTTTTGGGGGTTTTTTGTTTGTTTGTTTTGCTTAACTTATTTGGAACCCAAACATCAAAACAACTAAACATAACCAAGCTGATTTTCATTTGATTGACTTGGATATTTTGAGTATGTTGGCTATCTCTTGTGTGGTATAAAATTAATTCTTTTCAATTGATGCCTCCATTTGATCGCTATCCTCTTCAGTTGGTCTACCTGACTGCAGAGCATCCTCCACTGAGAAATCTCCAGCATGAAACTTCACAAACCGCTTTTGTCTCTTTCCATCAGTTACAGCACCTTCTCCATACATTGCACAAACCATTTCTTTTTCATTTCAGTTGCATTTTTATCTCTCTTGAAATAATAAAAGCATAATATGCTAAAAATGTTGCTTTTTTCTTCTATCTTCAATATTAAAATGGCTACACAGAAGCTCACTAATTTGTTATGTTTTTTTTTAATGCATGGTGATTTGACAATTTTCACAATACAATCCAAAAAAATTGTTTCAAATGAAGTTAAAGACAACTAAGGGCTGCTGCTGCTGCTGCCAAGTCGCTTCAGTCGCGTCCGACTCTGTGCGACCCCATAGACGGCAGCCCACCAGGCTCCCCCGTCCCTGGGATTCTCCAGCCAAGAACACTGGAGTGGGTTGCTATTTTCTTTTCAATGCATGCATGCATGCTAAGGCATTTCAGTCATGTCCGACTTTGTGCGACCCCATGGACAGCAGCCCACCAGGCTCCTCTGTCCATGGGATTCTCTAGGCAAGAATCCTGGAGTGGGTTGCCATTTCCTTCTCTAGAACTAAGGGCTACTAGAGCCATTTTATGGTAAAAAAAAATTAAAGAACGTTTTGACCAACCCAATAATAAAGTAAATGTATTTTAAGGAGGTTTAGAGGGAGAAGTAAGAGAGGGATTTACATTGTGATGCTGAGCGATGCTTTAATGTAATCCTTCTTGGACATCTATGTTCCTCTCCTCCGTGTTTCTTCCCTTTACAACCATTTCACCTCACACAGTCTTTTCGTAGCTATATATGGACACAAGCTTTGTGTGGACTTCCACATAATTTTCAAGAAAGTTTAGCTATTTCCTTGAACAGAGATTTGCATTGGAATTCCACTGAATTTAATTTGAGAAGATGATCTGTTATCTTCTGTCACATGCAGCCTACAGAATCCTAGGGAAGACACATCTCTTCTTCAAAGGTAGTTCTTTGTAATCTCAGAATTTAGCCCAGTGCCTTGTGTATAATTTGTGCTTGATAAATACTGGTGGTCTGAGACAGGCTGAGACCTGGGACCTGGGACCTTCTGCTGTAATACTTGTACCTGGACAAACATCTCCTATAGCAGCAAACTACAAACTCTGTGTGTGTGTGCTCACATGGGGTTTTTGCAGCCCCATGGGCTGTAGCCCGCCAGGCTCCTCTGTCCATGGGATTTCCCAGGCAAGAGTACCAGAGTGGGTTGCCATTTCCCTCTTCAGGGGATCTTCTGTACCTAGGGATCAAACCTGCGTCTCTTGCATTGCTGGAGGATTCTTTACCGCTAGTCCCACTTGGGAAGTGTCTGCACAGTTGGAGAATATTCTGGACAACAAGATACAAAAAGACAAAAAAAAAAAAAAAAGCCCCAAATCCAACTGACACTTCTGAAGAGCCCAGAGCAAAAACAGACTGTCAGGAGCAAAACAGGGTCCTGCGCATGTCCCTTGCAATCGAGACCACAAGGGGTGGGCAGACCAATGAAGTCATCCCACCCCTGAACACACCCCTGCCCTCACCCCATGTAAGGAACCAGCTCACCCACACTTCAGCGAGCAAGCAAGGGAAACTTACTTGTTCTCACTCCCCCTTGCTATAGCAGTAGCCCCAATAAAGCCCTGCCTGAATTTCCTGACTGGCCTCATCAATCTCTACTGACTGGGGAAGGCCAAGAACCCTGGTCAGGATCAGACTGAGTTAATTTAGGAGTCGGTGGCCTGGCGCCTAACCCCATCTGACAAGCAGTCAAGGTTTCGGATAAACCCCTCTGCACCTTTGATAACTTATTACAAGCAGTTTGGCCTCTAGATGTCTGTCATTCACAGCCCGAGGCCTGAAAACACAGCTCACACTAAGTAAGCCATCCGAGAAGAAAATGAACAGGGAATAATTTAGGAGATGAAATGGGCAGGGCTGTGAACACTTATCACTGTGTCTGAAACGCTTCTTCTCTGGGACTGGGGTGAGGATGGGACATCTAAGTTTAGGAACGCAGGGACCATTTATCAGCCCTGGACGTTGACATAAACTGAAATAATGTCGTTAGCTTGTAAAATAAAAGATTTTGTTTTTCCTGTATCTGTCCATCTATTTTATGGTTGGTTCAGCCCCTCAATAAAACATGAAGGATTTAGGATGATGGCTGGATTCACTGCTCTTAGAATACACTTTCTGAAATAATGGCCATGTGATATGGGTGTTAGGTCCCAGTCAAGAACTTTTTACACAGATTGTGCCTTCCAATAGCCTTCTAGTTCTTGAGCTTGACTATGGGATGCTGCCTGTAGCCGGGGTACCATGAGAATGTACGTGCGGCCCATTGAGTTCTACCTTCAAGCGACCTCATATATAAGAGACAATTCATGACAACGTTGTCTGATACAGCATGGATTTAAAAAGAGAGAGAAAGAAGTTATGCATATGAGCATGAATTAAGCTCAAAATGTTATTCTGAGCAAAAGACATCAGACCAGCCAGAGCATACATATTTTATGATTCCATGTATACAAAAATCTAGAAAAGGCAACTCTAATCTATAGTGAGAGAAAACATACTGAGTGATGGGCAGGGACACTGCCCTGGTGGCTTGGTGGTAAAGAATCCGCCTGCCAATGCAGGGGACGCAGGTTCAGTCCCTGGGTCAGGAGGAACCCCTGGAGAAGGAAATGGCAACCCACTCCAGTACTCTTGCCTGGGAAATCCCATGGACAGAGGAGCCTGGTGGGCTACAGTCCAGGGGGTCACAAGGAGTGGGACACGACTTAGCAACCGAGCAGGAGCATGATGGAGAAGGAATACAAGAGAACTCTGAGGTGATGGAAATGTTCTTCCATATCTTTTAAAAAAATTTAATTGTTTATCTGGTTGGGCTGTGCTGGGTCTTAGTTGCAGCATACAGGATCTCTAGCTATGGCATGCGGGATCTAGTTCCCCGACTAGGGATCGAACCTGGGCCCCCTGCACTGGGAGTGAAGCTGTAACCACTGGACCACCAGGGAAGTTCCTCTTCCATGTCTTTGTTGTTAAGACAGTTCCTTGAGTGTATTCATTAATCAAAACTCACCGCACACGTAGAGAGGTGCAGCATGGCTAATCATCAGGAAAATGCAAGTCAAAACCACAAGGAGATGTCACCTTACACCTGTCAGAATGGTTCTTATCAAAAAAGAACACAAGCAACAAATACTGGAGAGGGTGTGGGGGAAAGGGAACCCTTGTACCCTGCTGGTGGGGATGTAAGTTGGTGCAGCCACTGTGGAGAACTTTCCTGCTTTGACTGCCTGGATCGTTCACCCTCCAATTCCTCCCAAGGCATTGTGAGTGTGGTCTTAGCCTCTGGACCATCAGGGAAGTCCCTGGGTTGCTTATCTGTTTCAGTTGTCAAGGATGTGGCTGGTACATGGTAGGCGTCACTCAATACTTGTGGGTGGATGAATGAGGGAGTGAATGATGAAGAAATGATGCAGGTCTTCTCCGAGGTCACTCAGAGCTTCATAGGAAGTTGGGAAGACGGTCTTTAACCAATTTTTCAGCCCCAGCATCATCCTGCACCTTTTCCTTTTAACTCTACACATGGAGAAAGATCTGGTGCTTCTCTGTGAAGCTGTTGCAACCTGGGTTCCCCTACCCCTTCTTGGTCCACCTTTTGCAGGCCCATCACAGCAGCCCCAGGCCAGGTACCCTAGTCAGAGCCAGCACGGGTCAGCCAAGTCCCTATGGGTTACAAGAAACTGGAGAGTGAGGGGCTTATGGGCCCCCAAAGATGACGAATCCAACAGCTGCATATTAGGTCTATTACAAAGCAGGCAACTGACAAGCCTGATTTGAAACCCAGTGTCCCTGGCTCTCTCCCTGCGTAAAATCCAGAGGCTTCTTGCGACAGCACAAACATTGCATGCCTGGAAATGAGACTATGAGGGGACTCTGAGACTCTGAGACTTGCCCAGGGGATGCATCTGGACAAGGACCTCTTCCAGGGTGGGGACATTTCATATATACTGAGACCCTACATACAAACAACCTACATTCCAAGAGTGCATTTGTTCATGAGTGGATTTGCTCATAGGTCTAATTTGTTTGTGAGTCCAACAAAGTTAGCCTAGGTACACAGGGGCTGACCCAGGGATGCTGTGCTGATTAAATGAGCTGGTGGCGGTCATGCTCTCAGAGCTGTGCCTGGACCAAACGTGCACTCACTGGGTGCTGGCTTTACCATCAGGATGCACCCATGATCGTCTGGCTTTCACTCCTGTCCACCGCCCCTGGCATTTCCTCTGCTGCAGCCACACTCCCATCATTTCCCAACCCCTTCGCCATCCCCAGGGCTTCCCTGGTGGCTCAGAAGGTAAAGAATCTACCTGCAATGCAGGAGACCCAGATTCAATCCCTGGGGCGGGGGCAGATCTGCTGGAGGAGGAAATGGCAACCCACTCGTGTGTTCTTGGATATTCCTTGGATAGAGGAGCCTGGCAGGCTACAGTCCATAGGGTCACAAAGAGTCAGACGTGATCGAAGTAACTTAGCGTGCAGGCCCACTCAGACAGAGAATGAGAGCAAATATAGTCTGGGATGGGACATGCTGATCCTTCCCCTTTCTGCCAGTCTGGAAATCCAAGGCAAAATGATTCATATAAACTTAACATCTACCTGATGGGAGCCCCTGTGTGCCCTGTGCTGCTTTAATTGCTTGGGATTTATAAATAAGCCATTTGACACCATCTTTTGACTTCTGCTCACTAAGCACGGAATCAGGAAACTTGTCACCACCTGTCACCATCACAAGAGACTGTCCACATTGATTAATCTGGGGGAGGTACCACTATGAATCATAAAGTAATCTACAAACCTACTTTTGATCTCATGAAAACATAAATGAATACGTTAATGATTAGGCCTGTGGGACAATGCTTCTGGATTTTAAACTACCTACCAACTAGTCTGAAATCTCTTGCAAGTGGAACTAGAAAATGCCTACTCTCTCTCCTCCTACTCCAAGAGGGAATTGTTAGCATATTCACTCCAGGGTGTAGAGCACTCCTGATTTCTAGTCATGGATCTGCAGTTGACAGCACAGGCCACTTCTTGTTTCTGTAAGTTTTTTTAAAACAAACTTTTAATTTTATTATGGTATGTCATTGATTAACAATGTTGTGTTAATTTCAGGTGAACAGGGAAGGGACTCAGCCATACACATACATATATCCATTCTCCCCCTAACTCCCCTCCCATCCAGGCTTCCACACAACATTGCGCAGACTTCTCTGTGCTACACAGTAGGTCCTCGCTTGTTATCTATTTTAAATACAGCAATGTATACAATTCCACCCCAAACTTCCTAACTATCCCTTCCCCTCATCCACCTCCTACCCTGGCAACCATAAGTTCCTTCTCTAAGTTTGTGAGTCTCCTGTTTTGTAAGTAAGTTCATTTGTATGATTTCTTTTTTGATTCCACATATGAGGGATGTCATACAATATTTCTCCTTCTCTGTCTGACTTACTTCACTCAGTATGACAATCTCCAGATCCATCCTGCTGCAAATGGCATTGCTTCATCTTTTTAACGGCTGCATAGTATTCCTTTGCGTATATGTACCACACCTTCTTTATCCACTCCTCTGTCAACAGATATTTAGTACAAATAAAGTCTTATTGGAACACAGCCACCCTTTCATCTCACATGTTGTCTGGGGCTGCTTTTACCATACGATGATGGCAGGGTTGAGTAATTGCAGTGAGGATGGCAAGTACCACAAAGCCAAAATTATTGACTATTTGTCTCCTTGCAGCAAAAAGTTTGCCAACCCTTGATCTGTGCTGCTTGTCTGTTAGAGTCAGGACTCACATACTGGAAAAAGAAACCACCCTAGTTATTTCAGGCAGAAAGGGATTTCATGCAGGGAATTGGATACCTCTGAGAGCATTGCAAGGGGCGGGGAGCAGCAGACAGGAACCAAGACTTCCAGAGCAACCTGACCCACGAGGGGAGTCTGTACCTTAGCCATATTCAGCACAGTGAGCAGCCAGGACACAGTCGAGGGTCAGGAAGCTATTTCTGTTGTCCCAGAGCTGCCTCCGGGCAATTGTGAAATCAGTGACTATGCACTGGCCACAGGTGCAAAAAAAAAACCCAAAACAAATACATAAACAAAATGCCACCTTATCTTCCCTCTCATCATGCTTGCCAGTAGAAACAGCAGAGGCAGGGACTTCTCTCGTGGTCCAGTGGCTAAGACTCCAGGCTCCCAATGCAGGGGGCCAGGTTCCATCCCTGGTCAGAGAACTAGGCCCCACATGCTGCAACCAAAAGGTCCTGCATGCCACAACTAAGACCTAGTGAAGCCAAATATATACTTAGAAGAAGAAGGAATAGCAGGAGCATCAAGAGGCTAGCCTTGCAGATCTAAAGTACGTCCAGACTCCTCACAACAGGGAGCTAGGGGTTTTCAGCTACGGTATAGGATACAGTGGGTGCTGAGTGTCCATCCAAAATGGGCTTCCCAGTGAGAGAGTCAATTCCTAGGCAGATTGATAAGAAGTCCAGGGTCCCTGAGGAGGAGAAAAGGGTCTGGGGCTCTCAAGGAGAAAAGGACAAATGTTATTTTTCTACATTGCTTTGTCTTAGTCAATATAACAATGCATCCTGCTTGAGGACATGTTTCTCCTTCTTGAGAACCTTCTGACTAATCCTATTATCTTAAAATGTATATTCTGGGAGTGGGTCTGTTAAGTGAAGTCGCTCAGTCGTGTTCGACTCTTTGTGACCCCGTGGACTGTAGCCCACCAGGCTCCTCCGCCCATGGGATTCTCCCGGCAAGAATACTGGAGTGGGTTGCCATTTCCTTCTCCAGGGGATCTTCCCAAACCAGGGATCGAACCCGGGTTTCCTGCATTGCAGGCAGACGCTTTAACCTCTGAGCCACCAGGGAAACCAGGTCTGGTAAAATCTTCCTATTGTTAGCTTTAATCCTGTCATCTTAAAATGTAAATTGTGGGAGTGGGTCTAGTAAGATCTTTACAAACTTGAGACCTTCTTTTGGTTTATTGTAATAACCAATTTAAAAAGTATATAACTCCCTTTTCTCTGTCCCGCTTCGGATGTCTATGTAAAAAGCTTTCTCCGTCCCTTTTTTACTTTAATAAAACTCTGCTACACAAAAGCTCTTGGGTGATCAAGCCTGGTCCCTGGTCCCAAGCTAAACCTTCTTCTGAGATCACGAACCCAACAGCATTCACCGTAAGCTATCACCAGGTGGCGCTAGTGGTAAAGAATCCGCCTGCCAAAGCAGGAGACAAAGAGACAGGAGATCACGTTCTGGGTTGTGAAGATCCCCTGGAGGAGGGCATGGCAACTTGCTCCAGTATTCTCGCCTGCAGGACTCCATAGACAGAGCAGCCTGGCAGACTGCTATCCATGGCGCCGCAGAGAGTTGGACACCACTGCAGTGACTTAGCATGTGTGTCTATCCAAAATATCTACAGCAATGCTGATGAAACAAAGCACAAACAATCTTCTTGTGAGAAGATGCCCAGATGAACACAGATACTAACAAGAGGCAGTTCCCTTCCTTCTGTCTTCTCCAAGAAAGTTTCCCAAACTTGTTCTGTGCCCACAATGCAAAAAAAAGGCACAGAATGAACCATGAAAGATGATGACCCAGAAAGCCTCCCAAGAGTGGTGTCAGCAACACAAACTATTTCAGCAAAGATGCTGGTTTGACACCCTTTCCACATTTTTCTTAACAGAACTGACAAGCTATAGACACACAACTAATCAGAGGTGGAGATTAAGTTATAGTCCAACGTTAAGATTTAAATTCATGACTGCCATAACGCATGACTCACGAGCAACACCATGGTAAGCGTGATCTTAGATTCAAGCTTAATCTTCCCTTGTTCTGAAAGAATGGGGTAATAAAGCTATTTTTCAGTCCACCATCAATCTAGAAAACAAGGGACTCTCTTTCCACTAGTATCCTTGAGTCCAAAGCATCTTATAGATGAATAAACACCAAGTTTAGACGGTAAAGCGTCTGCCTGCAATGCGGGAGACCCGGCTTCGATCCCTGGGTTGGGAAGATCCCCTGGAGAAGGAAATGGCAATCCACTCCAGCAGTCTTGCCTGGAAAATCCCATGGACGGAGGAGCCTGATAGTCTACATACAGTCCATGGGGTCGCAAGAGTCGGACACGACTGAGCGACTTCACTTCACTTAGAAAACTATTGAGGCTGCTGCCCCCTAGAGGGAGTTCGCGGAACAGGAACTCTGAAGCCAAAATAGTTTCCTATCCTATGGGTGACATGAAGTTAGACGATCACAGCTGCAAATACTCTTGGTTGCTGCTGCTGCTGCTAAGTCGCGTCAGTTGTGTCCGACTCTGTGCGACCCCATAGACGGCAGACCACCAGGCTCCCCCCGTCCCTGGGATTCTCCAAGCAAGAACACTGGAATGGGTTGCCATTTCCTTCTCCAATGCATGAAAGTGAAAAGTGAAAGTGAAGTCGCTCAGTGGTGTCCGACTCTTAGCGACCCCATGGACTGCAGCCTACCAGGCTCCTCCGTCCCTGGGATTCTTCAGGCAAGAGTACTAGAGTGGGTTGCCATTGCCTTCTCCACTCTTGGTTTAGCCTTGATCAAAATTAAGAGTAGAATTATTTGCCACAAGTTTTTAATAAAAAGCAACTGCTTCTGCTGTGCTAAGTTCAGCTGTGTCGGACTCTGCAAAACCATGGACCATAGCCCACCAGACTCCGCTGTATTTGCATCTGTGAAGAACAGTTCATCTTCCTATAATGCTCCTTTATGAAAGGGTTCCTTAAAAAACACACACACACACACACAGCAGAAGTGTTTAGCCAAAGAATTCCTTTAAAATAACATATGTTTTCTATTTTCATCCCTTTCAATTGCATTTTGAAAGAAAATCTTTGAGGACCCACTTACTTCTCAATCCCTCCAGTGGAAATAATTATAGAAAAACTTGTTCACATCTTTGTTGTCTAATTTATCACAACCTCCCCCACATCAGAATTATATCTATGTTATATCTATCTATCTATGTTATATCTATGTGTCAGTTGGGTTCCATGCCCTCTCCTTATGGACCTCGGAGAGGGCTCATCCTCCCATGCTTCTGTTTAAATCCCTGTCAACCCCTAAACTCAGCTTTTTGCACTGTGAGGCATAGGAACCTCACTGCTGGATGAATTAATTGATCATCTTGACGAGGCATCAACGGTGGTGGTGCTGACAATCTTCTATTCACTCAGAGCAATCTTCATCTTCCAGAATTCCCAGGTGATTCTTTTTACAGATTGAAAGGACAAGAAAAGTGGTAATGAATACTTAAGAAGTGTGGAAATGCTGATTTTTATATCAAGAGGATTCTCAGAGGTGACCTTCCAAGGTCAAGACAGAAAATCAGAGAAGGAACCAGATTTGCATGGGCAGGAGCCAGGGCCAGTTCACAGCTTAACTGAGTCCCAGCGTGACCTGTGGTCACTTCTCTGGCCTTGATCATATTGGCATTGCTGAGATGAATGTGTATAGGTAGGTCTGCTGTTAGTCACTCAGTCATGTCTGACTCTTTGTGACCCCATGGACTGCAGCCCTCCAGGTTCCTCTGTCCATGGGATTCTCCAGGCAAGAATACTGGAGTAGGTTGCCATATCCTTCTCCAAGGGATCTTCTCAACCCAGGGACCAAACCCAAGTATCCCACTTTGCAGGTAGACTTTATTGTCTGAAACTTAGGTGTCCATATCTAAGAAGGGGAGCCCCAGGCCCTGAGGATGTGCACTGCTGGATATGAATGCGCAGAATGCCTGCAACTCACTCTGAAGGTGGGTGATGATAGAGTCCGTGGTTTTAAATTCATTATTTGTGGTTGTTCTGGGTCTTCATCGCTGCCTGCGGGATTTCTCTAATTGCTTCTTCTTACAGTGGCACCTCTTGCTGCGGAGTGCGGGCTCTGGTGTGGGCTCAGTAGTTGTGGCTCATGGGCTTAGTTGCCTCAAGCATGTGGAGTCTTCCCGGACCAGGGATCCAACCCAGGTCCCCTGCATTGGCTGGTGGATTCCTAACCACTGGACCACCAGGATCTGATTCCACGTTTTTGTAAATCTGAGGGTTGTGGTTGTTGTTCTTTGTTGTTGTGGAAATCTCAAAATGGTAACCTGCTGGCAAGAATCAGCTTGGACACAACTTTTCTTTGCCCTGGACATTTTCTTTTTCCTTGACCCAACTGTTTCAAATTGGGAGAGTTCCTAAATAAATAAGGCTTTTGGTTTCTCTTTAGAAGTCATGATATCTGACAACAAGGGCTCACATTTGACATTTCAGCATGATTGCCAAGGCCAGCAGCCCATGGCCCACTGGCCAAATCCAGTGCAAGACTTGGTATGCTAAATAAAGTTTTACCTTATTTCAGCCTCATCCTTTTCTTTTTCTGTTGTCTACTGCTGTTTCCCTGTGACAACAGCCAAATGGAGCCAAATGGGTCACAAAGCTTGAAATGTTTACCCTCCGGACTTTTACAAATGTTTGTAGAACCCTCGTCTCCAGCTGGTAGGGCTGTTCTTAGGTAGGAGATCTACCTTCTAGTTAGCCACAGTCCCCACCATTCCCAATTATCTCTCTAATGCTGACAAAGATGTCAACAGCCATTTATTACCATGCACTTAAAATTTTTTTGTTATCTTATTATTCTCTTGTAGGAGGGACACTTTCCCCTTGAGTCAATTATTTATCAAAATGAACAACAAAAGATAAAACTGCTTTACAAAATAAAAGCAAGCATATAAAGCTATTTCATGGCAGAGCTGAATAATAACATTAAACGTTAACAGGCAAAAGATGTCTGTGCTCAAAAAATAACACATTTTGAGGATATTTCAGGGTGGCTTCCAATGTTTGCTGAAGCTTTCTGGCCCCTGAAGAACTGGTGGTTGCTTCTCTGTCTTTACATTAATTAACATCTATTGAACCTCAGTCCTTGCATCTCCCTAAGTAGTATTGTAGTGTTAGTTGTCCAGTCATGTCCAACTCCCATAGACTGTAGCCTGCCAGGCTCCTCTGTCCATGGGATTCTCCAGGCAAGAATACTCAAGTAGGTTATCATTTCCTCTGCCAGGGGGTCTTCTCGACCCAGGGATCAAACCCAAGTCTCTTATGTCTCCTGCATTGCAGGCAGATTCTTTACCATCTGAGTCACCAGGGAATCAAAGTTATTTAAGCATCTCCCTAAATCGGCCCTTATTTATAAAATTTTCCAGGATTCTTGGAATATTATCTCCATTCCAATCTATCACTGAGAGGATGTGGGGCAGAGTACAGATATTAAACCTAAGAAATTCTTTGCCTGGAAGCATCAGAAAGCCCGTGGTAATTCTCCCCTGCAGTCCCCAGGATGAATAGTGATGAACCGTGGGGCTGGCGAGCTCTGACTTTTCCCCATACAGGTGCTCACACTGTGGACAGAACCACCTGCATCTGTGCCCTCCAGTCTCATCCCCAATCCCTCACTGCCAGAGGTGGAATTTTGAGGGGCCGGAGCTCAAAGGAAGAGCTGGTCCTTTCTGAAGGGAGGCAATGGAGGGTAAGGAGAAAGCAGCCACTTGATTCAGCGAGCATCCTCTCTGTTGATTAGGGCTGCTCACCATGAGCAGGCACACCACGCGCACTGGGAGCGGGGCACGCAGACCTGCACTGGGAGACCCATCCTCCTGCCCAGGTGGCCGATTGGTGGCTGGTTTCCTTCCAGGCTGAGAGCACCTGCCAGCTTCCTGTGTTAACAGCATCCTTGCCTGCGGCTCAGCTTCAGTCTGGGTGCAAAGAGCAGTTACCCATGAGGAGGGTCACTGGGGTGCAGGACTCCCCTGAGCATTTCCTCCCATATTCATTGATCACAGGGAGGAAGGAGGATGGCAGGGCAGAGATGGCCATGTTGGGGGAGTTCGTCTGCAGCTGATCCCTTAAAGAAACCCACAGTGAGGCCCTCAAGATTTTGTGTGTGTGGGGGGGGGGGGGAATGTTTATTTTGTGTTTTTACTTTGCAGGACATGACGAATTTCCCCAGGTACTATTCCTTTCCCTTCTATGGGTGAACAAGGAGGGATCCAGTAAACAAAATATTAGTCTTCTTGAGAAATCTGTATGCAGGTCAGGAAGCAACAGTTAGAGCTGGACATGGATCAACAGAACTGGTTCCAAATAGGGAAAGGAGTGTGTTAAGGCTGTATATCGTCACCCTGCTTATTTAACTACCCTGTTTATTTAACTTATCTGCAGAGTACATCAGAAGAAATGTTGGGCTGGATGAAGCACAAGCTGGAATTAACATTGCTGAGAGAAGTATCAATAATGTCAGATATGCAGATGACGCCACCCTTATGGCACAAAGCGAAGAAGAACTAAAGAGTCTCTTGATGAAAGTGGAAGAGGAGAGTGAAAAACTTGGTTTAAAGCTCAGCATTCAGAAAACTAAGATCATGGCATCTGATTCCATCACTTCATGACAAATAGATGGGGAAACATTGGAAAGAGTGATAGACTTTCTTTTCCTGGGCTCCAAAATCACTGCAGATGGTGACTGCAGCCATGAAATTAAAAGATGCTTGCTCCTTGGAAGAAAAGTTATGACCAACCTAGACAATATATTAAAAAGCAGAGACATTACTTTGCCAACAAATGTCCATCTAGTTAAAGCTGTGGATTTTCCAGTAGTCATGTATGGATGTGAGAGATGGACTATAAAGAAAGCTGAGCACTGAAGAATTGATGCTTTTGAACTGTGGTGTTGGAGAAGACTCTTGAGAGTCCCTTGGACTGCAAGAAGATCCAACCAGTCCATCCTAAAGGAAATCAGTCCTGAATATTCATTGGAAGGACTGATGTTGACGCAGAAACTCCAATACTTTGGCCACCTGATGGGAAGAACTGATTCATTAGAAAGACTCTGATGCTGGGAAAGATTGAAGACAGATGGAGAAGGGGATGACAGAAGATGAGATGGTTGGATGGCATCACCGACTCAATGGACATGAGTTTGAGTAAACTCTGGGAGTTTGCAATGGACAGGGAAGCCTGGCGTGCTGCAGTCCATGGGGTCGCAAAGAGTCAGACATGACTGAGCGACTGAACTGAACTGAACTGAAGAGTGCCTTCTTAAGAATTATCTGTCTGGAAAGAAAAGCTTCACTCTTCCCTCTCTGCATCACAATAAATCTGGGGGTGGGGGATCTTCTGGGAGAAGGAATTGTAATTGATGCGGATTCATGGGGGCAAAGACAGGTGAGGTATAGAATAAAACAAAGTTGCATCACACAGGTGGGATCATGAGTGCTTGGCAAGTTCTAATTATTTTTCTACAACTTTACATGGGATTTTTAAAAAATTACTTGTTTTTGGTTGCACTGGGTCTTTGCTGCCTCACCTGGGCTTTCTCTAGGTGCTGCGAGCGGGAGCTGCTCTTTGCTGTGGTGCACAGGGTTCTCATTGCAGGGGCTTCTCTTGTTGCGGAGCACAGGCTCTAGGTACATGGGCTTCAGTAACTGCAGCTCTCGGGCTCAGGAGTTGTGGCCTTCGGGCTCTAGAGCACAGACTCAGTAATTGTGGCTCACAGGCTTAGTTGCTCTGTGGCATATGGAATCTTCCCAGACCAGGGATTGAACCCCTGTCCCCTGCATTGGCAGACATAGTCTTTTTTGTTTGTTTGTTTGTTTTTTTATTTTATTTTTTTAATTATAAATTTATTTAAATTGCAGGCTAATTACTTTACAATATTGTATTGGTTTTGCCATACATCAACATTAATTTGCCACAGGTATACACGTGTTCCCCATCCTGAACCCTCCTCCCACCTCCCTCCCCATACCATCCCTCTGGGTCATCTCAGTGCACCAGCCCCAAGCATCCTGTATCATGCATCGAACCTGGACTGGCGATTCATTTCATATATGATATTATAAATGTTTCAATGCCATTCTCCCAAATCATCCCACCCTCTTCCTCTCACATAAAGTTTAAAAGACTGTTCTATACATCTGTGTCTCTTTTGCTGTCTCACATACAGGGTTATCATTACCATCTTTCTAAATTCCATATATATGCGTTAGTATACTGTATTGGTGTTTTTATTTCTGGCTTACTTCACTCTGTATAACAGATTCCAGTTTCATCCACCTCATTAGAACTGATTCAAATGTATTTTTTTTAATGGCTGAGTAATACTCCATTGTGTATACGTACCACAGCTTTCTTAAGCATTCATCTGCTGATGGACATCAAGGTTGCTTCAATGTCCTGGCTATTATAAACAGTGCTGTGATGAACATTGGGGTACACGTGTCTCTTTCAATTCTGGTTTCCTTGGTGTGTATGCCCAGCAGTGGGATTGCTGGGTCATAAGGCAGTTCTATTTCCAGTTTTTTAAGCAATCTCCACACTGTTCTCCATAGTGGCTGTACTAGTTTGCAATACCACCAACAGTGTAAGAGGGTTCGATTTCTCCATACCCTCTCCAGCATTTATTGCTTGTAGACTTTTAGACAGCAGCCATTCTGACTGGTGTGAAATGGTACCTCATTGTGGTTTTGATTTGCATTTCTCTGATAATGAGTGATGTTGAGCATCTTTTCATGTGTTTGTTAGCCATCCATATGTCTTCTTTGGAGAAATGTCTGTTTAGTTCTTTGGCCCATTTTTTGATTAGGTCATTTATTTTTCCGGAATTGAGCTGCAGGAGTTGCTTGTATATTTTTGAGATTAGTTGTTTGTCAGTTGCTTCATTTGCTATTATTTTCTCCCATTCTGAAGGCTGTCTTTTCACCTTGCTTATAGTTTCCTTTGTTGTGCAGAAGATTTTAATTTTAATTAGGTCCCATTTGTTTATTTTTGCTTTTATTTCCAATATTCTGGGCGGTGGGTCATAGAGGATCCTGCTGTGATTTATGTCGGAGAGTGTTTTGCCTATGTTCTCCTCTAGGAGTTTTATAGTTTCTGGTCTTACCTTTAGATCTTTAATCCATTTTGAGTTTATTTTTGTGTATGGTGTTATAAAGTATTCTAGTTTCATTCTTTTACAAGTGGTTGACCAGTTTTCCCAGCACCACTTGTTAAAGAGATTGTCTTTTCTCCATTGTATATTCTTGCCTCCTTTGTCAATGAAAAGAATAAAATACTTAGGAATATATCTACCTAAAGAAACTAAAGACTTATATATAGAAAGCTATAAAACACTGGTGAAAGAAATCAAAGAGGACACTAATAGATGGAGAAATATACCGTGTTCATGGATCGGAAGAATCAATATAGTGAAAATGAGTATACTACACAAAGCAATCTACAGATTCAAAGCAATCCCTATCAAACTACCAATGGTATTTTTCACAGAGCTAGAACAAATAATTTCATAATTTGTATGCTGCTACTGCTGCTGCTGCTAAGTCACTTCAGTCGTGTCTGACTCTGTGCAACCCCATAGACAGTGGCCCACCCTTGAATAGCCAAAGCAATCTTGAGAAAGAAGAATGGAACTGGAGGAATCAACCTGCCTGACTTCAGGCTCTACTACAAAGCCACAGTCATCAAGACAGTATGGTACTGGCACAAAGACAGAAATATAGGTCAACGGAACAAAATAGAAAGCCCAGAGATAAATCCACGCATCTATGGACAGCTTATCTTTGACAAAGGAGGCAGGCATATTCTTATCCACTGTACCACTAGGGAAGTCCATACATGGGAGTTTTAATAAAAATTCTTCATGGAGGGACTTCCCTGGTCGTCCAGTGGTTAAAACAATGCTTCCACTGCAGGGGCACAGGTTTGATTCCTGTTCAGGGAACTTTTAACAAATCCCACATGCTGCATAGGATGGCAAAAAAAGAAAAAAATGCTTTATGAAAGTTTACGGAATTTAAAGAAAAAAATGCTTCATAGAAATTTATGGAATTTTGGATCAAATTTCCCATGAAGAAAAAGGAGGAAAAAATAGAATAATGATCTATAAAAAGGATCAGGCATCCTACCCATTAGAATGGCTATGATGGAAAACACACACACACACACACACACACAGAAACAGAAAATAACAAGCGTTGGAGAGGATGTGGGGAAATAGGAACCCTTGAGGACATTTGGTGGGAATGTAAATTGGTGCAGCCACTGTGGCAAACAGTATGGAGGTTCCTCAAAAATTAAACAGGATTGCCATATGATCCAGCAATTCTATTTCTGAGTATATATCCACAAAGGCTGAAGCAGAGATTCAGAGGGATATTTGTTCATTGAGGCTTATAGCAGCATCACTCACAATAGCCACAAGCAAACCTAGTGTCCACTGATGGATGAATGGATGAGCAAAACATTGTCCATCCATACAATGGAGTATGACGCAACCTTTAAAACATCCTCAAGGTTCATTTCATGCTGTACCATAGGTGTGCATAGGTGACTAGACAATCACAAAAAGAAAGTACTGTATGACTCTACTCATACAGTAGAGTAGAGTACTCTACTTGGGATACTTAGTGTAGTCAAATTCATAGAGATAGGAGGTAGGATGGTGTGTGCCACGGGCTGGGGGAAAGGACAGAGGGGCTGCTGTTTAACACAGACAGAGTTTCCATTTGGGAAGATGAAAAGGTCTGGAGATGATGGTCATAATGGTTGCAAGACAATGTAAACACTATTGAACTTAAAAATGATTAAAATGGTGAAATTTACATTATGTATATTTTATTAAAAATTAAAAATTTTTATTTGCAAAAAAAGTGTTACAAGCCAGTGCTACTTTTGGATAATTTGCCATCATTATGGAGAATTTACTGTATCATTCCATCTCAGGTGCATCAGAAGGATTAACAGATATAAACTACTATAAGTAAAACAGATAAGCAACAAAGATACATTGTACAGCACTGGGGATTAGAGCTGTGCATATAGGATAATGTTACATTATCTTATAATAACTTTTAATGGAATATAATCTGTAAAAATACTCAACTACTATATTGCATACCTGAAACTAATATAATATTGTAAATTAATTATGCTTCAATTTAAAAAGAGGAAGAAAAAGAAGAGAATCTTCACAGGCACTCACATACATAGTTGCGGCTTAATGCATTTTTTCTCTATTTATGGCCAAGAGAGGATGCAGGAGTGTAAGCACAGAACACAGCATTGAGGAGTGTACGGGGTGAGCTTAACCACAAAGCCAGGAAGCATTTCTCTTGGGATGGACTAAAGAGTGAAGTTTAGAATGCCTCTGATGACCTTTAATATCAGGTTGTTGTCTCACAAGTCTTCACTCCATTTCTTCGGAACAGGGTTTTTTTATACTTCTTGCTCCTTTATTTCATCCCCCTCCCCCAGCCCTGGTACCCACCATCCTACTTCTTGTATCTATGAATATGACCACACTAAGTACCTCACATGAGTGGAATCACATGGTACTCATTTTTTGTGATTGTCTTATCACATATGCAGACCCATGGTACAACATGAATGAACTTTGAGGGTCATTTTTAAGACTGAGTTCATATTCCATTTTATGAACTGACCATATTTGCTTATCCATTCATCCATGGTCTTGGTTATGTGACTTGCTTTAGTTAATGGAATGTGAGCAGATATGATGCAAGCAGAAGATTCATAGGGTCACACAGTTGGCATGTGCCCCTGCCTTCCTGCCACCCACTAGGAGAAGACAACACCAGGGCTCATCCCAGGGAAGACCCAAACCCACAGCCTGAAGTCTGGGGCTCATCCCAGCCTAGCCTAACTGAGATCAGTCACCCCCCTACATGAGAAAGAGATATTATGTATGTTCTTGGAAATCAAAGAGATTTGGTGCTTGGTTGTTACACAGCTCAAACTGACTGATACACTTCCTATAACACTAAGCAAAATCATAATATGTCATCATGCTCTGCATGATGTGGTCCTTGCATACGTCTCCAACTCATGCACTATTCTGTGACTCTGTTGGCTTCTGCCTGGTACCTCAATTCACCAAATTCCTTTCTGCTTCTGGATCTGTGTGCTTGCTGTTCCCTCCTCCCAGGAAAGCTTTTCCTTACATCTTGCCTCAACTGGCCCTTTCTTATGACCATAGGTCCCAGCTCAGTCATCTTCCTCCTCCGAGAACACTTCCATGACTCCTCTGTTTAATGGTGAATCCTCTAGTTCCCCTGTGTCCACTGCCCCATTTCAGGTCCTCATGGCCCTCACCACTACCAATCTTTAAAATGTATTCATGTATTTACTATTTGTCATCTGTCTCCTCTACAGACTATAAGTATCAGAGAGCATAACAGGGCTCTGTCTGATCCCTGCTGCTATCTCCTGGGCTCATAGTAGCTGTTTAATAAATTTATGTTCACCTGGACCTTGACTGATTTCCATCTCAAATTTCATAAGGAGAGGATGTGGTTATTACCCCCATACATATACCCACCAGATCAACAAACACCCTAGTGCATGTGCTTTTGTAAAGTCCAAAGAGAGAGGATTATAAAAGGAATCAAGACAAGGAGTTCCCTGGAGAGGTGCCATGACGTATTCGGAAGAACTCGCCCCACGAGATGGATGGGTGTGGAGTTCTGAAGGCAGGATGGGAAGCTGCCTCCTAGCAGGTTAGGGCCTCCAGATCTGTTTTCATGCAAACTTGTGAGTGACCTGGAATGAACTTCTCAGATCTCTGTCTTGTTGGAGAGCTTTGACTGTTTGGATCAGAGAAGAAAAAAAAAATTATTATTTATTTATTTATGGCCGTGGTACCCTTATTTATTTATTTATTTATTTATTTATGGCTGCCCTTTCCCCCAGCCCATGGCACAATGGTCTTCATTGTCCACGGGCTTTTCTCTAGTTGTGGTGAGCAGGGGCTACTCTCTAGCTGGGGTGCACAGGCTTCTCATTATTGTGGCTTCTCTTGTTGTGGAGCACAGGGTCTAGGGTGTGTGGGCTTCAGTAGTTGCGGCCCACGGCCTTAGTCGCTCTGTGGCGTGTGGGATCTTCCTGGGGCAGGGATTGAACCTGTGTCTCCTGCATTGCCAGGTGCATTCATTATCACCGAGCCACCTGGAAAGCCTTTCTTGATGGGAACCCAAAAGACAAGGCAGCCTTCAGACTGGGCATCTCACTGTACCTGCCCCGTCAGTGAGAAAACACGAGAAAGTCTCTCGGGAAGTCATAATCTAGTTAATAACATGCTTGCCTGATGCTGTTCCTTTCATCTGAGCATCTCGGAGCATTTAGAAATATTAATGATTTAATGAGCGCCACTGGGATGGGAAGGCATTCTAAAGCAGCCTGTATCTTGATTCTACATCTGGGAACTGGCTTAATATGATCCATTTTAATGACAGCCTGGCAGGAAAGGTGTCATTAGACTGTTTCACCGCTTTGGGGGAGGGAGACAGAGATGATGTTAATAACCATGTCACCTACTCTCTGCCTCACAGGGAAAGTCATACTGGCCAATATGTCACGAGAGTCCCTGGCTGGGGGGGCTAGGGAGTTAGGGTCATGACTTAAGAGAGAACCAGGACTTAGTGAAGTTCTGTGGGTGGCATCCAAGGGGCGATTGACGTGAACAGCAGAACAAAAGCAGCTCACTCGCTCCATAAGGATGCGCTGAACAAGAGACACACAACCCAAGTTAAAAGTGGGCAAAGGATTTGAATAGGCTTCTCTCCAATGAAGATGGACAAATGGCCAATAAGCACATGAAAAGATGCTCAGCATCATTAAGTCATCAAGGAAATACGAATCAAAACCATTGATTAATCACTGAATACAGCTGCTCTGCATTGTTGTTTGAATCATCCTGAAACACTCCCCGACTCTGTGGAAAAATTGTCTTCCACAAAACTGGTTCCTGGTTCCAAAAAGTTTGTGGACTGATGCTCTAGAACAGCTATAATTTTTTTTTTTTTTTTTGGCTGCATTGCATGGCGTGTGGCATCTTAGCTCCCTGACCAGGGATCTTAACCACTGGACATCCAGGGAAAGTGAAAGTGTTAGTCGCTCCCATTCTTTTAGTTAGTTCTCCCAGTCATGTCCCATTCTTTTCGACCCCACTGAGTGTAGCCCATTAGGCTCCTCTGTCCATGGGATTCTCCAGGCAAGAATACTGGAGTGGGTTGCCTTTCCTTTCTCCAAGAGATCTTCCCAACGCAGGGATTGAACCTAGGTCCCTATATTGCAAGCGGATTCTTTACCATCTGAGCCATCAAGGAAGTTCCTATAATTTTTTTTTATGAAAGTAAGTGTTAGGAGAAGGATCTGAAGAAATTAGAACCCTCCTGTGGCTGGTGGGAAGGGAGAAGGGGCAGTCGCTGTGGAATGTAGTTGGTGGTTTCTTAAAAGCTTAAACACAGAATCACCCTTGGACCCCAAGTCTCCACTCCCAGGTATAATCCTCCCAGATTGAAAGCCAGGTACTCACACAAATGCACGTGCCCACATGCTCACAGCAACACTTCACCACAGTCGAAAGGTGGAAACAATCCATGTCATAAACAGCGATGTACTCCCACAATGGGGGCGGAAGGAACGTTGTCCTGATGCTTGCTCTGTGATGGATAGACCCTGAAAACATTATGTTAAGAGGAAAAAGCCAGACACAAAAGGCCACCTATTGTATGATTCCACTTACATGGAGTGTCCGGGATCACTTAATCTGCAGAGACAGAAAGAGATGGGCGGTTGCCCGGGGGCTGGGGGCAGAGGGCACTGGGGAGTGACTGCTAATGGTTTGGAGGTTTCCTTTAAGGATGGGGATAATGTTTTGGAAATAGTCGGCGGTGGCGGTTGTAAATGTACTGAATGCCACTAAATTGTTCACTTTAAAACAGTTAATTTCACGTTACATGGTTTCCATTCTATTCTTCAGAAAAGACGGCATTGAGCTCTTTTGCAATAAAAACTGTAACAGCTGGCATTTACGGGCACTGACCATGGGCCAGGCTCCATCCTGGGCTGGGGAGGTGCACTTAAGCCTCATCGCAGCCTCAGGCGAGGGAGCTTCTGTCATTTCCACTTACAGATGAGTGCATGGGGGCTCGCGGTGTTAATAAGGCGCCCAAAGTTAATGAGTGGCGCAGCCTAGATGGTACTAGGCATCTAAAACCCAGAGGTCCTACACTGAAGCTGTGACCTCTGCTGGATGGGCTCTGGGCACTGGAAATTCACCAGGACCACAGCGACGGGGGGGCTGCTTTTGAGTTCCTTCTATCAGAGAGGTGGCAGGGCAGAAAGTGAACTAGTTAGCCACCAAGACCCCTCCACGTGGTCAGCCCTGGGATGCGGGGGAAGACGGGGAGGAGCCCCAGATGACTGTGGCCCCCTTGGGGGGCTCCCCTCAGGTCTCCATTTGGGCTGAACCCCAGATGCGGAGATGTTATTCTATGGGGTGGGGACTAGTGGACCCCCAGATGACACCCCACACACAGAGACCCCAGGGGCTGAAAGGAGCCTGGCAGACTTGGGGAAGCTAAGGAAAGGGCAGCAGCAGGGGCTGGGTCACCCAGCCTAAGGAGATGGGTGAGGGGAATTGGGTCCACAGGCCTTTGGACCACGCAGATCAACAACTGGAGTCAGAGGTCTTATTTGGAGCTGGGGGTGCAGGGGGGGGTCTGCTGACCTCAGAGGATGGACAGACAGCTGCTCTTTCCCACTTGCCTGCTTGCCTGGGGCCTCAGTCTGTCAGGGCAGATGGCTGTCTGATGGTTCCTCTAGTGCGCCCAGGCTTTCCTGAGGGGAGTTAATGGTACCCAGACCTCCAGATGCTGATCCACAGGGATCCCGCCCAAGTGGTCCCCAGTGTCTGCTCATTAACAGACTCAAGAATAGCCTGGTCCCCCTGGAAGGAAAGGGGGGAGCAGAGAAGAGGGAAGAAGCTGGTGGGAGGGGCAGGTTGAGAGTCAGCTGAGAACCTGGCAGCAAGCAGGCCAGTGCCTGGCCAGCCCAGCAATGGATTGGGACTTCCATCAGGTTGGGACCCCAGGGAGCTCTTCCCCCACAAACCAGGCTCCCCTTTAGATCCTGAGTTGCAAGCTTCCAGCCCCTGGAGCAGGCCTGGAGGACAATCCCCTGTTTCACACTCACCGTACTTGCTCACATAAAGGAAAACACCAGCCAGGGCTCCACTGGAAGCATACTTTCTCAGTCGCAACCAGAGGCTGGCGAGGGACTCAGGAGTCTGGTGAAAATGAAAAGAAGAATTCTATGAGAGTTAATTGTTTTTAATGGAATTTATAATAATAAAATGGTATATTTTTTATTCTTTGTAAAGTGTGTGCTACACACTTATTACATCTGTAAAATTATTAAATATGTGTATAATGTGTATATGCAGAATGTATATAACATACATAAATGTGTATATATATGTGTATGCTGCTACTGCTAAGTCACTTCAGTCGTGTCCGACTCTGTGCGACCCCATAGACAGCAGCCCACCAGGCTCCCCCGTCCCTGGGATTCTCCAGGCAAGAACGCTGGAGTGGGTTGCCATTTCCTTCTCCAATTCATGAAAGTGAAAAGTGAAAGTGAAGTCGCTCAGTCGTGTCCGACCCTCAGCGACCCCATGGACTGCAGCCCACCAGGCTCCTCCATCCATGGGATTTTCCAGGCAAGAGTACTAGAGTGGGGTGCCATTGCCTTCCCCATACATGTGTATAAATACACACAAATGTGAATGTGAATACACACACAGAGAGGCTTCTCTAGTGGTTCAGATGGTAAAGAAATTGCCTGAAATGCAGGAGATGTGTTCAATCCCTGCGTGGGGAAGACCCCCTGGAGTAGGGAATGGCTACCCACTCTAGTATTCTTGCTTGGAGAATCCCATGGACAGAGGAGCCTGGTGGGCTACACTCCATGGGGTTGCAAAGAGTCAGACATGAATGAGCAACTAACACTTTCACTTTCTCTCTCTCTCTCTCATACTCACATATAAATATATCCATATATATGTATATTATTTCCCCCAGAGAACCTGTTATTAAGCATTATCCAGCAGCAGCAGCAGCAGCAATAATATTGCACAGGAACCCCTACCTTCAGGGAATTCATAGAATTTTCATTCTGCTGGCAAACACAGGGTGACGGCCTAGGGACAATGGAAGAAAATTCAGTCTAAAGAAAGATACGTGGATGTCAACCCGATGGAGAAAGTTAGAGAGAAAAAGCAGTTAGTACCAGAATCCCTAGGTTGCCATTCTGACTCTGCAGTCAACCCAACAGTGTGAGCTAAGGCAATTTACTGGATCTCTCTAGGACTCAGTTTCCTCCTCTGTAAAATGGGAGTGTGAGTGTAACCACTCAGAATCATCATAAAGATAAACAGTCATTAAAACTAAGAAAATGACTCTGAACTCAGCATGGCAGATGAACTCATTGTCTTCTATGAGGCAGAGAGAGGCAAGGACAATTTGCCTCCAGGACACAGAGCTGTTGAAGAGAGGATTTAGGCTCTGAGTCCCAGAGTCAGCACTCACACCCCAGATCTCTGCTGAGCTGCCTGGGAACATGCCCAGCTCAGAACAGGTCTGGTAAACATGTCTGTTCACTTTCTCTGAACTCTTGTCACTTGCCTCCTAAACATGAAATCCGCAAAAACACTGATCAACATGGCTCATCGGAGGTCCGAGAAGATGCCAGCAGCCTCCTGGGAGACCCCACAGCCAGAGGAAGAGGATTTTCCCACCAGGCATGACAAGGAGAGGGCTTCCGAGGTGGCGCTAGTGCTAAATAATCCGCCTGTCAATGCAGGAGATGGAAGAGATGGGGGTTCGATCCCTGGGTCCGGAAGATCCCCTGGAAGAGGGCATGACAACCCACTCCAGTATTCTTGCCCAGAGAATCTCATGGACAGAAGAACCTGGTGGGGCTACATTCCATAGGGTTGCAAAGAACCGGACACGACTGAAGCGACTTAGCACGCAGGCAGGCACGCACGGCACGCATGCCGTCGTCCGCCCTGGCCTCCGGCAGGGTCTCTAACAGGCCACCAGGTGGCAGCATTTGCACGAGTTACACGAAAGTTGGCACTGGCAGCCACCCCAACTCCTGAAGTTGAAAACTTGCTTTTTCCCACTCTGCTCCCTTTGTTCCCCGAACCATACGCTGGAAGCTTCCCAGACCTGGTGCTCAGCGTCCCATTCTGTGACTCCCAGACAAGCTCCTGTAGTCCCTTGCTGTCTCCAGCCTCAGAGGTCTCCTCAATACTCACATCTCTGCTGACTCACTCCGGCCCAGAAATCCCTTCCACCCAACAGTGGCTCCAAAGGAAGACTGGAGCCTGATGTCCAGGGTTACCAGCGCCCAAGAGAAGCATCTGCTGCGGAGCCAGACACGGCCAGAAAGACCTGGAGGGGCTGTTGCTAGGAGATCACCCATCCCCACATGACCACCCATGTACACACGGGTGCATGTACACCCATGTGCACACATGCATGTTCACACATGCGCACATGTGCACACATGCAGATCATAGACAGGCACCCACTCTTATAGGTGCATGCGCACAATGCGCACACGAATGCTCATATACACGTTCACACTTGACGGGTACGCATGCGCATATAACACAAGGACACACATGGACACAAGGCAGACTTGCATGCATATGTGCACACACACGGACACACAGAAAGCCTCCTAAACGGCAGGCAGAACCTACAGAGCTGAATAAACGAATCTTTTCTAGTTTCAACAGGTGAGAATGACTACTTCTTATGTAAGGGTACAATCTCTGTCTTTAAGAAATAGCGTTAGTCGTGCAACTGTTGGAAAAGATCCGCAGTGAGTAGATACTACTGTATGCAAAGCCAGCTTTTCATTTGTTTTTGATTTTGTTTGTTTTCAGTGGTGAACTCCGTTTGTTGTTAGAATGTGGTTTTATCACAGCGTTTTCCAAACGTAAGGTCCACTTATTTTAAGCTGATAGGAAACTACCTATTCTAGAACATAACTAAGTGCTTATTTTCCAGGTAAAACCTAATTTTGCATTTAAAAATATTAAATACCATATATTTTTAGTTAGATAATTTGGATAAGTCATGCAATGCAGTCAAAACCATCACTTCTTCCATAGTTACATTAGGAAAAGAAATTGTCAGATGCTCAGTTAGTTGAGTGAACAGAGATCTACACGGAGTCACTGTGGCTGTGCCCCCTCCTCCCCAGGGCCTTTGAACCTGCCCTTTTCTGGCCTGTTTACTACATTCTCACCTGGAAAATTCTATTAGACCAGCTCTGGCAATGTTGGCCCTGCAGGACGCACTTATCCACAGATGCTTCTACTGTGGTTCATCATGTGCTAACAGTTGTGTGCATTGTCAACAGTTACAAGCTGGGAGATTCCACACACACTCACAAAAGTCCTGTGGTCTTGGAAAATCAGAGACCTGGCGAGATGAGCTGATGTCCCACCACCCAGCAGTGGATCGAGCAGAGCAGAGGCTGTCTCTCTGGACAAGGGCTCACCCTTCCCCCCAGGATATGGGCCCTTCGTCCTACTGGACTTCATCCCTAGGACTTCATACCTGCTTGTTACCTACAAGCTTCTGAGTTTGCAGCCCCTGATTTCCACTTTACTTCCTCTTCCAGGAAGCCCACCATAAACACGTACTCCAGTGAGCTTTTTTTTTTTCCATCAAAGAAAAGTTTTGTTTACACAGGCAAACCTTGGAGATACTGGAGATTCATTTTCGGTCTACCGCAATAAACTGAGTCACCCATTTTTTTGTTTCCCTGTGCTTGTCAAACGTCTGTTTACACTAGACTGTAGTCTCTTAAGTGTGCAACAGTCCTATATCTTGGGCTTCCCTGGTGGCTCAGACAGTAAAGAAGTCCCCTCAATATGGGAGACTTGGGTTCAATCCCTGAGTTCTGAAAATCCTCTGGAGGAGGGCATGGCAACCCACTCCAGTATTGCAGCCTGGAGAATCCCTATGGACAGAGGAGCCTGACGAACTATGGTCCATGAGGCCGCAAAGAGTCAGACACGACTGAGCGGCTAAGCACAGCCAAGCGCAGTATGGCACTGCCCTGTATCTTACAAAAGCAGGCACGTTCCTTAATTTAAGAATCACTTATTGCTGACATATGCTAACCATCCTCTGAATCTTCAGCTAGTTATAGTAATCACACTGATCACAGACCACCGTCACGAAAGTTTAAAACACTGAGAGAATCACCGAAAATGTGACAGAACATGAAGTGAGCAGAAGTTGTCAGAGATATGGCAGCGATAAACTTTCCAGCAGAGAGGTGGTCACAGACCTTCAGTTTGTAAAAGAACGCACTATTTGTGAAATCCACCAAGTGAGGTCTGCCTATATTTCCTTTCGTTTTCTACAAAGGGGACTAATGTAAGTGGTGTTAACAATAGCATCAAGCCCCTGCCTACCTGTCTTCTGTCTCCCTTCTAGGACCTGGCAAAGCAGAAGACTAGCCTATTCACAGCAGGGAACGCCCGGGGGGAACCCACACCTCCCAGGCTCTGTTCTAAGCCCTTTCCGAAACTGGGAAAGTTAACAGAGAAGGTGACAGAGTGCAGAGAGGTTAAGCGACCTGGCAAGGCCAAAGGGCTCTGAGCTATTGCCTTATCTGGCTCTTTGCCGACCTCAGGTGCACCTGGGGGCTACAGTCCACTCCAGTATTCTTGCCTGGAGAATCCCATGGACAGAGGAGCCTGGCGGGCTGCAGTCCATGGGGTTGTAAGAATCGGACATAGCAAACAACTTAGCACAGACACACATGGTGTAAACACTCCCCCCATGGCCAATTTCAGTCTAACTGCTGAGACATCACTGAATGAGGATTAGGAAGAGGTTTTCAAAAGCACAGCTTCAGCTTTAATTTCACCATATGGATTCAATGGACAGAAATCACCTCGAGAGAGCAGATAGTAGAAAAACGTAGCAAAATAGTTAGGAGCTGATAAGTTTCAATATTGATCACCTTCAGTGAAAATAGAATTTATTTACTTGTAAGTTAGTATCATTGTTTTTTAAATGAGATGTCATCTTTTTCTGCTTCTGCTTTTAAAAAATGTTTTATTGATATTTTATTGTCTTTTAAAAAAATATTTATTTGGCTGTGCCAGGTCTTGGTTGCAGCTGATGGGGTCTAATTCTCTGAACAGGGACGGAGTCTAGGCCCCCTGCACTGGGAGTGTGGAGTCTTAGCTTTGGACTGCCAGGGAAGTCCCCCTCTTTTTAAAATTAATAAGGACTGTGCTTAACCAGTAAATACTAAAGGAAATCAGTCCTGAATATTTATTGGAAGGACGGATGCTGACACTGAAACCCAGCGTGGCCACCTGATGCGAAGAACTGATTCATTGGAAAAGACCCTGGTGCTGGGAAAGATTGAAGGCAGGAGAAGGGGACGACAGAGGATGAGATGGTTGGACGACATCACCGACTCAATAGACATGAGTTTGAGCAAACTCTGGGAGTTGGTGATGGACAGGGAAGCCTGGCGTGCTGTAGACCATGGGGTCACAAAGAGTCGGACATGAGTGAGTGACTGAACTGAGCTAAACTGTGCTTAACAAATGGTGTGCAAAATTCCTGAAAATGTGTCTGTTGGTTCTTGGAACTGCTCTGAGCAGTCTCCAGAGCCCCCCAGGCTGACTCATGCTGCATCCCTGGCTCCCATCCGGCATCTCTCTTGTGATGTGCACTCCATTAACCCATGGCCGTTCTTGGCCTCAAAGAACCAGAGCACCCCAAGTGAGCCCATGTGCCTCAAAACCCACCCTTCTCTCAGAAGCTCAGAGAATGTTACCATGGGAAAAGAGCCACAAAGTAATCTGATCCTGTACTTAAAAGAGTGATCCACAGAAAACCAAGGCTGCACTGGAGCTGCTGGAGCAGACGAGGAACGCTCACCCCAAGTGGGGCAATTCCAATACACCCACTTCCTATGCTGGAGTTCTGGGCTGAAAGACACATGCGTGGTGTGCATGAGCGCCCAGTTAGTGTGTGCGCGCTCAGCCCTGTCCGATTCTGTGAGACCTCATGGACTCGAGCTCACCAGGCTCCTCTGTCTACAGGATTTGCTAGGCAAGAATACTGGAGTAGGTTGCCATTCCTTTCTCCAGGGCATCTTTCTGACCCAGGGATCAAACCCATGTCTCCTGTGTCTCCCACATTGGCAGGCTGATTCGTTACGACTAGCACCACCTGGAGAGACACAATTCGGGGTTCCACTTCCTTGCTACTGGGTGGGGAAGATCACCTGGAATAGGAAATGGCAACATATTCTAGTATTCTTGCTTGAAAAATTCCATGGACAAAGAAGAGCCTGGTGGGTTATATAGTCCATTGGGTTGCAAAGAGTCATATACAATTGGGCAACTAAGTACATGCCTAGACACACAGGCATATGCATGTGTATGTACACACACCCTCACACACACACCCTCACACACACACACCCTCACACACCCTTACACACATACCCTCACACACACACCCTCACACACACACCCTCACACACACCCTCACACACACCCTCACACACACACCCTCACACATACACCCTCACACACACACACCCTCACACACACACCCTCACACACACACCCTTACACACACACCCTCACACACACCCTCACGCACACACACCCTCACGCACACACACCCTCACGCACACACACCCTCACGCACACAGGCACATGATGCTGATTTGTCCAACACTTGGGAACACACGGGCTCAGAAGCCGGCTAGAGTTCCAGTTTGCATTTTCCTGTAAACCTTGTCTCTGGCCCCCTTTCCCTGCCTCTCTCGCCAGAGCCATAACCTCCACATTCTCTGTGCTTGCACATCTCAGACCTTGACAGCTGATGCTGCCCCATCTTGGCCTGCATTTCAACTGCCTGCAGAGCTCACAGTTGATAGAAAATGCATGGCAATATGGGGTGGGGGTGATTCCAGCTGACATCCGTGATGAGTGGTCCATTCTTGGGGGCATCTTTTGTGGCTGGGGTTGAATGCAGGGGCAGAGAACGGATGAGGGCCAAGGAAGATGAAGGAACTGGAGTCCTTGGGAGAAAAAGAAGCTTCCAAGGTATCACCCCCACCAAAAGTCACCAGCACGACATTTGTATCAGCATTTCCAAGGAGAGATTCAGTTAAGGAAACAGGTGTGCATGCCCGTCTTGCTCCTGCAGTGGGCTGAAGCAGGCAAGGCAAGAAGGTGGGAATTTCTAAGGCCTGGATCCCTCCAGGTAGTGTCTGAATTGACCTGGACTCCGGAAAAGGTAGATTAGGATTGGGAAAGGCATGGCTCCTATCAGTCACATGTCTGTGGGCAGGGATTCGTGGTTGAGGTCTGCGCTCCCAGGGACCAGTTGGAAGGGGCAGCCACAGATCCAAGGACGGCTCCAGCCTACCTGGCAGCTAGTGGAGAAGCTTCTGAGGGCTTCGTGAAAAAGGCAGAAAGTTCAAGATCCTTTTAATGAGTTTACTCAGCCTGTGGAATATCAAGTATTTGTTTTCCTAAGACTGGAAAGAAAGGGTCAACAGCCGGCCCCCTCCTGGGCAGCCCAGCTGGTTTGTCCTCAATTTGCTTGGGCCTCCAAAGAGCTCACGGTCATCAAAGGCCTCTCGCACCTGAGGCCCCATCACCCAGCCGCCTGCAACACAGGGTTGGGTAATCCGCTCAAATCCCCAGGCCAAACACTGGCACCAAACAGCCCTGCCCCAGTGTCGCTTTGAACTTCCATCCCGGGAGGCGTTCTGGTTTAAGCAGGATGGTCTTTGAAGAGGAAGTCCCTGTCCGTCTTCTGCGGGCCAGTCGGGAGGATGGACCCTGGCAGGGCTGAGGTGTGGGTTTACCTGGTGGGTTCCCCATCCTCCGTGGACTGCCCACCAGCCCCCCTTCCTAGGGCTGCTTTATCGCTTTAAGGCTTTTCGTAATGTTGAATTTTTAAAAGCAAACAGTTTTATTTCTTTTTTCTTTTTTGGCTTGCAGCGAGCGAGCGAGGGCTGCTCTTCTTTGCGGTGCACAGACTTCTCAATGCTGTGGCTTCTCTTGCTGCGCAGCACAGGCTCTAGGCGTGTAGCCTTTAGTAATGGTGACTCATGGGCTCTAGAGTTGTGATTCCTGGGCTCTAGAGCACAGGCATATACATATGTATGTGTGTATAGTTGTGGCACACAGGCTTAGATGCTCTGAGGCATGTGGAATCTTCCCAGACCAGGGGTCCACCCATGTGTCCTGCACTGGCAGGCAGCTTCGCCACCACTGAGCCACCAGGCAGCCCCTGTGATGCTGACTGTCAACATACTTTCAGACTTACAGAAAAACTGTGAGAATAGCACAGGGAATTTCCAGATACCCTTTATTCAGGTACCTTACACGGTAACATCTTACCATCTTAATCCATTTTTTCTCGCTCCCTTCCACACACATACACACACACACACAGACACACACACACACACACACACATGCTGAGTCACTCAGTCCTATCCAACTCTTTGAGACCCCATGGACTCTAGCCCACCAGACTCCTCTGTCTATGGGATTTTTCTGACAAGAATACTGGAGTGGGCTGTCATTTCCTCCTCCAGGGGATCTTCCTGACCCAGGTATTGAAACCACACCTCGTGTGTCTCCTGCATTGCAGGAGGATTCTTTACTCTCTGAGCTAACAGGAAGCCTATCTATCTATATACACATGTGTATGTATATATACATACTATATACGTATTATTATACTATACATAGTATATGTATATATAGAGTATACTATATATGTGTGTGTATGTATATATACATACTATATACGTATTATTATACTATACATAGTATATGTATATATAGCATGTATATATGTGTGTGTATGTATATATACATACTATATATACATACTATATACATATTATTATACTATACATAGTATATGTATATACAGAGTATACTATATGTGTGTGTATATATATACTATATACGTATTATTATACTATGCATAGTATATGTATATATAGAGTATACTATATATATGTGTGTGTCTATGTATATATACATACTATATACATATTATTATACTTTACATAGTATATGTATATATACAGTATACTATATATATATGTGTGTGTGTATATATACATACTATATATGTATTATTATACTATGCATAGTATATGTATATATAGAGTATACTATATATATGTGTGTGTATGTATATATACATACTATATACATATTATACTTTACATAGTATATGTATATACAGAGTATACTATATATGTGTGTGTGTATGTATATATACATACATACTATATACATATTATACTTTACATAGTATATGTATATATAGAGTATACTATATATATGTGTGTGTGTATATATATACATACTATATATGTATTATTATACTATGCATAGTATATGTATATACAGAGTATACTATATATATGTGTGTGTATGTATATATACATACTATATACATATTACACTTTACATAGTATATGCACATATAGAGTATACTATATATA